>NC_091447.1:4646891-6007438 GCF_964237555.1 Oryctolagus cuniculus
AGCTGCCTCCTCCAGCTTGTCCCTTAGAATAGCAGGGAGTAATGGAGGCATTTCCAGATGTCTCCGGGTTCCTGGGCTTCTCTCACAAAGTGTCTTGAACGGAGTCATGAATAAAGAACAGAAATTCATGCCTCAGTGTTTTTTCTGGAGGCTGGAAGATGGAGGTCAGGGCTCCAGCAGACTCGTTGTCTGGAAAGAGCTCCTTCTCTGCTGCTGCTGTGCCCTCTTCAGAGAGAGATGGTAAGATGGAAAGGCTGGTGGTTACTATGATTGGTTGAAGCCGAGTGCATGTGTGGAAAAGTTGCATTGTAGCCCTTAAAAAAGAACCACATCTTATTTCAACACTCACCCATAAATTTTATGGAAAGATCTTACCTTCCTGGTGTGTCCTCAGATTGTTTAATCAGAACCTCACCCTTTCAGGCCCTTTTAGACAGTCACGTAGCCTGGGGCCGACACTATGGTCCAGCAGATTAAACCCTGCTACACAGCATCCCATGTAGGAGCTGATTGGAGGCCTGGGTGCTCCACTTCCAATCCTGCTCCCTGCTATTGTGCCTGGGAAAGCAGCAGTAGATGGCCCAAATATTTGGGCCTCTGCCACCCATGAGGAAGACCTGGATGGAGTTCAGGACTGACCTGACCCAGCCCTGGTAATTGTGGCTCTTTGGGGAGTGAACCAGCAGTTGGACGATCTCTCTCTCTCTCTCTCTCTCTCACCCTCACCTCTTCCCTCTCTCTCGTTGTATCTCTGACTTTCAAAATAAATATCTAATTCTCTTTTGTTAGAAAAAAGAAACTCACTCATCCCGTGAAAGAGAGTGGAGCCCTAGTCCTGTGTTCCCTGCCTCTTTATGCTGTAGCATTGACCTTGAAGTTTGAACATGAAGTTTGGAGGGACATGGACAGTTCTCACCACTAGGCCTGCTCTGCATGAAAGGAATCTTTGAGGCTGAACTACAGGACCCTGGACAGGACTGCAAAGCCCAAAAGAAATAAGATCTCTGGGAAGGCTAATTGTCTGGTATGATCAATTTATGCTGAGTGTATGTGTTGAAATAGTGAACTGTCGCCGGCGCCGCGGCTCACTAGGCTAATCCTCCGCCTAGCGGCGCCGGCACACCGGGTTCTAGTCCCAGTCGGGGCGCCGGATTCTGTCCCAGTTGCCCCTCTTCCAGGCCAGCCCTCTGCTGTGGCCAGGGAGTGCAGTGGAGGATGGCCCAGGTGCTTGGGCCCTGCACCCCATGGGAGACCAGGAAAAGCACCTGGCTCCTGGCTCCTGCCATCGGATCAGCGCGGTGCGCCGGCCGCAGCGCGCCGGCCGCGGCGGCCATTGGAGGGTGAACCAACGGCAAAGGAAGACCTTTCTCTCTGTCTCTCTCTCTCACTGTCCACTCTGCCTGTCAAAAAAAAAAAAAAAAAAAAAGAAAAAAAAAAAAGAAATAGTGAACTGTCACCATAAAACAAGTAGTACATGCTAATCCCATATCTAAAATACTCTTTAATTTCTTTCATTGATGATTCTTAGTTTTAATTGTAGAGATCTTTTACTTCTTTGGTCACATGTATTCCCAGCTGTTTTCTTTTTCCTTAGTGTAGCTAGTGAACATGGGATTGCTTTCTACTGGTCATTGTATGTTGACTTTGCACCCTGATACTTTGCAGAATGTATTTGTTCTCTCAGGTTTTTGGTGGAGTCTTTGTGGGTTTTCTATATGTAAGATCATTCATTAGCCAAAAGTAACAATTTGCCTCTCTCTTCAATTCAGATGCCCTTGATTTTTTTCTCTTGCTTAATTTCTCTACCTAGTATTTCCAGTACAATGTAGAACAAAACTTGAATGATAATAAAAAAGAATCTGAATAACTTTATTATCTTTTAGCATCAATGTTGGTTTCATTTCAAAGTGTATTTCTTCAGTTTTTAAATTGAATTTTCCTATATAGGAATCAAATTATTAAACTTGACTTAATGATTTTATGTATACTAAACATAGTAGAATAAGCATGATTTATAGGTCTGTTATCTCTGTGATCAGCCAGTAATACTTCTCTTTAAGAAATACAGAAAGTGGCACCAGTGTACTGGCATGGTAGATAAAGCCATCCCTTGCTGGCATCCCCTATGGGCGCTGCATCATGTCATAGCTGCTCCAGTTCTGACCCAGCTCCCTGATCATTGCCTAGGCAAAGCAACAGAACATGGCCCAAGTGTTTTCACCCCTGCCACCCACCTGTGTGACCTGAAAAAATCTTCTGGTCCCTGGCTTGACCTGGCCTAGCCCTGGTTGTTATGGTAATCAGAGGAGTGAACCAGTGGATGGAAGATTTCTGTCTTTCTCTCTCTGTAACTGTGACTTTCAAATAAATAATCCCAATTTTTTAAAAAAGACAGAAATGCAGAAAGTAGCTTCAATTTTATTTTAGTTAAAAATTCCAGCTCAGCATTGACTTAATTTGACTAAAAGTGACATTTTTTATGACACATGGTAAATGGTATTTTCAGATTCTGACATTGTCAAAAACAATGATGTCAAGAAAACCATAACTGTGGATATTTATAAAAAACACTTTCTCTTATGAACTCTAGATTATTTCAAAATCATTCAGCTGGTGAAAGCAGACCACTCGGTCTACTTAATCAAATGTTGTCCTTTCCAGAAACAGTGTTTTACCTGGTTTCTGGAAATCCCTTGGTTGAGTCAAGTTGACCCTTAAAAATTTACTGGCACAAGTCTACCCCTGTCATTTTGTCACCCATATTCATCTCTGGATTAAGCCACACTTGTCTCCAATAAAGACAGTAACACAGTCATAATTCTACATAACACAATGCAACTATCCTCCATAAAACTAAAATGCATGAACCAATCCCCCCAAAAAAGAAAAACCCTTGAATAGTGTTTGCTCTTCTTCCAGTATCCCATAACTTAAATATTATAATGTGAAATTAGCAATAATTTGAATATAGATGTAGACTCAAACATCTTATATTATACAATGAGGGAATAAAGGATCCAGAATGTAATTGTGTTTTACAACACACATGTATTTATAATAATGAGAAACTGTTCATTAAATTATAGGAATTGTTTCTATTTTTTAAATTATTTATTTTTATTTATTTGAAATGCAGTATTACAGAAAGGAAGGAAGAGAGAGATCTTCAATCTGCTAGTTCACTCCCCACATGGCTGCACCATAGCCTGCCAGGACTGCACCAGACTGAAACCAGGAGCCTAGAATTCCTTCCAGAATTCCCTTGTGGGTGCTTGGGCCACCTAGCACTGCCTTCCAAGCCCATGATCAGGAAGTCAGAGCTCCAGATGGGAGGCAGGCATCTCAAGCAGTGGCTTAACCCACTGTGACATGACGTTGGCCCCTAGTACACATTTCTGTGACTGTCCATGTGGTCTTAGAGGCTGTAACTAACTTGCTTGACAGTTCCTGCTGCATTCTTTTGCCTTCCACAAGCACTTCAGCTTATCTCAGGTCTTTCCTTGGTGGGAACACCCAAAGCATCATTCTTGAAGGGTCTGTGCCATTAGTTCTTCTGGGTAGAATTGTTGCACCTTGATTTCTGCTTGCTTTTATCACATGGCTTGATAATATTGAAATGCTTAGTGAAATAAACAAATCCCCAAAAGACAAATGAAGTATTCCTTGATTTGTGGTAGCTAATATATACAGAGTACGACAATGGTATGTGTATGAGTGAATGGGTGAAATTGACATTTTGGGATTTGTTACTGCTTACAGCCCTTGTCTATACTCCTGAGGACAGTGACTTTCCTACATGCTACTTGAATTCCTTATTTATGGAGGGTTAAGCTTTTTATTATAAAATAAATTGAAAGCATGTCGTTGTGAAAATTAAAGATAAGAAAGGAAGAAGGAGGGAGGGTGGAAGCACAGGCATGAGGGAGCACATGGTGTGAAGTATGATTTGCTCTTAAATCTGTGTATATGAGATTTTTCCACCTGATATAAATAAAAATTTAAAATAAAAAATTGAAAGATGCTATAAGTATTCTAGAAATACTCTTCTTACCTCCAGTGTGGAGGGGTGGCCCAGTGTCCTCCTAGGAGTCAGGATCATCATAGATAGCAATATATTTTCCTTTTTTGCATATTGACTCACAAGAATGAAGAGCTGAAGTGGCTGAGTGGCATCTTTTTTAAAAAATATTTATTTATTTATTTATTTGAAAGTCAAAGTTACACAGAGAGAGAAGGAGAGAGAGAGAGAGAGGTCTTTCATCCATTGTTTCACTCCCCAGTTGGCCGCAGTGGCCAGAACTGTGCCAATCCGAAGCCAGGAGCCAAGAGCTTCTTCCAGGTCTCCCACATAGGTGCAGAGGCCCAAGGAGTTGGGCCATCTTCTGCTGCTTTCCCAGGACACAGCAGAGAGCTTGATCAGAAGTGCAACAGCCGGGACTTAAACCGGTGTCCCTATGGGATACAGGCACTGCTGGCAGTGGCTTTACCCACTATGCCACAGCACCAGCCACTGAGTGGCATCTTAACTGTCATTTCAGTTGTATCATCGGTTTGCCTCCTGGTGAAAGCCATCCTCCCTCTGGAACCAAGACTTCCGGGCCAGCAGAGCATAAAGTCATGCGAATTGGAAGCAAAATTTGTGCTACTGGGTTCCAAGAAGTAATACTAAGTGGTGCCACTCTCTATCCCTGGATTTCTGGACCCATAAACCTTGGCAATTAGGGAAAAAGCACTGAATTTTAGATGCTTATTCAGAATATTTACAGCCAGCTGAACAACTTGCACCTACTCTCACAGTGTCTGGCATCATAACTGAGCGTTCATAACACAATGCCACCATTTTATCAGGTGAATCCATGAGTATGGTATAATGATGCACTTGATATGAAGTTAGTTCCTAGACCAGAAACTATACTGTATGGAATACCATAATGGTGTATAAGGCATTCTGT
The DNA here is from genome assembly GCF_964237555.1 of Oryctolagus cuniculus. Taxonomy (NCBI): domain Eukaryota; kingdom Metazoa; phylum Chordata; class Mammalia; order Lagomorpha; family Leporidae; genus Oryctolagus; species Oryctolagus cuniculus. The sequence goes on from NC_091447.1 coordinate 4,651,844, forward strand.
AAGTCCAAAAGGTTAGGTTGGCAAAAGCACTGAATATAGGCAGAATATCCATGGTGGGTGTCTGTCCTAGTAAACACAAAATGTTGATCCTACCTGACAAAAGTAGTTCATTGTAATCTACCTGTCACCAGGTAGATACTGGTTTCCTCCACAACTAATGTCATATTGATGTGGAATTAGTCCTTAATTATTAAACCTGTCCATTGACTTATTATGAAACAAAAGAATGAAAGGTTAGCTTTAAAAACTAAATATAGAGGGGTCTGGTGACATGGCATAATGGGCTAAAGCTGCTGCCTGCAGTGGCAGCATCCCATATGGGCACTGGTTTGAGTCCTTACTGCTCCACTTCTGATCTGGCTCTCTGCTATGGCCTGGTAAGGCTGTAGAGGATGACCAAAGTTCACCTGCATAGGAGACCAGAAGTTCCTGGATCCTGGTTCCTGTCTTTGGATTGTCCTAGCCCCAGCTGTCGTGGCCATTTGGGGAGTGAACCAGCAGATAGAAGACATTTCTCTCTGTCTATCCCTCTCTCTGCCTTTCAAATAAATAAAATATTTTTAAAAATAAGTAAGGAACTTGTATTTATATTCTGGATATCATTGAAAATGTTGAGAATTTGACTACAGTATGTTGTGGTGAAGTTCTTTTCTGGTCATGTCTGTTCTGTGTGCTTTCTGTTTGTGGACATCCTTTTCTTCAAATTGGGGACGTTTTCTGTAATTATTTCATTAAATGTGGGGAAATTAGGCACACGAGGAAATTCAAAGATGGCGCCCAAAGGAAGTAAGGTGGGTGGAATCCATGGGGAAAGGGCCCAGGACTTCACATAGTAAAGAAGCTTCTGAGGGAACTGTTAGATGCCAAAGTTTGAGAATATGGCTGAGTGGCATCAGAGAAAACAGGGATATAATGACAAAAAAACAAGGAAATCTCAACCCTAAGACAATCTAGGAAGTGCTCTAGAACTTGGGGCTGGCCTGATCAGTCAGTAACTTCTGGGTTTTTCTTGGCTGCTGTCCTGATTTATTTTACTATGTGGGAGACAGCTTCTCATCAAAACAGAAAAGCCCAAGATTCAGATTGTTCCTGCTGAGATTTGCCACCTGCAGTACATTGGTTCTTTCTGAGGACATTTACTCCAAACTACACACAGAAGGGACACCATAGCCCATTTGGAAGAGGGCATTCTAAGAAATGTACAGGAGGCCAGGAGAGTTAGTGATTATTATCTTGTTCACAAAACAATTAATGCCATTAATGCTATGTCTCCCCAAAACAGCCCTGGGATCTTCTCAGACACCCCACATTGGACCTCTTACCATGCAACCAAGGTGGTTTAAATTGGCAGCCACAGAGGAGCTATGTGGGATTTAAAATTATAATCCATAATGGTTTGCCAGTTACCTCTGACAGGATCTTTATTTTAGAATGCTTGTTGCCAAACACTTGAGAGTAGGGGAAATTCTAATTAATTCTCCTATGGCTCAGCCCTGAATGGATTACAATGTGCTGCAAAGGACTGCTCAGTTTTCTGGCTGTCATCATACTTCATTTAATCAGGAGTTGCTTGGATCAGGTTGGGGAGAAAGCACAAGCTCTGTGTTCATACACCTGTGTGTTTTCATTCCAACTGTACCACCCCAAGACCTGACCTTTCACCATTATAATTTGCCAGTTTGCTTGCTAATGATGTTTCCCAGTCTCTATAGTAACAAGCTAACTTGTTTTAGATAAAATAATTGAGAAGCACATGAAACGTGATATAAACATTTCAAATTAAAATGCCGTCTAATAGGGCTAAATTAATATTATATATAGTACATGGAAGTAGTCAAAAAACAAAATCTAAACTTATTATGGTAAATAGCTCTGAAATTCTGATGTCAAAATATTTCTAAACTTGTTTTTTGTTACATCATACCTCTTAGGGTATAATGCATAATTATTAAAATAACAGCACAATTATATGTCTGACAATAAGATAGGGCTAAATTAGCACTGTGTAACAGTATCAGGCTTTAAGTAATGTGGTCTGTACTGGGACTGAACTTCAGCTTCAGAATGGAGAGGGAGAGACAAAAAGACAAAGATGGAAAGAGAGAGAGAGAATGTTCTAGAAATGGATCCCACTGCAATGACTGAATCCCCAAAAAGCAGCCAGGCAGCTGAAGAAAATGTTCTAAGGACAGAAAATTCATGTGAAGTTCAGGCAAGTGTTATGGATAGATTCAGTTTGGACAGTGGGAATGGCAACAATATTTTTCTGTGAGATTTGATAGATTTAATTGAAGAGTTCATTTAAAAATACAAATTCCTTAGGTCCTACTTTAGACAAAATAAATTAGAATTTCTGGTATGGAAGCATGGCTTTTTAAACTGTAATTATCAGATAAAATGCAGAGAGCTCTCAAGCACCATTCACACATTTCTGTGGTTGGTAAGATCTTGCATAACTATGGTATAATGTTTTAATCAGGAAATTAGATTGGTACAATTCAGTCATGTCATTTACACATCACCAGTTTCACATAAACTGATTCGTGTGTCTCTCTGTGTGTGTATTTATTTCTGTGCAGTTCATCACATGTGCAGATTTGTATGGCGTCCACCATATCAGAATGCACAACAAGGCCATGCTTCCATTTTAATCACAACCACTGCTTTTCCTACACATGGCAATGAGGAATCTGTTTTGCCCTCTCTAATTTTGCTATTTAAAGAATATTATGTGAATGGAATCATGGGGTATGCAATCTTTTGAGACTGAGTTTTTTCACAGAGTATAACTTTCTGGAAATGCATCCAGGTTGAAGTATACATCAACAGTATGAATAAGATTTATTTATTTTCAAAGAGTCACAAAGTTATAAACAGGGCAAAAAAAAAGGGGGGGGGGAGAGGGAGGAAGGGAGGGGGGAGAGAGAGGGAGGGAGGGAGTGGGGAGAGAGAGGGAGAGTGTGATCTTCTATCTTCTGTTTCACTACTCACAATGGCCAGTACTGGGCTAGGTCAAAGCCAGGAGCCAGGAACTCTGGATCTCCCGCATGTGTGGGAGGTAAACTCAGTTTTCCAGGAGCAGAATCAGGTGTTTTTCTTTCATGAGAGATTTTTCATGAAATTCTGGATCCTGGCTACCTGGAGTGCGACCACACAGTGGCATTTCATGGACGCCATCTATTTTCATCAGCAGCAAATTTTCCAGTTCTGACATCTTAACATTTATCAAATTTCAAGCAGAAGAGAGAAAATTAAGAGAAGGTAAAGCCCACTCCTCATGGAGAAGGAAATGGTTTTTATTAATTTTTTTACCAGTATCGATACTAGATTTTGGTAAATCCTAACACATGTACTTCAAAATGTTTATATTAATTTCCACTCAAAAAAGATAAAAGAATGTGTTCTTTTTTTCCACACTTTTTCCAAAATTGCATAGTTTTTTTAAATATTTGTCCTTATGGTACAGCATTATTTTTATTTATATTACCTTGATTATGAAAAAAATTTTAAATGCCTATGTTTATTTTTTTAGTGAGTTACCTGCCCATTGAATATTTTTCTATTGGACAATATTTTATTATTGATTTAAAGCACTCTGTACATTAATTTGATCATATTTTAGTGTGTTGCAGATAGTGAACATATGCTCCCCATGCATTTATTTATCTGACCATTTTTGTGATAATTCTGATGCAGAAGAAGGTGAATTTACAGAATGATCAAATGTGCCAATCTTTTCTTTATGACTTCTGGAATTTGCATGAGGATGAAGAGTTTCCTCATTCAGGTTTCTAAACACATTTGCTGGCTTTTCTCTTGGAATCTTTATGTTCTGTGAAAAGGCCATCCGTTCTGTTTCACTGATCCCCGTGGAGGGACTTGGTGTCGACTTTGTAGCTGGAAGTCAGCCAGGGTCTTGCCCTACTTCTTTTCCTGGCACCAGACTCCCCCTGGTAATTCCCTTGGGCAGGTCCCCCACTTAATTTGGAGCTCTGCAAGCCTGTGCCCAAGAGCTCACGTCCCAGCACAGCAGTTCCACAGCACTTTAATTAATTACCTTGCCAGTTGCTCCAGGGATTACCTTGGCTCCCCATCTAAACTTTTCCCTATCCTGGTGGGTTTTCTGGTGTTCTATTTGGGAAACTTTCTTTTTTCAGAAGTCCCCACTGAGTTATCATTTGCTCAACTCTGTGGGGTTTCTTTTCCAATTAAATCCCATCTGTTTTATAACTTTAAGAAATTCTTCAATAAAACTTTCCCTCTGAAGGCATCCTTCCTGTTTGTCTAGTATTGGTTGTTCTGTCATTTCCAAGTGAAAGCTTAGGTAGTCAGTCAATTTGACCTAGAAATGAAGGATGAATTTTAAAAATACCTTGTTGTATGCATTCTAAAGACTGAAATGAGGGATTAATTTCTAATTGGATCATCATTCAAAGTAGATATCATATTAATATATAAAAATCTAGATTATATCGGCAAGAAAGTTTCTTGCTACACAAAGTATACTTTCCAAATATGCAATTAATTGGGTCGAAGTATTTGTTAATATTAATTTTGAGGGGAAAATTTCAAATTTGATGTGACTACCAAGCCAAGATAAAAGCAGCTTTAATTGTTCATATTGGGCTGGCGTTGCGGCTCACTTGGCTAATCCTCCGCCTGCGGCGCCGGCACCCTGGGTGCTAGTCCCAGTTGGGGCGCCGGATTCTGTCCTGGTTGCTCCTCTTCCAGTCCAGCTCTCTGCTGTGGCCTGGGAAGGCAGTGGAGGATGGCCCAAGTGCTTGGGCGCCTGCACCCGCATGGGAGACCAGGAAGAAGCACCTGGCTTCTGGCTTCAGATTGGCACAGAGCCGGCCGTAGCGGCCATTAGGGGAGTGAACCAACTGAAGGAAGACCTTTCTCTCTGTCTCTCACTGTCTATAACTCTCTCTCTGTCTCTCTCACTGTCTAACTCTGCCTGGCAAAAAAAAAAAAAAAAAATTTGTTAATATTTTTAAAGGATGTCAGTTACTGTCATTTATAAATAAAATTATTACTAAAGTTTTATGCAGATTGTGAGTGAAAGTATAACTTAATTAGCTTTGGAATGAGAATTTAAGACCTGTCGTGCAATGAATGCATGAATGAAGCTCAATCCAGAGCTGTTAATTTATACCTTGCAACTGCAATGATGCTGGCTGGCACCACTGTGGAACAAGAGATTGGCAGGAAACAATGATAGCACATTTTAGAGAAGACATAAGAGGATCTCTGTTCTCTAGGTGGCTGTTTGACACCAGTGACATACCAGCAATGCGCTGCGTCTGAGTCATTTAGGGAGCGGCGGAAGACATTGCTCTTGAGCAGTATCTGCAGGTGCATAAACCATGGCAGCAGTGAAAAAGCCAGAGCAGAAGATGGAAACAGAAATCTCTCATTTGCTCTGAAGATTTCACCATGAAACACGAGCTACCTCCAGACTCCTACAAGATTCTGAATTTAAAAAATCCTGTTTTAGGCAACAATTTAAAACACTCATATGACTTATTTGTGCTTATGTCAATTTATATAAATGGGACTAATCCAGATTTAAGCTAGAAATACCCACTGGCACAGATGACATTTTAACTCATGAGACATACAGAGTTCACTAGAGGAATGCTTGAAGATATATAAGAAAATGCACACATTTAGAAAAATGTTTTCTAAATATGAAGTTAAAGTTATACATAAACATTTGTATAATCATGTACCTAAACAAATATATAGAAATTGTTATTTCATAAAACAAAACCTTTAGCCTGCTGGTTTTTCGTTGCAATATTTTGGATCACAGCTTACATTTTTTTTTTCTTTTTTATTTTTTTTATTTTTTGACAGGCAGAGTGGCCAGTGAGAGAGAGAGACAGAGAGAAAGGTCTTCCTTTGCCGTTGGTTCACCCTCCAATGGCCACCGCGGCTGACGCGCTGCGGCCAGCGCACCGCGCTGATCCGATGGCAGGAGCCAGGAGCCAGGTGCTTTTCCTGGTCTCCCATGGGGTGCAGGGCCCAAGCACCTGGGCCATCCTCCACTGCACTCCCTGGCCACAGCAGAGTGCTGGCCTGGAAGAGGGGCAACCGGGACAGAATCCGGCGCCCCAACCGGGACTAGAACCCGGTGTGCCGGCGCCGCACATTTTATGGAACCAGCTATTTCCACATAAACTCTGGAACTCCTTTGTTCCGTGGGAAGGATGTTCTCAGAGACCTGTACCAATATTGAATTGAATTGCTTTATTCTAGTAAATACGTATCATGTTCCCAGAAGGAATTAGTCATTATGCTTGGTTCTGATTTTGAAGAATATAACATTAGAAGCCTGAACACTCTGTTGGAAGATTTATAGCCAAAATGGAGAGAAATGTACATCTATATACATGAGACTAAACATCAGAATAAGACATGTGGTAATTGCAGGAAAAAAAAAAGAACACAAAAACGAATAATTACTGTCAGAATGTAGCAAAGCACTTTGCCAGTGAGCTGGCATTTCATTTAGTTCCTTAAGAAAACATGGTTTCAGCAAGTGACTATGGAGATAAAATAGGTCACAGACAAGGGCAAATGAAGGAGACTGTGAGTTAGAGGGACATTTCCGCATGCATGCATGCCTGGCAGTAGGGCAAATGCAAAGTGTGAGTTGAGTGTATTGGAGTGTGGGTGTGGCTAAAGGACTCATTTATAGAAATAACATTGAATAAGGGCTATATTTTCATCTTCACTTTAAAAAAATTAAGATAAAATGCTTTCAGGTAATGGGAAGACATGGAAAACTATCTGTTGTTTAGATATCAAGCATTGCAGTGCTAAAGGAAGTGAAATGGGACATTTGCATCTCTAAATTATGACCAGTGTTATACTCTCTGATACTCCTGCTCCTAACCTGAGTAGTATTTCAGTGGTGATCTTAGGGAGGCTCTTTCTATATTTAAATATTTTAAGCATTTATAAGCATATGTAAATCACTATTTATAAAAAGCATCTTTACTATGAAATACAATAAAATTTTAAAGTATGCATAAGGCTTCCACTTAAATTATTGCTTATGACATTATTTGCAGGCAGATAAGTGAGTATAAAAGTACAAAAATTTTTGTGACTTTTCAATATAGTCGTATTTTTTCTACAGAAAATATATCATTTTCCTATTTTAAGTGTGTATATGTGATTTTGTGTGCAAAACACTGGGAAGTATGTAACATGTAACATGGTGTCTGAAATTTTAAACTTTCTAAATGATAAATTCAAGGACCAAGTTTGATGTGTTCACCAAGGAATCTCCTGCCATTGCTTAGTTGTGAGTCATACTTGAATTACTCAAAATACATGGATTGAGTGACACATATTGTTTATTGTAGAAAATTTGAAGTACAGAAATTATTTTTTATAAAGGAAAACTAAAGTCACTCATAATTCTCTTACCTAAAGATGACCACCATTAAGAAATTGTTGAATGTCCTTCATGTTATATTTCCATATGTACTTATGAAACAACTATTTCTAAGTTTTTTAAGCCTATGAATATAATTACATACTTTGTGCTTTATTTACTAAGAATTACTAAACATTCCAAAGTAAGACTAATTTATTTATTTTTAAAATTTATTTATTTCTTTGACAGGGAGAGTGACAGAAAGAAAGGGAAAGGCAGAGAAAATGCAAGATCTTCCATCCACTGGTTTACTCCCTGAATGTCTACAATGATCAGGGTTGCTGATTTCATTTCATTTGGGTAAGTTCCCAGAGTGGAATGACTCTGACACATGGTAGATCTACTTTCAGATTTCTGAGGAATCTCCATACTGTCTTCCATAATGGTTGTATGAGTTTACATTCCCCCCAACAGTGCGTTAGGGTACCTTTCCCCTTGCCAGCATTTATTCTTTTTTGCTTTCTGGATGATAGTCATTCTTACCTGGGTGAGATGAAGCCTCCTTGTGGTTTTTATTTGCATTTCCCTGGTGGCTAGTAATCCTGAACATCTTTTGATCTATGCATCAGCTAGTTGAATTTCATCCTTTGAAAAATGCCTGTTCATATCTGTAGCCCATTTCTTAACTGGATTGCTTATTTTGTTGTTGTTGAGTTTCTTGAGCTCCTCATGTATCCTGGATATTAATCCTTTACTGGTTGTATAGTTTATAAATATTTTCATCCATTCTGTATGTTGTCTCTTCATTTTGTTGAGAGTTTCCTTTGATGTGCAATTACTTCTTGGCTTGATGTAATCTGGTTTGTCTATTTTTTCCTTTATTGCCTGTGTCTGTGGGGCCTTATCCGAGAAGTGTTTACCTATGTCAATGTCTTGCAGTGTTTCTCCTGTTTTCTTCTAATACTTTGATAGTATCAGGTCATAGATTGAAATCCCTGATCCATTCTGAGTTGATATTTATGGAAGGGGGAAGATAGGGATCTTGTTTCATAGTTCTGCATGAAGAAATTCAATTTTCCCAACACCATTTGTTGAAGAAACTCTTCTCCAGGGAGTGATCTTAGGTTAGTGTCAAATGTTAGTTACAGATGTGTGGATTAATTTCCAGAGTCTCTAATCTGTTCCATTGGTCTACATACCTATTCTCATGCTAGTATCAGGCTGTTCTAATTAAAACTGCCCTATCACATGTCTTGAAATCTGATTTTCTGATATTTTGTGATATTCTAGTGATATTTTTTTAAAGATTTATTTATTTTACTTGAAAGTCAGAGTTACACAGAGAGAGGAGAGGAGAGGCAGAGAGAGAGAGAGGTCTTCAATCCATTGGTTCACTCCCCAATTGGCTGCAATGGCTGGAGCTGTGCATATCCGAAGCCAGGAGCTGGATCTCCCACATGGGTGCAGGGACCCAAGGACTTGGGCCATCTTCTACTGCTTTCCCAGGCTATAGCAGAGAGTTGGATGGGAAGTGGAGCAGCCGGGTCTCCAACCAGTGCCCATATGGGATGCTGGCTCCTCAGGCCAGGGCGTTAACCTGCTGTGCCACAGCACTGGCCACAGATATTGTTGTTTTTTAAGATTGCTTTTGCTAATTGGAGTTTCATGATTTCATATGAATTTTAGGGTCATTTTTTTCCAAATCTGAGAAAAATCTCTTTGTGATATATATATATATATATATGTATATATATATATATCACAGGCAGAGTGGACAGTGAGAGAGAGAGACAGAAAGGTCTTCCTTTTTTTGCCGTTGGTTCACCCCCCCCAATGGCCGCTGCGGCTGGCGCATCGCACTGATCCGAAGCCGGGAGCCAGGTGCTTCTCCTGGTCTCCCATGCAGGTGCAGGGCCCAAGGACTTGGGCCATCCTCCACTGCACTCGCGGGCCATAGCAGAGAGCTGGCCTGGAAGAGGGGCAACCGGGACAGAATCCGGCACCCCGACCGGGACTAGAACCCGGTGTGCCGGCGCTGCAAGGCAGAGGATTAGCCTATTGAGCCACAGCGCCGGCCTTGATATTTTATTTGATATTACATTTAATCTGTAAACTGCTTTGGGATATTTTGTTAGTATTTCTTCCAATCCATGAACATGGAAGATTTTCCCATTTTTTAATGTCTTCTGCTGTTTCTTTCATTATGTTTTGCAATTTTCATTGTAGAGATCTTTCAAATCCTGGGTTATAATTATTCCAAAGTGTTTAAATTTTTTGTAACTATTGTGAATGGACTGATCTTACAAGCTCTTTCTCAGCCATGGTACTGTCTTTGTATTCAAATGCTATTCATTTTTGTGTGTTGATTTCATATCCTGCAACTCTGCCAAGCTCTCTTGTGAGTTCCAGTAATCTCTTAGTGGAGTCTTTTTGTTCCCTTATGTATAGTATCATATCTCCTGCAAACAGGGATAATTTGACTTACTCCTTTCCCAATTGTATCATTTTGATTTCATTATCTTGCCTAATGACACTGGCTGAAACTTCCAGAACTCCATTGAATAACAATGGTGAGAGTGGGCATCTGGTTTCATATCTTAGTGGAGGGGCTTCCATCTTTTCCCCATTAAATATGACACTGACTATGCATTTGTCATATATTTCCTTGATAGTGCTGAGGAATGTTCCTTCTATACCCAATTTGCTTAAGGTTTATCACGAAAGGATGTTGTATTTTATCAGATGCTTTCTCTGCATCTGTTGAAATAATCATATGTCTTGTATTCTTCAGTTTTTTAATGTGATGTATCACATTTATTAGTTTGTATGTTAACCATCCCAGCATACCAGGGATAAATGGCACTTGGTCTAGGAGAATGATCTCTCTTGTGTGTTGTTGGATTCTGTTAGCTAATATTTTGTTGAGGATTTTTTCATCTATGTTCATGAGTGATATTGGTCTGTAGTTCTCTTTGTTCTGGTTTTCACATGTTCTTGTGTAAGAATATAAAGAGAAAAATGGAAAATTTGTGTAAGATATGCTTCAAATTACCTTAGTAATGAAATAGAGTTCTAAAGGTTGAACTTCCATTAAAATTATTTTTTCTTATTTGTTTAAGGAAAAAAAAGGACAGTGGTGCTTAAATTAGGAAAGAAAAAATCATATTTAACCTAGAAATACTGTGCTGTCAATAACTGGGGTGATTTCAATTTAATCCCATAAAATCAAAACAAAATCAAATGCACCTGTTTTATCCGGTATTTAAATTTAGGGTCCAGAGCTTCTAATAAAGAATGATTTGATCTGAAAATGTATTTTCTTGGCTTCTTCATTTAACACAGGGACTAAAAGTACCACTTTTTCATCTGAAGCCAAATTCCACTGATTAACTGTGCTCTACTTGGCAGGAAGTATTGTCAGTTAACTCTAGAATGTTTAGAACATATCTTCAGAAATTCATTTTTTCTGTGAAAACATGGATGAGTCTACAGTAAGTGGTCACTCAGTTCATGCGCTGTCTCCATGTCTCAACTACTCCTCACAGCACAGAACCAGTGGTGGAAGAGACAGATATGACTTGTCCAAAACTTGTATCTGAGTCCAAAACTTGTATCTGGTCAGTGGTAGGAGTTGAGTTAGTGTTCCACACTTGTCTGATTGGAAAGCTTGGAATTGTTCCTCCATCTACAACAGCTATCTCTGGTAAGCCATGATTTTCATTGTAGTCAGTAAATTTGAGGTAGACTGACTGCTGTAGAGAGGGTTGTGCCTTCTGAATAGAACTGGATAGCGAGACACAGAGGAGCATCTGCCTGAGGTCTGTGGTATTCTCTGTCTCTACTGCTTTACAGATCTCCCAGGCCTGTGCATTTCCAACTCCCTCCCGCCTTTACATGGTCATCATATTCTACTTCTCTCATCTTTTAATTCCATTTTTCTATGAACTTTTCGAAGTGCCCTTGTAGATAGGCTATAGTTTAATTAAACAAGAACAAACACATTACTTCCATTTTCTTTAAAGCAAAACAAAATTAATCATAGCAAAATAAACATTTCCAGTATTAATGTTATAAAATAAACGAAAACAAGATTTAGTTTAGAATTCCCTTCAGAGTACCGTTTCCTTTTAAAAGAGTTTAAGACTTTTTTGTTTATGAATATAACATTTCAAATATTCTTGTTTATGCTATATTTTCATTAACACTAGTTTAAATAGTAAAAACTACTTAAGACTGTATTAAATTAGTTAAAACTAGTGAAGTGAAGGCCGGTGCCACGGCTCACTAGGCTAATCCTCTGCCTGCGGCGCCGGCACCCTGGGTTCTAGTCCCGGTTGGGGTGCCAGATTCTGTCCTGGTTGTTCCTCTTCCAGTCCAGCTCTCTGCTGTGGCCCTGGAAGGCAGTGGAGGATGGCCCAGGTCCTTGGGCCCTGCCACCCGCATGGGAGACCAGGAGGAAGCACCTGGCTCCTGGCTTTGCCGGTTATAGCGGCCACTTGGGGGGTGAACCAACGGAAAAAGGAAGACCTTTCTCTCTCACTAGCTCTGCCTGTCCAAAAAAAAAAAAAAAAAAAACTAGTGAAGTGAAATGATATAATGAATTAAATGTAATAATTTAATCCAACAAAAATAAAGTTTTATTATGCCAACTCTTATAGCAGAATACTGTTTTATATAAAGATGAGGAGAACTGAAACACACAGGAAGTCTCCAAGTATGGATGACCATCACGAAAATGACAGCAGCAAAGCAAGTATAAACACTTTTTTCAAAATTTTAGTTGAAAGGCAGCATGACATAGAGGGAGAACCAAAGAGAGATGGTGGGTGGGGGATTTTTTTCATCTGTTGATTCATTCCACAAATACCCACAGGCTGAGACTGGGCCAGGATGAAGCCAGGAACTGGGAACTCATGTGGGCAGCAGGAACACAAGTACTTGAGACTTTCCAGTCCCAAGAGCAGGAAGCTGGATTGGAAATGGAGTAGCTGGATCTCAGACTAGCACTCTGATATGGGATGTGCTGTCCCAAGCAGCAGCTTAACAAGCTTTGCCATGATGCTCAACCCAACCACTTTTAAAGCACTTTCCAGGATAAAAATCAAAGGAGTTTATACCACCTCTAAAACTGTAAATCCAATTTGCTTTTATTATATCGCTCAATTCTTTAACAAATGGTGAAAATCATCACAACTTATCTTTCTACATATCACCATTGAACTGCAGAGTTTGACTAATTTCAGAAGTAAAAAATAAAAGTTGTGATAACCTATATTTCAGTTAACTGATTAACAAAAGAAGTGACTTGTAAACTTTCATTAAACATCTATTTTATGCCAGACACTGAGCTAGGCATGATATACAAAGTAGTACGTAACACAGCCCCTACGAACACAACACTGCAGTGTTGTGTGATAACAGCTCCCATATGGTATATGTGACACTTGTGGGTAGGAATTGTTAGCTGACTTCTGGGGAAACAGAGATCAAAGAGTTATGCAATGAGTGACATGATCCTATTGTTTGAGCATAGTCCCCTGGTTTAGCTTACCTCTTTCACTAATATTTTAAAGCATTTGTACACATTTCTTCCCTAGTTCTGGACTTTACAGAGGTACATAGTGAGAGATAAGTCCACCAAGAGGTCACTTACCCACCAGAGGGTGGACTCTTGACATGAAGTCATCCAAAAGCAAGGCTTTATTCACAACCTTGCAAAGTGTGTGTGTGTGTGTATCCTTATGTGCAGTTCTTCTTCTCCATTTCCCAATAGCTGGACACTCAGGAGTTCAAAGTCTTCACACCACCAGTGTTTTCCATCTGCCTCCCACCTGTCTTAAGTTTTTACTATTTTTTGTTCTTTTAAGTCAGCCCATGTCCCATTCTAATATGCAGGCCATTTGTTGCTCTACTTTGACACCCTGTGTCATTTTAGAGTGCTGTGGTTGTACTGCATCTGCTAGATAAATGTCAGAAATGTTTCCACTTGGAACTGAGCATCTTATTCTTTGTTTGAAGAAAGAATACAAAGGAATACAAAGGCTAAAACAGCTTTAAAACTTTTGGGGTCAGGACTGGCCTGTGGTGCCGGCATCCCATATGAGATCCAGTTCGAGTACCAACTGCTCCACTTCTGATCCACCTCTCAGCTACGACCTGGGAAAGCAGTGGAAGATGGCCCAAGTACATGCACACATGTGGGAGACCCGGAAGAAGTTCCTGGCTCCTGACTTCAGATTGGCTCAGCTCTGGCCGTTGTAGTCATCTAGGGAGTGAAGCAGCAGATGGAAGACCTTTCTCTTTCTCTCTCTCTCTCTCTCTTTGTCTCTGCCTCTCTATAGTTCTGCCTTTCAATAAATAAATGTCTTTAAAAAAAACCTTACTAGCTTTTAAGCATCTTATCTTTGAGAATGAACCATACATTTTTACTTTTCACAACCCTTTTTTTGTGTGAGTTTTTGTTTCTTAACTATGATGAAAAACTTTACAAGCAGGACTTGGCTAAAGCTGATGAGTCTTTGCTATAACTAGGGTTGTAGAAGGAACAATTGTGGTTAGGTTGTGAGACCCTGAAAACAGTATCCTATATTTGTGGTCTGAATGCTGTGAGCTGGTGCACTGATCTAAGATGGAGTCACTCTGGTCACTTTTTATGATCTGAAAATGGACCATTAAATATTTTTCCTATATACATAAAATCGTGCACCTCAAAAAATTTTTGTAGCAAAACTGCATTAATGATGAGAGTATGTTGAAGACACATACATTCAAAACAATGAACAAAATAACAAGGACTATTACAGCAGCATTAAGTTAATCTCTTGCTGAAGTGTTTGGAGCAGCAGTGAGAAACCTGTTTGGGATGCCCACTTCTCCTATCAGAGTGTCTGGTTTGAGTACTGGCTCCGCTACTTTTCTGATCTAGCTTCCTGCTAATGCACACACTGGGAAGCAGCAGGTGAAGCACTTGGTTTCTGGCCTACCATGTGGTGGGAAACCCTGATGGAGTTTCTGGCTCCTGGTATTGGCTTGGTCCTGCCCTGGCTCTTGTGGGCATTTTGGGAGTGAAACAGTGTATGGAAAGATCTCTCTATCTCTCAGTCTGTCTCTCTGCCTTTCAAATAAAATGAAAATAAACACATTAAGAATATTATTTTGCTCTTTGTCTCCTGTCCCTTAACAACCGCAGGACATCACACAGGCCCCTGGCACCATGAAGATCTGGACCTCCGAATGCATCTTGGACCACCCATAGAAAACCATTACAAGAGCTGCAGTGCAAAAATACCAAATCCAATGACCTCAAGTGTGGTTGTGCTGGATGTGCTGGACAGATGTACAGCCCCCTCAAAAAGTTGCATAGCCAAAAAAATACAATCTATATAATATAAATATTGTATAGGATATGAATATGGATATTCATGTAGGATATGGATCTTCTTTGGGTCCAGCTTAGAGGCCAAGAAATTTCTCAGACTTTGGGGTGAGATTGGTTCAAGTGTCCCACCAGCAAAAGTGTTTTGGAACAGGCTCACACCCACTCAGAAGAGCTGAATCTGGGAGCTGATGTTCATAACCTCATGCTCAATTCCATCACAGTCATAACCCAGGGTGGCAGTGATTGCTGCAGATCAAGCCTTCTTTGTTTTCTTCCAGAGAGCCAGGTTACCTGCATGGTGCTACATAGGTATGCTGCCTGCCTGGAAGTAGGGTAGTTGGAAGATACTTTGCCCCAAGAACTTTGTCTTCTGTTTTCTCATCAGCCAGGACCACCTTCCATTCAATTTGGGTCTTCTCCCCACTATTGGCATGATGCACAAGTTCTTCCATACAAATTCTGATTCCCCCAAATTGAATTTTAACCTTGAAATACGTCCGAGTTCAGGTTCATCATCTTATTTGTCACTCTCCAATTCTTCTCCAAACCAAGAATGTGACACTCTTTGAGTGAATTTAATAATGAATATATGTTTAATAAAGTCTCAAAAGTTATCCTGGTCCTATGGCTGTTGCTAGGTTGTATTACTTTTATTATATTAACTTTTTAAAAGTCAAGCTGGATTGCTCCCTGAGTGCTGGGTTTGTTTAAATAATCATTCTGACCATTTGTGTTGAAACATAGAGTTACTGTTCATTAAGCATTTATTTAATAATTCATGCCAAGCTCAACCTGGCTTTCTTTTTGTGGTTGTAACATTTGAAACAATTTAACAAAATATAAATAGTGGGTGACTGCAGTAGACACTTTATTTGAAATCCAGTCACTCAGTGATGAATACCCAAGATTCTGCATAATTTACTTACAACAGAGAATTCATAAATAAGCCTGTTGCAGCTGACAGTGACGATGGCTGTGCAAACACAGAATATTCTGGCAAAAGTCATACTGAATCAGGAAGTGATCATAAGTTTTTGAAAATTGTACACTGGTTTGCATTTCCATTTTTATGCAAATTCAAAACCAAAATTATGCAAATATCCCTTTGAGTAACTACTGGGCTGTTGTCTAGGAAGCACATTTTTTCTTTCCTCATGGGGGAAATGGTGTCTTGCCAAAAGCTCAAGTAATTCTTGAGGCTAGATGTGTGTGGGGGTGTATGACAAAGAGAGTGAGTGAGTGAGTGAGTGTGTGTATGTGTGTGTGCGTGCATGTTATACAGTACTCTGAAGATGATTTGAGGAAATAGGAAGAAAATTTGCTCTTTAGGTAGTGCACATATGGAAATATGGCCAGAAAATATTAATAGGTTTTGCCAGCAGAAATTGAGAAAAGAGAGCAGAACATCATTCTGTCTCTCTCTCTCTCTCTCTTTCAAGTGTGATGATATTCTATAAAATATGAAGAGAAAAATGAAAGTTTTGAGTAAACGCAGTATATATTGTTTTTCTAGAAAGCCTTCAGGGAAAACACAGTGCAGGCAGGAGGCATGTGCACTATGCTGTATAATCCCAGGGCTGTGCTGTCTGCAGAGTTTTAGGGTTAAAGAATGCTTTTTAAGCCTTTCTACCTGCTGAAAAACCACTTCCAGGAGAAACAGAAAATGTGCATAGCTCCACATTGTCTCCTCCCAATATCTGCTTAGCACACTGGTGAGTTTAACAAATGTCCATACATTGCTGACGCTCAGCCTGCAGGAAGTGAGACTTCATCTCATCCTTGGCTGTACTTGGCAGTTCTCACCTAACAGCCAGGAGATGAGAAGAGACAAGCACGGTGTTACCAGGGAGGAACCCCACCTGCACCACTTACTGACTGAGATCAGCCACTGGCAACACGTTACGGTGGCATCAGCAACCATGGATAGGATGTTGTCACCACCCTAGGTTCTACCTCAGAAGAGCTTTATCAGTCTGACCATAAGAAAACACCAGGCAAGTTGAGACATGCTCTTATTGTTTAAAAATGGCAAGATTGGAACCAGCATTTGGTGTAACAGTTAAGATACTGTTTGGGACAACTGCATATGATGCTGGAGTGCTTGAGTTGGGATTCCAGCTCCTCTTTGTGCTTCCTACTAATGAGCACTCTGGGAGGCAGCGAGTGGTGGCTGAACACAGTTGGGTCCTTGCCACCCATGTGGGAGACTCAGATGAACTTTAGCTGCAACTGGATCCTGGCAGAAAGAATACTGGAAGAATCTTCTAAATCAAAATAAAGCCTGTTACTTTAAAAAGGAATACTAATTAACTAAGTAAATACTGCAGCAACAACAAGCTACAGTAATACACATTGTCACTTTAAGAACAAAGAAAACTATATAGAAAAATATGTGAATATCCTTTAATATATTTATTTGTAAGTAACTAGCTTTAATATTTTAATGATGGCTCTCACAAAAATGTATATTTCATTTAGCTTGGAGCATAAGCATAAAATGTTATATCCTGTTTTACAATTCATGTGTGCCATACATTTTTAGTTCTTTATCCCAAATGGTCAATAAAATAATTTTAACCACTTAAAATATAAGTGGTTATTTATACATTACGATTTTAATATCATTCTTACTTATTCTTATTAATTTCAATCTTTGATTCATCATGGCCAGTGTGTTTTGGTTTGTTTTGTTGTTGATCCTAATTTTTTTTTAATTTATTTGTTTTGTGTATTTGAAAGGCAGAGAGACAAAGAAACAGATCTCTGCTATTCACTGGTTTATCTCCCAAATGTCTGCAGTAGCCACAACTGTGGCCCGCTGAAGCCAGGAGCCAGGGATTTCATCTGGGTTTCCTATGTGGGTGGCAGAAGCCCAAGTATATGAGCCATCACCTGAAACCTACTATGGTGCAAATGAGCAAGACGCTGGAAACAAGAACAGAGCTGACACTTGAGGAGCTATGTGGAGAAAGGAAGGCATGTTGGCCTGGGATTTATCTCCTGCATCTGTGGCTCCCCCCAGGGGATGTCAGTTTTTGGACATGGGCAAGGACCTAATGTGAGGTAGTGAAGGGCTCCAGGTGCAGAGTGTGAGCCAGGATTAATTAATTGTACAAGATTGCTTTAGCTATTCGAGGTCTCCTGTGTCTCCATATAAATTTCAGCATCATTTTTTCTAGATCTGAGAAGAATATCTTCGGTATCTTGATTGGTATTGCATTGAATCTATAAATTGCTTTTGGGAGAATGGACATTTTGATGATATTGATTCTTCCAATCCATGAGCATGGAAGATTTTTCCATTTCTTGGTATCCTCTTCTATTTCTTTCTTTAAGGTTTTGTAATTTTCATCGTAGAGATCTTTAACGTCCTTGGTTAAGTTTATTCCAAGGTATTTGATTGTTTTTGTAGCTATTGTGAATGGGATTGATCTTAGAAGTTCTTCCTCAGCCATGGCATTGTCTGTGTATACAAAGGCTGTTGATTTTTGTGCATTGATTTTATACCCTGCTACTTTGCCAAACTCTTCTATGAGTTCCAATAGTCTCTTAGTAGAGTTCTTTGGGTCCCCTAAATAAAGAATCATATCATCTGCAAAGAGGGATAGTTTGAGTTCTTCCTTCCCAATTTGTATCCCTTTAATTTCTTTTTCTTGCCTAATAGCTCTGGCTAGAACCTCCAGAACTATATTGAATAGCAGTGGTGAGAGTGGGCATCCCTGTCTGGTACCAGATCTCAGTGGAAATGCTTCCAACTTTTCCCCATTCAATAGGATGTTGGCTGTGGGTTTTTCATAGATTGCTTTGATTGTATTGAGGAATGTTCCTTCCAAACCCAGTTTGCTTAGAGTTTTCATCATGAACAGGTGTTGTATTTTATCAAATGCTTTCTCAGCGTCTATTGAGATAATCATATGTTTTTTCTTCTGCAGTCTGTTAATGTGGTGTATCACATTGATTGTCTTGCACACATTAAACCATCCCTGCATACCAGGGATAAATCCCACTTGGTCTGGGTGGATGATCTTTCTGATGTGTTGTTGCATTCTATTGGCGAGAATTTTATTGAGGATTTTTGCATCTATGTTCATCAGGGATATTGGTTTGTAATTCTCTTTCAATGCTGCATCTTTTTCCGGCTTAGGAATTAAGCTGATGCTGGCTTCATAGAAAGAATTTGGGAGGACTCCCTCTTCTTCAATTGTTCTGAATAGTTTGAGAAGAATTGGAGTTAGTTCTTCTTTAAATGTCTGGTAGAATTCAGCAGTGAATCCATCTGGTCCTGGGCTTTTCTTTGTTGGGAGGGCCTTTATTACTGTTTCAATTTCTGTCTCAGTTATGGGTCTGTTTAGGTTTTCGATGTCTTCCTGGTTCAATTTAGGTAGGTTGCATGTGTCCAGGAATCTATCCATTTCTGATAGGTTTCCCTGTTTGCTGGCATACAAGTCCTTGTAGTAATTTCTGATGATTCTTTTTATTTCTGTGGTGTCTGTTGTTACGTTTCCTTTTTCATCTCTGATTTTATTGATTTGGGTCTTTTCTCTTCTTTTTTTAGTTAGTTGGGCCAATGGGGTGTCAATTTTGTTTATTTTTTTCAAAAAACCAGCTCCTCGTTTGGCTGATTTTTTTGTAATGTTTTTTTTTTTTTTTGGATTCAATCCTGTTGATTTCTTCTCTGATTTTAATTATTTCTCTTCTCCTACTAGATTTGGGTCTGGTTTGCTGCAGTTTTTCTAGATCCTTGAGATGCATTGAAAGCTCATCTATTTGGTGCCTTTCCAATTTCTTGATGTAGGCACCTATTGATATAAACTTTCCTCTTAACACTGCTTTTGCTGCGTCCCATAAGTTTTGGTATGTTGTGCTGTTATCCTTGTTTACTTCCAGAAAATTTTTGATTTCTCTTTTAATTTCTTCTATGACCCATTGTTCATTCAGGAGCATGTTGTTCAATCTCCATGTGTTTGCGTATGCTCTAGGGATTCCTGAGTTGCTAATTTCCAACTTCATTCCTTTATGGTCTGAGAAGCTGCATGGTATGATTCTAATTCTTTTGAATTTGCTGAGACTTGCTTTATGGCCTAGTATGTGGTCAATAATTATTCCCTGAGATGTCTACCTCGTTATTCCAATAACAACTGTTAAACAGTCTGCTTCTCCCACTGATGTGATACATAAAATTTATCAGTTACCATCTTTCTGCTTGTATTTGGTGCTGTTTCTGGACCATTGAGGCTTTTTGTTTGTGAACACATCATGGCAGTACTACAGTTTGAGATATTTTCTCCAAAAATACATTCATATGCAGTATGATTACAACTTGGAGAGCAATTCTGAAATGTTTGCTATTTCTGTATCATCTTAGGTCACTTTTATTATCTTTACAAGAATTTTAATTTTTTAGATATTTAGCATAGATCTTGGTAAGTTTAGTTAGATTTAATCATTTTAGTTGCTGTGGTAAAAGGAATTTTTTTTTGTTTCATTCTCTAAGTAGTTATTGTGATGTAAAAGTGACAGATAAGAAAGGTTGCATAAAAATTAGAAAAGCCAGCTATACCAGACACATATCAATGACCTAAGGAGTATGAAATTACATTTATATTAATAGATGAACAAAGAGGACTATAGTTGTTCTTCACTGTGATCTGTGTTTGGAAGGCTTCCGTCCACCAGAAATGTGCTCATGACTTTGAGTTCAAAATCCAGGCCTATTCTTTTACACTGCCCTGGAATGCCTGATGTGTTCCTCTTTTACCTTTGGAGAATTAAGTAAATCCAGTCAATTAACTATATCGAGAAAAAAATACAATCTACCTGAAATGCTATTTTTATCATGAAATAAAAGTGTTATAATTATCAATAATGACAGTTATTCTATCTTCAATACTTTAACATATATTTTTCATTAGTATCCTAGCAATAATATCATTGCTGGAAAAATACTTTGTAAGAAAACCAAAATTAAAAAACTAAAAAGGAAATGTTTGTAGCATTCAGTTATTTTCCAAAAGTTTTATGTACTGTAAGAATGGTGTTAATTTTTGAACTTTTATTTATTATTGATTTTTATTTTATTTAAGAAAGAGAGAAATCTTTTATATCTTGGTTATCTCCCCAATTGCCCACAACAGCTGGGCTGGGCCAGTTTGAATCCAGAAGCTCAGAACTCTGGCGGTTTCACCAATGTGGTAGCAGGGACCCAAGTACTTGAGTCCACACCTGCTGCCTCCACAGGGTATGCATTAGCAGTAAGCTGGATGCAGGCAGAGGCGGGACTCCAGCCTAGGTGCTCTGACATGGGATGCAAGCATCCAAAGTAGCAGCGTCATTGATGCACCACAGCACAGGCCCTGTTGTTACACAATTTAAAACAGGTTCACTTTTACCTTCTCATCTGAATTTCCTAGAGATTGTTCCCAGGAGTCCAGGTTATCTGCCCTTCTGAAACCAAATATGGTTTATAGAGTCACTTCATTGGATCCCATCCTTTTACAGAATCATTTTCTATGGATCCTTCCCCATTTCTTCTTTTTTATCTTGTCTCGTTCCTCGTCTTCCCTTCAGCCAAGCTCCCTCTCCATGTATGGCTTTCTCCCTCCTGCTGCTTCCATTCCTTCCAGTTCTGCTCCTGGTGTCCTCTGGTCTTCTGTGGGAGCTCCTCGTTACTGACCTGTAACCTCCCTTCCTCCCCTTCTCTTGCCTCATCTCCTCCTATCCTCTTCTTTCTCTTTCTTTGAGCCTTCCTGTGTACTCCTCCACTTCTGGTAATCTAGCTTCTTCCTCACTTTCCTTTCTTTGTAAGTATCAGAATTCATGTGTTGTATTGTCTGTTTTTACAAAGTAAAAGTAACACAATTTGCTGAGGGATAAATTTTAAATTAATTTGTAACATTATAAACTATATGAAATGAGCCTGAAAAAAATTATCTTCGTCTCCTTAAAAATGTGGAGACCCACTAATTATGCTCATTCTTCACTGTCTGAAGGCAGCACTTTGATTTTTCAAGATGTTGCTTCACCAACTATGAGAATACAGAAGGTAAAACGGAAAACCGAACACTATGTGTGGTCTCCTAATACAGCAATCAGTCCAATTGTGAGGATGGATTTCTAGAAATGTAACCAGATGGTCAAACAAAATATTATGCCCAGATTCTGAATGTGTTTTTATTTGTTTTTACACCTGCTACACATTGTTCTAGATAAAAAGGAAACTTGATCCATACACACGAACATGATTAACTTGCTATTGTAACATTGCTGTATTTCCTGGAAAAGAAATAATGATTTGTTGCTTATCAGTACAGCTCTTTAGTCTTAGTCCTTTGCCTATACAGACTAAATAATTCCTTTAAAAAAAATACATCCTTACTATATCAATTGCTAAGCCTAAATAAGAATTTACATTGCATAATTAGAGAACAAATGCTTTTCTTAATGTCTTTTCACCTTGCGCAGGTAAAGGAC
The DNA here is from genome assembly GCF_964237555.1 of Oryctolagus cuniculus. Taxonomy (NCBI): domain Eukaryota; kingdom Metazoa; phylum Chordata; class Mammalia; order Lagomorpha; family Leporidae; genus Oryctolagus; species Oryctolagus cuniculus. The sequence continues at coordinate 4,674,082 of NC_091447.1, forward strand.
AAACTTCAGGGCTTCCTCTGCCTTGACAGTTGATTCTTTGTTACTCTGGAATCAACAAAAGAATACTTTATATTCACACACACACACACACACCCTCTTAAGTGAATGTTGCTCATAGCACAAACACCCACTTTTGTCTGTGAGCCGGCCCTGAGCAGCTCCCAATTTCCCTTCTTGAAGCCAGGATTGGAATTCAGTCTGAAAATGGGTCTCTGAGACACTGCTGCCAGATCTGCTGGGAGAAACCTCATCCTCCCAGCTGATGGAAGCACCTGCAGTGCCGAATGGGTCACCTCCTTTGGAGACCAGCAAAAACTACTGAAGAGGCTGCAGCTGGTACCGCTTCAAAGAGCTCAACATTTAATTAGAGTGGTCTTCAAAACGATATCACCCTGATTTTCCAGTCTCTGTGCTGGTCATCAGCTGACAATTAAACATGTTCTCACATTTTAGACAAGAAGACAAGATTAAATGACTCAAAAGTCCTTTCTTTTTCTGTTTTTTTTTTTCTTTAAAAAAAATCAATGAGTAATTATATGTAGTAAGTGAACAAAAAAAATAATTAGCAGGGAAGCATTTACCTTGCAATCTCTTTTTGGTTTCTATGGCACAAATAAAGGTCGCAATTGAACATTTATTACCCAGGTGGCTTTTATCAACTGCTCATTAGTATGGGCGTCATGGCTGAACTGAAAGGGAGACAAGGAAAGTCCACTCACAGCCCAGTAATCCTCTCAGTTTGTATTAAGGGGCCTGTCCTCTAAGGAATTCTAATACAAATATATCTTCTGTGAAGCATAAGCCAGATTTATTCCTGTGTCAGCCAAGGCCATCAAAGGGTATAAATACAGAGTTATCTATTTCTATTCATGGAGGACTAGCAAGTCTATGATGGGGTAATTATGCTAAGTTGACCTTAAGAAGAAGCAGCAGTTAAGCCTTTATCTTTTCCCTTATTTAAATTCATTGTTATCTCCTTCTACTGTCATGTATTCATACTTGCTTGTCCAGGCTTCCTTTTGCTGTACTAGCTCAAACATTACTCCATGATGTCTTGCTGCCTCTCTCTCTTTTTCCCTTCTTATTTTCACAGTTGCCAGTTTTGCTCAAACCAGAGTTAGTATTTCCTTGTGCATACAGCAGCACTGGATGAAGATGCCCAGTCCTAAGGAAGAGACCTGGGAACAATCATGTAACCCATCTGGGTCATTTCCCTGGCAGGTAAAATGATCAAGCCAATGCATTCAATCTCAGCGTTACTGAGATTAATTGGCAAGATGCATAGACTCATGAGGTGCAAGCCTCAGGATTCAACTTTCCCAAGTAATCTGTGTTGTGTTTCTTGCTTTCCTTCTGATATGGTACTGGTCAGGGAGATGGATTAGGTGCATGAGCTGGAGACCATACCTCCCTTGCCCCCCTGTACTCTCACCTGTATCCACTCACCTGTCAATCAGACTAAGTAAACACCTCTCTTTTGGAATGAATCAGAGGCCTGGAGAGCGCTGGGCCTCACCCTCTTGCCTGCCTGCTCTCTGGCCCGTGTGCCCTCTCTCTTGCTGGGTCTTCTGGCTTGCTCCCACTCTCTCTCCTTGTGGACCCCTGCAGCGACTGATATGAAGTTCTCTGTTTACCCTTCCTGGTCCACTCTCCCTTAATAAAACCCTCATGTGCCTGTGTTTTCCTCTCACTCTCTAAATAAATGAACTCTGAACTTCACCTTGCTGCAGGCCGTGTTGGAGCCTGTACTTAGAATTCTTCCCAAAGTAAAAGGTAAGAACCCGAAATACTAATTTTTAAGCTAATCAAGCCCATTACACCTTCACTAACCTTTGAGGACTTGTCCTAGCTCAAATGAAACATCACTAAATGTTTTGTATAAAGTTCTTGTTAATGAGCATAGAAACAATACGTGACACACGATACCATAGTACGGTATGTGGTATTGGGCTTTAATACATTGTGCTGTGGTAAAAGCATAGCGTGCAAGAGTGTTAGGTAAATATTCATTGAGCTGAATTTGTAACTTGTGTTCTTTATCTGTTCCAGAAAATAAGATGTATATAGCATATCTGTAACGGAAACCAGTAAGTCTTTCTTAATACTTATTTAAACAGAAAATATTCTTTTGAACTCTAGGTGTCTCAAGAATTACACTGCAAATACACATGTTGGGTTTTAGCTGTATCATCCAGTTAACATGTAAAATATAAATGGACCTCATAATTGTACTGCATATTTATATGTAATGTATTGAATTACAGTGTGTGTGGTTACCTACCGATTGCTGCATTTGTCTGTTTGCTTTGTTACACAATCTCTTACTCAGCATTGCCTCACACCACCAACATACACCATTAGGAATGCTCAGCTCCACGAGGCAAACACTGACTACATCTATTTTTCATAAACTGAGTTTCTTCCCTTGAGCTTTGATTAACATAGTAATTAAAGATTATACAAAGCTTAAATTGCCTTTTCACAAGTCTTGATTGTAATACTGCTAAATGTACAGCAGTTTAATACTAATAAATTAAATATTTATATAAACAATATTATTAAAAATAAAAATGCACCATTCCGGTGATTTTGAATAGTCCTTAAGTAAGCAATTTTCTGATTTAAATTATTTTATTGAAAATGAAAAGGGAATAAGAAAGACAAGTTTTTTCATATATTTTAAAAATTTTTTACTTATTTTTTTAAAATTATTTTTATTTGACAGAGTTAGACAGTGAGAGAGAGAGAGAGAGAGACAGAGAGAAAGGTCTTCCCTCCGTTGATTCACTACCCAAATGGCTGCCACAGCTGGAGCTATGCCGATCCGAAGCCAGGAGCCAGGTGCTTCCTCCTGGTCTCCCATGTGGGTACAGGGGCCCAAGGACTCCTGCCGTCCTCCAGTGCCCTCCCAGGCCACAGCAGAGAGCTGGACTGGAAGAGGAGCAACCGGAACCAGAACCCGGTGCCCATATGGGATGCTAGCGCCGCAGGCGGAGGACTAACCAAGTGAGCCACAGTGATGGTCCCAACTTATTTATTTTCATTTTATTTAGAAGGTATAGAGAAATCTACTGGGGAGGGAGAGAGAGAGAGAAAGAACTACTGGTTCAGAATAGCCTGGCTGGGTCTGGGTCTCCCACACACATAGCAGTGATGCAAGGACTTGAGCCAACCCCTGCTGCCTCTTCGGAAACTAAAATTGGAAGTCAGTCTCTGACTTGAACCTGGACACTCTGATATAGGATGCAGACATCCCAGGTGGTGCCTTAATTGTTTTCAAATGCCTACCCCCATTTCTTAAAGAGTTTTTGTTGTTGTTGTTGTTATTTAGACCAGTGAAGATTTGTATTTTTCACTTTCTATATTAAATTGAATTGGTTTGAGTATAAAATGTCATATACTTATTGTTGAGATGATTACTATTTGCGTGGGGGAGGGGAGGAGAAGCAAGCATCTTACCCTGAATATTGGCCAGTAGGCCAAATACTTTGCCCTTGAGATCTTTTTCAATAAGGAAAAATTATGTAAAAATACGATCAGGGAGACAACAGGCACATTTTGATTTATTGTGTTCCTGGATTGACCCCTGCTGTCCCACTCCAGTGTGCATTTCCTGGGCTCCCCCTGAAGGTGAGAAATGCAAACAGCAAGCAACCCACCAACCAGACAGTTGCCAGATGATAGGCAGTGGTGCACATTTTCAATGATTTACTGGATCCCTGTCCACCAAAGGTGCTTGGTATCCTATAGAGATTCTCAGTATGATGCTGCTTCCCCCCGCACACTGGGGTTCTCCCACTTTTTTCCCTTTCCTTCCTGAACTACTTGAGACTGGAGAACAAGAAAGATGGAGGCCATCATTGGCTGTTCGGTTAGAGACGTTGGGTTCCTGGTGTCTCATTGGTCCAGGTTATTACTGTCAAAATATTATTACCCCATAAATTTTTATTTTAAAAAGAATTATGAAAATATCCATTAATAATTTTAATTATATTATTCATATCAGTTTTTATCTCTGTAAAAAAGAACTTTTTCTTTGTAGAACTCTTCCTTCATGGAGGTCTCACAGCTATTCTCTCCCTCTCTCTCTAACTAATCCTGTACTGCAAGTTAGACAACCCCCCCCCCCAATCATCCAATTGTTTTCCTCCAAAGCAATACTAGCATAGGGGCTAGCATGTGACATAGTGGGTTAAGCAACATGTGGAATTCCATATGAGCTCCAGGTGGAGTTCCAGCTGCTCCATTCCTAATCTTAATCCCTCAGTTGCCCCCGGGAAATCAGCAAAAGATGTCTCAAGTGCTCGGGCCCTGGCCATCCAGGTGACAGATTATATGAAATTATAGGCTCCTGATCATTGTAGTCATTTGGAGAGTGAAGTAGCAGATGGGAAATCGCTCTCTCTGTCTCTGTCTCTCCCTCGCACTCTCTATAACTGCTTTTCAAAAAAAACTACTAGAACAGTTTTTGTGGCATTCCCCACCCCCCAATCTCCATAAATATTAGCTAAATTCTCTTTTTTGATCCTAAAAAAAGGAAAACAATGTCCCTGATAATCCCCATGGCTATGTATTTATTACCTGATTAATTCATCCTTTTCACTCCATTCACGACCTGCTTCCTGAGTACTGCCTGTTTACTACGAAGAAGATATAACATCCTCTTTGCTGCAAAGAAACATGCAAAGTAGTAGAAGCAAAATGAATCAAAATTCAAAATCACTGATGTTATTTTAGATCTCCAAGCTCACTCTTACTGACTGATTGCTACCTAGTTGTATATATTAGATCCAGCCCTAAATTGTCATAGTGTAATCTTCCTTCAGTAGAACAGTTTAATAATTTGTTATTTCCATTGCTCTTCCAAAAACATTTCAGAGAGAAAAAAACTAAAATTTGCACTTTTAGGTTATTGCATTCTTTAATCTTGGTACTATTTTCCTTATTTATACAAACACCCTTTCTTTAGCTAGCAGAAGCTTTATAAGAAAATACAGGAGGTCACAAGATGGCAGTATAGCAACAGGACTATCTGAGTCACGTGGGGAAAAATAGATAGTTATAAAGGAGAGAAGACAGACACCAGAGATAGAGCCATGGGAAATTTGAGACAGGAAGCCCAAGAGACCAGCAGAGACTGGGCATGTCCATGCCGAAAGAGCAAATAAGAAAGGGAAGCGGCAGAGGCTCGGACCAGGGAGGTTGGCACTAGCCTCCAGCAGACCAGGTGAGATGGGAAATCGTGGGTCCACAGAGCTGCAAATAGCAACAGAGGGGAGAGCTTGGTGAACTGCTTGTGAAGCTCCATGTGGGAAAAAAGAGAAGGTATGGAGGAACAAACAGAGAGTTTGGGCACTCCCTTGCCCATCTCCCCCACCCCTCCCCTCACAAACTGGCAGCCAGTTGGGAAAAGCCATTTTCTTTGTTTATATTTTAGAACATAAGAAGGGGAATGCTGCCTTTGCCTCCTGTGCACATGCCCATCAATTGTTAGGGCCACCTCACCACAACCCCCACCCAGGAATGAGGACCTTTTTTTTTTTTTTTTTTTTTTTTGACAGGCAGAGTGGATAGTGAGAGAGACAGAAAGGTCTTCCTTTTGCCGTTGGTTCACCCTCCAATGGCCGCCACAGCTGGCGCGCTGCGGCCAGCACACCACACTGATCCAAAGGCAGGAGCCAGGTGCTTCTCCTGGTCTCCCATGCGGGTGCAGGGCCCAACCACTTGGGCCATCCTCCACTGCCTTCCTGGGCCATAGCAGAGAGCTGGCCTAGAAGAGAGGCAACCGGGACAGAATCCGGCACCCCGACTGGGGCTAGAACCCGGTGTGCCAGTGCCGCTAGGTGGAGGATTAGCCTATTGAGCCACGGCGCCAGCCACCACAGCATTTTAGAAGAATTTCTTTCCCACCATGCAAGCTGTACAAGATGTCCTGGTAATCAAAAACACGAGTATACTCCATCCACCATTGAGAAGCCAGCTGGGTTCCAGTAGACATGGCTTGTACCAGCCTCCACAATGATAAGTGAGCTGGGCTCCAACAGCTAGGCTCTATGCTTCTATTTGCAATGTGAAGACACATAGCAGCTTATAACAGAGGGAAACCTCACCAGAAGAAAATTTCCACAGATAAGAGGTGCAGTTTTTTAAGCAAAGTGATATAATCCTGAACACAACAGATGCTAACACCAGGGCATCCCACAACTGTGAGGAAAAGGGCTGGTCACATCAACAGAAGAGAACAACATCCTCTAGCCAAAAAACTAGAGGGAAGATGCAAAGCCGTGGGGGGGCCTTCCTTTGCATACCTCCTCCACTCAGAATACTGAACAGAGCACCCAGGCCACATCCAGCATACACCTTTTGGAACTCACTAAAAGTACAGACATCCCACTAAATAATGTAGACACAAATTAAAGAGAAAATCGGCCAGAAAAAAAGAAAAATACACAAATGCCCCAAAACAAAAGAAAAACCATAAATAAGAATAAGGAAGACACTATGAGTCCCCAAGGGAGCACTACAACTCTTCAAAAATAGAAGGTGAAGATGAAGAGATAGAGATATCCCAGAAACAGAATTGAGAAAAATTAATCAGAAGCAAATTCACAATCTAAGTTAAAAGCTCTCCTAAGAAATTGAGATATTAAAGAGAAATCAGAATGAAATACTAGAAGTGAATAATTCAATAGCAGTGGAAAAAAATGCAGTGGAAAGCCATAACAGAATAGGTGAGACAGAAGAAAGAATATCAGAACTAGAAAATAAATTTCTGGAAATATTACAGTCAGACCAAAAAAAAAAAAAAAAAGAAATTAGAAAAGTAAAAAACACTGTTGGAAATCCACAAGATACTATCCAATGACCCAACAAATGGATCCTAAGAGTTATGCAAGGCGTGGAAAGAGAGAAGGGATTTGGGTCTGGGGCCATATTTCACTTGGTTAATCCTCTGCCTGCGGTGCCAGCATCCCATATGGTGCTGGGTTCTAGTCCTGGTTGCTCCTCTTCCAGTCCAGCTCTCTGCTGTGGCCTGGGAGGGCAGTGGAGGATGGCCTGGGTGATTGGGTGCCTGCACCCGTGTGGGAGAACAGGAAGAAGCATGTGGCTCCTGGCTTCGGATTGGCACAGCTCCGGCCATAGTGGCCATTTTGCGGAGTGAACCAACGGAAGGAAGACCTTTCTGTCTCTCTGTCTAACGCTGTTAAATAAAAAAGAGAGAAGGGATTAGAAGACTTAATGAAATAATAACAGAAAACTTCCCCAGTCTACACATCTAAACGTAAAGAAAACATCTTAAAATGTGCACAAGAGAAACACTAAATCATATTCAGAGGAAACCCAATTAGAGTCACTGCACACTTCTCATCAGATACCTTACAGACAAGGAAAGAATGGCAAGATATATTCCAAGTCCTAAGAGAAAAAAAAAACTGTCAACCTAGAATACTATACCCTACAAAGCTCTCATTTATTGATGAAAGATAAATAAAGATCTTCCACAACAAAAGAATTGAAAGAATGTGTAACTACTCACCAGACCTACAAAAGATGCACAAGGGTTTGCTACACAAAGAAAAAGAACATCTGTATGAAAGAAGATGAACACAGAAAATGACCCAAATTAAATAATTAGGACTATTAACAGAAATAGCACTATTAACAGAAAGATGGCAGGACAAAGTTGGTACTTAACAATAGTCACCCTTAATGTAAATGATCTCAATTCTCCAGTTAAAAAACACAGACTATTTGAATATATTAAAAATGAAAATGCATCTATTTGCTGCCTATAAGACACACATCTTACAAACAAAGATACACTCAGACTGAAAGTGAAAGTACGGGAAAAGTTGTTCCATGCTGACAGAAACCAAAAAAGAGCTGGTGTAGCCATCCTAATATCAGACAAAATAGACTAACAGAAAAACTGTTAAAAGAGACAAAGAAGGACACTATGTAATGATTAAGGGATCAATTCAACAGGAAGATGTCACTACTATAAACATATATGCACCTAATTACAGGGCACCTGGCTATCTAAAAGAAATGTTAATAGATTTAAAGGGAGACATAGACTCAAATACAACAGTAATGGGAGACTTAAAACCCCACTTTCAGGAATGGCTGGTCAACCAGACAAAAATCAACAAGTTGGGGCCAGCGCTGTGTCACAATAGGTTAATCCTCTTGCGGTGCTGGCATCCCACATGGGTGCTGGTTCTAGTCGTGGCTTCTCCTCTTCTGATCCAGCTCTCTGTTGTGTCCTGGGAAAACTGTAAAAGATGACCCAAGCGTTTGGACCTCTGCACCCCTTTGAGAGACCCAGAGGAAGATCCTGCCTCCTGGCTTTGGATCAGCTCAGCTATGGCCGTTGCAGCCATTTGGGGAGTGAAACAGCAGATGGAAGATCTTTCTCTCTCTCTCTCTAACTCCACCCTTCAAATAAATAAATAAGTCTTTAAAAAAATCAACAAGGAAACAGCAGAGTTAATCAAGACTATAGAACAAATGGACCTAACATATATCTATAGAGCCTTCCACTCTACAGCCACAGAATATACATTTTTTTTCACCAATGAATGGAACTTTTTCTAGGATTAACAACATGCTAGACCTTAAAGCAAGTCTCAGCAAATTCAAAAAAATCAAAATCATACCATGTATTTACACAGACTACAATGCAATGAAGATGGAAATAAGCAACTCTGGAATTTCTATAACATATGCAAACACATGGAAACTGAGCAAAATGCTGCTGAATGAACAGTAGGTCATAGAAGAAATCAAAAGAAATCAATTTCTGGAAACAAATAAAGATGACAGTGCAACATATTGAAACTTATGGAATACTGCAAAAGCAGTGAAAGATTATAGCAATTGAAGCCTATATCAAAAAAAAAAAATAAACAAAATCGACACACCATTGTCCCAACTAACCAAAAAAATAAAAAGAGAAAGAAGACCAAAATCAATAAAATTAGAGATGAAAAGGGAAATGTAACAACAAACACCACAGAAATTAACAGAATCATCAGAAATTACTACAAAGAGCTGTATGCAAACAAACTGGGAAATCTAGTTTAAAAGAAACTGATAGATTCCTGGACACATACAACCTACCTAAATTGAGCCATGAAGACATAGAAAAACTAAACAGACCCATTACCAAGATGGAAACCAAATCAGTAATAAAGGCTTTCCCAACAAAGAAAAGCCCAGGACAAGATGACTTCACTGCTGAATTCTACCAGACATTTAAAGAACTAACTCCAATTCTTCTCAAGCTATTCAAAATAGTTGAAATGGAGGGATCATCCCAAATTCTTTCTATAAAGCAGGTATTGCTTTAATTCCTAAACCTGGAAAAGATGCGAAAGAGAAAGAGAAAAGAGAACTATAGACCAATTAGCCTGATGAACATAGACACAAAAATCCCCAACAAAATTCTAGGCAATTGAATTCGACTCGTAAGAGTTAACTGTAAGACTTGTTCTCAAACAGTTTTGTGTGTGTGCCTGTGTGGGCAAATTGTTGAAATCTTTACTTAGTATAGATTTGATCTTCTGTGTATAAAGCTAATTGAAAGTGGATCTTAATGGAGAATGGGAATGGGAGAGGAAGAGGTAGGGTGATTGTAGGGGTGGGAGGGTAGTTATGTGGGAAGAATCAGTATATTCCTAAAATTGTACTTATAAAATTTGTATCATTAAACAAAAGGTTTCTTTGGGGAAAAAAAGAAAATACAAAAATATGTTGTGCCAAAAATAAAAAAAAAAAAAACCCTATCTGCACAGGTGCTAGTCTGGCTTTAACTCAATTTTAAGACCATCTGGGAAAATGAGATCAGAGGAGAAAATTGAGGCTGTTTCTTTTTCTTTTCTGAACAGCATGCAAGAAGATTTAGGTCACCATGTGCATCTCCCTGCACGTGAAGAAGCAGCAGTGTGAGTCAGCTCAGAACATAAGGATACGGACACGGTGAGTGAACAGAGAGATTCCATGGTTGCAGAAGCATTAATTCCTTCTACACAATCCAGTAGCATCATAGCACTTAGGTTGACAAGAATATAAATCATTTTTCCATCCAGAAGTTTGTTTTACATTTTTTCTTTTATTTAGTCACCAAATGCTATATAGTACCACAACCTGCTTCTCTGTATCCCGTCTCATCTGCTGGTATATTCTGCATTTAAACAAAAGTGGCTCATTCTGAACAGCACAAGGTCAAAGTCTCCTCCTATTTTCACAGACAGGAGTCTGTGTCTGTGCCTGTGACTCAATTTTCCCTTAGTTTACTGAGGAGCAATTGGTGGAACAGGAGATAACACCTGTTGTGATCTGAAAGAAGTGCCTCTCTCCGTGGGTTACAAAGATTATTTATCTCTGAAAATCAACACACCATTCGACAATTGACACAGTATCTCATGAATATTTTCTGAAATAATGAAAATTAGAAATATTATCTGCAACACATTCTGAAAACACTGGGTTTGTGTCACACAACACACTGATATCAGTGGCTTCCCATTTTCTTTGGCTCTTTCAAAATCAAAACCAAAAACCTTATGAGACCAAACTTATAAAAATATCTTTTAATGGTTTATGAAACCAACTCTTTGAAATGCATCCTTAGTTACACACATGCCTTCCTTTTGTTTATTCAGTGCTGATTTTAACAAATCCCTCTGGTGACCAGCTTCTATGTATCTGTTTTTCTTGAAGATATGCAGGCACTGTGGCCAAAAAAGCACCACTGCTCTCCCATTGTCAGAGAATACACCAAGAGATTAGCCACATGGCCACCGGCTTGGACTCAGCACATTCTGTTAGCACTGGCTGAATGTAATGTTTCCATTTCATTCTAACAGATGTGGGATTGTTGTTTTTCCATAAATATAAGGCCGACCAACCCAGGGGTTTATGTTTTTCATTATTTATCTCCTCTCTGGCAAGTCACTGAGACTTGTTACTTTGCATTTACATCATCCATTGCACATACTATTCCAGGCACTAAATCCTTTGACTTCATTCTCCACAAAAAGGCTGATACTCACTAGTCAAAGTATTTAAACCAAAATCTGGAGTAAGTTGGTGTGGTGATGAATGAGGCCTAAAGAGGTTACACTTTTCAGTCCCATAATTGGCAGTCCCAGATTTCTGAGCAGATAATTTCCAAGTATGAATTGTTCATTTTTCACTGGCTTATCATATTCCAATAATGCCCAATGTATTTTTTTTTCTGTTAATGCGATCAACTCTCAACATACTTCTGAAAGATTTAGAATTCTTAAGCGCCCAACAGTTAATTTTCTGAGCCAGCATCATAAATATAAAAGTACTAGAGCTGGAATTTGGACTCATCCATTCTTCTCCACAGCCAAAGGTCTCAGAAACACACCGACACAATACCTGGAAATTGAGCATCACACAGCGTAATCATGCCTCATGTGTGAAATTTGCTGCCATGCATTTTTCCAGAAGAAAATTTAGGTTTATCCATGTATTTTAATAATGCAAACGTATCAAATAAGCTATAACAATTTGTATGCATCATTTTTTTAGAAATCCCAACATTGACTCTACTGAAATATAAACCATATAGTTTGGCAGTGATTTTTGTAACACTTTGCATTGGTTCTCTGTGTAGCAGGGATACTTCTGGCCTGTAACCTTGACCGATTATGACTTCATTGTGTGAAACATGATGCTGCTGGAGATGGTCATAGAAGCATAAAGTCTTCTTTCAGATCACAACAGGCTAGGCTAGCATAGAAGCATAAATGCCCACCTCTGATGACATTAAACTAGACATGAGTACAGAGACCTCTCCTGTACAGTTGCCTCCAGGCTCTTATGGTTGGGTACACAGCCAGGTGGGCACGGGCTGGGCCACAGGCTCACTGCGCTACTGGCCAACATCAGTGTGCCAAGTGACAAAGAATACTCCCAATGTCACATCTCATCTTACACATCTGACTTCAAAGAAACATTAAGTAAAATACCCATGTGTGATGGAGTATGCTTCCCAAAACATATGCTTCAGTATAACTTAGATCTATGATTAGGAGCAGAAAATTTATTTCTCATAAAACACTTTTAAATAATTTCTTCTTACTGAAGCTACACTGCTCTCACTTTCACCTGCATGAAATTGTGTGAGAAAAGAATACATTGTTATTCCCAGATTAATCCTGTGGAGCCAAGAAAATTGGAGATAAGATTAGATCTACATGTAAATGATCTAAAAAGCTTATAAATTAGAGCTTTTAAGTGCTCCACATCATTAATAGAAAATATTTCTATTTTGTGATCTAGACCCGTCTGTCATGAGGACAGGCAAGCTTGTCCTTGTGGTTTGCTGTCATATTCTCAGCTACCAGAATACTATCAAAATATCACACTTTTCTTTTTTTAACATGTATTTATTTATTCGAAAGGCAGAGTGACAAAGAGGCAGAGTCAGAAAGAGAGAGCTCTTCCATCCACTGGTTCACTCCTTAGATGGTTGCAACAGCTAGAGCTGAGCCAATCAGAAGCCAGGAGCCAGGAGCTTCTTCCAAGTCTCCCACGTGGATGCAGGGACTTGGGCCATCTTCCACTGCTTTCCCAGGCTATAGCAGAGAGCTGGATCAGAAGTGGAGCAGCTGGGACTTGAACTTGCACCCATATGGAGTGCTGGCACTGCAGACGGCAGCTTTACCCACTACACCTCAGCAACGGCCCCATCATGAGTTCTTAATACACATCTGTTGAATAAGTTCACATACTTCTTTTAAAACTCAGTACTATATCATACATTTTCACAGCCCTTGTGTACTCTTGGAAACCATAGGTTTTGAATATCTGAACACACTTCTTTAGTCAGTTATATCATACTTTTTTTTTGACACAATCCCATATTTTTGGACATTTAGTTTGTTTTGTATTTTATCCTAATATAAATTCTATGACATCGACCATTCTTGTTCACCCACATGTGCTACTTTGATTTCCTTAAAATGAATGTGACAAAGTGACTTTGCTGGTTCAAAGTATATGGTAGTTTTAATATATTGCCTATTTTATCTAGAAATGTCTTTCCAGTTTAAATACCCATCAGGGTCATGTGTCCGTCTCATTTTCAACTTTTCTCCCTAAAAGTATCAAAGTTCTAGAAAATGCTTTATAATTTGATAAATAAAAACACATTCCATGGACTCTGAACAAGTGCCTGTGAGAATGTGGATGAGAGCTGGTTGTTGCAGGGGGCTCACGTGCCTCCCTCACCTGGAGGTCACGCATTTTCCTTGGTGTTCCAGCAGGGCTGACCACTGAGCACAAGGCCTGGGTGACAGAGCTTTAGCTGCTGTGACCACCCTTCCCCCACAGCTCCAGCTACTGAAGAATACCGTGTCAGTCAGGGAGTGCCATCTAGAGATAGGAATAATTATTATAATTTCTCTCATTATACATATTCATATTTCTGAAAGAACAACTATTAAACAAATCATGTTAGATAATCGGGTCAAAACCAAGTGCTATATATGCCCAGAAATTTCACCAATTTCTCTATAAAAATAATATAGAAAAGTAAGATTTTTAACAAGATTATTTTGGCACTTGTAAAGAGGTAGAAAAATGTTCTATCTAGTAAGACCATCATCCTTTAGCAGAAGTTATAAATTGTATTTTTGTAAAAAATATAATTTGATTAACAGCTTTGCTTTGCATGTAATTGTTTCTTTGCCTCCCCCTCCCTTTCTGAGAGTAATTTTCCTCTCAATGGGTGTGGCCAAGAGACAGACAAGGCTCAGCTTCCCACTCAGAAGCCTGAAAATACGCACAGTTTATTTTCCCACTCCCTTTGATGACACCAAGGGTGAAGCCTGTGGTAGGAGCCCAACCTGGATCTTTGCACTCAGGACCTGATCTCAGGGGGCTGGGGTGAGTTGCCTTAGAGGATTTGCCTTGGCTGCAGCCATGACTTCTGCAGAATGATCTCATTCCCAGTGGCGACAGTAGTGACAATGTCACTGCACTGTTACTGGGCACAATTATGGGTCCACAGGTCCAGGCTTGAAAACAATGCTTGTCTCCCCCAGGAATGCCTAGGCTGTTTGATGAGCTTCTTCAAAATCTTGTAGTCATGTCCTTCTCAATTTTAAATAGATGGAAACAGTTTTTGTTGTAGCTGCTAAAGACTTAGTCTCTAACCTAAAATTAAACTAATTAATCATGCAAATATGACAGATGATGGAAGGTGTGTGTCTCTGATGAGTACTTTCACTTAATAGGTTAATTGCCCAAAGACAGCTCTGGTAAGTAGGGTAGTGAAAATAGGATATCATGCTACAAAGATTAATTGCAATAATAGTTGAAGGTCATAAAAATAATGACTTAGGATTGGTAGTTTTACTAATGGAAGTTATTTTGAAGCTTTGATAGGCATTCTACTGACATTTATGTGTGTGCATACAGGAGGCGAGAGATAGGAATTATTACTTCATCTTACTTCTAAAACATATGTTTACCATGTGTCTTATGCAACCAAGAGTTTACCACTTTATGGATAGAGTGAGACCCTCTTATACCAACACTGACACTGGAAATGCATTTGTTTCATTTATTGACACTCTATAGAGTGTTTAGTAGTTCAGCATCTCTGCCTTTATTTGAAATGTGGACTTTAATCATCTAGGTTATTTGTACTTGCAGTTCATATAACTCTGTTTCACTGTTTTTAAGTTGGGATTTTTAATTATTTTTGAGAGTCAGAGACAGAGAAAGATATGAAAAGAGACAACTCTGCTGGTTTACTCCCCAAATACCCACAACACGTAGAGACTGGCAGAGTGAAGGGCAGTGGCCAGGAACTCAGTCTGGGTCTCTCACACTGGCGGGAGGAACCCAATTACTTGAGCCATCACCTGCTGACCATGCTGCATTGACCAGAGCTAGAGTCCAAAGCCAGAGCCATGAATCAAAGCCAGGTATGCTATAGGTGTTTTAACTGATACCTTAGCTGTTAGGCCACACACCTGACTCTCTCTCTGCTTTTTTTTTTTCAGTTTACTTAGTTATTTTTATTTGAAAAAAAATATATATATATGTATATATACATAAGAGAGAGAGAGTGAGAGAGAGAGAGAGAGAGTGTGTGTGTGTGTGACAGAGAGAGAGATTTTCCATGTGCTGGATCATACCTCACCCCTCTCAAATGCCTGCATTGTCTGGGGCTGGGCCAGGCCAAAGCCAGGAGTTAGGAACTCCACTTGGGTCTCCCACATGAAGGGACTCAGGCACTTGAGCCATCATCTGCTGCTTCCTAGGTACATTACCAGGAAGCTGGATCAGAATCAGTGGAAGGACTTGATCCCTGTCACTCAGGCATGGAATGCCACCAACCCAGATGACAGCTAAACTCACAGGACCACAGTGACCACAATGCCCCTGCTCACTGCAGTCTAAATAACAGATTTGCACACACACTTCCTCCTGGAGAAGTATTACTCTTAGCATCCATCATTTGATGAGATGACATTAGTCTAAAAATATTTCTGTTCTCTGTTGGATAAATCAACATGGACTCACTTACGGAGATCCCTCTATCAGGGTTTCTGAGACAAGGATCTGTTCAATAGGAAAGATTATCATGGAGATTCTTCTGCACCTTATGAGAAAGCACACTGCAAGAGACATGGTATTTATAGCAATCCTTCCCAGATAAGAAATTCCTTCATTTTTTTGACTGATAAAATCTTCAATTTGTC
The DNA here is from genome assembly GCF_964237555.1 of Oryctolagus cuniculus. Taxonomy (NCBI): domain Eukaryota; kingdom Metazoa; phylum Chordata; class Mammalia; order Lagomorpha; family Leporidae; genus Oryctolagus; species Oryctolagus cuniculus. The sequence goes on from NC_091447.1 coordinate 4,689,834, forward strand.
AAAAAATTCATTTGTCACTGCAGGAGAGAAGTTCTTACTGATAGTTAATAAGCTCTCTTTAGAATAGATCTTACAGTTTTTCTCAGAATCTAATATCTTTTTCTGTTTAATCTGCTATTTTTGAAGTAGTTTCTGGAAGATTATGCCCTACTAAATCTAGTTTTTAGTTCTCCATTTATCATGTAATTAAAAATTGTTATTTGTTAACTTGCTTATGCTTTGAAAGACACTGAACCAAGTGTCTTATATATGCCAGTTAACTTAATTTTTTTTTTTTTTTTTTTTGACAGGCAGAGTGGACAGTGAGAGAGAGAGAGACAGAGAGAAAGGTCTTCCTTTTTGCCGTTGGTTCACCCTCCAATGGCCGCCGCGGCCGGCGCGCTGCGGCCGGCGCACCGCGCTGATCCGATGGCAGGAGCCAGGAGCCAGGTGCTTTTTCCTGGTCTCCCATGGGGTGCAGGGCCCAAGCACCTGGGCCATCCTCCACTGCACTCCCTGGCCACAGCAGAGGGCTGGCCTGGAAGAGGGGCAACCGGGACAGAATCCGGCGCCCCGACCGGGACTAGAACCCGGTGTGCCGGCGCCGCTAGGCGGAGGATTAGCCTAGTGAGCCGCGGCGCCGGCCAGTTAACTTAATTTTTGAAAAATGTATGCACAATATCACATTCATTTAGATAGAAGAAAATCGAAATCAAGGAAATGATGTGTGCTTTAAAAATTTGTTCCAGGGTCATTGCTGTGGGGTGGTGGATAAAGCCATAGGGCAGTTCAAGTCCAGCTGCTCTACTTCCATTCTAGCTCTCTGCTATGGCCTGGGAAAGCAGTAGAAGATGGCTTAATTCCTTAGGCCCCTGCACCCACCTGGGAGACCTGGAAGAAACTCCTGGCTCCTGGATTCGGATCAGGACAGCTCTGGTTGTTGCTGCCATCTGAGGAGTGAACCAGTAGATGGAAGACCTCTCTCTCTCTCTCTCTCTCCCTCTCTCTCTCTCTCTCTCTCCCTCTTGCAATTCTGCCTTTCAAATAAATAATCTTTAAAAAAAATAAGTAAAAATTTGTTCCATCGGCATTATATTATGTTGCTTTCCTCCAATAATCAGTGAAATTAACCTGATAGTTTTAGGAGGCTGTGAGTAAAGTAATACTGGCATACTGGCAAAAGTCAGGTATTGAAATGAATATAACATCAGATGTATGATTTATGGCCACAGTCAGCAGCCATCCTACAGAAAATGCTGCCACGTGTATCTTATTTTCTGTCCATGTTCAAAATATTATATTATCCACTAATTGAATTTCAGTCTTAAGCCTTATGTCTGAGTTATTCATATTTCATACCAATCTAGTCTTTTTATATTTAGAGATTTATTTTATTTATTTGAAATAGCCACAGAGAGAGAAGGAGAGGCACAGAGAAAGTGAGATCTTCCATTTGCTGCTTTATTTCTCAAGTGGCTGCAATGGCCAGGGTTTATCTAGGCCCAAGCCAGGAACCCTGAACTTCATTTGGATCTCCCACATGTGTGGCAGGGGTGGAAGCACTTGGAACATCCCCTGTTGTTTTCCTGGGTGCATTAGCAGTGCACCGTATTGAAAATGTAACAGCCAGGACTTGAACTAGTCTCTTATATTGGATGCTGGCATTCCAAGCAGCAGCTCAACCCACTGTATCTCAATGACGGTCCCCAATCTACTTCCTTTAGCTAGGTATCATTAAGTTAATATATGGCCTTTTTCATCTTCATGCATAACACACAGATCACTTGTTTTTTCTCAAAATGAGCTCAGTCACTTGGATTAGGTGATATTGGCATCCTCCATCCTCCCCTTTCAATAACTTATTCTAAATGTACATGAAAATCCTTTGTAATCAACTGGAACTGACCTCCTGAAAAGTCTGAATTATATTCTTTCAGGCCTTTCTCAGGGTCAGAACCAAGCTTAGCTATTTATGTATTTCCTTTTCTCAAACTAAGTATTAAATTCATCCTTTAAACCTCTTAACATTGTCTCTTAGATAGGATTTGTCACTGAGGAATTAGAGTTTGCATCCTATTCTTTGGAAGCCATAGTTTTCTCCAGAAACTACAAAGATATTAGAATACATTTGTAAGTATTCACAGCTTTAGAGTCCAGGAAAATACAAATTCAGGTCTCTAGGGACCAGCCATGGGTGTAGTGGGTAAAGCTGCTGCCTGCAGTGCCAACATTCCATTTGAGTGCTCGTTTGAGTTCTGGCTGCTCCACTTCTGTTCTGGCTCCCTGTTAATGCACCTGGGAAAACAGTGCTTGGAGCCTGGAACCCATGTGGGAAACCCAGAAGAAGTTTTCAGCTCCTGGCTTTGGATCAGCCCAGCTCCAGCCATTGTGGCCATATGGGGAATGAACCAGCAGATGTAAGATCCACTCCCCCCCACCCCCCGCCCCAACACACACACATCTGCTTTTCAAATAACAAATAAGTAAATCTTTTAAAAAATGTTCAGGCCTCCAAACAGAGGTGTCCTCTCTCTTCCAAGGCATAGGACACCTATCCCTTGTGTGTATGCATGTGAACAGCCCAACCCATGCATCTCACCTCCACCCGCATCCTCTTCCATCACCAGCACATCACTTGACTGCTTTGTAAATCTCCAGGCAGCACACTAAGAGTGAAGCTTGTTTTCTCCAGGGCCTACCAGAAACACAAGTTTTTACAAAACCTGCAAGTAAGCTAAAGGCCATGTGGAAAAGGAAATTGAGGTTCCTGGGTACCTAGAGGGTGTCCCAGCAGAGAAAGGACCTCTGGTTGGGTGTGTGCTCCTGGACCTGCCTTCTTCCCACACTATGGAGAGAGCATGGTTTGTTGGTCTCTCCTAAGGCACCATGGAGCCAGTGAGCATCTCAGGAGCAAGGTGCAGCACTGACTTTGACATCATTATTTTTTGAGTTAGAGCTACATGTAATTTATACCTTCTATCTCCCCATTTCTGTTGTGTGTCCACATGGATGTGTTTTGTGAATTATTTTAAGTAAAATTTATTTTGTAGCATGCCTTGACTTCCCTGCTCTACAATTATGCAGTAAGACACATAGCTTCATCTGCCCCTACCTGGGTCTTGTGAACTGAAAACAACCCCCAGGCTTTGTACTTGGCTAATTTGCTTAACAAATGAGAGCCTTCCTTTCCTCATCTACTCAATACTATTATTGGAAGACAATGGGTGACATCTTCCATGTATTCAGCACCAAGCAGAGTTTATTATTTAATTCAAAGCTTTTAATGAGTATTTCACACAACATAAAGAAATATTGGTTCAGCTTTCACCTTGGAAATATTCCCATTCATGTCAATGAGACAGTTCTCAGTAAATTGAGGGCATGTTGACTTTGTGGAAAACACTGGTCGTTAGCATGGAAGTAACCAAAGACCCCAAGTTAGAATCCTTCTCTTTGGCAAATGCAGTATACCCTGCGTTCTTCTCCATGCTTCATCCACTGCCAGATACAACACTTCAGCAGTCAACAGTTTGAACTGATGTACAAATTCAAAACCCGTTTAGCTGTGCTTGACAACAAATATTTCCCAACACTCTGTGTGACCAGAAGGAGCCATTCACCTTCTCTTTGTCTTATCATCCAATGTGTAAAGCCGGAGAAACAGTGCTCTCTCTTCTCCCCCAGCTTGAAATCTGTCATTAAGATAAATAAGAAGCCCATGAAAGAATTGACAATCTTTGAAGAAAAGAATGGATTCACCTGTTTATTGCTTTTATTTTTTTCTCTGTAGTCCTCTTTTCTCTCCTTTCAAAACTGTTAAAGCAGCACTTTAACTTTCATTTCAATTTTTCTATTCATTATTTAAGCCTTTCATTTCTGCACTATTTTGGTGTTTGTAGTTTGTAATGTGCATCTCTAGGATACGCACAGTCCTCTTGCTGTGGGGTGTAGAGTCCCCAGGTAGGTTTATCATAGGTTCTTCCCTCCATGAGCGACAGAATTCAAAGGTGGAGACATAAAGGGATACGAAGAGCAACATTCACTTAGAGCAAAGCAAAAGTGAAAACTGAGGAACTGAAGCTGATGTAGCACTGCTAATGCACCTAGGAAAACAGTGGAAGATGGCCCATGTGCTTGGGCCCCTACCACCCACATGAGAGACCCAGTAGAAGCTCCTGGCTCCTGGCTTCAGCCAGTTCTGGCCATTGTGGGCATTGGGGAATGAGCCAGCAGGAGGAAAATCAATTCATTCATACTTTCTCTCTCTCTCTCCCCTCTTTTCAAATAAATGAATAAATTTTTTATTTTTTTATTTTTTTTTATTTTTTTGACAGAGTGGACAGTGAGAGAGAGAGACAGAGAGAAAGGTCTTCCTTTGCCGTTGGTTCACCCTCCAATGGCCGCCGCAGCCAGCGTGCTGCAGCCGGTGCACCCCACTGATCCGATGGCAGGAGCCAGGTACTTATCCTGGTCTCCCATGGGGTGCAGGGCCCAAGTACTTGGGCCATCCTCCACTGCACTCCCTGGCCACAGAAGAGAGCTGGAATAAATACTTTTTAAAAGAAAAATCAGGCCAGCACCGCGGCTCACTAGGCTAATCCTCCGCCTGCGGCGCTGGCACCCCAGGTTCTAGTCCTGGTCAGGGGGCCAGATTCTGTCCCAGTTGCTCCTCTTCCAGTCCAGCTCTCTGCTGTGGCCCAGGAAGGCAGTGGAGGATGGCCCAAGTGCTTGGGCCCTGCACCCTCATGGGAGACCAGGAGGAAGCACCTGGCTCCTGGCTTCGGATTGGCTCAGTAGCGGCCATCTGGGGAATGAACCAACGGAAGGAAGACCTTTCTTTCTGTCTCTCTCTCTCTCTCACTGTCTAACTCTGCCTGTCAAAAAAATGAAAAAAAAAAAAAAAAAAAGAAAAATCAAGAACTAAGGCTAGGTGGAGAAACAGGGAAAGAGGTCATGAAGATACAGCAAAAAGGAGCAAACTAAAACAATTTCCAACACTGAAAAAGTCCCCAACAAAAAAGGTTATAATGGTCATGAGCAGATGGGAGGTGTGGGCAAGAGGGCTACCCTGCAGCCATGTTGGCTATTTCCAGCTAGCACTGCTTGTAAGACTGCAACATTGTGGAACGTTGTGTTTCCATATAGGGAAAGGCTTAGGGGTGCATGGGAGGTAGACTGGATGGTGTACAGAAAGGGATGCTTGGATTGTGCATAGAAAGGGAAGGGATTTTGCACAGAAGGGAACTTGTCATAGGGGCCAGCTGCAACTGTCTGGCAGCAGGTAGGATCCAGATGAAATCTTAGATTACCTGGAGCTATCAATCAATGACTAGGACCGTCATGTGGGTTAGTATGGAGCTGTCCAAGTGGGGTTCAGCTGAAGCTGTCAGACCTTAGCTCCTTTCCATAGCTACTCCATACCCTCAACACCCTTGGCACTAAGAATACCCTACTTTTCAAGCAATACAGAAGTCTTGCAATCTACATAGACAGTATCTCTTGGCCCTGACCCAGTGTTGCAGTAATCACAATATATTAATGGACATTATAAAACCCACAATATAATTCTAAGCTTTAAGAAATTAAAACAAAGTAAACATTTATCTACATATTTACAATTTTCAGTGCTCTTCATTCTTTTCTGAGGGTCCTACCAACTTCAGCTTCAGTCAGACCTAAGAGAGCAGGAGTTTTGGCAACAAAATCTCGTTTTATTTTATCGCAAAGTGTCAGATTTTGTCTTGTTTGTTGAATGATTTTTTTTCAAACCTAGAGTTTTTTAGACTCACAGTTTTTTTTTTTTTTCTTCTTTCTGGAATAGAGGGCATTCCCCAACTCCTTTCAGCCCCCATGTTTTCCTGGGGTTTTCTCCTGATTATTTTATTATTTCCATCTGACGTGTGCTTGCAGCTCTATTCACCTTCAAAGTTCATTGTTCTCTTGTTCCTTACTTTGGATAACTTCTAACAATCTTCAGCTTGACTTGCTCTTCCCTATGTCATGCTCACTTCGCTAAGTTATCCAGTTAAATTTTTAATGCAGAAGGTATGTTTACTAACACTTGTGAGTAAAGAGAGATCTATGATGAGGCGTTGGTTACAGAAGATGAGAATTCACAGTCTGACGTCTGCAAGCTGACACATTCCTGAAAGGATAAAGGCCAGGGAGCAGATGCTGTGGATTCCAGTCTAAGTCTTCGGTCAGAACGAGGAGCACAGAAGGCAGGACAAGGCACGCCGCGTCTCAGCCCTGCAGCCAGGGTCAGTGCACTCAGTCTCCCCCATCTTTTTGTACTATTCAGGCCCTCAACAGATTGGTTGATTCCCAGCCATGCTACAAGCAATGATTTACTCTGCTCAGTTTGCCCATTCAAATGCGAATCTCTCCCAAAACCGCCCTGACAGACACACCCAAAAACAGTCTCTAACCAGATCTGTGGACATCCGACACATAAAATTGACCATCAGAGTCTATTAGCTTCAAAATTTGTTTAATATTAAATCAGACTTGGTAGATACTTGTACTCTTAAAAGTTATTTCTTTTATTTGATTGTTTCCTATATCAGATAATTTTGGATAGTATCATGCATTGTGGAGATTTCTGATTCTGTTTTGCTGTAATGAATGCTGCTTTCATTACTGTCTGGTACTTTTCTTGAGTGAGGCTGAACAGCAAACTCTGTTCCTTGTGTAACAGCTCCATTTCCTGGTCCAACCTCTGCCTTAAGTTGGGCTCTGTAGATTCTGATTTATGCCTGTGCAGTTGGGTCAGAGATGTGCATGCAGAGAATTTAGAAGTGTCTTTCTGAGTCAATCCCTTTAACAATCTCCATTTGTTCTTTGGAAAGAGTATCCTGACATTTGCAACAACATGGATAGAAGGTGACAGCATTATGCCCTGTGAAACAAGTCAGAGGAAGACAACAATTGTGAGCTCTCCTTATATAGAGAATCTAAAAAAGTAAAACTTGTAAAAACAGAAATCAGAATGCTGGAAAATGGGCAAAATAAGAAGATTTTAGTCCAGGGTGGCGCTGTAGCATAGTGGGCTAAGTATTCACTATGGGTGTTGGTTCATGTCCTGGCTGCTCCTCTTCCCATCTAGCTTTCTGCTATGTCCTAGGAAAGCAGTGATGACCCAAGTGCTTAGGCCACTGCACCCACGTGGGAGACCTGGAAGAAGCTCCTGGCTCCTAGCTCTAATGGGCTCAGTTCTGGCCCTTGCGGCTATTTGGTGACTAAACCAGCAGATGGAAGACCTTTCTGTCTGTCTCTCCCTCTCTCTGTCTGTAGCTCTACCTCTCAAATAAATAGATTAAATCTTAAAAAAAAAAAAAAAAAAAAAAAAAAAAAACCAGAGATATTAGTCAAAGGCTATAAACTTTCAGTAGTAAGACTGATAAGTTGAGAAAAATTTCTTTTTTTAAAGGTTTATCTATTTATTTATTTATTAGATAGAGTTATAGAGGGAGAGACAGAGAAATCTTCAATCCGTTGATTCACTCCCTAAATGGTTGCAATGGCCAGAGCTGAGCCAGGAGTTTCTGCCAAGTCTCCCACACAGGTGCAGGGGCCATCTTCTACTGCTTTTTCAGGCCATAGCAGAGAGTTGGATTGGGTACATACATGAAATCATTACATTGTACACCTTAAATTTATACAGTTTATCAACTACAGTTCCATAAAGCTAGAAAATAAATAATTAAATAAATTCTTATCCATTCTCATCTAACAATTAAAAAAAGAAAGTTGATTTGGTTACTCCAACTTATTTAAATTCCCTTGGGACTTCAGAGTCATTTTGAAAATTTGTACTAAAGCATCTACTAAGTTGTTGACTAGGGTTGTGTGCAGTGCATTTAGCGAAAATTGATATCTTAACACAACTGAATCTTCCAACCCATTCGCAGGCCCATCTTTCCTTTCATATTGGTCTTCTCTAATTTTTCTCAACAATGCCTTGACGCTTTCAGGATACAGTCCTGCATATATTTTGCCACATATAGTAAGAAGCAATAATATTTTTGTTATAGTGAACTGTTACTTTGCTAATTTTAATTTTTGATTATTTACTGATATCCGGAAATGCAACTGATTCTTGATTCTAATATCCTGTAAAATCAGCAAATCCATTTACCAGCTCTAGTTTGGGTTTTATACATTCTACCAATGTGTCTATGTAGTTGATCATGTATTTAGTGAATAAAAATAGTGTTACATTTTCTTTCCTATTCGAATGACTTTTCTTTCTTTTTGTTTTCTTATGGCATTTACTTGAGACACATAAAAGATGTGAGTGGATGTGACTTAACTGGCTTATTCTTGACGATAAGAGAAAGGATTTGTTTTTTCACCATCTTGTTTGAGGTTATCTGTGAACTGTTGTATAAATATGCTTTGTCAAGTTGAATGTTTCTTTTACTTCTACTTTACTGAAGTCCAAGAATAAATACTGTATTTTGTCAAATGTTTATCCTGTATCTATGGAGATGATCATATTTTTTCCATTTAATTTTACATTATTTATTATAACGATTTATTGTTTAATGTTAAGCCAAGTTTCATGCTTGGCGTAAACCCTACTTGGTTATGAGATCTTACTCTGTTTTGTATGCTGTTGGATTTGATTTGATGATAAAAATTTGTCAATAATTCTTGCTTAAAGCTCATGAGAAACACTTTTCCATTTTTTAAAGATTTTATTTATTTATTTGACAGGCAGTTACAGATAGAGAGAGAGAGAGAGAGAGAGAGAGACAGAAAGGTCTTCCTTCCATTGGTTCACTCCCCAAGTGGCCGCAACAGCTTGAGCTGCGCCGATCCGAAGCTAGGAGCCAGGTGCCTGGTCTCCCATGCGGGTACAAGGGCCCAAGCACTTGGGCCATTCTCCACTGCTTTCCCAGGCCACAGCAGAGAGCTGGATTAGAAGAGGAGCAACCGGGACTAGAATTGGCGCCCATATAGGATGTCGGCGCCACAGTGGGAGGATTAACCTAGTGTGCCATGGCACCGGCCCCACTATTGCATTTTTCTAACAAAATATTTTTCTGGATTTATATTTAGGATAAATCTGACCATAAAGAATGAGTTGAAAAATATTCACCTCTTCTATTTTCTTAAATAGTTTCAGTATGATTTGTATTCTTTGTTTTTGAAATAGTTGAATATTTGGTTGAATTAAACCATGAACTTGCCTGAGTATTCTCTCTGGGTAGGTTTTCATTTGTTTGTATTGCTTAGTTTTGTTTCCTTATAAATCCCATTGCTTTAATAGGTGTAAGGCCGCCAGCGCCGCCGTAGCTCAATAGGCAAATCCTCCGCCTGCAGCGCCAGCACACCAGGTTCTAGTCCCAGTTGGGGCCCCGGATTCTGTCCCAGTTGCCCCTCTTCCAGGCCAGCTCTCTGGTGTGGCCCAGGAGTACAGTGGAGGATGGTCCAAGTGCTTGGGCCCTGCACCTGCACGGGAGATCAGGAGAAGCACCTGGCTCCTGGCTTCAGATCAGCACGGTGCGCAGGCCACAGCAGCCATTGAGGGGTGAACCAATGGCAAAGGAAGACCTTTCTCTCTGTCTCTCTCTCTCACTGGCCACTCTGCCTGTCAAAAAACAAACAAACAAAAAAATAATAGGTGTAAGGCAATTCAGATTCTGTTTCTTCTCGAGCAAAATTTAGCAATTTTTGTCTTTCAAGAAAGCTTGCCATTTCATGTAAGTTTTGAAATCTATTGGCATAAAGTTGGTCTTCATACCTTCATACCCTGTTAGTATATTTATTTTTTTAAGATATATTTGAAAGGCGGACCTACACAGAATTGTTGCATCCACTGGTTCCCAAATGGCTACACTGGCTGAGTCAGGCTGTTAGTATCTTTAATGAATAATGTTTTCTTTCTTATTTTTGGTATTGTTAATGTATGTCTCCTTTCTCTGTTTTCCTGGTGAAATTGGCTGGAATTTTATTATATTTGTCAACTTTTTCCAAACTCCAGATTTTTAAAAAACTGATATTCTGTATTTTTGTCTTTCACTAACTTCTGTTCTGATTATTTCCTTTCTTCAGCTTACTTTATGTTTAATTTCCTCTTCCTTTTTAGTTTCTTAAGTTACTTGCTGTGGGCAGACTCATAGAATGACAGATGTCCTAAACAGCACTCTGGCCTCAGAATCAGCCCTTCAGGCATTTGGATCCAGCTGAAAAGCCCATGAGAGTATTTCAGGCATGGAAAGCCAAGACACTCTGGAAAAACAAACAAACAAACAAACAAAAAAACACCTAAATGAAAGATCTCCACGAGTGATATCCCAGTGGAAAGAATAAGTCATCGAAGAAGGAGGTACCTTTCTCTGAAGGGAGGAGAGAACTTCCACTTTGACTATGACCTTGTCTAAATATGATAAGAGTCGGTGAACTCAAAAGACTTCCATAGCCTTAGCAACTCATGACTGGATCCTAGGGAGATTACTGATGCCATAAACAAGAGTGTCAAATTGTTAAGTCAACAACAGGAGTCACTGTGCACTTACTCCTCATGAAAGATCTCTGTCCTTAATGTGCTGTACATTGTGATTTAATGCTATAACTAGTACTCAAACAGTGTATTTCACTTTGTGTTTCTATGTGGGTGCAAACTGTTGAAATCTTTACTTAATATATACTAAACTGATCTTCTGTATATAAGAGAAATGAAAATGAATCTTGATGTGAATGGAAGTGGAGAGGGAGTGGGAGAGGGGAGGGTTACGGGTGGGAGGGAAGTTATGGAGGGGAGCCATTGTAATCCATAAGCTGTACTTTGGAAATTCATATTCATTAATTACAAGTAAAAAAAAAAAGTTACTTGCTGTGGTCACTGATTTGAAACATTGCTTCTATCTCAACAGGGGTATGCTATCAGTGTTCCATCCATAAGACTGACATGGTGGTATTTTTGTTTAGTTCAAAATAAGTTATATTTTTCTTTTTCTTTCTTCTTTTACCCATGTGCTAGCTAGAAATGTTGAATTTTCAAACATTTCAAATCAATTTTTAACAGGTAAATTGGAAGAAGGAATGCTTAGCACCAGAGATCCACAACATTTACATTTTAGAATCTTTTGTCATTGTATTGTGATTGTACATGCTTAGCTTCCATATTTTAAAATTTCCTCCCTCCCTCCCTTCCCTCCTCCCTCATTCCCCCCTCCCTCTCTTCCTGCCTTCCTTCCCCTTCTTTTTATTGTTTCTTATATATAATTTACTTGGATTATTATACTTAATTTTGCTTGCACCCCTACACAGAATATGTTGCAGAAGTTCAGTTAGAGAAGTGGTTACTCATCATTTTTAAGCCATTTAAGTTATAACTATTTTATATAGACTTACAAAATTTAAATTGCTGAAAATAAACTGCTATTTTAGTTGTTGCACTTAATCTTCTCATCTGCAGTGCCAGCATTTATCAGAGCCCTGTGCAGTACACAGAGAAGTACTCATCTGGAGCCATCCCTGAGAAGTGACAACCCAGGTTTGGTCTCATTCTAGTCCACTTCTTATTTTATCCTTATCTTCCTTCAAGTATATATGTTTTATATATTTTTTTTATTTTTTATTTTTTTGACAGGCAGAGTGGACAGTGAGAGAGAGAGACAGAGAGAAAGGTCTTCCTTTGCCATTGGTTCACCCTCCAATGGCCGCCGCGGCCAGCGCGCTGCGGCCGGCGCACCGCACTGATCCGATGGCAGGAGCCAGGAGCCAGGTGCTTTTCCTGGTCTCCCATGGGGTGCAGGGCCCAAGCACCTGGGCCATCCTCCACTGCACTCCCTGGCCACAGCAGAGGGCTGGCCTGGAAGAGGGGCAACCGGGACAGAATCCGGCGCCCCGACCGGGACTAGAACCCGGTGTGCCGGCGCCGCTAGGCGGAGGATTAGCCTAGTGAGCCGCGGCGCCGGCCGTTTTATATTTTTTAATTTATTTTCATTTTATTTGGAAGAGAGGGAGACAAAAGATATTTTCCATCCAATGGTTAACTCACCAAATGCCCAGAACAGCCAAGGCTGGGCCCATCCAAAGTCAGAATCTGTACCTCCCACTTGGGTAACAGACAGGAAGTGACACTGGGAGCTCCATGTGAAACGTGCATCCCAAGTAGCAGCGTCAGATGCCTGTTGCTGTAACATATTTTTTACCCCAACTTCCTCGGCATATTTAAAAAGATAAAAGTGCTTCGAATGCAACATTAAAATGTATGACTTATTTGTGTACAAGTCTTAAAGTAATTAATTGTCCTTTACTTTAACTGGTCACAATCAGATTACATAAAACCAATAAGAAAATTATGTAAAATCAGTATAATCATCTAAGTTAAGTTAGTCCCCAAGTCTCCTAAAGGAAATAAGATGAAATATACACTCTCATTAAAAACATCTTGATTCTGAAGGTAACTTATTAAATATTAATATTACTGGTGTAATTGCTTTCCAAACACATGTATTTTCCGTTTCTAACAGCAACATTTCTTTCACATCAGACTTTTGTTCAAATATCATAATGGACAGCCTACCAAAAGCTTAGGTAGCTGTAGGAATAGAAGTCAAGCAGTGAACCCCATACAGATGTTCCTGTCTTAAGAACTCGGAGAGCCGGCGCCACGGCTTACTAGGCTAATCCTCTGCCTAGCGGCACCGGCACACCGGGTTCTAGTCCCGGTCGGGGCGCCGGATTCTGTCCCGGTTGCCCCTCTTCCAGGCCAGCTCTCTGCTGTGGCCAGGGAGTGCAGTGGAGGATGGCCCAAGTCCTTGGGCCCTGCACCCCATGGGAGACCAGGATAAGTACCTGGCTCCTGCCATCGGATCAGCGCGGTGCGCCGGTTGCAGCGCGCCAGCTGCTGCGGCCATTGGAGGGTGAACCAACGGCAAAGGAAGACCTTTCTCTCTGTCTCTCTCTCTCACTGGCCACTCTGCCTGTCAAAAAAAAAAAAAAAAAAAAAAAAAAAAAAAAAAAAAAAAAAAAAAAAAAAAAACAACACCTCGGAGAAAGAGAAGCCCATCACATAATTCCTTATAAGCCTCTCCCATTCCTCCCTCCCCTTAAATTCATCCTCATTTTTTTAAGAAATGCCCCTAGGGGATTTGTGGTGGTGTATCAGGTTAAAGCCCCGGCCTGCAGTGTCCACATCTCATACGAGTGCTGGATTGAGTCCCGGCTGCTCCACTTTCGATCCAGCTCTTTGCTGTGGAAGGTGACCAGAGTCCTTGGGCTCCTGCACCTGCGTGGGAGACCTGGAAGAAGCTCTGGGCTCCTGGCTTTGGATCAGCTTAGCTCTGGTTGCTGCTGCCATCTGGGAAGTGAGCCAGCAGATTGAAGACCTCTCCCCACCCCCTCTGTGTGTGTGTGTGTGAGTGTGTATCTTCCTCTCTCTGTAACTCTGTCAAATAAATAAAATGAATCTTTAAAAAAAAGAAAAAAGAAAAATTCCGCCAGATCTCCTTCTGAACAGTCAGATAAGACTGAGCTTAAAAGTCATTTGGCTGGGGGACCAATGCTGTGGCACAATGGGTTAGCACCCTGGCCTGAAGCACCAGCATCCCACATGGTTGCCGGTTCTAGTCCCGGCTGCTCCACTTCTGAAGCAGCTCTCTGCTGTGGCCTGGGGGAAAGCAGTAGAAGATGGCCCAAGGATTTGGGCCCCTGCACCCATGTGGGAGACCTGGAAGAAGCTCTTGGCTCCTGGCTTTGGATCGGCACAGCTCTGGCTGTTGTGGCCATTTGGGGAGTAAATCATTGGATGGAAGACCTCTCTCTGCTTCTCCTTTCTCTGTGTTCTGTGTAACTCTTTCAAATAAATAAATAAATCTTAAAAAAGAAGTCATTAGGCTGGAATAACACGGGGCATCATATGCCCACTGGCCCTTGGGCAGGGATTTATTTGTGGTTCCAAATTTCAAGAGAACCCTCTACTTCATGCATGTAGACCAGCATCTCTTTCCTACAGTGTCTCCTCGTGAAACCTCAAGTGGCAACCTTGTCTCATTCATATCAGGACAGCAATTCACATGACGGGAGAAAATTTCTGTCCATGAAACAATAAAGCCTTCCAAATTCTGTTGTTTTCATTTTACAGAATAAGGCTCATGTACTCCCCCAAGTTTTCATATTTTTCAAACATGTATTGATTTATTTGTGTTATTGGAAGGCAGAACGAGAGGGAGAGAGAGGAGAGAGAGATGGCTTCCGTTATTGGTTCACTCCAGAAATACCAACAACAATCAGAGCTGGGCCACAATGACACTAGCAGCTAGGAACTTCATCTGGGTCTCCCATATGGATGGCAAGGATTTAAGTACCTGAACCATGTCTGCTACCTCCCACAGTGTGTGTTAGCAGGAAGCTGGATTGGAAGTGGAGTAGCCGGAACCCCCATCAGGCACAGCAATGAGGGCATCACACACTGCATCTTAAGCTGCTGCCCCTCACCATCTTCCCCTCCAAGTTGTTCAGGGACTGCATGAGCTCACCACGTGTGGCACAGGTTTCTGACGCAGAGCTGGTGTCTTCTGGAAGGGTTTACATGCCAGGCTGTCCTTGGTAAACAAGTTGGTGTTGAGATGAGGAAGGAGAGGGAGCATGGGAGAGCAGGGGTTGCGAAGGGTGAATGACAGCACCTTGACCAGGGGACAGTTGCAGTAGATGAGACCTTCACTGTGTCGAGTTTCATAGCAGAAGTCTATGAGACGTGAAGATTATGGGCTTCTGTGACCACAACAGCTGGGGCTAGGCCAGGCCCAAGCCAGGAGCCCGGAGCTTCTTCGGTGTCTCTCAAGTGGATGCAGGGTTTCAAGCACTTGGACCATCTTCTGCTGTTCTCCCAGGCACATTAGCAGGGAGCTGGATTGGAAGTGGAACAACCAGGACTTGAACCAGTGCCCATTTGTGATGCCAGCATCAAAGGCAGCGGGTTTACTTACTACACCATAATACCACCCCCAAAAGGCGCCTTTTAATCAAAAGCTTTTCTTTGCTTTCCAAATATCCAAACAGGTTAGCAGATTTTAAACACTGGGCATATTTCAGTTCTTGTTTTTTAGTGATTTAAACATTTTTTTCTTTAACCCAGTGCTTGATAGCATGAAAGAGACACTTTTATGGGAAATTACAGTATCCCTTCCTACTATAAAGTCAGCTAAATTTCTAATCAGAATGATGGTCAGGAAAGCCTTAGACAGTTTTCTCATCCTAAACACAGGCTTTTGTTAACATCTGTTTCAATAGAATGGCAACAAAGTAAAACTGGCATCAAAGAATGGAGGCAAAACTCAATGCTAGGGCTTGCATTGCGGGGCAGAGGTCAAACCACAGACTGCAACACCGGCATCCCAGATTCCTGTCCACAGCTATTCCATTTCCAATCCAGCTTCCTGTTAATGGGTCTGGGAAAGCAGAAGATGACCCAAGTGCTTGGGCCTCTGTCACGTATGTGGGAGACCTAGATGGAGTTCCTGGATCCTGGCTTTGGCCTGGCCTAATCATGGCCCTTGCAGCCATGTGAGGAATGGACCAGGGGATGGAAGATATCTCACTCTGTCTCTTCTCTTTCTCAAAGCTACAGAACTGACTGAAACACACACACACACACACACACACACACACACGTTTATGGGTGATTAATTATATAATATCTGTAGAAAATGTAATTAAAAGATAATTTTGGTGCAGAAAAATTTTTGACATCCATACAAAGTGCCTTCAAAACATTAATGGAAATGATTATTGTACAGTAACTGGGCATAGATTTCAGTATTTTTAAAATATTTATTTTTAGGTACTTGAACAGTAAAGCAACTGAGGAAGAGAGAGAGAGAGAGAGAATATCTTCCCTCCACTGGTTTACTCCCCAAACACCTGCAACAGACACAGCTGGGCCAGGCTTATAGCAGGAGCCAGGAACTCAGTCCACCTGTCTGGGGTGTCTGGCATGGACCCAAGCACTTGAGCCATCATCTGCCATCTCCCAGAAAGTTGACCGAAGCAAAGGAGCTGGAACTTGAACTAGGGATTCAGTATCCCAACTGGCATCTTAACTAGCTGCAACACAACATCCACCCCAAAATTCAAAAAAAAATTTTTTGCATGAAACTAAACTGATTTAACTTCATTTTCATTAATTTTTGAAGTACTCTTGTATTTAACTATATATTCATATGTTACAACAACTACTACAAGTTTCTTCAATTGATTTTAATTATGGAAGCATTATATATTCGATTGCAGTCATTAATTTATTTTGTTTTTAAGGTTTTTTTTTTTTTTCCATTTATTTGAAAGAGAGTCAGACACAGAGAGACAGAGAGGTTTGCAATTCACTGGTTGAAGTCAGGAGTCCAGCACTCAGTGCTCACCACTTGACCTAACTGAGTCATCATGGCTGCTTCCCAGGGTATGCATTAGCAAAAGTTAGAATGGAAGTGGAGCTGGGATTGGAACCCAGGAACTCCAGAATCGAATGCAAGTATCCCAAGCAGGGCCTTAACCATTGCTACAAAGCCCACTCCTGTAGACAGTATTTTAAAGTGTTCTTTTTTTCTTATAATCTTTCTCAGTTTGAATGTATTTTACTTACCATTAATATAGTAAAATCTATAAGACTTACGTTTTTATTTTCCCCCAAATTTCATAATTACATATCCTGAAAGGTAACATGAATTGGCTGACACAATAAATATGCTCTGGGTGCATATCAACGTATTATATTATAGATGGATAAACTATTGTGTATGAGGGCACAGAAAAAAAATGTGGAAAATGGAATGAAAAGACACATTTAGTTTGGTGAAATTCTTTTACAAAAAATCTACTTTTTTGATTTTCATAATAGGTGTTTTCTGTGAATGTTTTGAAGGTGTCTCATATATGTCAATTCAAATATTCATGCATTAAATACATCCATCCTGTGAAAAGTCAGCTTCCTCCCTGGCCACCCTCTCACGAATCTGGCTCTAGGACTCACGTGTGAGCCCAGCGAACATTTATGTAAACTCACAGTTACTCCTCTGCCTGGGAACCTGTTCTGTGGCTGCACATTCGCAGTGTTCTCCCAGCCATCCCTGCTCCTGGGAGACTTTCAAAAGCATAATCAGGAACCCAATCAACTACAATGGGATTAACGTTTTTATTATAATGATGTGCTAAATGGAGACATCTAATTGTATCCTCCTGGCTAATCACATTTATTAGTTAAGAAATCTCTCATAAACTCTATTCATAATAGCTTCCTCATGTCTTAGAAAAATCAATGTTAATTTTGCTTCTCAAGGAAACAATTAAGGTGCTGGAAGAAAATAATCCCCGACTTTTTCTTTGGAGGCTTAGAAAATCATCATGGGCTCTCTCCTGAATGTAAAACAGCATCCTTACACCGTCAGATGGCTTCCACCTACTGAGCAGGATCACAAGTGTGTCTCACCAAGGAGCAACACCCTCCTGCACACTACCACTACCTACTACCGACTGAGCAGAGTCACATGCATGTATCATTAAGGCCAAACACGGAGAGAAAGGTATTATTACTTCCATTGTCCTGGTGGTTACACTGAAATGTGGGGAGGGTCACATGAGAACTCATGAATAACAAGTTGGTGCTGGGGGCATGGGTCCTACTTGGATTCTCCATAGACTGCTGGCCTTGCTGTGATTATGGGAACCTCCTTGTCATTATGGGAACTGCCTTCCCTTCTACACCTGCATTTATTTGACATTTTTCCCTTTGCAAAGCCATTTTTCCCTTTGCAAAGTATGCCAAAGAAGTCAAAATCAGCTACATATTCAAATGATATCTGTATATGCAGATTAGTGTAACAAAAGATGCAGCTAATTAATAAGTAAGGAATTTCAATTGGATCTTCACAGAACATTGTGATATGGGGCCAGTGCTGTGCCTTGGAGAGTAAAGCTGCCACCTGAGGTGCTAGCATCCCACATAGGCACCAGTTTGAGTCCCAGCTGATCCATTTCCTACCCAGCTCCCTGCTAATGTTCCTGGGAAAGAAGTAGAAGATGGACCAAGTGCTTGGGCCCCAGAATCCAAGTGGCATACCTGGAGGCAGCTCTTGGCTCCTGGCTTCAGTCTGGCCCAGCCCTGGCCATTTGTGGACATTTGGGGAATAAACCAGCAGATGGGACACTTTGTCTCTTCCTATCTAACTCTGCCTTTCAAATAAATAAAATGAATATTTTAAAAAGTTAGATAGTAGAAAATAGAAAGCTTGTATAAGTTATTTGAAGATGCTAAAAGGCATCTCATCATAAACCCACAACTGGTACCATGTCATTTAACTTATTTTATTCATGGCAGCTTGTCAAATTATCAGAAATAAGTTTCAATAAGCATGAGAAATTGTGAAATAATTTATCAGCAGAGTAAGCAGGATGATGAGTTGACGTTCCTAATCTAATGCACGAGACTCCAACATTTATTATTTACATTTCAATTACATATTAGACCACTAAAGTGACTGAGTCTTAAAAACTCAATTATGAGTGCATTAAGAGATTATTCAATAGAAATAATAAATAAATATTAAAAGTATTAAGTATCCTCAAACAAGACTCCTTAGAGTGTATTTACTTTCTTTTCTCCTATGGGGCCATAGTTTCAAGAAACATTTGTCCAATTTCTCCTTTCAGTGACTGTCCATATGCATATTAAGACGTTAATTGACAAATCTTAAAGCATATGCTCGAAAAATCACAGCCCCTAAAAACCCCTAAAACATACATCAAAGTGATTCTCCAGTTAAGACAAGATTGCAGTATTCCAGCCACATGCAGAAGTGCTAATGCTCACCCCCCACTGCATCCTCCAACATATTCATGTAACACTATGGCGTTCTAACAGGAGAAATGAAAGACAGACGGTGGAGGAGTCACAGACCATCAGCTGTGCCTTTGGTGCTGGAAGAGACTTCCACTCTGCTGTGATGCAAGGTTTCCCCGCCCCTTCTACATTTGCAAGGAGCTGGAAGCATCTGCTGGCTGACACGTGGCTGCTGTGAGTGGGTAGACCTGTAGGCAACAGGTAAGTTATAAGCATGCAATTCCAGTTAATATTGTCATGCATGAGGCATGGAGGTCTCAGGATAAAGCAGACATGTGCTGTTAAAAGTGAAGACAGAACTGGGCTGGCGCTGTGATGTAATAGAATAGTCTCTGCCTGCAGTGCCAGCATCCCGTATGGGTAGCCGGTTTGTGTCCTGGATGCTGCTTTTCCCATCCAGCTCTCTACTTATGGCCTGGGAAAGCAGTAGAAGATGGCTAAAGGACTTGGGCCCCTGATCCCATGTGGGATTCCCCAGGGAGTCTCGTGGCTCCTGGCTTTGGATTGGTCCAGCTTCAGGCATTGCGGCCATTTGTGGAGTGAACCAGAGAATGGAAGACCTCTCTCTGTCTCCCCCTCTCTCTGTAACTCTACCTCACAAATAAATAAATATTAAAAAAAAAATAAGACAGCATTCATTCAGTAATGATTACATTTGTCATTGTCACCTGGTAATGTCTATGTAGTATGATAGGCTCCCACAAGGGTACAAAAGTACATGGGAGGCAGAATTAAAAGCTGAACTTATTTTGGGGGCCAATGTTGTGGTGTAGCAAGTAAAGCTGTCTCCTGCGACACCAGCGTCCCATATGGGCTCCAGTTCATACTTAGCTGCTGCACTTCTGACCCAGCTCCCTGCTAATGGCCTGGAAAAAAACAGCAAAGGATGGCCCTAGTGATTGGGTCCCTTCCATCCATGTGGGAGACTTGGATGGAGGTCCTGGCTCTTGGCTACGGCCTGGCCCAGCACTAGGTGTTGTGGCCATCTGGGGAGTGAACCAGTGGATGGAAGATTCTTCCTCTCTCTCTCGTCTCCCCCTCTATCTCTGTAAGTCTGACTTTTAAAGAAATAGGTAACTTCTTTTTTTTAAAAAAAAAAAGTTATGCTTATTTAGGTACAAAAATTCATGAAATCAATGCAAAGGCATGGTCTTCAAAAACAGCCATAGAAAGTGAATGTTAGGGAAAACCATTTCTAAACTTTTCAAAGCTAAATGTTTTTTGAGATAACAAATTTCAATTTGCATTATAGTCAAAGGCTTAATGGCTCTACTACATAAAAAAATTCAACAATTAAAAAGTAAATAGACCATAGTGCAGTGAGAAAAAAAGGCCAGGACTATAAACAATCAGATGAAAAGTTGTTCAACTTCACTCATACCATGTAAAGTTTTAAAATAGTCACAACATCATTAAAACTAAAGTGGTATGTAACTCCTCCCAATTTGACAAAGATTTAAAACAGATTGACAAGACACTGTATTTGCAGCAAAACTGATACACACAGGCAACTCTTTCTGGTTTCGGTTTTGAATTTTTTTTTTTCAATTTTAGCCCCCATATGCAAGACAGAACATGTGGTATTTGTCTTTCCCTGCCTGACTTATTTCACTCAACATGATGTCCTCAAAATAGCTTACACCAAAACAAATATGTGTGAATTCCATTTTTCCATGAGCCTTTGGAAGCACCCTGTTGGATGTTGTATGCTAGCCCTGCTCATCTTCTCCAGGCTTGGGATGCCCAGGACACACTCTTCCAGGACGACAGCCCTGGAGCCCCGAGATTCTGAGCATCCCCTGGGGACAGGCTGTGCTGACCAGCAAGGGAAAGGGGCAAGTGTCTCTCTCTCTCTCACTGTCTAACTCTGCCTGTCAAAAAAAAAAAAAAAAAAAAAAAAAAAAAAAAAAAAAAGAGAGAGAGAGAGAGAGAAGATTATGGTTCCTTTGCCTTCACAGTTCCCCATGGGGTCAGGCTGCAGTGACTCAGTTCGTTTCTTCCTCTACCCTCTGCTTCAGTGACTTCCACTCAGCTTTCCCTGGGAGCATGCCCCTGTCTTACATAATCTGGGTGGGAATCCCTGTCCCCGGCTCTGCTTCAAGGGAACTTGTCCTTTGTGGCTGCTGCAGGGCCACTGATCTTCATGATGGCAGGTGCACATTATCTGTGAGTCTGCAGAGTTCACACAAACACCAGTTCCTGAACAAATTCTGGATTGTATTTCATAATAAACATACACTCAAGAATTGCTGAGAGATCCTAAATGTTCTTATCATAAAAAGTGAGGTGATTGATATGTTAATTAACCTGCTATAGCCGCTGTAAAATATATGTGTGTATACACATATGCAAACATCATGTTGTGCAAATGATAAATGTATCTTTTATTTGTCAATTTAAAAATTAAAAAAGTTTATGTATATTCCAAAGATGCTTGGGTCAAGTGCAACTAGCAGGTAGAATTGCCTGTAGTGTCCACTGCTGGACACTTTCCTCCTGGTTCTGAGTTATGCCTCTCGTCTTACTGGTGGATTTCATGCAGGGCTGATGAATATGCTTGTTGCTCACCTCTGGGAAACACTGTCCAAATATGGCCACTGTGTGTGACTGCTGACAGTTCCAGGTTCCCTCACAATTGCTGCTTGAATAGAATTTTCAAGAACAATATGGCTCTGTTTTTCAAAAATCTAGATTTTCAAATTTAAGGTCCTGTTGAACTGTTGAGAGGAGAGAATATTAAAGGCATCAGGTTTAAACTCTTAACTCCACTGGCTCTATTTTTTTTTTATTTTGGGGGTGAGCATTATGTTGCAGTGGCTTAAACCACGGCTTGGGACACCAGCATCCTATATGTGAGTGTTGGCTCAAGTCCTGCCTACTTATGTTCCAGCCCCCAAATAACGTATCTGGGAGGCAACAGATGATGGTGTAGCGGGTAAAGTCGTCGCCTGCAGGGCCAGCATCCTGTATGGGCACCGGTTCGAGTCCTGGCTGCTCCACTTCCAATCCAGCCCTCTCTTTGTCCTGAGAAAGCAGCAGAAGATGGTCCAAGTGCTTGGGACCCCTGCATCCATGTGGGAGACCCAGAAGAAGCTTCTGGCTTCTGCCTTCAGATTGGCCCAGTCCCAGCCATTGTGGCCATCTGGGGGGTGAACCAACAGATAGAAGACCTCTCTATCTGTCTACCTCTGCCTCTCTGTAACTCTGCCTTTCAAATAAATAAATAAATCATTTAAAAATGCATACATAAATAACTCTTAAAATAATAAAATGTATCACTTCCAGGGGAAAAGCTCTACCCATGTGGTTGTGCACAGCTTTAACAGCTATCTTACTTTCAAAAACCATCCGCAGCCTCCAAGCACAGTCTTTTTCTGACAAGGACAGGGGGTCTTTTAGCTGCCAAGGTTTCGCCTGAGTCAATTTTAATTAAGCAGTGCAGAGGCTTATCTTGTTTCTGCCCATCTCAGTGATATTAATGGATGTCTGCTGGAGGCTGAAGACATTTTGTTCAGGGACATCTGGTCTCCCAGTGGTGGAGCTGGACCCCAATACCAGTCAGTGTAGTGAGAGAGCATCCTCAGGACTCAAACCCTTTTTGTCCTGCCAAAGCTTTATGGGGAGCAGAGACTGCAGCAGGATGCTATGTGATATGTCACCTAGATGGAATGGCAAATGGCAGTTAACTGGCCTCTGTGTATGGGGAGGTTCTCTGCTGGAAGTTACATGCTGGCTGTGTAGTCTCTCCTGGGTGCCTGCCATGCAGTCCCCTCCAGCGTGCTTTGTCTTCCAAAGGAGTGGAGGAGCTGGGAACCCACATCCGCAGAGCTTGCTCCCTTCAGGGTGGGACCACAAACAATAACACCAAGAAGCAGAAGAAAGCATCTTTGTTTCTTTCCAGTGAGGGTCAGCTGCTCCCATGCTGGAGCGAGTGAGTGATACAGCAGCCTTCTCCTCAGAGTCCACTCCTGTTCAAGGGCACCCGTGGCTTCCTGAGAGCAATGCAGGGCATTTAGGAGACTGTGCGCCCTGCCTTGCTGACTTGAGGTAAGGAGATGTAACCAGGGGAAACAGGTGCATGCTGCAGGCTTCAGTAAGTCGAGGGCCTGAGATACTTAATCTGAGCTCACACTGAATTAAAATTCCCGTCGTCTGTCACAGTGTCTTTCCCAGGGCGCACCAGCACTCAGCTGCGATTTTTGCTGTCTCATTAATCCTCTCTGCTCTCACCCGTCATTTCCTCTTGGATAGGACTGGAGTGGAGCCGCCCCCGGATTCTTGGGCACTTACCTATGCACCAATTAGCAGCAATTCCTGAGCATTTGGGAGTATCTAGAGGAGAACAAAAAGCTGTAGAGGAAAATAGAAAGCTGATGTTTCCAGTGTGCATTCAGGCTGTCATTTCCAGTTTCCACTAACAGGTGCCATAACAGAGCAGAGTCATGGAGCCCTCTGCTGACACCTGGTGGAGAAGGAAAATACAACCTCAGCCACAGTTTTTAACGAAGTTAATTGAGTGCACTTTTTGCTTTGAAACAAAGTAGTTTCCTCTGAAATTAAAAGTTGATGGAATTAACAAGCACCCCAGGCAGCAATGCATGCACACATTTCTTCTTCTGTGTTCGTGTATTTCTTTGCCATTGCAGACTAAATCTTTTTTTTAAATGTTTTAAATTTTTGAGATAACATTTTAAATTTACGTTTTAGTCAAAAGGCCTAACGCACCACCTAATAAAGAGTTCAACAAGTAAGAAGTAAAAAGGCCTCAGTTCAGTGGGAATATAGGCAAGGGCTATCACCACTAACCCTCTTCTGATTTACAAAGCTGACGTGTCCACCCTGATGTGGTGCTGTGAATATTGGAGACTACGTACGGAAAGTATATGGTTCAACCCCAAATCACCTCTGCTTTCTGCCCACCAGCACAAAATGCTCTCAGGTCTTCCTCTCTTTTTGCAAACCCAACAGAGGGGCCATCTCTGCCTATGGCTTCATCCTCCTCCCTCTATTCTCCTCTCTCCCCTGCTATCAACACTTATTTCTGGCTTCTACCCACACCTCCAAACCTACAACATTTACAAATAAAATAACCGCCATCAGTCAACAGTAGCAGCACCTGCCAGGTCATCCACCCTCCCTCCTCTCCCCTCCCCTCTTCCCCTTCCCTTCCATTCCCTTCCTCTATTCCTCTTGCCCACCCCTCCCCTCCCATGCCACCTTCCCCTTCCCTATCCTCCTTTGCCTTTCCCTCCCTCCCCTCTCTCTCCCTCTCCCATTATCACCAATCTTCTTCTTCTTCTTCTTCTTCTTCTTCTTCTTCTTCTTCTTCTTCTTTTTTTTTGACAGGCAGAGTGGACAGTGAGAGAGAGAGAGAGAGAAAGGTCTTCCTTTGCCGTTGGTTCACCCTCCAATGGCCGATGTGGCTGGTGCGCTGATCCGAAGCCAGGAGCCAGGTGCTTATCCTGGTCTCCCATGCGGGTGCAGGGCCAAGGACTTGGGCCATCCTCCACTGCACTCCTGGGCCACTGCAGAGAGCTGGCCTGGAAGAGGGGCAACCAGGACAGAATCCGGAGCCCCGACCGGGACTAGAACCCAGTGTTGCTGTGCCGTAGGTGGAGGATTAGCCTAGTGAGCCATGGCGCCGGCCTCACCAATCTTAACAAGACTTGCACTGACTTTCTCCACTCCCTCCACGCAGATGGGCTCAATTCCCACTAGTCCTCCTTTGAAAGGTAGCCTCTTCAGAAACTGCTGTGATGGCCAAGGGTTTTGTGGTCAGGTGGACACTCCCCGGACGCGTTTCGAAGTGACACAAGTCACTGGGCGATATTTGCAGCTCTCACCAACTTCCTCACTCTCGGACATTCTCCTGAGCCCCTGGAAGCCACACTGTTCTGTCTTTACACCTGTGGCCCTCCGTGCTCAGCCTCAGCCCTCCTCCCCTGTTCGCTTTCCTCCACACAACACTTAGATGATTTTTGTTCCTCGGGATGTTTGCTCCATGTGTTCCCCTTGCTAAACCCATCGCAATTCAGGGCCCTGGTTGTTAGCAACAAATGCTGGTAAGCTCAGCTTCCAATTTCCTGTGTTGGTTTCCTTGTTTATACCCAAGTCCCATTCTCTCACCCAATTATTCAACAACAATGTCAATTTCCACCTCCCAGTCAGTTAATGAGCCCTTGTTTGCTCCACAATAGCAGCATTTAGATTCCAATATTGTGGTAATGTCTGCAAGCAATACTTTGTTTTAATATAATATATGTATATAATACAATGTTTTAATATAATGTTTCTTTTAATTTAAATCACATTCTTTGCATTACCATAACTTCTTGCATTTAATTCAAACATTAAAAAGGAATATTGAATACAATGCGGAGGTTCATTTGCTTTTCCACTTTTAGAAACATATACAATAAAGTGCACACATACTCACCTACGGATACACAGCCTCTCACCTCTCCTCAATCATGAAACATTTACAGATGGGAATTTGGCACATTAATTAAGATTCTGCTTGGGAAGGCTGTATACCATAAAGGAGAATCTGGGTTCAAATCTTGTCTCCACTCCTGATTCTGGTTTCCTGCTAATGCTCACATGCTCACTGTGGGAGGTGGTGGTGATGGTTCAAGTACTTGGGTCCCTGCCACCATGTGGGGGACATGGATTGAGTTCCAGGCTCCTGACTTTAGTCGGGCCCACCTCAGGATATTGACTGCATTTGTGGAGTGAACCAGGGAATGGGAGATCTCTGTCTCTTTCTCCTTGGCTTTTTCTTTCCCTCTGCCTTTCAAATAATAAAATTTAATTATTGAAAATTTTAAAATCATTTCTACTTACCACCTACTGTTTGTACTTGAGGTTTGGTGGTGGGCAACATAAATGAGGCCCTTTCTCTCCTTCTTGCCTTCCAGGTTTACATCCCAGATGGATGGGAAACAGGAATTTGAAAGCAGTCTGCCAGCCTTAACTGCTTTGAAGAACTAAAACAACATGGTCAGAGAGACGTGAAGTGTGTAGGAAGGCTTTTCTAGACATTTCTAAGAAGAAATATTTTTTGCTATCAGTTAAGTCACAAGAAGGCATCGGGGGTTAGCTTTTGTAAATATCCAAGACAAGCTATTTGTAAAGAAAACAGAAGTTATTTTTTTAAAAGATTTTACTGGCCGGCGCCGTGACTCAGGCTAATCCTCAGCCTGCGGTGCCAGCACCCCGGGTTCTAGCCTCGGTCAGGTGCTGAATTCTGTCCCGGTTGCTCTTCCAGTCCAGCTCTCTGCTGTGGCCCGGGAGTGCAGTGGAGGATGGCCCAAGTGCTTGGGCCCTGCACCCACATGGGAGACCAAAAGAAGCACCTGACTCCTGGCTTCGGATCAGCACGGTGTGCTGGCCACAGCGGCCATTGGGGGGTGAACCAATGGCAAAGGAAGACCTTTCTCTTTTTGTTTCTCTCTCTCAGTGTCCACTCTGCCTGTCAAAAAAAAAAAAAAAAAAATTGCCACTGCCACCAAATCTCTCCTCTCCTGGGGTTAACTTTTAGTTTGCGTACTGAAAAAGTGACAATTATTTTCACTCAGGTTTTTAAATGGAATTGCCCCATTTTCCAGTGTTCTGGGAGAGAAGTCTTATGTAAGCCTGGCTTTTGTTCTTTTGCAAATAACGTTCACTCTCGCTTGTTCACACCTCTGCGGCTTTCCCCACATCCCCTCCTCTTTCACAGGGATCCATCCAGCTGTGAATTTGTTGCTAAGATTCATCTGGTCAGACAGTCAGTCTGGTGACATATCTCTTCAGCTGTAAGAAAGTTCTGACTCACTCCTGGGAATTTACCCAAAGGAAGTAATCAATGTACGAAAGTGTTACCTATACCCCTATGTTTATAGTAGTTCAACTCAGTATAGCTCAGATAGGGAATCAAGGTGTCCATCAACTAGGTAAAGAAACTGTGGTGTATATTTATGTGTGTGTGTGTGTGATGGAAAACTACTCTTTTTGTAAAAGAAAGAAATCCTCTCTTTCACAACAAAATGGATGCAAATGAGACCATTTTGCTTAGTGAAGTAAGCCAGCCCCCAAAACGACAAATATCCTATGTGTTCCCTGATTTGTGGTAATTAATATACAGAACACAGGCTGGTGCTGTGGCTCACTTGGTTAATCCTCCGCCTGTGGTGCAGGCATCCCATATGGGCACCGGGTTCTAGTCCTGGTTGCTCCTCTTCCAGTTCAGCTCTCTGCTGTGGCCCAGGAGTGCAGTGGAGGATGGCCCAGGTGCTTGGGCTCCTGCGCCCGCATGGGAGACCAGGAGGAAGCACCTGGCTTCTGGCTTCGGATAGGCACAGCACTGGCCAGGCCATTTGGGGAGTGAACCAATGGAAGGAAGACCTTTCTCTCTGTCTCTCTCTCTCTCACTGTCTATAACTCTACCTGTCAAATAAAAAAAACATATACAGAAAACAAAAAACAGAATGTATATGAGTGAAATTGACATTTGTGATTTGATTATTGTTTTTTTTTTTTTTGTTTGTTTTTTTTTTTTTTTTTTTTTTTACCTTTATCTTTTTTTTTTTTTTTTTTTAAACTTTTATTTAATGCATATAAATTTCCAAAGTACGACTTATGGATTACAATGGCTTTCCCCCCATACCGTCCCTCCCACCCACAACCCTCCCCTTTCCCACTCCCTCTCCCCTTCCATTCACATCAAGATTCATTTTCGATTATCTTAATATACAGAAGATCAGCTTAGTATACATTAAGTATGGATTTCAACAGTTTGCTCCCACACAGAAACATAAAGTGAAAAATAATAGATGATTTTTTTAAATGATGATGAAATCAGAGCAGACCTATTGTCATGTTTAATCCCAGTGAGAGTCAAGTTGGGAATTGATAATTTCTTTTTTTTTTTTTTTTTTTTTTTTTTTTTACAGAGGATCAGTTTAGTATGCATTAAGTAAGGATTTCAACAGTTTGCACCCCCATAGAAACACAAAGTGAAATATATTGTTTGAGTACTCGTTATAGCATTAAATCTCAATGTACAGCACATTAAGGATAGAGATCCTACATGAGGAGTAAGTGCACAGTGACTCCTGTTGTTGACTTTACCAATTGACACTCCTGTCTATGGCATCAGTAAGCTCCCTATGCTCCGGTCATGAGTTTCCAAGGCTATGGAAGCCCTCTGAGTTCTCCGACTCTTATCTTGTTTAGACATGGTCATAGTCAAAGTGGAGGTTCTCTCCTCCCTTCAGAGAAAGGTACCTCCTTCTTTGATGGCCTGTTCTTTCCACTGGGATCTCACTCGCAGAGTTCTTTTGCCAGAGTGTCTTGGCTTTCCATGCCTGAAATACTCTCATGAGCTTTTCAGCCAGCTCCAAATGCCTTTAGGGCTGATTCTGAGGCCAGAGTGCTATTTAGGACATCTGCCATTCTATGAGTCTGCTGAGTATCTCACTTCCCATGTTGGATCACTCTCCCCTTTATTTACTCCATCAGTTAGCGTTAGCAGGTACTAGACATGTCTATGTGCTCCCTTTGACTCCCAGTCCCTTCACCATGACCAACTGTGAACTGAAACTGATCACCTGGAACAGTGAGATGGCATTGGTACATGCCACCTCGATGGGATTGAATTGGAATCCCCTGGTATGCTTCCAACTCCACCACTTGGGGCAAGTCAGCCTGAGCATGTCCCAAATTATACATCTCTTCCCTCTCCCATTCCCACCACCATGTTCAACAGGGATCACATTTCAGTTAATTTTCAACACTTAAGAATAACTGTGCATCAATTACAGATCTAAACCCTTGTCTATGCTCTTGAGGACCAGTGATTTTTCTGCTTGCTACTTGTTGAATTCCGTATTTAGTGGGCAGTTGTTTGTGACTATGAAGCAAACTGAAAGTATCTCATTTTAAAAGTTAAAAGAAAAATAAGGAAGAGGACAGATGGAGGGGGTAGGATGGGAAGTATCATTGTGCTCTTAAATCTGTATATATGAAATATACATAATTTGTTCCCTTTATATATATTTTAAAACATAAAAAACCTTCTAATATTTCTTTTTTAAATATTTATTTTGTTTATTTGAAAGAGCTACAGAGAGAGATAGAGACACAGAGAGAGGTCTTCCATCTGCTGGTTCACTCCCCACATGGCCACAACAGCCGGAGCTTTGCCAATCTGAAGCCAGGAGCTTCTTCTGGGTCTCCCATGTGGGTACAGGGGCCCAAGTACTTGGCCCATCCTCTACTGCTTTCCCAGACCATGGCAGAGAGCTGGAATCAGAAGTGGAGCAGCCAGGACTCGAACTGGCAACCATATGGGATGCCAACGCTCTAGGCCATGGCTTTAAACCACTGCACCACAGCACTAGCCCCCCCCCCCCTAATATTTCTAATATTTCTAAATGGGTGTTGGGAATTTGAATCCATCGTCCAAGTGCTCCAGCGTTTGTCCATCGCTTCTCCCCATTTGCAGGGTACACGCTTGGGAGAATTCTTGAAACCGTGAAGTTGAGCCCACGTGGCTTTCATCCATCAGCCTTCCCATTGCACACTTGCATTAGTGGCTCCAGGAACTCCCCATGCACTCTGGTGTTAGAGCATTTTCTCAAGGTTTTCCCTGTGGGGTAGACCCTACATCAGTTACTCTCAGTCCCCATGTAGGGGATGTTACTCTTAGGTGAGCTCATTTTTAAGAATTCCTTAAAATTTTCGATTTGCCCATGGCGTTTTTTCCTGTCTGCTTGTGATGTCATCTATTTATGACTTCATGTGTGTAAGGTGCAGTGGAGAGCATCATGTGTTAAATAGAAGACTACAAAATGCCAATCCAAAGCATGATGAGACATCACCAGTTGGATCGGTTATTATCGACAGGCAAAAGACAATATGTGCTGGCGAGGATGCAGAGAAAAGGGAATCCAAGCACGCGGTTAACAAGACTGAATTGGCAGTCACTGCAGAAATCAGTATAAAGTTTCCTCCAAAAATTAAAAATAGGGGTGGAAGTGCAGGCTGGCAGTCAAGACACTAGGGCACCTGTGTCCCAGATCAGAGTGCCTGCGTTTGTTGGCTCCAGCTTCCTTCTAGTGTGGACCCTGCCATCAACAGCTGATGGCTCATATAGCTGTGTTCCTGCCAAACATGTGAGAGACCTGGACTCCATCTTTGGTTTGGTCCAGTCCCAGCTGTTGTAGGCATATGAGGACTGAACTGATCTTTCTCTGTCTCTCTCTCAGTCTGTATATCATAAAATAAATAACATCTTTTTAAAATTTAGAAATAAACCTGCCATGTGAACCAGAAGTTCTACTACTCAGTTTATATCCAAAGAAAACGGACTCAGTCTGCCCATGAGCCAAATGCACACCTGTGTTTATTGCAGCTCCAAGCACAATAGCCAAAACACGGAAACACCTGAGTGTTCATCACCTGATGAACGGATAACAATATGTGGTACATAAACACAATGAACTGCTACTCACCCATAACAGAATGAAATCCTGGTACCACAGCTGTGGTGTAGCAGGTAAACCTGCTACCTGCAGTGCCAGCCTCCCATATAGGAGCCAATTCGAGTCCCAGCTTCTCCACTTATGATCCAGCTCTCTGCTATGGCCTGAGACAGCAATGGAAAATGGCCCAGGTCCTTGGGCCTCTGCACCCACGTAGGAGACCCAGAAGAAGCTCCTGGCTGCTGGTTTCAGATAAGTGCAGCTCTGGCCATTGAAGCCATCTGGAGAGTGAACCAGCAGATGGAAGCCCCATCTCTCTCTTTCCGTCTATCTCTCTCTTTCTTCCTCTGCCTCTCTGTAACTCTGCCTTTCAAATAAACAAATAAATATTTTAAAAAATGAAACCCTGTCATTTGCTACGATATGAATGAAAATGGAGGTCGTTATGTGAAATAAACCAAGTACAGAAAATTAAGTACTCACTGCATGATCTCGCTCACATGTGTAGTCTAAAGAGGCCGATCTCATAAAAATTAGCAGTAGAATGGTGTTTACCAGAGGCTGGGAGAGTACAGGGGAGAGAAGTTTGAGGAAAGGTTGATTATCAGGTACTAAGTGAGGGGGAAACGAGAGGTAGAAATTCCAAGTATTTTTGCACAGTAAGGTGACTATTAACGATGTTAATGTACTATATACTTTCTAAAAAACATAAGCTAGGAAAAAGCATGTTTTAATGATTTACCATAAAAAATGATAAATGTTTGAGGAAACAGATGTTTACCTTGAATTAAACAATGTTTCCAATGTATATCCATGTACCCCATAAATGACTGCAATTTTTACATATCGGTTAAAAAAAGAAAATGCCTACCTAGATTTCCCTTGATTTTTTCCTCTTGTTCTGCATAGAAATCAAGCACTCCACAATAGCAATAAATGTGTTGTGGTTTATTATGGCAAAACCCATGTCCCTTTCCTGATGTAATTTAGGGTTGAACACAGTAAATACCATAATAATCAAAATATTAGCTGTTGATAAAATAAACATACTCATGTCCATCATTAGTATGTTGCCATTAATGAAATGAATATTATGAAATTTCAAAATTGTGAAATTTCAATGCATTCAGCATCTCGATGAGTTTACGATGCATAGTAGTCACCTTGTCTTGCTATGTTGTTGTTCCTAAGGGATTTTATTTGGCTTCCGTCTCTTTATTCTTTCGCCTAAAGGCTACATAAATAATCCATCAGTCCTGGGGCCCTGAAGTTGAACAATGGCAGCCTGTGGCTGTCTGAGGTGAATCAGTCCTGGCAGAGTCCAGGATGCATTCTAACCAGGGGAGATTGTCAGGTAAGTTCCCTCTATCAGGGGTGCGTTGGGAAACCCTTCCATTAGCAAAGGTGATGTCACACTTACACAGGAGGTGATGGCTATTCAAGCATTATGATCCTTAAAAATACAGATATGTGAAATATTTGTTTAACTCTTTGTTTAGAAAGAATTGAAGATGGCTTGGAAAACATCAGTACATGAAGAGTCATTGGCAGTTGCGAAGAAAACACCAGTAGAACATTGAACGCAGGTGCACAGAATACAAGCAGGGATCAGGCATGCACAGAAGGGACCAGAAGTGGGCTTCTGAGGAACTCCCATGGTGAATAGATCCAGTTCCCTCTCAACCCAGCATACAGCTACTAAGGAGAGAGTCTAAACACCGGAACACTTGTTTCCACAGAGGAGAGGCTGGAAGCAAACAGGTTCTCCCACTTTCCTCAGGGTCGGTGTGGGGTCGGTCAGCGTGGGGCCTCCTTTGAGGAAGGAGCTAAAAGATGAGTGTGCGATCTCAGGAGACCTCAGGATGTGCTCCTCCGTGGCCCCTTGTCTCTGAAACCTGCCCTGGCCTCCAGAGTGCACTGAAGGTCCCCTGTGGAGGCTGCCTCGTGTCTCTGAGTCCCTCGAGTGTGGCCTCAGCTCAAGGGCCAGGAGCTCGTTCCAGGTCCAGCTGACTGATCAGCCCCCTCTTCTGACCACAAGGAGCCCCGAGTCACCGCCACTCTCCAGAAAAACAAACGAACTTCCTCTCTAAATGGAAGTATCTCTGTCAACTTTGCACAGCAATCAGTGTACCAAATACATACGTTTAAAAATATTCCAGGATTCTATAAAGATTTGGGTACTAAAGCCCAAATACTATAATAGCAGCTTATTCCATTTTAACTGCACTCATATGAAATCTTTGCATGAACCTTGAAAAAAACTGACATGCTCTGAGCCCAGATTTCTTCTCTTGAAAATACGTTTGTATTTCCTAGGGACAAAGAAGCAACAGTGACACTAAGCACCTCGGATGAAACGACATAAAGCTGGGGGGTGGAACTCAGCTCAGTGGTTAAGATGCCACTTGGGACACTGTATCCTTTTTCAGAGTGCCTGGGTTCAAGTCCTGGTTCAGCTGCCAATTCAGCTTCCTGCTGCTGCGCATGCTGAGAGGTGGCAGGCGATGGCTCAAGTACTTGGATCCCTGCTACTCGAGCAGGAGAAATGGGTTGTGTTCCTGGCTGACACTTGAGGGTGTTTGAGGAATGAACCAATGAGTTGAGGTGCTCTGTCTTTCCATCTGTCCATTAATAAATAAAGGGAAATTAATTTTAAAAGGAAGACATGAGTGCAGTGTATTCATTGTGAGAATAAAAAGTTATTCAAAATTAAGAATTTCTGATATTAGAAGTAATGTTTAACATTTTAAAAATATTTATTTATTTGAAGGGCAGAGTTACAGAGCAGTAGAGAGAGAGAGAGAGAGAAAAGTCTTGCATCAGCTGGTTCACTCCCCAAATGGCCCCAGTGGCCAGAACTGGGCTGATCTGAAGCCAGGAGCTAGGAGCTTCTTCCAGGTCTCCCACATGGGTGCAGGGGCCCAAGGACTTGAGCCATCTTCTACTGCTTCCCCAGGCCATAGCAGAGAGCTGGATCAGAAGTGGAGCAGCCAGGACTCCAATCTGCACCCATTTGGGATGCCAGCGCTGCAGGCGGCAGCTTTGCTCACTACATCACAGTGCTGGCCCCGAACATTTATTTTTTTTAAGGTAAAATCAAGCCAGTCTCTACTTTTGTCAGCTATTAATTACATACAAAATTCAGGGACAGAGTAATTTTATGGGTAATTTATTTGGTAATAGTTTATACAAATCGTCTAGAAATGATCTTCTATGCTTTCTTCAATCTAGATGTTGACAGTTCTTTCCATGTCTACTGATTTATCAAATATATTTTCTTTCTCTCTTTCAATTCAATTAAACATTTTAAAATTTATTCTTATTTTATTTAAAAGGCAGAGAGACAGAGACAGAGGCAAAGACACAGAGAGATCTTCCATTTTCTGGTTCATTCTCCAAGTGTTGGCAAGAACAGGGGCTCAGCTAAGGCAAAGCCTGGAGCTTTAAACTCTGTCTGGGTCTCCCCATGGGCGGGCAGGGACTCAGATACTTGAGCCACCACTGCTGCCTCCCAGGAAGTGTGTCAGCAGGAATCAGGATTTGGTAGAACAATGAGCACTTGCATCTAGACATTGTGATATGGGATGCAGTGTCCCAAGTGGCATCTTCAACAGAGTGCCAACACCCATCCCTCGACTCAATATATGCAAAGGAAAAGTCACTATAAAATATGGTGAGTGCACAATCTGTTTTTCATAGGGAACATTTTAAACTTCACTTTTGAAGGAATTAAAATGACTAACAAATACACACATGAATAAGCATTATTAGGCAATTTGAATTGCCCTAAAATAGAAATTAATTCTTATGTTCTTTTGACCTTCAAAAGCGTAGTTCTATTTGTGGCTACTAGGTGGCAGAATTGCCTCTGTTTTTAAAATCAAATGTTTCCCGTTGAATTTCAGCTTCACACGCAATTACAAAAATAAATAAAATAAAACAAAAAGATCCGCCATGCCCTGAAAGCAGCTTCCCCAGTAGTAACATCTTGCAGAGCTCTAGCTTGGTGTGACACAGCACGTTCAATGGATGCAGCCTACCATCCCACTTGCTGTGTCAGTTGCCCCTGCCCTTCCATGCACGTGTACACTGTTCCTTGCAGTTTTACAACATCTGTCGATTTGTGTATCCACCACAGAGTACAGAACACTTCCAACCACACAAGGATGTCTCCTGTCTCCTTTTCAGAGCCACACCCACCTGCGTTAACCTGGTGATTATCCTATGTGCCTATTCTATAGTTTGATCAATTGAAAATTAATATAAATGGAAGCACGCAGCTTGTAAATGTTAAGGCCAGCATCCCACCACACACACTCAGCACAATTCCTTGGAGATTTATTCAAGCTGCTGCAGGCGTAGCTTGCTCCTTTATGTTTCTAAGTTGTATTTTATGCTGCACATGTACCACGGTTTGTGTACCTGTGTCCCTGCTGACATTCCAGGCTTTGGCTATCAAGATTAAAACTGCTTGGAACACCTGTTCACGGTGTCACGTGAATGTACAGGGACATCCTTGTGGAATCAAAATCCAGGAGTGCAGGTGCTGGGGTGTGTGGTGTTTGCATGGTTAAGTTTCCAAGGCTTTGCCAGCTGGTGTCCGTTTGGCAGAGGTTCAGGCCGTGGGTGAGTGATTCAGCTTCTCCACATCCTTTCCAGCATTTGTGCGGTTATTACTTTTTTATTTTTGTCTTTCTGATAAGCATGAAGACATCCCAATCATGGTGCTAATTTCCATTTTCCTCATGTATGACATTTGACATCTCTTTGAATGCTTATTGGTCATCTTTGTAATTTCCTTGTCCATAAACATCTATTCATAGCTTGCGTCCATGTTCTATGGGATGGTGTGTTTTTGCATCGCCTGAGTTTTTAACGTTCTTTCTTCTCTTTGGTTTTTTTTTTTTTTTTTTTTTTTTTTGCTTTAATTTTATTCTTTACTTGAAAGGCAGATTTACAAACATAGAGGGAGAGACTGGGGGGTGGGGGGAGTGTAGAAATCTTCCGTCCACTGGTCCATTCCCCAAATGGCCACAACAGCCTGAGCTGAGCCAGTCCGAAGCCAGGAGCCAGGAGCTTCATCCAGGTTGTCCACACGGATGACAGGGCCTAAGCACTCGGGGCATCTTCCACTGCTTTCCCAGGCTCATTAGCAGGGAGCTGGATTGAAAGTGGAGCCTGTGGGACATGAACCAGTGTCCATATGGGATGCCAGTGTTGCAGGTGGTGTTTAACCCCCTGTGCCACAGTGCTGGCCCTGAGAATTCTTTCTGTCTCTTCAATTCTAGCCCTTCCTCAGATGTGTGCATTGAAGCTATTTTTTCCCAGTCTGTATGTGTCTTATCTTATCCTCTACAACAACATGAAACCTGCTCCTCCTTGCTCAAACAAAGGCTTTAAATTATGTTGAGGTCCGATTTTTTAATTTATTTTTCTATGGATTGGGTTTTTGGTGCCGAGTCTGAGAGCCCTCTCCCTGCAAACACCCAGATTATCTACTATCACCCTAAAATTTTATTCTTAGTGTTTCACATTTAATTTTGTGATGTTTTGATGATTTTTGTTTGTTTTTATAACCTGTGAAGTTTATGTAGTTGTTCGCTTTTGTGCCCACAGATGTCTAATTTCTCCACTTTTTTGACAAGATTATCTTTCCCCTACCGAGTATCTCTTGTACTTCTGTCAAAAATATCCACAAATAAATAGGCTTAGATTATTTCAATTAAAATAAGAACCTAAAACAAAAACACTGCTTTTTAATCATCTGAGTTGTTGTTCTTATCTGACACCAGTAGGTGGCAACATCAGCTTTTATAAATAGATAGTTAACAGCAACAGGTCCCTGAAGTTCTTCAAGTCCTCACTTGTTTATTTTATACTCAAAGCCTCTGATTTATTATAGTTATTAAGAAACAAATAAACTTACAAAAGAGCTCCAAATGTTTACATAGAAGAACTACAATATTAATATATTTCAGAAAGTTAAAAATTCAGTTCAGTTTTGGTAGTGAATTTGTAGAAATTTTAAAAATGTTAGACTATCCTGTTGTGCAGGATACTCCTATATTCAATCATATTTATTAACTGAATACGATTTAATTCTCTAAAAAGTGGCCGGTTCCGCGGCTCACTTGGCTAATCCTCTGCCTTCGGCGCCGGCACCCTGGGTTCTAGTCCCAGTCAGGGTGCCGGATTCTGTCCTGGTTGCTCCTCTTCCTGTCCAGCTCTCTGCTGTGGTCCGGGAAGGTAGTGGAGGATGGCCCAAGTGCTTGGGCCCCGCACCCTCATGGGAGACCAAGAGGAAGCGCCTGGTTCCTGGCTTCTGATCAGCGCAGCACGCCAGCCATAGGGCCATTTGGGGGGTGAACCAACGGAAAAAGGAAGATCTTTCTCTCTGTCTCTCTCTCTCTCTCACTGTCTAACTCTGCCTGTCAAAAAAAAAAAAATAAAATAAAAATAAAAAATAGTTCTCTAAAAAGTGATGGAGTAACTTAGTAGATATCTTTTCCAGAATAAAATGCAAAGCATTTCCTACAGTTACATAGCCTCATTTACATATTGTCATTTTTGGTCCCCCCCCCCCCAAAAAAAAAATACTTCCCATGGAGATATGTTTATTGACTTTGAGTACAAAGAGACTTGCCAAGGACACAAGAGTAAAAAAAAATCACTGGTGAACATTGGTATTTTGACACAGCTGTGGCAATGTCCATAATTCTTCCTAAAGTCTTATGATTTCTATTATTAGCACTGCATGTTGTAAAATGAGGTTATGTAGCAGAATGTTTACTAGAAAGAGGAGGGTGACTGGTAATTATTTGATGGCACTGAGTAGTGTGGAGAAAGATCTGGGTAAGTGGAAAACATCTCCATATATTTTTTCAATGTCCACCATGCTCGCTACTGTATTTAGTGATTATTAACTGCCTTGTTTAATTTTTGTCTTGAAGAAACCACTTATTTAATTTGTTCAGGAAACCTGTTTAATTTACTATGGGAGCATATTCAGCAGGACATTGAAAATGAAAGAAGAGAGAGGACACATTTGCCACATATTCTAGAGAAACGTGAAATATACTACAGATGCACAGAACCATAATCACAGGCTCATACTTGCATGTGATACATGCTGGATTGATAAAATTCATCCTAACAACAGCCTTACACTGCAGGAACAGTGCTGCCCCACCTTGAGAATTTCTTAAAACCAAAGAGACAGGGGCCAGCATTGTGGTGCAGCGGGTTAAAATCCTGGCCTGAAGCGCCTGCATCCCATAGGGGCGCCAGTCCTTGCTGCTCCACTTCTGATCCAGCTCTCTGCTATGGCCTGGAAAACAGTAGAAAATGACCCAAGTTTTTGGGCCCCTGCACCCATGTGGGAGACCCAGAAGAAGCTCCTGGCCCCTGGCTTTGGATCAGCTCAGCTCTGGCCGTTGTGGTCATTTGGGGAGTGAACCAGTGGATGGAAGAGCTACCTTTCTCTCTTTGTGGCTCTACATCTCTCTGTAACTCTTTCAAATGAATGAATTAAAAAACAAACAACAACAGCAAAAAAAAATAAATAAATAAAACAAACAGGGAGAGTTCTGTTACCTGACTTGATTCCGTGGTGAAAGACCCCGTTCTCACAAGTAAACATTGCCTCTACTTCAAGCAC
Organism: Oryctolagus cuniculus; assembly: GCF_964237555.1. Lineage (NCBI taxonomy): Eukaryota > Metazoa > Chordata > Mammalia > Lagomorpha > Leporidae > Oryctolagus > Oryctolagus cuniculus. Next base: position 4,727,782 of record NC_091447.1, read on the forward strand.
TGCCTGAAACTTTGTGGAAATACAGCATCCAGGATTCTCACCCCTCCGTATTTCAGCAAAGCATTGCCGGTGTTGTGAAACAGCTGGTTAAGCCACCAGACCTGTATCCCTGATGGGAATGCTGGTTTGAGTCTCCGCTCGTCCACTTCCTGCTCAGGTGCCTGGGAAGCCATAGGTGACGGACCAATACTTGAGTCCTTGCCATCTGCTTGGGAGACCTTGCTGGAGCTCCTGGTTTCACCCTGCCCAGACATGAGTGTTGCAGTTATATGGAAAGTGAACCAGCAGATGGAAGAGCAGTCTCTTTTTCTGTCTCTCTCTCTCTTTCCCTTTGCTTGTGTCAGTCTGCCTTTCAATGAATAAATAAATAATTTTTAAAAATTTTTTCACCCAAAGAATTCTCTTTAAATTCCATTTCCTTAAACTATTTGAAGTGTCAGTAATGACATAGGCTTGTGCTGTGAGTTTACAACCACTAGATGGAGAACTTGTTATGCAAAATAGCATGTAAGGATGGGACGATCCAGCCAATTTAACTTTGCTGTCAGGGTAAAATTTGCTAATTTGGGTCATATATTAGACTTCTGTTTTAGTGGTCAATGTGGTTCAATTTTAAGCAAGGGCATAATTTGCACAGTAACGAAAGCTGAAATTAATACTCAGAAACAAACCATAGTCTATTTAGAACGAAAATCCATTAAGTTGTCTGCGTTAGAGGAAGAAGCTGACCAATGTAGATAAAACCAATTTGTTATATTGGAATAGCTGAACTCGTGAAAAAATTAATATAGCATCCAGCAATCGAAGGATGGGACTAAGCCCCAGTGAGGTCACTTTGTTTTAATTTTAACTCCTAAGGAGAGTATAGTTCAAATAGTTAAAAATGACACTTGGCTTAACACTGCTGTTGATTTTTTTAACCTATCAAACCTGAAGTAATGATCTCAAAATTCTTAATTTCCAGCTCTCAAACAAATTCATCTCATCCTCAAAATCAATGATCTGTAAAGACAGTAACATCTATTGTCAATATTCTTGTTCATGTTTAAACTAATCAAAAATCATGCAAAAAAATGTTAATGCTACTACAGTGCTGTCAATGGCAGATGGCTTAGGCATTACAGAAAATTGTGTCCCCAAATGGCTGAAATTTGGAGCAGCAAGATGGGGAAAATCAAGATATTTTTCTGATCCTCTTGGTTAAGTGTTTTTTCCTAAGGTTTATTTATTTATTTATAAGAGTTACACAGCGAGAGAAGGAGAGGAAGAGAGAGAGGTCTTCCATCCATTGATTGACTCCCCAGTTGGCTGCAATGGCTGGAGCTGTGCCGATCAAAAGCCAGGAGCCAGGAGCTTTTTCTGGGTCTCCCATGTGGGTTCAGGGACTCAAGGACTTGGGCCATCTTCTGCTGCTTTCCCAGGCCATAGCAGAGAGCTGGATCAGAGCGCCAGCCTGATTAAGTGTTTTTTACAGGTCCATGGTGGTGACTCATTTATACATGGGGGGAAAAGAGGACTCTATGCATGGTGGATGCTGGGATTGGGTTATTTATGTATTTATCTGAAAGGCATAGGGAGACAGACAGACACAACCCACCCTCTGGTTCACTCCCCCAGTGAAGGCTGAAGTTAGGCTTACACTGAAGCCAAGAGCCAGGAACTCTATGTTGTCTCACATTTGCGAGGCAGAAACCAAATTATTTGGGCTCCATGTTTCCTCCCAAGGTCTGCATTAGCAGGAAGCTGGAGCCAGGAGCCAGAGCCAGGAATCAAACCCAGGTACTCAGGTGTGGGACACAGAAACCTTAACCACCAGGCTGAACACCAGCTCCCAAGTAATTAGGTTCCAATGCTGGGGAGATGCTGCATGTTTTGGGTGATTTTTCCAGTTTTATTGTCCAAGAGTGGGAAAGTAGCTCATGTCAAGATAATTCATCTTGTTCAAGCACAACACCACATGTAGAAACCGGAGTGAAAACAGCTCGATTGTCTCAACTGTGTCTCCCGCCTGAGTCGATTGCTGAGGTTAGCTCCCCAAGAAATGCCTCCAGCAACCTCTTCAAGAAACACAATCGGAACATTCACAATCACATTTAAAAATAAGGCCTTTAGAATTTAAATTACTACAAAATTATATCTTAATCCTGGATATGAATTTTATATGTCTCAACATTTAGCAGGTGTAGAGAAAAGCCAGACATTTTAGGGTAAACATTCTCAAATGCCAAAGTTCAAAAAGAGGACAGCTTGTAGGATTTTTTTTTCCTCCTATTGGCCTAGAGGGAAATTTCATGGTGAGCAACTTATCAGAATCATCTGGAGAGAGGGAGGTTGTGGTGCAGTGGGTTAAGATGCCCCTTGAAATATCCACATCCCACGTCAAGTACCAGTTCAAGTACCAGCTCCTCTGCACTTCTGATCCAGCTCCCTGCTAATGCACCTGGGAAAGCGGCAGAAGATGGCCCAATTACTTGGGCCCCTGCCACCTACGTGGGAGACCCGGATGAAGTTCCTGGCTCCTGGTGTCAGCCTGGCCCAGTCCCAGGTATTGTAGATAGTTGGGAAATGAAGCAGCAGGTGGAAGATTTCTTTCCCCCACCCATGTCTCCCTCCTTCTCTGTCACTCTGCCTTTCCAATAAATAACTCTTTAAGAAAATCACCTGGAAATTTTTTGTTTTTCATTTTTCATTTTTATTTATATAATACCCAAAAATGAACACTAGAGATCACAAGTTAATGTCCCTGATGGGTTTCTCAGGATACTTAGGCTTGGAAAGGCTCCCTTAGAACCAAGTACATCCTCAGGGCAGGTACTCAGCCTTGTCTGCCATTGTAGCACCTGCACCTCAGTGAGAGCAATGTGAGAGTGAGTGGGAGCTGTTATTCTTGACTTCACTTTCTGGATCCCCCAGTGCCCCTCCATGGCCCACAGTGCAGAGAAAGCTGATGATGGTTTTTGCTGAATGAATCAGGAAGCTTTCAGCGTGTCTGAAAATGCAAGCACTCCCACTAAGAACCCAGACACACTTGTGAACTCCACCATTGAACTTTATTCGCTCAAGGTGCTTTGTTTGCCCACTCTTTGAGATTATTTCCAGCAAGTCGAGCCCTCTGTTTCCTAACAGATTTATCCTCACCAGAAACTCCCAAAACGTGGAATGTTCCTTAACTCCAGAAATTTGACAGAGCTTGCAATGAATGAATGCAAACCAATATATATATAGCGTTAGGGATTCAAGAACCACGAATGTCAAATTGGATTCTCCCCTTCTGTTTTGTTCATCTTCTCTCTTGCTTCATGTGAGGATATGCTGAAACAGAGCAACATCACACCTTATTGCATTTGCCTGTGACAGAAAAGGATCTGACACTTTGTGAATTAGGGAGGTGACTGTTAGCTAAAATACTCAGAAAAGAGGTTCAAATATGGATTATTTTGTAACCATCTGAGCCAAACACTTCATGACTCCAAACATTGTTGCACCAATTATTACTTAATTTTATATTTTTTTATTCTGTTAAACTCAAAAGTCAATGTGCATAAATGGGTGCTTGTTTCCCTGTTCATCTATTTAGTGCTGTCTGAATCTCAGTTTGCAGAACTTACAAGGAGGCTGATTCTGGCAGTGCCTTGTCCATGTTGTGGCTTGGATTTCACAGGACAGGCAAGAATTCACGAGACATGAGGTTGACGTATTGGTAGGCAAGGGCCAAGGAAAACACAGGCAACTCTTGCGTGGTGTGTAGTGCTCATAGCAAAGGCTTTCTTGAGTCATGCTTGCCGTGTTGTGAGAGAGACAATTATGAGTCAGAGTTCCCCAGTCCCACTGCTGCAGGTCATATACATTCTCTCTCATTCACTCAAGGCCTGCCTTGTGCCTCCTTGTTTAGTATGGCTGACCCACTCACAGTTCCCTAAAGGCACACATAGATGTTACCCACCGTGTTTAGCTGCTCAAGCTGTTTTTTTTATTATTATTATTACTTGACAGAGTTAGTGAGAGAGAGACAAAGATCCTCCCTCTGTTGGTTCACCCCCCAAATGGCTGCCACAGCCAGGGCTGATCCAAAGCCAGGAGCCAGCCAGGTGCCTCCTCCTGGTCTCCCAAGCACTTGGGCCATCCTCCACTGCCTTCCCGGGACACAGCAGAGAGTTGGACTTGAAGAGGGCTGATCAAGATTTTAACCCCAGAACTCCTTCACCCCAACACCAACTTGGCCAACTAATTCTGCAAAACTCTGTGCGGTACCACCTCTCCTGTGGTTTTCCTAACTGATCCTGGCGAGTAGTGGCCCCCTCTCACTTGCTCTCCTTGAGATTGCTGTGTGTGTCCATATCATGTAAAGAGCTTGGCTCCCACACCCGAAGATTCTGTAATAATTGGGCTGAGTGGATGCTTGTGCACTGGGGTTTTTAAAAGAACTTCCAAGAGTATGCCATGGATAGCCATAGTTGGGAACCACTGTTCCATTCCATTGTATTGAGTTCTCAGTGTGCATGTCTGAACTGCCCCTGTGGTTAACAAATGCCCCATGCTCATTTGTTATGCCTTGGACTCCAGCAGAGAATTCCTCAAGGCAGCATGCGGGTTTTAGAAACAGCTGGTGGCATCAATGGGATTCATTCAGGAGAGGCTGGGAAGACCCAGATTTGAGGAAGATGTGAGGAATCCTCTAAGGGTGCAATGTGAATTAAAGAGAAAAAGCGGGCACAGGCTACACAGTAGATGTAGATTGTGAATTCCATCATGGTTGGTGTACACTTAAATGCAGAAGGCAGAAGAGGGAGCAATCAACGGGAATTCAAAGCCTCTAGGAAGAGTTTTCATTAATTTAGAAGACAGGAGAGAAAGGGAAATCCGGACCAGTAAACTTTTGTGCTCATAATGAAGCCAAATCCTGGCCCAGTTAAAACTCTCTTTAAAACTAAGAGACAAATCATACCACTTACCTAGTGCCTTGTGGCTTTTCTGAGAAGAGGGGGCATCCCCACCATTGACTTTTCTCAGTGCATGCAAATCCAAAGCAGAGTAAGAATGTGCAACAATGTTTATAAAATCAATGTTCAAACAAGTGTGAACTGAAAATTTAGGGGATGAAGTTCCTGAGAAACAGCGTGTGTGATGTCTATACTTTATAAAGGATTTCATTCTCAATTAGCTCATTACGTTTTGCTGTTTCTCCTATATCTGATTCTAATTCTTTCTTCCTCTCCCTCTCTTCCTCCCAAACCCTCTGCCTGCCTGCCTGCCTGATTTCCCTCCTTCCTTCCTTCCTTCCTTCCTTCCTTCCTTCCTTCCTTCCTTCCTTCCTTCCTTCCTTCTGTCCTTCCCTCCCTGCCTCCCTCCCTCCCTCCTGCCTCCCTCCTTCCTTTTTCTCTTCCTTTTTCTTTTCTCTATTTTATGAAGTTTCCTGTAAGACATTTAATTTGCTGAGCACTAGAGAAAAGATTCAACCAAAAATTGAGGAAGTAAACTGAAATGTAAGGCATGACCTTCCCTTCCCTCCGACGCACATGTAACAGATTTATGTGCCTTATTGTAAACATTCTGCTGCATCTTTCCTCCACCTGCTACAAGGAGTTAGAGAATCTGCTTTTAACAAGGAAGATAAATGCACCAAATGTCACGGAGCCTCAGGGGGATCAGAGATGGTAAAACAAGTGGTTTAATGTTCTGATTTCCTTTTTCTAATGCATGCACTGAGTTATGTTTTCACTGAGTCCCCAAAACCACACAACTGAATCTGCTCTCTGCCTAAGCTAAGGGACATTTGCACCAATGAATCGAGCAGAGAGAATCATTCTCTCGTGGGTGGGTGTGCGAATGGCATGGAAGGAATGGGGTTGATACATGAGGATGCAGTGTGGCTACATTGGTGAGGACCATTTATGCACAACAAAGCAAAGATATTTATACAAAAATTTTGCTCTGCATAAGCTGTTTTTTTTCCTTTGAGCAGTAGTTATTTTTGTTGTTACTCACTTTCAGATCTGACCCTCAACATAAGAAAATGTTCTATTGTGGAGCACTAATTGGCATCAAGACATTTTGTGTGCTGCCATTGCACTGCTTTCTGCCATAGGACCACGTGAACTTGACCCAAAAATGAAGCTGAGTTGTAACAGTCATAAACAACACTGAGTTTGCCAAAAGAAAAAAGAAACTAAGCAAGGATGTCTGAAAGTGAGAAGTAAGGTCACAAAGACATAAAATAAGCAAGAAAAAAATGGATGGATGGATGGATGGATGGATGGAAAGAAAGAAGAAAGGGAAGGGAGACTATGTTGTGATGCAAAGGATTAAGTCTCTGCTTGCAATGCCAGCACACCGTATGGGCGGCTGTTAGACTCTGGGCTGCTCCACTTCCAATCCAGCTCCCTGCTAATGCACCGTGGAAAGCAAAAGTAGGTGACCCAAGAGCTTGGGGGCCCTGCCACCCACATGGGAGACATGGAAGAAGCTGGCGACTCCTGACTTCAGCCTGGCCCAGCCCCGCTATTGTGGCCTTTTAGGGAGTGAATCAGCTGATGGAGGAGCTCTCTCTCCCTCTCTCGCCCTCTCTCTCTGCAAATCTGCCTTTCAAATAAATAAGCTAAATATTTTTTAAGAAGAGGAAGAAGAAAAAAAAAAGGAGAAAGGAGAAGAGGGAAGGAGGAAGGGAGGGAGGGAGAGGCATGGAGAGAAATCTGTAAGACAGAGGATTCAATTTGAGTGAAGCAAGAAGGTGGAGGGGAAATTAAAATGAGGCTTTAAAAGATTGTGGTAGCCTTTTGACAGGTGAAGAGGGTAGTGATGAGTGACACAAAGGTGAGTAAGGTTATGAAACACCAAAATTGGTAGCAGGACTTAGTATATCACACGTATTTTTGTCACCTGTTTGATGAACACCTGAGTCCCTCCATCAGTGACTTGGGATCAGCAGCCAAGGGGTGCTGTGGAGCTTAGAAAGACAAGGGTGTAAGAATGGGCTCTGACAAGCTCACCCAGGGCAGCACTTTCTTGGTCATTTTAGAAAACACCCGAACTAGAGAGACGCCACACCGGTCAATGCCAGTGCCCTATGCAATGGGACGTTCTCAAACTCTACTGAAAGGAAATATTTCTGATAGCTATTTGAAGGGGTACGTATGGATACGTAGGGATACAATTTTGGAGAGGACTGTACCAATCTATGAAAATATTAGTCAGGAGAGAATGCTTTTTTTTCTTTACTGTTCTAAACAGAATAATTATAGCTGAGATCCATAAGTGGGTTTCTTGAATCATACAGTAAATTGTCTGTATTTAAAAATATATTTAATACACTGAAATATGCTGAATTATACTCAGTTGGGACATAATGTATTTAAAACACTGATTTACATATATATTATACTTCTATATCCACATATATGCATGTCTAGCTATACATACACACACTTATATATATGTGTGTTCATAATTTATTATTTAAAAAAAATTTTTTTTGACAGGCAGAATGGACAGTGAGAGAGAGAGACAGAGAGAAAGGTCTTCCTTTGCTATTGACTCACCCACCAATGGCTGCTGCAGCCGGCGCGCTGCGGCCCTCGCACCGTGCTGATCCGAAGCCAGGAGCCAGGTGCTTCTCCTGGTCTCCCATGGGGTGCAGGGCCCGAGGACTTGGCCCATCCTCCACTGCACTCCCTGGCCACAGCAGAGAGCTGGACTAGAAGAGGAGCAAACGGGACAGAATCCGGCACCCCGACTGGGACTAGAACCCCGTGTGCTGGTGCCGCAGGCGGAGGATTAGCCTAGTGAGCCTCGGCGCCGGCCCATAATTTATTAATAATATATAAAATATGTAATGGCTGGCTGTGAAAAATATCAATCAGGTATAGTTCACTGTAATGCCATAGTCATGTACCCTAGCCAGTGCTTTAGCATCTAAATATTTTTATCTCCATAATTTAAAGCATTTCAACATATCCTGATTGCTACTATGACTCATTTACCTAAATATGCTGTCAACACTTGGTTCATTTATCTTAAATGCCTCTCCACTTACTTCACTATAAATCCATATTGTGCAATGAGAATTCTAGATTCTTCTTACCTGTGGGCTTACCTGTATGACCAACTTTGCACTCCCACGATGTCCCAGTACAAATGCTGTGGTGAACGCGATGTCTGCAGGTTCACTCTGCTTTCTTGCTTACTCTTTGCTTGCACTCGCATGGTCTCTCTCAGCTATTCTCTCACCATTCTCATCTTCCAGCACTTGGGATTTTATCTGCCCACAGACGCCGTGACTCGCCTTGCATGATGACTTCCTAATGCTGCACTCTTTACTACAAAACTTAATTTTCTTGATGTATTTAAACTAACATGTATGTAAAAGCTTTTTACAGGATGAAAATAAAAGTTTGACCAAAGGAAAAAACGGCAAGTTTGTCCCCCGAAGCCCTAGTTTTTGTTTAGGGATTTCTTTAATGGATGATATTAAGCCTAGAACCACAAGTTGGTGTGTATGTGTGCACACGTGTGTGGGTATACTAGGCTGCGTATATGGAATAAGAACTTTCCAGAGCTAAATTCTGAAATTAAGTCTCTAGTGAAGATCATCATCAGTTGAAGATAAGCATGCCGGGATTGCCCACGTTGTCATTTAAAATCATGCTCACTTGTTGTTAGGACTTTTCTCACTGCCCAGAATCAGCTGAGGTCACACTCATACATTGTGTACCCTGCCTCAGCCATCAGGATTTCCAAATCCTGCAAAATGCAAGGGTTCTGCCTGGCTGTGGGGTCTGTGCTCTGCTTGCTGACAGAGACTCCCTAACTGTACTGAAAGCTGAAGTGGCTACGGGAAGGGGCCTCTGCATCAACAAAGTTGTGTCTTCTCCCAGCAGTTCTAAGAAACTAGCCCTCTCGGTATCCGTGACCAAGATGTAGAATGCTTAGGGAAACACTGCAAAAGTGAGATTCTTAGACACTTAATAATGAGTCTAATTTTGGTGATAAGCCCAAGGAATGGGACGCTGTGCCATTGTACCAGTGACATTCCCCCTCCTGTTGCCACTGGGAGAAGGCTCCAGCAACCACGTGAATGGAGGAATCCACTGTATTCCTTCATCAGCACCGTCTTCTAATGTGAATTATTCCTTCCCGGCATTAAAATCAGTGCTCTACTCTGAGGTCATCATTGAGCTAGACACCAGAAATGTGAAAAACATAAAAATTATTTGCATAGTTCCCAATTTTTCCATCATTTTCAATTCAGCATTGTATGTATTATCTCTGGCCGTTGCTAGATTACTGGATTCTTGGAGACAGGAATTGTCTCTTAGTTTTATTTTTTTGTACTCATCATTTTTAATGGTGCTTGATATATGGAAATCTTTGATGTGTATTTTGCTGATTTGAACTAAATTAAAGTGAATGGGCTCAACATCAGTTTAAAACACGATTAAAATAGAGTTAAAAAAAAAAGACTGATTTCTGCTGAAATATCTTTTGAGTACCCTGGGCCAGTTTTCCACATTTTGGTTAGTACGTCTATAAATAGAATAATACCATAAAAATGTCAGAATTTAATTTCAACTTTTGTCTTCATTATAACTACTGTTTTTCCTTTAGGGCTGAGTTGTATGGTTTTTCTTCTTGGGATATCAGATCCTAGCATTTAGTCAACACTTTAATCTCATTTATTGCAACTTAACTATACTCTCTGTCTTTTTATAAGACAGTCACCACTGACACATTGCCTGGTGGACTACTTCCATTTTGCCCAGGATGGCATGTACAATGAGTTGAAGTGTTTCCTGGAATTCAAAAATTATATTTCAAATCAGTTTCCAGCTGTTTTATTGTTTTCTTGTTCATGATCACATAAGGGAAAGTGAATAATACCAAACCAATTGTGAAATCATGGGTCACTCCCCTGGTGATGAAAAACGGGCGAGACAGAGCGTGTCATCAGCTTTGCTAAGTACAGACATTCCATCAACCTTAGGAACCCAGTGTGTACTTCTAGGCGGCCAGACTGGCTTAATGGCTATCAGGTGTGCGCTGAAAATTTGGTACTCCCACAGGGGGTTGCTCAGAATCCATCAGGGCTTAATCTGGGGAACCTCTCAACACATACACATCACTCGGCAGCATCTTTAGCCTGGGGCACTGTCAAGGGGGCCTTTGAGGGATTACAATGACTAAGCCAGGCTTCTCCTCTAGACAAGAAGCCATAGTGGCACTTGGAGGATATTTCACACTCATCAAATCTCTTCATAGTGGAACAATTGAAAGAATAAGCAATGGTTGCAGCAGGAACAAAATGATATCATGCTCTAAAGGGGAAACTTCTATAGCTATTTAAAATAAAGACAATGCCAAGAAACTTCCACCCCCAGCCTGAGGGAGCCAGAGATGACGTTGGAAATACTTGTCTGTGTGATCTCAACACTAGGCTATGTTTTAATGTTCAGTTGCCTCTTTGGAATACAATACGTTCATTTTTTCCCCATTGATGATCCAGGGAAGGTGGAATGGAGGGTTTAAGATGGCAACATGAGTAGTGGTCATAGGAAGGGGGTTTGAAATTCTACAATATATATAGGTGTGTTTATTTAGTAAACGTAGAGAAAGAAACGATGTTTGCAAAAAAAGCTTATTATGTGCATGTATGAAGCAAATATTTGTTGTAAGGCCAATGATAAAACTGGAAATCTACATTGATTTCCTCTGATAAATCTGTTCTAACATTCTTCATTGCATAGTTTAGATTTAATCTAAAAATGTAAACCTAAGTAGCAAAGACATACAGCAGCAAACTTTTGAAGTCAGTAATATAATATCATCAATCACTTGAATACATAATGCTATATTCCTGGCTCTAAAGGGCATGCCAATCTATTTTGTATCATTTCTCGTAACACATTATGAAATTGGTACTATTTTTATCCCTGTATTTTACAGATGAGGAAGCTGAGGTTCACAGGGATGCAAGTAAATTGCCCACGTGCACAGGTAAGTGACTGAGATAGGATTTGAACGAAGACCGCATTAATGTAGATGCTCTGTCTTCAAAACATAAATTCTGGGGACAGCGCTATGGAGTAGTAGTGAGTAAAGCTGCCACCTTCCATGTTAGCATCCCATGTGGCACCATTTGGAGTCCCAGTTCCTTGACTTCCTATCCAGCTTCCTGCTAATGGTCTGGGAAAACCAGAAGAAGATGGCCCAAGTATTTGAGCCTCGGCCACCAAAGTGGAAGACAGGATGAGTCTCCTAGCTCCTGGCTTTAGCCTGACCCAGGCGTGGTTGTTGTGGCTATCTGGGGGAGTGAACTAGCAAATGAGAGATCTCTCTGCCTCTCCCTCTGTCTCTGTAACTCTGCCTTTCAAATAAATACATGAATAAATAAATCTTTAAAAAATAGCAATGAATTCTCTCTTAAAATGGATGGGATAATTCCACTCCTCCATCGAAGTGCAGACACGAGAACTATCAGAACTCTCAGGTATACAAAAATTGTCCATCTATTTGCTCTTGTTGAAACTGGCTTAGTACCTACACTAAATGTGTAATGCTTAGCAGCTGTGATTGAAAAGCCAGTATTCTTATTCAGTTTATTTCATTCATTCACTTAAAAGTAGTTATTGAATGAAAGGCAATTTCACAGGTGCTGGAAAATCAGTGTTGAAATAAACATAGCCCAACCTTCACGGGCTCACAGCGGAAGGCATGTGTAAGGCTAATTTAGATAATAGTTGTACAGGGAGAAGTCTCTGAGAGAGCGTAACACTTGACCAAATTTAAATGAAAGGCTCTGTAGAAAAGGCCTCTCTTTATTTAAAACGGAAATTATTCTCTCATTTCATAAAACCAAAGCCCAGCTAAGGTTGTGTGTGAAGGTGTTGCTGTTCATATGGAGCACAAGCCACAGACTCCAGGTGAAATCGACTCCCTGCCTGGCTCAGTTTTCCATTTGTAAATGGTCATGTTGTTGTAAATAGCTGCATTTACCTGCACAGTCTCTTTGATGCCATCTCTTCCTCCCAAAGTATGAAACGTCAGCTGTCTGGTACTTTAAATGAAAATCTGGAGCCTCTGTCTTTGGGGGCCCCCAGTGGTTCTCAGCAGCCCATTAGAAGGCTGAGCACAATGGCCGTTCGAGTTCCTTTTATTTTTCAGCTGATGGTTTTTAGTTCACCTTAATTTATGTTGGTAAGCGTATAAATCCGAGTTTTAAGAAGTTAGGGAAGTAGTAATTGTGCTGTAGTTCTTAAGCTTGCTGTGTCACACACCTTTTGTGTGAATCTGTAATTTCTTTGTAGACAAATGTCTTTATGGAAGCAAACACACAGGGACTCCCAAGGATTTCCAGCAAGAGCTTGCCTCTCTGGACGGTAGATTCAGGGACCACATATTTAGCATTGCTCCTCTGTTTCTCTTGCCAAAAAGTTAGTTGTCTATTTAGAGTAACAATGAATACAAAATTCATCGAGACAGATTTTTCTATTTGCATTGTCTGTCTGCCTTCCTTGTAGACAGAGGAAATGAGCTGGCTTCTAATAAGAAATTGGTTGATAGGCATTACTGGCTTTTTTTTTTTTTCTCCTCTAAGTTTGATTCTTGAAGTTGATTTTAGTTGCTCATCTTCCTTCAAAGACCAGATGATCATTTAAAAAGTAAGTTACAAACATGCACTATGAAAGAAGCTATGTTAGGATTCTCCAATTGGATTGCCATTCCTCATCTTTCATTTGGATATTAAGGAAGCAAAATATTCACATCAAAGTCAAAGTCTTGATAAAGCTTTTAGGACTTGACTTAATGCACTCCAACCTCCTAGGTTTGGCGCCATCCTTTGAAGCTGAAAATAGCTAACAAATGGCTTTGCAGCGGTGCCTGACTTCTATTGTATTTCTGTTCTGCTGGTGGGCATGCATGATATAGGCAGATGACATCATATCTATTAAACCTCTCTCATTAAGAAGCTTATTTTAAGCTGCTCTTAGAGACCTTTTTTCATCTTATGTACAATTAGGAAACTGCAGGACAGACTTACAAATTAAAATCTCTCTGAAAATGAAAATAGGGATAAATGTTTCACCTGTAGCACACACACACACACACTTGGAGCACAGGAATGCACATAAGTTATCCGCATGCACCCTGCTAAATAAATTTACTTGTCTCCCTGTATGAGAAGCAGCTTGAACATCTACCTTAGGGGACCATGGAAACCTCAGAGGACGCTTTCAAAACAAAATTTACCTTGGCCTTCTCCCGTCCCGTGGGAGGACTTGGGAAGATGGATTTTTAGATGGAATACGTTTTCTCGAGATAAGAAGCAAGCTTCATTTTGCACTACCTTTGACGGAGAGAACTTCCTGGAAAGAGAATGTGAGCCGCAGGAGGGCTAATGAACGTGAACCTGGCTGCTGGACAGACCCACAGGCCGGCTGCTCCGTGGGAGTGGCTGGGCTGAGACCATCTCAGAAAGTTATGATGAAGCCTTTGCAATGCAGCTCACATTCCAGGGAAGTTCAGGTGAAGTTATGATGGGAGCTCCACGGGGGGTACGCAGAGAACAAAACAAGCTTTGTCCTGTAAGAGCTTGCACTGTGAGGGGTGACAGAGAGGTTGCCCAGGAAGAATCCTAACAGATGCATCACAGAACTTCTGAAATTAAAAGCAGAGCCCTGCCCCCAGTCGTAGCTGCAGATGTGTCCCAGAATGAAAGAGCTCTTCCAAGAAGCCTTAAGGCCACGTGGTTTGGCTAACATGCTTAGACCTTTGTTGTTTGTTTTGTTTTTTTTCCCCAGAAGGTACCCATCTCAGAGTAAATTTAATGTTTCAGTATTTTCTAAAATTTTATTAATATAAAGATAAAAGATTTCCTGAATGATATGAAACCATACTTGTCTCCCTAACAGACTCTTGGTTGCCAGTATTACTTGGGCTGGCTGGATGCAGGATAGGTTCCACTGTCCCACCCCCACCCTATTCCCTTTCACACTACCTCACACTCCCCTGCTTCTTTCCTTTCTTTAAAAAATTTTTTTTTCAAAAATTTTTTTGTATTTCATGTATACAGTCTTAAGAGCATACTGGTGTTTCCCACCATACCCTCCTCTCCTCCCTCCCTCCATCCCTCTCATCCTCCTCCTTCTTCCTTCTCTTCTTTTTTCTTTTAATTTTTACAATGCCATACTTTCCATTTTCTTTATAATCACAAGCTTAATCTTCCACCGAATAAAGAATTCAAGTACAAAGTAGAGAAGCCACTGCTCCTTGAGAGCATAGACAAGTGCTGTGATTCAAGAATTTCTGAACTGAAATTTAGCTCCTTACTTCTTGGAGTTTTACAACTCAAGTCTTTGTGATGGTCATCCCAGTGCAGACCGAGTGTCACACAGCATTCTGAAACAATTAGAGAAGAGACAGCAGCCAAAAACACTATGTTTCAGGTCGGCGCTGCGGCTCACTAGGCTAATCCTCCACCTTGCGGCGCCGGCACCCCGGGTTCTAGTTCCAGTTGGGGCACCGGATTCTGTCCCAGTTGCTCCTCTTCCAGTCCAGCTCTCTGCTGTGGCCTGGGAGTGCAGTGGAGGATGGCCCAAGTGGTTGGGCCCTGCACCCGCATGGGAGACCAGGAGGAAGCACCTGGCTCCCGGCTTCAGATCCACACAGTGCGCTGGCCACAACACGCTGGCTGTAGCAGCCACTTGGGAGGTGAACCAATGGAAAAAGGAAGACCTTTCTCTCTGTCTCTCTCTCTCTCACTGTCTAACTCTGCCTATCAAAAAAAAAAAAAAAAAAAAAAGAAAGAAAACCCACTATGTGTCAGAGGGAAAAGAGAAACAAGATAGGAGAAAAGACTGTATTACCAAAAAGAACAGATTTTCATGGCAAAAACCTTCAGTCCTAACGAATAGATCAAATAATTAGCATTAAGTATGATAAGGTGAAAAAAACACATGCTATGTTATTTAAATTTTTAAAAATTTAATTAAAAACACATTTGGAACTGGAAAAGGAAAATTTAGTCATTTGGAAAATTGATTTGTCTGGAACACTTTATAATCCATATGCATCACATAAGGGAGGTGTCAGTGTGCTTAGAAAAAAATATTGAACTTTGTATATTGTTTGATGTAATCCAATAGATAACTCAAACAAGATTTTTATTAATATTTTATATTAAATCAGTATCTTAAAATTAGTATTAAGTTCATAGTTTTCAATTCAAACTCTATCCAGTGCTACTTTGAAAACAAGTAAAAGAAAACTATTAAATCCTCGTCTTTAAAGTCCAGAGCCTTTCATATAAACCATATTTTCCTAACCTGTTCACTAAATCTCACTACTGCCAAGGTGAAGAACTGCTTCTGTGTGTCTCAGGGAAAGTCATGTTGAAAACTAAAGTGGCCCCTTTGAGCATCAAGGAGCTTTGTGTGAAAAGATACACTCCAAGCCCTGTGAATCTTAGAGGCTTTCCTTCCTGAAATGCATTTTATAGTTTTTGACATTTGCTCAATTTATAGCTTTAACTGTGCCTGAGAAGTTGGCATCAGGCTGCAACAAGCCATTTCTCCCCTGTGTCATTGAAATATAGTTGTCAATTTGTAATAGATGATAACTGTGATTAATGTGTATATAGAATGCTTACTGTACTCTGTAATGTTACAGGAGTTAAACTGTCAAATAAACATATATGTAAGTAAATGCATCTCCTTTTATTCTTCAAAGATGGCTATAATCTTTAGATGCCACTGAGATTTAGTGATTATATTAACATATAGGACCTACATATTTTTTAAAAATTTTACAGTCTTTATGCTCATGTTCACATGTTTACACAGTAATAAATGTCTATATACTAGGGCACATGGCAAGCCCTGGGTAGGCGTGACCCATGCCTCTTAAAATGCAATACTTTTTAAATATATACTATGAATGTGTATGTTTTTTGATGGGGTATGTTTGAATAATCTTAATTCAAAATAAATGTAATTTAAATTTTATTTATTTTTGAGGCAGAAATACATACTGAATGAGAGAAATAACTCTCTGTCTCTTTTTGAAAGCTTCCATCTGTTGATTTATTGCCTAAGTACCTGCAATGGCTGGGACTTGGCTAGATCAAAGTCAGAAACTGGCATCTCAATCCAGTTCTCCTACATGGGAAGCAGGGACCCAGGTGTTTTTTTTGTTTGTTTGTTTTGTTTTGTTTTGTTTTGTTTTAAGCTTTGTTTATTGGAGCTGGCGCTGTGGCACAGCAGGTTAACACCCTGGCCTGAAGCACTAGCATCCCATATAGGTGCCGGTTCGAGATCTGGCTGCTCCACTGCTCCACTTCTAATCCAGCTCTCTTCTATGGCCTGGGACAGCAGTAGAAGATGGCCCAAGTCCTTGGACCCCTGCACTTGCGTGGGAGACCTGGAGGAGGCTCCTGGCTCCTGGCTTCGGATCAGCGCAGCTCTGGCCATTGCAGCCAATTGGGGAGTGAACCAACGGATGGAAGACCTCTCTCTCTCTCTCTCTCTCTCTCTTTCTGTCTCTCCTCTCTCTGTGTAACTCTGACTTTCAAATAAATACATCAATCTTTAAAAGAAAAGATTTGTGTATTTATTTGAAAGGAAGAGTTAGAGGTAGAGGCGGGGGTGGGGAGGAGGCAGGGAAGAGAGAGAGGTATTTTCCATCCACTGGTTCATTCCCCAGGTGGCTGCAATGAACTGAGCTGATCTGAAGCCAGGAGCCAGGAGTTTCCTCCAGGTCTCCTTTGTGGGTGCAGGGGCCCGAGGAATTGAGCCAACTTCCACTGCTTTCCCAGGCAGACCATAGCAGAGAGCTGGATTGGAAGTGCAGCAGCCAGGACTCGAACCAGCGTCCATATGGGATGCTGGCACCACAGGCAGTGGCTTTAACCACATCACCACAGAGCCAGCCCCAGACCCAGGTATTGAAGCCATCACCACATACTAGCAGGAAGCTGGGATAGGGGATGAAGGCAGGACTGAACCCCACATACTCCAACATGGGATGTGGGTGTCTCAGGAGGCATCTTAACTGCTATGCCAAACATTCAGTCCAAACAATCATCTCAAAACACTAGCATTTGTTTAAAAAAACTACTCGACTTCCTCAAACACTTATCCCACAGCCGTATCTCCACCAATTTTCCTCGACTCTCAGATCTTTATTAGAAAACAGTTGGACAGCTTACTATAGACATACACATGTTCCACTCCTGGACTTACCACAGAGAAAGGAAAACTTACATTGATGCCAAAAGATTTCCATGAATGTTTACTGTAGCTTTATTTATAAACAGACCAAACCTGGAAACAGTTTATCTGTTGTTCATGTAGGTGAATGCACAAACTATGGGTTGTGCATACCATAGAATACTATTCAGCAAGAAAATGGATTGAAAATTGATAATGTGACAACTTGGGTGGGTTTCAGGAGGGCATTAAACTGAGTGAACAAAAAGCAAAACAATGTCAAAAGGTTACACTGTAGGATGCCACTGAGGTTAACATTCTTAGAAAAACAACAACAGGCCGGCGCCGCAGCTCACTAGGCTAATCCTCCGCCTAGCGGCGCCGGCACACCGGGTTCTAGTCCCGGTCAGGGCGCCGGATTCTGTCCCGGTTGCCCCTCTTCCAGGCCAGCCCTCTGCTGTGGCCAGGGAGTGCAGTGGAGGATGGCCCAGGTGCTTGGGCCCTGCACCCCATGGGAAACCAGGAAAAGCACCTGGCTCCTGGCTCCTGCCATCGGATCAGCGCGGTGCGCCGGCCGCAGCGCGCCAGCCGCGGCGGCCATTGGAGGGTGAACCAACGGCAAAGGAAGACCTTTCTCTCTGTCTCTCTCTCTCACTGTCCACTCTGCCTGTCAAAAAAAAAAAAAAAAAAAAAAAAAAGAAAAACAACAACAACAGAAAGTAGAGTTGCAGTCATGGAGAGAAGGTAAGTGGTTGCCAGGATTGGGAGGCTGGACTGCAAAGTGGGTGTGAGGAGATTCTCTGGGGTGACTGCCCTGTTCTGCACCCTGAGGAAATCTGAGGAAGACCTGTAGCATAGGTAACAGTAGTAGCCATGCCAACCTCACTGCATTTTGGCTTTGTAAGATGTTATCTTTTTTTCCAACTATAGTGTGATTCTGTGATTTTTTTCAAAACAATTCTTTTTACAATTTTTACTTATTTATTTTTTCTTTTTTTTTCTTTTTTTCTTTTTTTTTTTTTTTTTTTTGACAGGCAGAGTGGACAGTGAGAGAGAGAGACAGAGAGAAAGGTCTTCCTTTGCCGTTGGTTCACCCTCCAATGGCCGCCGCGGCTGGCGCGCTGCGGCCGGCGCACCGTGCTGATCCGATGGCAGGAGCCAGGAGCCAGGTGCTTTTCCTGGTCTCCCATGGGGTGCAGGGCCCAAGCACCTGGGCCATCCTCCACTGCACTCTCTGGCCACAGCAGAGAGCTGGTCTGGAAGAGGGGCAGCCGGGACAGAATCCGGCGCCCCGACCGGGACTAGAACCCGGTGTGCCGGCGCCGCTAGGCGGAGGATTAGCCTAGTGAGCCGTGGCGCCGGCCTATTTTTTCATTTTAATCAAAAGGCACAGAGACAGAGCTACTTCATCTGATGGTTCACTCTCCAAATGCCTGGAATGGTTGAGACTTGGCCAAGCTGAATCTGGGAGCTGGGAACTCAGTCCAGTTTTTACACACAGGTGGCAGGGACCTAAGTAGTTGAACCATCACCACGCATTTGCTGGAAGTTGGAGTCTGAGGGGGGGCCAGGACGGAAATGCAGGCACTGCAGCCTGTGGTGTGGGCACCCTGAGAGATGTGTAAATCCTGTGCTGAATGCTCGTGGTCCCTCCTTTTGTGGCTACGGGATTTATGTAGTGTCATGTCCATGTCTCAGTGCTAAGCATAGGACAAGTTTGCAGACTCAGACTCAGACACCCACTCCAGGCTCCCCCTGTCCTGTGGGGAATCCTCCCTCCCATTTATGACCAAGCTCTTCAGGTGGGCTTTCCATTCTACCTCTGCAGCTAACCAGCATCTTGCTCTGTATACATCTTGCTCTGAGCTGGATCCTTCCTATGAGTTTATAAAGTGGTTCAGAATATATGAGATTCTTTTTGGAAAAGAAGCGTCTCCTTTATTTGACCCAATATACCCTCACAGATGTATGTGGCCATTTTCCCCCCATTTTCAAAGCCAAATTTCCCCTAAATGGGTAAATGTATATTTTATACCACCTCGTCATCTACCATGTTCACTTTGACCCACACTGATGGGCTTGGAGGGGGGGTTGGTGCTCAGTTATTGGGGGAGCAGGGTGTGTGAATGCTGACTGTCAACATCAACCATTCTATTAAATCCAGTGGACTCTCACAGTTTCAGAGATCTTCTGTTAACACTTGTTTGTGCAATTATCTGATTAATATCTACATACTCACCAGACTGAGACTAGAGGTTAATTATTTTTATTATATTACTGAATTCTTAACAGAGTACATCTTCAATTGTCTAAGCTTAAAATTGGCAAGTAAGAAATATCATTCAAAAATACACATATTGGGCCTGGCATTGTGGTGTAGTGGATTAAGCGACAGCCTGTGATGTCCCACTTGGGCACTGGTTCAAGTCCCAGCTGCTCCAGTTCCAATCCAGCTCTCTGCTGATGCACCTGGGAAAGCGGTCCAAGTACTTAGGCCTTGGTACCCACGTGGGAGATCCAGATGAAGCTGCTGGCTCTTGGCTTTGACCTGGCCCAGCCCTGGCTGTTGTGGCCATGAGTGGAGTATACCAGTGGATGAAAGATCTTTCTCTCTCTGTTTCTCTTCTCTCTGTGACTCTGCCTTTCAAAGAAATAAAGCTTTTAAAAAAAGTGAAACAACAACAAAAACCAAAAATACATATATCTCTAGGTCAGAGGACTCTTTCATCAAGCATATATGCACCACTATTTATCTGGAACAGCATTTGGTATTCTCAAGTGCATCTCCACATAATCTAAAAACTGGACTCAAGACCTCTTCTCCAAAACTTACTCACACCAAGTGTTCCCCATTGTAAGGAGTGCTATTTCCATGTGTACAGTTCTACAAGCCTGCAGATGGGAGTCATTCCTACGTTTGTGGACTGTAGCAATCAAAACAAAGCCTTATCGGCCGGCGCCGCGGCTCACTAGGCTAATCCTCCGCCTAGCGGCGCCGGCACACCGGGTTCTAGTCCCGGTCAGGGCGCCGGATTCTGTCCCGGTTGCCCCTCTTCCAGGCCAGCCCTCTGCTGTGGCCAGGGAGTGCAGTGGAGGATGGCCCAGGTGCTTGGGCCCTGCACCCCATGGGAGACCAGGAAAAGCACCTGGCTCCTGGCTCCTGCCATCGGATCAGCGCGGTGCGCCGGCCGCAGCGCGCCGGCCGCGGCGGCCATTGGAGGGTGAACCAACGGCAAAGGAAGACCTTTCTCTCTGTCTCTCTCTCTCACTGTCCACTCTGCCTGTCAAAAAAAAAAAAAAAAAAAAAAACAAAGCCTTATAGATTTCACTCCTAAATAATAGTTGAATAAAGCTTCCCTTCTTTGTTCTGAAATGCTACACATCAATTGTTCTCTCTTATTTAGACAGAAGCCCCTCCTAATCTTTTTACTTCTACATATTAAAACACACATAAATGCACATTACATTATATGTACATTAATATAGTATAGAATATAATAGGATGATTTATAAGGCATCATGTATTACTAACATACTATATATTTACAAATTTAATTAATGAATTTCAAAATTTTTTGCACCATAGAGTTTGTTTTAATTCCATTGACATGAGCCCTTTGAAATACTGATATATAATAGTGAAAAGGGAAATTATTGCAGTAACCATATTCCTACGTGTGTGTCTACCCAAGTCAGTACTGAGTTCACCTGGAATCAACACATCCAACAATGACCAGGCACCTACTCCATGTGAGAGACCGATTCTGATCACATGGGGCTCCTGCCCTGCTGCTGTCAGTCCTAATCTGTGTTCAGGGTTGTCTGATGGACATTGTAGGGAGCCTGTGGTCGGTCCTGTGTCCTGATAATCCTACCTTCTCTGTTACAGGCTACACTGTGTGCATCTAAATTTCTATGTCAAAGTCCTAACTTGGGAGCACCTCAGATCCTGCGTTTGAAAACAGGGTGTTTTGAGAGGTAGCTACATTACAATGTAGTCATGGGGTGACCTCCAGCAGGACTGAGGTCCTTCTCTGCAGAGGAGAATAGAACAGGGACAAGAGCCCACAAGGTTCAAGGGAGGACACAGCCATCTGGGTTGCCAGCTTTGTCTTGGGCACGAGCCTCCAGAACTGTGAAGCAATTCATTTCTGTTATTTAAATCACCTTGTCCTGGTACTTGGTTGTAATGGCGTTAGAAAAGAATACACTCGCCCCTCTCAATAGGTCTTCCTTGCTCATCTCTCAGCAGGCTTTGCCACAAAGCTGATTTCAGACTTCAGTAACAATAACTGACATTTGCATCAGGCTTCAGCATTTAGATAAGGGTGCATATACTGCCTTCTTTAACCTGCACACCAACCTGAGAATGTTGGTGCTGTGTCTCCTGTCTGCACACCTTCCCAAGTGACAGAGCCCGGATGGGAACCCAGGTTTTCATTCCTGAGCTTGTGAATGTCTAGACAATTGCCTGACACACCACAAGCTGTACAATGAGCAATGCACAATTAACTGGAATTGATTCTCTGGTTAGCACCACTGCCTTCTTCTATTTGCTCTCATCAAGGAGTTAACATGTGCATGTGTGGGGCTGTGTGTGAGTCTGTAGCCTCTGGTGACTGGCGAAGACACAATCCGTCAGAATTGCACACCTCGTGACAGTGCACTCCAAATGATGTTCATTAACTGAAGCTTTCTTTGCTCACAACCTAAAATAATCTTGTTTTTCTTTTCTTCTTTTTTTTTTTTCAGAAATAAACGAGAACAGTGGCCTGGGGATATTCAGAGAAAATTCCACTGCAGATAACAGAATGTGAGATTGTTAGCCTTTTTTTGCCACTTGTGTTTAACATCACAGCTTGGTAAACTTGGTTTACCAGTAGTCTGGATACTGAGCTCAAGATGCTAATTCTCTCTTTATTAAGCTGTTATTAAGGGTTATATGAAATAAGGGTATTTGGAAATATCCTATTTGTTATGAGCTTATTTCTGTCTGGACAAAGTAGGATTTCTGCTTGGCATATATGTGTACTTCCTGGATAGGCATTTGGTACAGTGGTTAAAATGCCACTTGGAGGCAGCTCACTAGGCTAATCCTCCGCCTACGGCGCCCTGGGTTCTAGTCCTGGTTGGGGTGCCAGATTCTGTCCTGGTTGTTCCTCTTCCAGTCCAGCTCTCTGCTGTGGCCTGGGAGTGCAGTGGAGGATGGCCCAAGTGGTTGGGCCCTGCACCCGCATGGGAGACCAGGAAGAAGCACCTGGCTCTTGGCTTCGGATCAGCGCAGTGCACCAGCCGCAGTGGCCATTTGGCAATTTGTAGAATAACACATAGTAGTTATAAGTATGTGGCATACTCACACTCATATCTAGATGTGTCAAATTGTGTTCTGTCACATGAAGTTTTCAAAGTAAAGGTGAAGAACAATGTTTTAGGAATTCAGAAGATGATTTTGTAATTACTTGTCTCATTCATAAGTCGATGCTTTGCTAGAAAAGGTGTTGAGTCCAGCATTGTGGCGTGGGTGAAGCTGCTACCTGCGACACTGGCCACCCATGGGGGCTGGTTCATGCTCCAGCTGCTCTAATTCCCATCCAGCTCCCTGATAATGGCCTGGGAAGATCAGCAGAAGATGGCCTGCATGTCTGGGCCTCTGCCACCCACATGTGAGACCAGGATGAAGCTGCTGGCTCCTGGCTTTGGCTTAGGCCAGTGCTGGCCATTGTGGCCATCTGGGAAGTGAATCAGCAGATAGAAAATCTCTCTTTTTCATGTCTTTCCCTCCCTCTGTGTGTAACTTTGATTTTCAGTAAAATAAATTATATAAAAGCAGAAAACCTCTGAAATACACCACTATTATTGGGTTCTTGCATAAAATCATTAGCAGGCTTTTCATGGACCCCTGTTTATATTGTTGGTCATTACAGCTATTAGCCAAGAAGATGCCGAACATATGACCTCCGTGTATAGCATAAGTCATTCCACATACCTCCAACGAATGATGCTCATGTTGTCCTGCCTGGGGAACACTGCTGTAGACAAGTTGCCAGCAGTCGGTAGCACGGTGCTCCTCACAGCGTGACACAAGCAATCTGGCACCTGGCATTGTTGAAGGTACTGTGAATGGTCTTCAAAACATTCATGAAAAATGTATATCACAAAAAAATGCATGGACTTCCCAAAGGTTTTGCACCAACATATGCTAATCCGTTTTCCACAAACTTGTTGAAATCCCCTCATATCATATCACATATTTTTGCTTTATTATATTCACTTTGATGATCATTAAAGCATAGCTAATGGGGCAGATGCTGTGGCACAGTGTGTTAAGCCACGGCCTGGAATGCCTGCATCCTATCTTGTAGTGTCTGCTTCAAGCCCTGGCTGCTGTGCTTGCAATCCAGCGTCATACTAACACACCTGGGAAGGCAGCAAATAATGGCTCAAGTACTTGAGTCTCTGCCGCCCGTGTGGGAGGCCCAGATGGAGTTTCTGATTCCTTGTTTTGTCCTAGCTCAGTCCCCTCTGTTCTGATCTTTTGGGGAGTGAACCAGCAGATGTAAGATTCACTCTCTCTGTGTCATTCTGCTTTGCAGTTCAAATAAATAAATAAATCTTTAAAAATCTTTAACTTACGTATCTAACCAAGATCATTATGGTTATTATCAGTTTTAATACATAAACTGTATGCTTATTTAACAGTTACTTAAATATTAAAGACTGTGCAGGTCTGGCAAAGTCATGGGGATGGCTTTCTAATGTCAAAGTGTTGGCAGAAGCAGCCGTTGTTGGTTCAAGAATACAAAAGGCAAAGCAAGCTGATCTACAGATTTTCTTCTTGACGTTTATTTCCTCTAACTCTGACTCAGGGAAGCGACTGAAATTTTGTAGCCGATTAATTCCCTCATGAGAGAGTGAATGGTGGTTAATTCACTCACAGGAGAGCCCCCAGCATGTGAGGTTTGAGGAAGGGCTCCCAGGACACAGCTCCTGGGGCATCAGATGGTTCAGGGCTCACCCCAGAGGAGTGCGGACTTCATATGGAGCCAATTATATCATCAGCACTGCAGGAAAGCGTCTAAGGCGCCCACTGTGCTTACACAGGGAATGGGGAAGTGCGTGCTTGTTTTGCATCTGAAGGGTTAAAGCTTATATGGAAGACTTCTGAGCCCCTGAGGGACACTCAGGGAAGAATCCCTCAGGTTTTATCAGTCTGCATGTAGAAGTTTGCAAACACTGAGACCACTACGAATAGTCTATGCGCCACACAGGGAAAATATTTATAGGCAGACTCTGATTTCTACATCATTCTTCTCATTCAAATAAATGGAAGTTCCAATCACGTGGCCAAGTGGTTTTTACAGTAGTTTCTCATGAACAGGCATTATAGAAAAAGAAAATAAAACAATTTAAATGTTACTTCACTTAAATATTCTTAAAATATACTTAAAAATATTTATGTAGTCAAGTGCTATATTTTTCAAAAATAATGGGTTAATAATATTTCAAATGTATTCTACTTTTTCCAGTACTCTGAGCCAAATTAATTTCTCGGCAAGATTCTTCATTATACCTCAATATATTTGTCACACTATCTATTGTAAATTTTGTTAATAAATGCTGCATAAAATAACCACTTAGCCTCCTGTTATCTATAACTGGTTACTATATACCAAAATCGGTGAAATATTGTCTTCAAAGAGCAAACACAATTAATGGTAAAACTACTACTCAAACAGTACTCTATACTTGGTGTGTCTTTGTGGGTGCAGTCTGTTGAAATCTTTACTCAGTATATACTAAGTTGATCTTCTGTATATAAAGATAATTGAAAATGAATCATGATGAAGAATGGGATGGGGGGGAGAGTGGGAGATAGGATGGTTGCGGGTGGGAGGGAGGTTATGGGGGGAAAAGCTGCTATAATTCAAAAGTTGCACTTTGGAAATTTATGTTTATTAAATAAAAGTTGAAAAGAAAAAAAAAACAAAGATGAAAAAACCAAAACACTGCATAGACCTCTTTAGGAATAAGATCCATTAAATATTGTTATTACAATAGAAAAAAAGAGAAACAAACACAAAGGTATAGTCTATGCATAGTCTTTTTCCTTTTCAACCAGAAGATCTGGGGAAGACCTTGAGAGGAAAATAAATGAGTGCAAACTGAAATTATCAAAGTTGACACTCTAGAGGGACAATTCGACATGCCTTTAATTTCATTAATTGTTTAATGTTAAGGACTGCTTTCTGCAGGGCAGGTACATTGTTAGTAGAGACAAGAACATATCGATATCATTTATGGGTCACTCATTATGTCTCTGTTTTCATACTAAGCACAATACTAGCCTTTGGGCTAAGGTCCATTTAGATTATTATAAGATTTATCAATCAATTCCCATTTTACTCAGGGTTCAGTGGCACACAAATGGAAGTTGGAAAATGTTAACTTTTTTTTTTTTTTTTTTTTGACAGGCAGAGTGAACAGTGAGAGAGACAGAGAGAAAGCTCTTCCTTTGCCGTTGGTTCACCCTCCAATGGCCGCTGCGGGCGGCCAGTGCACCGCGCTGATCCGATGGCAGGAGCCAGGTACTTCTCCTGGTCTCCCATGGGGTGCAGGGCCCAAGCACTTGGGCCATCCTCCACTGCCTTTGCGGGCCACAGCAGAGAGCTGGCCTGGAAGAGGGGCAACCAGGACAGAATCCGGTGCCCCAACCGGGACTAGAACCTGGGGTGCCGGCGCCGCTAGGCGGAGGATTAGCCTAGTGAGCCGCAGCGCCGGTGCAACTATTTTTCTTATTTCTATTAATAAAGAAGATTATATTAAAATGTTTTTAATAGGAGATCAATCCTATCAATGTCCTCTTGTTTTTGCGTAGATATTTATAAATGAGACTGCGCCAGAATCTTACTTTTGTCGAAATATTTATTTCAATATTTGATGTAAATAATTTCATCATAAAACGAACCTGAGATTTTTCCTTCTTTTTCTATGGATCTGGAGAAATTTGACATGGGAATTACCTCATCTTCAGTCTTTGAGTAGCTTTACTTTGTAAAATCTTTGAGTCTAAGGCATTTTTTGCAGGAAGGCTCCTTCACATTTATTTTATTTCTTCTAAGGCAATAATCTATTTAGACTATATTTCTCTGTAGGGATCAGTAGGGAGAGTGACAGAGAGAGGGGGAGGAGACAGTAAGGGAAACATGTTTCCCTTGGCTCACTTCCTGAATAACCTATATGGCCCAGGCTAGGCCAGACCAAAGGCAGGAGCCCAGAACTTCATTGTAGTTTGCCACATGGGTGGCAGGGGTTCAAGCATTTGAGCCATCTTCCACTGTCTTCCCAGGCACCGTTCAGGCACTGGATTGGAAGCAGAGCAGCTGGGACTCAAACCAATGCCTCTATATGACATGTAAGTGATGGCTTAACTCACTGCACCACCACACTGACCCCATATCACTTGCTTTATTTAGGTGTTTAAATGTACTTTGTGTAGAGTCATCAAAGCTAACCTTTGTGTTTGAGTTTTATTTCCTCTGTTTTGATGTCTGTTTTTCTCTTTCCCATTTTTAAATTTGTGTTTGTGCTTTTACTCTTTTTATTTCTTAATTAGTTCACCATATGCATCAGCTTTGTTAATTCTGTCAAAGGTCAATATGGCCTTTTTTTAAGGTTAGTTTTCTGCTTCATCAATTTCTCTTTCTTCTCTGTCTTGATTTATTTAATTGTATTTTTTTAGTTTTAAATTGTTCCAATATTTAATATTTTATCATTTTAAATTTTTCTTAATATTGTCATGTGATGGTGTCAGTTTTATTCAATAACTGCCTTAGCTTCTTCCAGGACTCTGAAATGTCTTGTTTAAAAAAAAAAAAAAAACAAAACTGTATCCTGTTTTCATTATCATTCCATGCAAACAATTTCATAACTTTGTTTTGTTTTTCCCTTTTGACTTGAAATTTACTTAGCATACTTTCAAATTTCTGGTTTAAAAGTCTTGTTTAAAAATTATCTTAGAGGGGCCTGCACCGTGGCTCACTTGCTTAATCCTCTGCCTGCGGCACCGGCATCTCATATGGGTGCCAGGTTCTAGTCCCAGTTGCTCTTCTTTCAGTCCAGCTCTCTGCTGTGGTCTGGGAAGGCAGTGGAGGATGGCTTAAGTGCTTGGGTCCTGCACCTGCATGAGAGACCATGAGAAAGCACCTGGCTCCTGGCTTCGGATCGGTGCAGTGCGGGCCATGGTGGCCAAAATTTTGGGGGTGAACCAACGGAAGGAAGATCTTTCTCTCTCTCTCACCGTCTAACTCTGCCTGTAAAAAAAAAGGAAGTTACCACTTACCATGATGGCACTGAGCCATTAAAATGTATGTCAACAATAACAGAGCAGCAATTTTTAGGAAGCAAGAACTGGGGACTTCAGAAAAGTTTGTGGAAAATTGAATTTCTTTTGACAGGCAGAGTTAGACAGTGAGAGAGAGACAGAGAGAAAGGTCTTCATTCCATTGGTTCACCCCCCAAATGGCCACTATGACCAGTGCGCTGGGCCAGTCCAAAGCCAGGAGCCACATGCTTCCTCCTGATCTCCCATGCAGGTGCAGGGCCCAAGCACTTGGGCCGTCCTCCACTACACTCCCTGGCCACAGCAGAGAGCTGGACTGGAAGAGGGGCAACTGGGACAGAATCCGGCACCCCAACTGGGACTAGAACTGGGGATGCCGGCGCCACAGGTGGAGGATTAGCCTAGTGAGCTGCAGCGCCGGCTGGTAAGTGGTAACTTCTAACATCATAAGTTGCAGTTTTGTTTCTTGTATAATTTTACAACTGGATTTTACCTCATCAAAATTAAAATTAGAACCTCAGCTTTCCTGTATCTAGTTTGTATGTTTGCTTTCAGTTTAACTTTTTAAATTTTAACAGTGCTGAATCTCTTTGTACAATGGTGTTTCATACATAATGATGAGATATGATTTTCAGCTAATCTGAAAAATTGTTTTAATAGTTTAATCAAGCTCTTTAATATTTGATGATATAACCAATTTTTATTTGTAGTTTTATAACATTATTTATTACTGTTGCATCATCTACATTTAAATGTTTTAAAATAATCATATTTTGACAGCAAGTAATCTGAAGTTCAAATGTCCAAAAGTGATTACAACTTGGCAATGGATTACTTTAAAACTTGGAGCTACTTCAAGTGAAAACAAATACCAAGGATACATACAGTAAAATTACTGACATTTGAGTGAAAAAATAATGACTCTATACAATATCACCGATATTCCCATTTGCCGTCAATGACCATGTAACTTTTTACTTAGTGCATCTCTGTGGATTTGTACAAGGGAAGCGATTGCTGCTTACAGCCTGATTATTTTGTAATCTGATTATTCACAGCTTGCTAATTTGTAATTGGGCTTTTACAACTAGAAAATCCCCAGATTTCACAAAAACTAATTTATTTTGTTCGTTGGTTAATTGTAGCATTCACACTCCAAACAGTGGAGTGAGGTGACTTCTAGTGGGTTTTGTGCAGCGTTCTGGAACCAATAAAATAAATTATTGATTGCCTAATGAAGCGCTGCACGTTCATACAAATTCACTGTGTCTGGACAGGGATACAGCTGCTACTTTTATTCTGCTTTGGAGTCACCTACCATTGTGCCAAGGTCTATTGCTACATCTCAGGTGTGCTTTAAATGAGGTTGGGGTAACCTACAGGGAACTTTGTTAGGGGTTCTTATCCTTTTCCTTTCCTGCAGAGATACCCATTGCTTCTAATTTAGCCAAAGATCATCAGAATTAATTATGATTGAATGGCATGAAAATTGAAACAAAGTACAAGTTTAGTCCCTTGGTTTCTCTAAATGAGTAGAATTATATATTTTACCACATTACTGTGTAAGATGCCTATATACATAGGCAGATTAAAATTGTTGATTTAAACATCTGAATTTAAAGATAACATGGCAGAGAGAGTGCAAAGAACCTGGGCTTAACAAGATCAAATGAAAAATTATGAAACTTTATATTTCATTGTAACGATAAAAAAACACATTTATTTCTTTAAAGAGGAGAGTAACAGAGATTAACAGAGTTCTCCTATCTGCTGGTTCACTCCCCAAATGATTGCAACATCCAGGGTTCGGCCAGGCCAAAGCTGGGAGACTGGATCTCCAACCGGTGTGCCACATGGCCCTTCCCTGATGCTTTCCCAGGAACTGAGGGAAGCAGCTAGGACTAGAGCTTCACATGGATTGGTGGCATTGCAGGCAACAGCACTGTGCCACCATATAGGCCCCCATTAGAACTGTTTACCAACGCTAACATACAGCCAATATAGCATTGTCATAATCTGGAGAATAGAAACAAAATGAGAAATTTTTTATTGACTTTTATGAACATATAATCTAAGAAAGGCAACATGACATTGGAAGCAATCAGTTAATAATGTAAAATGACATTTGCTTTTTTTTAAAGATTTATTTATTTGAAAGTTAGATTTACACACACACACACACACACAGAGAGAGAGAGAGAGAGAGAGAGAGAGAGAGAGAGATCTTCCATCCACTGGCTCATTCCCCAACTGGCCTCATAGGTCAGGACAGGGCCAGGCCAAAATCAAGGGCCTGGAACTCCATCTGGGTCTCCCATGTGGTTACAGGGGCCTAAACACTTGTCCACCTTCTGCTTCTCTCCCAGGCTCATTTAATAGGGAGCTGGATTGAAAGTGGAGCAGCCCGTGTTGAAAGTCAGTGCTGTGGGTGGCAGTTTAATTCACTGCAACACAGCACAGGTCCCTAAAATGATATTTGTATGAGTCAGGTTATCTATGGTAACAAATGCCAGTAAAATGCTGTGCTGTTAAACACAAAGGTTTACTGTTCTGTTCACCACGACTCATTCAAGAAAAACCTCTGAAAAGCATCACCCTGGCAATTCAGGACTCAGAAGTGGCTTTGTCTCTTCTGCTCACAACTGCTTACCTCCTCCTCTCCACCCACACAGGGCTAACAAATCAATAGTTGTTGAACAACTTTGAAGATTATCAGTGTCTAAGTGTTGAATGGATGGAAACAGTTTAACTGCTATTTGAGTAAAGATAATGATTGAAATATTAAACTTTCTTGTCATTCTTCAACAGAAAAGTGATCTGCATCTACATTATTCCAGGTATTGCCTTCAAATATCTGAAATGAGTACCAAGACACATGGAGCATGCAATAGCAAAGCAATATGTCACATGTTAACAAACTGAAAAGATGCAGTATATTGGGTTGTTTACATCAGGCCCAGTCCTCAAACGCTAAGGCAAGTAAAATGATCATGAATTAGACAACTGTTCCGTGTTGTCATAGGCAACGCCCTTCCTTGCTCTGGCTTCGTTGACAAGAAGCTGTCTTCCCATGCTTTGTGTTTGGGAAGAAGACAGCCCAGATTCCAGAGCTTGATGTCAATAGTAAGAGGCTTCTGCAGGAGGGATGTGGGAATGATAAGGTCAGGAATGAAGGCTTCATAGAAGAATTGAATTTGTTAATTTTGACCCAGTTTTACATTGAAAATTCATGTTTGTCATAGGCTATCCTGCAGTGAAAACTCAAGTGATGCTTTCAGAGACCAGCCTGAGGTCACATCACAATCCACTACAATGGATCAACACATGGTAGTCGCTTTTGTACAGTGGCATTTATGTTCTTCTATCTCTTTGGGTGTTTTAAAATAAATAAAGGCTATTTCATCTCCTTTTCTTTCAGCTCTCACTATCTGTTATCCCAATCAGGATTCCCATCTAGCTATAATCAATATAGAAGATGTATGGGTCTTCGGGTGTATAAATTACCAGTTACCAAAGAATGATTTGCTTATGTCTTAAACATGTACTTTGATTTGTTTTTGTGCATATTGAGCTGGTTTGCAGATTTATTCATTATTTGGAGTAGGAAAAGATCTCCAGAGTTGTTGAGGTCTGGAAAAGATTCATTTGTCGAAGATAAAAAAGTAAAGATTTTAAATGAGGTGGGATGAGATGAAAATGCAATAGTGTTCATAGGAACCATTTGTCGGGGTCGGCATTGTGGTATGGCGGGTAAAGCCAACGTCTGTGATGTCAACATCCCATAAGGACATTGCTTTCAGTCCCAGCTGCTCCACTTCTGAGCCAGCTCCCTGCTAACTGCCTGAGAAAAGCAGCAGAAGATGGCCAAAGTGTTTGGGACTTCATCGCACACGTGGGAGACTCAGAAGTCCCTGGCTCTGGGTTTCAGCCTGGCCCAGCACTGGCAATTACAGCCATCTAAGGAATGAACCACCAGATGGAAGATCTCTCTCAATCTCTCCCTCTCTCTCTGTAACTCTGTCTTTCAAATAAATAAATAAATCTTTAAAAAACAAAGAGAGAGAGAAACTGTTGGTTTCTCCCTTGCTCTTACTACAATGTGATTGTTTAGTACCTTTATGTAATAGTGTAATCAAGGATCAAGGAAAATTGCAAAAAACTTTGGAATATAAGAGAATTCCAATGCTTTATGAGATGGATGCAGGAAGGAGTCCCACACTGTGGTATTGTAAAAGGAAGAGGAGGTGCTTTTAAGGTAGCTGAAGAGAGATGATAGTATCTTCTCAAATTCCATAGCTACTGGAACTTCAGTATCTGATCTTATTTGGAAATAGAGTCTTTGCAGATTTCATTATTTAAGATAAAGTCATATGGCATTAGATTAAACTGATTAAATCCAGTATAACTGATGTCTTTTTAGGAAGCAAAGATGTAGACAGAAAGACACACAGGGAAGGCCATGTGACAACAAAACAGGATTATGGTTATGGTGCCATGAGCCACACAGTCTTTTTTTTTTAAACCTAGAAAACTTTTATTTAAGGTATACAAACTTCAAGCATTTCATATACACAAATTTAGGAAAATAGTGATTCTTCCTACCCTACCTTCCCTCTTGCCTGCATCTCTCATTCTTCTTCTTCCTCCCTCTCCTATTCTCATTATTATTTTATACTAAGATCTATTTTCAGTTAACTTTATACTCATAAGATTAACGCTACACTAAGTAAAGAGTTCAACACATAGTATGGATAAATAAAAAAATCTATTTCTCAATAGTCAAACCAAGGGTTATTAAAAATCATGGCATTTCAAAGTGTAAATATCCCTTGTATTGGTTACCTTTTAGGTACTCTATTAGTTACCACGGATTAGGGAGAACATATGATATTTTTCTTTTGGGGACTGGCTTATTTCACCAAGTATAATGGTTTCTAGTTGCATACATTTTATTGCAAAACACAGGATTTCATTTTTTAACCACTGTATAGTACTCCATAGTGCATATATACAATAATTTCTATTTAGTCTTCAGTTCATGGACATTTGGGTTGATTCCATATCTTAGCTATTGTGAATTGAGCTGCAAGAAACATGGGGGTACGGAAACTTTCAAATGCTGATTTCATTTCCCTTGGGTAAGTTCCCAGGAGTGGGATGGCTGGGTCATATGGCAGGTCTATATTCAGGTTTCTGTGGTATCTCTATACTGTCTTCCACAGTGGCTGTACCAGCTTACATTCCCACCAACAGTGGAGTAGAGTACCTTTCTCCCCACATCCTTGCCAGCATTCGTTGCTTGCTGATTTCTGATGAGAGCCATTCTAATAGGAGTGAGGTGGAAACCCATGCCATACAGCTCTTGAGGTCACTTGAAGCCAGAAAGTGGTGAGACAGGATTTCCCCAGAGCCTTCAGAGGGAGCATGACCCTGAAAACAGCTGGACTTTGCACTTCTCAGCTCCACATGTCTGAGAGAGTAAATTTCCATTGCTGAGGTTACACTGTGTGTGGCACTTTGCTATAGTAGTCCTGGGAGACTAATAGAGGCAGGTTTTTCTGGTTATTACAATGTGCCGTTTGCTAGCTGGTTCTATGTTCTTCATAATCTATCTGATTGTCTTTAATTCCTTGTAAACTCTAACACCGGTTACACTTATTGGTCAATTTATTATTATGGTAAATAAATTGCTATTGTACATTGCCTATGCATACATGAAAGAATGCATACATTTGTTTAGCACATCTAAATATGTAGTTTTATGTATTGTTGGGTAGTTTTCGAGTGGACTATGAAAGCAGATGTCTAATTTCTATATTAATCAACTTTTAATTACTTTAACTAAAATACCTGAAACAAGCTTCTAGGGAGGAAAGGGTTTACTTCGTTCCACAGTTTGGAGGTTCATGTTCAAGGTGACGCACCCTTTAGTCTGGTGTCTGGTGGAGATCAGCAATGGTGGAAGGTGTGCAGAGGCACGAGCACAGGGTGAGCCAGGAAGCAGGGCGAGCGGCTCAGCTGAACCTGGCTTTCACAACCCAGCCTCTTGGGAGAGCCACCTTCTGAGGGCAGCCCCCAGGGACTAAAACACCTGCCCACTTCCCAGCTGCTCTAATTAGAACAAGTCTCCACCCTAATGCATCAACCACCTGCCTTCGTCCATTAACTGTTAAGGAGTGTTTAAATATTTCAATAGGTTTGGCAATCTCATTACTATTCAATCCATGGCAATGTTTAAGAATAAATGGGAGGCCAGCGCCACGGCTCACCAGGCTAATCCTCCGCCTTGCAGCGCTGGCACCCCAGGTTCTAGTCCCGGTTGGGGCGCCAGATTCTGTCCCGGTTGCCCCTCTTCCAGGCCAGCTCTCTGCTGTGGCCAGGGAGTGCAGTGGAGGATGGCCCAATTCCTTGGGCCCTGCACCCCATGGGAGACCAGGAGAAGTACCTGGCTCCTGCCATCAGATCAGCGTGGTGCGCCGGCTGCAGCGCGCCGGCTGTGGCGGCCATTGGAGGGTGAACCAACAGCAAAGGAAGACCTTTCTCTCTCTCGCTATCTCTCTATCTCTCTCTCTCACTGTCCACTGTGCCTGTCAAAAAAATAAATAAATGGGGGGGGGGGCAGCGCCGTGGCTCACTTGGTTAATCCTCCGCCTGCGGCGCTGGCATCCCATATGGGAGCCGGGTTCTAGTCCTGGTTGCTCCTCCTCCAGTCCAGCTCTCTGCTGTGGCCCAGGAGGGCAGTGGAGGATGGCCCAACTACTTGGGCTCCTGCACTCGCATGGAAGACCAGGAAGAAGCACCTGGCTCCTGGCTTCAGATCAGCACAGCGCCGGCCGTGGTGGCCATTTGGAGAGTGAACAAATGGAAGGAAGACCTTTCTCTCTGTCTCTCTCTCTCTCTCTCTCACTGTCTATAATTCTACCTGTCAAATAAAAACAAAAACAAAAAAAGAATAAGTAGGGGGGATAGCGCTGTGGCATAGTGGGTAAAGCCGCCACCTGTAATGCTGGTATCCTATATGGATGCCAGGTCAAGTCCTGGCTGTTCCACTTCCAATCCAGCTCCCCGCTAATGGCCTGGGAAAGCAGCAAAGCATGGCCCACGTGCTTGGGCCCCTGTATCTGCATAGGAGACCTGAAAGAAGCTCCTGGCTCCTGGCTCCTGGCTCTGGCCTGGCAGAGCCCTGACTGTTGCAGACATTTGGGGAGTGAACCAGCACATGGAAGATTTCTCTCTATCTGTCTGTCTCTCTCAAACTCTTCCTTCCAAAATAAGTAAATCTTTTAAAAAAAGAAAGTTGTTTATAAAATATACATAAATTCCATTTGCAAACAATGTGTTCCAGTATTACAGCAAATCACTATTCAATGTGCCTGTCTTAATATGATTAGAGATTATCAGAGATAAAACTATTTTTAATAATTGAGAGTACCTTTTTTCAAGGGCACTTGATCCATTTCATAACCTTAGACCCAAAGATGAATGGCCTCTGTAACTTCTAATTTTGATTGGCTTCACAGTTGTCAACCATGGAACCAATGACTCACAAAATCTACAGATCTTTTTTATGCTTCATAGAAATATCTCAAAAATTCTTTTTTTTTTTTTTTTTTGACAGGCAGAGTGGACAGTGAGAGACAGGGACAGAGAGAAAGGTCTTCCTTTTTGCCATTGGTTCACCCTCCAATGGCCGCTGCGGCCGGCATGCTGCGGCCGGCACATAGCGCTGACCGGAACCAGGAGCCAGGTGCTTCTCCTGGTCTCCCATGCGGGTGCAGGGCCCAAGCACTTGGGCCATCCTCCACTGCACTCCTGGGCCATAGCAGAGGGCTGGCCTGGCAGAGGGGCAACCGGGACAGAATCTGGTGCCCCAACCGGGACTAGAACCCGGTGTGCTGGCACTGCAAGGCGGAGGATTAGCCTATTGAGCCCCGGTGCCTGCCTCAAAAATTCTTAATCAGGGACGAGAACTCCTCTCTACAGTCTACTTTCTATGGAAAATGAGGCAGTGGTGGTTAAAGCAGGAGCTTCTGGGAGAACCGTTCTTCACCTTGCCCCAGTGATGGCCTAAAAGGCAATTTCTACTGTTCATTTATAGGCTTTGCCAGTTTCCACTCACCCCGTGAAAAAGGCAAGCATGTCATTAATAACTTCATGCACATAGGATTTTATAAACATTTTAAACTTAAAATGTATAAACACTTGTATTTTTCAAAAGGTAAATTGTCTGTTTTTTTTTTTTTTTTTTTTTTTTTTTTTAATTTGACAGGTAGAGTTATAGACAGAGAGACAGAGAGAAAGGTCTTCTTTCCGTTGTTTCACACCCCAAATGGCCACTACGACTGGTGCTGCGCTGATCTGAAGCCAGGAGCCAGGTGCTTCTTCCTGGTCTCCCATGCGGGTGCAGGGCCCAAGCACTCGAGCCATCCTCCACTGCCCTCCTGGGCCACAGCAGAGAGCTGGACTGGAAGAGGAGCAACTGGGACAGAATCCGGCTCCCATATGGGATGCTGGTGCCACAGGTGGAGGATTAACCAAGTGAGCCACGGTGCTACTCCCCAAGGTAAATTGTCTTTATTTCCCTCATTTAATATATACTACACTTGGATGACTACAGATTTTGGATTATTTTTTTTAATTTAGGGAGAAGGAGGAATGGAGAAAGAGCACTCCCATTACCCCAAATGCTCACAACAGCTGGGGGACAGAAGCTGAGAACTGACAACTCAATTCAGCTATCTTACTTGCCTAGCAGGGACCCAAATACTTGAGCTATCACCTTGAGCTTCTCCCAGGGTGTACATTCTCAGAAATGCTGGAATCAAGAGTGGAGCTAGGATTGGCACCAGCTACTCACACGTGGGACACAGGAGTTTAAATCAACATCTTAATCACTGGAGAAATGTCACCCTGACACCTGCAGGTTGTGGCTGAGCCTGTGCTGAGTGGATGCATACTCTATTGCATATGGGTGTGGACCTAGGCACTGCCTGTTCCTAATAAGAATTTCCTCTACCAGGAAAGAGCTGAATATTATCATATATCCTGTAGGGTTCTTTCAAATCCTACCCCATGTGTTAATTCTGCTCATAAAGATAATAGTCAAGAAAATTATTTTTCTGGCCAGCACCAAGGCTCACTAGGCTAGTCCTCCGCCTGTGGTGCCAGCACCCAGGGTTCTAGTCCTGGTCGGGGTACCAGATTCTGTCCTGGTTGTTCCTCTTGCAGTCCAGCTCTCTGCTGTGGCCCAGGAGGGCAGTGGAGGATGGCCCAAGTGCTTGGGCCCTGCACCCGCGTGGGAGACCAGGAGGAAGCACCTGGCTCCTGGCTTCAGATCGGTGCAGCGCGCTGGCCATAGCGGCCATTTGGGGGGTGAACCAACAGAAAAGGAAGACCTTTTTCTCTGTCTCTCTCTCTCTCTCACTGTCTAACTCTGCCTGTCAAAATAAAAAATAAAAAGATAATTATTTTTCTAACCCTCCCTGCTCAAATCCAGGATTGAGTGTTATGTGTGCTTTTCTATTTTCACCAAATATTCTTTTTTATTTTCATTGTTACTGGAGCTGTAAGAGAAGAAGAGAGAAACTGGTGAGTATATTATTGGTTAAAATCTCTATTATGCCTTTGTAATATACTTAATGATATGGGGATAAGCAAATGTCAACCAATTTTGTTTAATGTTCAATTCTTTACAGTTTTAGCAATTTTCTTTAAACTCTAGTTTCATGCTTTCTGAACTTTGAACACATATTTAAGGCTAGTAATAGCAATGCAATGTCAAAATGATAGCATTAGCTAAACTTTTACATCCACTAGGAGGAGCTGAGTGCTTTATTGACAATACGCAAGATTTATGTCTTAAAATATTTAATAAAATATTAGCAGTAAGTTGAGACAGATACTGATAAAATAATAGTAAGGTGAGATAAAATCAACATTATTATGATTATATAGTGACCCAACAGATAACAGTACAGAATAAAATCTACTGTGTTCTTCCTGATAATTAAATCAGCATCAATTTGAAGAGACTAATACAACACATGTGTGATTTTTCACATAAAGATTCTTTTAAATTTGTTTTATTTTTGTAAAAATCAAGCTTCTCTATAGTCATTAAGCAAAAAGTAGATCCAAAAGTAGGGAAAAGAAAAAGTAGGGCAGGTGTTGTGGCAAAATATGTTAAGAAATTGCCTGGGAAGCCCACATTACACAGCAGAGTGCCTGGTTCCAGTCCAGGCTGCTCCTGCTCCGATTCAGCTTCCTGCTACTGCACTGGAGAAGGCAGTGGATGATGGCATAATTAGGTGGGTCCTTGTTGTCTATCTAGGAAACTCAGGTGGAGTTCCTCTCTCCTGGCTTTGGCCTGGCCCTGCCTCGGTTGCTGCAGCCATTTGGGGAGTGAATCAGCAGATGGAAGCTCTTCTCTCTTTGTCACTCCGCATTTTAAATAATTAATTAGGAGCCAATGTTGTGGCACAACAAGATAAGGCACTGCCTGTGACACCAGCATCCCATAGGGGTCCCAGTTCGAGTTCTGGCTATTCCGCTTTTCATCCAGCTCCCTGCTAATGCACCTGGGAGAGCAGCAGATGGCTGGAGTGTCTTGGCCCTTGCCACCCACGGAGGAGAGCCAGATGGAGTTCCAGGCTCCTGGTTCTGGCCTGGCTTAGTCCTGGCTGTCATTGGCATTTGGTGCTGAAGGCCTTTGCAGTACAGGAACGGTGCAGGGGGGTTCACCCTCTGTGAACTCTGCTCACCATGGTCCCTGCACACTCTGGGTGAAGGTGTTTGGCTATGACCAGGACAGGTGAAGAACCAGCTTTGGAGTCAGACAACTCTTGGATCAAGTGCCTGCTCCTCTACCTACCATGTTACCTGGGACAGTTTCCTGACCTTTCCATACTGCATCGTGCAGTGGCATCAGTGAAATGGTTAGCTCAATATCTCAACTGTCCAACAAGAAGAAAATGCTCAACAGATAATGGCTATTACTGTAATTGTTTTCATTGTTGCCTGGCATCAATCAGTCTATAGATACGTCTATTTTTTAAAAAAAGATTTATTTATTTATTTATTTGAAAGTGAAAGTTACGCAGAGAGAGGAGAGGCGGGGGGAGGGGGGGGTGTCTTCCATCTGCTGGCCCCCAACTGGCCACAACACCCAGAGCTGTGCCGACCCGAAGCCAGGAACTTCTTCTGGATCTCCCATGCAGGTGCAGGGGCCCAAGGTTTTGGGCCATCTTCCACTGTTTTCCCAGGCCACAGTAGAGAGCTGGATCGGAAATGGAGCAGCCGGGACTCGAACCAGCACCCATATGGGAAGCCAGCACTGCAGGCAGAGGCTTTACCCACTACGCCACAGCGCAGGCCAAGATACCTTTTTCTCGATCAGCTCTTTCATTCAAGCTATCTATAAGGAACAACTCTTTTCTTTTTTCAAGACCAGGTAAATGTCTTTGCTTTTTAATAAAAAAAAATGAAATATTTGCTCATTTTTATGGCACATTTTCCCTCATACACGAAAGTTAAAAAGTAGACATTGTGGACATAGAGAAGCGATTCCTAGGGCCTGGGAACTGTGGGGAGAGGAAGGTTGGAGGGAAGTGGGATACCGGGCTGTTGGGGAATAGTCCGCGGCAGTATCGCTAGGCGGAGGTTTTTACTTACGGTTTTGACCCGGGGGCTTTCCTATGGGCGGGGCTCTCCCTAGGCGGAGGGCTCAAGGTCGCGGTAAACAACAAGATGGCGGCAGGACCCCTGCAGTGAGTCTGCCTGCCTGCCTGCTGCGTGACACCTCACCTGATTGGCCGAACGACGCGTGCCTTTCACGTGAACAGAGACCGGATTGGTGTGCCCGATGCATGGACTCTAGCTTGCTCCTGATTGGTCGCATTTTGTATATAAGCTGCGGGTGTAAGGAGGAAGCTCTCTTTCTCTCTCTCCTCTCCTTTCTTCCTCCCTCTGTCACGTTTACTTTCTCTAATAAAAAGTCTACTGAAGACGGATAAACGTCGTTCGTTCTTTTCTCGCCCGAGAAACCATCGTCGCGAGCCCTGGGTTGAGTCTGCTGGCCAGACTCCCCGAGACGCTCGCGGCACCGGGCACCAAAACATTCAGGTGGAAGAAATAACTCCTGGTGCTGCACAGCACAGGGGGGTGACTCGTGCACAATTACATGTTATATGCTCTCTGAAGAAGTCAGAGAAAGGAGCTGGAAGGCTCCAAACATAAAGAAAAGATAAGGAGAGGATCGACTCTATATACAGCATGATGCTGGATATCATGTTACTTATCAGCTGGGCAATGGGCTAGCCACCTGTAAGTACCCTTGACCTACCTCCTTGTAGGATCCTTACAGTTCCAAATCTTCATGCTTACTCAATACTAACAGCACGACTTTCATGACCTGGATCACATCTGCTAAATGCTGTTGATAATGAATAAAGCTGTTTTTTGAATTTCTTTTGGAATGCTTATTGTTAGTTTATGGAACTAAAACTGATTCCTTTTCCAATTTTTATTGGAATAAAATACACGTGATAGAAAATTTAACATCTTAACCACTTTTAAGTGGCTTTAATACCACAGCTCAGTGGTGTTAAATACATTCCTAAGTTGCAACTGTCAATACCATCCTTCTCCATAACTCTTTCCTTGTTGTAAAGCTGACAAATTTTTTAAAGATTTATTTATATTTATATGAAAGAGTTAATACTTTATCCCTTTTAGTATTTTTTTTTGTTCTACTTAATCTTAATACTATTGGTTGAACTCTGTAATTAACACACAATTATTCTTAGGTGTTTAAATTTAACTGAAAAGGAATCTCTATTAAATTTAAGAGTGGGAATAAGAGAGGGAGGAGATGTACAATTTGGGACATGCTCAATTGGACTTTCCCCAAACGGTAGAGTTAGAAACGTGCCAGGGGATTCCAATTCAATCCCATCAAGGTGGCAGGTACCAATGCCATCTCACTAGTCCAAGTGATCAATTTCAGTTCACAATTGATCATAATGATAGGTCGAAGAGTCAAAGGGATCACATAAACAAGACTAGTGTCTGCTAATACTATCTGATAGAATTAAGAAGGAGAGAACGATCCAACATGGGAAGCGGGATACACAGCACACTCAGAATGTCAGATGTCCTAAACAGCACTCTGGCCTCTGAATCGGCCCTTAAGGCATTCGGATCTGGCTGAAGAGCCCATGAGAGTATTTTAGGCATGGAAAGCCAAGACACTCTGGCAAAAAAAAAAAAAAAAAACAAAAAAAAAACAAAAAACAAAACAAAAAACACACACAACCACCAAAAACAAAAAAAAACAAACAAACCTAAATGAAAGATCTCCGCGAGTGAGATCCCAGTGGAAAGAATGGGTCATCAAAGAAGGAGGTACCTTTCTCTGAAGGGAGAAGGGAGGAGAGAACTTCCACTTTCACTATGACCAATAAGATCGGAGTCGGCGAACTCAAAGGCTTCCATAGCCTTGGCAACTCATGACAAGAGCCTAGGGTGATTACTGATGCCATAAACATTAGTTTGTTAAGTCAACAAACAGGAGTCACTGTGCACTTACTCCTCACGTAGGATCTCTGTCCTTAATGTGTTGTACAATGTGAATAAATGCTATAACTAGTACTCAAACAGTATTTTACACTTTGTGTTTCTGTGTGGGTACAAACTTTTGAAATCTTTACTTAATATATACTAAATTGATCTTATGTATATAAAGATAATTGAATCTTGATGCGAATGGAATGGGAGAGGGAGCAGGAGATGGGAGGGTTGCGGGTGGGAGGCAAGTTATGGGGGGGGGAAGCCATTGTAATCCATAAGCTGTACTTTGGAAATTTATATTTATTAAATAAAAACTATAAAAAAGGATATAATTATATTTATATGAAAGTCAGAGTTACACAGAGAGAGAAGGAGAGGCAGAGAGAGAGGTCTTCCATCCATACTGGTTCACTCCCCAATTGGCCACAACAGCCATATCTGTGCAGATCCAAAGCCAGGATCCAGGAGCTTCCTCTCTGGATCTTTCCATGCTGGTGCAGGAGCCCAAGGACTTGGGCCATCTTCTACTGCTCTCCCAAGCCATAATAGAAGGCTGAATAGGAAATGGAGCAGCTGGGACCTGAACCGGTGACCATATGGGATGCCAATATTGCAGGTGGCGGCTTTACCTGCTATGCCACAATGCTGGCCACAAAACTGACAATTTCTACTCATTAATGATAGCTCTGGGACAACATTGTGGCCTAGCAGATTAAACTGCTGCCTGAGATACTGGCATTCCATATGGGCACTGAGTTGAGTCCCAACTCCTCTACTTCCAACCCAGCTTCCCCTTCTAATGTGCTTAGGAAAGCAGCAGAGGATGTCCCAACTGCTTCGGACCCTATGTGGGAGACCCAGAAGCTCCTGGATCCTGGCTTCAGCTTGACCCTGCTCTGGCCAATGCGACCATTTGGAGAATGAACCAGCAGATGGAAGATTTCTCTCTCTCTCTGCCTTTCAAGCAAATAAATAAACCTTTCAATAATAATAATAACTTTCCACTGCTCCCTTCTCTAGTCTCTGAGAACCACCATTCTTTCCATCTCTACAATTTTTATCACTCTAGGTTTCTCACAGAAGTGGAGTCATACAATATTATGACTTCATAATATTGGGAATGATTTCACTTAGCACAATGTCCTCCAGCTTTATCTTCATTGTCGCATATTTCAGAACTTCACTCCGATTGCAGCTAGCATCCAATTTTATGTATGCACCATCTTTTCTTTCTCCATTCATCCATAGATAGACATTTGGGTTGCTTCCACATTTTAGATATTGTGGATGAAGCTGTTATGAATATGAGTCTATAACTATTTCTTTTTCTGTATTTTAAATGTCTAATTTGTATTGATCATATCTTAAAACATCAAACATCTTTGATTAGTAATAATTGTACATATTTATGAGATACAGGGAGACATGGCTATAATGTGTACTGATGAAATCCGAGTGATTGATGTTTCCAGCTCTTGGTTATTACCTTAGACTGCAGTCTTGGAGCTCCTTTTGCTCAGAAAATGTACAATAGACTTTTATGAACTACAATCAACTTACTGTTCCGTGTAACACTAGAAACTTATTCCTCCTACCTGATTGTGGTTTAATACCCATTATCTAACTTCCTCTAACCCCCTCTCTACTCTCTAGTAATAGCTATTCAGTGATCAGCTTGGTCTTTATTAGCTTCCATATACAAGGAGGAACACTCAATGTTTGTCTGTGTCTGACTTATTTTACTTAATGTCCTTCCATTCCATCCATCTTGCTGCCAATGACAAGATTTCACTCATGTTTATGACTGAACAATATTCCATTGTGTACATGTCCCATTTTCTTTATCTGTTTATCTGATGATGGACACATTGATTGATTCCATACCTGAGCTATTGGGAGCAGAATTCCATTGGTGCAGTTTTGTTTTTGTTGCCTATGCTTTTGGAGTCTTTCCAAAATACTTTTGCCTACACAAATATTTTGAAGTATTTCCCTTATCTATTCTTCTGAAAATCATAGTTTCAGTTTTTACATTTAGGTTTCTCATCCATATTGATTTGATTCTGTATGATGAGAGGCAGGAATCTAATTGCATTCTTCTACATGCACATATCCTGTTTTGCCATTATTGTTTATTTAAGAGCTTACCCTTTCTCTGATATATATTCCTGTACATTTTATATTTTTATTTTCAGATATTCCAATACAGAAAAATATAAAGAAGAGTTCAATGAATACACATAGATTTATAAATTTTTAACATTTTGCAAATTTACTTCATATGCAAATGAATATATGTATACACACATACATGTTATTTTTGAAAGCAGTGATGGAATTATTAATATCATATAGCATGGGATTAATGAAAAATATCATAAAATGAGGAAAGAAGTATGTATTATTAAGTAAAGGGCTTAATTTAGTGAGGATAACACTTATAAACATTTACATTCCAAATTATGTGATATCCACACATTTCCTTACTGTATATAATTTTAATTT
Source organism: Oryctolagus cuniculus (assembly GCF_964237555.1). Classification (NCBI taxonomy): domain Eukaryota; kingdom Metazoa; phylum Chordata; class Mammalia; order Lagomorpha; family Leporidae; genus Oryctolagus; species Oryctolagus cuniculus. The sequence goes on from NC_091447.1 coordinate 4,771,387, forward strand.
CCAGAAATGAGAGAAAACATGTGGGATTTGTCTTTCTTATGTGGATAATTACATTTAACATAATGACTTCCAATTCCATACATTTTGTTATAAATATCAGGATTTCCTTCTATTTTATTGGTGAATATTATGCCATGGCATCTATGGACCACATATTTTAATCCAATCATCTATTAATGGATGTCTTGGTCGATTTGCTATGTTTTTTATTGTGAAAGGTGCTGCAATAAACATGTGAGTCCAGGTATCTCTTTCATATGCTGACTTCATTTCCTTTGGAGATATTCCCAGAAGTAGGATACATGGGACATATGGTAGTTCTATTTTTAGTTTTTCTGAGGAATCTCCATACTTCTCCATAATGGATGTACTAATTTGCATTCCTACCAACAGTTTGCTAGGGTTCCCTTTTCTCTACATCCTTACCAACTTGTTATTCTTTTGACATTTCAATAATAGCCATTCTAACTGCAGTGAGATAACTCATTGAGGTTTTCATTTCAGTTTCCCTGATGGCTACTGATAAGGAGCATTTTTTATGTGTCATTTGTTCTTCCTCCTTTCAAAAATGTGTATTCAGATCCTTTGCCCATTTCTTAATTGGATTATTTATTTTACTGTTGTTAATTTTTTGAGACCCTCTTATATATTCTGAATGCTAATCCTTTATCAAATGCCTAGTTTTCAAATATTTTCTACCATTCTTCTGCTTGTCTCTTCACTCTGTTGAGTTTCCTCAGCAACTTCTTTTATATATATATCCATATGCACACATACACACACGTATAAAATCTCTCTCTTTTTGTATTTTAGAATTTTATGTAAGTTATACAAGTTTCATGAATTTCATATATACAGATTTAGGAACATAGTGATACTTCCCACCGCACCCTCCCTCCTGCTCACCTCAGCAACCTCTTAGCTTGATTTAATCCTGTTTGGTTTTTGTTTTCATTTTGCTGCCTATGTTTTTAATCAAAAACTCTTTTACCAATACCAATATCTAAGAGTGTTTTATCTATGCTTTCCTTTGATAGTTTCATAGTTTTATATCTTACATTTAGACCTTTGATTCTTTTTGAGTTGATTTTATAATGGGTGCGAGGTAATGGTCTTGTTTTGAATTTCTGCATGTGGAAATCTACTTTTCTCTTAACCATTTATGGACAAGACTCTCCTTTCTACCAGGAGTGCTATTAGCACCATTGTCAAAGGTAAGTTCATCAGAGATGTGCAGATTTATTTCTGTAGTTTCTATTCTTTTCCATTAGTGTACTTGCTATTTTTTTTTTTTTTGCCAGCACCAAGCTGTTTTGATTACAATAGCCTCCAGTATGTCTTAAAATCTGATACTGTGATATCTCCAGCTTTGTTTTTATTGTTCAGGATGTCTTTATATATTTGGGATCTTTTGCATTCCTTTGTGAATTTTAGGATTTTTTTCTAATTCTATGAAGACTGGCAACATTATTTTGATGAGAATTGCATTGAATCTGTAAATCACTTCTCGGTATAATAGATATTTTATTAATATTAATTTATTTAAAACATGAACGTGGCAGATCTTTCCAATTTCTTGTGTCTTCCATAGAAGTCTTTCATGTCCTTGCATAAATCTACCTCGATGTATTTAAAATTTTTGAAGTTACTGTGAATAAGATTGGCTTTATAAATTCCCTTTGAGGGGCTGGTGCTGTGGCATACTGGGTAAAGCTGTCACCTGCAGAGCTGGCATCCCATATGGGCACAGCTTTGTGTCCTGGCTGCTCCACTTCCTATCCAGCTCTCTGCTATGGCCTGGGAAAGCAGTAGAAGATGGCCCAAGTGTGTGGACCCCTGCACCTTCACGGGAGACCTGGAAGAAGCTCCTGGCTCCTGGATTCTGATAGGCACAGCTCTGGCCATTGAGGCCATCTGGGGAGTGAACCAGTGGATAGAAGACCTCTCTCTCTCTCTCTCTCTCTCTCTCTCTCTCCCCCTCTCTCTCCCTCTCAGCCTCTCTTTCTCTGTAACTCTGCCTTTCAAATAAATGAATAAATCTTTAAATAATAAATTCCCTTAAATTAACATCATTGTTGGAATATAAAAATGCTACTGATTTCTGTTTGTTGATTTTATATATTGGAACTTTGCTGAATTCACTTATCAGTTTTAATAGTCTTTTGGTTTGCCTACATATAGAATCGTGTCATCTTCATATGGAGATAATTCAACTTCATCCTGTCCTATTTGCATGTCTTATACTTTTTTCTCTTACCTAATGGCTAAAACTTCCAGACTATATTGAGTAAGAATGGCAAGAGTGATATCCTTGTCTAGTTCCACATGTTAGTGGAAATGCTTCTAGCTTTTCTCCATCTAATGTGTTTTTGATTGTGGGCTTGTCATTGAAAGCCTTTATTTTATTGAGATATGCTCCTTCTGTATCTCACATATTTAAGGTTATTTTTAAAATGTGAATTGGTTTTGTATTATGTCAAATACTTTCTCTGCATCTATGGAGATGACCATGTGAATTTTATCCTACATTCTGTTCAGGAGTTGGACACCATCCCTTCATCCCTGGAATAGCTACCACTTGATGAGGGTGAATGGTCTTTTCCGTGTGCTGTTAGATTCAATTTGCTAGTATTTGTTGAGAATTTTTATGTAAGTTCATTAGGGTTATCGGTCTATAGTTTTCTTTTTGTCTTTTTTGATCTGGTTTTGGAATTCAGATAGTGCTAGCCTCATAGAATGAATTTGAAAGAATTCTCTTCATTTCAATTACTAGGAGTAGTTTGAGAAAAATTAGTGTCAGTCCCTCACTAAAAGTTTGGTAGAACTCAGCAGTGAAGGCTTCTGATCTGTGATTTTCTTTGTTGAGAGACTCTTTATTATTTTAGTCTCACTACTGGTTATTGATCTGTCTAGGCTTTCTAATGCCTTTGTGTCTCAATTTTGGTAACATATTTTCAGAAATTTATCCATTTATTTTAGCTTTCCTAGTATGTTGGAACATAGATGTTCATAATACTCCCTAAAATTATATTTTTCTGGTATCAGTTGTAATAGCTCCTTTTCACCTCTGATTTTCCTGATTTGAAACTCTCTTTGTTTCTTTGTTAGTTTGACTAATAGCTTCTCAATTTTGTGTATCTTTTCAAAGGTCTACTATTTATTAGTATTTTATATTACTTTCTTGGTTTCTATTTCATTTATTACTACTATAATGTTATTTCTTTCCTTAAACTAATTTTGGGTTTGGTTGGCTCTTTTTTTTTTTTTTTTTTTTTAAGTTCTTGATATTCATTGTCAGTTTGATCTTTCCATTTTGTTGATGAAAATACTTATTGCTATGCACTTTCCTCTTAGTACTATTTTTCCTGTATCCAATAAGTTCTGATATGCTGTGTTTTCATTGTCATTAGTTGTAAGGAATTTTTAAATTTCTCTTTTGGTTTCTTCAGTAACCAACTGCTCATTCAAGGACATGGTGTTCAGTCTCCATTACTTGTATAATTTCTGGTTTCTTTTGCTGGCCATTTTCAGCTTTATTCCATTGTGATTGAAAATATACATGATGTGATTTCAATTTTTTTTAATTTTCTGAGACTTGCTTTGAGGCCCAGTCCATCCTAGAGAACGTGCCACGTGTTAAAGGAAAGAATGCGTATTCTGTACCTGTGGGATGAAATGTTCTGTAGATATTTATTAGGTCAATTTGGTATAGATTAACTCTGTTGTTTCTTTGTTGATATTTTTGTCTAGTTGATCTGTCCATTGATCAAAATGGGGTACTGAAGTCTCCCAGTGATTTCCCTGGCACTTTAATATGGAAGTGGATTGCAAGTGGAGCAGCCAAAACTATAACCAGAGCTCATAGGTTGCTGGCGTGTCAGGTGGCAACTTAACTGGCTGCACCCCAATGTCAGTTTCTACAGTTGACTTTTGTATGTTGGTCTTATGGTCTGTGGCCTTGTTATACACACTTTTCAGTTCTTTTTTTTTTTAATTTCATGGAAAAAGTTGATTAAAATGATTTTATTTTGAGGTAAAAACAATCATAATCCATGCATAGGATATTAGTCTTTCTGTAGCTTCCTTAGAATTTTCTATGCTCAGGATTGTTTTTGCAAATCAAGACACTTTCTTTTTTCTTCCCTGATTGCATTGGTTACAATTCCCAGCGAATTCTTGAATAAAAGTGACATTGGTATCTTCTTGCTAATCTTAATGATAGAACACTTAGTTTGTCCGTTATAGGTATATGTTAGTTACAAGTATTTCATAGATGTCTTTTATCAGATTGGGAACATTTCTTCCTCAATTTGTTGAGAACTTTCTCTTAGTTAAATCAGGAATATTGGATTTGCTAAAATGATTTTTTTCTCTCCTTATTAAGATAAGGCATAATGAAGTTTTTATTATATTAGTATTATTTACATGAATCATTTTTAAACATTAGACCAAATTTTCATTCATTGCATAAGTTCCATTTGGTCATACTGTATAATATTCCTGTGTGTTACTGAATTTGAGTGGTTTCTATTTTGTGCATATTCATGAGGGTAATGGAAATTCTAGTTTTTGTTTGACATTAGCTCCGAAGCAACATTAGCCATACAGAATGATTTGAAAAGTGTTCTAATCTCTGAAACTTCTTTATGAATGATTTATGTTATTTATTTTCTAAAGATTTGATAGAATTTATCTATGAAAATATGCTTCATCTCTGTAGCATAGTAGGTTAAGCCTCTGCCTGCAGCACCACCATCCCATATGGGCACCAGTTCCTGTCCTGACTGCTCCTCTTCCAGTCCAGCTCTCTGCTTGTGGCCTGGGAAAGCGGTAGAAGCTGGCCCAAGCACTTGGGTCCTTGCACCCATGTGGAAGACACGGAAGAATCTCCTGGCTCCTGGATTCAGACAAGCCCAACTCGGCACTGAGTACATCTGGGGAATGAATCAGCAGATGAAAGTCCTCTTCTTCTGTTTCTCCCTCTCTCTGTAATTTTGTCTCTCAAATAAATAAATAAATCTTTTAAAAAGAAAGTATCTGCATCTGAATATCTCTATATTGGGAGCATATTAATTACCAGTTGAACTCCTTTAATTGCAAAATGTCTGATCAGATTTTCCACTTCCTTTTTTGTGAATTTACCTAATTTGTTTCTTTCTAGAACTTTATCTTATTTAAGCTGTGTAATTTTATTTTATTTTTATATTATTTTTAAACTTTTATTTAATAAATATAAATTTCCAAAGTACAGCTTTTGGATTATAGAAGCTTTTTCCCCCCATAAGGGTCCTCCCACCTGCAACCCTCCCATCTCCTGCTCTTAGTATATACTAAATTGATCTTCTCTATATAAAGATAAGCTGTGTAATTTTATATGGTAAAGTTGCTCAAATTCCATGATAAATCTTTTAATTTGTGTAACGTCTATAGTGCTACACCTTCTGTTATTTTGCATTTTAATAATTTTGTTTGTATTTGTCTTGATAAGTTTAGATAATATTGTATTTTTATATTTCAGAGTACAGCCTTTTTTATTGATTTTCTTTTATCTTCATTTCAATAATTTCTGTTTTAATCTTTATTATTATCTATTGCCTCTGCTTTCTTTGGGTTTAATTTTCTCTTCTGTAATCACTTTCTTAAGGTGCAAATTTTGTTGATTTGTGGTCATTTTTTTTTTTTTTTTGCTTTTTTTTTTTTGACAGGCAGAGTGGACAGTGAGAGAGAGAGAAAGAGAGAAAGGTCTTCCTTTTCCATTGGTTCACCCCCACAATGGCCGCAGCGCGCTGCGGCTGGCACACCGCGCTGATCCGAAGCCAGGAGCCAGGTGCAGGGCCCGAGCACTTGGGCCATCCTCCACTGCACTCCTGGGCCACAGCAGAGAGCTGGACTGGAAAAGGAGCAACCAGGACAGAATCTGGCGCCCCAACCGGGACTAGAACTCGGTGTGCCGGTGCTGCAGGTGCAGGATTAGCCTATTGAGCTGTGGCGCCAGCCAATTTGTGGTCATTTCTAATATAAACATTTAAAGTTAAATATTTTCGACTACTTGTAGATTTACATACATTGCATAGATTTTTGCATATTTTTACATTAATTTCAAAATATTTTCTAATTTCCCTTATGAATTCTTCTTTGATACATGAGTTGTTAATCATGTGTGGTTTCTTTTTTTTTTTTAAGATTTATTTATTTACTTGAAAATCAGAGTTACACAGAGAGAGGAGAGGCAGAGAGAGAGAGAGAAGGAGAGAGAGGTCTTCCACCCACTGGTTCACTCCCCAGATGGCTACAACAGCTGCAGCTGTGCCAATACAAAGCCAGGAGCCAGGAGCTTCTTCCAGGTCTCCCACAGGGGTAGGGGCCCAGCATCTTGGGGCATCTTCTACTTCTTCCCCAGGCCATAGCAGAGAGCTGGATTGGAAGTGGAGTGGCCGAGACTCAAACTGGTGCCCATATGGGATGCTGGCATTGCAAACGGTGGTTTTACACCACAACACCGGCCCCAGGTTTATTTTCTAAAGTGTGCAAAATTCCTAGTTTCATTCTGTTGTTGATTATTTGTTTGGAGAGAATATTTTATTTGTTTGTTTTGATTACCAGTTACTATTTACAGCCTACCCTATGGTTTACCATACACAAATTCTATATTCTCTTAAAGAGTATGATGGATTATTCCAGATTTTATTTAGGGAAAGATCATCTGGGAGAGAGGCAGAGATTTTCTCTTCACTAATTTTTAAGGATAGTTTTGCTGGTTACTTAATTATTACTTGGCATCTTATATATATATATATATATATATATATATATATATATATATATACTGTCACCTCATTGCTTTCCAGCCCCTATTCATTCTGATTTGATTTTGATCAGTTGTTCATTTTATTTAGATTTTCTTTTATGTGCTGAATATTTTTTAATTTCTTTTTGACTTTCTTTTGGTTGTGGGTTTCAACAGTTTGACTATATTGTGCCTACTTGTAAATGTCTTTGTATTTCTCCAACATTGAATTTGATAACATGGTGGGTACATAGATGAATGTTTTCACACCAAATTTGACAAGCTTTTAACCACTATTTCTGCAAAAACCTTTCCACTCCTCTCCTCATCTCCCCTGCTTCTATGTATAGGTGTACAGTGCCAGACAACTAGTCTTGCCAAAGAAAGTGTGGTTATAATGGGTATTAGGCCAAACAGTAACCTGTTGAAGGCTTAGAAATACTTATGAGGGAAGAATGGTGAAATCTACTCTTAGGAAAAAAAATTTACTCAGAGAAACAATTAAGTGGTGTATGTTATAAATAAAGTCAGTGAAAAAGAGCACACTATATAAGAGTGGCTGAGGTAAATAGAAGAAATCTTTAGTGAGGCAGAAAGTTAATAGAAAAAAAACAATAAAATATTTACATAAAAATTAACCACCAAATCTATTATATTTTGTCAAATTCATACATTTAAAGTAAACAAAAATATGTATTTATTCAAGCTCCCAATAAGCTTAACTGATACAAAATATTTTATTAAAATATTGATTCTGATGATAAATGTTCAATTGAAACACCACCTGAAGAATTTCCAAAATGTTCTTTCCTTTTGTAGATGAAAATCTACATAAATCTGGATCATAGACTTATATTCTAAATAATCCCATATGCTCAAAATATGTCCATACATATGCACATTAAAATTGTCATGTAAAAATAACTTCCAAGGTTCACAATATGTGAACACCTTAAGTCATGACTAAAAGAATTAAAATATTGCAAGGTCCTATGAAACAAAGGGACAAATCATTTTGTACACTTTTCTTTCATCATTTAAAATAACCAAGTTCTTGCTTTAAATTAAAATGTATCAAAACAAATGTTTGATTTTTTTTAGCATAAAATGCAATTTGATCCTTTCTTATTTGAAAAGAACAGTTTTTTTTTAATCCTATAAAACATAGACAAAAATTGTTCCCTTCTCTTTTAACGTAAGAACCACATCATCCTATTTAATTTCAGAGACTAGAAAAGCTGCCAAAAGGATGGTATTGGCTAAAAAACATGGATGCATTGCCAAATTAGTCTTCAACTTTTAGTAGTTTTATGAAATAATTACAGCCCTCTTAACATTTTCCCACGTTTTAAAAATTGGATAATAATCTTTTGACCATGATCGTACCTGTTTGACTTATAGACTTGAATGAACATGATGTCACAAAACATAAAGGACTCAGAAATAGAATAACAAAGGTTGGTTTTGACATCAACACTACTGGCTCCAGTTTTTCAACATCTTATTTCTCTTAATATATTTTCTTTCAGGTTGCACATATGTTGATTTCAAAACTTAAATGAAAATTCCTATTGACATTGGTAACTGTGATAATTGTGATAACTGACGTTGTCCACTGTAGGTTTTCGGAATAATAAATAGAATTTCTTACTGAAGGAATGAATTAACCATACTTATTGCTATTAATCTCTTTCTCCAGAAAATCAGGTGCAAGTTACATATTGATGAATAAGCAGGAAGGGAGACAGATTCAGGTGCTTGATCTGAGGAGAGTGGCATTCTAGTTAACAGAACAGGATTAAAGTATGGCTTCAGATATTCCAAATATTACTCAAATAGGGCTTGAAAATCTACACAACCATATTTGGCTCCCAGGCAAATGGGTACCGTGAGCACCATGCCTCAGCAGCTTCACTGTGTGGGTTAGATTTAGGGACCTATAGGTGTCAAAAGCATATTCTTATTACTGAGTCATTGATGTGTATCTTCAAGACAAGTTCAGGGTAGCATTTAGAAGATATCCTCAAATTCAGAAAATAACTTTATATATACAAATCTGACTCTAAGCATGTTGTCCAAAAGAGACATCAGACAAGAGTTCCACAGCCCATGGTACTAAAAACCACATGTAGAAGTCATGACTTATACAAAATTTATAACTCAGTCATGACAACTCATTTGCATAATTAATGTACAAGACGTGTAACAGTTTGATGAAACAAAACTAATTATATCAGCAATATATGAGACATGATATTGAATACTGACTAAAATTCAAATCATGTTATGGATTTTATTTGAGAGGCAGTCAGAGAAAGGGTGAGACTGTTCTCATCTGCTGGCTCACTTACTAAATGTTCATAAAGGCCAGGACGAGGCCAGGGCCAAAGCCAGGATCTGGGAATGCGATCCACTTCTCCTGAGTGGGTGAGAAGTCATCATCTCCTCCCAAGGTCTGCATTACCAAGAAGCTGACGTTAAGAGCCAGAGTCAGACACCAGACCCACAGTCACCAACGTGCAACACCGGTGTCCTAAGCACTAGGACAAATGCCCACCCCTGACTCTTGGAATTAATAACTTCTTACCTCCCTACTGCCACATGTTCTAACACACGATGAGGCTGGTAAACATAGAAATGATTAACACATAGATCTAAGAAATTTAAATTGTGTCTGCCAGTCATATATTTGGAATTCAACAGTAAAGCAAAAGCTATTACTGGAGAATCATGGGAATTTAATTAGAATGATGTCATTCATTGTTCCACTTACTCAGTATAAAGGTTTTCAACACACACCATATAATACATTTTGTAGTATTTGTGTAAGAATATTTACCTCCTAAAGGCCTGAGTTAGTATTTGTATTCACAGTTTATGTCAAGCCTAGATTTTACTTCTTAGGGACAAAGTGATTTGTGAGATCCATTTTTAAGTTTTCTTGTGATTCCAGTTAATAATGTAGCTGCACTCATCCTATATCCTGTGCACCAATCTTGAGTGACTATGGCAGATTCAGTTATGTCAAATAAATGACCATACCTCAAAGACACACAAACCATTCATGTGCATAGAGCTAGCTTTGCAGGAACAATATATGTGAAATAAATCGGTCAGGGTTTCCATCATCTTATGTCCACAGAAAAGTTCTTAGGCACAGACTAACATTTAATTCAAAACAGTACAATGAAAACAAGGGAAAGAATTATTTTTGTCTATCTCCCTGGTACAGAACATTCCTCCATGGAGTAAAGATTATGAGTCACATCTTGCAAAGTCATTGGTATCTGGTACCTAACATTTTCTGAGAACAAAATTTATTTTAGGAACTGTTCAGTGTGTAGTAGGTTTATCATCTCAGATAATAAATAAAATAATCCTGACAGCTGAACCTTTGTGCCTTTGATTTACAAATGACAATTGACATTTCATTCCTTAAGACTCAAATACGGGGGATAGGCACTGTGATGCAGCAGTTTATGTCTCCAGTTTAGATCCACATCCCCGTATCAGGATGGTTTGAGTTCTCATTATTCTCTGCTTCTGGATCCAGTTTCCTGCAGGGGGTGATGCCAAAGTACTGGAAATCCTGCCACGATATGGGAGATCCAGATGGAGTTATGAGTGCCTGGCTTTAACCAGGCATCTCTCTGGTTGTTGAGAGCCTCTGGAGAGTGAAATGCCAGGTATCTTTCTCTCTCCCTCATTGTCACTCTGCCTTTCAAATAAACAAAACAAAAACAAATTTTTTTCTTTTTTAGAAGAAGACTCAAATCTAAACTGACCTCGATGACTACCATCCCAAACTTTATCAGGGCACAAGAGTTCTATCATGTATAATAAAATAAGATTTAAAAAGTAAATAACACCAAGAGAAATAAATCAAAAGGTATAATGTGAATAAGTAATAAGGTGAGTAGGAGAAACCAATGCAGGAAGGTGGATGTGGTCAGAGCACCTTCAAGGATGAATTAATGGAGAAGACATGGGGAGAACGTCAGGAAAATCTAAGCAGATATGATGGTAAGCATGTTTGTTTACAGCATTGTAAAAGGACAACTTTAAAAATCATTTTTTTTTTTTGAGAGGCAGAGGAACAGAGACAGAGGAAGTGACATAAAAAAAGAGATTGAGACAGATTGACAGAAAGAGGTCCCATCTGCTATTTCACTCTCTAGGTGCCTACAACAATGGCTGGAGACTAGGCTGGCCTGAGATCAGGATCCAGAAACTCCATCCAGGTCTCCCTCATGGGTGACAGGGATCCAAATATCTGAGCCGTCACTGCTGCCCTCTTTAGTCTGCATTAGAAGAAGCTGAGGTTAGGAACCATAGGTGAGTATCAATTCCAGGCACTCAATGTGGGATGTAGGCATCTTAACCACTATGCTAAACTACTGCTCTATAGCAACCAACTTTTTGAAAATTCAAAAGATGTTGAGGATATATTTTGTGGGCAAACTGCATGACAGAGTGTGGAATTTGGACTTATGCTTGTAGCTAAATGAAGCTGATGAGAGTTGTTAAGCAGACAGCTGATAGAGTGATGGACAACTAAAGAAAGGCTGTTACTTAACTTTATGAAAACATGGCACAGGCACCAGTTAGAAGACGAGCACAGCTCCTCGGGCATGGGGCAGTGAGGACACGTTGAGGATATCAAATGCTCTTTGACTCCTAACTGGCTATGGCATTTGCCAACTGTTCTCTAGCTATACAGGAAGTCTGGTCCCTGACTAATGCAGTCATGAATTTGTCCCAAGTGTTTGGATAGTATGATGGAGTGGGAGTAGGGATGTAAAGATGGTCACCTCACAGTGACACCTATGATTCTGATTTGCTGGTCAGGCATCTTCTGGCCAGAGGTCAAATGGCTAGGATGGACATGGGCAGGCCCAAAAAAATAGACCTGTGGCTGCTAAAATACTACCCAGAACCCAAGAGGATGAGACTGAAGATGAATGTGATTGAATTATTTTTCCATTGTCATGGCGATACAGCGTTTGGGTGTGGTTGATGCCTAGGTTAGGAAGATGTCCTATTGATAGCTGGACACATGCCTTATTTGGGTCCAACCTGTGTAAGCAGCCCTATCTCCCCTTTCCTCTAATCATGCCATATTATTCTTACATTCCTTTGTGTCTATCTTATTCTCCTTCTGTTTGTCGCTGGGTCTCACCACACACACACACACACACACACATACACACACATACATCATAGAAGATCTTGGTGTTATCAAATATGAGAAGGAGATGGTGCAAGTCCTGTGCAACCATCACACTGAGCATTCACACACTTCATTGAAACTAGGTGGCTGATATCAACCATTATTCATCAAGTGCACTGGGCTTCCCACCCTACTCACTGTGGATATTAAGATTGACTGTCATGAGCATTCCTTTGGTCCCTTTGATTGTCACTTTCTCCAGCTTATGTATTCAACAGTCCTGAGTATTATAAGTGTGACCCCTCATTTAGCTCATGTCTCAGTTACTCCGAATACTTTTGAGGCAGTGTGGACACTCCTTTTTGATTTTACAACACCATTGCTTGTGTAAATCTAAACTATCAAGGAAAATGCATTGATCTCTTTTTTTCCCACCTTAAAAGATCAAATCCCTATGACTAGAAAGATAACTTGACACATATTGCAGAAGCTGTCCAAAAGACTTTACTTGCAAACTGAGATCTTCAATGGCAAAGATTCATGACTGATAAGAGAAAAATATTATTTGCCATGAAACTACTTTCAGTGAAGTCCACCCAGGATGTTCCTTCAAAAGTGTGTTTCAAAGCTGAAGTACTTAATCTAAATATATTTATGGAACTCTTACATTTTGTGGGGCTAGGTGGATATTGACAGTGATTAAATTAAACCTCTGTTAACTACTTCAAGAAAATTTCTTGAATATTGCTTGTGACATCACATTAACAATGCATTATTCATCTGGGTTCAGTGTAAGAGAGATGTTTAATTTGAAGCTTTTGCCACATGAAATAAAAAAATGTGTCGAAGAATTCTCTTTTAAGTAGCAAACATCAAAAATTATTTTATTCCTATATCAAAAACTAGGGGAATTAGAAGGCTATGCATAAGATATTTAAATAAATCAAATACTTAATTATACATATCAATTACACAGATTTTTCTGTATATTCTGTAGCAATGTTTGAATTTTACATCTAATTGCATGTAGAAGCAGTGTGTGAAGAAATATGTAGGTCACAGAATGGCCAAATGTAGAACAGGATTCCAAATTATAATGCCCCACATTTCAAAACCGGCTGCTGATAATTTGCCTAGTTTGTATTTCTTTGGCATCAGCGGCAGCTTTGCTAAGGAAAAGTAAATGTCATAAAATGTTTTGTTTTCCATCAGCCACTGGCAAATAGTTGGCATCTGTTTTCTGTTGTCTAGCGGCAGTTGTGTTTTCTGAAACAGAAGTTTCCAGTCTTCATTGAATAACTTGTTGATTTAGGACCCTCTAGGGACCAAAAACTGAAAAACTTGTTTGAGGAAAGAAAATCAAATTCCTGAAAACATTTGGGCTTCAGAAATGTGGACGGATTCCTTGTGCATTCCATCACAGGTCCTGTGGACTCACCTGTGTTTCCAGAACACACAGGAAAGAAGTAATTGTCCTATGAAAACCAAAAAGATGGAGTTTTCATGTTGCAAATTGGAAAGAGAGGAAAGGTCCTCTTTAAGCTAATTTTGTTCTCTCTCACCTTCAACTACTTTTTGACAAGAGCCACACATGTTAGTTGATACAAAGAAAACGGAAGGGAGCCAAACCTCCAGAGTGGAGAAATTGGGTCTGCCTTGAATTTAAGCATTTTGAAAAGCTCAGTTAAGTGGGGGATGTGATTATTTGTAGAGCAGGAAAGGCACTTAGGAATGCGACTGTAGGAGGCTCTCTGTTTTCAATGTTTAAGAGCAGATAAAAGGCCACTTTCACTGACACCAGGCTTCTTCTGGCTGAGGACTAGGCCATTAATAGTCATTAACACGCTTTCAAATTTGTTGCCAAAGTGGTAATGAAATCAACACCTTCTAATTTTTATACTGCATTACTGCCAAAGCACATTTGGTCTTGTCACTACATAGCGATGTGTTGTGCGATGCGTTTACTATTTAATATCTCAACATAAACACTGAATAAAAACATACATACATCTTCTATGATGTGAGGACATGTGGCCATTGTGCTGCGAATCAGTAAGGATCAATTGTTGAAGCTTAGCTCACGGTTTAATGGGTGAAGGGCAGATAAACCACCTTCAGGGTACCTTGCCTCTGTTTTCCTATTTTGAGTTGACCATCGATTTAGTTTTTCCAAACAAATCATTAGATGAAAAGCTATCCTTAGGAGTATGACTCCATGCCATGTTCCTACCCTTTCTCATTAGAGAAATGTTTTGGATCTTGGATAATTAGTTAATATGATGAACATCTTTTTACCAAATGAAACCATGCCTCATCTACTCTTAGTAATTGATGGTCTGCAAGTTTTACTTTAAAATAGACTGGCAGACTTAGCAGCTGGTGTCCCACCCCATTCTCCTTTATAACTATGTGATACAAATTATGATTTGGGCAATATAAAATGCTCCTTCTAAGAAGAGAAAGCAAGCGACGGGTAGTAGAAAAGGAGGAAAGAGCAGAAGAAATATCTTTCTTTAAATAAAATTAATTACTTGAAAGACAAAGTGCAGAGAGAGGAGGAGAGGGAGAGAGAGAGAGAGAAAGAGAGAGAGAGAGAGAGAGAGAGAGAGAAAGCTTTCACCCACTGCTTCTCCCCAAATGCCTGCAACAGCTGGGACCGGGTCAGACTGAAGCCAGGAGCCAGGAGCTCCAGGTCTCCCACATGTGTGGCAGGAACCCAAGTACCTGGGCCCTCACCTGCTGTCTCCCAGGCACAGTAACAAACCTGGACTTGGAAGCAGAGTAACTAGGACTTCAAGTGGCACTCACATATGGGATGCAGTGTCTCACTTAGCAGCTTTAACCCACTATGCTACAATGCCGACCCCAAGTCTTTCTTGTTCATTTATAATTTAATTTTCTTTCCCTGGCTTCCTGATTTTTCTTCACTACTGAAACATATTTGTAAATTATAGCTCTATTTTCCATTCCTAAATCCCACCCCAAACCTGTAATTGGAAGATAAAAGAAAAAAAGTTCGTAAGATTAATTAACCTGTGTCCATCCCATCCTAACACAAATCACAGTTGCTTACCTACATCCAAGCCTTATATCTCTGCCCTACATACGCACCTTCCCTTTCAGCCTCTTATCTTTCGCAGACTCACCAATGACACTGGTGCACCTCTTCCCTTCGAAAAGTGTCTGGAAGACTCAATGAGTCTGTGCTATCTTCAAAAGGGAAGATGTATATATTTTCAACCCATGTTTTCTAAGACTAATCATCATGACTTACAGAGGCATGATCATTTCCTGCTGAGGGACTAAGTATGATGTAGGAGAGAAGGAGGGATACAAAGTACATTTTTTTACCCTTACCCACTACCTGTTCTAACTACCACTGACAAACTCACTAGAATTGATCGCTCATATCATAGGCCAGGAAGACTGAAGAGCTCTGTGTATTCATTGTGACAGGTTTTGGCTATGGAAATATTTATTTATTCATATAATTATCCAATATAACACAATTATTTTGTTGTTCCCAAGTTCTGAGCAGTATGATCGGTCCTTGATTTTTCTGGAGGAAAAGCGAACTATGCTCATAAGCAATAGACAGCATTATTTTGAAGTTAAATGACATAATGTGTGGCTTGCACAAAGTATTATAGAACAGTACAGCAGAAGTAAAAGGCCTCAGTTAGCCTAAAAGAATTGAACTATCCTTTTTCTACTTTCACTCTGTTGCTCAATGCTGACACTGGCCAAGAGAATGCAAAAAGCCATCGTCAGCTTTGGTGTGGGCAGAACACTGGCTGGTGCAGAGAGAGCCAGAGCCAGCCTTTCAGGGACCACCCTTTAGTAAAGTGAAGCCATCCATGCAGAAAATCATGAGCTGGAATTTGAAAATGAGCACAATCAAGATTGCTCCACAAAGTCAGAAAAGGAGCCAAGGGGATGTGAAAACCTAGAACTCTGGAAAAATGAGGTTAAGGGAAAACAACACTTCATTAAAGAAAAGGTAGAGTTGGCTATCAAAAACCCCCACCATATTCTTATTCACAGAAAACCTGAAGTCACTACTACATTTAGGGTAGATTTAGGACTTACCAACTTTGGAACCAAGCCTAATTAAGCTTCAAAAATGAAATTTCAGGATCTATACCAAAATTAACTAATTCATTTTCAAATAGATTACATGAATCATCATAAAATTTCTTGCTACTATTGCTGTGTATCAACAATGTTTGAAGATATCATATAAAGCTTTGCCCATTTAAAGGTTTCCAAAGTCTGTAATCTCTCCCTATAGATAATTTTATGTCTTTTCTAATTGTCATTTTTATATCTAAAAATATTTTTAGAAGCTTTTAGCTTCTTGTATTTAAAAGCCTCCATGTTTATTCTGGCAAGTATGTAAGAAATATGCCCCACCCCCTACCCAAGTTTTAACATATTCTATATAGCAGCGATACACAGAATTTTGTTGTGATTGGCCGATAACAAAGGATAACATTAAGAAACTATCCTGATAAAAACCACTCAAAGCTTGCAAGCACATGAAAACACTAAAGGTTACATAGGAAAAATAGTATGATTTACTGGATTATGCATTTTTATTGTTTCTCCAGTTAAATAAAATATATTTGACCTAAGGAGTCCCCCACCCCCAGATACTGCTCCTGACTCCTCTTACCTTGATTTCAAGTATATGTACTCTACATTGGAGTTCTTCCTTTTCTTGAGCTGCTGAGTGAACAAATTTCAAAGAAGAGTCCTCCAGGATAATCTTAGAGGATATTTACTTAAGTATGAAAAAGAGAATGTAGAAACTCTAATGTTTCCTGTAATTATTAATGAATAACTAAAAACTCAAGCATTGGCATGAAGATGCTCCTTCCTCAGGTACAATATTTTTGAGTGAATATTGGCTGTATTGTATAATGATATTTATCTCAGACAGCTCTCGTGGCAATGGAGTTGGTATAGACTCACCATGAATTATGCATGTCTGTTTTTCTACAACATTGCTTTATGGGCTCACTTAAAACTTTGTTATAATCAAAAACCGCATTTTAATTTCATATGCAGTTTTGTCATAGAACTCATGGTCCTATCTTAGCAGTTACTTTCAGGGAAAATTAACCTTTAAAGAATAAGTGTAGATGTGCTTGGGATAGACATTTGGATTTTAATAGTTCTCTATGAATAATGTTTAGTGTAAAGACTTACCTAAACACACCAAAAACTTGATAAACTGACGATACATTTAGATATAGCCAAAATATAAAATAGCTATTTTTCTGATGGGATACATTTAGATATAGCCAAAATATAAAATAGCTATTTTTCTGATGGGACCACCCAGATTATCCTAATATTTGTTCCTGGGCTGGTTTCTGCCTTCATTTTGTAGGTGAGGGCATTAAGAGTCAGGTAATATTATGGTCACAGCAATTAACAGAGAGCCATCAGTATACATGGCTTACATGTATTCCTTCCACAGCTACCCACCTCTGAAAAAAAGCTGAAATTTACCTGAAGCTGCCTATTTCAAAATTTACTTGGTATATTAACATGTTCAGGTTTTTTCTGGCTTATTGGGAAATTAGTTTCAAACAGTCAGAAATACATGCAAAAAAAAAATCTAGAACCGAACAAGATATTTACAATATTTATATTGCAAAACAAATCAAATATATTAGAATTTTCTACAATGTATGTTGAGTTTTGCTAGTTATCTAACTTTGAAAGTCTCAGATCTTCTTATGAATTTCTTGACATTATCTTTTCATATAATCCAGTTATTTTTTCTCATAAAATCCTAGCAGACTTGCTATCCTGAGAGTCTAAGCAAAAGTGAATATATAATGGTAATAATGTGTGTCATTGAAAAATGGATGATCTTTGCCAAATTTAGGCTCCAGATACAAAAAGAAAACTTTCATTTTGGCAATAATTTCACTATTTCCACACAGGTTCTGAAATTTCATATTTTTCCCTTTTCTGTGAAGATTTGTTCATTTATTTATTTGAAAGGCAGAGTGACAGAAAGAGGAGGGACAGCAAGATGGGAGGGGTTGGTGGGGAGAGAGAGAGAGAGAGAGAGAGAGAGAGAGAGAGAGAGAGAGAGAAGAGCTTCCATCCCCAGATTCACTTCCCAAATGGCTACAACAACCAGGCCTGGGTCAAGCAAAAGCCTAGAGCCAAGAACTCCATCTGGATCTCCATAGCACTGGCCCCCCAGATCACTGATGTGGGGGCAGGAACCAAAATACTAGGACCACATTCTGCTGCTTTTCCAAACTCATTAGCTGGGAGTTGGATCGGATATGTGGAACAGCTGGATTTTGAACTGTTGCTGTGATCTGAGATGTGGGTATTCCAAACAGCAGCTTAACACACTGCACCACAACACCAGCTTCTTAAAATCCTGCATTTAAGATAGGGTCAGATACTTTAGAAGAATTTTTTGAAAACCTGATTTTCAATATTATGTTTAATAAAATGAAATGGGAAGCAAGGAACTGAAAGAACATATTGGCAATAGATGTATCTGACAAAAGACTTATGAAGAATAATAGCAACAATACTAAAAACTCAATGAAAAGTTGACAAAGAACAGGAAAAGGTTTAGGAATGGCCAATAATCATATCAAAATGCTTAAGAATATCAGTCAGAATACCACATTAAAAGCACTGTGTCACTTAAAAATAAAAGTTAAACCTTATAAAAGGCAATATATATATATATATATATATATATATATATAAATACAACAAACCCACCACACTTCATTTTCCTGAAGAATTAAAAAACAAGTAGATGAATGACGTTATGAAGTGTTGGTGAGGCTGTAGAGAAACTGGAATGCTCAGATTTTTTTTTAAGAAACATAACATGATGCAAGCACTTTGGTAAAAAGTTTGATATTGTATTATATGGCAAAACACTCACCTACAATATGACTGTGTAATTCTACTTCTTGTATTTTTTTGTTTTATAATTTATTTTTATTTATTTGAAAGACAGAGTTACAGAGAGAGATAGAGGCAGAGAGAAAGAAAGGTCTTCTGTCCATTGGTTCAGTCCCCAAATGACCTCTATGGCCAGAGCTGAGCTGATCCGAAGCCAGGAGCTAGGAGATTCGGGATTTCAGGTCTCCCACGTGGATGCAAAGGCCCAAGCACTTGGGCCACCTTCTACTGCTTTTCCGGGCCATAGCAGAGAACTGGATCAGAAGAGGAGCAGCTGGGACTCGAACTGGTGCCTATATTGGATGTGGGCACTGCAGGCTGAGGCTTTAACTCACTGCACCACAGCACTGGCCCCTGTTTCTTATTTTCAATCCAAGAGAAATGTAAGCATTTGTTCATACAAAATACAGAAATTCTCACAGCCTCTTCACTCAGAATATTCACAAGTGGAAAAATCCATCTGTCCATAAAGAATGCATGCTAACTAGCAATACAAAGGAATGAACTCCTTAGCATGAACAAATCTCCAAAATATTATGTGACATGAAGGAGTGCATGCATAGGGTACTACAAAAACATGCATACTCTGTGATTTGACAGTTGAGTTTCTACCACAGACCAATCCAACTGTGATAAAATCTGAGCAGCTGTTGCCTGGGGCTGGGAATAAGCATGGGATCACTGACTAGAAAAGGGAAGAAGACAACTTCTTGAGTGTCTGGAAATGATGTACACCTTGACAACAGGGTATACCCATTTGCAAAGCTCATCTGTGCATGTAAAAATCTCAGGATTTCATTGTATGCTAATTACACCCAATTTCTTATTTAAAAAGCACAGAAATAATCATGCAGAGGAATAGAGGTAGATCTGTGATATAAATCTGGATAATTTTCTCATCATGTTATTATCAGGTTTTTACAGAGGCAAATGTATACCTTTGAACTTTTGACTTCCATGTCTTATTTACTGTTATTCCAATAGAATTTTTGACATCTAGATAATTTCGATTTTAATCTGAATTTTTAATTTGTAAGATTGTGTTATGATTTTATGGATATGTTGTTAGTGCCTGCATCTACTTGTATTTTTTGTGTCTTCTCATACTTCAAGATGCATATAAAACCCTAAATAACAAAATTGTATTGTCAATTTGTTAATTTTTTTTCTTCTCATACCATGATAAGCACTAAGCATTTGATTATGGTCTTGAATAAGTTACATCCGCTCCCTTAACAAGGTTAAGTATTTAGTGATCCATTCTGCAATTAGAAAGTGATAACATGGTAAGTGACAGAATGGTGTTAGCAAAAGATGCTGTGTTGAGTAAGGAGGCTAATGATGACACCTGCTTATACGAGGGTAACCCACTGCCATTGTGACCGGTGTGGACCTCATTCTGAGATCTCTGGCAAATGTTTACAGGGTTCTAATTAGAGTTTAAGATAATTCCATGCATGTTGAGAAAAATCTCTTCTGTCAGCCTGTTGAAAAGGAATCGATTTAATGATGACAGCCAGTCAACAATGCGAGTATCCTCTGGGGTACTTCTCGCTGGACAGCAATGGCCTATGACTCTAGCAGCAGCAGAGAGAGCAGGGTGGGAGGGAGGAAGACTTGATAAACATTTTGGATTTGCCTTATGCGTATCTCAGATATTTTATTTGAACAACAAGAATGCAAATGCTATGACGAAGATGTCTCTGGGTTGAAGATGAACAAGTGTTACTGAGTAGACTTGGTTCCTCACGAAGTATCAGTGACTCTTACTGATTTTATTTCATGCTTTTGAACATTTCTGCTTTGTGATGGCACCTTAAGTGCAACCTTAAGTTAATTTTATCTTCTAGAAGATGGTTTTAGTGTAGAGATGATCAGAATCAGTCTCCACTGGAAAGTATTTGGGAAAAAAGATACCCGATTTTGGGAAGTGGATAGCTGAGGGAAAAGCATTATTCCAAGTGGAAGGAACAACCTATGCAAAGGCCCTGACATGGGAATGTTGGCCTGAGCCAACAGATCTGGGATCTCAAATTTTTGGAGGTTGGGCTTGAAAGAAAATGTTCAATTTCTTATTTATTCAACTATAGTGATAATTGTAGAGTTGGTATTATATTTCATTGGAATGTCAGTCTCCCTGCCAGGAGACCCACTGCACCAAATCTCATAGAGCAAATCTCAAAGTATACAACACATTCATTCTCTCTTATGTTTAGTAAAGTTGAGTAATACACTGGAGAAACTAAGACAGGCCTTCTTTCCAAGCTCTATGTCTGGCTCTGATTTCCATCACCAGATGCCTAAGGATTGACCACGTCTGATTTTCCTCTGACTCCCTGCAAGCTCTTCAAGCCCAGACCCCTTTCTTTGTGGTGTACTGCAGTTCTCTTCCAGTCCCTGACATTTCCAGTGAGGGTCACTGTAAATACAGTGCCAGTAACAGGAATAGATTCTTACATGTCGGGTAGGATCTTCACTATTGTTGTGCAAATTAACTGACTGAAACCAAATAGTGTTAATGTGTTATTATGGTTAAGGTTAATAAGCCCTTGATTATCTCTGAGCATATTATAGCAGGCACATTATTTTAAAGGCCTATTTTGTTAGACTAACTCTAACTGGTAAATGAGCAACACATTCATGGGCATCACGTATTAACTCAAGCATGGGATTTTGAGCCACCTAGAGCTAGTTCAATTTCTTTCCCACTGTCTTCCCTTCCCCTCCCCAGTGTTGGTTTCCTCCTGAGGTTGGGTGCCTGCAGTATTGTAGTTTGTGTGTCATTTATAATCCACCAAATCCAGCAGATAGCCAGCAAGTCATTTTAATTCTCTGAGGCTCAGTTAGCTTATTTCCACACTTTAGTAGCAACCATCTGTCATTGTTCATAGAGGAGATTGCTCTTTGGACTTTAAAAGACTTGTCATCCTTCTGGGATCACGTGTGGGGATTTTCCTGCTTTCTCATGTGTCATTTGTAAAATTTTGACGTTACTACCGGCAAGCGATTATAGAGGATAATCACTAACTCTTTGGTTTAGTCTTAACCAAAATAATATTGCTATATCAAGAATACTATGTGATGGGGCTAGCACTGTGGCACAGCAGGTTAACGCCCTGGCCTGCAGCACTGACATCACCTATGGGCGCCGGTTCAAGACCTGGCTGCTACACTTCCGATCCAGCTCTCTGCTGTGGCCGGGAAGGCAGTGGAGGATGGCCCAAGTCCTTGGGCACCTGCACCTGCGTGGGAGATCAGGAAGAAGCTCTTGGCTTTGGATCGGTGCAGTTCCAGCCATTGCGACCAGTTGGGGAGTGAACCATCGGATGGAAGACCTCTCTCTCTCTCTCCTCTCTCTGTGTGACTCTGACTTTCAAATAAATAAATAAATCTTTTTTTTAAAGGGTGTTACTACTAAGTAGCCTGCCCTTCCTTGAGGTTCTATTTGTTTCCAGTGGATGCCCATTCAGGGACATAGCCCTTGAGAATGGAACATAGGCATCAGTAAGATACTTGCTCTCTACCAAGTGAAGAATACATTCTTCAAGTCCTTCCAAAATAGTGACTGGATATTTTATAAGCCCTATTTATAGCTGAAAAACCCGTTTAACATCCTCCTGTCAAAATTACCAAGACTCCTATTCATAGGCTGTATTAAACACATGATGCTATTGCTGATCCAAAAAAATAGAGAGCAAAGAATTTTTTTTAAATCTGTGAATGTAAATGCCAAAAATGAATCTGTCTGGCTTTGCGTACCACCATGGTTTGACAGGCAAAGAAGGTGTAAAAAAAAAAAGCTGCTGATTTAGAGGCAGAGTTAGCTGTCAGTTTGTGGGAACTTTCAGTGTCTTACAAAGATGTTGGAGGAAAATGTGACAAAATACTTGAGTTTCTCCATTCCCATGGTGCCATGGATGCTGGGTGGTATGTCGCCCACTCAGCATCTGTTCTAACTCTTATTCTTTGTATCAGCATTCAGATTTCCTCTTGTCCAAGTGGTATCTGCATGTGTAGAGTTTGGGTTAATTCCTTCAGCCAGTGAACACATTCTGGTCCCTGAACATGCTCATTGTAGCATGCACCTGCAGTTCCCTAACTGATCCAATCATGGCAGCTCCAGGAGCTCTTGCATGTTGTTCTGGGGATTTTTGATATTTTTTTCTACAGGAACAGGGGAAAATAATACATAGCTACAGTCACTCCAGGAAGAGAGTTTAAACAACACAGGGGCCTAACATAAGAAAAGAAAGCACCTACACACAGAAACACAGGAACGTGCACTGAGTTTTGACATATGAAAAATGTATTAGTTGCCTTTGAATGGACAATTCCTTGTCTTGTTTTTGTATGTAGAAAGTGTCCTGCTCACGGTGATCATTGTGTACATGAGCAGTGATCAGAAAGCCAATTCCAGCCAGTATTCCTAAGGGCTCTCTACATGAAGACTGCCCTTTTGTTTGGGGCAGCCAGTACTGTTTATCCTCTGTGTGCAGCCCTGCTTCTTAGATACTTAGGAAACCCAGTTTGCTTATGCAAAAATTGCAGCCAATGCTTTCAATTGTAGTAGCAATTTCCTCTTGCTACTACAGTCTTTCTTTCCATGCAGACTGCATTTGTCCTGTATTACCTGCACCTGAGTTTTAAAAGATCTTGCTAGGTCCAGATTTCACTGACACCAATAACTGAGTGTTCTCAGCTCAGAATTTTTTTTTTTTTTGCTTTTACATTTTATTCAAGTGATTAACCCATTTACATTTATTGTCATAGTCCATATGTTTTCTATGCACTGTTAAAATTTCACTTTCTATTTTTATGCTTCCTGATTGCTTCTTCTCCTTGCTATCTTTTGTAGTTTAAGTTGTAAGAAATATGGACTTGATTTCTTCACATAATGAGGGAGCTTTATGAAGCCAAGGTGAAGCAATGTAACCAGCAGACGGTCACCCAGCATTTTCGACAACTCCCGTGTTTCAGAACTCAGTAACTTTTCACTTTAGGGTTGCAGCATTCAAATAGTTGAAAGAAAAGGAATCCTTCACCGGTACCTGCTGTATCTCATTGATAATCTCTCCATGCCAGTCTTCCTTCTTCTGTTTCTGTTCTCAGTCTATGGGCTTGCACTTCTCTCTCTCCTGAAATAGGAATTCTGATGGATTCAGCCAACTCCTGTCATCAGAACTGTTCATCCTAGATGTCTTCTCTGAAAGAGCTGACTTGTTCATCAGTGGACTCTTTTGCCCCACATCCTTCTCCCTCATGCCAAGGGTTGCAGGAAGTCTGCAGTCAGATTGCTTCTCTAGGTTGGTCCCCCTGAGAGAAATGGAAACTGGGCTATTTCTCTTGGAATGAAATTTTGTTTGATTGACATATGTAGTACAATTTCCTGTATTTAAAACCTTATATCCATTTATATAATTGTGAGATGAAATAATCCAATTAACAAATGGAAAAATCACAGTTATTTACTCTGATTTGCTACACACACACACACACACACGCACATTGACTGTAATCCAAAACAGTACTGGCTTAAAAAAATGGGAGGTTATAGCTCTCTTATGAAAAACAAATTTGCCACTCTTTTTCCTGTATCTTTCTTGCTTAATTTTATCTTTTACTTATTAAATAATTATTCTTTATTTATTTATTTGGAAAGGCAGAGAGAGAGACTGAGATTTTGAGAGACAGACATGTAGGGATTTCCACTGTTGGATCATTCCCTAACTGCCTGCAACAACTGAGGCTGAGCTTGGCCAAAGACAGGAACTCAGTCTGAGTCTTCCACAGGGGTACAGGGATCCAAGTACTTAAGTTTCCACCTGCTGCTTCCAAGGCAGGAAGCTAGAGCCAGGTACAGAACAGAGATTCAACCCCTAGTACTCCAGTATGGAATATAGGTGTCCCAATCATGTTTTATTCACTGTACCAAATGCCCACCTGACATTTTTCAAATAGAAATTTGAACACGTGCATCTTGTTTCCAATTCTGATAAGCAGTTTCCTTCAAGTTCACAAAAAAGCTGCTCTATGTTATATTTCTCTACTTATCAGTATCATGAATGATTCAGTAATTATTGATTCTGTATTGTGCATAAGAAGGAAATCAGCACACTTCTTTTTCTGTCATTGTTCTTGTCTTTTTCCAGTTTTTGATGATTTTATGGTATTCTGAATAATTATTATTATATTATTATTATAATGAATAATCATTATTTCCAAGTGTTAATTTTTATTATGTTTCTTCTAAGATTTACCAAAGGGGCCAGTGTTATGACACAGTGGTTAAGATGCCACCTGCAACACTAGGATCCCATAGGAGTGCCAGTTTGAGTCCCATATGTTCCAGTTCTGGTGCTAATGCACCTAGGAAAGCAGCAGAGATTGGCCCCAGTACTTCGGCCCCTGCACCCTTGTGGGAGACCTGGATGAAGCTTCTGGCTCCCGACTTCCACCTGATCCAGCCCTGGCCATTGTGATCATTTGAGGAGTGAACCAGGTAATGAAAAATCTCTTCTCTCTCTGTCTTTTCCTCTCTTTGTCAGTCTGCTTTTCAAATAAATAAATAAATCTTGTTTGTTTTTTTTTAAGACTTACTGAAAAAGACAAGAGGGATTCTGGAAATGTGGCAGTCTGTTTTGAATATATAGTTTATACTTCATTCTCTGATTTTCTACAACTCCTGCGCTAGAAGAATCTGGTCACTCTGAGATGACTTACCATCTGAGTTACTGCTAGTATGGTGATGGGGCTTGGGAGTCTCACCTTTGAGAGAGAAGCCTAGAGAGACAGTGGCCAATGCATATTCAATGCTGGCACCTGAAACTAGTACTGGAACAGGTATGCTTTCAACAATTTTAGGACTATAAAATTCCACCAGCCTTCTCTCTCTCTCCTACACTCTTGTGTATACCTGGGCTAGGATATTGGCCCTGCATGAAAACGTGTGTTCTCCCCAAGGGACTGGAAACAGGAGTCCTTCCACTGCTGGTGGGGAAGCCCATCTGAGATTATCCCAATTAGCAGAACTCAAACTCAGAAGCCAACAACACTGACAATTTCAAAAACAAAGTATCACACAACCGAAGTGTTTAGTAGCCTGTGAGGGTGATTACCTACAACAGAGAGCAGACTGGAAGAGACCAAAGGACACCTGGAGAGAAAATAAGTGAAGTTAAGCACTATGAAGAGAAATTCATTGTCTTTCACCTAAGTGCTATTATTTTGAATTAAAAACCACAGCAAAAAAATAAACAAATAAAGTAACAAACAAAAACTAAAGGAAAGGTGACCATTCAAGGGATAAATATTTAAACATTAAATAAGGCATAAAATAGATAAAGATTTCTAGATACAGGCTTTAAAAAAGGAGAAAGAGGAGAAAAATGCAAACTTTGGAATGTACAAAAAAACCTCTAAAATACAAAGAAGCATAAATGAACTATTATAATCACCTGTAAATCTGTGACCATTTGAACCATAAGAAGTGAATGTTTTTTCCACTCAGATGCAGATGACCAAAACTGACCTAGCAAGAGGCTAATTCTCTGAGTGTATCGGAGACCAGGGGAACTGAGAGGGACACCAGGATGAGACGGGTTTCCAGTTAAGTTCTAGCTATAGTTAAACTTAAAGAAATTTCCTTATTATGACAATTACTTCAGACCCATACTGGAAAGTCTCCAAACTTGTTTTATGAAGGTATTATAACTTAAAATCGGAGTCTGATTAAAACAGAATAAAACACAAAATAAAGACAATCTCTTGTTTGACTCAAACGTTCAAGACAAAATGGCACTCAACCAAAGCACCCGGAACAATGGGTTGCCTACCAAGAATGTCAGGGATGGGTCAAAAACTTGCATGACTGGTGAGTGACTTGACTAAGGGTATTCAACCAGGGAGAGATGAAACAACCTTCAACCTTTCACAGCCTTACTTGTCAATGCATAATGATACTAGTGATAATGAAAATTAAAACCAACTAGCATTCATTGCACCAGTTCTAAGTACTTTATGTTGTATTTCTTAGAAGAAGTTGAAGGATTTGCCTTTTTGCCATTAGCTATTCGACTGTGAGAGAAACAGGAGCTGTCGTGAAGGGAATTGGAGAGTGTCAGTTTTGGAGACATGTGTCAGTAAAATGTTTGTTGTTGATATGCAAGAGTTAATGGGGAGATAGAATAAGGAGAGAGACAGAGGGACATTTTTAGATTCGGGTTTCACAGACTGAGACCAGGTAGGATGCACATGATCTACTCTCCACAGAAGTGATCAAGGGGGAAAAATACACGGGAAAGGTTTCCCAAAAAGTCAAGTGTTGGGCTAGAGAGAAGCAGGAGCAGCAGAGTTATCACCATGGAGGAGCAGTGTAGTGGCACTTCTCAGTCACTTAGTATTCAGGACTCAAACCTTAATTAGGATTCTTTTGTCACATTATTCATCAAACATACTTGAAGAAATGGAAATTAACTCAAAGTTTCTGTCACCTCAGGCATGCTTTTAATACTTCTATTCATTTCAGTGTATTGTGAAGTACAGTGAGTTGACTTGGAAATGTTTGAGTTGGAATAAGTAACAACCAAATGAAGAAATCACACACTATAAGCAATTCTGGCAGAGCTATCAAAAAGCAACCACTTACATGGATAATAAATGGAGAAATTTGTTGGTGCTGTTTCTTTCAGCCAGAGCTAAGAACACTGTTCTTTTTTTTTTCTCAAAAATATTCTGCATTTCCACTGTAATGATTTGGCTTGCAGAGGTCCTTTAGAAAAATTAATTTAAAGGGGATTCTTGCTTATAATATTTTACTTTTGCTTTGCTAATACTGTAACTTTACTCTGAAGGAATTAGTGCATTTATGATTATAGTTTATCATGTCAAATAGAGTTTGCAGGATTCAAAAGAACCACATGCAGAACTACATCAGGCACTAAGACATACCCTTTTCAACTTCTTTCTCTCCACCAAATTTTAGCTACCTCACAAATCTGTCCCACATAGAATGAATTTTGTTCTCTATTTTGTTTCTCTTGCCCTGGGACACACATTTTACATGCATTATGCAAGTGTATAAATGTATGATATGTATCTATGCAAGTACAGAATGTAAAACTTAAAGATGATGGGACATGGGCCAGCTTTGTGATGCAGCAGGTCCAGCCACAGCCTTTGACAATGACATCCTATATGAGTGCCAGTAAAAGTCCTGGCTAATATTCTTCCAATCCAGCCACCTGCTAATGTGCCTGGGAAGGTAGCAGAAGATGGCCCAAGTAATTGGACCTCTGTCCCCATGTGGGAGACCCATATGGTGTTCCAGGCTCCTGACTTCAGCTTGGCCCACCCCCAGATGTTGTGGGCAATTGAAGAGTGAACTAGTGGGTGGGAGATCTGTCTCTTTGCCACTCTCTCTTTCTTTCTCTCTCTCTCTCTCTCATTTTGCATATCAAATAAATAAATACTTTTTATGAAATAAAAATGCTGTGAGAATGATCAAAAATCAGAAATCAATAGGCATTCGATATATGAGTCATCTTTTAATTTCACAAGCAAGCAAATAAATGAGTAAACTCTGATCACATTTTAATCTTAGTCAAGTATAGAAATGCCATACTGTATTAGTTAGGTGATTGTGAGGTCAACATTTTTTCAAATTCCTCCAAAATGTAGAATGTGACATTTTGTTGTTGGTCTCATCATGGATGCTAGAGAATTGGTGACCTACTGTGAGAATGCATAGCTGCATCTGGGTAAGCTCAAGGCTGCATTCTAAACTCAAGGCTTAGAAACTAGATTGAGCCTCTGCTTTACCATTCTCCAGCTGTGCTATGACCTTGGCCAACGTTGTTTTAAGCTTATTTGCTCATTTGTTTTTTTTTTTTTTTTTAATTTGAAAGGCAAAGCAAGAGAGAGAGAGAAAGAGTAGAAAAGAGAGAGAGAGAGAGCTTTCAGCTGTTGGTTCACCTCCCAAATGCCCCCAATAGCCTGGAGCTAGGAACTTCCTCTAGGTCTCCCACATGGGTGGCAGGGGTCTAAATACCTGAGGTGTCTTCTGTTTCTCACCCCTCCCACCGCCCCCCTGCCCCCATAGTAGGAATGAGCAGGAAGCTGGAATTGGGAGCTGAGCTGGAACTGGACTGCCAGAAACTCTGACACAGGTGTCACAAGCAGAATTTTCATGGCTGGTTGTCACTATTATAAATATTATCTGCCATACACTGGGCAGCTTTTCATTCTTCCAGCTATATTTTAAAATAAGAGACTAGATTCCTTTTTTTTTTTTTTTTTTTTTGACAGGCAGAGTGGACAGTGAGAGAGAGAGACAGAGAGAAAGGTCTTCCTTTGCTGTTGGTTTACCCTCCAATGGCCGCCACGGCCGGCGCGCTGCGGCCGGCGCACCGTGCTGATCCGATGGCAGGAGCCAGGTGCTTCTCCTGGTCTCCCATGGGGTGCAGGGCCCAAGCACTTGGGCCATCCTCCACTGCACTCCCTGGCCACAGCAGAGAGCTGGCCTGGAAGAGGGGCAACCAGGACAGAATCCGGCACCCTGACCAGGACTAGAACCCGGTGTGCTGGCGCCGCAAGGCAGAGGATTAGCCTAGTGAGCCGCGGCACCGGCCATGAGACTAGATTCCTAACGTGGAGGTTACCATGGTTTTTCATGCTATTTCCAGAAGCATTGAGGACCCCTCTCATACTGAATTCTTCTGTTTTATCCCCCAAAACACATGTCAACAGAAGGACCAAGAATTCATTCACCTTCGTGAAGACTAAGAGCTGCCTGAATAGAGACGCCCTGTGGGGAAAAGCTCTGTGGGTTTGAGTGTTGGTTTCAGAATCCCCGAGAACATTCTCTGCTCTGAGAACATTCTCTGTGCCTCGCTCTTGAGAGCTGTCAGTCAGTATTTTTGATCATTAACCATCTGTGATTATTTTAATTTTTGCCAGCAGGAGAAGGAACTCTCTTCCACCCAGGAGCTCTGTTATTACAATATAATTTATATGTAAAGAGCTCATTTCATCAGGGAGCAAGACTTTTACACAGCTTTTCTAAGATTTAAAAGAAATTCATAGCATCCTGTTTTTCTCTTTCTCCAACTCCATGCCACTGTTTCTCTATCATACTCATCAGTTATCCTAATGGCTTTCCAGGCAGAAATTCTACAGCACCCAGTTGATCTTTACAAAGACAGAATTGAAGTAAAGTATATTTCTGTAAGTTTTAAATAGGAAACTGTGTATTTATTGATGTTACTGTATTAAAGTTTAAAATTCATAGAGAAAAATATAATTCTACTTTTCAGGAATGTTTCCTATAGAAGAGAATGCCTCCATTGGAGCTCTCCTTCCTAGCACTTAATTAAAATGGCATAATGATATTTCAGCTACAACTATGTAATACAGGAAAGTTGTGAGAGAGAAAAAATGTGAAAATGAGAAAGTTGGCCTTCCTAAGTCACACCATGAGTTAGGACTTAAAGTCATGGAATCATTTCCATACTTCATCCCACTCCTGCTTCTGATTTCGCCTTGGCCTTCAGTGAGTTAAAGGCTGCCCTCAATCATTATCCCTACAACATAGGTTAATAATGTTTAACTCCACACGGTTATTGCAAAGACTAATGGAGCTTGGTCATCAAATTGAACCCGTGTTTAATGTCTGCCAGACTGAACGCCTGGGTCAGTAATGTAGAGGGGTTTGGTGAAGCGAATTATCAATCAACTCCACTCAACTTTAGATCTTGAACTTTGCAAAGCAACTTTCAAAACTCGACACAGCTGCTCCCAGAAGTCAGTGCTCTTCAGTTCCCGCGCCATGTTCGGAGGAGTCAGCAAGCACACTGTTGATTTCTTCCCAGGGCACGGTGTATTCTCAGTGTTGACTCTGTAGGAGTTACTGCTGATCTGAAGACATCCTATGCTATTCTTCTCTCGTTTCCATTTCCTTTCTCCTCCCCCCTTTCCTGGCCCTAATTCTATTCCATTCCTTCCCTCACTGTACTTCTCTGAGGCGCAGGAACGGGATTCTTCCTCCCAGAGTTTAAAAGAAGCAACAGCCCCAGCGTGTTTGGAGGACAGCTACAGAACAGCAGCAAGGAAAGAAACTAACAAACACTGTTCCTCCATCTAGCTCTTAGAGATCTTGTGTGAAAGATAATTTCAAAGGGACATCATGTGTTCCTTTACACAATTCTTACTGAGAGGCTGAAGACCACACCAAGAATAAACGCAAACTTTTCTTCAATGGGCGAATGTGGGAGCGGCAGCTGGGGAAGAGGGTGTGTAAAACCCCCTCCCCCAACACACACACGTGCATGCAAACACACTCACATTCACACACATGCCTGCCTGTGCAGTGGAGGTATGCAGAAGGTGACTTCCTGAAAGAGCCATCCGTTTGGAGCAGAGGCAGCAGATTTTTCTGAGAAGTAGTCGGGAGTAGCCAAGTGGCTAAAGTAACCCTGAGCCATGAGGCAGAGTCCATTGAAAGCTACCTAATCTGTATCCAATTAAACACCTGAACTTCATTTTCTCATCTTTAATCAACCCAGAGAGCCTTCCCCAGAGAAGTCCTGGGATCAGTCCTGCAGTCCAGACGTGTCAAGGTTAGTGAAAGACCACTGCCGCATATACCTTCCAACAACTTTGCCCTTAGAAGAGGCTTGTTAATTAAAAACCAACCACCACCACCACCAACAGGACTTCTGCATGCCCGCTGTTGTTTTAAAGAAAGGTGGAACTCGGTCAATAGTCTCAAAGACATAATTTTGTTCCAATATCAAAACTGAAGAGTTATTGAGATTTTTAAAACTGACTTGAGGCCAGCGCCGCGGCTCAATAGGCTAATCCTCCGCCTGCGGTGCCAACACCCCGGGTTCTAGTCCCGCTTGGGGCGCCAGATTCTGTCCCGGTTGCTCCTCTTCCAGTCCAGCTCTCTGCTGTGGCCTGGGAAGGCAGTGGAGGATTGCCTGGGTCCTTGGGCCCTGTACCCGCATGGGAGACCAGGAGGAAGCACCTGGCTCCTGGCTTCGGATCAGCGCGGTGTGCCGGCCGCAGCAGCCATTGAGGGGTGAACCAACGGAAGGAAGCCCTTTCTCTCTGTCTCTCTCTCTCACTGTCCACTCTGTCAAAAAAAAAAAAAAAAAAAAAAACTGACTTGAGTTTATTCATTACAGATTGAGATGGTTCTGCTGTCCAGAGCTGCTAGAATCCTGGGCCACTCATGTGTGAGGTCCCCGCATTGTTCAGGTATGTGGTCAAGGACACGGTGTGCTTCCTACTGTCTCATGGGGTGGGGGTGTTCCAGTAAGGAGCTCTCAGACCACTCCGGGGAAGCTGTCTGCCTAGCCAAAGGTGAGTCAGGTCAAATAACAAAGCAACTCTAATTAAGCTCTGGAAGATGTAAAAAAGGCACGAGCTAATGATTTTATTTCTATGCAAATAACAAGCCTCTGGGACAGATCAAACACAGTTTTACTTCCATATTGCCAAACTTTGATTTGATTGATTCTATATTTATCCCCATGTGGCAGCTGGAGCACTCACTTTGGAGGGAAACTTTTCCTAATTCCAGTCTATCAAGGAAAATCTGCAAGTTAAAAACTCACTTTTATCAGCAGGCATTCAGAGAATGGCAGGTGGCAAATAAAGCTCTTAGTGTATTATTCTAATTGCAATTTCTTTTTTTTTCTTTGTCTCAAAGATTTTATTTATTCATTCAATTGCAAGGCAGAGTTACAGCGAGAGGGAGAGAGAGAGATCCTACATCCACTGGTTCATTCCCCAAATGGCTACAGAGGCCAGGGCTGGGCTGATACAAAGTGAGGAGCCAGAAGCTTCCTTCCGGTCTCCCACATGGGCACAGGGTCACAGGCACTTGGGCCATCCTCCACTGTTTTTTCCAAGTGCAATAGCAGTGAGCTGGATTACAAGTAAAGCCACCAGGACTTGAACCTGTGCCCATATAGGATGCCGGTATTGCTCTCCTACGCCACAACACATGCTCCTTTATTTTCTGTTACCTTCATAACTTAAAAAAATGTAAGAAAAGGGATAGGATGACTGTGCACGGTTTTGACAGTTTCGTCGTCATTCTCTGATAAATGCTGTGTTTGAAGGTTGTACTAAGAAGTAGGAAGCTACTTTGACAATGTCCACAACTTGCGCAAAGGACAGAGAGGACTAGGAATTACTGGCTGCATTAGGTACTTCAAAGTATTGACTAATTATTTTTATACCTCTGCACGTTTATTTTCACAATTTACACACAATTTACACAATTGATTTTTGCTTTATATGGAGAACAAACAAAAGTAAAAAACAAAACAAAAGTTAACTAAAAGAATCAAACATTATGATGAGGCAAAATTAAGTCTAAATTAAGCCATGTAGTATTATTATATAATTGGGATAATACTATTTTATGTAAAAATCTATTTTAATTATAAATTAAAATCCATCAAATCACAGTTCAAACTGTTACTCTGGGCTTTATAAATCTATAAGGGATTATTATCACAGATATTACTTATTGATTAAGTGATAATATTAAAAATAAGGCAATATTACTATTTTCCGAACGATTTCATGTACTCTTTAAATAGTTGCAGCAATCAATCTTGAAATTTGTTCTAAGTGACAAACTTCACAGGAACCACCTATTCAGTAAATACAGTCCCTATTTAGGATTTTAAAATGTATTTTAATCATTTATTCGTTTGAGAGGCATAGAGACAGACAGAGAAAGCTCCTGTCCCATGATTCACTATCCAAGTGTCCACATCTGCCTGGACTGGGCCAGGAGGAAGCTGGGAACAGGGAGTACAATCCAGGGCCCCTGCTTGGGTGGCAGGAACCTCCCAGGGTCTGCATTAGCAGGAAGCTGGAAGCAGGAGCTGGGGCTGGATATCAAGTCAGCACCTTAGCTGCTTGGGTAAATGTCTACCCCATACATGTGTCATTTAATCAGAAATATTCCAATACATATCTTTGTCCATTAGCTGGGAACTCTGAAACAGAGAAGAATCACTATGACCTAAGTCAAAGGAAGAAGGGGAATTCCAACAGGAGCGTGTGGTGCTGTCCTCCTCTTTCCACCTGGCTCACACTGCACTGTGGCTTTAGGTATTTACCCAGCTTCCCCAGCTGCCCAGCTTAAATTTACTTTGGAGTCCAAATAGTCATTCTTCATCATCAACCAAATGTTGATGCTTGCAGGTTTTCAAATTTGTCTTTTCTTCATAATCCTCACAGAAGTTTCCCTAAAATAATATCATTTTTAAACAGTTGCAAAGAAAAATTGCTTTGATACTGATACAGATTACTGCAGAAATGTAGGAAAATAACTTTGGAAATTTATATTCATTAAATAAAAGTTAAAAAAATAAAAATTAAAAAAAAAGTGAAAAAAAAAAAAGAAATGTAGGAAAATAACCCCCAGGTCTGACTAAATGAATTAGGAACAACTTCCAAGCAGGTTACCTTTTTGCTGACATTTGACAGTAAATTTAAATTTTGACAGGAAGTCTTACGCCAAAAATGTGTAGAATGATAAGCAGATGTAACATGTTCTGGAAACTCGGTATTGTTGGATTTACTTTAAAGTGTCCTATTAATAGCCACGAACTGTGTTGAAACTTGCAATGAGCAGGTAGACAGGAACCATGTCAAATTGACCTTGTGTAACCTGTAAATGCATTTAGATTTTTTCTTTTCTCATTTCAATCCCTTCCCTCTGTCATGCCCTCATGTTTAAAAACCAAAAGTCAAGTCTGATTTAGGTATCTTAAAGTCTCTCTCAACAATTCATTTGCTAATTGAATATACAATTTTATATTTGCTTTTTTTGTAGGGAAGTTATACCATTATGTATAATCCTCTAATGTTAGTACCAAAACACAGTAATTTAAATATATGAATAATGCAGACTGTTACCAAGACACCTCTGTCCAGTGCTGGCTAAGTAAGACACAGTGCACCATTGTGGGAGATGCCTCTCTTTTAATCCAGAGTCATCAGTTCAGACCTCTGCAATTTGGGAATATACAGTATATTTTAATTACAATATATGCCATTTGGATTGAAACATGAAGACCACCTTCAATAAAGTTCACTCTCTTCTCCTCAAGGAGATCAAAAAACTCCCAAAGGAACAGGAGTAGTGGTAGAGTGTCGCTCCCCCTCTTCATGGAGGAACGACACTAAACCCTGCCTAGGCTTCATATCCGAGTCACGGCACCATTATGTCGCTCCCCCTCTTCGCGGAGGAACGACACAGGACCCTGCGTTGTTCTTTTGTCTGCTCGGCCCTCCCCGGGTTTGCTGCTGGTTCTTCCCGGGTTGGCTACTGACCCTTCCACCTCCGTGGAAGGGCGGTTCCCCCTGCCACTTTCCCCACTTCCGCGGGGGAGCGGCACACCGCCGGCCGGCCAGCTCTCTCGGGGGCTGCTCAGGTGTTCCTCTTAGATGTTCCTGGTGCTTGTTGTCTCTCTCCTCCTTTATAGTCCTCTTCCACCAATCCCAACTCTGTTACTCACATGCCGAGTACGCTGCTCTCCTGCAATCAGGAGCAGGATCAGCTCCTGCAGGTCATCACTCAAGTTGGCGAGAGGCAGCTGCGTAGAAGTTTACTCCTCTCCCAGCGCCATATTGTGGGAGAGCAGATGTATAGAATAAGTCTTAATTCCAGTAACAGTCTAGTCCGAGTTGCTCCCCACAGTAGAGCAGTTAAGCCACCTCTTGGGATGCTGTCACCCTAAATAGACGCGCTGGTTCAAATCGCAGCTGCTCTGCTTCCAACTCAGCTCCCCGCTGATATGTCCTGGGAGGCAACAGATATGGCTCAAGGGCTTGTCCCCTGCCACCCGTGTGGGAGACTCAGATGGAGTTCTGGGCTCCTGGCTGCTGCAGGGTCCAGAACTAGCTATTGTGAGTATTTGGGGAGCACACCAGTGGATGGAAGATCCCCCCACCCCTCTCTCTCCCTTTGTCTTCCAAGTAGATGAAAATAAATAAATCAACATTAAGAAACACACATGATTTACTATAAGGAAAGGACAGAAACATCAGAAATTCAGTACAGTTATCCCACACGTGCGTTATTTGTGTCTGTCCTTAGTGAGCCTGCTATCTGTACAACTGTATACAGGTAAAGATGTAGAAGCACCAAGTGGTGTCTGTGAAGCACAAGGAAACACAGTGCAATGTGCAGAGCTGGGTGTATGTGTGTGGAAAGGAATACTCGCAGAGAAAAAGCAGGCAAATACATAGCTGTCTGAGCGATAGCTGCAAACGTGTAACAAGGAGTTGACCAAGGTGTGATGGTTCCGGCGTCTAAACATCAGCCAAGATAGGCACTGAGCTGATTCGTTACTGGAGTTTTTCCCATTTCTACACAAAGACTGGACAAGGAGACAAAAAGAATCCCCACCTCTGATTTCAAGAAGCAGAGATCAAGTGTTTAAAAGCCTTAAGCCAAGTCCAGATCTGGATAAGAATGGGCTAGCCAAGCAGAGGCCTTTATTAGCCTGCTTAGATCTCGGCATTGTCACGTGAACTGGGCTATTACAGTGGACGGCTTGTGCTCTTCTGCACAGAGGTACGATGTGAGAACTGAGAACCTGTCAGAAATACCTTCCAGCACAGTCCTATTTCAGCATCACAGTGATCAGAAGAAGAAATACCCTATTTTTAGGAAATGGAGTAGAATAAGGGAAAATGCTTCTCACTGGACCTCTGCCCCAAAGATGCTTGCTTTTGTCTTAAAGCTTCAGTGTTAGGGATGCTTGCTTCAGTCAGCATAGTGTTTATGGAGATGAAATCATAAATCTTGGTGAGACACAGGTCAAAGTGGTTTCTTTCATGTGGTGCAAGACCAGGGTCACTTGTAACAAATGTATTTCAAGTCAGTCTCTGTGATTCTTGTAGAATTTTACAAAGAAATAGCAGGCATTGTTGGTTGAATCGATTCATGCTGTGTGCTATGTGTCATTAACTGTAGAGAAAGAAAACTTGTAAAATAACAACTAAAGGGTGAACCACGGTGTATGTTTCATCAAGGTAATTGTGAACCTTCTTCAAGATATTGTATCTAATTTTTAATAAAATTTATTTAGCTGGTAGCTGGTGAATTGAGCTGTGAGGTAGGACAATAGAAAAAAACAACCCGAGGGGCTGGCATGGTGGCATAGCAGGTAAAGCCACTGCCTGCAGTACTGGCATCCCATATGGGTGTCAGTTCGAGTCCCAGCTGCTCCACTTCTGATCCAGCTCTCTGCTATGGCCTGGAAAAGCAGTGGAAGATGGCCCAAGTCCTTGGGTCCCTGCACCCACATGGGAGATCTGGAGGAAGCTCCTGGCCATTGAGGCCATCTGAGGAGTGGACCAGCAGCCTCTCTTCTCTCTCTCTGCCTCTCCTTCTCTCTCTGTGTAACTCTGCCTTTCAAATAAATAAATAAATCTTAAAAAAGAAAAAAGACAACTAGCAACAGTGGTTACCTTTTTAGGTAACTTGAACACTTGAAAAATTTATTTATATAAATGAATATTTATAAAGAGAACAGATTCCATGTATTTCATGTATCTATAATTTTAAGAACATGATGATACTTCCCAGCCTTCCACTCTCCCTCCTCCTTCCTCTGTTCTTAATTTTTGTGATGACACACTTCCAGTTTACTTTAGAATCACAAGCTTAATCCTCCACTACATAAAAATTCAACAATTAGATAGTAAAAAGACCACCGTTCTTCAGGAGTTTAGACAAGGGCTAGAAATAATAATCAAATCTCAAGATGTCAATTTCACTCACATACATTATACTTTTCTTGTACTCTATACCTAGCTAACACAGTTCAGAGAAACCATATGGTACTTGTCTGTCAGCAATTAGCTTATTTCTCTAAGCCTAATGGTCTCACCAGTTGCATCCATTTTGTTGTGAAAGACTGGGTATCATTCTGTTTATGGCTGAGTTTTATTCCAGCATACATATATACTACATTTTCTTTATCTAACCATCAGTTAATAAACATTTGGGTTGATTCCGTATCTGTTATTGTGAAATGAGATGCTATAATCATGGATACAGATAACTCTTTGATATGCTGATTTCATATCCTTTGGATAAATTCCCAGGAGTGGGATGGCTGGGTCATGTGGTAGATCTGTTTTTAGATTGCTGAGACGCCTCCATACTGTCTTCCATAGTGGCTGCACTAATTTTACATTTCCATCAGTAGTGTATTAGAGGGGTACTTTCTCTCTCTACATCCTCACCAGCATTTATTGTTTGATTTTTTGATAATAGCCATGCTAACTGAGTGAGGTAAAACCTAATTGTGATTTTTATTTGCATTTCTCCAGTGGCTAATGATCCTGAGCATCTTTCCACGTGTCTGTTGGCCACTGTATTTCATCCTTTGGAAATGCCTGTTCATAGCCCTAGCCCATTTCTTAACTGGATTGCTTGCTTTGTTGTTGTTGAGTTTCTTGATCCTCATATATTCTGGATATTAATCCTTTATCAGATGTTTAGGTTGCAAATATTCTTTCCCATTCTGCCAGTTACCTCTTCACTTCGTTGAGTGTTTTCTTTCCACCACATGCAAATTATTTTTATTTCTTCCAGTGACAAAAGTACAGAGCATAGGAATGATACTAGATATTCATTTTCTACCACTACTCAATTTCTATTTATTTATTTTCTTGACAGGCAGAGTGGAGAGTGAGAGAGAGATACAGAGAGAAAGGTCTTCCTTTTCCGTTGGTTCACCCCCCAGTGGCCTCTGCGGCCAGCATGCCGATCCGAAGGCAGGAGCCAGGTGCCTCTCCTGGTCTCCCATGGGGTTCAAGGCCCAAGGACTTGGGCCATCCTCCGCTGCACTCCCAGGCCACAGCAGAGAGCTGGCCTGGAAGAGGGGCAACTGGGACAGAATCCGACACCCTGACCGGGACTAGAACCTGGTGTGCCAGCGCGGCAGGCGGAGGATTAGCCTAGTGAGCCGCGGCGCCAGCCACCACTACTCAATTTCCACTGTAGTTTTGTTGTTTCAGAGTGGCTGCACTGTCTGAAAAATCAGCTGAACACTATGGATAAATCCAAACAGTGATACCACAAATAGGAAAGAATATTTTTACTCTCAATGAGCACATCTACACATTTTAGAAATAAGGGCTGATGCCGTGGCTCACTAGGCTAATCCTCCGCCTGCAGCACCGGCACCCCGGGTTCTAGTTCTGGTCGGGGCGCTGGATTCTGTTCCAGTTGCTCCTCTTCCAGTCCAGCTCTCTGCTGTGGCCTGGGAGTGCAGTGGAGGATGGCCCAAGTCCTTGGGCCCTACACCCGCATGGGAGACCAGGAGGAAGCACCTGGCTCCTGGCTTCGGATAGGCACAGCGCTGGCCGCATCAGCCATTTGGGGGTGAACTAACAGAAGGAAGACCTTTCTCTTTGTCTCTCTCTCTCACTGTGTAACTCTGCCTATCAAAAAAAAATATGTATTTATGTACCTTGTTTACATAATGATGTCATAATAAATATTTCTGAATAAAGTAATATATAATAAGTAGCTAAATAATCATACACTTCATATAAAATTGATCTTGCTTTTTTCTTATTTGACAGGTAGAGTTAATACAGTGAGAGAGAGAGACAGAGAGAAAGGTCTTCCCTCCACTGGTTCACTCCCCAAATGGCCGCTACGCCGATCTGAAGCCAGGTGCTTCTCCTGGTCTCCCATGCGGGTGCAGGAGCCCAAGCACTTCGGCCATCCTCTGCTGCCTTCCCAGGCCACAGCAGAGAGCTGGACCAGAAGAAGAGCAACTGGGACTAGAATTGGGGCCCACATGGGATGCCAGCGCTGCAGACGGAGGACTAAGTTAGCAACGGTGCCAGCCCCTAAAATTGATCTTAATTGATCCATAAAGTTTAGAAGATAGAAAGAGAATGGAGGGGCTGGCATCGTGGTGCAGTAGGTTAATTCTCCGCCTGCGGCGCCAGCACCCGTCTTCCAATCCAGCTCTCTGCCATGGCCTAGGAAAGCAGTAGAAGATGGCCCAAGTCCTTGGGCCCCTGCACCCATGTGGGAGACCTGGAAGAAGCTCCTGGCTCCTGGCTTTGAATCAGTGCAGCTCCGGCCATTGCGGCCCTCTGGGATTGAACCAACCGAAGGAAGACCTTTTTCTCTGTCTCTCGCTCTCACTGTCTGTAACTCTACCTCTCAAATAAATAAGTAAAACCTTTAAAAAAAAAAGAAGAAAGAAAATGGAGTAGAAAAGTACATACACAAAAGAGTCAATAAAAACACAGGATAATGACAAGTAAATTGTACAGAGAACAATGAAGATAATAGTCATCTTTATATGCCAGAAACAGAGAAGAAATCATGATAGGGACTGTGAATACTGACCAGTATAGACACAAAGGAAACTTCTTAGAATTTACCACAGCAAGTTCATAAGAATTACAGAAGAAAATAACTAAACTGATAATGAAAACAAAAAATGCATTGAGGGCCGGCGCCACGGCTCACTAGGCTAATCCTCCACCTAGCGGCGCCGGCACACCGGGTTCTAGTCCCGGTCGGGGCGCCGGATTCTGTCCCGGTTGCCCCTCTTCCAGGCCAGCCCTCTGCTGTGGCCCAGGAGTGCAGTGGAGGATGGCCCAGGTGCTTGGGCCCTGCACCCCATGGGAGACCAGGAAAAGCATCTGGCTCCTGGCTCCTGCCACCGGATTGGCGTGGTGCGCCGGCCGCAGCGCGCCGGCCGCGGCGGCCATTGGAGGGTGAACCAACGGCAAAGGAAGACCTTTCTCTCTGTCTCTCTCTCTCACTGTCCACTCTGCCTGTCAAAACAACAACAACAACAACAACAACAACAACAACAAATGCATTGAGGTAGATCTTCTTTTTACTGTGGTTTTGTGCAATCTGCTTCTTTGAGTACTTGATCGGGGACACAGAAGTAAAACACAAAGCACTGGTCCAATACACACAGATACCGCTCTGGACTTTGAAGACATCAGTTGGTGTTCAGCCCCAATAAGCAATCCTGGATTGGAGAAAACATGATCCCAGAGATAAGAGAACTCCAAGGTTATGCCAGCAATTCTGGGCACTATTTCTGCAGAAAGGTTCTGTGAACACTTACTTGGCTATGCTTGCACTGAGATTTTAGAGACCTAAGGAGAGTAATTCTCAGGGACTAGGAAGTCATGGAAACATTTTGTGAATCTTCTAACACTGCTGAATCAAACTGCAATTCAGTCTTGACAAGGGCAATTAGATGTGATCCATAAATGGCTATATCTCCAGGAGTAGGAGCTAACAGAAAATGGACCATTCTTGATTTGATCAGGAGATTTTTCCATTATTTTCTTCTATAAAGAAGAAAATTGAGTCTTATAAGGAGGAATACAACGTCATTCAGTGATTCTACATGTCATTTCATACAGAATACCTAATATTAAACAAAGAAACTATAATGAAAGACAGATCAGAATATTGGAAAACCAAGAGAATGAATAAATGATAGAAATAGATCAACAGATGCTGCATATTAGAGGGTACTTCATAAAGACTGTGGGAAATGTGCATTATCTTTTCCATTTCCATCCTCATGTGACGCTTCACATAATTTAAGGAAAAAATAATTAAAAGATAATGTGCATTTTCTTTTCTTTTCTTTTCTTTTCTTTTCTTTTCTTTTCTTTTCTTTTCTTTTCTTTCTTTTCTTTTTGACAGGCAGAGTGGACAGTGAGAGAGAGAGACAGAGAGAAAGGTCTTCCTTTGCCATTGGTTCACCTTCCAATGGCTGCTGTGGCCAGCATGCCGATCTGAAGCCAGTAGCCAGGTGCCTCTCCTGGGCTCCCATGCGGGTGCAGGGCCCAAGCACTTGGGCCATCCTCCACTGCACTCCTGGGCCACGGCAGAGAGCTGGCCTGGAAGAGGAGCAACTGGGACAGAATCCAGCACCCCGACTGGGACTAGAACCCAGTGTGCCGGTGCCGCAGGCAGAGGATTAGCCTATTGAGCTGCGGTGCCGCCTGATAATGTGTATTTTCAATGAATATTTTGATACTTATGTGTGTGTAGATGCATTGCCAACTGCAGACTTTAGCTAAAATTTAACTATTAGAAAAAAAAACAAAATAGATGAAAAATGATGTTATATGGCACATTATGATAAAATATGGTAAGTCTCATAAAAACTGTAATGTATAAATGACACTTAAATATATTTAAAATGCAACAATGATTAATTAAAATGATATAAAAAGCAAGAAAGACAATTAATGATCTGGAAGATACATCAATAGAAATTATGCATACTAAAACACACAGAAAGTAAGATGGAAAATACTTGGGAATATACAAGGAATGAAAGTGACACATGTGACGCTCAATGTCATCACTAACATGAATTATGCAACTGGATTCCCAATATGGGGGGAGGAGAGAGAAAAGGGAGGCAGGGAAGGAGGGAAGGAAAAAGAAAAAATGAAAGAAAGAAGTAATGTTTGAAGAGATAATGTCTAATTATTATCTTACACTCCAAAAAGACATCAAAAGGTGGAAAATCTCTATAAATATCAAGCACAAAAAGTCCAAGGAAACTGCAGATAAACACATCACATTGTAGGTAAACTACTAAAACAAACACACAAGAAAACATACGCAACCCCTTAAAATGAGCAATCATGACTGATTCAAATCTGGGCTGCTCCACTTCCCATCCACCTGTCTGCTGAAGTAAGTGCCTGGGAAAGCAGCTGAAGATGGCCCCAAAACTTGGGTCCCTGCCACCCACATGGGAGATCTGGTTGGAGTTTCAGGCTCCTGGTTCTCGCCATTCGAAGAGTGAACCAGAGGATGGAAGATACTTCTTTCTCTGTCTCTCCCCCTTCTTCTCACTCTGTAACACTGCCTTTCAAATAAATAAATATATCTTTTTAAGAAAAGAATATAATAAGCCTAAATTACATATATAAAATAATTTCAATATGTTTATGGAAAATGTAATCAAAAGTGTGAGTTTATTTTGGTATGAAATCCACGCATTGTTTTCCTTGATACATATTTCATATGTGTTACAGGAAATAAACCTATATCTTTTGTATAAAGGTATTTTGGGGGTGTGATTAATTTAAGCAGTTTTAAAAACTGATTTATTTAATTATTTGAAAGGCAGAATTACAGAAAGAGAAGAAAGAGAGACAGAGAGAAAGGTCTTCCATCCAAATGACTGACATGGCTGAGGCCGGGTCAGACTGAAGCCAGGAGCCCAGAATTCCATTGGGGTCTCCCACATTGTTGGCAGGGGCCCAAGCACTTGCCATCCTCTGCTGATTTCCCAGGTGCATTAACAGGGACGTGGGTTGGAAGTGGAGCAGCCTGGACTAGAACCAGCTCTCATCTAGATACTGGTATTGCTGGCAGCATGTTAACCTACTATACCACAATGCTGATCTGAACTCATAATTTTTAAAAAGAAATTTGAGAGGCCAGCACTGTGGCTCACTTGGCTAATCCTCTGCCTGCGGTGCCGGCATCCCATATGGGCGCGGGGTTCTGGTCCCGGTTGCTCCTCTTTCAGTCTAGCTCTCTGCTGTGGCCCTGGAGGGCAGTGGAGGATGGCCCAAGTGCTTGGTCTTCTGTACCCGCATGGGAGACCAGGAAGAAGCACCTGGCTCCTGGCTTTGGATCGGTGCAGCACTGGCTGTGGCGGCCATTTGGGGAGTGAACTAACGGAAGGAAGACCTTCTCTCTGTCTCTGTCTCTTTCTCTCTCTCTCTCACTGTCTAACTCTATCTGTCATATATATAAAAAAAGAAAGAAATGTGAGAGTCAGAGGCAAAGAAAGAGCCATCCAGAGACAG
This sequence comes from Oryctolagus cuniculus, assembly GCF_964237555.1. Taxonomy (NCBI): domain Eukaryota; kingdom Metazoa; phylum Chordata; class Mammalia; order Lagomorpha; family Leporidae; genus Oryctolagus; species Oryctolagus cuniculus. Next base: position 4,815,180 of record NC_091447.1, read on the forward strand.
AGACAGATGAATAGAGTGCTGCCATCCACTGGGCTGCTCTTCGAATACTGCCAATGGCTGGGGCTGAGCAAGGCTAAAGTCACAATCTGGGAACTCATTCCGGGTCTTCCACATGATGGTGAGGACTTAACTACTTGAGCTGCTACTGCTGCCTCCCAAGGTATGCATTAACAGGAAGCTGGAACTGGGAACCACAGCGGGGACTCAAACCCCTGGGACTCTATTATGATACAGGCATCTTAACTGGCATCTTAGTCTGTATGCAAATATCCACTCAAGCCTATCATTTTAATTTCATTTTTTCCATGAGCTTATTAAAATAGCCTTGTATCTGTTATATATATGACACAAATATGTGATACTTGTAATAAGAAAATAGCAAGTCCACACTTTTCATAGATAATAGAAGTTATCTCAGAAAGAAGCCAATATATTAATCAAATGATTCCCATTTATGAATATAAATTTCAGCAAGATAGTTGATTTATTAGAAACACAATGAACCTTGCAACCATAAATAAATATACATTTATTCTCATGAGTACATGCATGTTTTACAAAACACTGAGAATGTACTGTTATAAAGTATCCAACTATTGACAACTTAATTGCTGTGCCAATTGTTTGCCCCTAACTGACAATAAAATGGTGGAAAAACAGATGTGGGAACTTAAAAATATCAAGATATATTTATAAATATTTTAAAGCAGAATAATGACGATATTGTGATTTTTTTTTTTTTTTTTTGGACAGGCAGAGTGGACAGTGAGAGAGAGAGAGACAGAGAGAAAGGTCTTTCTTTTTCCGTTAGTTCACCCCCCAATGGCCCCTCCGGCCGGTGCACCGTGCTGATCCGAAGCCAGGAGCCAGGTGCTTCTCCTGGTCTCCCAGGAGTTGGGCCATCCTCCACTGTACTCCTGGGCCACAGCAGAGAGCTGGACAGGAAGAGGAGTGGAGTGACTGGGACAGAATCCGGTGCCCTGACCAGGACTAGAACCCAGGGTGCCGTCGCCACAACGGAGGATTAGCCTATTGAGCCGCGGCACCGGCGATATTATGATATTGATACGTGAGAATTAGAGCAGACATGAGTTATGACTCAACTTATGTTAAAAGGATGAAAGAGAGGAAAAAGTATCCAAATGAATTCCAAAATTCAATCATCCATTCAATAAAAATAATTATTGAACAGCAAAAGAGAGAAAAACTTTGCAAACTGGGACTGGAAGGGAGCTCTCTTCTCTTGATAATCAAAATATTCATAAACAAAACACTGATGAACATTGCTATGTATTTCCTTTAATGTCTGAACAAGATAAAAAAGACTGTTTTTGCTGTTTAGAAATAAGACTTGCAGGAATTGAGAAGCAGCCCACAAAACTATTTGTATATCATCTTGAATGCATTCCTTAGCAGACACAAGGGGTCTGTTTGCTTGTATGTTGCCAAATAATCTGGTTCAAGTGGGAGTTGCTTGGGAGGAAAGCTTTGTTTATTGCGGCAAGAAAAAGACACACAAAGGTGCAGCTCCCTGAAGAAACTGCCTCTTTGAAGAGCGGATTGCCAGGGTTTTACATCAAGGGAGCCTCCAGGATGTGCAAAAGCAAGGCCAAGGGCCAAACGTTTGCCCTAGTAGCTAAGTTGCCATTGGCGTATCTGGTTTCAAGTCCTGGCTCTCACTTCCTGCTAATGCTGACTCTCAGAGGTAGCAGTGATGGCCCCAGCATTTGGGTCCCTGCCATCCACATGAGGAGACTTGTGTTGAGTTCTCAGCTCTTTCGCTTTTGTTATTGACGACACCTGTGGAGTGAACCAGCGGATGGAAGATTCTCTCTCCCTCTCTCTCTCTCTTTTTCTCCCTTTCTCTCTCTCTCTTTTTCCCCCTTTCTCTCTCTCTCTCTCCCCCTGCCTCTATCAACTCTCCCTCCCTTTCATGTAAATAATTAAGTAACTTGGTAGACCAATCCCTTCTGATTTGCAAAATTCATTGTTACACATTGTATATTCAAAAGTATGATTCAGACTGGTTTCTTGCGGCTTTCACTCTTCCTTGATTGTGGGAGTCTGGCCCAACCTAAGGACAACGTTGAAAGGTGGGCTTTTCTGGACAATCGTTTGGAGAACAAGCTCAGGAGAGAACACTCTTCCTGTGCCCGCCTTGGGCTGAAATCCTGAGTTCTTGGTTCCACAACCAAGAGATGAAAGTCACCTGAAAAATGCAATAGAGAATCCCTGTGATACTGAGGTGGCAAGAGCAGAAAACAACCGTCACAGACGTAGTAGGGAAGGAAAGGAAAGAAGTTATTTTTTATTTAGAAATTTGAGGAGAAGTGCTGTGCGCTTGGGCTCCTCAAACTCAGAGGAGGAATTTAGGGGACTGGGTAAAATCAGTTCTGGAAAGGCCATGATAAGGGCAGAGAATCCTTGCAAAACTGCAAATTGGAAAAGACTGATGCCACTCGTGAGGCTCACAGCTACTGGGGTGATGCATTGTTAATACAGAAAATACAATAGGAACAGCACACCATGCTAAGGAACTAAGCCACCTCTTTCCACCGGTTTTCCAGGTTTCTTCTGGCGCCCTCTATTGGCAGAACAGGGAATCGCATTCTCATGTGACAGGGGTTGCTGAATGCCTGTGTGCCCACTTGTGGCACATGCATGAGCATGTATACACATATGTTTCTATTACATGCTCTAGTTATAGGAATTGTATATAATTAATTATGAAATCCTCATGGAGTATATGAAGTAGATCTAAAGTAAGAACAGCATTTTGAATTGATAATTCAATATATACAACTATCACTTTTCTTTGAATTCATCTAAAATTTTTATTGCTCTGGCAACCAAATGTCTAATTAATTTTTGTCAGGAGACAAAAAAATTAAAAAAACTTATAGGGTAAAGCAAAAAAGCACTGATGATTTTAAGGTTAGAAAATAAGATGGGAAAGCTTGCTTTACCAAATTTCAATATAAATGTGAAGGCAAAGTGATTGATATGCTATTGAGGTATGGGTAAACAAACAGAAGAGAGTGGAGAATATAAAATCGCACCCAGGCTTGTTTGTAACTTGATATAAGTCACAGGCAGTATTACAAATGAAGAAGGGAATTTATTAAGAAATATATTTTGTTTGTTTGTTGAGGTAAATTGAAATTATACCACAATTTCAGAGCATACACAATGATTATTTTTAGTCAGATAAAGAACTAAATTTGAAGTGAACAATTGTAATTTAGAAGAAAATTTTAAATGAAATTTTCATGAAAACCAGCCAAAGGAAACACAAAATTATGTGAATTTTTAATACAATTGATTTAGTTAATAATTCATTGCCACAAATTACCATTACAAAGGTTACAAGACAATCCACAGAATTTTTCACTGTATTTGCAAACACCTTCAATGGTAAATGATTAGCATGTTGAACATAAAAGGATCAGAAAAGAGAAAGCTAATAATCCAGTAGATACATGAGTAAAATATGCTAAGAATACATTTACAGAGGAGGTAATATAAGGGAATTCAAGGAAAGACATTGAACAATGCCATGTTCATAAAATATACTGGAAACCACTGTACCTAGTTGAAATATGCCAGTCCCCAAAAGACAAAAATCATATGTTTTCCCTGATCTGTGGTAACTAATAGAGTACAAAAAAAATGTACTGTATGTGAGCAAAATTGACATTTTGAAATTTGGTAGTTGTTTACAGCCCTTATCTCTACTGTTGAGGAACAGTGTTTATTTCTTACTATCTGCTGAATTTTTTACTTAGCATAGGGTTAATCTTGAGAATATATAAAATAAACTGAAAGTAGATCATTGTAAAAATTAAAAGAATTTGTAGCTGACAAACCTACAACCCTGTATTTTGGGTCAACTTTACGTACATAGGTTAGATAAAACCTTGCATATGTGCTCAAAGAGTCATATACAAAAACAATGTTTACCACTTTATTTCTTAGTAAAAATTATAAATGATCTAAGAATTGAAGGATATATATATACATATATATTTCCTACATTACTGAAATGAAAAAAGTACCTGCATATATCAACAGGCTTAAATCACACATCCATATGATTAAATCATATATAGATATGATCAACTCTAATTTATTGAGCAAGATAAGTGAAAATTACAGAAACAGGACAAGATGATAATGCAATGAATTTTAAAATATGCAGAAAATATTTAATAAGTATCTGGTTAAGTAGAAAGTATTTTATGAAATGTATTAAATTGATTTAAAACAAGGATCTGGAAAGTAATTACTTCTCAGGGAATTGGGTTGGGGAGGGAAAGATAATGTCCTCAAGTTCATCTGTGAACATCTCTCTGGTCAACAAAAGCTCTGAAAAAAATATTGTATGAGGCTAAATTTTGATTGAGGGAATGCAAATTCAGTTATTTGCTATTTGTATTTCTTCCCAACTCTCTGTGCATTTGAAATATTTAACTTCATAACCAATGGGGCATTCATATAGATAAACAAATACAACAGAGCTCACGACTCAGCATTTAGGAAAAAAAATGAACTTAAAATGGATCACCTAAATATATAACTTAAAACTGTGAAACATTAAAAATAGGATCACATCTTTATAATGTGAAGCATGTTTCTTAGATATAAGACATGACCCACTTAAAAAAATTGGTGATTGAAACATATAAAATTTAACAATAGGAGAATAAATCAATGATCCATAGACTGGGAGAGTATATTTGCCAATCACACAATCTAGATAGATAGATAGATAGGTGATCTAGAGAGCAGATGTTTATCCTAGTGCTTATAAAATGCCTGGGTTTGATACCTGGCTGTGGTTCTTGAATCTAACTTCCTGCTAATGCAAACCCTGGGAGGCAGTGGTGATGCCTAAAGTAGATGAGTTCCACCTACATAGGAGCCCCAACTCCTAGCCTTGGACCAGCCCAGCCCAGTCAGGCAGGAATGTGGGAAGTGAACCAGCAGATGGGAGCTCTCCTTGTCCATCTGTCTGTCTCTGTCTCTCTGCCTCTGGAATAGACAAAACTTTTAAAAGCCTGTGTCAAGAATATTTAGCTTACTTTCAAAAACTGACATTTAGGAAACAACTCAATAAGATATGGCCAATGGATGTGAGTGTTCTCTTCACTAAAGAAGGTTTGTAGCTGACAAACCCATGAAAACATAGCAGTGTGCTGCTAGATCAATGCAAACTAGATCATTCAAAATTTGTGTGACTGTATTTACACCAACTGCAGTCGAATTGCCGAACTCTAGAAATAAGTCGAATGCCCCATAAGAGATAAAATGATAAGGACATTGTGATAAATACACACAGTGAGATATTTCAGGGACAAACAGAATTAACTGAAGATACATGCAACTGCATGCATGAAGAAGAATGCCTGGTGCTAAGTGAAGGAAACCAGAATCAAAGGCCACATCCTGAACGGTGCCATTTGCATGACTTTATAGAAAGGGCAGAATCATGGGAACAGATAACAGATTGGTTTTTGCCCAGGGTCTGTGGCAAGAGAAGGGCTTAGTGAAAGGGCAGCCCGACAACTTTGAAGTGTTGCTCACTGCCCTGGATCTGGATTGGGGCGGATGCTACTGGGCAAACTCAGAAATTCTAAAATCAACACGAACATGATGAATGCTATTTCATGTAAAATAAAAAGTTTAAGGTATACTATGCATGTGTATAATACATATACATGTGCAAAAATCATTTACAAAATATGTAAACTTTGATCCAATATTCTTACTTGCATCATAGAAAATCACCTATATTCTGTATTCGCATATTACAGAGTCTACTTTTCTGCCAATCCAGGGAAGACGATGTTATGAATAATTGAATAGTGAGCTTACCAGACTTTCATAAGAAAAGAGATATGTGTAATTTGTCTATAATTCACTTGTCTTCATTCTTCACTGTTTCTAAGGCACTGGTTTCCATGGGACTTTTTAAATTTTTGGTTTTTTTTTTTTTAGAATTGAAAATCAACTCAATTTATTTCCAAGAAAATAACACACATACAAATAGATAACATAGCCATGTACAATCCATTCACTGCCACGAATCACAATGATCTGTCAAAGGAACAGTTGTACACATAAATTTTTTGAGGCCAGAAATTCACAAATGTCTCCTAGATTTTTTGATTTTGCTTCATCAGATAACTGAATTCATTGCCTAAAATCACTGCACAGAGAAAGTGATGTCATACCTGCAGGCAAATTAAAGTTTCCATCCATCAATGTCAGTATCGACACTACAAGTTACACAACTTCCTCATTTACTCCAAATCTTGAAGCAAACGTTGGCATATTTTAGAAGGTACAGGCTTGAGCAAAGGGAGTATTGTCCTAGACCAGTGATGGAAGGTGAGCAGGCCACCGAACAGATGACTGCAAATGTTAATGAGCAGCTGATTTATGCTTCCATACCCTTCTGTGTGGATTAATTGATCAAGTTAATTATAAGTAGATGCAATATGATAATGAGTTTCACAAAAGAACATGGTGTGGCATATTTCTCTGTGTAACCTTGCCTCTGGTCTTCTTACTTGGAAACATTACCTTTCTATTTGTTCTCCAAAGCAAATACTGTTTTTGATGGACATTCCATCATTTCTCAGAAAACACAGAGGCTACTTCTTCAAATGCGAACCTAAAGGGAACTTGGAATAATTTTCTTGATCTGTAGGAAGACGCTCCTTGGGAAAAGCATATTTAATAGAGGAAATGTGTGATTTCAGTAATCACAGATGTTTATTCCAGTCTATTTATATTTGGCTCCACATTTTTTATAACATTTAAATAAATTTTATAAATTTGGTGCTAATGAGAGTATGTGATGTTGATAATGCTGACTACAATTACAGAAAGTGCATATGGCTGGATTCCAAGTTTGTTCACACATCTCTACCCCCACACACCTTCACTGCCAATCTCTGACACCCTCACCATTTAGTTATTTGGCATCTATACTGTAAGGCGGATAACCTTGTTAGATTATTGGAAGTGAAGACACACTCTTATCAAGGAACAGACTGTGATCACTGTGCTTGGACCCTTTTACATATCTGGTGCAAGCCATGGTCACAAATCTAATATTGATCTGCGTCAGATTCCATTGCGTGGAATTAAAGCAAATATTAGCTTGAGTTGCATATGGAAAGATTTGCTATGTCCTTTCCTCATGGTGATAGTAAAAATTATAAATTACTCCTCCATCAAAACAGAAGTCTAAAAGGTAGGAGCTAAAATCTGTGCATTTGTTCTTTCAGGGAGCTGGTGTTGTGGCGTAACTGTTAAAACCACCACCTGTGATGCCAGCATCCTTTAGGGGTGCCAGTTCAAATCCTGGCTGCTCCAATTCTGATCCAGCTCCCTGCTAATGTGCCTGGGAAAACAGCAGAGGATGGTCCATGTGCCTGGGCCTCTGTAACCCTGCGGGAGATCTGGATGAAGATCCTGACTCCTGGCTTTGACCTGGCCCAGCTTTAGCCAATGGAGCCATCTGGGAAGATGGAAGAGTCTCTCTCTCTCTCTTTCTCTCTCTCTCTTTTTCTCTCCCTCTCTTTCTCTTTCTCCCTTTCTTCCTGTAACTCTGAATTTCAAATAAATAAATAAATAATTTTTTAAAAAAAATGTGCCTTCAGCCCTACACAAATATGTTATTTATTAAAATAATCTTTTCTCATCATAAAATTTACCCATGGTCAACTTCAGTTTCAAAATATTAAGTCGAAATTTCTAGAAATAAATAATTCATAAGTTGTACATAGCATCACATTTTGAGTAGTTTTATAAAAGTCTCAGAGCTTCCTTCTCTGCCCTATCCAGAACATGAATCATCCCTTGTCCAGCGTATCCATGCTGTATATGCTACCCACCCATCAGTAACTTGGCAGCCATCTCTGATAGCAGATCCACCATTATGGTTTGGAAGTATTTGGGTGAAAGTCATGCTTATTGCACTTAATGATGGCCCAAGTGCAAGAGTGATAACTGCTCTGGTACATCATTAATTATTGTTTTTTCCCATGTGAGTCTAATTTGCAAATTAAATTTATCATATATATATAATTATATGTATATATGTTCTCTATAGCTTCAGGCATCCACTGGCAGTCACAGAACATACCCACATCAGAGACACGAGTACAACACAGTGACCATCAAGTCAATGTTTTGTGTCATATTTTCCTTCGTGATTTCCATTTGTGTGTTAATTCTCTGATTGATTTTGTGTTTCTTTGTGTACAGGATGTAAGGTAGGGTCTTGTTCTTGTGTATGTGGATATCTAATTGTTCAAAATCATTTGCTTGAAATTCGATTCTTTTCATGAAATTACTTTGGCAACTTTGTTAAAACTTGTTTTTATTTTAACACATTTTTGTTAAAAATGTGTTTATTTCTGGACTTTTGATTCTACTCCAATGGTCAATGTGTCTGCCCTTATGCCATTAGTCCTCATCCCTGGTTACTCTGTCTTCTTTTCTTTTTCTTTTTCTTTTTCTTTTTCTTTTTCTTTTTCTTTTTTCTTTCTTTCTTTTTTTTTTTTTTTTTTGACAGGCAGAGTGGACAGTGAGAGAGAGAGACAGAGAGAAAGGTCTTCCTTTGCCGTTGGTTCACCCTCCAATGGCCGCTGCAGCCAGCGTGCTGCAGCCTGTGCATTGTGCTGATCCAAAGCCAGGAGCCAGGTGCTTTTCCTGGTCTCCCTTGGGGTGCAGGGCCCAAGGACTTGGGCCATCCTCCACTGCACTCCCTGGCCACAGCAGAGAGCTGGCCTGGAAGAGGGGCAACCGGGACAGAATCTGGCGCCCTGACCGGGACTAGAACCTAGTGTGCTAGCGCCGCAGACAGAGGATTAACCTATTGAGCTGCGGCGCCGGCCACTCTGTCTTAATCATTGTGGTTTTGTTGTAACTTTGGAAATAGGAAGTGTGAATCCTCCAGTGTTGTTCTTGTTCTCAATTCCAGGTCCCTTGCCATTCTAATGAATTGCATAATCAGTTTGCTCATTTCTACCAAAATAGGCATATGGAGTTTTCATAGGGATCTCACTGAATCTGTAGATGTCTTTGTGGGGACATTGTCACCTCAACAATATTAAGTATCCAGTCAAGAAGCCTGAGCTGTCTAGTTGTCCTTCATCTTGTCACCATTCTCTTGTATATTAAACAGGATTTCTGTCCTCAATCTCACCAAAGAATTTTTTATTTCAGTTGTGTAACATAAAATGCATGATGCAAGCATTAGAGGCTCAATGTCAAAGGTAGAACCTATCTGTGGGACAATTGTCCTATAATGTGACAGATACTGTCTGATCCGGGGAGGCCAGGGGTGCAACACAATAAGAATCTATGTCTAAATCAGGACACGGAAGAATCACAGAATTTAAATTCATGGCATATGCATTTGCACTTGCAAGGAATATACTGTTGTCTAAAAGTGTAAGACAATAAAAATTGAGTATTTGTATTTAAAATGAAAATTACCATAATTTATAATAATAAGGGTATTTCTAAAGATCTACAATTTGGATGTACTGTTTGTCTTTTTTTTTTTTTTTTTTTTTTTTTGCCAGGCAGAGTGGACAGTGAGAGAGAGAGAGACAGAGAGAAAGGTCTTCCTTTTGCCGTTGGTTCACCCTCCAATGGCCGCCACGGCTGGCGTGCTGCGGCCGGCACACGGCGCTGATCCGAAGGCAGGAGCCAGGTGCTTCTCCTGGTCTCCCATGGGGTGCAGGGCCCAAGCACTTGGGCCATCCTCCACTGTACTCCCGGGCCACAGCAGAGAGCTGGCCTGGAAGAGGGGCAACCGGGACAGAATCCGGCGCCCCGACCGGGACTAGAACCCGGTGTGCCGGCGCCGCAAGGCGGAAGATCAGCCTAGTGAGCCACGGCACCGGCCCTGTTTGTCATTTTCTAATATTTGTCTTTCATACTAACCACAGACTTTATTTAAAGAGAATAAGCATACAAAAGATTAAATAATATGCATACATTTATATGTTTATTAAATATAGATCTAATACTTGAATGTAATTCAAATCAAGAAATTCTGCTCTTCATAGTAAAGTAAAATGCATATAAACTTAAGAAAGAAATTTACATTTTTGTGGTACCTCTCAACTGGCAAATCATTTCATAGTTTTGATTTACATATTTTATTTTTGTAAAATATGCCTAATAATATGTTATAGTCTAATGTTGTATGTACTGAAATGCAAGATTGGTTTAACATTCAAATCAATATAAATAATTATCCACATTAACTTAGTATAACACATTTGGACATGTAGATTAAAAGCATCTTATACAAGTCAGAATCTTCCATGCAAAGCTTCTTACTAAACTAGGAATAGAATGGAACTTTGATCTAGAAAAGTCTTAAAGGCCATATTGTCAACATAAATAATAATGATTTATTAAAATCTTTCCCTCGATACTATTTGCCATCATAGTTACATGCGACATTGCAGTGAAACAAATGCTGAAATAATTGAAAAGGAATAGATGATATTGTCATCACTTGAATGCAATACTATTATTCTCACATGAAATAAAATAACAGATAAAAAATTAATGTTAATGAATGTATTTGTCTTCATTGAAGGTTCAGTAAAGTTCAGAATAAAAATCTCAATTGCACCTAAATACTAGAAACAGAAAATTACATTTTGAAAATAACATTTAAAATTGCATAAAACATAATATGTACATAAAATATAATAAGATTTGATAATATATCTATATGAATAAGAGTATTTGACAACCCATATATATGACAGCATATGAAAAGTTCTAGGCTTGAATATGTAAATCCAGCATTTGTCAATTTAAGTAAATAGAAAATATTTGTGAAAATTAAAGTCCCCAAGGGCACAAAGAGTCTTTCAAACAAGAAAGAGGTGAGAAATCCATCAGATACCAAGATGTTTTATATCCACAATAGAAGAGCTGCAGAATTAGAAATGTAGGTCATGAAAACAGAATAGGGAGCTTGCAAATAGACCCCATGCATAACCTTTGATTTAGGACAAAAATACTACTGCATAGTAGTGAGGAAATGATGGTACGTTTAATAGGTGTTGCTGATGTCTTTGGATGTACATATGGAAAACATGAAACACGATCTCTTCATACTATAGAAAATTTAGTTATAGTGAGATTGTTAATGGTAGTATGAAAGAAAAACAGTGAACTTCTGGAAGAGTATATAAAATCTTTAAAGCTTTATATAGGAAAAGTTTTCCAAAATATGAAAGTAAAAGCACATACCTAAAGGAAATGACTGATGAATTCCATTGTCTTAAACTTGTATTCACAAGGTTTGACATCATTAAAACAATGAAAAGACAAACATCAGCAAGGGTGAAGATACTGTCAAAACATACACAACAAATAAGTTCTGTTGGAACAGATAAGGACCACTTAAAGTTAACAAGAAGAGATTGGAGGGCAGAAAATTGCAAAGGGCTTGATGAGGCCTTCCATCCACTGGTTCACTCCCCACATGGCTGCAACTGTCGGAGCTGCACCAATCTGAAGCCAGGAGCCAGGAGCTTCCTCCAGGGCCTCCCACACGGATGCAGGGGGCCAAGCACTTGGGCCATCTTCTACTGCTTTCCCAGGCCACAGAAGAGAGCTGGATTGGAAGTGGAGCAGCCAGGTCTCGGACTGGTGCCCATATGGGATGCCAGCGCTTCAGGCCAGGGTGTTAACCCGCTGTGTCACAGCGCCGGCCCCTACCATCTGCTCTTTAAAATATTATAGTATGAACTAAAATTACTTATTCAAAATAGAAATAGACAAGATTTTGGTAACAATAGCATAACATGATACAAAATACATTCTTTATATATTAATCAATCATACATATTTAAATTAATGCATCAATTATTAACTTGAATATCCAAATATTTAACTTAAAATTATTTTATATTTTAAAAATTATGATTAACTTGAGAGAGAATTATAACTATTTAAACCTCTCCTAAAATAATATGGTTAAAACATGAAAACTAAGAACAATATGTAAACTATTCCAAATTTTATATCACAGGTAATTTAAATTTCATGTATTATTCTATAGTTCATTAATGTGTATATCTAGTTTTCCTAGCCCTATTTATTAAAAAGCCCATCATCCTTTTCAAATGCATGTTCTTTCTCTATAAATATTGGGAACATTTTCAATGTCCACAAATGGTACAATGGATAAATAATTTGTGGCATAGTACATTCATATAACATATATAGTGGAAAAATTAAACAAAGTATAGCTGCATTAAATGATGGCTATTTTTTTTAAAAAAATTGACTGAAAGAAGTCAAACACAAGGGGCTGGAGCCGTGGCTCATTTAGCTAATCCTCCATCTTCGGCGCCGGCATCCCATATGGGCGCCAGTTCTAGTCCCAGTTGCTCCTCTTCCAGTCCAACTCTCTGAGGTGGCCCAGGAGGGCAGTGGAGGATGGCCTGGGTGCTTGGGCCCCTATACCCACATGGGAGACCAGGAGGGGGCACCTGGCTCCTGGCTTTGGATCAGCGCAACTCCAGCCGTGACGGCCATTTGGCGGGTGAACCAACAGAAGGAAGACCTTTCCCTCTGTCTCTCTCTCTGTCTATAATTCTACCTGTCAAATAATAATAAAAAAAAGAAGTCAAATACAAATAATACCTATTTTGAGATCTCATGTATGTTAAATGTAAAAAGCAGCAAAACTAAATCATAGTGTTTAGGGATGTCTCTCAACATAGTAAACTTAAGGTCTACAGGAAGTTATAAAAATATATTATTTCCACATTTTGGTCATGATGAAAGGTGTCTTCTGAAAATTTATTGAGCCAGACATTTTGTTTGTGCTCTTTCATTTATGAGTGAAATCTTTCACAAGAGCAAGGAGCATTATAGGAATTTATTTCTAAAATAATACATTTTTGATGACAGAAGAAAAAAATGAAGTCAAATGAAATAAAGTTGAAATTACCTGTAATTATTAGCAAGTCATTAAATCAAATCATAGATTCACAGCTACACATACTTCCTATTTTTTGAAGGAAAACTAGCAAATATAGCGTTCTAATAAAATGTTCACCTATACATAATGAGAAAGATCAAAATTAATTAGCTTTAGAAAAGAAATTGTTTTAGCTAAATTCTGCTCAACCTAATAAAAATGCAGTGAAATGTTGATTAAAACAATACTTCTGAAAGTTTAATGAAATACAATGAGCGCATTTTACATTGTATCAGTAAGATTCAGAAAACATAGTTATTTGAATTATTAGAAATACACATAGTTTTGATAAACCTTACACAACTACAAGCCAGTCTTGTGACGCAGTGGTTTAAGCTGCCACGTGAGAGGTGTCATCCCTTAGGAGTGCCAATCCCCTTCTCTGTTTCTTCCTCTCTCTCTGTAATTCTGCTTTTCAAATAAATAAAATAAATATTTTTTAAAAAACTTACCCAAATTTGGACAAATATAGCCAAAAATAGTTTTTTTTTTTTTGACAGGCAGAGTGGACAGTGAGAGAGAGAGAGACAGAGAGAAAGGTCTTCCTTTTGCCGTTGGTTCACCCTCCAATGGCCGCCACGGCTGGCGTGCTGCGGCCGGCACACCGCGCTGATCCGAAGGCAGGAGCCAGGTGCTTCTCCTGGTCTCCCATGGGGTGCAGGGCCCAAGCACTTGGGCCATCCTCCACTGCACTCCCAGGCCACAGCAGAGAGCTGGCCCGGAAGAGGGGCAACCGGGACAGAATCCGGCACCCCGACCAGGACTAGAACCCTGTGTGCGGGCGCCGCAAGGCAGAGGATTAGCCTAGTGAGCCACAGCGCCAGCCCCAAAAATAGTTTTACCTCCAACATCTTCGACCATCATAACCAATTATATGAATTCTGAGTGAAATACCAATGTTAGTTTTCTTTTTTTGACATTAATTATCCCAAATAGTGCTCTGTAACCACAAAATGCTTCAGTGGAGTGTTTGTCACTCTGACATCATTATTTGATGGTTAGCATCACCCAATACCGGGAGTTTCCAGTAAGTAGGACTATTTCTGTTACCAAATTTGATTTTTTTAAATGTTAAAACAGGAACTTAATCTGACATTAAATTATATAATATATTGCCTATAGTTTCTCTCTGAGTCCACCACATAAATATTAAAATATGATATTAGCACTGAGTGAGACTAAACAAATATATACTAACAATGCTATTTTAAGGGAAAAAGCATGTTCTTGGAATCCATGACCACTCCACACAAGATGAATATTTACAGTTTCATCTCACTTTAATTTTGGTAATGATTCAGTAAGTGACATAGAAACTTTCTATAACCTGAGTCTTCTTGCATTACAGTTTGTTTCTAAAGGTGATGAACCGGGCTGGTGCTGCGGCTCAATAGGCTAATCCTCTGCCTGCGGTGCCGGCACCCCGGGGTTCTAGTCCCAGTTGGGGTGAATTCTGTCCCAGTTGCTCCTTTTCCTGTCCAGCTCTCTGCTGTGGCCCGGGAGTGCAGTGGAGGATGGCCCAAGTGCTTGGTCCCTGCACTCGCATGGGAGACCAGGAGAAGCACCTGGCTCCACCGGCTGCAGCGGCCATTGGAGGGTGAACCAACGGAAAAGGAAGACCTTTCTCTTTGTCTCTCTCTCTCACTGTCCACTCTGCCTGTCAAATAAATAAATAAATAAATAAAAATAAAGATGATGAACCAACTCTTCTAGTCACATTTTGATAGTGAACAATTTTATGATGTTTTTGTCTTGATGGAACAAAAGTTTCCAGAGCTTTACCAGTGGAGCAAGGCAGGAAATAACCTGTCAAGTTACACAGTACCCTGGGAGGTCAAATCAGGCTCATAATCTAATTATGAGCCTTAACTTTCATCATGGGTTTGAAGAAAGATATTCTCTTCTGAACTTTTCAAACTTTGTTTCTTATTCCATTGTGTGTTCTATTTACTTCATAAATGGAACTTGAAATTTTAGTAGGAAGAGAGGACAACCCGCTTCAGAAGGTATTAGGCGAGGACCCATCTCAGTTCATCTGTCACCATGCGCAACAGCAGGTGTTTCTACAGTGAATGGTGCACTCCCTCAGGTTTCCCTTCATCTTGTGTTCTCAGCAAGCTCAATCGTGGGTATATATTTTTCCTTTAAAAAGTTGTTTTGGGGCCGGTGCTGTGGCATAGTGGGTTAATGCCCTGGCCTGAAGCACCGGCATCCCATATGGGTGCCGGTTCAAGACCTGGCTGCTCCACTTCCGATCCAGCTCTCTGCTGTGGCCTGGGAAAGTAGTACAAGATGGCCCAAGTGCTTGGGCCCCTGCACCCACATGGAGACCTGGAGGAAGCTCCTGGCTCTTGGCTTCGGATAGGCTCTGCTCCGGCCATTTTGGCCAATTGGGGAGTGAACCATCGGATGGAAGACCTCTCTCTCTCTCTTTCCTCTCTCTGCCTCTCCTCTCTGTGTAACTCTGACTTTCAAATTAATAAATAAATCTTTTTAAAAAATTGTTTTTCCCTCTTTTTAATAAATTCCTCCCTTGACAGACTGTGCAAATGCCATGCCCCCTAGCCTTTGAAATCAATGAAAGTAGATCTATTTCTAGGTACACCTGGATGCCCGCTTCTGCCTACAGCTCAGGGTAATCTGTTCAGCATAAATGAAGTATTCAACAGCTGTTCAAGGAAAAAAGTACAAAAGAGAGACTCTTGTGCTGAATCTACTTTAAGCAGCATGTGTAAAACAATCCCAGCTGAGCCAGTGGATCAATAGCGTGTATTAAATCTTTAAGGTTTCACAAATACAATTAGAGCAGCCATAATAAATAATGGCCATAATCTGGAAAACCAACCCTATCTAACAAATTGTGCCAATGTGTTTCCTTTTTTACTTTTACTTTCTTTGTCAAGAAGTTATAATGAAAAAAGTGCTGAATTTTTGTAGAATTTTTCATTTAAAATTCCTTAAAACTTAGAATAGTCATCAAAGTTTAAAATTATTTCAAAATCTGCAAAAAAAGAAGTAAAATGAATCTTTTTTAAAGCAGTAAACAACATAATATGACTTACGTAACTTCCACGAGGTGATGTACAGATCATCAGTGCTTCAATATGGAAAATAAATCCATTCTGTCTCTGTCTCTTTTGTTTTCTTTCTTCCAACTCCATGCCGAGGAAGTAAATGGTTAATTGTGACAAGAACAGATACCACACCATGATTCCAACTTGGACAATGTTTTACATTTCCAATTCTGAAAACACTAATTAAAGAAAATCATTTAAACAGAATATTTGTGATTTCAATTTGCCTTTTGATTTAGCAGTCAATACTGTTTACTGTGTGCAAAGAATGAAAGTCAATATAATATTAAAATCATTTTAAGAAAATTAACGTCAAAGTTGGATAATATATTTCAGAAAGGTGGAAATAAGTTCATAATTGAAGATGACATAATTGTACACCTAAAAAACTCTAACAGCATCATGTGAAAATCCACTAGAAGTCATAAAATATTTTATGTAAAATAATGACGTTCAAGATTAATTATGAACAGTCAACATCACTCTTTTGTATTAGCAATAACTAAAATAGAAATGGTAGTATTAGTCTTCTTTGCTTTGCTCTTGAGTTTATAGTACACCATTGAGAATAGAATTGGCCTATTACAGCATCTGTCAGACATAATAACTTTACTGTGAAGATTTTTTTATGTGGCTATTTTACTTGATATACAAATGTTAAATCTTGTTTCTGAAATAATAGCAAGATGGTTGTGAATTTCTTTTTTAAATTTAAAAATTAATGTTATTGGAAAGCCAGAAAACAAATACTTTCTGGTTTCACTGAAGAGTTGAAGGGAGAAATCCTGGCTCTCACACAGAGCCTTCCGATTCCACCCATCACCCAGCAGAAGGAATAAGGTATCCTCAATCTGTATTCCCTGACACTCACTGTGAACTTGAACATGGAAAGGGAGATCCCTCATACATACATGCTGAATCACCTGCCTAACTCCTGACTTACTTGAGTTTATGTGAGGGAGAACATTAAGAAGTTTTTTTTTAAAATATTTATTTATTTATTTGAAAATCAGAGTTACACAGAGAGAGAAGGAGAGGCAGAGAAAGAGAGAGGTCTTCCATCTGCTGGTTCATTCCCCAATTGGCTGCAATGGCTGGAGCTGTGCTGATCCAAAGTCAGGAGCCAGGAGCCAGGAGCTTTTCCAGGTTTCCCATGTGGGTGCAGGGGCCCAAGGACTTGAGCCATCTTCTATTGCTCTCCCACGCCATAGCAGAGAGCTGGATTGGAAGTGGAGCAGCCACGACTCAAACTGGTACCCATATGTGATGCCGGCACTGCAGATGGCAGCTTTACCAGCTACGCCACAGCGCCGGTCCCTAAGAAGTTTTAAATGGTGGAGCTGAGAACTGCATAGATTTTTCTCACACACAAGTATCTTTTCTGATACAATGGAACCTTTGTTTACCCCACAGTCCATCTGTGTTTTCATTGGTCTTTATTTTAATATTTTATGAATTAACCATCAAGTACTCTCACTTTCCCCCAATCTCCTGGCTCAACATTTTTTCTATATTATTTATTAAAAGACAAAGTTAAATCTCAAAATAATTATTTTTAGGAAAAAATCAAGCACCTGGTTTTCTAGCATAATTTGGAATAGTATTCACCTAATATTTCATAGGAGCACACATTTCACCCAGTATTAAAATACAGAAGTTAGGGGCACGTGTTTGACTCAGCGGTTATGATGCCACCTGAGGTGCCTGTATCCTACATTAGAATGCATGGGTTCAAGTCCTGGCTTCACTTCTAATGCACACTCTGGGAGACAACAGGTGATGCCTCTAGTACTTGAGGCCCTGCCAACCAATGGGGGAGACCCAGGTGGAGTTCCAGGCTTCATCCCGGTCCAATCCTGGCTGTTGCAAGTATTTGGGGAGTGAACCAGTGGTTGGGACATATCTTTGTCTGTCTGTGTTGCAGTCTCTCTGCCTTTCAAATACTTAAAAATAAATATTTTTTAAAATTGGGCTTTATCTGTTTCCAGGATAGTAAATCCAATATCTGTTGACAGAAGGCTTTCTATGATTTTTCTATTTATTTGAAAGGCAATATTCAAGTGCACGGTAGGATGTGGTCTTCATGCTGTGCATTGAATCTCTAGCGCTTACTCACCCCGCACACCTGAGGCTGTGCGTGGGCCAGCACAGCCCCTCAGAGGCTCCAGTCACAGCCCCCGCCTCGTGTAAGCACCATCTACTCTCCTCTGCCTCTGTGAAATGGACTTTTTAAGATTTTATGTGTACGTGAGGTCGGGCAACGTTTTTCTTCTTGTGTCTGGCTCTCTGGGTTCACCCATTTTGTCCTGACATGGTAGGATTTCCTGCTTTAGTGAGTGATATTTCATTTTCTCATTCAAAAACAATGTGGTTTCTCATTCATCCATCAATAGTTATTAATCTCGTTTTCATGTCTCAGCTATTATAAATGATACTGCAGTAGATAGAAATGCCAATATCAGTCCAAAGTACTGATTTCATGTCCTATGTGTATACATATATCCAGTAGTAGGATTGCTAGATATAAGATAATTCTATTTTTAATAGATTTAGGAAACCTCACATTGTTTCCCGTAATGAATGTGCCAATGTTTACCCCATCAACAGTGTACAAGGATTCCACACTTCTTCATAACATTTGCTATCTCTTCCTTGCTTGATGACAACCATCCTAACAGGTGTCAGGTCTTAGTTTGCATTTCCCTGGTGATTAGTGATATCGGGCAGTTTTTAATACACTTCTTGGCCATTTATATGTCTTCTTTGCCTGTTTCTCAACACCAGCTCATTTGTTTCTCTGCTACTGAGTTCTGTGAGTTCATTACATATTTAAATTTCAGCTTCTTGTAAGACATATGGCTTTCAAATGTTTTCTCCTAAACTCTGGATGTCTCTTCCCCCTGTTGATTGTTTCCTTTGCTGTATAGAAGCCTGTAAGTTTGATGTAGTCTCGCTGGTCCATTCAAAAATTATGTGTGGATATGTCTAGGCCTATGTCATGAAATTTTTCTCTAATGTTTTCTTTTAAAAGTTTAATTTTATTCATGTAAAAGGCACATTTACAGAGAGAGAGAGAGGGAGAGACAGAGACAGAGAGATCTTCCATCTGCTGATTCACATCACAAATGGCCACAAAGGCTAGGACTGGCCAGACCGAAGCCAGAAGCCAAGAGCTTCTTCTGGGTCTGCCACATTTTTGTAGGGTCCCAAGCACTTGATCCATCTTCTGCTGCTTTCCCAGGTCCATTACCAGGGAGATGGATCAAAAGTGGAGTCTCTGGGACTCAAACCATCACCTATATGGGATGCCAGCATCGCAGGTGGTGGCTTTACTGGGTATGTGACAATGCCAGTTCCTTGCCTTATGTTTTCTTATAGATGTTTGATTTGTCTTGAATGTTTGGTAGAATTCACTCAGGAAGCCACCGTGTTCTGGGCATTCTAGTAAAATATTTTTGATAGGTTTTTGATTATTATTTCAATCCCTTTATTTTTTGGTGTTCTCTTCAAGCTTTCCATTTCTTCTGGATTCAATGTTGGTAGGCTGAGTGTTTCTATAGTTCTATTCCTTTCTCTCATTATTTTCCAATTGGTTGGATTAAATTATTTTTAATAGTTTCTATAATCTTATTTTGTTTCTGAGGCATCTATTGCAAACACTCTTCTATTTTCTGTGATTTCATTTGGTCTTATTTTCTTAGTTAAGATAACAATTTGCCTATATATATATATATATAATATGATATAATAAATTAAATTAAATATAATTATATATTATATTTAATATATGTATTAAATTATATTATTGCAGAAATTGGAGGAAAAAAGAATGGATGGAAGAGGGATATTGAGGGAGGGAGGAAGGGAGGGAAGCATGGCTGACTTCTTGGTACTGTATCTATTAAATTCAAGGAATATGTTCTCTTTATATTAATACAAATTTTAAAGAGAAAAAAGTAACTTTTACCTTAAATTAATTTGTTCTTCTTTTTTTAGTTTCCTGATGTGTAAAGCTAATTTATTTACTTGATATCTTTCTTTTTTAAATGTAAGGATTCAAAAAAACGTTGTGATACTTTTGGAAAACACCTAGATTTGAAGATATGGAGAGCCTTGTTTTCTCTGTGTGGTTCAGCTACTTTCCATTTGGTATTATGCACTCAAATTTACATTTATCTGTTAAAATTGCCATTTTATTAAACATTTTTTTCATGCAAAAAAAATAAATGTAAGGATTCATTACTTTAATTCACACTTTGTACTGTTTTAGCATATTTGGTGTATTTTGATATGATGTAATTTTATTTTCCTTTACTTTAGATATTTTAAAATTCTCTTTCAATTTACCATTTGACCTAGCAGTTGTTAGAGAGTTTGTTGTTTAGTTTTCTTGTGTTTGTGAATTTTCCCATTTCCTTGCTGTTGATGATTTATAGTTTCTTTTTGTTGTGGTCAGAAAAGATACTTGGTCTGATTTTGATCTTCTTAAATGAGTAAGACTTATTTTGTGGCCTAATGTGTAATCCATCCTGCAGGATATTTTATATGCATTTCAGAAATATGTGTAGTCTTTACTGTTGGCCAGAACATTCTAGATATTTCTGTTGGGATTATTTGGCCAGTAAGGCAGTTTCCAGTCCACCTTTTGTCCATTGATTCTTTCCTTTCCTTTTCTTTCCTTTCCTTTCCTTTCCTTTTCTTTTCTTTTCTTTTTTTTCTTTTCTTTTCTCTTCTCTTTTCTTTTTTTCTTTTTCTTTCCTTTCCTTTTTCCTTTCCTTTGTAAAAGATTTATGTATTTATTTTAGAAAGGCAGAGTAAACCATCCACTGTTTTACTCCCTAAATGACTGCAATGGCTGATGAAGCAGAGCAGGCTAGATTCAAACCAGCACACAATATGAATGCAGTGTAGCAGGTGGTGGATTAACCTGCTGTATCACAATGCTGGCCCCTAATTGGTTTTCTATCTGGATTACCTGGATTTATATCATTTTTGAAAGTGGAGTACTGAAATATCCTACTACTGTTGTAGTGTATCACTTTCTTCTGTCCAATCTATTAATATTAGCTTCACATACTTAGATTCTAATACTAGAGAGATGTCTGTGTTTATGTTATGTTTATGCACCTTTCTGTTGAAGTGACACTTCTGTCTCTCTGTAATGACACTCTTTGTCTCCAAGCTTTTGAACTGAAGTCACTTCTCTCTGGTATGAGCCACTTCTGCTCTCGTTTGCCATTTGTTTCTACATCTTTTTCCATGCTTTCACTTTCGGCTGTGCTTTTCTGAGTCTGAGATTCTCACAGATATCATACAATTGTGATTCGTTTTTTAAGCCATTCAACTAATTTGTATCTCTCACATTCACAGGGAATGATTTACTGCTGTCATTTTGGTCACTGTTCCCTGCTCAGTATGTAGTTCTTCTCTTCCTCTTTTTCTCTCTTGTTTTGTGTTTCACTATTTTATTTTGTATTTGATTTGTTTCTTTAATTCATTTGCTTTGAATTGTTTCTCTTTCTCAGTTACGTAAATGCACATCAACTATAATTACTATAGCCTTTTTTAAAGTTGATGACATCTTCACTTGTGCTAAAAAATGCTACACTTTCATCTCTCCTCCCTTAACTCCATACACTATCAGCTTCACAATGTACATATATACATTAGCATAATTCAATTTTAGTTATTCAAATACTTTTGTGGGTTTTTAAAAAAGATTTATTTGAAAGGCAGAGTTACAGAGGCAGGGGTGGGGCGCGGGGGGACAGAGAGAGATCTTCCACCTGCAAGTTCACTTCCCACATGGCCACAATGGTCTGAGCTGGGCCAGTCCAAAGCCAGGAGCTTGGAGCTTCTTCCAGGTCTCACATGCAAGTACAGGGTCCCAAAGATTTGGGTCATCTTATATTGCTTTCCCAGGCTACAGTAGAGAGCTGGATCGGAAGTGGAACAGCAGAGGCTAGAGCCAACATCCATATGGGATGTGACATGGCAGGTGGCAGCTTTACACACTACACCACCCCCATACTTTTGTGCTTTAACTTTTGTACTAGAACTTAAGTAATTAACCTACCACTTTTATAATAATGCAGTAATTGGGTTTTTCTCTATATTTACTTTTACCAGTGAGTTCTGAATTTCATACATTTTTGTGCCCTTGTGTGACTGTTTAGCATTCCTTCATTTCAACTTGAAGAACTCCCTGTGGTAGTATTTCTGAAGACAGGTACATTGGTGATGATATTCTTCAGGTTTTGTTTTTCTAAGAAAGTCCTTAAGTTCTCTTTGTATTCCAAGGGCAAGTTTTTTTGGGTATAATATTCTTGGTTGACAGTTTGTGTATTTTAGTACTTTTCATATATCACCCTGCTTCCTTGTAGCTTGCAATGTTTCTGCTGAAAAAAAAAATCCATTGATAGTGTTAGAGTGGTTCCATTGTATGTAACAAGTCTTTTGTTTTGCTGCTTCCTATTCATTTTTTACTTTAACATTTCAAAATTCAAATACAATGTGTGTGTTCAAATTTCTTTCATTTTTATTTTGTACATTTTGAGATAGCACATTTTTAATTTATATTATGGCCAAAGGCTTGATGTTCCACTAAAGAGAGTTCAGCAAATAAGAAGTAAAGGGACCACAGTTCAGCAGGAATATAGGCAAGGGCTATAAAGAGTAATCAGATGAAAAGGTGTCTCTTTTACTCATAGCATCCACAGCTCATCAAAACTTTAGTAGTGTATACTTTCAGTAAAACTGATACACGTGGACATCACAGGAATTTTTTTTTCTTTTTGTTTTTAAGAATATCTTAGCTCCCACATATAAGGGAGAACATGCAATATTTATCTTTCTGTGTTATTTTGCTCAGCTTCATGTCTTCTAGCTGCAGCCAGTTTATACAAATGATAGAATTTCATTTTGTTATAGTATATAAATGAACATATATAATATGTAATATATATTTATATTCTGAATTTTCTGTATTCATTCATCTGATGATGAACACCCTGGTTGATTCCACATTTTGGCTATTGTGAACAGTACTGCTGTGAACCTGGTGGTGCAGGGTTCATGCCTTTTAGGTATACACCAAGTGGTGCAATTGCTGGTTCATAGGACAGGTCTACTTCTAATTCTTAAAGAAATCTCTGGACTGTTTTTCATAGTGGCAACACTAATTTACATTCCTGCCAACAGTATTGGAGTTCCTCTTTTCTACATTCTTATCAGCATTTGTTACTCTCTGACTTTTGGATAATAGCTGTTCTGACAGGCATGAGATGATATCCTAGTTTGGTTTTCATTAGCATTTCAGTAATGGCTAGTGATGTTGACCTATTTTCACATATTGGTTAGCAACTTATATTCCTCCTTTTGAGAAGTGTCTGTTGAGGTCCTTTTCCTATTTCTTAAATGGATTAGTAGATTTTGTTGAATTTTTTCAGTTGTTGATGTATTCTGGATAATAATCCTTTGTTGGATATGTAGCTTGAAAATATTTTCCACATTCTTTTGCTTGTCTCTTCAGTCTATTGGTTGTTTTGTTTGCTGTGCAGAAGATCTGAGTATAAAATCCCCGGTGTCTAGTTTTGCTTTATTTCGCCTGTATCTAAATAGACCTATAACAAGCTATGAGATTGAAGCAGTGGTTAAAAGTCTTTCATTGAGTCTGGCGCCGTGGCTCAATAGGCTAATTCTCCGCCTGTGGTGCCAGCACACTGGGTTCTAGTCCCGGTCGGGGGGCCAGATTCTGTCCTGGTTGCTCCTCTTTCAGTCCAACTCTTTGCTGTGGCCTGGGAATGCAGTGGAGGATGGCCCAAGTGCTTGGGCCCTGCACCTACATGGGAGACCAGGAGAAGCACCTGGCTCCTGGCTTCAGATCAGTGCAGTGTGCCGGCTGCAGCAGCCATTGGAGGGTGAACCAAGGAAAAAGGAAGACCTTTCTCTTTCTCTCTCTCACTGTCTACTCTGCCAGTCAAAAAAAAAAAAAAAAAAAAAAGGCTTTCGTTGAGAAAAGTCCAGGACCTGATGTCTTTACTGCTGAATTCTACAAAACATTTAAAGAGGTACTAACTCCAATGCTTTTTAAACTATTCCAAAATATTGAACAAGATGAAATTCTGCCAAATTCATTTTATGAGGCCATCTTCCCTCTGATACCAAAAGCAACCAAAGACACAGCACAAACAGAAAACTTCAGACCTATATCCTTGAGGAACATAAATGTAAAAATTTCCAACAAAATACTAGCAAATTAATGCCAATTCCACAGCAAAAAGATCATATAGCATGACCAAGTGCAATTTATTCCAGAGACTGAAGAGTGTTTCAACATTTTCAAATCAACTATTATCATAATTCACAGAAAAGAATGAAGAGCAAAAACTATATGTTCATCTCAACAGAAGCAGAGAAAGCACTTGATGAGATTGAAAATATCATGATAAAAACCCTTCACAAATTAGGTAGAGAAGGGATATACCTAAAAATTATAAAGACTATTATTGACAAACCAATAACTAATATCATACTGAAAGGGGAAAAGCTGAAAGCATTTTACATCAGTTCTGGACCAAAATAAGGATGTCCACTTTCATCACTCCTAGTCAACATAGTAATTAGAAGTCTAAGCAAGAGCAATTAGGGAGGAGAAAGAAATAAAAGATATCATCGCTTCTCAGCCTTTTGGCTAAGATCAAGTGAAGAAATAAAAGATATCAAAATTGGAAGCAAAGAAGTCAAATTGTCCATATTTGTAGATGGCATGATTTTGTACATGGAGAAATCTAAAGACTCCACCAAAACTGAGAAGCTAAATCATTAAAGTTTCAGATTACAAACTAAACATACAAAAAGCACTGGATTTTTCATTTTTATATACTAATGATGAACTCTCTGAAATGTAACTATGAAATAAGTCTCATGAACAATAGCCATACAATCATACACACAAAACATTTAGGAATAAACTTAACCAAAGAAGTGAAAGATGGCTGGCGCTGCGGCTCACTAGGCTAATCCTCTGCCTGCGTCGCCAACACCCTGGGGTTCTAGTCCCGGTTGGGGCGCCGGGTTCTGTCCCAGTTGCTCCTCTTCCAGTCCAATTCTCTGCTGTGGCCTGGGAGTGCAGTGGAGGATGGCCCAAGTGCTTGGGGCCTGCACCCCATGGGAGACCAGGAGGAAGCACCTGGCTCCTGGCTTCGGATCAGCACAGCGCTGGCCGTAGCAGCCATTTGGGGGGGTGAACCAATGGAAAGGAAGACCTTTCTCTCTGTCTCTGTCTCACTGTCTAACTCTGCCTGTCCAAACAAACAAACAAAAAAAGAAGTGAAAGATATCTGCAACAAAAATTATAAAACACTGATGGAAGAAATCATCAGGGACATAAGTGAAAATATGTCCTTGCTCATAGATTGAAAATTAGTATCACTAAAGTGTCTAAAGTATCTAAAGAAATTGACAAAGTCAATGAAATCTCTATCAAAATTGCAATAACATTCTTTACAGCATTAGAAAAAAATACCAAAATCATATGAAATCACAAAAGACACAGAATAGCCAAACTGATCCTGAGCAAAAATAAATAAATAAATAAAAAACAATAGCAACCAAAAAAACCCAAGCAAACAAAAAACCAGATCAAGCTGGAGGCATAGAGGCATCACAATACCTGACTTCAAAGCTTGCAACATAGCTGTGATAATTAAATCATCATTGCACTGACATAAAAATGCTACACAGATCAATGGAATAAAGTAGAGAGCCCAGAAATTAATTCATGTACATACAGCTAAATTAATTTTGACAAAATATGCCCATAACTGTACATTGGAGAAAGGGTAATCTCTTCAATAAATTGTGCTGGCAAAACTGGAGTATAAACTGGAGTATATATGTAGAAGAATGAAATTAGATCCATATCTCTCACCAAATACAAAAATCAACACAAGATGAATCAAAGACCTAAATATAAGACCTGAGGCCATGAAGGTGCCAGAATAAAATGTAGGAGAAATATTTCAAAACACTGTTGTAGGCACTGACTTGCATTTCCTTTGATTCTCCTTTAAATTTCATTTTGCTATTGCTTAGAGATAATTAGGGTGTTGAATGTCTCCCAAATGCCCGTGTGTTAAAGGCTTGGCTTCCAAGGTGGTGCTGTTACTGGGAGGTATCAAAACATTTGAGTGGTGAGGGGGCCAATGCTGTGGTGCAGCAGATTAAGCTGCCACCTGTGACATGAGGATCCCATATGAGTGCCAGTTCCAGTCCTCCTGCTCCACTTCTGATCCTAGCTAATGCACCTGGAAAAGCAGAAGATGGCCCAAGAGCTTGGACCCCTACTACCCACCCAGCTGAAATTCTATGCCCCTGTTTTTGGCCTGGACCAGCCCCAAACCATTGTGGCCACTTGGGGAGAGAACCAACAGATCTCTCTCTCTCTCTTTCTCTCTCTCTCTCTCTCCCTCCCCCATAGTTCTGCCTTTTAAATAAACAAAACAGATTTTTTTAAAGAGGTAGGACCTGATGGTAGGTCCCTAGGTTATTGTTACCTCAGAAGGAAGTCCTCCAATAAGCATTGCTATGATAGCTTCAGTTTTGGTCCAACCTCTGCTTTTCTATTTCCTTGCTTGTTTTGCGATCCTTCTGAACACCCTCTACCAACCGCCATCGGCCCCTTTCCAGAGACAAAGTATATACCATGTGTTTTGAGTTCTCAGCCTCCAAAACTGTGAGTAAATAAGCCTTCTCTCTATATAAAATTAGTTAACCTTAGGGGTTTCTTTGTAGCAGTGTAAAGCTGACTCATACAGTTTTGTTTGAGCTTACTGGATCTGAATGCGTTCTTGTTCTGTAGATTCAGGAACATTTCAGCCAACACTTCTTAGCATAAGCTTTGCTGCCAGTTTTCATTTTTCCCCCTCTGGAAAGCTAGCAAAGCACATCTTGTGCTGTTTCATGATGCATCATAAGTCCTTTAAGCCATCTTCAATATTTCTCTTTCATTTTTATTACTATTTCTCTGGTTGAATGAATTTGAATTTGCTAAGCCTTTTTTATAGAAAACTTTTATTTAATAAATACAAATTTTGAAAGTACAACTTTCAAACAGCAGTTCTTCACCGCATAACCATCCTCCCACCCACAAACTATCCCGTCTCCTACTCCCTCTCCCATCCCATTCTTCATTAAGATTCATTTTTAATTATCTCTCTATATATACAGAAGATCAACTCTAAACTAAGTAAAGATTTCAATAGTTTTATGTTTGGTCTAGTCTGCTGTTGAAGCCCTCTATGGTTTTTATTTTGCACTTCACTCATTGTAGTCTTCACCTCTATGATTTAGTACTTTTCTCGTATCTTCTGTATCTTTATGAAAATCTCAAGTGTTCATCCATTCTACTATCCTCAATGAGCTTCTATATGACAGTTATTTGTATCTCTGCTGGGTGAATCCCTTATTGCCTTTGTGTAGATTTATCTTGATCTTTTATTTGGAACATATTTTCCATGACCTTCTGTGTTTGTTTCTGCATATTAAAGAAGAAAACTTCTCCCAGTCTTCATACTATGGTCTTGTATAAGGGACAGACTTCACCCATCAGCCAAGCCATATTCTGGATACCTTTGAGACCTTTATAATCATCCAAATTGCTGTCTTTGTTCTTAATAGCCCCCTCAAAAGGCTTGAGTATGACAAATTCTATCAGTGTTCCAAGACTGGTGAGCTAGAAACCAGTCTCTTAAGTAGCCCCAGCAAATACTGGAGCACAAGATATATGGTCCAATTCCTTCTCTCCTCAGGGAAAATCTGGGAGTATATTTTATCATCTGTTTGTTCTGCGCTGAGCCAGGGAGATAATCTGTGGAAATGCTTGCACAGTCATTAAACTGTGTGCTCTTTAAAACCATTTCTTTGATTTCCATTAACCCTAAGCATGTAGAGAATGCTAGGTCACAGCAGCTCTCAAGGCAGATGGGTTATAGGTCAGTCTCTCAGGTAGTGGCTTCGAAGGTCAGGGTACTAGATGTATAGTCCACATCCATCAGAAAGAAACTCGAGATTTAGTTTTATCATGGGAGTTAGCTGGAGGGAAGAGATACAGGCAGAAATAACATACCCATTCAACCCCTCCAGAGAACCTCATTATCTCCCAAAGACAGGCAAGTTAGCAGCCAGAACCTTGGTCAGGAGCCAGAAAAGTTGGATTGTTAGGTGTTAGTCCTACCAGGGAGAAACTGGCAGCCATGTTTTAATGCTTGATTTCTCTTCACGGGTCCAGAGAAAGCTCCATGGAAGGTGCTCCTGTTCCCATTTCAACCACCTGTTTGTTCTCTGTGGCTCCTGGAAACTGAAAAATATTGAACCCCATCAGTTCCCAGAAACAAGCAACATAGGAGCCCATTCCTTAAGCAGCAGCTATGAGAGCTGGACTGTTAGATGTGCAGTCTTCATTCCTTGGGAGAAGCTGAGAGCCAGCTTTTATTGTTTACTTGCTCTGCAATGAGACAGGGGAAGAGCTGTGGGAAGTGATCATTCATCTGCTTGAAACTGATTATCTCTTATCCTGGGGGACCATCCGGTGCCAGACCCCATCCACTCCCAAGAGATGGGAAAGCTAGTCCCTTGGGTAGAAGCTGTAGTAGTTAGGATGTTAGCTGTGTGGCCCAAGTCCTTTGCTTCTCCAGGAGGAGCTGGAGGTTTGGGGTCTCTTCCCAAATGTGTGACACTGGGTTGGGCATGAGGTTTGTGGCAAGAGTGTTTCAGCTTCTCCTACCCATTTTGATGGGAGTATTTTTGCAGTTCCCCAGTGTGCAGGAATCTGTCAACCAGTTTCTGGTTTTTTTCCAGAGGAAATCAGTCTGTGCATAGCTGTTTCTGTGGCATGTCTGTGGGTGGAGTGCAAGCCTGGAGCTCCTACAGGCTGACATCTCTTCTGTATGCTTGCTCGCTGCTGCAGTGTCACGACCTTGAAAGACCACAAATAGGACACACATTCCCAAAATCACATACAATCTCTTATTACCTGTATCTATGTTTTAGTTTTCAGTCCTTGTTCTACTCATCATTTTGAAATTAAAGAAACTAAAGGCAGAAAGTTTAAAATGACCTTTCGATGCTGGTATATTAGGGACAATGACAGCAAAACACAAATATTTTACTTCTCCACCGATGTATGTGGCATATGATGGAGAAAGAACATGGACCCAGGCTAGAGGTGGACACATAGGTGGGGAAGCAGGAAGGCAGGAGCTAAAGAACCCTCTCCAAACACTGTTCTTTCACCACACTCTTCTCATCGCCCTCCACTGTTTTTTATTTTTTAATACATATTTGCATTCATCTGCTTTACTCTTAAAAAAAAAAAAAAAAAAACAGGAAACTTGGCATGGCTCACTTGGCTAATCCTCCGCCTGTGGCGCCGGCACCCCTGGTTCTAGTCCCGGTCGGGGTGCCAGATTCTGTCCCGGTTGCCCCTCTTACAGACCAGCTCTCTGCTGTGGCCCAGGAAGGCAGTGGAGGATGGCCCAAGTCCTTGGGCCCTGCACCTGCATGAGAGACCAGGAGGAAGCACCTGGCTCCTGACTTTGGATCAGCGCAGAGCGCAGGCCGTAGCGGCCATTTGGGGGGGGGGTGATCCAATGGAAAAAAGAAGACCTTTCTCTCTCTCTCTCTCTCTCACTTTCTAACTCTACCTGTCAAAAAAAATAAATAAATAAAAAAGGAAGCTAATTATATCTCAATGTACATTATGACAACATTTGTTAGACTATTTCTAATCTGGAGGAAAGAAGAGGCCCACATTTGAAATATTTACAGAGCAAGTTACTATATAACCATTTTTAAAGTAAGTTATTTGAAGAGAAGAAAGTGAAAAAGATAGGGTCAGAATTTATGGGGCTAAAAAGAAAATCAGGTGATAACATAGGAATTGATGTAGTCAACAGCAAGAGCCCATTAAAGCACCTTACAGCACCATTCAATATGTTTGGCCATTAGCTACATGTGACTTTGTGAATGTGAAACATTTAGGCACAGGTGTTGTGGCACAGCAGGGTAGACTGCCTCTTGGGACACTCATGTGCCATATTGGAGTGCCAGTTTGAGTCCTGGCTACTCTGCACTTCCCAACCAGCTTCCTGCTAATGTGCCTGAGAGGTACTAGAAAATGGCTCAAATGCTTGCCACTCACATAGGAGCACTGGATGGAATTCCTGGCTCTTGTCTTTAGCCTGGAGCAGCCCTGGCCATTGCGGTCACTTGAGGAGTCAGAGAACAGAAGTGCAGGCATTTTCTCTCTCCCCTCCCTGCCACTCAAATAAATAAATCTTTAAAATTTATAAATTTAAGAGTATTAACAATTCTACTTCTCAAACACAGTAACTACACTTTAAGTTTTTAAGAGCTACCTGTGGCCAAAGGCTGCCATTACAGGTTAGGACAGAAGAACCTATTACCATGAGGAAACTTAAGAAATGTACTTGTTTCTGCTTGACTCTGGTGAGGTTCCCCAGGGTCTCTGATCATTTTATCTACACATACACCATGAGAGGTAGCAGCCTGCAAACGAATATTAAAGCTTTATTCTGTTAGCCATGCTGTTCTTTTGGAATTTGTGACACAAATGGCTTTCCTTCTGTGTTTTAACAACCTCCACGTCATTTTGATTTTGGGTAACATAAATAAACCCCATTTTCCTTTTCCTTTTTATCTTTTCAACCACTGTTCTCAGAATTTATATGTATTTTTAAAACATTGACACTCATTTTGCTGAAATGAGTCTTTGGTTATTTTTGTCTTGATGTTCTTCTCAGGATAGTCTTGGCCAACACAAATTTAATTGCAAAACCCTGTCTTCTGTGTATTTGCTTCACAACCTTCAAAATACCTCAAATACAAGCTTTATTTCTGTGACACTTCCTAAGTTACGCTGAATTTTAAAAATTCAGTGTCTTCCTAATCTCGTACACTCTCCCTTGGTTGATGACATTAGATCTTATCTTGCCAAAAGTGTGTGAAGAATCTATTCTGTCAAGGAAGGTTCTGTAATTTTGTTTCTTAACAAAATAGAGAACCATGATTGGCAGAGCTGGTGCACATCATCACACTATTTTCAATCTCAATGCACACATTTTCCTATTTGCCCATGGGATTAAAGATATTAAAGAAAGCATTGTCAAGCTTTCTGTAGAAACAAGACACACTTAAATATTTTATTAATACATTTCAGTAAGTTTATAACTTAAATTATTTATACTAACATAAATCTATATTATACATGTTAAGTTTCATTTCCAAAAATTCTTCCTCTCTAATGCCCTAAATGATAACAACACCTATATAGTCTAACTAAATATATCTGACATTGGGATTCTCAACTTTGATGTGTTTCCTAATGTATTCCTCCGGATTTTTAATGAAAATTATAAGTAAATAATCTTTAATATTACCTAAGCTATTTTTTCAATTAACCACAACAGTAACTTTTTCTTCTTTCAGAGGAAGATTATTTACTTGTAAAAAATAATAGTCGATTTTCATAATAGCCTGATTTTATATTATTTGAGCACTATAAATTAAATGTCCTACCTTACAATCTTTTTAAACAATGAAATGGAAAATCCAAGGTAGCAAATTTGACTATAAAGACATAAGACACTGAAAATATCATGTTAATATTTCTGTGAAATCAGCAGCTTTTTTTTTTTTTTTTTGACAGGCAGAGTGGACAGTGAGAGAGAGAGACAGAGAGAAAGGTCTTCCTTTACCATTGGTTCACCCTTCAATGGCCGCCGCAGCTGCTGCGGCTGGCGCACTGCAGCTGGCGCACCGCGCTGATCTGAAGGCAGGAGCCAGGTGCTTCTCCTGGTCTCCATGGGGTGCAGGGCCCAAGTGCTTGGGCCATCCTCCACTGCACTCCCTGGCCACAGCAGAGAGCTGGCCTGGAAGAGGGGCAACTGGGACAGAATCCGGTGCCCTGAACGGGACTAGAACCCGGTGTGCCAGTGCCGCAAGGCAGAGGATTAGCCTATTGAGCCACGGTGCCAGCCAGCAGCTTTTCTATGTTCAGTTTAACATACTACAAAGAGAGCTCCAGAGGTGGCAGTGTGGCAGAGGTGTTAAGTTGACCTTGAGATGCCAACATTATTTAAGGTATACAAATTTTATGTATTCCCTATCTACAGATTCAGGAACACAGTGATACTTCCCATCCTACCCTCGCTCTCACCCATGCCCCATCCTTCTCCCTCTCCTATTCCCACTTAATTTTTCCAAAGATCTGTTTTCAGTAACTTTATATTCATAAGATTAACCCTACACTAAGAAAAGAGTTCAACAAGTAGTAAGAGAAAAAAAAAAAAAAAACCACTATTCCTCAACAATCAAGAAGAAGAGCTATTAAAAATCATTGAATCTCAGCTAATAGGGTACCTAAAAGATAACCTATAGGTGTGAAATTCACATTTTGAGAGAGAGATCCGATGCCCTTGCATCCTCTTGTTTCACAGCCAGGGCTTGGCTAGGCTGAAGTGAGGAGTTGGGAACTCCCTCCTGGTCTCCCATGTGGGTGGCAGGGACTCAAGTGCTTGAGTCATCATCTGGTGCCTCCCAGGAACGTCAGCAGGAAGCTGTATGTGAAGTGGAGTTGCCAGAACTTGAACCAGTGCATTGAGAAGGGATGCAAGCACCCAATCAGGTGACTTAACCTGCTGCACAACACCACCAGCCCTTCATGAGTTTATTTTTACATGAATTATTTTTCCAATCTTGTACTAAAGAGGAGAATGTGTTTTTAGCTCCAGAAAAAAAATTAGACCCTATGCTGTTTATTTAGTTGAGCTTTTCTACATTATCAATCCAATGACCCATTCAGACATGAAACGGGGGAAGAGTTTAGGTTTAATGATTATAAAACCTGGGCTCCTGGGAGTAAGGATAATGGGGAGGAGAAGCCACCCCACTCTTGGAGGAGTGACAAAGTCAGGAGGGTGAGGACATTGTGGAAAACAGAAAACTTGTTCCAAGGCCCTAACTGAAGTTTCTATCAAGGAGAAGAGAGGGACAAGAACATTCTGGAAGCTTAGACAATCATTGCCATTCAAAACCTTCCCATCTGTGTGCAAATGCTGATGTGAGAAGGCTAAACTCCTCCACATTTCCAAGATGTCTTGAATCACAATGCAGAACTAGGAGGATGGGAAAATGGAGTTTTCAAGACAGCGTTTTAAATACACCAACCATTAGAGGCAGGTCTTTAACCTAGCAGTTAGAATCCAATCAAGAGGCTCATGTCCCACACTGCAGTGCCTGGGTTCCACATCCAGTGCAGGCTCCCGACTCCAGCTTCCTGCTGATGCCGACTCAGGGAGGCAGCAGTGATGACTCAAGTGATGGGGTTTGAGCCACCCATATGGGAGATCCCGATTGCATCCCCAGTGTTGGCCTCGCCCCAGCTGCAGCCATCGAAGGCATTTTTTATGAGGGG
This sequence comes from Oryctolagus cuniculus, assembly GCF_964237555.1. Classification (NCBI taxonomy): domain Eukaryota; kingdom Metazoa; phylum Chordata; class Mammalia; order Lagomorpha; family Leporidae; genus Oryctolagus; species Oryctolagus cuniculus. The sequence continues at coordinate 4,848,787 of NC_091447.1, forward strand.
TGAGCCAAGCAAGATGTGAGGTCTCTCACTCTTTGTGTCTTGTCTAGACGTCTGCCAATCTGCATGTCAACATCAACACATCGGATCTTCAGGAGATGTGTGAAGCACGAAGGTGTAAGACTTCAGTTAGTTAACAACGTTGCAACTAGCTCTCAGTCTTAGGGTTGGCTGATCTGCATGCCCTGGTCCATTTTCCCCTTCAGTTTTTCATTCTTCCATGCACTTTTTTAGTTTTGTTTTTTTTTTTAAAAGATTTATTTTATTTATTTGAAAGGCACAGTTACAGAGAAGGAGAGAGGTCTTCCATCCACTGGGCCACTCTCCAAATGGTCGCAACAGTTAGGGCTGGACAAGACCAAAGCCAGGAGCCAGGAGCTTCATCCAGGTCAGCCACATGAGTACAGGGGCCCCAGAACTTGGTCCATCCTCCACTGCCCTCCAAGGCATAGTAGCAAGGAGCTGGACTGGAAGTGGAGCAGCCAGGACTTTAACAGATAGCTATATGGGATGCTGGCCCTGCAGGAAGTAGCTTCCCCTGCTACGCCACAACGCCAGCCCCAGTTTCTCATTCTCATGATGAGGACTGCAAATATTTTTCCAATTAATATAATGAATGCTTCCTCCCATAAAATTTATGTGTGCCTGTGAAAATATCAAATTTATTTAAAATGGAGAAGATTCTCTTTGAAGTAGGAGGTGGCAAACTTTGGAAAGGGGCAAATCCTAAATATTTGAGACATTTGATCCACATTTGTTCTCTATCATTTTCTTCCTTTCCCCTCCACTTCCACTCCTGCCTTCTCCTACTCCTCCATTTTTTACTTTAGAATTGTAAAACACATTTGTTGCCAACTTCTGTTTTATAATGCCTCAGTACGGGCCTCTTAGTCAATCTTGCAGGAAATGGGTAAAATATACTCATTCCCAAGGCCATGAGGCAAACTCTCATTCACAGCATTGCACTTACAATTAAGTTATGCGAACATAGGAAGGATAAATACGAGAGCACAACTACAGCTGTATATCCCAGGAACGTCATATATGGTAAGCCCCACCTGGACATGCACATCATGTGAAACAACTTGCACAGTGTTCCAGGGCACAACAGGAAATGCACAAGGCAAGTGTCAGAGACCCACTGAAACTCGCATCAATCGTGACTTCATAGAGAGACCATCAGGCCTACTCAGGACAAGTGTACCCTTTGTCCAAGGATTGGAACTCTCCACTTCCTGCTCTTTTTATCTTGTTGGTGCAAGAATTCTCGGGTAGTTTGCTACCAGAGATTTGATGCCAGCTCTTGATAAGAGTTGTTCAGAAAAGTTAGTTGTTATGGACTTTGAGAAATTTGGGGGCGCTAGGGGTCTAACACCACTTTAGGTGAAAATCATTGGTTCCTTAGGAAGCTAAACTGGGATGTGATACCTTCCTACAGAAAAATGGAAGAATGCTTCCAGGTTTCATTCTCGATCCTGGTGCAAAACAAGCATGAGCTGAGTCCTGGGGCCTTGTCAGATAATTTTGCTCTGTGCCTCACAAGCATTCTCTTTATCTTTCTGTCTTTTTTTTTTTTTTAAAGATTTATTTATTTATTTGTAAGGCAGAGTTACAGAAAGGCAGGGGCAGAGGGAGAGGAAGAGAGAGAGGGGGAGGGATACAAAGAGACAGAGAGAGACAGACACAGAGAGAGTCTTCTTCCATCTGCTGGTTCACTCCCCAGATGGCCACAATGGCTAGAGCTGGGCTGATCCGAATCCAGGAGCCAGAAGTCTCTTCCAGGTCCTCAGTGTGGGTGCAGCGGCCCAAAGACTACTTTCCCAGGCCATAGCAGAGAGCTGGATTGGAAGCAGATCAGCCAGGACATGGACCAATGCCTATACGAGATGCAGGCACTACAGGTGGCGGCTTTACCTGCTATGCCACAGCGCTGGACCCGGACAAGCTGGACTTTGAGCACCCCCAGAATTGACAGGTCATTCTCAGTTTTCGCTGAGGCTCCTCAAGATTATGCTAAAATCTTAAGACTCCCAAATCTGTATATATGAAATACATGAAATTTGTCCACCTCATATAAATTAAAAGAATTTTTAAAAACTAGGTTCTTTCTCAGGACTAAAAATCAAGCAGACCTTTCTAGGACTGTGAGTGCTTGTTGATGCTGAAATGTCTATTGTCACAGTCCAGTAGCTCAGTGACAATGGCTCTCGCCTCTTTTGTGGGACTATGGCTTAACCCCGGATTCAGCTACCTTGGTTCTCCCGTCACCTTCTCTGCAGGTCTTTCCAACTTCCCCAAATGCTTAGAGACTGGGACGTGATCTCTCCTGAACATGGGCACCAGCCTCTGAAATAATTGTCTTGCCTGCTTCTTCAAACACAATTTTCTCATTACCTGCTTTTTGCATCATCAAGAGTGATTTTTCTAGGCAGTGGTTAAAATGTGCTCTGGGAAATCCTTGCCTCCCTCCCCAAAAACTACAAAACAAAGAAATGCAAAACACAGAGCCCTGCAGGGAGAGCTCAGACAGGTATCTCTGGAAGATATCTTACCACTCAGGGAAGCAAGTACCAGGAAGGTCTGAATTGAGTACTCCAGCCATGCAGAAACAATTGACCTTTCTCCCCAAGGGAACTACAGCAATACATAACTACATAATGCAATACAGGTGTATGGTGGATACAGAGACAATCTAATAAACACGGTATGGATAGGTAAAATCGGTTCTGTTCCACAAGTGCATGTAGCTTAAATCAGTTTTATAGCTTGTCCTGGGAGTTGAGATCTAGGAGAAAACATAGTTTTGAGTGCCACATAACTGCCTTACAAAGCAGATGCCCAGAATGTGGGCTGTTTGTAACATCAGTCCATGCCGAGGAGGCTGAGAAAACACACACTGAATCTCATATTTACTTTTTCTCCCTGTGAGGTTGTTTCAGCTAAGAAATGTATTATTCAAAATGTCATAATTCCTGTGGAAGAAGCTATCACATTAAGTACTTAGATAGAGGAAAGAATGTTTAGAAACTCAGGACAAAGAGAGCAGGGAGGCAGGGAGGGAAAACTAAGGAAAGGAGAACCCAAGCTAAATCCCTAATAACAAAAACGCAAAGACATACTATCAAATAATTATACCCACGTAGACTTACATACTGCTTTTGTATCTGTAAGGGACATTTGTGTACAAGTTCCAGAAAATGTGAAATGGAAAAGAAGGGTGGTAAACTTATGAAAAAAAATTGTTTGGTATGCAAACTTCATAACTTATTTTAAGATACATTTATATTTATATATTTAATATTTTATTTATTTTTGAGATAATCTTTTTGATATACATTATAGTCAAAGGCTTAATACCCCACTAAACAGAGTTCAACAAACAAAAAGCAGAAAGACCATAGTTCGGCAGGAACTCAGACAAGGGCCACAACAGCAATCAAATAAAGAGATGTCAAGTTCATCAATAGACGATACAATTCAAGACAGCCACACATCACCAAAGCTCAAGGAGTATTCAACTCCTATTATAGTCACCTTTCCACTCAATTTAGAACACATTGGAGGCTGGCGCCACGGCTCAATAGGCTAATCCTCCACCTAGCGGCGCCGGCACACCGGGTTCTAGTCCCGGTCGGGGCGCCGGTTCTGTCCCGGTTGCCCCTCTTGCAGGCTAGCTCTCTGCTGTGGCCAGGGAGTGCAGTGGAGGATGGCCCAAGTGCTTGGGCCCTGCACCCCCTGGGAGACCAGGAGAAGCACCTGGCTCCTGCCTTTGGATCAGCGCTGTGCACCGGCCACAGCGCGCCGGCCGTGGCGGCAATTGGAGGGTGAACCAACGGCAAAGGAAGACCTTTCTCTCTGTCTCTCTCACTGTCCACTCTGCCTGTCAAAAAAAAAAAAAAAAAAAAAAAAAGAACACATTGGATATTGTAATAAAATTTATACAGTGTACGATTTTAAAATAGGGATACCTTAGAAACATCTCTGAAACAAGATAAAATTAATTATGTTAAAGTAATATAAATTGTGCATAGGTTTTATTGTCAAATTTATTCTTCTCTTTCAATGCTCCTACTATTTAGTAGCAAAATAATAAAATACACACACACATAAATATATAAATCTCACCTGTTTCACTTTCCTGGCTAAGTTCTGCTCTTGGATGAATGGCAAACACACCCTCTGCCATCAGAAGGGCAATGAGTGGCAGCCAAAAACATCCTTGGCCTCCTAACCTCATGGGGAAGCAGATGTCCATGTTGGAGTTAAGGAAAAATAACATTTGTGGCAAATATTGCAAAAATTGTATAAATTATACAGTTAGACATACCAGAAGGAAACAACTAGTCATATTAATTATGTATGGGTTTTTTTTTTTTTTGAGAAGCGGATTATGTCTATTTATCAACAATGAAATAGAAACAAAACTAAAAAGATCAAACTTGATACAAAGATCAAAGAGTCATAGCTGAGTGGCATATGGGAAAAAGTCTTATTGGAAGCCAAGACAATGAAATTAGTTGAACTTAATATAGTATCAGAAAATATTTTTATGCCACTAATGTTTAGCTACAATAGAACATTATGGTTATTTTCTAAAATGATGCTTCTAAAATGACAACAGTAATATATATATACTTAACCTATTTCCCTGATTCTGCCATTGTCAGAATTGAAGAGCAACTGATGACTATGCACTGATTAATAAATTAATCTTAATTTGTATCAAGTTTAAGTAAAATTACTTGAATTTAAGTGTGTAAATGCTTTTATGTCTTCATATATTTCATATGTGCTAAAATACATTTTAATAATTAACAATGTATGTATAATGTGATCAGTTTTGTATAATTAACTCCGTAATTTCTAAACATAGAAAATTACAAAGCAAGACATGTGTTGCAGATTTATCTAGTTCAATGGAAAGTTAATAAAAAAAAGAACTATGGAATTGACAAAAGACATCAATAGAACAACCATAGGAAATAAATTGTAATTAGTGGAAAATATACAGGTCTACAAAAAAATCAAAAATAAGATAAAGGCTTTTTATGCCTCTCAAAAGTGTCATTCTGCTTGCTCTTTGTGTCATTTTGAACTGGGTTATGGCCAATGGAATAAACACTTCCAAAATATAAACTTATAAAACACATCAGGAGACTTAAAAATGTGCATTACTGTTAACCAATAATGCTGTTTCCACATTACTGTGAAGGAAGAAGTCCTATGATAGAAGATGATGAAAATACAGGGCAACATTCTACAGAATTATCCAAGAACTTCTGGGGTCTAACTCAAGCCAGTCTTTGGATGCATTGTCCCATAGAATAATTAATATGGAACCTGTATTTGCTGCTATCTGTGTTGCTAGGAATACTATTTCAGAAGACTTGATGAGCCTGTTTGTAGGTCATCTGAAGTTTAACAGGTGTTGCAGCAAGCGTAACGTCTGGACTAACAAGAAGCAGGTTTTTAAAAGAGTGATCCAAAATTAGAACTTCCAGAATGGTTGTGAAGGAGCTCAGCAAACCCAAAAGGAAATCATTGTCACACGAGAATTTCAGGGCTCTAGAAACTGATAAAAGGAAGAGAGCAGATTGAGGAGCATTTATTTAAGAAGATCTGTGGAATTTAACCCAACAACAAGGGGATTCCAAGGCATTTTTGCATGTGGATGCTTCCTTTCTCCGTATTTCTTTTTGCTATAAAAAATAATGGAAGCTGGATATTTATAAGAAAGGAGGCTTACTTAGCTCACGGTTTTGTGAGTATGGTACCAGCATCTCTTCAGTTCTAGGGTCTCCTTGGCTGTGTCACACGGTGAATGTGCATGAGAGAATGAGTAATGGGGAGACGAGAAGCCAGAGAGGAGGAGCATGTAGTCTTTATTTCTTGTGAGAGAGAACTCACTCACTCCTAAAGACTAACATTACTTCCCTCTGCCTGCAGAATCCCCAATGACCTTGTCACCTCTCATTGGGTCTCACCTCGAAGGCTCCATCACTCTCACCACACTGAAGACAAAGCTTCCAACATATGAACCTTCAGTAGTGGGTGGTGGTAATCACAGCCAAACCATAGCAGTCGATGATCTAGACAGCCTGACGCTGAAAATCTGAGTGAGGCAAACAACAAATTCTTAGATGATCCAGAAATTTAACAAAGTTATCCAAAGAATGAAGCCAAACAATGAAAGTTGGTAACCTCCCAAATCACTCCAGTGATCTGGAAGATTATGTGGCGTGCTCAGTAGGGAATGGAGGGAGCCATGTCACATGTGCCTAAGAGACACCAAAGGGTCCCACGGAAAGAGAAAGCTGCAGAAGATTGACGATTGCTCAACCAGGATTATGCTTGTCAACTTGCGCATAGATCCATCAGCAAAGAGTTTGTGCCTTCATAAGTCCAGCCAATAATAATTCAAATATGGAGCCTTAAGCTATGCTGACAGAGAATTAACTTCAAGGGACCCACATGTAAAAACAAAACCGAATTTTAAAAATATGCCATATAGAGACATCAGGTGCTGTACACCGTGACAGAGATGGACTCTACAGAATCTGGCCAGCCAATTTGCCATAAGAAAAGCAAACAAGAACAGAAAAGCAGCAACAGCAACTCTGTAAGTAAAGAGAACTCAAAGTTGCTGTGGTATTTTAAAAAGCACACTATTTTTTAACAAAATGTCACAAGACCTATTCTAAGGGAAATGCTTCCCTATATTATAGAAAAACTGAACATAGAAATTGGCAGCTCATGACAAGAGCCTAGGGTGATTACTGAGGCCATAAACAAGAGTGTCAATTTGTTAAGTCAACAACAGGAGTCACTGTGCACTTACTCCTCATGTAGGATCTCTGTCCTTAGTGTGCTGTACATTGTGATTTAATGCTATAACTAGTACTCAAACAGTATTTTTCACTTTATGTTTCTGTGTAGGAGCAAACTGTTGAAATCTTTACTTAATGTATGCTAAATTGATCTTCTGTATATAAAGAGAATCGAAAATGAATCTTGATGTGAATGGAAGGGGAGAGGAAGTGGGAAAGGGGAGGGTTTCAGGTGGGAGGGACATTATGGGGGGGAAGCCATTGTAATCCATAAGCTGTACTTTGGAAATTTATATTCATTAAATAAAAGTTAAAAAAAAAAAGAAATGTAATGGGAAACATTAACTCATCCAACTTGGAAGTCAAAGCTAAAGAAAGAAATTTTAACAATGTTGTCATTGTTATGAGAAAATTAAAGGTCTGGGCATTCAATAAAAAAAAAAGAAATTGTCTCTGAAAGGACTCAGATGTTGGACTTAGCAAACAAATATTTCAAGAAAGATTATTTTTGTATTATAAATTTTTGCATTAACATGTAACACTTGTGTATTTTTAAGAGATATGTTATAATATTTAAAGAGATATACATAGTAAAACCCAATCATACTAGGAAATTAGACTTCCCATTGCCTTATCTTTTGTTTCTGTATGGAGGCTACTAGCTCTTCTGATTCTTTATGGAGAATATAATCATTATGTCCCTCAAGTCACTGAAAAAATATCAGAATCTCTTATGTTCACCTTACTGCATTTTGGTGCATATTATCCAACTTCCACTCATTCCCACTCCTAGGAATCACTATATATATATATATATATACACACACACACACACACTCACACAGATCATACTTACATATATACATACACACATGTATCGATATGCAAGCATATGTATATAGATAATTTTAAGCTTTCATGTGTGAAAAAGAGCATTCAGTATTTGTGTTTCTATCCATTTAATTTCATTTCATATAATGATTTTCAGTTCTATCCATTTAGATATAAATGTCAGGATTTAATTTTTTTAGTGGTCTAACAATATTCCTTTGGGTAGGCATACCACATCCTGTTTGTCCATTCATTTACTGATCCAACACCTAAGCTGATCCCTTATCTTGGCTACTGTGGATAGTACTGCAATGGACATGAGCTAGCAGGTATTTCTTTCATAAGCTAATTTTTTTCCTTTTAGACTATACCCAGAAACAGGGTAGCTATGTCATATGGTAGATCTTCTTTGAGTTGTATGGAGAACCACCACACCGTTGACCATAATGGCTGTGCTAATTTGCTTCCCCACCAACAGTATGTTGGTTCCCTTTTCTCCACATCCTCATCAACATTTGTCCTGACTGGAGTGAGATGATACTTCATTGCTTTGATTTTCATTTCCCTGATGGCTAATCATATTGAGCATTTTCATGTATTTTTTTAGATATTTATTCTTCTGAAAAGTGTCTACTAATATCTTCTGCCCATTTAACTGGGTTGGTTACTTTTGCTTGAGTGTCTTTTTGTTTTGTGTTGTTTTTGTCAGTTCCTTATATATTCTAGATACCAATGCTTTGTCAAAATGGGTTGCTTAAAAATATTTTCTCCTATTGTGTATGCTGTCTCTTCACTGTTGACTTGTTTTCTTTGCTTGGCAAAGTTTGGTATAATAATGTTTGCTTAGTTTTGTTATTATTCCCTGTGCTTTTGGAGTCTTATTGAGAAAACTGTTGATTATACCAATGTCTTACAGTGTTTCCCCCATGTTTTTCTCTAATGTCTTCAAAGTTTCAAGTCTTACATTTAGATCTTTGATCCATTTGTACTTAATTTGGGGATAGGGTGAGATGTAGGGTATGGGGGTAGGATGCTAGCTTCTGTATTTTGCACTAAATATCCAATTTACCAACATGATTTACTAAAGAGATTGCCTTTTTCTCAGGTAATTTTTTTGGTTCCTTTGTTCAAGGCTAAGTTGACTTTAGATGTATGGATTCATTACTGGCCTTTGTATTCTATTCCATTGGTTGATTTGTCAATTGTCATGTTTTGATTACAATAGCCGCATAGCATGTCTTGAAATGTGGTATTTGGAAGTCTCCATCTTTGTTTTTTATTCAATATTGCCCTTGATTATTCAGAGTCTGGTGTTTCCATATGAATTTTAGAAACTTTTTTCTGGCTGTGTGAAGATGATTATTAATATTTTATAGAGATTACATTGAATCTGTAAATTACTTTGGGTTGTGTAGGCATTTTACTTTATTAATTTTTGCTTTTTTATTTATTCAAAATGCAGAGACACTGACAGAAAGAGATAAAAACAGACAGACAAAGATCTCCCATCTGCTGATTCACTTCTGAATACTGTCAGCAGGCAGGGCTTTGCCAGGCCAAAGCCAGGAGCTAGCAAGTTAATTTGGGTCTACTGTGTGGATGGCAGAGATACAACTACCTGAGTGATAACTTGCCACCTCCCAGAATGCACATCAGCAGGAAGCTGGAATGGGAACAGAGCCATAACATGAACCAAGTCACTATGAGACATGGATGTCCCAAGTTGTGTTCCAAATGCTAGGCTTTATACTCATATCTGAACATTTTAATAATATCAATTCTTCCAGTGCATGAACAGTAACTTTTCTATTTGCATATATGTGCATATCTTGTCCAATCTGTTTCACCAGTGCTTTGTAATTTTCATTGCAGAATTATTATGTCTTTTGTGAAATTTATTTTGTTACTTTGTTTCCTGTAGCTATTGTAATAAAATTTTTCTTTCAATTTCTTTGTCAATGAGTTTCCTATTGATGTATAAAAACATTACTCATTTTAAGCTTATTTTTTATATTGCAACTTTTTACTGTAAATTTTACTGAATTCATTTATCAAGTCTAATAGTCTTTTAGTGGACTCGATTTATTTCTATATAGAATCATGTCATCCATGGACAGGAATTACTTGACTTCTTCCTTTCTTATTTATATGCCTTTAATTCTTTCTCTTGCCAAATGGTTTTAGCTAAAACTTCCGGATATATTGAATAACAGTGTTGAGAGCAGACATAGTTGTCTGGTTCCAGATCTCAGAAGAACTGCTTTCAGCTTTTCCTTCATTCAACATGATTCAACTGTGAGTTTGTCATATAAAGCATTTATTATATTGAGGTATGCTCCTTTTATATGTAATTTATTCAAGTTTTTAAAATTATAAATGTGTATTTAATTCCTCAAAGGGTTGTTGTATTATAATTATGTCTAAGTGCTCACAAAAGATCTATCATTCTTGGATGCTTCTTTAAATGTAATTAAGTTTCTAAATAAAAAAAAAAGAAGTGCAGTTAACTTTAAGATGCAATGACTTTGAACAGCCCTTGTCTCGACTGTTGAGGAACAATTTTTATTTTGTTTTGTTTTTTGTTTTTTGAAAATTTTCCATGCAAATCGTTGAACTCTTTACTTAGCATAGAGTTGTTCTTCTGTGTATAAAGTTAATTAAAAATGGATCTTAGTGGAGAATAGGACTTGGAATAGGAGAGAGTGGAGGAGGAGGGGTGAGAGAGTGGGTGGGAGGGTGGATATGATGAGAAGAATCATCATATTCCTAAAGTTGTACTTATGAAATGCATGAAGTCTGTATTCATTAAATAAAAGGTTTCTTTGGGGGGAAACAAACAAACAAATAAATACAAACAAGCAAATGCTCACACAAAAAAATTCAATGCTTCTCTGCATCTATTGAAATGATCCTGTGATTTTTAGCCTTTGTTTTGCCAGTGCTATGCATTGCACCTACTGACTGATATGTGCATGTTATTTCCCTACACCTCTGGGAAAATTCCATTTGGTCAGGGATAATGATCTTTTTGATGATTCATTAGGCTGATTTGCAACTATTTCCTTGTGAACTTTTTTGTCTATGTTCATCATGAATAACAGTCTACAATTTACACTTTTTGCCATGTGCTTGTCTGGATTTGGAATCAAAGTAATTCTAATCTTGTAGAATGAGTTCCTAGGGTCCCCGCCCTTTCAATTTTTTGGAATAGTTGGAGAAGAATTGGTGTGTTAGTTTTTCTTTAGAAGTTTGGTAGAATTTGATGGTAAAGCCATCCCATCCTGGGCTTTTCTTGTTATTATCTATTTAAAGTTTCTGTTTCTTCAGGGTTAAAATTTGGTAAGCTTTAAGTATCCAGAAAATTATCCTTTCCCTTATGTTTTCTAATCTGTGAGTAGAGACCTAGTGATCCTTTGTATCTGTGTCATATCAGGAGTTACTGAATTTATTTATGGAGTGCACTGGAGGATGGCCCAAGTCCTTGGGCCCTGCACCCCATGGGAGACCAGGAGAAGTACCTGGCTCCTGCCATCAGATCAGCGCAGTGCACCGGCCGTAGCGCGCCGACCGCGGCGGCCATTGGAGGGTGAACCAACGGCAAAGGAAGACCTTTCTCTCTGTCTCTCTCTCTCACTGTCCACTCTTCCTGTCAAAAAAAATTTTTTTTTATTTAAGTTATACATTTCATGTATTTCATATATACAGATTTAGGAACAGAGTGATTTTTTTTTTTAGATAGGCAGAGTGGACAGTGAGAGAGAGAGAGAGAGACAGAGAGAAAGGTCTTCCTTTTCCGTTGGTTCACCCCTTAATGGCCACTGCGGCTGGTGCACTGTGCTGATCCAAAGCCAGGAGCCAGGTGCTTCTCCTGGTCTCCCATGCGGGTGCAGGGCCCAAGCACTTGGGCCATCCTCCACTGCACTCCTGGGCCACAACAGAGAGCTGGCCTGGAAGAGGGGCAACCGGGACAGAATCCAGCGCCCCAACCAGGACTAGAACCCAGTGTGCTGGCGCCACAGGTGGAGGATTAGCCTATTGAGCCATGGCGCCGGCCCATAGTGATATTATTAAACTGTACAGTCCCTCCAGCTCCGCTCCAACACTTCTTCCCCCTCCCTCTGCCATTCCTACGCTTAGTTTTTACAAAGGTCTACTTCCAGTTTACTTAAAGATCATAAAGTATAAAGTTAGATAGAGGTTTATTGACTTATCTTTTTAAAAAAATCTCATTAATCTTTTGTTTTGGCTTCTTAGTTTCCATTTTATTTATTTCTAATTTAATCTTATTATTTTTCTCTTTCCACTAACTTTGAGTTTTGTTTTTTTCATGTTTATCTTGGTTCTTGAGACGCAGTATTAGGCTGCTTATAAGATATCTTTCTGGGTATTTTTTTTGATAGGCATTTATTAGTATAAACTCTCTTCTTAGTACTAATTTTGCTGTTTCCCATAAGTATTGATGTGTTGTGTTTCCATATTCATTAGTTTCAAGGATTTTTCAAATTTCCCTTTTGATTTCTTTAATTGTTCATTCAGGAGCAAGCTGTTCAGTCTCCATCTGTTTCTATAATTTTAAGAATTCCTTTTGTTATTGATTTCCAGTTTTATTTCTTGTGGAAAAATACATTATATGATTTTGATTGTTTTGGAAATTTTAGACTTTTTATCATCAAATATGTGATCTACACTAGAGAACATGCCATGTACTGATAAAAAGAATGTGCATTCTACAGCTATTGGATGGAATGCTCTGTAAATGTCTGTTACAGCCATTTGGTCTGTAGTGATGTTTCTTCGTTAGTTCATCACTTGGATTCTATGTCCATTGGTGAAAATGGGGTGTTGAAATCTCCCATGTTGTACTGGGGGCTTAAAATCCTTTAAATCTACCATATTTGATTTATAAAACTGGGTATTCTAGTACCACTGAGCACATATACTGTTGCAATAATCATATCTTCTTGTTGAATTGTTCCTTTGATCATTATGCAATGCCTGTATTTGTCTCTTTTTACAGTTTTTATCTTAAAGTCTTTTGTCTGATATCAGCATAGTTACTCTTATTCACATTTTGCTTTAATTCCATGGAATACCTTTTTCCATTTTTTCACTATTAGCCTCAGTGTATATCTACATGTGAAGTATATTTCTTATAGGCAGCATGTATTTGGGTCTGGTTGTTCATCCACTCAGTCATTCTGTTTTTTTTTTTTTTAATTGGGGAGTTTAATCCATTAACATTCATAATTATTAATGAAAGCTAATGGATGCCATTTTTCCCTTAATATTTGTTCTGTTTATTTTGATTACCCATTTTTCCTAATTGGTTTTATGCTTTTACATTTTTTTTGCTGGTAGATTTCTTTGTTTTTCTATATAGGACACACCTAGACATCCTTAAGACTAGTCTGGTTGTGATGGATTCCTTCCATTTTTTCTTGTGTTAGAAATTTTGATGGCCAGACTTCTGAATTATACAAAATATTTAAAAAGGAACAAATTACAATACTTTTCAAACTGTCTCAAAATATTGAATATGATAGAATTCTGCCAAACTCTTTTTATGAGACCAGCATCACTCTAATATCAAAACCCAACAAAGGCACAACATGAACACTACAGACCTATATATTTTTGATGAACATAGGTGCAAAAATTCTCTACAAAATTCTAGCAAGCTAAATCCAAAACCACATAAAAATGAATCATGATCAAGCTGGATTTAATCCAGAAATTCAAGAGTGGATTAACATTTCTGAATCAATATATCAATAAATGTCCTAAATCACATCGACAGAATGAAAAAAATGCCATATGGTCAACTCAGTTGATGCAGAGAAAGCATGTGATGGGATTCAGCATTTCTTTATTATAAAAACCCTTCACAAGTTGGGTGTAAAAGGAACATACCTCAGAATTATAAAGGTTATGAATGACAAGGCGACAGCCAATATACCGAATGAGGAAAAGCTGAAAGCAATCCCCTCAGATCTGAAACAAGACAAGTATGTCCACTGTGATCTGGAAGTATTAGAAAGAGCAAGTAAGAAGGAGAAATAAATAAAGGGCATCAAAGTAGAAAGGAGGAAGTCAAAATATCCATGTTTGCAAATGACATGATGTATATGGAAAGATTATAGCACTCTACCAAAAACCTATTATAATTAATAAACCAATTTAGTAAAGTTGCAGGTTACAATTAATATAGACAAAATAAGCAAACAAAAAGCCAGCTTTTTTATACACTAAGGATGAATTAAGAGAACAATTGAGAAAGAAACATTATTCATAACAGTCACAAAAAAAAATCAAACACTTAGGAATAAATTTAACCAAAGAAATGAAAGATTTCTACAATGAAAATTATAAAACATGATAAGGAAATCATCAAGAACACAAGATATGGAAAGATATTCCTTGCTCATGGATTGGAAGAATCAGTATCGTTAAAGTGTCTATACTACTTAAAGCAATCTACAGATTCTGGGGCCGTCACTGTGTTGTAGCAGGTAAAGCTGCTGCCTGCAGTGCTAAAATCCCATAAGGGTGCTGGTTCAAGTCCAGGCTGCTCCACTTCTGAGCTGGCTTTCAGCTATGGCCTAGGAAAGCAGTAGAAAATGGCACAAGTCCTTGGGCCCCTGCACCCACATGGGAGACCCAGAAGAAGCTCCTGGCTCCTGGCTTCAGATTGGCACAGTTCCAGCCACTGTGGCCAGTTGGGGAGTGAACCATTGGATGGAAGACCTCTCTCTCTCTCTTCCTCCGTCTCTCTCTCTCTCTCTGCTTCTCTCTCTCTCTGCCTCTCCTTTTCTCTCTGTGTAACTCTGCTTTCAAATAAATAAATAAATCTTTAAAAAAAAAGTGAAACTGTAAGTTGCTTTTGATAGTATGGACATTTGATGATATTGATTCTTCCAATCCATAAACATAGAAGATTTTTCCTTTTTTTATTTGACAGATAAAGATATAGACAGTGTGAGAGAGAGATAGAGAGAAAGGTCTTCCTTCCTCTGGTTCACTCCCCAAATGTCCGCTACAGCTGGCACTGCGCTGATCTGAAGCCAGGAGCCAGGTGCTTCTTCCTTGTCTTCCATGCAGGTGCAGGGGCCCAAGCACTTGGGCCATCCTCCACTGCCCTCCAGGCCACAGCAGAGAGCTGGACTGAAAGAGGAGCAGCCGGGACTAGAACCCGGCACCCATATGGGATGCCGGCGCCACAGGCAGAGGATTAACTAAGTGAGCCACAGCCCCGGTGTTTTTTCCATTTTTGTGTGTCATCGTTAATGTTTTAAAATTTCCATTGTAGAGCTCTTTGACTTCCTTATTTATCAGACTCTTTTATGAGTTCCAATAGTCTCTCAATGGAATCTTTTGGGTTCCGTATTTACAGACTCATGTCATCTGCAAACAGGGATTGTTTGACTTCCTGCTTTCCAAATCATTTTGATTTCTTTTTCTTGCCTAATGGCTGTGGCTAAATCTTCCAGGACTATATTGAATAACAGTGGTGAGAGTGAGCATCCTTGTTTGGTTCCAGATCTTACTGGGAGTGCTTCCAACTTTTCCCCATTCAATATGATCCTGGCTGTGGGTTTGTCTTAAATTGCCTTGATTGTGTTGAGCAATATGCCTTCTATACCCAATTTGCTTTAGGTTTTCAACATGAAGGGATGTTGTAATTTATCAAATGCTTTCTCTGCATCTAATAAGATAATCAAACAGTTTTTGATGTATTACATTTATTGATTTGCAAATGTTAAACCACCCCTGCATAATAGAGATAACTTCCTCTCAGTCTAGGTGAATAATCATTCTGATTTGTTTTTGGATTTTATTAGCTAATATTTTGTTGAGGATTTTTGCATCTATGTTCATCAGGGATATTCACCTATAATTCTCTGTTGTATCTTTTTCTGGTGTAGGAATTTAGGTGATGCTGGTTTCATAGAACGAGTTTAGGAGGAATCTCTCCCTTCCTGTCAATTGTGTTAAATAGCTTGAGAAGCATTGGAATTAGTTCTTCTTTAAATGTCAGATAGAATTCAGCAGTGAAACCATTTGGTCCTGGGCTTTTTTTTTTCTGTTGGGCAGGTCTTTATTACTGAATCAATCTCTGTATTATTTATGGGTCTATTTAGGTTTTCTATGTCTTCATGACATGGTAGATTGTATGTGTCCAGGAATCTATCCATTTCTTCTAGCTTTCCCAATTTGTTGGCATCCAGCTCTTTGTAGTAATTCCAGATGATTTTTAAAATTTCTATGGTATCAGTTGTTATGTTTCCTTTTTCATTTCTGATTTTATTGATTTGGGTCTTTTCCCTCTCCCCGCACCGCCCCGCTTTGGTTAACTGGGCCAATGGCATATCAATTTTGTTTATTTTTCCAAAAAACCTGCTCTTCATTTCACTGAGCTATTGTACTGTTTTGTTTTTGTTTCAATTTTGTTGATTTCTTCTCTAATTTTAATAATTTTTTTCCTCCTACTAATTTTTGGTTTGGTTTGTTGTTGTTTTCCTAGGTCTTTGTGGTGCAATGATAGCTCATTTATTTGTTGAGAGGCTCTTTCATTGGCATGTCCATTTGAGCCCTAATGTCCATGTGTACTTGAATACCCACATTTTTCTCCATCTTTGGGAAGTTTTCAGCTACTCTTTCATTGAATAGGTTTTCTGTGCTTGTACTCTTCTCCTCTCCCTCAGAAATTCACATTGTGCAATATTAACTCATAAATGGTCACAAAACACCTTGGAACATGAAGGCTGACTTCATTCATATCCTTTTCTTTTTTTTTCTAATTGGATTGTTTTGAAAAAAATTACCTGTCTTCTAGTTCAGATATTCTTTCTTCTGCTTGACCTATTCTGTCCTTGAAGTTTCAACTATATTTTTATTTGACTTACTGCTTTCTTCATCTCTAAAAGTTCTCCTTGGTTCTTTTCCAGTGTTGCTGTCTCTTTGTAAGATATCTCAATCATATCATTAATTTCTTTTTTCATTTCATTTTTATGCATACATTCTCATATCTTACTGAGTATCCTTATAGTCACTTGTTTATGTTTTTTAGCATGTGCTTCATTGGTTTGTCCTTTTTAGTGTAATATTAAAGTGCTATAGTGCTCCTTTTGGTACAGAATGTCCTGTTTTTTGGTCATACTTCTAGTCTCCTGTGTTGATATTTGAACATCTGACATATAAGTTGTTTATTTCACTTTTTTTTTTGACAGAGTGGACAATGAGAGAGAGAGGCAGAGAGAAAGGTCTTCCTTTTCCGTTGGTTCACCCCACAATGGCCACCGCGGCTGGCGCACTGTGGCTGGCACACTGTGCTGATCTGAAGCCCAGAGCCAGGTGCTTCTCCTGGTCTCCCATGCGGGTGCAGGGCCCAAGGACTGGGGCCATCCTCCACTGCACTCCTGGGCCACAGCAGAGAGCTGGAATGGAAGAGGAGCAACCAGGACAGAATCTGGCGCCCCGACCAGGACTAGAACCCGGTGTGCCGGCGCCGCTAGGCGGAGGATTAGCCTACTGAGCCGCTGCGCTGGCCTCTTTCACTGTTAAAGGGTGGCTGTTGTAGATTTAAGGTTTTTGTTGTGAAGATGCATTTTAAGTGTCTATTTTTACTTTGGTTTTATTTCACACTGGATGTTTCATTGTAATCCACCCCCCCCCTTATTTTATTTTATTTTTTGGCTGTAGTGGATCATAGCAGCTGAGGGGATCTAGTGTCCTCCTGGGGCCCAGTGGGGTTGTTTGGATCCCCAGCAAACAATTTTCCGGCTTCTGTCAATATGTGGGCTAAAACCATGGGATGAAGGCTGATTCCAGAACCGGTGGGATGTGCAGATCCCACTGCTATCAGTGTGAAGGCCTGAGTCCATCAGTAGATGCTGGCACTGTGAGCAGCCTGAGTGCATGTATAGTCCTGAGCAGTCCAGTAAGCATGCACAGCTCTGACCAGCAATGCATCAAATGAGGCTGATTCGTAAACACTCTGCCTGGGAGTCCTGATATTGGTGGTCCCAGCAGCAGTGAGCAATGCCCCAGGCAGTAGGGGGAGGCGTGGAAGTGAAGGGAGGATTGGCCCAAGTGCAGGCAACCCACTTCTAGAGTTCTAGGGGACAGGTACCCTGCTCCACCATTCTGTCCCTTGCAATGCAGAACACTGCCTAGGGTAGCATATAGGGTCACCATTGCTCTGCTGGTCTAGTTGGGTTTGTAAGGCTGCAGCCCTTTTTGTGAGTGTGGTGGACTGTTTAATGTCTGTGAGGCACTGGAGTGTGGATATGCAAAGGCTTCTGTCTCCTGGGGCAGTGTGAATTCTAACAGTGACTCCTTCTCCAGCATGGTGCCTCACTGTGGTTTTGCAGGATCTAATGTGGTTCCTCCTCCGAATCCAGGTGAATGACCATAGTATAGCCAGGTGCTCCCACCGCTGGTCTCCTCGTCTGGTGGATTGCCAGCCAGGGTGATCATGCAGCTGGGTGCTGCTGAGGCTCTCCTGTTTTCCTTGGCCTTGCAGTGGGGACTCCCCTGGCTGTTGGGCCGGGGTTTCATTGTTGATTGGTGTTGTTCCTCTCTCTATGCCCCTCCCAGGTTTCTGTGCCCTGCCTGGTTCCTAGTCCTTGCTGAGTTCAGGTGTACTTTCTCAGGCACTCCTCTCAAGTGCAGCTATTTATTTGCTGTTTTAGTTCTTCTCTGTAGTGGAAGAGGTGAACTCTGGACTTCTGTCTTCAGTCATCTTGGAAGTCCCTTTTAAAACAGCCTTTCTGGGGCCAGTGCTGTGGCACAGCGGGTAAAGCCACCACCTGCAGTGCCGGCATCCCACGTGGGCACTGGTTCAGTCCCCGGCTGCTCCACTTTCGATCAAGCTCTCTGCTATAGTCTGGAAAAGCCTTAGAAGATGGCCCAAGTGCTTGGGACCCTGCATCCACATGGGAGACCCAGAGGAGGCTCTTGGCTTCTGGCTCCTGGCTCCTGGCTCTGGTTCAGCGCAGCTCTGGCTGTTGCAGCCATCTGCAGAGTGAACCAGCGGATGGAAGACTTTCTCTCTCTCTCTCTCTCTCTCCCTCTGCCTCTCTGTAACTCTGCCTTTCAAATAAATAAATAAATCTTTAAAAAATTAGCCTTTTTAAATACGATGACCATCCGAAAGAGTTAAATAAAAATATGAAGACAATAAAAATCAATAAAAAATCAATAAAAACAGTCAGAAGGAAAATCTGGAGTTGAAAAGCATAAGAACGGACATCAGAATTCACTACAGGAGCTAAATAAACTTGAGATAGCAGAGGAAAAAGTCATCAAACTTGAAAATCTTTCAATAGAAAGCATCTAATTCAAAGGAAAGAAAGAAAAAATAATCAAGAGAGGAACAAGGCCTCAGAGAACTGTCGAGTTTGCTGACATAAATAAAGGAGAGTTTCATAAAGGAGAGAAAAAAATGGGCAAAAGTTCAAGATATAAACCTAGCCAAATATTATGAAAGTCATTAATCTACAACTTGAAGAAGCTCATTGAGCTCCAAAACCATTCACAACCAAATGTATCCTTGGCAGACTGTTGAAAGCAAGGACAGAGTGAAAACTTTGAAAGCAAAGAGAAAGCTGGTTGAACTTTTTTGTGTGAAGCCACATAAATCCAAATACAATAAATTTCAAATTCCCATTTACCCTCAGGCATTTCTTAATAGCAGTGCAAGGTGCAATCACAGAGCTGGACAACAACATTTAAAGTTTAGTTTTGGGGGACCGGCGCTGTTCCGTAGCAGGTGAAGCTGCTGCCTGCAGTGCTAGAATCCCATATGGGCTGTGGTTCAAGTCCCAGCTGCTCCTCTTCTGATCCAGCTCTCTACTATAGCCTGCAACAGCAGTAGAAGATGGCCCAAGCCCTTGGGCCCCTAAACCCACGTGGGAGACCCAGAAGAAGCTCCTGGCTCCTGGCTTTGGATTGGCACAGTTCCAACCATTTCGGCCAATTGGGGAGTGAACCACTGGATGGAAGATCTCTTTCTCTCTCTCTCTCTCTCTCTCTCTGCCTCTCCTTCTCTCTGTGTGTAACTCTGCCTTCAAATTATTTATTAAATAAATCAATCTTTAAGAAAAAGTTATTTTTTTTCTTTACCCTGATACCTTGTGGTTGTCTGAAAGCTGGGGTTGCATTCTCTCAGGCATTAGAACCCAAACCTCAGAGCACTGCTGACCCCAGCTCGCTGTTGTTAGCCTACGCAGCCTGGAGGTTACCTTTTGTAAATCCAGTGACGGTGCGCTTCTGTATCCACATGTCCCTTCTCTTTGAACTGTCCTGTCCGTTCTATGCCTACTAAAGGTGCAATGAATGCATTCCAACTGCCCAGAACCATGGTGGGCGGGAGAGTGCAGCAGTGATGGACTAGTTCCAGCATCTCTGGCAAGGAACTCATTCACGAGATGAGGCAGATGTTGTGGCTATTTCTGGAAAGAGATTAAAAAAAAAAAAAAGACAAGAAAACCTCTTCCCTTGTAGCAAGTGAAGGCCAGAGAGACTGCTGGAGGTGGAGGCGGATGTACACTTAACTGTCTCAGATGGACACACACACTTCAGAGCTAGGACTCTGACCATTTTCACCACTCACTGCATGGTTGGAGATGAGATTCAGCTCTTAAGAGTTCATTTTCTAATCTGGAGGCATAGCGGGTTAGAGGGGACACATCCCTTGAGGGCAGGAGCTCCAAAGGGAAGGAACAATTGATTTAACTGAATTCCCTCAGAAGTCTAGGCCCCTCTGAAGAAGCTGGAGTTATGCAGATCCCCATGGTTCTGACTTGGGACTGATACAATGCTGAATCTAAGATAAATTCACTGATGAGCTATGTCATGTCAACGACAACTGAAAGTCCATACCCAACCCCTCTGATATTCTCACAACCAGAGATAATGAGTTTTCAGAAGAGACTTGGGACAAACCTTTGTCACATTACACTGCTGTTAAGAGTTGGGTCTGTGCCACCTGAGTGATAGAGCCACAAATGGCAGTCACCCAGAAATACACGATGAGGAAATAGGACAGGACAGGAGTTGGAACGCAGAGCTGAACAAAGGACCTGTGTGTATGACCCTTCCATTTTCCCTGCAAGGGAAGATGAACCAGAGGCCTGTTTACATCAGTTCACAGATTCACGTCTCTAAAATCTCATCATAGAAATTCAGAAAGTATACACAATATTGAACACATTACATTTGTTGTGACTGTCCTGTCTCTCTTGTTGTTGTGCCCCTAGGTTTAATATAAATAATATAATACAAGTAATATGAAAACCATACGTATTATACCACATAATAGGTTATAGCTACATATATTATAATAGTAATATAAAAGAAAACTGAGACCACTGCCCGAATCTCCAAATAGTTTATGTACTACATAGATTCCCTATGCATGGGTCTGTGACAGATGCCCCCACCAAGTCCTTTTCCCAGTGACAGAAATCCCCACACAAATTAGCTTTCCCCGAACCTCTGCAACAGTTCCATCTTCATAGATGTTAGTTGTTTCCACTCAAATGACCAAGGAGGACGTTTGAGCATAGGAACATTGGCCTGCGGGGCTGTCAATTTTCATCTTGTATCCTAAGATAGTTCAGCTCCTACTTAGTCTCTCTGAGTTCTTAACACCTTCGATTTTGAAAATACGTAATTTAATCAAAAATAACCTAAATGGTAGATTTTTTGTACTAGAAGGTAAAAAGTAGAATTCTTCAAATTTCCCACTGATAAGACTTCCTCACTTATATGGACATTGCATTGCATTCTAGTTCTGAAAAGCTGTCAGTCTGAACTGTTTCTATTCATTGTAAAACAATCACTCAAACAGGGAGGAAAATTTACATTGTACGTTTATACTCCATGGTTACTGTGAGTATGGCTAATATTTGAGCTCTGTCTGATTAACAAATAATATGACTGGGTAATATAATACATCCTGGAGGGTTAAAATATCACTATGTAAAAATATCACAAGATAAACGCTTTCTACAGGAAATAATAGATTTAATATATAAAAATTGTCTTTTGGTAGTCAGAATACAGGCTTGTATTTTTTTCTGAATTTTCCACACTTTGTAGAGAAAGCTCATCATACAATTAATAAAGTGTTTGTGGATCAAGCAACTGTATATCCTGTAGTCTTTATTAGCCATGTAATCGCTTCTCAGCATTTCAGCCAACATCAAGTGTATTAGCTATGTAAATTATCCCCTACAATCACAAGCCGTTCAGGAAGTTTAACAAATAATAAAACCTATAGAAGGGCAGTTTGCCAATCTTAATGTACACGATCCTACTTATTAATATAGTTAAAAATATATTGCAGGGGCCAGCGTTATGGGGTAGCAGGTGAAGCCACTGTCAACAATGTGGGCATCCAATCTGTGTCCTGGTTGCTCTGATTCCAACCCAATCCCTGCTAATGCACCTGGAAAAAAGCAGCGGGAGAGGGGCCCAAGTGCTTGGACCCCTGCTACACATGCTGGAGACCAAGCTGGAGTTCCAGGCCCCGGGCTTTAGCCTGGCCCAGCCCCAGCTGTTGTGGCCTTTAGTAGCGTGGACTAGCACATGGAATATTTGTATCTCTTCCTGTCTCTCCCTCTCTCTCTGTAATTCTGCTTTTCAAATAAATAAGTAAATCTCTAAATATATATATTACAAACTAACACCTCAGTTTTCAGGTTTATGCACGTTTCGTGGAGACCTGGCTTTTTCTTTTGTTTTTCGTACTTTTAGCAGAAATCTCACATCATGATATTTTTGGAGTACAGTGTCTTTGACCAACCTGCATTTACCCTGCCTTTAATTCTTTCATGCTTTGAGCATCTCTGGAAGGCATAATTCTACTGAGGAAGAAAAAAATCTCCTATTTTGAGAAAAGGAGGGAGAGAAGGGAAATGCGCATGTGTGGTAGAAGTTGGAGGTGGGAAACAGCTCCAGCTCACTGGCACTCTGCATGTGTTCCAATTACTTGGGAAGCCCCAGAGTCCGTTCAGAGTTACTTCACAACCCTGGGGCTATGCGGTCATTGATATGATTAATTTATCCTTACTGGCATATCCTTACGCACACACACAATGGAATAATATTCAGCTGTATAAAAGAATGACATTCTGTCATTTGTAGGAAATTGGACAGGACTCCAGGACACCTCGTTGAGTGACACAAACCCCACACAGAAGGATGGATACCACAGTTACTACCCCCTTACTTGTGGGAGCTAAGATTAAATGTGTACATATATGTTCAGTCTGAATGCAGAACGCTGATTACTAGAGGCTGGGAGGGATGAGAGGGATAAACCGAGTTTGCATTAAAAAATTGGCAACAGAGGTGTGGTTCATTAACTGTGAGAAAGACACTAACGTGAGCTCTTGATAGGTAAAACCAGGTGAGGAGTACATGGGAACTCTTTGTATTACAACTTCACGATTTTCCTTCTACAGATTTAAAACTTATTTCGGGATGAAATAAAATGAAAATAAGTTATTTTTCTTGTGTATTTAAAATTATTTGAATATTATTTTTAAAGATTTATTTATTTATTTGAAAATCAGAGTTACACAGAGAGAGAAGGAGATGCAGAGAGAGAGAGAGAGAGGTCTTCCATCCACTGGTTCATTCCCCAGTTGGCCGCAATGGCCGGAGCTACACCCATCTGAAGCCAAGAGCCAGGAGCTTCTTCCGGGTTTCCCACATGGGTGCAGGGTCCCAAGGCCTTGGGCCATCTTCTACTGCTTTCCCAGGCCATAGCAGAGAGCTGGATCAGAAGTGGAGCAGCCGGTACTAGAACCAGTGCCCATATGGGATGCCAGCACTTCAGTTGGCTGCTTTACCTGCTATGCCACAGTTCCAGCCCCAATATTTTTTTTTTTTTTTTTTGACAGTCAGAGTGGACAGTGAGAGAGAGACAGAGAGAAAGGTCTTCCTTTTGCCGTTGGTTCACCCTCCAATGGCCGCCCGGCCGGCGCGCTGCGGCCGGCGCACCACGCTGATCCGATGGCAGGAGCCAGGTGCTTCTCCTGGTCTCCCATGGGGTGCAGGGCCCAAGCACTTGGGCCATCCTCCACTGCTCTCCCGGGCCACAGCAAAGAGCTGGCCTGGAAGAGGGGCAACCGGGACAGAATCTGGCGCCCCGACTGGGACTAGAACCTGGTGTGCCAGCGCCACAAGGTGGAGGATTAGCCTAGTGAGCCGCGGTGCTGGCCTCCCAATATTATTCTTTGTCCTTAGTCTAAGGCCTTTAGAATCCCATAAAGAAAGTAAATATTAGTTAAAATATATTATATATATATATTTTTTTAACAGGCAGAGTGGACAGTGAGAGAGAGAGACAGAGAGAAACGTCTTCCTTTGCCGTTGGTTCACCCTCCAATGGCCGCCGCGGCCGGCGCACTGCGGCCGGCGCACCGCGCTGATCCGATGGCAGGAGCCAGGAGCCAGGTGCTTTTCCTGGTCTCCCATGGGGTGCAGGGCCCAAGCACCGGGGCCATCCTCCACTGCACTCCCTGGCCACAGCAGAGAGCTGGCCTGGAAGAGGGGCAACCGGGACAGAATCCGGCGCCCCAACCGGGACTAGAACCCGGTGTGCCGGCGCTACAAGGCGGAGGATTAGCCTAGTGAGCCGCGGCGCCGGCCCAAAATATATTATATTTTAAAATATGACAAAGGGCCACACACAAGGATGAGAACAAAAGAGAAGCATTGTGAAATAAATTTATATATAATACAGCATAATTTAGAAAATAAATAATCAGCATATTAGAATCCTTCTGCATAACAATATTTGATCAGTTTTGCTGCACCTTTGCTGGAAGTTATACTCATGTATGTAGTGGCTTCATGCATGTATGTGGTAATTTCTCTGTGAATTTGAAATTACATGTAAATAAAATGTCAAAAATGTACAGCTATAAATACAGAAAGAGAAAATTGCAATTTTTATGTCTCCACTCTGCTCCAAGAAAAAAAAATCTCATCTTGTTTTCCCAACTTATTGTCATAAGTCAATGTCAGTGTAAAAAAAATTAACTTCTGCAAAAATGATCTTGGTCCCTCAGGACACCTGAAAGGCAGGTTCATTGTCTGATTAATTGTATGTTGAGCAGACAGTGTGGCAGTGACTCAGAGAGACCAGCTGCTGCTTTACAGTCAGGCAAAGCCCGCCGGCCTCACCTGGACTGTGCAATGTGTGGTGCGCTGTCTCCCGCTGTCTCCCCTGCGTTTTCCAGTGCATACTAAACTTTGCACAGAGACACTCCTGTTGGGCAGGGTGGCGAGTTACAGCGCCACCCCCGCGTCTGGGCAGTCAATTAAAGTGCTCCCCAGGCAGTCCTGAACTGCGATTCCAGATTTGGTGTCCTGTGTGTACCTTATGTGATTTCAGCATTTGCTGCTAGCTGCTTTGGCCACTGACACTATGAGGACCTGATTTGTATATATTTTAGCAAATACTGCCCAAAGAAGCATCTCAAAATCAATGAATCAAATGGACGGGAATTCAAGCTCCCCTTCAGATTGCCCTTTGGGGCCCAGTTTCCCCAAATATCCCCGTCTTCCCTGCTTTCTTTCATTCAGCGAGGTGCACCAGGGCATGGCCTCTCTGCTCACACGCTGCTATGGGAGAAGGACCACGTTGGGCAAATTTCTCGCTCCGCTCACCGGGACCTGACTGCTCCCCGCTAAGGCACAGGTGCACACACCAGCCCGGAGTCCGTCCTGATGGCCTCAGCACGCGGCACCGCAGACTCCCAGAGCCGGGGCCTAGGACAACACGTGACTTTGTTAGGAACACCTGCAGTCTGAGGTTTGCGAAGTTTGTAAAGAGAGAGAAAGAGGAACAGGGCAAAGTCGCACACAACGCAGGGATGCCTAAGCCACGGACAGGACCTTTGCTTATCACTCCCACATAAATCACCAAGAGGAAGTGAACTTGGTGCTAGGTCCCTGGTGATGGTATTATACAAATCCACTTGGAGACATACTGTAGATGCTAGTTTTTGTTCAAAATAGTATTGAAAACCCATTACCAATGAAATCGCCTACTGTTTTCCCATACATTTCATCTCCTGGCTCTTCAAAGATGTACCCCACATACACTGGTCTGTATGTGCCGTAGTACAACGCTGCATAGCCCTGGGCACACAGGCATGGCACGCTCACACGCGTGGATCTACCTAACACCGATTTTAGGGGAGATTAAAAAGCTCTTCAGATAATAATGTCTATGGCCACTACACTTCCACTCCTGCTCTCCCCTTAGCTGAGATTTGCTCTCATATAAAATGTGCCATTGTTACCTTTCTTTTTCTTAAAGAAAGGCAGAGTTACAGGGAGAGAAACTAAGAGACAGAGATCCATCCTCTGGTTCACTCCAAAAATGGCTGCAACCACCAGGGCTCGGTCAGGCTGAAGCCAGGAGCTTCTTCCACGTCTCTTATATGGGTGCAGGGGCCCAAGCACTTGGGCCATCCTCTGCTGCTTTCCCAGGTGCATTAGCAGGGAGCTAGACCAGAAGTGGAGCAGCCAGAACTCGGAACTGTCACCCATAAGGAATGGCAGTGTCACGGGAGGCAGCTTTACCCACTTTACCCACAGTGCTGGAAACCTTGTTTTCTTCTGGAAAGGAAACAACTTCTCTCCATAAGCAGGGCTGCTACGTTAGTAGGACCCAGAGCATTGCTGTGAAAATTCCTCCCCTGATGCACAGGACGTGAAAACAGCTGGGCAAAGAAGGGAACCGTCTGCTTGCCTCCTGTCGTCTTCACAGAGGAGCCAGGTGTCACGGCTGCGCTGCTCCTGCACCGCTGGATGGCAGGGTGTTTCCCACAGGGTCCGACTGAGTGCCTTGCGGCAAGCAGAACACGTTCGCCTTTCTCCCAGCTCACACCTGGAGCTCCTCCTGGGTGTGGCTAGGAGGGAGCACGTTAATCTTGTTGCAGGAGGTTGTTTGGGCCAGCAGACGTCTGGGGGGTGATGTCAGTCAATTCTCTGAAAGCAGACATAGCTATATATATTTACAAATATATTTTTACATATGAATATATGTTTATATAAAAATGTGCATGAATGTATTTCTATTTATATATTGTAAATACTTAGACATACATTTATATGTAATATAAATACAGAAACATGTATTTTATATATGGTTTTATATATATATAGTTTATATTCATCTATGAGCTAGCTAGGTGGGGTGAGACTCAGAAAGAGAAATAAGAAATAGGATGATGCTTCGAGTGAGTCTGTGTGGGAAGAATTAGCACAGAAAAGACCTGCAGCCTTAAATAATATATAAATCATGTTCCCAAAGTCGTCCTAAAATGAAAGCCAAGAGCAAGGGAAAGTTTCAGTGGGTACGTTGGGAAGGCGGGGGGTCAGAGGCATGTTTAGCTGAAGATGGTTCTGTTTTGTGTTATGTTGTTTGGTTTTTCATTAACTGATATTCTTAGAAAAGTTCAAGCTTGGAGAAACAGGGTCCCTAATTCTAGTCATGCCTAGAACAATCTCATTTTCTTCATGTCATAGACATCATCAGGAAGGGGTTTAGTTTATGGAAAATTCTTTATCATGAAAAGTGAACATAGCAAAAAATAATGTTAAGCAAGAAAAATGAGAAAACTTTAGAATCTATGTAATACACATATTCTGTGAAACGCTCAAAGAGAACCTCAAAGGAAAAGTAAATGGGTAAAAATGTTTTAGGTGAAGACATACCCTGAATATTATTCTTTTTATGGTTTATCTTGGGGCCGGCATTGTGGCGTAGCCAGCTAAGCCACCCACTGTGACACCAGCATCCCATATGGGCACCAGTTGGAATAGTGATTGCTCTACTTCTGATCCAGCTCTCTGCTGATATGCCTGGAAAGGCAGAAGATGGCCCAAGTACATGGGACCTTGCACTCACGTGGGATACCCGGAAGAAGTTCCTGGCTCCTGGCTTCAGCCTGGCCAGCCCTGGCCATTGTGGCCATTTGGGGAGTGAACCAGCAGATGGAAGACTTCTCTCTCTACTCCTCTTCCTCTGTTATTCTGCCTTTCAAATAACTAAACAAATTCTTTATCAAATAGGTTATTTATTTATTTATTTATTTAAGAGAGCAAGAGCGAGAGTAGAGTGAGAGAGAGATCTTCCATCCACCGGTTCACTCCCTAAATGTCTACAATGGCTAGAGCCAGGCCAGGCTGAAGCCAGGAGACAGAAAAGTGAATCTCCCAGGTGGGTGACAGGGGATGTGCTTAGGCACTTAAGCCATCCTCTGCTGCCTTCCCAAATGCATTAACCTGGAGTTGGATTGGAAGTGGAGTAGCCTGTAGCCACTACAATATGGGATGCTGACTTTACAAGTGGTAATATTCACGGGCTGTGCAACAGCACTGGCCCATGAGTATTATTCTTTTTTTTAAGATTTTTTATTTATTTATTTGAAAGGTAGAGTTGCAGACAGTGAGAGAGAGAGACAGAGAGAAAGGTCTTCCATCCAATGGTTCACCCCTGAAATGGCCATCCTCCACTGCCTCCTGGGCCACAGCAGAGAGCTGGACTGGAAGAGGAACAACCAGGACTAGAACCCGGCACCCATATGGGATGCCGGTGCAGCAGGCAGAGGATTAACCTAGTGAGCCATGGTGCCAGCCCTAGTATTATTCTTACTACATAGATTTTGAGTAGTTTTAATGAAGTGTAAACAAAAAATAAGCATATATTTCCATTAATACTGCTAATAATCTGATTATTTTCTTGATATATTTACTTGAGCCATAAATAGCACTCATATATTTTAATATTTTCAAATTTTTCCATTAAAAAACTTATTGAAAGGCAGAGAGATCTACTTATTGGTTCACTGCCCAAATGGCCACAATGGCCGGGCTGGGATCGGCAGAAGCCAGGAGGACGAAGCTCAATCTGGATCTCCAATGTGAGTGCCAATGGCCCAAGCACTTCAGTCACCTTCTTCTGCTTCTTCCCCAGGTGCACTGGCTGGGTCTGCAGTGGGCTGGATCAGAAATGGGGCAATCAGGACTTGAACTAGGACTAGGATGCTGGCATCAGAGGTGACTGCTTAAGCCCAGGCACCCAATATGTTCAAACTTTCGTATTACGTTCTCTAACTGACTCCAATATTCAGTACATATAACAGAAATGTTCTGATAATAAGCAGAAGTAAAATGTGTGCTAGTAAACTAAGGCATGCTCCTCATGATTAACAATTATTATTTTATTCAAGAATAAAAGACTAATGTCAAATTTATTTTAAAATTACAAGAAATAATTTGCATTGTGATGAATAAATAAATTCTATTTCAGAAAAGAAGAAAAAGGCTGTTTAAATTAAGAAACTTGAATAATCTGTGATTTCTGTGATTTTTAAATAACAAAGCTAACAAGTAGGAAAAGTCTCTATTTCTCTGATGACACAAAAATCTACAACAGTATCTTAGGTAACTTCAACCCCACCGGTATCAGGCCCAAATTCTTCCAAAGCAAAAAGATCTCAGTCTTCCTGAATATTGTACATGCGAATGTTACCTGCAAGGTGGTGTGGACTAAAAAAAAATTAGAAAATTAAGGTACTTATTTTACAAACAGACACAGGGTGCAAAAACATTTTAAAAAGTTGAAAATTTCTGAAAGAGAGGGGTAAAACAGTCTGATATGTAGGTAAAGAATTAAGGTAAAAAGAATACAGACATTTTGAGAGGTTTTCAAGAATAAAGATCACTATTTCAGGTTTGAAAAAGACTTGGGAGAATAATGGTTATATAGTTCCTGTTGTGACTGAAACAGAATATTATTAGGACCACAAGCAAAATAACTTCAATAGTTGGCTAAGATATGTCGGACTGCAAGCGTGAAAGACTGAATAGATAAGTGACTGACTGAATATACACAGTGAATTCAGGCAGGTTTAAGGAAATTTGTAAATTAAAAATAATTAGCCCTGAAATAATGATGCCCTGTTAATAGACTTGCAAGTAAAATCTGTCAGTTCTGCATAGTTTTCATTTTAATTTGACAATTTCGAACAGTTTTAATGAATTTCCTAGTACCATTGGCAATGACATCAATATCAACACAAGATTTTTGAAAATAATGGACCACAAGTTTCCTCATTCTCTTCATTGGAGTTATTTTAAGATATGATTTGGAAAGGAGTTTTATCTTAACACATGTATATTAGCTCATGATATTTTGCATTAATTTGCATTATATTTATTTGTGATTGGCAATTAATTTCCCTTTTACTTATATGTATTTGTAAACTAGAATGTTATTTTAGAAAATGCGAGTTCCTGAACAGTGATGAAATATGGTCCACGTTTGTTATCCCAGGAACAGGACATTTCAAGTGTTGCGAGTATCATTCTGCATCGTGTGCTGTTTTTCCTCCACACAGCACCAGAAATGACACATCACAAGTTACTCATTGAAATGCGACCTCAGAGTCACACTGCATGTTACAGATATCTGGGAGCTGTGTGATTAGTTAACATCTTGTGCAAGTTCTCAGGAGATAATTGGCTTACTCTGTTTCTATAATAAAATGAACTATGTTTCAGCCACGACTCTCAGGAATAGGAGCAGGAAAATGCCTTTAATCAGATAAATTCAAGGATCTCAGAAGAAAAAATGAAAAAAAAAATCTCAGTGTAATTGAAGATTTTCTTTCCCTACCACATACGGCCTCTAAGGTGGCAGAAAGTGAGACTGTGGCCACAGATGTGCCAATCACTGTCAGCAATCTTCCACTCCAGGCAGAGAAAGCTAAGGCTCCTGAGAGTCCCACTTCTTTCGTGTGTGTAACTTAGCAAATGTTAGGCTGCTGCGTGGGACAGGAACCTCCCAGCTGACTGATGCTTTGACTTCACAGTTCACTCAAATCAGAATGAAGTAGGTTTTATTCCATGCCTACATTTGAGAGAACTACAGAGACAGTTTTGTGAGAATTGAAACAATGTTCCAAAGTGGAAAGAAAGAAAGTAGTTGGCGTGTTTGCCTGCCATTCTCCTTATCAACCTCTTATGTTGTTACATGGGGATTCCAAATCCGCTGACCCAGAAGACAGCACAAGAAGAATAATACAAATAGACAAACACAAAACTGGAGGAGTTCTTTATATCAAGTATCATACTTGCAAACACGGGCAGTGTGTGGGGCTAAGATGAAATATTTGCACAAATGTGCTTGAGTTTCGTGATTCTAGAATCTGAGTTGCCTTCCCAGGATATAACCCCTGAAGAAAGAGATGGGCATGAAACCTATAGGTTAAAGACCTGATACTATTTTTGCTAGTTTGGTTTGCCATTTTGAAAGAAGTCACAAGAATTCATCGTTGTGTCTTTTAGTGTAAGAGCGGGTTTAAAAAGTTTACACTTAATGGCACAACACACTTTATGGTGTGAGTGGTCCCCACAATAAACAGGCAAGTAGACAACACTAACCTGAGGGCTCCAGTTACAGCAGAAACCAAGCCAGGCTACCACCCCGTCTGATTACAAAAGTGCCACTTGGGAAACAAAATTCTTAGCACAGAAGACACTTCATTTTTAATCAAAAGCATTTAATCTCTTTATTGACCTTAGTGTAACAGGAAAGATTGGGGATGATCTTATCATTAAATATATGCAATATCTAAAAAAAAAAACTGTTAGTAAATAGTCGAGGAGGAATGAAATAGAACTCTGTCTGCAAACTCAGACTAAAGGAAAGCTGTCAATTTCCAGTAAAAGTTAATATGAATATCTTAAAAATGAACATGAGGGGCTGGAACTGTGGTTCAGTGGGTAAAGTTGCCACCTGCAGTGCCAGCAACCCATATGGGTTGCTGGTTCAAGACCCAGCTGCTCCACTTCTGATCCAGCTCTCTACTATGGCCTGGGAAGGCAGTAGAAGATGGTCCAAGTCCTTGGACCCCTGCACATGCGTGGGAGACCCGGAGGAAGCTCCTGACTCCTGGCTTCAGATCAGCCCAGCTCCTGCCATTGTGGCCAATGGGAGTGAACCAATGGATGGAGGACCTCTCTGTCTCCGTCTCTCTCTGCCTCTCCTTCTTTCTCCGTGTAACTCTGACTTTCAAATAAGTAAATAAATCTTTAAAAAGATGAAGATGAAAAATTTTAAAGTATACTTATTATTTATTTACTTTTAATTATTTGAGAGAGAGACAGAGATAGAAAGAGATAGAGAGAGAGAGAGAGAGAGAGAGAGAGAGAGAGAGACTCAAAACAACAGCCAAGGCAGATCCAATCTGGGTCTCCCACATGGCAGGAACTCAGCTATTTGAGCCATCACTTGCTGCCTCTCTGGGCAAAGATCAGCAATCAGCATGAAGCTAGAGTCAGGAGTGGAGCTGGAACTTGAACCCAGGGAGTCTGATGTGGTATGTGGATGCCCCAATGCAATATTACCCTTTTCCCCCTTTGTTATTCCTCCATGCTTTCCCCATTTAGGAAGCTAGACTATGAGGTGTGCACTGGCAGTGAAAGATGGTTAGAGCTCAGAATACCAAAAGTGCTTCAGGCTGTCTAGATTCCAGATGGTACCTGGATAGGAGGATATGTGGGAACTTGGACACCCTCCTCCCCACCGATGAATCAGAATGGGATCATACAGAGTAAAGAACGCAACTGTGTGTAAAAGTGGACGTGGATCCCATCCATAGTGAAGTAGGTTGAGACATAAACAACCCAATAGTAGTAGACTTTCATGCCACCACAACTGGCATGCCAATCTCCCGGGGAAAGCCCAGAAAATGCCAAGATACCAGAGCAGCAAGGGTACCAGGTGTGAAGGCAGCTATCCTGCAGCAGCCTCAAGTAGTTTGCCCTTACCCTAAACATGGCACACCTGGAATGAAATTATTACATGCTGAAGAATAACACAGGGGCTCTCATGGTGCAGGATCAAGGGCATTAACTGATTTGTTTCAGAGGACAAGACATGGATGGAAAGTAAGAGGGACTTATAGCTGGAGATGTGGAAAGGCTGATGGAGTGGACACCTGTGTGTGATGTGTGTGGGACAGACAGGAACAAGAGAGAGCCCTAAGTCCTAGGTCCCTACCCACAGGACTGTGACACTAAAGTGAATTTTCAATAACTCCAAATAACCCTTCAGAAAAAAATCTGAGGACTGCTGAGTTTATTGAAATTTAGTTTCAGGGGCCAGCACTATGACATACCAAGCTAAGCCTCCTCCTGCAGCGCTGGCATCCCATATGGGCACAGATTCAAATCCTGGCTACTCCTCTTCTGATCTAGCTCTCTGCTATGGCCTGGGAAAGCAGGAGAAGATGGCCCAGGTCCTTGGGCCCCTGCACTCCTTTGGGAGACCTGGAATAAGCTCCTGGCTTTTGGCTTCAGATCAGTGCAGCTCTGACTGTTGCAGCCAATTGGGGAGTGAACCGGCAGATGGAAGACACCTCTCTCTCTCTCTCTCTCTCTCTCTCTCTCTCTCTCTCTCTCTCTCCTTCTCTCTCTGTGTAACTCTGACTTTCAAATAAATAAATAAATCTTTTTAAAAAAAGAAATTGAGTTTCAGTCACATTGGCAAAATGAGAATTTGTGATGAGTGTTAGTATCAGTTATCGACACGTGGTTATTATTTTACAATGTAGTTTGACTCCAATACCTAAGAATATAAAATAAAGAATGCATAATACAGACAACAATAGTGATATGAAATGCAAGTAGTAGCCATATATTCCATAGTACAGCCATCATAACCATGTATTACAATCAAGTTAAACAGGAAAGCTATCCAGTGGTGCAGAGATGCCAGAATCCTGTAATGCCTTAAATACTGGAAGAAGCAATGCCAGCAATTCCCCAAACATAGATATTAGAAATCTATTCATTTTATTTTCCAACTATTAAATTTTAGAGCTGAAAAAGACTTGAAGTCAACCATTCAAGTTCTCAAACTTATGAGAGTAGAAAGTGAGGTTCAGAAATAAGAAAAATGGATCATCTTAAAATTAACTTTTTTAGTTTCATTGCTCTAAGTGACTGAAAGTGCATCATTTTCTAGGATGCTTATCACAGCATCTAACAATGTCAGGCACCTGTTGGGCTGAATTCAGCAACCTTTAAACCCACTGTTTGAAATACAAAGGTCAGTCTGGTGCCGCGGCTCACTAGGCTAATCCTCCACCTAGCGGCGCCGGCACACCAGGTTCTAGTCCCGGTCGGGGTGTCAGATTCTGTCCTGGTTGCCCCCCTTCCAGGCCAGCTCTCTGCTGTGGCCCAGGAGTGCAGTGGAGGATGGCCCAAGTGCTTGGGCCCTGCACCCCATGGGAGACCAGGATAAGTACCTGGCTCCCGCCTTCGGATCAGCATGGTGCACCGGCCGCGGCGGCCATTGGAGGGTGAACCAACGGCAAAAGGAAGATCTTTCTCTCTGTCTCTCTCTCTCACTGTCCACTCTGCCCGTTAAAAAAAAAAGAAATACAAAGGTCATCTTTAACGAATCTTTAAGGAGCAAGGAACACCATTAAATACAACCATATGAGTTGGCAGAAAACTTGGTTTAATTCCACTGATGCCATGTAGGAACTATGTGCAAGTTACTGAGTCTTAACTTTCTTCTTAAATTAGAGATCCCAGGAACATTACTTTCATTCATAGAATACGTAACTAGATATGCCCTAATATATATAAATGTCAATGAGCCCCATAAAAATTTTTCTTTTATTTTAACATAATTTTAAAGGAACATCAACAACCAATATCTACCTGTTCTCTCTTTACGTTCTTGAACATCATTCCATAGCAACCTGTGTATAAAATATTACTTGATTTTAAATATAGATAAGTACCAATAGAAAACAGTGAAAAATGCATAGATTTAGCTTAGCCAGAGAAGCAAACCAAAGATCTATAAAGTAATCCTGCTGTTATAATTTCATTCTCATTTCATCAAAGAAACTTGAGCTCACAATTAATTGGAATGAAGGACTCATCAATCACTTATTCAGAGAGAAGATCAAATATTTATATAATTTTTAAAAATTGGGCCAGCACCGTGGCTCAGTTGGCTATTATCTGCCTGCAGTGCTGGCGCCCCAGGTTCTAGTCCCAGTTGGGGCTCGGATTCTGTCCTGGTTGCTCCTCTTCCGAAAGTCCAGCTCTCTGCTGTGGCCCAGGAAGGCAGTGGTGCGGCCGGCTGTAGCAGCCATTTGCGGGGTGAACCAATGGAAGGAAGACCTTTCTCTCTGTCTCTCTCTCACTGTCTAACTCAGCCTGTCAAAAAAGAAAGAAAGAAAGAAAGAAAGAAAGAAAGAAAGAAAGAAAGAAAGAAAGAAAGAGAGAGAGAGAGAGAGAGAGAGAGAGAGAGAAAGAAAGAAAGAAAGAAAGAAAGAAAGAAAGAAAGAAAGAAAGAAAGAAAATTGAGTGTCCTTCCTTTCCTACTCCCTTAGAAAAATGAACAGGGATTTAATCCTTTGTATTAATGCACCGCTATGGTTCAAAATGGGTTAGCACCATTATGGTAGTTTATCATTTCCTGTGTATGCTTAAGAGTTTTGGCAAAACATTACCTCTCACCCAAGATTTCAGTTTTGTGACTGGGGGGCTAGCTTTGTTTATTTGTGGAAAATGAAGTAGAATGTAAAAATGTTGTGCAGAAAAAAATGTGACTTCTTCCATGTTTTTTCTACCCTTGAGATTCAGGTCCTCTCAATCCAAAATTGAGAAAAGCTTTCAATAATGGTGTTTCGTGGTCTCTGATAGAAGAGGCTGGGTTTTTGCAAATTTCCAGAGGAGAGATTATATCTGGAAAAGCAGGCCAAGAGTTCAAAGGACAGAGTCATTGGTGGACAGGGAGAGAGTGGCAGGAAGGTGGTCACCTTCCTCCCAGCTGAGAGTTTGATTGAGGAAGCTTCATTTTCAGTAAATAGCAAGAATATTCCAATAATGACACTCCACTTCCTTCTCAAACATCTGTATAATTTGTATTTCACTATTGATAATTTTGAATAAAATTTTCAGGGACAGGTGTTATGATGCAATGGGTTAAGCTGCCTCTTGGGACATCCGCATTCTATATTAGAGTGTCAGGTCAAGTCTGGGATACTCCATGCTTCCCATCCAGCTCCCTGCTAATGCAACTAGGAGGCAACAGGTGAAGATTCAAATAATGGATTCCTGCCCCACCTATGTGAGAAACCCTGATGAGTTAAACTACCTTTTGGCTTTGGACTAGGGAGTGAATCAATGGACGGAAGAACTCTCCTTCACTCTCCCTTTCTCTCCCCTTCTCTCTGTCACACCATTTTAGAAATAAGATGAATAAATCTTTTTTGAGTTTTCATTTGGGATATCTTACCTAAATTATGTCCCTCTGCAAGGACAGTGCTCTGCCCCAGTCTTTCTTCTTTGATCGGAGTCTTTGCTGAAATGTGTTCACACTTCACTGCACGGTGGAGAGCTCAGTCACTAGCGAGGCTCCCTCACTAGAAGATGAGTAATGAGGAAGAAGGCTTTGCTCATATGGGGAGCCACCAACCTTGCCTGAGGTCTAAGGAGGAGGTGTCATGTTCCCAGGTCATGTATGTGACTCACTTCTTTCCACATAAATCTCCAACTTCCCCAATAATTTTCTACAGTCAGTTATCAAACTAAAGGACAGTCTTTACTTCCTGAAGTTGGCATTGTACATTATTCAGAACCATCTCCATATGCTTTCCATCATTAAGTCATTTTCACAAATCCCAAGACAAGTGCATCATTTATCCATCTTTAAGTAGCCATAATAAGAGAAATAGATGGACTGAGACTATTATGACCCGGAACATGGCCAGACAGAAGCAGAGAGCAAGACACTGTCCCTGGTTAAAAAAAAATAAATCAAATTCATTAAGAAATAATAATATGAGAAAAGCACATCCTCATAAGTAATCTATTCGTATGCAAACATTATGCAAATGATTTACCCGTAAAAATGTCTAGTTCCATCACAGATCATTTTGTTTTTCTTTCCCGTGATTCTTGTCTGAGAAATGAATTCCAAGACATTATGGTCTTTGAAGTATTCCATCCTGTAATCATCATCAATGAAGAAGGGAGAAGGGAAACTCGCCCTTTTGACAATTTTTGTTCTGACATTTCTTTCCTAAAAGGGACTTCTGCTGGAGAAAGCACTGGGTATCCCTAAAAAAATCCCTAATCAGGAACCCTTCACATATGTCTGGAGAATAGAGCAACTGAGATATTCTGAGTGAGGGATACAAATGCATCAGCTTGTTGCAAGCGTACCCTGATAGATCTCTGGCCAGTGGTGTAGAAAGTAGGTCTAAGGGCTTTTCATCATTCATTCTCTAGCTAACATGGAGAAAACTGTGTAACTCTTGCCATTTTTAAAAACACTGTTAGACAGCAATTCCCTGCTTCCTTTTTCACTCTTAACTTTCAGATAATGTTCTTGTCTTCCTAGTCTGGTATATATGTGTGTGTATATATATATAGCAGGTAATTGTGTTTTCTAATTAAGAAACAAAAACTGGTCAAATTTTTCATATGCAAAAACATTTTTTTGAAATATGTATACATTATTGTAGCATAATGGGTAAAGCTGCTGCTTACAATGCCAGCATCCTATATACGCATTGGTTTAAGTCTTGGCTGCTCCACTTCTGATCCAGCTCCCTGCTCCTGGTCTGAGAAAAGCAGTGGAAGATGGCCCAAGTGCTTGGGCTCCTGCCACCAAAGTGGGAGACCCAGACGAAGCTCCTGGTTTCACCTGGCCCAGGCCTGGCCACGGCATCCATCTGGGGAGTGATCACGCAAATAAAAGATCTCTCTCTCTCTCTCTTTCTCTCTCTGCCTCACTTTCTGTAATTTTGACTTTTATATAAATAAGAAAGACATATGTATACATTGTGGACTGGCAAAATTAAGTTGACCTATGCATTACCTCACAGAAGATTTTTCTGTAGTGAGAACACTTAAAAGCTAATCTCTTAACAATTTTCAAGAACAGAATCAATGCCTTATTATTAATTATAGCGAGATGTTACACAGTAGATTTCTTGAACTGATTACTCCTATCTAACTGAAATTTTGACTTTTGAGGTGATTTTTTTTATTTGACAGGTAGAGTTAGTGAGAGAGAGAGAGACAGAGAGAAAGGTCTTCCTTCCGTTGGTTCACCCC
This sequence comes from Oryctolagus cuniculus, assembly GCF_964237555.1. Lineage (NCBI taxonomy): Eukaryota > Metazoa > Chordata > Mammalia > Lagomorpha > Leporidae > Oryctolagus > Oryctolagus cuniculus. Next base: position 4,886,625 of record NC_091447.1, read on the forward strand.
CCAAATGGCCGCAATGGCTGGAGCTACGCCGATCCGAAGCCAGGAGCCAGGTGCTTCCTCCTGGTCTCCCACATGGGTGCAGTGGCCCAAGCACTTGGGCCATCCTCCACTGCCTTCCTGGCCCACAGCAGAGAGCTGGACTGGAAGAGGGGCAGCTGGGACTAGAACCCGGCGCCCATATGGGATGCTGGCACAGCAGGCAGAGGATTAACCAAGTGAGCCAAGGCACCGGCCCCCAAGGTGATTTATTATTATTATTTTTTTTTATTTTTACAGGCAGAGTTAGACATTGAAAGAGAGAGAGAGAGAGAGAGAGACAGAGAGAGTTATAGACAATGAGAGAGAGAGAGACAGAGAGAAAAGTCTTCCTTCCATTGGTTCACTCCCCTAATGGCCGCTATAGCCGGCGCTGTGCCGATCTGAAGCCAGGAGCCGGGTGCTTCCTCCTGGTCTCCCATGCAGGTGCAGAGCCTAAGCACTTGGGCCATCCTCTGCTGCCCTCCCAGGCCACAGCAGAGAGCTGGACTGGAAGAGGAGCAACTGGGACTAGTACCCAGCACCCCAACAGGGACTAGAATCCAGGGTGCTGGCGCCGCAGGCGGAGGATTAGCCAAGTGAGCCAAGGTGCCGGCCAATTGTGATTTATTTTTAAACTTTCACCGGAGAATGGGTTGTACACTTTCCTAGAATATAAAATTATATTAAGCTCATCTTCTTACTTCCCCAAAGTACACTTCACCAACTAAATACACACAGATGATCGAGGAGGATCAGAGATTGGATTCAGCATGGAACAGTGACAACTACCACCACCACAAAAACAGGAAGCACTTGGACTCTACTGAAAATCTCCTGCATCCCCAATTCCTTGCTGACGGCTTCTCTGAACCCCCTCTGTCATCTCATTTCAGTAGGGGCTCATGAATCAATTTCTACTTGGTTTCAAGAAGAAAAAACAGTTTAGGCCTGTTAACTGCTTTCTTCAAGATCACCTGAGTGTGATAACAGTGATAATTAAAGAGTTCTAATGGCTTAGAACAAAATTTCTGATCAGTATATTTTGTATAATGAAATGGAAATAGTTGAATATATATCCAAATTAATTAAAATATTAGAGAGAAAGAAACCAGAAGCTTAGGCACACATATGGAGAGACAAATAACTACACAATAGTAAAAGCATGGATGTTTGGTACAAACTCTTCAGGAAATAAGGCAGCATTATTTTGTTAAGTGGAGCCTTCAACTCCACTGAGATTCAGCAAATCCGCTTGTAGGCATGTACCTTGAAGAATTCTTGCCCTTGTGCATCAGATATAGATAGATAGATAGATAGATAGATAAAACAGTCATAGCTGTACTGATAAATAAAATCTCAAATTTCTACCAAGAAGAATGGAAAAACAAACTGCATCACACATGTGCATTGAAACCTTACACAGCAATAGCAATGAACAAACTGACTACCTGCCATCACACGGAAGAGTCCCAGACACACCAGGGCGATGGAAAAGTCCTAGAAGGCTGATACAGGGCTTGACAACATTTTAAATACCTCCCAAACTACTTAAGTTATGGATTACCCATGGATATCGAATATTAACTAAAGGAGATGATAAGGACAGATTGCAGAGCAGTGGTTCCAGTTAAGTGAAGGAGAGGGGATGGCACATGGAGAACCACAAAGTGCAGGGCACGGCAGTGCTGTCTGGCCGTGTCTGGCCCCTAAGACTAACTTCAGGTTCAAGGGAGAGATTCCATTTGTCTGATTCCTTACATTTCATCTGTTCTTCTTATGAATGGAATACGATATGGAGGGGGCATTATGAATGAAATACGATATGGAGGACCAGGATACAAAAGTTCTATAATGTAAACAGGAGAAATGTCAAGAGATATTGGGTATAGAAAAGAGGAAGTATAAGGAATACAAGATTCATTCTGCTGGATGTTAACTGTATCATGGAACTTCAAAAATTAAAATTTTTAAACATTAGTGAATAATACATACGAGAGTATTAACAATAGATCCACAGGAAAAATACAATTAAAAGATGTTTGTTTCAGTTCAAAAAGTTTTGAAATGAAAGCATAGTATTTTTATAATATGCATTTTCTATGAGCTACTTGAAGACGTCCTCATGGACGAGAGAAACTAAGTTAAGAATTCCAAAACAGATAAACACATGCTTAGGCTATGAATTTATGATGGTGTTTGTATATAAATCTAGTGATGTTGAAAAATCATCCTGATGCTTAAACTATCTCTCATTGCAATTTTTGAAAAAATCCAAATGGAACAAATTTATGAACATTAAACATGGAAACAATAAAGCATTTGAAGAAAATAAAATGACACAGATATTGTTCATCTTCATATAGAAGATACACCAAGCAAGCTAGAAATTTAGCAGCTATTAAGCAAAAGAATTAATTGCAAAATACATTCTAAATATTTCTATTGACCAAAGAAAAAGCAGAGATGTAGTAATGTGAACAAACACTTGTTTTACAAATCAAAACAAATGGCAGAAAAAGGCAACACCTTCTGTCGAAATATTTTAAGATAATGGCTATCTAAATAGGATTTGTATTTTTATTAATACATGCACATGCTTATTGATCTCATTAACTGAAGTGAATTTTAATCCAAAAGCTTGAGCTCTTTAGTATTTACAGATAGTACTTTTGAGTGTGAGGATTTGTCGTGTCTACCAACGAGGACATAGCCAGCTGAAGTTTCATAGATTGCGTGAAGTGAGGATTTGGGGTAGTTTTAAAAAAATACAGAATGTGTAACATATCCCTAACTGGATAAGCGCCAGCTGTTTTCCAAAAACTATCATTGCACAGGCACCAAGGAAGAATGGGGGAGTCATAAGGAGCATTTTTCTGGTAAACCTGAGGTGTTGGGTAAAGAAAATGGGAAGGGCTATCTCACATCAGAAATGGAATAATGCAAATTTCAACCAAAAAATTCCACTGGCTTTTGGGAGGCAGCCTATGAACAAAGTAATAATGTAGACAATGACACCATCAGTTCAAGCTGTGCTCATACAAGGAAGACCCAAATTTCTAACACCTTTTTCACGTGTCAGCTGTTTAAAAATTAGGAATGAAGTCTTTTACTTGCAATGATTTTGCCACTGTAAATTAATGATCAAAGTGATTTATTATTCTGTTGTTCAACTGCTGCTTTATTTCTGTTGATCTTTGTTTTTCTGCTTAATTTCTATAAATTACTGTACAGTTTCCCATAAGGTATAATTAAGCAGAATTGCTTAAGTTTTAATTATTGTGTATTATAGATGTTGAAAGCAGCATTAGCACTTGGCTTTTAAAAATGTGATCGTATATTTATAAGAGAGCATTTATAAACACATTTACATATAGTTAAGATGAAAAAGGTATTTGAATAGCAGTCATTAGCATTTCTTCAAACATATGGCAGAGCAGCAGAGGCCCTGAGCCATGCCTTCATTAACTGAGCACAGTTTCATCAGTGTTGCAGCTTCCTGCTGTGCCACCCTGCAGCGTCCCCTTCTGTCCCCGAGGCTTCAGTGACAAGGGACAATATGTCCCCAAGGTGAAAATCTGGAAAATATAGCAGATTAGCCCTCAGAGAAGTTCTTATGATTATTTAATCACGCTTAGGAAAAAAACACACAGCGCCATTCAGCCAGTGGCAGTGTATGCCTGCCAGTCTCGGGTTCATGAGACACAGAGACCCTGAGCGGGGGAATGGAGAGGACTCTGTGCTGCCTCTGTCCGCACAAAAGTCAGGCCGGCCTGGGTCATGGGATTCGCTTGATCAAGTGTGCTGTGTGTGGTGTTTTCAGATGATGGATGCAGGTGAACTTCCTTAACTGATGTCACACACCATCATGTCCTTTTATTCCCCCACAAAAATTAGAAAAATTAAAAAAAGATTCTTACAAACTTTTTTTTGTACCTATATCTGTGGCAGAAGGAGCACAAAATCTGGAAAACCAAGGCCTTTGTGTCACAGAGGTCTTCACATTTATGTTATATCTGCTAAATATTTACACTGATACAGAATGTGTAATATCTTGGATGATAGGATGCATATATATACACATATATGATTATTCACTTTTAATCTGCATTGGAAATTAAAGATGATCAGCTCCTATGACACCAAAAAAAGAGATAAATTTTAAATGTGGATCAGATAACTGTCAATTCTTGGTGGAAATGTGCAGTCTTAGAAAAATATCATCAAGGGGGACGGGCACTGTGGCATAGCCGGTGAAGCCTCCGATGGCAGTGCCAGCATCCCATATGGGTGCCGGTTCGTGACCTGGCTACTCCACTTCTGATCCAGCTCTCTGCTGTGGCGTGAGAAGGCAGTAGAAGATGGCCCAAGTGCTTGGACCCCTGCACCCATGTGGGGACCCAGAAGAAGCTCCTGGTTCCCGGGTTAAGATTGGCACAGCTCCAGCCGTTGTGGACATCTGGGGAGTGAACCAGTGGAATAAAGACCTCTCTCTCTCTCTCTCGCTCTCGCTCTCTCTCTCTCTCTGCTTCTGCCTCTCTGTAATTCTGCCTTTCAAATAAATAAATCTTTCAAAAAAAGTATCGTCAAGGGAAGGAAGTTAGTGGAGATATTGTGTCCACTTCTGTTTTAATAGTGACCCTGGGCATGACATTTGATAGATTCTTAGGGAAATTGAAATAGCAATAACAAATAGAATTGTTCAGAGATATCCCTATGGTCTTATACCATGGGAGGATACAAAAAGAAGGAAAGATAAAACTATGTTGATTTTATGTCAGTACATGCCTTCAGAATAAGTATTACTGCTTGCAAACTAGTTTTTTCATTCAGAAACTTCTGAGGTTTACTTAAATGTATAGTCTGATCAATTCTATGGATATGTGTAGACCTTCACTGGAACAGTGAATTTAAGAAATCATCATATTTCGAAAGAAATTACTCAGCCCTGTTATTTTGACCTTTCACTTTCTCTTATACTCATCAGTATAGTCTCAAGTATATTTTTGAATTTTCTTTCAGATATGTAAAATCCTTTCCTTTCCTACTGTTATGCTCACTACTTCTATTTGATTTATTTTAAGCCAGCATATCGCACTGTGAAGAAAAGAGAAAAAGTAATAAAATCCAATCCCTTTCCTCAAAAAGGTTACACTTTGCCATAAAATGTTGAACCCAAAGTATAACTATTTGTGCAGAAAACTGAGCCTATCGCCGTTACTATGCTGCCTTTCCTGCCACCGATGGAATGTTTGCTTTCTGGGTATTAGACCAGAGACGCTGGAGCCAGACTGCATTAATCTGAAGCCCAGCTCCACAAAAATTGGCTATGAGAGTGCGAGCAAGTTATCAGCATCCCAGTTTTCTCACAGACACCAAGAGTAGCTCCTGCCCCAATGATTGGCTTCGTGGTTTAAGCAAATTAACCCATGAGGAGTATCCAGAAGAGCACCTGGAAGGAGTCATCTCTTTATTAGAATTTACAATTTAAAAGTGCCTCTCCAAGTGAAAAACGCTTAAAAATTCCCACGTGTTTCCTCCCTGCAGGGTCTCCATGGTTCAGCTGTTGGGTCCCATCTGCTTCCTGCTCTTCAACACTAAGCCTTTTGACAAAAGCTAGTTAGTGGCCATGGGTAGAGTTGAGGGCGAGAGAATGTAGAATGAAAAGCATCGTGATGGGTCCTTTGTTGGCAAAAACAAATTCCATCACATGGCTCCCAGCCCAGGGTTCCTTCTAGACCTCTCAGACAAGGACTCAGGAAGCTCCGTGTTTACTCAGCGCATGACAAGTCCTCCTTCACTGCAGTGATGTGACGACTTTTTATTGAGAGTGCAAGTAGCTAACAGCAAGACTGCTCTATCTGCATCTAGGGTGAGAATGTGGGGACAAAGAAAATGGAAACAATCAATGGCCTTATGATAAATGACTGGTGTTGAAAAGTACATTTAAAGGTATTCTTAAAACTTACCAGAATATGTTTAAATAAAACATTAATTAAGTGGGATATATCTCTATATGCTGGATCAGCAAGATATGGGATCAAATCATATCAACATATTTGGGGAATACCCTTTTGGACCTTTTTATTTCTCATCATCTCATGGCATATCACAAGTCCCCAGAAATATGCCATGCTAATATTGCCAACTGAGTTCTTCCAAGCAGAGATGACATCAGCCATCTGTCACACAGTACTAATGCTGGGAAGCAAAGCCAACCATAGAGAAAATAAATACCTTTCATATCGATTAGTCAAATATTTATGTTGAGAATGAAATGATTAAAATCTCACTATTCGAGCTAATTACCCTAAGTGAATATTTACCTTCAAGTGAGTGAAAAATATCAGCAGTGTTCTTGCCTTATTTCTTTCCTAAAACCAATTTTCCCTGTGAACATGTGTGCTGTAGGAAAGGCTTGTGCTAGACTTTGCAAGGTGTTGCAATATACCACCATCGCACTCTTTCAGCCTGCAGGTGCAGCTCCTGCTGCTTTGGTGGATTCAATCTATCCACGGTGCTGCCCTGGGTTCCAGATGGCTGTTCTGTTATTCTATTTTAAGTTAATCCGTCTCTTAAACTCAGATATTCTGGAGCCAGTCAAGCAATTGGTGTTGAACCATTTTTTTTCTAGAAGTGTCTAAATAAGTAATACAGAGCTACCTAGCTTAATTTTAATAGCTGATTACATTATTTTGCAGATTGAGTAGCCCTATTCAAAGACAGGAGAAGTTTTTCCAACTTCAGTCACTGCTGATGTGGATACTGTAAGTCATTCCGTGTCCATAGGAAAGATCTTGGCTGAACTGACTATGTCAGCTTATATGGAATGCATACATTTATATCAAGGGGCAGGACTTGCTCACAATCACATCTAGGTCTACAACTATTTCGTAATGGTGCATATTTTCCTTCTGGGAAGAAGTGGTTTATAATTTGATTAGGTAGTAAAAGCAGCTCAGAGCCCTCTTCCAGGTGACTTACAGGTCACCATACAGAACGCTTCTGTAAGCTCAAGAATTTCCATTTAGTTTGGTTTGAAACAGCATCCTTTTCTAAAATAAATGAAACAGGATGATGGGAAAATATTTTGGGAGTGTCTGCAGCTTTATATAGTAACCAAAGTCAAAGGGTTACATGACCAGTCTTTTAAGATCAATTACATGTAAGTCACTCTGGTTTGCCTTTCTCTGTGGTTTCCAGGGGAGTGCAAAATACAAGTGAAATGAGCCAACATTTTCTTCTCTCACCCCTGTTTCCCGCTGACTATCAAATTCTTCAGAGGCAGGTACAATGTGAGTAAATGGATCTCTTTCTGAGATATTTGTCTTGGCCACTGAAAATTTCAGACACAAAATTACTCTAGACTCACTTAGATATATTTGAAAAATCAGTTTAACACACCATCATACCATTTTGCCTAACAGGATATTACCAGTTTTCATTGTGTGGGCAGTGATCTATCTTAGAACAAATTTGCATACCATACAACTTTCACATTCTCACATTATTCTACAGTGTCTATGTTACCAAACTATTACATATTTCTGAAGCAGTTGTAAAAACAAGGCACTACCACAATAGGGGACTGTAATCACCACTGCTATAGTTGGAGAAGCCGTCTTTTCTACACAGGACCACGGATGTGGGCAAACGCACCTGAATGGCCATGGGACAGGGTCATCACACTTGCCCTCAGTTGCTACTCTTACTAACTGGGTACAGAACTGGCCTCTGATGTGCAAACAGGGACAAGGACTGACAACTCTGAAGATGGAAAATAGAAAGCAGACCCCATATTCTCTCCAGAAAAGTCCCAAATATGTCCTCTAGATAGAATGTGTACATGGGTGGCAAAAGGAGGTTTCCACAATTTGAACATTTCTACAAAGAAGCAATGAATAAAATGGCCAACGAGCCTTCTCTCCTGACTTACTGCTCTCCCAAAAAAAAAAATTTTTTTTCTTTTATGTATATGAATGGAATAGTGTCCTGTTCCCTTAAATCAGAATTATAAAAATTTGATGTGCATATTTCCTTTTCTTTTTCTAGGCAAATATAAATTTATATTTTAAGTGGCTTAAATAAATCACCACCTATGTGTTCACAATTCTATGTAAGTGATTTGAACAGGAGTTTCCAGGGATAATCCTCTCTGTTTCATGTGGTGATGATATGCTCAGCTATGCAGTTTTGGGCATTTTGAGAGGTTACCTTGAGCTGGATTGTCCTCTCTGCTCATGCCTGGTATAGCTCCAAGGCTGGCTTTAAGCCACATTGGTTCTCCCGTACATGACTTCTCATCTGGCAGAAATGATAACATCTGTACATAAGACAGAAGCATCCCAAGACAATGGAACCAGAAGCCCCTGAGTCTCTTAGGACTTTGTGTCAGAATTCACTTTATTTCTTATGAATTTTATTTCTTATAGCAAGCCAAAGGACCAGTGAAAAAATCAAAGTGTGGGCTGGCACCGGTACTCTGGGTTCTAGACCCGGTTGGGGCGCCAGATCCTGTCCTGGTTGCTCCTCTTCCAGTCCAGCTCTCTGCCATGGCCTGGGAAGGCAGTGGAGGATGGCTCAGGGTCCTTGGGCCCTGCACCCGCATGGGAGACCAGGAGGAAGCACCTGGCTCCTGGCTTCAGATCGGTGCAGTGCACTGGCCATTGCGGCCATTTAGGGGATGAACCAACGGAGGGAAGACCTTTCTCTCTGTCTCTCTTTTTCACTAACTCTGCCTGTCAAAAAAAAATCAAAGTGTGGATATTTATTGATAGTCAATATTATAACAATTTAGATAATTACAGGTATAAAAATATAAATACACACACCCAGAAGGAGTGAGAGTGAAAGTGAAAGAGAGAGAGAGAGAGAAAGAGAGAGAGAAGAGAGAGAGAAAGAGAGAGAGAGGAGAACTTATAAGTTTGAGTTTTAGCTCTGGTAATTACTTGATTCATTAAAATTCGCACAAGTGATTCAACTTCTCTGTTTTCAACATTCTCACCCACAGAGTGATATTAGTAACTATCCTATAGATTTATTTATTTTGAGCAAAAGATGTACAAGATGTAGGCAGTGCCTGAAGCATTAAAATTCACACACTTTACTATTTCTTTCTGACCACTTTATGTAAGACATGAGCCAGGCTTAATACATTGCTCTAAATTGTGTTTTTTATTTCCTTAGCTCCATGCAGAGATGAGCTGCAGTGAATCTAATTGTCCTAATGGGTACGTGGAGATCCAGGAAAGAGTGATGTCCTCATGGTGAAAGTTACCCCAGATCTGTCCCCTGTTCCTTCATTTCCAGTCAGTATCTATGACTCGCCCTTGTGTAGAATGTGGTTATTGTTGACTTTAGGTCAGGAGTAAAATTTTCACTTGAGAATTCAGATGCGGTGATCTTGTCAAGGCACCACTTGTAGTAGGAGATAAGCATCAGCTTTGGAAGCCAGCAACCTGCCCCGTGAATGACAGCCAGTGATTAGAGGAGGGAGTGAGGTAAATGATGTAAGACTTATAGATAAACCAAGGAAAACAGCTATAAAAGAAAGCATAGGCTGTGGAGGTCAGAAACTGATTAGCTCATTCAAACATCCCTCTACTCTGCCACCAGAAACTTCCTTTTAGTAGATAATCCAGAGAAATTCAGTTTTTAAAACTGAAAAGCTACTTGCAAATATGAAATTATAGCACCTACATAAATATATTGAAATTAAATAAGTTTACCGTAACAGGGTTATAACTTGATATTATAATCATACCAAATAGAAGAAAATTACAAAATAAACTAAAATAAATGACAATCACATAAATAAAACAGACCTATTAAATCAAAATATGAGTTAAATTAAAGAATAGATGGGCAAGAAATCAGAAAATAAGAAACAAGAAATTATAAAACTTTGGAAAGAAATTGAAGACTAAATAATAAATTGCAGACTACAGAATAAGAGGGTAAAAATTAACTTATAGTAAGGGACATTTAGGATTTAAGAGACAGACAAACCCAAAGAGAGAAGTAACAAGAATTATAGGTAAAATAGTCCAATAAATGTACAATTTGTGTTTTCCTGAATAAGAAAATTTGTGTTCCTGCATAAGAAAATCAAACTAGGAAAATAGAACGGATGACATTAAAAACAAAGAAGAAAAACACCCCCCAAGAAACCTCAAAAACAAATACTTGAAAATCATCTCTAGAGTCAACTTACCCAGTTCTGCATCTAAGGAGCATAAAAATTCTACTTGAGAAAGTTGATCTGGTCAACCTGGGCAGTGTTCCTATGAAATTAAACTTCAAAGAAGAAGAAAATCCCCAGCACTTTTAGCTACAAAAACGATGTCAATAATAAAGGAAGAAATCAACTGGGCTTCACACGTTTCTAGAGCAATGCTGAATTTAAGAAAAGAGTGAAGTAATAGTTTTTAAATATTTGCAGAAGAATGGAACTCCAGGATTTTACACCTAGCCAAACTGTCACTCAGTGATCAAACACAGAATTGTTGAACATGCAAATTTCCAGGGGAAGTGGGTGTATGAGTATTTTTTTTTTTGAGGAATACACAAAAGGACAAGCTTCCCAATAAAGAGATGACCAGGAAATTTCAGCAAAGGACTTAGTGGTGCTTATGGAATAACTTTAAAAATAGATGTGTATGTATCAATAAAACAATGGTAAGATAAGGATGCAAAGCTATTATTTTACTGCTGTTGAAACCTGGATGCTAAATCCTTGAGTTAAATATTTAAAATGATGTCAGGGGCTGGCATTGTGGCACAGTAGGTTAAGCTGCTGTTTGCTGTGCCAGCATCCCAGAGCAGAGAACCAGCTCTTGAAGTGCCTGCTCCACTTCCCAAATCCAGTTGCCTGATAATGCGCCTGGAAAGCACTGGAAGACAGCCCATGTACTTGGGTCCTCACCAACCATGTGGGAGACAGATGCAGTGCCTGGCTCATGGGTTCAGCCTTGCATCTGTTTGGACCTGGCTGTTGCATCTGTTTGACAATGCAAGATTTTTCTCTCTCTCTCCCTCTTTTGCTTTGTCTTTTAAGTTAAAAAAAAGAATAAATCTTTTTAAGTAATAAAATTATGCCAGTGTATCTTCCTTATATATGAAAAATATATGAAAACAGTTTATCTAGAAGCATTTGACTAAGTAGAGAATATACATGGGACAAGATACTTATTATATTATCATTATATTTTATAGATTTATTAAATATTTGACAATGATTATTAAAAATTTCAAAGATACATTAAGACACTCGTGGCTGGAGATATAATAATATTGGGTTTTAAAGTTAAATAGGTTAACAGGTTCACAAATTTCTGAAAATTAAAATATGAAAGAACTGCAACATTAAGTTATAAAAACTTTCAGTGGGCTGGCATGGCAACTCAATAGGCTAATCCTCCACCTAGCAGTGCCAGCACACCGGGTTCTAGTCCCGGTCGGGGAGCCAGATTCTGTCCCGGTTGCCCCTCTTCCAGGCCAGCTCTCTGCTGTGGCCAGGGAGTGCAGTGGAGGATGGCCCAAGTTCTTGGACCCTGCACCCCATGGGAGACCAGGAGAAGCACCTGGCTCCTGACTTCGGATCAGCGTGGTGCGCCGGCCGCAGCGCACCAGCCGTGGCGGCCATTGGAGGGTGAACCAATGGCAAAAAAAGGAAGACCTTTCTCTCTGTCTCTCTCTCTCAACATCCACTCTGCCTGTCAAAAAAAAAAAAAAAAAAAAAAAAAAACTTTCAGTGAAATCTTTTTTCCATATATTTTCACAGTAATAAATTGTGTTAAAATCAGAGGGAGAACAAATAAAGATTGTTTACAAGTCTCATGAATGCAATATTAATATAGTAGAGCAATATGGAATAACACTAAAACATTTAATCCCTGTGAATTTAACTAATTTTATAGAATTTGGCATATTTAATTCAAGTATTTCATGCAGTGATGTCATTCTGACAGAGTTTTCATTTAAGAAATGATCCTTGGGGCCATCGCTGTGGCATAGCAGGTTAAGCTTCCATGTGCATCATTGGCATCCCATATGGGCACTGGTTCATGTCCCAGCTGCTCCTTTTCTGATCCAACTCTCTGTTTATGGTCTGGGAAAATAGTGGAGGATGGTCCAAGTGCTTGGGACCCTACACCCATGTAAGGGACCTAGAAGAAGCTCCTTGTTCCTGGCTTCAGATAGGCTCAGCTCTGGCTATTGTGGCCATTTAAGGAGTAAACCAACAGATGGGAGACTTTTCTCTGTCTCTCCCTATCTCTGTCTGAAACTCTACCTCTCAAATAAATAAATAAATAAACTAAATATTTTAAAAACAGATGATCCTCAATAGTTAATAATATCTGAATATTTATATATGTCTGTCTTGTCTGATATATATAAGTTACAGCACTTATGTATTCCATTGTGGAAGAAAGCCCTTGGTGGATTTTTGTTTTGTCTTTCCTTTGACTACAGCTTTATTTGCTCAATGTACTGCTTTCAAATTTACATTGTTTGGCTAAATATAGAACTCAGTAGTTTATGACTGTCTTTGTGTTTAAGTTTATGAGTGATGTGGCTGGAGTTGTGGCACAGCTGGTTAAGCAGCTGCTTGTGATGCCAGTAGCCCATATTGGAGTTCAAGCTCCAGCTGCTCTGCTTCCAATCCAAGTCCCTGCTAATGTACCTGGGAAAGCCACAGAAGGTGGCCCAAGTACTCAGGCCTCTGCCACTCATGTGGGAGACCCAGTTGGAATTCCTGGCTCCTGGCTTCACCTTGGCCAAGACCTAGCTGTTGTGGCCGTTTGGGGAGTGAAGCAGTGGGTATAAGATTCCTCTTTCAGGCTCTCCTTCTCTGTCATTCCACATTTCAAATAAATTAATGTTTTAAAAAAGCCTACAACTGATTATTACTCTTTCTTTTTTCCTTTTTAAGTTTTCCAATAATTCTCCTCTGGCATAAAGGAGGAATATAAAATAGACTTCTAACTTCCAATAATTTGAAGAATTTCCAATACTCTCTATCAACATACAAAAGGAAATGAAAATTAGAAGTTAAAATGGTGTGTTTATAGCACAGTAAAACAAATATACCAAAATATAAAATTTGGGCAATAAGATTTGGGTAATTTACTTTTTTTTCCTTTTTTTTTAATTGCCTATGTTCTTATAACATGCATATACTAATTTATAAAAGAAAAATAATTCCAATGTTGCTTAAGGTTTTCCAGAATATATTAATAAAATCTTATTTAATTAACATTTTTAATTTATTTATTCTGAGTTTCAATCTACTTGAAATTAACATGCTATTAATTTTCAAATAACTTATAGAGATTCTCATAGAATATAGTGCAGGAGAAGTTATATAAAGAATTTTAAGAAAATCAAAGGGTGAGGTGTGTGGGAGGGAGAGAAATAGAATCTAAAATAACGGAAGAAGTGGATATTACTAAGGGCCTTCATTTTGCAATAAAATAGTCTGATTTTAAGAACTGAAAGCCAATATAGTTAGAGATATGATGCCTTATTTAATTTTTATTTTCTTCTAAAATAAAACCAACACCATGTCTGCAAATATAAGATTTTCCCAGAATTGTACTCAGGGAAATATTATTAATTAGTTTTATGAAGAATTATCATGTAAAACAACTTCCATAAAAAAGATGAATGCATAAAACAGGAAAAAAAGGACCCTGTTAGTGTCTCATTGGCCTGAAAAGACAGACAGTCCAATGAGTACCAGACTAAACCTAGGGACACACAAGACAGCAAAATTCCCGGCATTGATTTTCAAGTGAATTAATTTGAAGACAATTTTAGAAAATCAGACATTTTTGTTACAGAATATTTGTCAACCTTGGTATAAATCAGTCACAAGATATGATCTGTTTGTCAGTGATTTATATTAGAAGTAAATGCAAAATTAACAGTGCATTTCCCTTGAGTGAAATAATATCACATATTTTAAGTATTGTATGTGGCCTGGCTTTGAATCCAGATCTGCACTGACAACCATGAGATAATTGCATACCTTTGCTGCTCCTTTGCTTCCCCATCTATAAAATAGGGATCATTTATTCATTCTTTTGACACACATTTATTGATTATTACACCAGTTGGATGGGTTAAGTTATACTGTGGTGACATCAACTCCCTACCCTCAGTGGCTGCATGCCACAAGTTCTTATGTTTGGCTGTGCAAGTCCACTCTACGTGTGGGAAGCTCTCCACAGCAGCTGTCCTCCAAGTGTACACTCAGCATACCTAGCTGGATCAATCTTTTGACTCCTCGATGCAAACATGAGCTTTCAAGACCTCCACATAGAGGGAAGGAGGTGAAGGAAAAGCTGAGAATCCACAATTAAATTCAACCACCTAGAAGTAACATGCAGCATTTTCACTCACATTGATTTGTAAAAGGATGTCAATGTCTATCTCCAACTTCAAGTGTCAGGAAAGAGCAATCCCTCCACGTGACAAATGGAGTATAGATTGGCTGTCACTGGGCAGTGCGAGTGCTCATCAGCACCACCGCAACGTGCCAGTGTTACTATTGATTCAGCAGTTAGGGCAGTAGCAGAAAATTCTAAATTTCTGGACTTCACAGATCTTTGAAGAGATCATGATGAGGTCAGAGTATACAGATTGTTAAAAGACGGAAAGAACATAATGTATCACAGAAGCCCTAGTGTTATAGAGAAGAGAAATAAAGTTACCTGCGAGAACACAGGAAAAGATGAAGGTGGAAATAGGTGCTTATGTTTTTTTTATGCTGTTGAAAGGCATGGAGTACTGCACTGACGTGATGATATTTGGGGAGAGACATTGTGATATGAACAATTGCAGGTACCTGGGAGAGGGAGCAGCAAATGTGAAGCCAGGAGGCAGGTAAGAATGCAGCCTAGTATATCAAGAAGCAAACAGAAAGATGGTAGAATTACAAGTCCATCCCTCATTATGGCACAGAAAAATAGATTTAACAGTGAAATACAGAACAAACACTTTTATGAGGGGTTTGGCATTGGGTTAAGAAGTTGACCTACTCCAAACATGAACAAAACCAAGAGCAGCCACATGGAGACTGGTGAAAAGAGTAATTTCCCTTCACCTGTGTCGGCCTCTCTTCTAGGCAGGCATATCCCAGCTCACAGAGCGGTCACCTCACCCTATCTACATTTCCTCATCTGAGGGGAAAGGAGAGTGTACTATGTCCCCAGCGTTCTTCCTTTCAGTGCACTTCCCTTGAGACAGTTTCTGTCACCCTTCACAAGAAGAACTGAAGTTAGGTAGTATTCCATAGTGTATATATATATATATATATATATATAATAATTTCTTTATCTAGTCAACAAAATGCATGCAACTGGAAACCATTGTACTTAGTGAAGTAAGCCAATCCCAAAAAGACAAATACTGTATGTTTTCCCTGCCCTGTGGTAACTAACAGAGTATCCAAAATATAATACCTAGGAATGAAATTGACACTTTAAGATTTGATGATTTTTTTACAGCTGTTGTCTCTACTGTTGAGGAACAGTGTCTTTTTCCTCATGCTATTGTTGAACTCTATACTTACTGTAGGGTTAATCTTATGAGTATAAAGTAAACTGAAAA
Source organism: Oryctolagus cuniculus (assembly GCF_964237555.1). Classification (NCBI taxonomy): domain Eukaryota; kingdom Metazoa; phylum Chordata; class Mammalia; order Lagomorpha; family Leporidae; genus Oryctolagus; species Oryctolagus cuniculus. Next base: position 4,902,255 of record NC_091447.1, read on the forward strand.
TAGATATTTGTAGTAGGAATAGGAGAGAGAGAATGAAGAAGGGTGGGTGTGCAGATGGGAGAGAGGAAAGGGTGGGATAATCACTAAGTTCCTAATTTGTATATTAAATGTATGAAATTTGTATATCTTAAATAAAATTTTAAAAAAGAATCTTAAAAAAAAAGTACTGATGTTAAGTTAAAAAGGGGGTGGGGCAGAATATCAGTTTGTTATAGCCAGCCCAGGTCAATGGGTTTGAGAGAAGGCACAAAAGGCTTCTCGAATGAGAGATGAGTGGAGCAGGCTTCCAGTGCTTGGTTATTCGGTGCATTGTGCAAGAAGCTGGTTTCTGTTTGGCCTTACTGGGGATGCACAGAACTATTATAGTTTGGTGGGGGAAAACTAACAATGAAAGAAAAGGAACAGATGACCTGCCATACCCAGCATGACACGGGAGACTGGGATAAGGGCAGAAGTCATATTTTCTCCATAAAAAGAAGTAGAAAAAATGGGATATGCCACAATGTCCTACTGCACAATATGGCAAGTAGACCAAAAAGAGATAATAGATCCTAGAAAATAAAACAAGCCAGTATATCCCTTTGCTTCAGAATCTGTACACACAGAGAAGGCACATACAGAGAAAAGGTTAGAGAGCATCCCAGAACCTCTTACAAGGCTAATTGTTGAAAGTTCTTTTCTTTCAAAGGCAGTCTGTAAAGACCAGGAGAGGTTGTTTATTCAAAGATACAGAAACCAATGCAAGGAACGTAAGTAATCAGGGAAATGTTGTCATAAAATCAAAGAACAAAATGAATCTCTAGTAACCAGTACTAAGAAAGGGAGATCAGTGAATTTCCTGATAAAAATTTGAAATAAGCAATTTAAAGAAAATGAGTTACAGGAGAAAACAGACTGCTAAATGAAATGAGGAAAATGATACATGAACAAAAGGAGAATGATAACATAAGGAAAGAAGCAGAAGTTCTAGAGCTGAAGGGTGTAATAACTGAGCTGAAAGATGCCTCAAAATATTCAACAGCAGACCTGAGGAAGCAGAAGAATTGGGCATCTCAAAGGCAGATAATTTGAAATCATCCAATGGGGGGACAAAAAGGAATTCAGAACGTAGAAGTCCAATAAGTCTATAACACAACATCTTTGATCAAATAGTCAAAAGTCCATGACGAAAAAATTTGAAAGTGGTACAAGAAAAGTGATTATTACATAGAGAGAGGACTCATGAGACTGTCTCTGGATCTCTCAGCATAACTTTGAAGGTCAGGAAGGAGTGGGAGGATGTATTCAAACTGTTGTGAGAGAAACGAAGCTATCAAACAAGAATACTGTGCTCAGCAAAACTTGTCTTAAAAATGAAGTGGTAGGGCCAGTGCTATGGCACAGTAGGTTAAGCTGTGGTCTGTAATGCCAGCATCCCATATAGTTACAGGTTTGAGTCCTGGCTGCTCCACTTGCAGTATGGCTTCTTATGGCTTTCCTGCCTGGGAAAATAGTCCTGGGCCCCTGCACCCACAAGGGAGACCCAGATGAACCTCCCGGCAATTGGCTTTGGCTGGCCCAGCCCCAGTGGCTGCAGCCATATGAGGAGTGAAATAGCAGCTGAACAGTCTCTTTCTGTGTGTGTGTGTCTGTGTGTCTCTGTCTGTCTCTCTCTCCTTGAAACTCTGCCTTTCAAATAAATAAATAAATATTTTAAAAAGCAAAGAGATGATAAATGTTTTCCCAGACATTTAAATGCTGAGGGAGTCCAGCACCACATTTCAAAGAGGGTTACTGAAGTTGGACAGAAGGACAGTGACACGAGAGTATGAAAGTGTGACACTTACTGGTAGAGGTAAACACATTAGTAAACACAGAACACTACATGTTGTAAAAACAGTGTGTAAGTCACTTTTAATTCTAGTGTAAAAGTTAAAACACCAAAATATTAAGAATAACCAATTATGAAGAATGATATCAACAATTTAAAATGTTATGGTGGGGGAAATAAAAGAATAAAGTTTGTTTTTATTACAACTGAAGTTAAGCTGTTATCAGTTGTTAAATCTGATCTAAGATATTTTACATGAACCTCATGCAGATGACAAAGAAAATTTAAAAAAAAGAGAAAGGAACAAAAGTACATGACTGCCAAAAAATCAAAAATAATAATAATAATAAAATGGCAAGAGAAGAAGACCAGGAACTATAAAAGCTTCAGGAAACAATTAATATAATTACAAAAGTAAATCCTTACCTATGGATAGTTACTTTACATGTGAATGGATTAAATATCCCAATCAAAAGATTCAGAATGATTGAGATATAAAATAGAAGATTCGACTACATGCTGTCTATAAAGATTCACTTTACATTTAAGGACAAATAGTGTAAGTGAAACAATGAAAACAAAAATGTATTGATAAAAAATCAATACCAAGAGAGATAAAGAGTGCCTATAATTATATCAAGCAAAAAAAAAAAAAAAGCTTTAAGAGGATCAGTGTTGAAGCCACCACCTCACAGCCAAATCCAACATGGGTACTGGTTTGTGTTCAGAATTCTCCACTTCCAATCCAGCTTCCTGCTAATGGCCTGGGAAAGTAGCAGGAGGAAGTTCAAGTGCTTGGTCCTCTGCTATCCATGTGGAAGTCCTGGAAGAATCTCACATCTCTTGTCGTTGATCTGGCCCAGCCCCAGCAATTGCAACCATCTGGGGAGTGAACCAGTGTATGGAAGATTCTCCTCTCTCTCTCTCTCCCCGTACCCCGCCACCCCCCCCCCCCCGTAACTCTGACTTCTAAATAAATGAATGAATAAATAAATCTTTTAAAAAAAGACTTTAAGTAGAAACCTGTCATAAGACATAAACAAGGTCATTATTGATGATAAAAGTTTCAATTCACCAGGCAGTTATAACAATTATAAATATGTATATACTCAACATCAGAGCACCTACACTTATAAATCAAACATTGACAGTGCTGTTGGGAAAATAGATAGCAAAATAATTACAGGATGAGACTTTAATATCCTACTTTCAATAATGGATAGAACATCCAGACAGGAAATCAATAAAGAACAATGCTGTGAACTAAAGGAACCTTAGAGATGTATACAGAACCTGTTATCCAACAGCAGTAGGTCACACTCTTAGCAAGTGCACATGAAACATTATTCAGAATAAACGACAGGTGAGGTCAAAAAAGTAATTGTAACAAATTTAAGATTGATATCATGTGAAATATCTTTTCAAAAACAAAGGAGGAGGAGGAAGGGCAGGAGTGAGTGAGGGGGAGTAGATTGGGAAGTATCAGAGAGAAAGGTCTTCCTTTGCCATTGGTTCACCCTCCAATGGCCACCGCGGCCGGCGCACTGCGGCCCGCGCACCGCGCTGATCCGATGGCAGGAGCCAGGAGCCAGGTGCTTTTCCTGGTCTCCCATGGGGTGCAGGGCCCAAGCACCTGGGCCATCCTCCACTGCACTCCCTGGCCACAGCAGAGGGCTGGCCTGGAAGAGGGGCAACCGGGACAGAATCCGGCGCCCCGACCGGGACTAGAACCCGGTGTGCCGGCGCCACTAGGCGGAGGATTAGCCTAGTGAGCCGCGGGGCCGGCCCTCAGTACACTCTTGAAACCGTATATATGAAACTTGTTCCCTTTACATACATAAAAAACTATATAAAACAATAGCATAAGGGAAGCTAGAAAACTCATAAATGTTGATATGTTAAAAAAAAAAACACTACTAAGCAATCATAAGTCAGAGAAGGAATCAAAAAAAAAAAAAAAGGAAAATTAGAAGATACCTCAAAAAAACCCACTATATATCAAAACTTATAGTATGCAGCAAAGACAGTACCAGGTGGGAAGTTTTATAGCAACACTTACACTAGAAAGATATTTTTGTGTCAAATGGAAAAAAGAGCAAAGTTAGTGTAAGGAAGAAATAAAAAAGAATAGTTCAGTAAAAAATAAAATAGACAATACACAAATGATATGAATGAATGAATGAAACCAAGTTGTTTATTGAAAAGATAAATAAAATTGATCAAAGTATAAAAAGCTAAACACCAAAAAAAAAAAATAGAGAAAGGGGCACTTCCAAACTTATTTTATGAGGCTAGCAGTACCCTATATTTAAACCAGAGAAGGACTTAAAAAAATTACAATAAAATTGCCTTACAATTTCCCAAATGAGAGTGGATGTAAAAGAAAACTCTCCACAGACCAGACATAGAAGGAACTCACATCAACATAACAAAAGCCACCTTTGAAAAGCCCATGGTTAACATTACACCCTAAGAGCAGAAAGAAGACAACAGCATCTACTGTCTCCACTTCTGTTCAACACTGTCAGAATATCCCAGCCATAGCAAGTAGGCAAGAAAAAGACACGTTCTTGCTGGACAACAGGCCTAACGTTTACGATGCAATGTCTCACAATGGAGTGCCCGGGCTTGTAAGTCTAGCTTCTTGCTACTGTAGACTCTGAGAGTCAGTGGTGACGCTCAAGTGGTAATTGGATTCTTGCCTCCCAAGTGGGAGACCTCAATAGAGTTTCTGACTCAAACCTTCAGCCTTGGCCCTGCCCTAGCCATTAAGGACATGTGGGTAGGGAATCAGTGAATGGGAGTGTTCTCTCTCTCTCTCTCTCTCTCCCCTCCTTGTGTGTGTGTGTGTGTGACCCTCTCTTAAATAAATAATAATAAAATAAAAGGCATTCAAGAAAGGGGGTGTTTAAAATTATCCTTGTTTGCAGATGATATGATCCTATGAGTAGAAAATCCTGAAGACGCCACTAAAAAACTGTTGGGTCTAATTTAAAAATTGGAGAAAGTTACAGGATATGAAATCAACATACAAAAATAAGCTGTGTTTCTATACATTAACAACAAATTATCTAAAGAGGAAATTCAGAGGAGCGTCCCACTATAATAACATCAGAAACAATAACATACTTAGAAATAAATTTAACCAAGAAGATAAAAGTTTTTTACATTGGAAACTATAAAACATTGATGAAAGTAGTTAAAGAAGGCAGGTTTATGAATTGAAAGGCTTAATATTGTTAAAATATCCACATGATCCAAACAAGTTCAGATGCAATGCATTGTATGTTAAAATATTAATAGTACATTTTCCTTACATAAATAGAAAAACAATTTTTAAAATTCATACAAAACCATAATATAATCAAAATAATACTGAGAAAGACAAATATGAAAGAGTAAAACTTTTGTATTTCAAACTATATTTTAAAGCTATTCTTTTTAACATAGCATGGTACTAACATTTAAAAATAGAATTATAGATAAAATTATAGACCAGTAGAATAGAGTCCAGAAATAAACTCACCCATATACAGTCAGCAGATTTTAACAAGAGTGCCAAAACTGTTCATTGAGGAAAGGACAGTCGCTTCAAAATACATTGCTGAGAAAACAGCATCTACATGAAAAGTATAGTGAACTCTTCCCTTAAACCAGACACCAAAGTCAACCCAGAATGGATTAACTATTTAAACATAAATCCTGAAGCTTTAAAACTCTTAGAAGGGGCAGCGCTGTGGCGCAGCAGGTAAAGCCTGCATTGCCAGTATCTCATAAGGACGCTGGTATGAGTCCCAGCTGGTCCTTTTCTGATCTAGCTCTCTGCTGTGGCCTGGGAAAGCAGTGGAAGACGGCCCAAGTCCTTGGGCCCCTGCACCCATGTAGGGGACCTGGAAGAAGCTCCTGGCTCCTGGCTTTAGATCAGTTTTCGATCAGCTCAGCTCTGGCCATTGTGGCCATTTGGGGAGTGAACCAGCAGATGGAAGATTTCTTTCTCTCTCTCTCTCTGCCTCTCTCTCTCTGTAACTCTGCCTTTCAAATAAATAAAATAAAATCTTAAAAAAAAACTCTTAGGAGAAAACTTATAAGAATGCTACATGACATGGATATAAACAATCATTTCTGAGTATGACAAAAAGTACAAATAACAGAAGCAAAACATAAACACGTAGGTTACATGAAACTGAAAATCTGCTCTAATGGAGAGATTGGAAATGTATCTCTGTATAGTGGAATATATGAGGAACTCCCAAAACTTGATAGGAAAAAAATAACATATTTTAAAATGAACAAAGGATCTGAACACATACAAATAATCAATAGTTTCCGAAATCAGACGAGATTGGGCATATACAGGGTGGCATGGCCATAGAAAATAGTTGTATGAAAAGGTGGTCAACATCACTATTCATCAGGGAAAATCAAATCATAATCACAATAAGATATCACTTCACAAATGGCAGAATGTCTATTAAAAAAAAAAGATAATTGTTTGGGAGGATTTGGAGGAATCAGAGCCCTGTGCACTCTTAATGGAAATGTAAAATGGCTTACCTCCTACAGAAAACATGATCCAGCATCCTGTGTCTGGATGGAATCATACTCAAAAGAATTTAAATTAGTATCTCCATCAGCATTGCCATGATCATTTCAAAGTTATTCACAATAGTCAGCATATGGACACAACCTAAATGTTCATGGACAATGAATAATAAAGAAAACATGGCCTATTCATAAATTCCATCTTATTAAAGCATGAATCACTGGCCATATGTGAAACCATAAGTTAGCCTGGAAGAAGACAATCTGGAAAGTGATACAGAGCAGTTATAGACAAACACTGCAGGATTCCACTTATTGGAAGTGTCTGAAATTATCAATTTGCTATGAATAGAAAGTAGAATGGTGGTCACCAAGCCTCAGGGTTTGGGCAAATAGGGAATCACTGTTAAATGGGAATAGTTTCTATTAGACAAGGTGAAGAAGTTCTAATGATCAATAATGCAATATGGTGCCTATAGCCGTCCATTGTATATTATCTTTAGCAACACTTATAAAGTGGTGTGGGAGATGAATCTCAGGTGCTCTTAACTACAACTTAAAAGAAGAATTTATATATATATCTCCAAATATTATAATATTTCTAAAGGTTTTTAATTATATTTTGATTAACTAAAAACACAATCTATGTACACTTTAAGATTTATTTGCGTATGTACACTTTTTTTTAAGATTTATTTATTTGAAAGTCAGAGTTACACAGAAAGAGGAGAGGCAGAGAGAGAGAGGTCTTCCATCCGAAGGTTCACTCCCCAGTTAGCTTCGACGGCCTGAGCTGCGCCTATCTGAAGCCAGGAGCCAGGAGCCAGGAGCTTCTTTCAGGCCGCCCACGCAGGTGCAGGGACCCAAGGACTTGGGCTATCTTCAACTGCTTTCCCAGGCCATAGCAGAGAGCTGGAGGAAGAGGAGCAGCCGGGACTAGAACTGGTGCCCATATGGGATGCCGGCGCTTCAGGCCAGGGCGTTAACCGGCTGTGCCACAGCGCCATCCCCAGTAGTGTATATACACTTAATATTACTTTTGTATAATAATTTTGCTTTAAGTGGGCATTATTATATGAATTATCTTGCTATAGCTATCTTTGTGGATAATGGATTACCAGAAAAGTTCACCAAGAGCGTAATGTCATGGCACAGTACGTTAAGCTACCACTTGTGACAACTGCATCCCATATTGGAGTTCTGGCTCAAGTCCTGGCTGTTCTGCTTCTGATCCAGCTTCCTGCTAATGCACCTGGGGAGGCGGCAGATATTTACCCAAGTAATTGGGTCCCTGCCACCCCTGTGGAAGACCTGGGCTCCTGGCTTAGACCTGACTTAGGCCTGGCTGTAACATAAATAGATCTTTTTGATGGAGTCAGTGTTGTAGAGTAGCAGGTTAAGCCACTGTCTGCAGCACCAGCATCACCTATGGGCGCTGCTTCATTTCTGATCCAGCTTTCTGCTTCTGCACCTGGGAAAGCAGTAGATGGCCAGGCTGTTTGGGCTCCTGCCACCCACCTGGGAGATCCGGAAGAAGCTCCTGGCCCGTGGTTCTGTGTGGCCCAGCCTTGGTCTCTGAAGCCATTTTGGGATTGAAGCAGAGAATGGAAGATCTCTCTGTCTGTGCCTCTATCTCCATAATTCTGCCTTTCAAATAAATAAATAAATCTTTAATAAAAAGAAATGGAAAATTTCTTTATGTGCAGTTTGATATCCTACTACATCAGAAGTGAAGTAGTTGCGTAGGTTGCTGGGTTTGGAAGTCTGAAATTAAGAGGAAAGCCATATGCTGCAGTAAATACATGGAAATCCAGCATTTGGTGTGTATTTGAAGCCCTGAAACTGAGTAAATTTACCTAGGAAGTGATTCAAAATAGAGAAAATGTTGGAGAGCAAGTCCTCATATCTCCAATGTATATAAAAGAAAGAATTAGGAGAGACAGAGAGTCAGAGAGGAAACATTCCAGCCACAAGGAAGGGATTGTATCAGCAGAGAGTGGCATCTCGAAGTCAAATGTGAAAGAAGATTCAGGAAGAAGCGCCTAATGCATGTAAAGGCCATCAAGATAACAACAGCCAGCTTTATAAATATTCTTGGAGGGAATAATGAGATGATGTATGTAAATCACTAACCTCGTTTCTTTAGTACGTTTATAAATTCCACTATTTGAGACTGGTATCATTCTGTTCTGAAAGTTCATTCATATCCTGTGATTGATCCTAGTGACATTCAGTTGAACGAGATTCACAGAACTCAGGGACAGGTGGAAGAGATATCTCACAAGCCATCTGCAAATGTTAAAACTGCTTTGTAGAAAAATAGGAATTATCCATGTAATGCTAGATAAGGGGCAGGTAATGAGTAAATGCACAAAAGATAAAGGGGAGGAGGAATATTTTAATATCTAAATTGATTGTTAAAATTAAAGGAAAGGAGAGTACATAGTGATGAAAGCAGAGGGAGCTAGGATGTTAGGCATTTAATAGACTTTTAGGTGCCAGTATAAAAAGCTTCTAAATTTGTTCTGAATGCATGAGAGGAACAATGAAGAATTTTAAGCAAGACAGAAAGGTTACTTTTCCCAGTTAGTTAAGAAATCACTCTAGCACTGATGGACATTGTGTGTTAAGTTGCCCCTGGGGATGCCAACGTATCTTATCAGGTTGCCTGGGATCAAGTTCTGGCTTTGCTTCCAACTGAACTTCCTACTTGTGCGGACCCTGCGAGGCAGCAGCTGACAGCTTAAATATTGGGATCCCTTCCGCCCATATGGAAGACCTGGATTGAGTTCTAGGCTACTGGCTTCAATCTGGCAACACAGAACTCTTTCAGGCCTTTGGGGATTGAACCAGTAGATGAAAGATATCTCTCTGTCTCTCTATCTCTCTCTGTGTCTCTCTCTCTGGTTCCATCTTTATTTCTCTTCCTTTTCAAATAAAGTAAATAAATACAATTTAAAAAGGAAACCACATGAAAAATGGAATTTAAAAGTTAACTAAGAGGCCGGTGCCTCAGCTCACTAGGCTAATCCTCCGCCTTGCGGTGCCGGCACACCGGGTTCTAGTCCCGGTCGGGGCGCCGGATTCTGTCCCGGTTGCCCCTCTTCCAGGCCAGCTCTCTGCTGTGGCCAGGGAGTGCAGGGGAGGATGGCCCAAGTGCTTGGGCCCTGCACCCCATGGGAGACCAGGGGAAGCACCTGGCTCCTGCCATCGGATCAGCGCGGTGCGCCGGCCGCAGCGCGCCGGCCGCGGCGGCCATTAGAGGGTGAACCAACGGCAAAAAGGAAGACCTTTCTCTCTGTCTCTCTCACTGTCCACTCTGCCTGTCAAAAGATAAAAAAAAAATTAAAAATTAAAAAAAAAGTTAACTAAGATTCATTACAATAACCAGAACAAAAATATTTAGTAAGAGGAATTGGAAAATATTAAAAGGTGAAATCAGATGTAAATTAAATAGGAGTAAAGATCCAGAGTCTTTCAGAGAACCTCCAAATCTGTTAGTGGAACCTGTTTTCCTCAGCAATAGAAAAATACATTAGTGTAATTAGCAGGGAGGTGGGTCAGAAGTGGAGCAACCAGGACTGAAACTTGCACTCATATGGGATGTTGGTGCTGCAGAGGGCAACCTAACCTGCTACCCCACAGAGCCGCCCCCTTACATAATGCTTGACTTGTAATGAAAAAAATTACATATGTGAATGGAAGGGGAGAGGGAGCGGGAGAGGGGAGGGTTGCGGGTGGGAGAGAAGTTATGGGGGGGGGGAGCCGTTGTAATCCATAAACTGTACTTTGGAAATTTATATTCATTAAATAAAAGTTAAAAAAATACATAATTAAAGTAAACACACAGTATGTCTTTGCTGTAGGAATAGTTATCTAGGCCTGAAGAATTCAGTAACGGATAAGGCAAATGTATTTTTTTAACATAATAGTTAAAAATTATATTGATAGATTCACTTTTGAAAATGGAAATATATAGGAAGGCTTATAAGGATGTTGGACTGTGAAAAAAGTGGGTAGAATTTTTGGCAATCTCTCTCTGTGTCTTTCTCTTTCTCTCTCTCCCTCTCTCTTTCTCATTTCAAACCAGTCAGAATATTAGTTCATGCAGACAGAACATGGTATGCCACCAATGAAGCCAACAGGACTCATTTTCCAGAATTAGGACAGTAATGTAAAGAAAAGAAACAATAGTCTCACAAGTCTGGGTCAGTTACCACTTGGGCCACATTCTGTGTTCTACGTGGTTATTGAGGTTCACCCTGACTTCACTTCCTTTGCGTCTTTCTATCTTGACCATTTCTTAGCTCCAGGGCTCAACAGATTTATGAGCCACTAACACCCTTCTAATAGGTTCCCTTGGCTTAGTAGACAGTGCTAACTGTCACTTCTTGAACCATTGCCTTGTCACCCATTTCTATGCATTTAGATTATTTGAGTTTTTGTAAATTTAAAGCAATGTGTAATCTAGTATTCAAATAAAGTTGGAAATGGGATGTATTCTGAAAATTCATGTTCCCTAATATTCCTTTCTGTTCTAGATGCTTCAATGAGAAAAACACAAGAACACTCCTTTCTGCAATATAAATACAGTTTCTTTGGTTTTTACTGTTGCAGAAGATGGACAGATAAGAACATAAATGGGACGTCCTTACTACCTCACAGAGAAGAGGCTGTGGCTCCAGACCCTGCCTCTCACTGGAACTGCTGCTTAGCTGTTCTCTAGGAAGCCCCTTTGCAAAGCGAAGATTCTGATTGGTCTGGGGCAGCAGACTTTGCTTGTTATTTACAAAAGTCTCAGGAAGTTCACCATGGAGTTCTCCGCAGATACCATACACACAGTGTATCCTAATCCAAATGGTTTCCTAGAGACTTTTCCGAATCGTTCCTTTTTCACAGGGGTTTCTTTTTCACCTGTTTTCTAAAGCCAAGATGAAATACAGAGATTAAATGGTATTTCCGTTGCTGTCATTCGTAGCAATTGACTTGATTGCTTCCTAGAGGCAAGTTTGTTGTTCAGTTTTCTGATGGGTCTCAGGTTTTAAAACTCCAAGGATACACTGCATGATTCTTTAGAGAAAACCACTTTCTTTGCTTGGGTGCCTAAAACAGCAATTCCACCTCCTCCCCTCTTTTCTTTGAGCTTAAAATTTTTTCTTATGGAAGTGATTGTGCTGTTTGTACCTGAAGTATTTTCCATAATGAAGTAAAATGATTATATTTTATGCTCTTACACAATGTACTATTATACCTGTTAGAAAAACATTTTCTTAATAATGTGAATATTCCATAGTGCATTGGAGGTCAAATCCAAAATGAATACTCCTACATATGTATTTACTTGGAGAAGGTAATTCCTTGTACATGGAAAAGAACTATTATGTGTCCTGTTTGCTGGGATAATATGTTCTTCTTTCCAGCATTCTGGAGAATGTTAACAGATCTCTGAGCAACATGCAGCTATCTGTGAAAGTCAGTTTTAAGTGACACCTGTTTGATCGTTAATCAGCCATAAATTTTAAATGTGTTCCAGGTTTTATTATATTTTCACTCAAAATTATTTTGTTCTAACAAAAGGAATAATTTAACAAGCCATTAACTATTATCTCTGAAAGATCAGTCTTTAAATGTTAGTTTCTGAAAACCATGTAAATATTACAACAACCACGCAGGCGCCGCGGCTCAATAGGCTAATCTTCCACCTAGCAGCGCCGGCACACTGGGTTCTAGTCCCAGTCCGGTCGGGGCGCCGGATTCTTTCCCGGTTGCCCCTCTTCCAGGCCAGCTCTCTGCTGTGGCCCGGGAAGGCAGTGGAGGATGGCCCAAGTGCTTGGGCCCTGCACCCCATGGGAGACCAGGAGAAGCACCTGGCTCCTGGCTTCGGATCAGCGCGGTTTGTCAGCTGCAGCGTGCCAGCCGTGGCGGCCATTGGAGGGTGAACCAAAGGCAAAAAGGAAGACCTTTCTCTCTGTCTCTCTCTCTCACTATCCACTCTGCCTGTCCAAAAAAAAAAAAAAAAAAAAAAAATTACAACACTATCCACTCTGCCTGTCAAAAAAAAATTACAACAACCAAAGCCCTATTTAAATCAGGGGGACCAGCTGCCACAACAACGGAACTCTGAAACCACAGTGGCTCAGTTTCTCTCTTGAGATGAGGTCTACAGGGGCCGACAGGTCGTCCTCCTGCTTGCAATTGTTGTCACCTTTGGCCATGGCCTTGAAATCAGGGCTACAGCGGAAGAAATGCATCAGGCTCTTGATTAACTGGCATCCCTTCTGCTGATGCTTCCCTGGCTGGGAGTTCTAAGAGGGTCCTAACCCTACTCTAAAGTTTGCTGGGGAACACTGAGATAAGGGAGTTCCTGTATTTTTTGCTGAGAAGACCAATATCAAACCTCTGTCTCCACCTAAGCTATATCTGATTTGAACATTGGTCATCAAGAAGGGAACAGTCCTTACTTCTGTAAATTCAACTAAAAGCTCATGGGGCAAATGAGGAGAGAGAGAGAGAGAGAGAGAGAGAGAGAGAGAGAAGCCAAAACATGATGGATCTCCTAGTTACAGAAGAGGAAATACACTTGGGATGTTCAGTCCTGACTTAGCCACACTTAGACTGCTAAGTATGAATCTGGACTTAAACTAAGGTCTTCCCACTTAGGTGTCCCATCCCCATATGTAGCATGTGTCTCCTACCCAGAAAAGTAGAGAATGCTACAGTGAGACTTGCACTGCACACAGCTTTGAATATTTTTAGACATTTGAATTATTGATTTTTTAACTTTTTGTTGATTATCCTTACTACAAATCATATGATTTCTCCAAACACTTAAAGGTCAATTTTATTTTAATCAATTATTAATAAAATGCCTTATTGTAAATAGCATCCTGTAGGATTAAATAAATCACACATATGACAAAAGCAATGAGAAATCAAAAATGTTTTTTTATTTCTCGGGCTAAAAATATGCTTAAAAGTAGTTTTCTATTTAGATAAATGATTTGAGAAAGATTTGATTTTTGACACGGTGGTTAAGACACTGCTTGAAAAGCCCTCATGCGTTATCAGAGTGCCTGGGTTTGAGTTTCAGCTCCACTCCCATTACCAGCTTCCTGCACACTCAAGAGGCAAAAGGTGTTGGCTCTAGTGATGGCTTCCCTGCTGTCTATGCGAGAGACCTGGAGACCTGGATGCAGTTCCAGCTCCTGGCCCAATCCCAGTTGCTTCCAGCATTTGGGCTGTGAACCAGTTAATGGGAGATCTCTCTGTGTCTATGTGTGTGTCTCTCACTGTTTCTTTGTCCTCTTCACCTGTAAAACTAACCAGGAATTCTAAGCCATCCATGTCATTTACATTATCATTGAATTCTTTCTTCATTTTAACCTTACAGAGAATTCTATGAGTCTTTAACAACATCAATGAAAAATTACACATACAAAAACAAAACATTTAAAGCAAAAAATCCCAAGTATTATTTACCCAAGGTGTTGCTTAACATGGCCAGGGAAGATAGTTCTAAGCTAAGGACAAGTAGGTTGCTACACATCAATATGTAAACCAGAACATTCAGCACCCATTCTTCTTGTTCAAACCCCCTCAACCCAAGGTTTCAGGAAAACATCCATATTAAACATGAGTGGTGCTCTGTTCAGAGTGCAGAGTGAAGCTGCAGCCAATTTCAGTCCAAAATCCCATGTTGAATATTTTCTTCCAGTCATATGGGAAATTTTTATTTAATTTTATAACATTTTCTTGAAGTAATCTGCACATGTGTCTTAATAAATGTAAACATTAACTGTGGCTATTATCCTGGTTTTATTTTAAAAGAATTATATTTACTATACCTACAAATAGTTCACATGAACCAAGAAACCTAATATTTATATTTTACAATAAATATTATGAATATCTCTCTCAGGGAAAGAAACTGTTTAGATAATCTGCTTTTCACATACAAAATCTTGCTTCTAAATCTTAGAGACTATAGTTTTCTATTTTAACTTTTTCATATTAGACAGTTGTAAAATAGTGCCTTATAGCCATACTTAAGATTTTTTTTTTTTTTGCAAAGGGGGAAAAATCATGGAAGCTGTATAAATAAGTAATGATTGCCCAAGATCAGAGGAATTTTACATAAGACCAAAGCAATTTTATCTGGTGCTTTGATACAAGTTTGTAAATAATTCAACACAATGATAATAACGGCACCTTGAGAATTCCCAAGAACTGATTTATGCTCCAAGGTATTAGAAGATGATTAGATACTGAATAGTTTTAAGTCACGAATTAATTTTTGGGCCCTTTCAAGAAGTGGGGTGAAGTGTATTCTTTTAAACATTTGCTGCCAGTTAGTGTAAATACAAAAAATGCTCACGCCCTGGTCCTCTGTGTGCTAGAATACTCAGCCAACGGCAGAGCAACGTGCTATTTCCCTAAGAGTCAGGAATTCAAAATCAGCAGTTTTGTTTAAAAAAAAAGTACATCACATATCTTCATCATCTAATTTTTCCTCATCTCTATCCTTACACGTGCAGAGCAGATGTGATCCAAAAAGCCCTGGCTTACAGACTCTCACCAACCAGTGCATCATTTTGGCCTCCCTTCTCACTACTTTCTTCCAGGCAGGTTAATTTCTTTCCCAGGAGTTTAGATTTCATCATGGGTGAAATACGGAAACTGGGCTCTGTGATCTCAAGGAACTCCTTAGTGTGAAGAGCTCTGAGCATGTTTTTCTAGAAGGCAATTCTGGAAGAGAAGGCCCCTCACTACCCAGGTTCTGCCCCCTTGTCCAGCCAGGCTTGGAGGCCCTGAGAGCTGTGCAGAGCCCAGGCTCATCGGAAGCAAGTTGTTGACTCTGGTCTTTTCTGTCCTACACACAGGAATCCTCCCCCTACTCACTCTCCTGCACCTGCTACACCTGATTCCCTCTGGGAAACCCTAGCTGCAGTCCCAGAGTGTTCTCCACTTCCTTTCATAAGCCATCGTCTTCACTGATACGCCTCTCATTCAGCCAGTCCTCCTAAACGTTAATATGCTTTTAAACATCCATGCCTCCACATGGACTACGATTTCTCCAAAGATAAAATCATGTACTTTCTAAGATTCATGTATGTGTTTATTTATTTGAAAGGCTGAGGGGCAGAGAGAGGGAGAGACATCTTCCACCTTCTTGTTCACTCCCCAAATGGCCACAATGGCCAGGGCTGGACCAGGGACAAACCAGGAACCGGGAACTCCATCCTTGTCTCCCACAAGGCAGGCAGAGACCCAAGTACTTGGGCCATCTTCTGCCTTTCCATGTGTATTAGCAGGGAGCTGGACCAGAAGCAGAGTAGGCAGTGCTTGAACCAGCACTCTATTGTTATATGCCACAGTCACAGGTGGCGGCTTAACCCACTGTACCGCAACACCGGCCCCTCCTGTTTTGTCCTTGTACCGCCACAAGCAACATGTTTTACACTGAGAATACCCAATAAGGACCTGGTAAATGAAAGGCAATTATGGATAATAGGTAAGATTATAGTAGTGAAAGCAAGACTAGGAGATATTAGATTCCTATTATGGTACCAGTTCTATGATTGTTAATTTTATATCCTTGTATATATCACTTCAACTTATAGAGTCTCTTTGTTCAAGTATCGGTAAGAATGCAAATGTTGCCTATTTCATTGAACTGCTTTTATGATCATATAGCCTAATGCAAATTGAATTATGTGAGTATGTATGTCATTAATTGAATTATGTGAATATATGTGTCATTAATTAAAATTCTGTATAGGCTGTCACTGTGGCACAGTAGGTTAATCCTCCACCTGCAGTGTAGGCATCCCATATAGGTGTCAGTTTGAGTCCTGGCTGCTCCACTTCCAATCCAGCTCTCTGCTATGGCCTAAGAAAGCAGTAGAAGATGGCCCAAGTCCTTGGGCCCCTGCATCCGTGTGGGAGACCTGGAAGAAGCTCTTGGCTCCTGGCTTCGGACTTGCACAGCTCTGGCTGTTGCGGCCATTTGCAGAGTGAACCAGTGGAAGGAAGACCTTTCTCTCTATTTCTCCTTCTTACTGTTTGTACTCTACCTGTGGGGAGCAACTGGGAGCAACTCGGACTAGATTGTTACTGGAATTAAGATTTATTCTATGCATCTGCTCTCCCACAATATGGCGCTGGGAGAGGAGGAAACAGCTTCTACTCAGCTGCCTCCAGTTCAACAAATAAACTGTAGGACCTGCTCCTGATTGGAGGAGAGCAGCGAACTCGGCGTGTGGGTAGCAGAGTTGGGATTGGTGGAAGAGGACTATAAAGGAGGAGAGACACAAAATGCACGAGGAACATCTATCTGAAGGAACACCTGAGCAGCCACCGAGAGAGCCGGCCGGCGGTGTGCCGCTCCCCCGCGGAAGTGGGGAAAGTGGCAGGGGGAACCGCCCTTCCACGGAGGTGGAAGGGATGGTAGCCAACCCGGGAAGAACCAGCAGCAAACCCGGGAAGGGCCGAGCAGACAAAAGAACAACGCAGGGTCCTGTGTCGTTCCTCCGCGAAGAGGGGGAGCAACATAATGGTGCCATGACTCGGATATGAAGCCTAGGCAGGGTTTAGTGTCGTTCCTCCATGAAGAGGGGGAGCGACATCTACCTCTCAAATAAATAAATAAAATCTTTTAAAAATTCTATGTAAAAACATCACATTTTATACTAATGTCTATACTTTTTCAATAAATATGCATTTTGGGGACCAGCACTGTGGTGCAGTAGGTTGTCGTCTTCAACCCAGGCATTTCCATAAAAGGTGCTACTCTGGGTCCTGGCAGCTGCACTTCCAATCCAGCTCCATGCTAATGTGCTTGGGAAAGCAGCAGAACATGGCCCCAGCGCTGGGGCCCCTACCACAGAAGTAGGAGATTAGATGGAGTTCTAGGCTCCTGACTTAGAACTGGCCCAACCCTCACCGTTACAGTCATTTAGAGAGTGAACCAGCAATGTGGAAGACCTCTTTCTCTCTGTCTCTTCCTCTGTATGTCACTCTGCCTTTAAAATAAATAAAAATACATTTTTTAAAAAAATATATTTTTTATGGGACAGGTGTCTGGTTCAGCAAGGATGCTGCTGCTTGAGACACGTGTATCCCACATTGGAGTGCCTAGTTCAAGCCCTGGTTCCTCCACTTCTGATCCTGCTTCCTACTAATCCACATCTTGGGGGTAGCAGTTGAAGACTCAAATATTTGGGTTCCCTCCACCCACATGTGAGACCCTGACTGAGTTTCAGACTCCTACATTTGTCCTGGCCAAGCCCTGGCTGCTGTGGGTATTTGAGGAGTAAATCAGTAAATGGAAGCTCTCTCTGTCGCATTTTCTCTCTCTCTCTCTGGGTTTCAAATAAAATGAAAATAAATAATAAATACATAAATAAAATGTTCCACAAATATAGATGTAGGACTATTTTAAAACTGTGAGGAGACATGTACTTATCAAGGACTACTCTGTGATATTGACTGCTAAATCCAATTTAATACTGAAAATTCCTTGCTCCTGAGTTATCAGTTTTAGATTTTTTCCCCTCAGAGCCATCAAAAACTCTTTCTAAGCATCTAGGCGAGAAAATCAGATTCCAAGTCCGAGCTAATAACGAGGCAATAGTGACTGAAAAGCTACAATAGTTTTCCAAATATGCAAATACTCTCTATTTTGTAGTCTCCAACTGAGCCAGTTAGAGTTGTTCTGTTCTTTACTAAAAAAGAAAAAAAAAGTATTCTGCACGACATGAAAATGAGCTTTAGAAACACCTGAGTTTACATTGCTAACCAGTCACATGCTGCTGACTTTCAGCTTATTCTTTTTTCTAAACTTGATTTTAGCTTATTCTTTTTTTAAACTTTCTTTTCGATATTTAATTCCAAAAATGCAGTCTGTATGACAAAGTCACACTTTTCTCCTTCTTTTTATAAAAAGAGTCAAAGGATAGAAAAACATGAACTTGCTTTGTTCCATTGTTTTTTTTTTTTTTTTTTTTTTTTTAATTTTTTGACAGGCAGAGTGGACAGTGAGAGAGAGAGACAGAGAGAAAGGTCTTCCTTTGCCGTTGGTTCACCCTCCAATGGCCGCCGCGGCCGGCGCGCTGCGGCCGGCGCACCGCGCTGATCCGATGGCAGGAGCCAGGAGCCAGGTGCTTTTCCTGGTCTCCCATGGGGTGCAGGGCCCAAGCACCTGGGCCATCCTCCACTGCACTCCCTGGCCACAGCAGAGAGCTGGCCTGGAAGAGGGGCAACCGGGACAGAATCCGGCGCCCCGACCGGGACTAGAACCCGGTGTGCCGGCGCCGCTAGGCGGAGGATTAGCCTAGTGAGCCGCGGCGCCGGCCTTGTTCCATTGTTTTGCATTGGATAATGAAAGATGGGCAACTCCATCATGGACCGTCCTGTTAACGGCAAGAGGTACACAAGGTCACATTGCCGATTTCTCAGGAGGTCCAGGCAGCAGACCTCTGTGGCTTAGGGGGCAAGACTCACTGCAGTGACTACTCATGCAATGTGTTCGCAATTAAAACAGCACTGCTGAAACTCCCACCGGTGTGAGCGTCCCAGTGTTCAATTCCAAGCTACACCTGAGTGGTGCTTTCTATAGAGGTTAACTGCAAGTGTAGATTTCAGAATAAAATTAAAGCTGTGACTAGCGATAGAATGATCAGTTAAGAACATAACTTTTGTCCTCAGTTAAAAATTTTCAAAGTAATACTAATATCTCCAACAACTAGGCAGCTACATAAATTCACATTTTTCTGAAGGAAAAGATGCACAATATTATGCAAATTTTAAAAATACTTCATGGGGGGCTGGCGCCACGGCTCAATAGGCTAATCCTCCACCTGCAGTGCCGGCACCGCGGGTTCTAGTCCCGGTTGGGGCGCCGGATTCTGTCCCGGTTGCCCCTCTTCCAGGCCAGCTCTTTGCTGTGGCCCGGAATGCAGTGGAGGATGGCCCAAGTGCTTGGGCTCTGCACCCGCATGGGAGACCAGGAGAAGCACCTGGCTCCTTCCTGGCTTCGGATCAGCACTATGAGCCGGCCGCGGTGGCCATTGGGGGGTGAACCAACGGCAAAGGAAGACCTTTCTCTCTGTCTCTCTCTCTCACTGTCCACTCTGCCTGTCAAAAAAAAAAAAAAAAAAAAAAAAAAAAACCTTCAGTTCCTTTCAAGTTAGGAAATATACTTATGTGTGTGTACAAGTAATGATATGCAGATTATTAACTGTGTGTGTAGACTTATAGTCACAGGAACAGATACGGCCATCAGTGTGCATCCGGATACCCTCTGCTGTATGAAGGCATCACTCTAGAAATAGAGTTACGTCCCACCATCTGTCTCTTCCTCCATGCTACTGATGCTCAAAAATCATCTGAGTTTCCAGCTCTGCTTCCTCAACCTCCTGGGGCCTTCCAGTGCCACTGCAGTAGCCCATGCCCACCCCCATCTAGAAAGCTCTTTCTGGGGCCAGCGCTGTCGCATAGCAGGTAAAGCTGCCACCTGCAGTGCTGGCATCCCATATGGGTGCCAGTTCCAATCCTTGCTGCTCCACTTCTGATCCAGCTCTCTGCTGTGGCCTGGGAAAGCAGTAGAAGATGGCCCAAGCCCTTGGCTCCTGGCTTCGGATCAGCGCAGCTCCGGCTGTTGCACCCACTTGGGGAGTGAACCAGCAGATGGAGGACACCTCTCTCTCTCTCTCTTCCTGCCTCTGCCTCTCTATAACTCTGCCTTTTAAATAAATAAATCTTAAAAAAAAAGTTCTTTCTGGGACATCTGTGGCCTTGGTCTTCTCCAGTGTTAGAATAATAATGGGTACAGAGCAAGCGCAGTGTCACTCCCTACTCCCTTTGGAAGTCTCTCAACCTTAATTCATTCCTATTTGAAAACTTTTAAAAATATTTATTTATTTATTCAAAAGTCAGAGCTACACACACAGAGAGAAAGAGAGAGGTCTTCCATCGCTGGTTCACTCCCCAATTGGCCACAATGGCCGGAGCTGCACTGATCCGAAGCCAGGAGCTAGGAGCTTCTTCCAGGTCTCCCACGTGGGTGCAGGGGCCCAAGGGATCCATCAGGCTTCAGCTGTAGACGGGGTGAGGACAGTGGGTCCCTCTTCCTCTCCCTTGGCACTTCTCTCCATGGTGAGCAAGTTCTCTTGCTCAGTCATCCAGTGTGTCTCCTGACCCCCATCTCTCCAGGGGAGGACGCATGACTTACTGGGATTGGCTATTGTGGAAGAGAAACAGGCAAGATGAGCCCAGCCTTCCTCTCTCGGTTCTTTGCAAGGAGGGCACACATGCTCCCTGGTCCTCTGTGTCATCCCTGGGAGAAGCGAGTGGCTCGTCTTTCTAGCACTGCGGTTTGGTATTGGGAAGCTCAGTTGCCTGAAGATGTAAACCACATGTCCCTGGTGTGGGGAGCAATCCGGACTGGACTGAGTTACTGGAATTGGGACTTATTCTATGCATCTGCTCTCCCACAATATGGCGCTGGGAGAGAAGTAAACAGCTTCCACACAGCTGCCTCCAGTTCAACCAATAAACTGTAGGACTCGCTCCTGATTGGAGGAGAGCAGCGTACTCGGCGTGTGGGCAGCCGAGTTGGGATTGGCGGAGGAGGACTATAAAGGAGGAGAGAGACGGCATGCACCAGGAACATCTATGGGGAACATCTAAGGGGAACATCTAGCTGAAGGAACACCTGTGCAGCCCCCGAGAAAGCCGGCCGGCGGTGTGCCGCTCCCCTGCGGAAGTGGGGAATGTGGCCAGGGGGAACTGCCCTTCCACGGAGGTGGAAGGGATAGTAGCCAACCCGGGAAGAACCAGCAGCAAACCCGGGGAGGGCCGAGCAGACAGAAAGAACAGCGCAGGGTCCTGTGTCGTTCCTCCACGAAGACGGGGAGCGACACCCAGGGTCTTGTGTTTTCTCACATCTGGCTTCTACATTTACATGCCCCCCCCCCCCGCCCCGGTAGCTCAGATTCAGACAAGGAGCCAAGTATTAAGAATCTGACTTCCAATATCACTTTCATCATGACTAGAAAAAAAATTTCAATTTTTACCCGAGATGACTTTTCATCCTATAACTGACAGCTGTGTGCTTGACCTCCCTGGCGATGTCACACAGGAGCTCCTGCCCCAGCATTGTTACATGAAATGAGTACAGGCATCCTGGCCATATAGTGTGAAAGGTCATACACACGCAATGACTTTGGCCAAGAAACGAGCTTGCAAAGAGTGCTTGGTGGCACTCGAAAGCCAGAGATGAACATACTAGAGAGCAGCACTGAGTGTGGATGGAGCGGGCAGTGGTGCTGGCATCAGTGCTGCCACGGACGCTGCAGGGCTCACGTGACCTCTCTCGACCTCAGCGAGATCCAACACAGCTTTGCCATTTGAGCCTCAGAGTTGTAAGTGAAGGACTTTAAATATTGACACACATTTGTTGAAATATATTCATGTATATGTATTCACAGATCTGATAAAACATTCCTCACTTTTTTCAAATATATGAAGTATAACATTATACATATATTACATGCATGTATGTATCTATATCCATAGATATGCACTTACACATATTAGTCCTGTAGGCTGTGAGGTTGTATAAGCTTATGTCAAAATAAAATTTTAAAAATTTGGTCTTATTAAAAATTAATTTTTAATTATAGAAAAATTATAACATAAGATCACCCACTATGTATGTATATGACCATTTATCATTCATACTCTTGAAATTTTGGTGTTCATCCAGATTTCTCTCACTTTCTTCACTCTATGCATTGCATTAATAATTATTATACTTATGCCATAAGTGTCATTACTGAATTAGAATAGTTATAATTATTTTAAAACTGTCTTAAATAGGTTTCTTTAAATTCAATTGTCTTTTTTTTTTTTTTTTTTTGACAGGCAGAGTGGACAGTGAGAGAGAGAGACAGAGAGAAAGGTCTTCCTTTGCCGTTGGTTCACCCTCCAATGGCCGCCGCGGCCGGCGCGCTGCGGCCGGCGCACCACGCTGATCCGATGGCAGGAGCCAGGAGCCAGGTGCTTTTCCTGGTCTCCCATGGGGTGCAGGGCCCAAGCACCTGGGCCATCCTCCACTGCACTCCCTGGCCACAGCAGAGGGCTGGCCTGGAAGAGGGGCAACCGGGACAGAATCCGGCGCCCCAACCGGGACTAGAACCTGGTGTGCCGGCGCCGCTAGGCGGAGGATTAGCCTAGTGAGCCGCGGCGCCGGCCAAATTCAATTGTCTTTTATATATTACAATTTATATTGTCCTCTATTGTTCCAAAAATATAGTCTTAAAATTCAGAGTGCCAAAAAAAGGCCCTAAACATGACAGGGCAGAACGGAAAGGAGGAGGAAGTAGATGTTTATCTTACATTGTATTCTTGGTTCCATCACAAGTAAAATTTGTGACATTTGGCATATCTGAATTTCATTTAATCTCGAGTTTCCTCTTGTATAAATATGACAACCATCAGGACTGCTCCAACTAATCCTTTGTGTGCCTTGAAAAATAACTGAGGCCACACTTGTCCTGCTTTGTCAATTCCAAGCAGTCCATCGCTGTTACTGGTTTGAATACTGGGGATGCAACATCCCTCAGATAGGAAGGCCACCGGCAGGTGTTGGCTTCAGTCATCCACTGCTTCATGGCAGAATGTAGTTTGCTGAGAAGGCAGACTCTTCTCTTCTGGGATGCTTCTCTAAAGCATGGAACCCAGGTAGGCACTCTAGACTGTTGGGCTCAGGGCTCCCTCCTTGTAATTACTTCCACATTCCAGGTAGCTCAGAGAAAACCCAAGCCAAAATGGATCGCTAGAGACCGCATGGACAGCCAATTATGCACTATGGTACTTTTTTCTCAATTTAATCAGAATTCTACAGATTGCACTCTAAAAATAAAAATCTTATTTTTCAATCAGAGCTCCTGGTTATAAATATTTGCAAATTCTTTGATTAGAAGTAATTCTCTGTTCATAGAGAAACCTTAATCATGATCCAGTTTGTGAAAGGCCAGTGAAGTCAAGTTACAAGTCAGGGCTCTTTCTTTGGGATGTTTCGATAAATTCGGCTTATTCTTTAACCTTAATTTTCATTTGCATTTAGAACTAAAAAAATTTAAAAATGGAAACTTTTAATAATAATCTTTATTGATTGCCATGGGATATTTTTTTTCCTTTGTAATTTACAAGGAACATGTGGTTATGTAAATATTTTTTCTGGAAATGCGTTTCAACATAATCCTACATGAGTTACAAGAGATTTGGATTGTCATGTAAACCTGTGGTGCAACCACAGATTTTAGAGATAAACATGATTTCTTAGGTGGTTATTTTCACTATGACATATTTTATATACATAAGTGGACAAATTCAAGTCATTTCCAGGAATCTATAAAGAATTATCCTGTGATATGTTTTAAAGTTTTAAACTTAAGTTCATGATGTGTTTAATAGTTGGAATGGAGGATACAGGAGATTAATTACAGGACCAGACTCCAAATTCTTGAATGGTTATCTTTGAGAACTGAGTGCTAAAGCTTGTCATGATTTTCCATACTTGAGTAAGTCTGCTTTTCACTTATTAATAGCAAGATCAATCAGTTTCCAAACAAATAATGATATGTCTTACTTAGATTGAAGGTTTATTAGATGGTTTGATTTTGTATTTCATGGATTATTAAGGCTTCACCTGGGGAAAATAAAGGTGTGAACTGCCAATCATTTGATATGAATATTATCTGTGTCAAGTATTTATTGCTCGGCAGATAATCCTGTTGCTGTGTCTGATTTGGCTGTCTCCCTTATAATCCACACAAGTTCTTTCAAAAGCTACCTGCTCAGACAGTGGGGATGGCCTCAAGAATCGAGAATGACAGAGGCAAAGATTAGTTAGAGCTATCCCCCCTATACTGGAGAAAAACTGACATGAATGCAGACTGACGCTTTCATGCCTTCAGGATTCACTGGCCCAACAGACCTGCTCTTGGGGTCACAGAACTGCTCTAAGGAGGACACACTAAAATGTGCCGTTAGCACAGGGCTAGCTCCAAGTTAACCCTCCTTGACCAGTTGAGGCTTCCAAGGAATTGCTTCAAACAGCCATGATGTCACATCCACATTCCTCCGCACAGTAACTCTTTGTGACTCATCTCCAAATGGACTGAGACCAACAGAATAGCCTTTCACATCTGGGCAGGGTAAGAAGAGCATGGCAGATTAGAGAGAGAGAAACACACATAAAGGAAGGAGAAAGGCAAGTGCCAGGATTTTGTGGTTGTTGATTACTTTCTAACTCTGCCTCCCTTTCTGCCCCTGTCCAGGCCACACACCTGTGGCTGAGCTCAGGCAGGTAGCTGGGCTATGTTCAGGACCACATCAGGATAGAACCAGGTCCCAAATACCATCTTTAGGCCACTGCCTGAAGCCCACACTCTTCTAAGAATCTGGTGAATGGCATGGATGGTGGGAGGCCTGTTGTTGGCTTTGCTGAGACATCGTTAGTGCCAATGGGAATGAAGTTGATCTAAACATAACTGAATGAGACTGAGGAGATGGCCCGGAGAGTGCTTTAGGGATGTGAGGTCCCAGACACATTAGCAGAGAGCTGAATCAGAAGTGCAGTAGTCAAACCCATTCAGTGCCCATACGGGACGCACGTATTGCAGGTCACAGCTTTACCCACCAAGCCACCACACTGGCAGCCAAAAGATTTTACTTCAAGGGTAAAAAGGAAGATGATAAGTATAAGGAGTCCTTGCAGGCTGGCCCTATAACCAAAGTCCACATTTATATGGCATGGCATTGTTTAAGAAAAGAAATTTGAAATATTTGGGACTTTTAACAATATCTCAGTGGAACTGTAGTGTGCATTAGAGCACAGGCCATATTTTTGAGAGAATAATGCCTTGTTACACTCCTTGGGTCAAGTTGGCAAGTCTGGGCATTATACTGTTGGAGAGTATGAACTAATAATTCTACATTGTATTCAATGTTTAGTGTTTGTGGATATTCAAAGGAAGGGACAGTTATCCTGGTGGTCATGGTGGAATTCCCAGGTGAAAAGGCTGTGGTGATAAACAGAGAAGGTGGGAGTAGGAAGTCCAGTTGAAGAGGGTCAATAGAAGGCCAATACCCACTGGGGAAAGCAACAATCTTCATTAATTCCTAGAATGGCACAAATAATAGTAACTGCCACAGGATTTTCTTTTAAGCAAATTTGCGTACCTGCTGAAAAGAATGTAAATTAGTAAAGCCATTATGGAAAAGATATGGAGGTGCCTCAAATAAAACAAACAAACAAACAAAAAAAAAACTCCTGCATGACTCAGCAATCCCACCATGGGTATAGATCTAACAGAAATGGAATCATTATGACAAAGAAATGTCTGCTTCTCCAGGTGCAATGCACCATCATTCACAATTGTAAGATGTTAAATCAATCTAAGGGCCTATTAGCAGAAGAATGGATAAAGAAGATGTGACCTATCTACACAGTAGAATACTATTCAGCCTTAAAAAAGAAGGAAATTTGTCATCTGCCACAGCATGAATAAGCCTAGGGTACATCATGTTGCATGAAATCAGCCAATCACAGGAAGATAAATACTGCTTGGTCTCACTTACACGTGGAATCTAAAAAGTCAAAAGCACAGAAACAGAGAGCAGAATGATGGTTACCAGAGACATGCTGTGGTGGTGGTGGTTGGGGGGGAAGGAATGGGAGGTACAGTCCAAAGGGTACAGAGTTTCAGTTACACAGCGAAATGCCATTTTAGGATCTGTTCTACAGCTTATCTGTAGTTAATAATCATGCACGCTGTATCTCAAAATTAATGAGACAAAGGATTTCAAAGTTGCACCACAAAAAAATATGAATAAGTGAGGTTCTGGCCATGCTAATTAGCTTTATCCAATCACTCCACTTTTTTTTTTTTTTTTGGTGTGTGTGAGTGTATACATCACATTGCACCCCACAAATATATGCAGTTATGATTTTTCAGGCTAACAGACTTTTCAAATGATAATAATAATGATGATAATGAACGATCGCCTTTAGGAATGGAACTCTAATGACGTACTTTTTAGCAGAGAGTAAGGAAAACACCAGGACCTTGAGCTAAGCAGATAACAAGCTCAGGGATTTTGATAGAACCTCTAATAGCAAAGGAACAAAAGAAATGAATGTCCCATATCTAACCTGCTACTTTCTTAGGAGAGGCAGCCAATGGATTCTGTGGGGCCAGTAGTCTTAGTGGCTGGGTTAGGGTAAAGACCACTGCAGCAAAGAGTGTTATCACCAACATTAAGCCTTAGGCTGAGGTGCTATCAACTGGGAAGTGGATACCCATTTGGGTTGATATGGATTGTCATTGAATGGCATTTTTGCATGTATGTGGGATGATCCTCTTGTGGAAATTAAGGGCAACGTTGGAACTAGAGGTTTTAAGACAGGTGTGGTTGCATAGCTGGCAAGGTGAGGCTGGCATCAGTGATATTGCTAGAATAAAAATGGGAATCTAACTGGCAGAATAATAAAGGGTAGACAAATCAACATGCTTCCAATACTCTATGGTTTTACCTGAGTGGCTGATGAAGGGAATTATGCTGCATAGAGAGGCTTTAAGCCATATTGGCCTGATTTGAGTGCATTTTGTCGATAGGCTACCCCTCTGTTTCCCAATCAAAGTATCTATGGCTGAGAGTAGAATTTCAGCATGGGTCAGTAGGCAAACCTTCCAATTTAGAGAATTACTGAGTGTTCTTTGTCTCAGGTGTTGGCTCAGTGGGTGAAGGCAAAGTGGAGGGTCTGTGAGATACCAAGTTTGCATCAGCCAAATTCAGTGGCCTGTATTCCCCATGTTTGGTTGAAAAACTGGCTTATTTGGAGGGTTGGGCTCTAGACTACAAACAAATTAAAGGACTGAAAGCAACAGTAATAAGACCAAGAGTGAGCAGAATGGTGCATAGATGCATTTAGAGGACTTTGTTGTCTGATGTGGATTTTCCCTTAGCTTTATAATTGTTAAGTGGGATTGGCTGGTTTTATCATCATATGATGTGGTCGGTCTGGATTTCAGTATTATCTTCCAAATGTGATTTTTATTTGTCTAATGGGATTTTTAAATCTTCCATCTTAGCAGTACATATTGTCTGTGAGAATGGTTCTAGACAATTTGCTTCTTAAAGGGCACTGGAAGGAGATGCCATATAGATTATCTGCCCCTTATAAGTTGAAGCTTCATTAGGCCCTATGTGACACAGATACATGCTTAACTCTTGAGAGAATTTATGCTTAATGGATCCCAGTGGAGCACTGAGTTCTGAGTCTGGCCTCCAGCCTTTATGCAATGAGGGAAGAATTAAAAATCCATAGATAGGAGAAAATTATATTACTATTATATATTAAAAGATATTACTCAGAGATACTAAAAGATATTATTATTAGCAGATCATTATTTGAAAACTCTCTTGAATTTATTATGAGGCTGCACATACATGGAGGCAAGGCATATCCCCCTTTAGATATGGAAATTATAAAACTAAGTTTTCAAAGTTAGTATGAGGTATATGAGTTAGTCAAATGACTTTCAATTAAGAGAGATTAAGTTTAGGATAAGATCAAGACATATTTTGAGGTCCATTGATCATATTATAACATAAGTAGGAGTTTACTGAGTAAGTTCATTCAGTTCTCAATTAAACTGGTTGCCTCGGACCTGCTGGAGAAGTTAAAGTTCCAATGAATGAGCCCAGCATTGTGCATTCTGAGAAATGAATGTGTGCCTTGATCACTGTCAGTACTGTGTAGAACTTCAAAAGGGGTAAGCTCTTGCATTTGGGCTATAGTTTATGTACAGACATCTGGAGCTTTGATTTATATTTTAAGTATCCTTGAGGTGAAAGATTTCCCAAGTTCTTTACCCTGAAGGAAAATACTCTTAGGCAATGGTCCAGGAATTTATAAATATCTGAGATGGAGTCTTTATTGGCCATGGTATCAGTGTGAAGATAACTGCCTGATGATTGGCCAATCGTGCTAACTCCTTGGATACTGCATTGTATCAGAGATACGCTTGTTATGAGATTGAAATCAGCAACATCCCACCAAGCAAAATCAATTATGATCATTGCACTGTTATCCATACCATCTATGAACTCCTAATGGGCTTCTCCAGAGGGATCTTGAGAAGGGTGACCATGAGACTCTCAAGGAATCTTGAGATGGGTAAACCTCCTCTAGTACCATGACACCTGCCAGAGGAGAAGGAACCAAGGACAAAGGAAGCCATCCTCTCCTGCAGGAATACTGTGCACAGAGCCAAGTTGTGGCCCCACCCTGAATCAAAGAATCCTCATTAACTGCCAATGGTATGAAGCTTTACTGTTACAACCCTTGAAGTAACAGGCAGCTGGACATGAAGGCTCTCAACCTCAGGGGCCATCACAGCCTCTTTTTCCAAGAGATTGAAGTTTCATGGTCAGCATTTACTATTCTAATGGGATAGACTACTGGATTAAGTGGGATAATCCATCTTATCAGAAGCCAGTGGACTATTTGTGACCACCATAAATCACCCAGAGGCTCCAGGAAGCACACAAGGAGGATGCTAAAGGCCCTACAATGAAGGAGGCTCTGAGAGCATCGACAGAAATACCTGCTGGTTCTCATTTGTACTGATTCCAGGCCTTCTATTGGTGGGAGCCCTATACAAGGTGGGCTATTTGTAAACAGCAGCATCAGTCAGGTTAAGTATGGTGCCTCCAGCGCTCAGAGAGAGCTAAAAGACATTGAAAACACATATCCTTTAATAGATATATCAGATGCATCTCATGAGAGAAAGATGTCATAAAAGCAGTGTCTTACCTGTGTTGCTGGAGAAAGGTAAGCACAGTGCAGGTAGGATCTTATGGCAAAGATCCTATGAGATAGCAAAGAAACTGAGGTACCCTTATGGGCATCCTGGTAAAGGTTGATTGTATTTTCTACAGAGGTAGAGGCAAATTGCAATGGAACCATTGCTGAAATAGGCATAGAATATAACATACTAATCAAATACATAATAGTAAAACATTTGCTGGTTACTGACCAGATGGAGCTTGTGATTTTAATGATATTGGGTTTGGAGTTTGAGGTAGTCTGGCTTCCTGAAGTACCATGGCACCTGGCAGGGGACGAGAGACAGAAGTGACTACTCCCTCACCAGATGAAATATGCCAGAGGGCCCAGGTTTGGCTACACCTGGTACCACAGCTTAAGGTCGCAGTAATCCACGGTGATAAGCCATTCATTTTTTTTTTTTTTTTTGACAGGCAGAGTGGACAGTGAGAGAGAGAGACAGAGAGAAAGGTCTTCCTTTGCCGTTGGTTCACCCTCCAATGGCCGCCGCGGCCGGCGCGCTGCGGCCAGCGCACCGCGCTGATCCGATGGCAGGAGCCAGGAGCCAGGTGCTTTTTCCTGGTCTCCCATGGGGGGCAGGGCCCAAGCACTTGGGCCATCCTCCACTGCACTCCCTGGCCACAGCAGAGGGCTGGCCTGGAAGAGGGGCAACCGGGACAGAATCCGGCGCCCCGACCGGGACTAGAACCCGGTGTGCCGGCGCCGCTAGGTGGAGGATTAGCCTAGTGAGCCGCGGCGCCGGCTCAGCCATTCATTTTCAAATACGGAAGCAGTAGGAATAGTCACTTTCTCTTTAATAAGGTCTTATAGAAAAAGTTTCAATCTGTGTAAACAAATATTGAGCCATATTAACTATTGTAACTGGGGATCGGTGAGTTTCCATTTGTCAAGACAATTTGTAAATGCCAAACACATAAATTAATTCTAGTTTATTACATATTGTGTGTGATATTTTGAGTCAATGGGTACTTTATTTGTGGCTATAGTTAAAATGAAGCTTACTACTTTCTCTCTACTCGATATGTTGCTATTATCCTAGGATTATAAGGTGTACAACATTTAAGGTTAGAGGAAACACCAGGTATAACTATAATTTCAGCCCCAGGGTTGATTAAGTTCATAATGCTCTGAAATTCATTTAATCAAACATAATTTAGAACCAGTGCTATAAAGGCAAAAGGCTGATCAGCCTCTTTTTTATCTTGTTGTTACATGAATTATTATTTTTTATTTTGGATTTCCACTTGAGTGGAATTGTGGGCCTTTGCTTCAATTTACCTATGCTTCTCCTGTCCCATTCCCTTTTGTTTATTTCATCCTACTGTACCCAGGTTTCTTTGTTCCGCCCCTCCTCCCCACTATGCACCCATTGTACTTGAGGGTACAATGTTACATAGTTAGAGATTTCTTCCTCTGGGCAGTTATAAATTAGTAGCATCAGGGCTAGGGAATTCCTCCATGGTGATGGTCCTATGATTTCAGTGACTCAGTGACAAGTTCCATTTGAGACAGCACATTTGTCTTGGCGTGGGCAAGGGTGGCATGGATTGTTTTCTGCTTGATTCTAGAAATTAACCGTTGGTTCAATAAAACCATGAATAGCTGAGTGGCACCATGGAGGAACACAGGGTCTGTGACCAAGAGACCATGAATTGAAGCCATCCCTTGTCACACCTCTGCATTTCTCTTGCATGCATCTGAAGACCCATCTTTCACTCTCTGGATGACACCAGCGTGGATTTTCTAGGCAGTCAGGGAGAAAGGAACATAGAATCCAATGGCCAGCACTGTAGGCAGAATTCTCCCATCCCAAGCCCTCCCAGTGTGTCTCAGACAGATCAGAAAGCTGTTTTCTCTGAATCCATCCTAGAAGCAGCTCAGTTAACCTTTGGTCTGAAGTGCCCTTGTCTTTGCACACTCATACGCTGTCCTAACTACTAAGGCCCACCCACCCTGGCAGGGGCTCTTATGTTATTTAAGGCATGGGAAACATTGGTGGTGTTGGTGTGAGGGGCAGGGATAAATGCAGGGATGAGATATGCTTTCTTTTCCCAACAAGCCCCATGTGTGTTACCACTGGGGCACATGTCTCCAAGGTACATGAACTTAGCTGGCAAGAGCAGCAAGGCAGAAGTAGTCGTGAAGACAGGAAGCCACTACCTCCCTTGGACAACCAAGAGACCAGGCAGTGTTGCTCTACAATGGAAAAGACCAGCTAACAGCTTGTCACTCAGGGATTTCCCGAAACACTGGGTCAAACAAGGATTCTTCCTAAGTAATAATTTTTTAAAAAAATCCCACTTGTGCTGAAGAGGTGCAAGGTCACTGGAATAGGCCTCTTCCAATTACAGACTGTGGCCAGAGGTACCTGTGATCACCGAACAGGGGAACTAGGACTCATGTAGCCAATTGCTTCTGTTGTTCTAGGTGGGGTCTCCACCAGGATAATATGTAGACCCCAGTAGTCCTGCCCCTTCTGAACATTCTGACAGCAGGGACATTTGTGTCAGGAGAAAGGAGGCAACCACAGCCAGTGGGGCAGCCAGCAACAGCAGCCAAGGTGCAAGCTAATCAACAAGAGGCTACTCCATCCCATCCTGCTCTCCTACGGTTTGAAAACAATTCATAAACCAAGAGTGTGCCCCAACAAAGCTATTCAAAAGTCAGCAGTCACAGGCATGCCACACAGTGGCGAGAAGTAAATATTTGGTTCATTTTCAAAGGCAGATGTTTCACCTGAAAGTTGTTAGCAAACAGGATGTTAGTGGCCAAAGCAGCCAAAGAAAATGCCAGAAAGATTGTAACCTCCTAGTACTCAGACAGTAAGGAACCCTGGGGAGGGACCTGCATGCTAGGAATAAATAACTTGCTGTAAACCCACCCAACAGGCACCAGTCTTGCAAGATGTTTAATAAAGTCTCACTTTCACTGCACTTCCTGAATCTGAGTCCATTCTTTGAGTGGTCTGATGAAGCTGTTAGCTGTTTCTCACACAACTCACAATGCCAGTTGTGTCATGAAGATCCTTTGATGGCAAGGCACTGCATAGATGGAAGGCAGAACCCTTTGTTACAGCTCCAAACCAGCAAAGGCTGTGCTAGTGAGAGAGTGCTAGCAAGCCGGAGCTGTAGGTTTTCTTTTATGCAGAGCAAATGGGTTGAGGTTAGCAAGGTGTCTGGGCTCCTTGTGTGTCAACCGACTGGAGTGATATTGTGGAGCTGGGGCACAAGGGCTGTCCCTAGTTGTCTGATATCATTAATTCAGATACTTAGTGGCCCAGTATGTAAAAGCCCAGTGAGGGAAGCACTTGGCGCATATACATAATTAACTGTTCAAGAGGGCAAACTGAACTGGCCTATAGCCGAAAGTGGGTGAAGACTGTGTTTCAAAACAAGAGATTATATTGTGTGGGGCTGTGGTCCAGTGCCCAGAACAGCCCTGGCTGAAGAAGTAGACATCTTAGGCCAGGCAAGTGGAAGTCATGGCCAGACCCCAGGCAGGCGTTCAGCCACTGTGTAGCTGGTTCTCTGCTAACACTGGCAGCTGGTCTCTTCAAATGCCCACAGAGAAGACAGCGCTCAGGACAAGATAGCCCCTCGCTATGGGGTGAGAGGAGCCAGACAGCACTGTAGGGATCGGGGAATCTGTCCTCACTGTGCCAGAAGGTCACACACTTTCTGCCTTGCTCCTGCCCAACCCCCAGACTATACCCAGATGGAGTGTGGGGGAGTTATAGGGGAGGATACAGAACTGTAGCGCAACGGTGACTTTACATGAAAAATACGAAGAAAGACAAAGTCACACGAGACCACTGAAACTACAGTATCGGATTTACTGGTGAGTTCTAGATGTGGTAGCTTTTCCTGATCATTCCGTTGTGGTGGATTTTGGCTAAGCCAGACAAAATGCTGGCAGGCTGGTTGTAGACAGCCAGGTCACATGCGATCTCTGATGCCATCTGTATTTGTGGAGTTTCTTGTTTGTGAATTCCCTTTGGTCAGTCTCCAGCACTTACTAGACTCATGGGACACAGGACACTCCTGCCTTGATCTTTCTTTGTGGTGTGAGACACACTCAGTTCCTTCAGCCTAGACTCTCTGGCTTTCACATAGTATACATGAATAGCTTGCAGATACCATGTGCATCAAATTATATACAGTTGCATCTGCTGTGTCTTATCAATTGTCCCATTTCAGTGGATGATATGTCATCCTATCAAAACTACTATCATTGGCCGGCGCTGCGGCTCACTAGGCTAATCCTCTGCCTGCCACACTGGCACCCCGGGTTCTAGTCCTGGTCGGGGCGCTGGATTCTGTCCCGGTTGCCCCTCTTCCAGTCCAGCTCTCTGCTGTGGCCCAGGAAGGCAGTGGAGGATGGCCCAAGTGGTTGGGCCCTGCACCCGAATGGGAGACCAGGAGAAGCACCTGGCTCCTGCCTTCGGATCAGCGTGGTGCACAGGCCGTGGCAGCCATTGGAGGGCGAACCAACGGTAAAGGAAGACCTTTCTCTCTGTCTCTCTCTCTCACTGTCCACTCTGCCTGTAAAAACAGACAAAAAAAAAAAAAAACTACTATCACTGGACCTCACAACTTACTACAGATTTGTCTGTGTTACTCAATATCCTTAGGGCTAAATTCCATGAAATTTGTATCAATATTCATTCTCATGTCCTCACCTTCCATTTTTAATATATTACAATATCATATTAAAGCATGCCTGTGATTTACAGAATAAGATAAAATGGACATCAATGGCCCCAGTGCCAAGCCTGAGAGATAGTTATAAGTCCCCCATCTGTCAAACCCATCTTCCTCCATCTCCTAAATACAACTTTTAACCTTGTCCTTTTGATCTTGATCGTTTCAGTGCTACGTATTCTTTTGGCCTTCTTGTTTTTATTTTCTACAAATAAAATCACACTCCATGCATCCTCCTCCAACTTGGTTTTGTTACCCAATGTTATCTTTTGGGACATTCATGCATGTTGATCCCAGAATCTTTAGTGTATTCAGTGTTGCAGTTCTAGGCCATTCCATGGTTTGACAATCATATGAATTATGGCTCCATCCCCCTAGTTACAACTTGATGGGCTATTATTTTTTCTTTTTCTATTAGATATGACTGTTGTTACTTATGATAAAGTTCTGCTGAAACTGACAGAATACTCATGTCTGTTCCACATAAAAACCCCAGTAGGAGTTCACAGTGAATGTCATGCTCTGGCTGTAAGGATCCCAGACTCCCATTATTACACTGCCGAAGTCTGTCCACCTCCACCTCCACCTCCACGTCTGTCTCCACCATCAGGAAGAAGACAAAGGAAAGAGAAGACCACGCAGCCATCAGTAAGGACAGTAACCAGAAGTCACACACTGCACCCCTGCTCCAAACACACTGCACAGAACAAGTCTCTCAACACAGCTAGCTGCGGTCTTCATTCTGCTTGATTATCAGCATAGCACTCAACAAGTGGTGCAGATGGATCATGGGAAGGAGCTAAAAAGCTGTGCCTGGTGTGGGCTCGGCACTCCTGGTGCATGTGTGAGGAGACAAGTGACTCAGTAAAAGCAGGGGCATATACATACACCGATGGGGAATGCCGATACACTTTCCATGGAGACCTCTTGGTGGATATCCACAGTGGAAGTGTTCCTGGTTTGCCTTGATGCCGGGTATCTATTTATTTTAATTTTTTTCTTTCCTTCCTTTTGTTTTTGTCAATCTGCTATGAAATGTAATCAAACTGTAATTCTATTTATTTTTGTGCTTTCTAATTAAATTTATTCATGTCTTTTGCCATTTTTCTATTTGTCTTCTTTTATCCCTGTGCAGAGTCACTCATATTCTCTAGGCTACTCCATTATTAGTTACATTTACATGTGTTCTCTGTCTTTTCCTACTTTATGACTTTTTTCATCCTTTTAATGGTGTTTAATGATGAAGTATTTTGATTATGATTTTGGTTTTTCTAGCATAAAATTAATAAGATCACTAGTTTATATTTTTAAGAGTTTAAAATTCCAGATTTCAGGCTTTGATCTCTGAAGAATCTGGAATTATTCTTTTGCACAGTACAGATCAGGACTGTTTTCCAACATTTTCCTTTATGGAAAGCTAATTGCTCCACATCATACATCATAACATTTCTCTAATGACCAGCAATTAATCCTGTGTGTAGGGGCTGGTGCTGTGGTGTGGCAGGTGAAGCTGCCGCCTGCAGTGCCGGCATCCCGTATGGGCACCGATTTGATTCCCGGCTGCTCCACTTCTGATCCAGCTCTCTGCTATGGCCTGGGAAAGCAGTAGAAGATGGCCCAAGTCATTGGGCCCCTGCACCCGTGTGGGAGACCGGGAAGAAGCTCCTGGCTCTTGGCTTCAGATGGGTGCAGCTCCAGCTGTTGCGGCCAATTGGGGAATGAACCAGTGGCTGGAAGATCTTTCTCTCCCTGCCTCACCTCTCTCTGTGTAACTCTGACTTTCAAGTAAAATAAATAAATCTTCGAAGAAAATCCTGTGTGTACATGAATGTGTGTGTGTGTTTCCTGGGTTCCTTGTTCTGTTTCAGTGTCTAGCTGTCCATCTCTAAGTCCATATCACACTGTCTGAAGACAATGTTTAATCTTGGTGAGGCATAAAGTAGATTTATTCTCCTTGCTTCTTCTTCAGAAATGTCACTTTTTAATTCTTGGCCCATTGCTCCTGGACATAAATTTCATCCACAGCATATTGACGCTTCCAAAAATCTTTAGATTTTTACTGGAACTGCATTGAATCCTGGTCCAATTATCTGTTGCTTCTTAGAAAATTGCTCTGATACTCAAGTTCTGGTAATAACCATTCGTTCTCATGCATTTTTCTGTGAGTGGGAGACTGAGGCAGGGCTCACTTTGGAGATGTTTCTACCCTGTGTGGCTTCCCTACTGAGATATACCCCCGGTTGGACTACTGAGAGGGTGCAAGATGGCCTCACTCATAGGTCTGCATCTTCCTGGGGTCGCTGAAGCTTGGATGTAGCTGTCTCCGAAGCGTTTGCCCGGGGCTCCACCTGCAGAGGCTCTCAGTGTAGGTGAGTTTCTTACCTGGTAGATTAGGGCACAGAGGGGTTATTTCAAGAGAAAAAGCAACAGAGGCCATGGTTTCTTAAGACCTGGGCCCAGAAGACTGTCCCAGTATCCCTTGCGCTATTCTGGATCAGTTAAAGTAGTCACAAGGCTAAACCAGAATGAAGGTTGTGGGGTGTGGCTCTCTTCTCCCTATTAAAGGAGTGTAAAGATAGTGTGTGCATTTTTAATCTGCCACTAAGCCAGGACTAAGAATAGGCATCCTCCTTTTGCCAAGTCTTCCAATTTGTGAACCTGATTTATCCTATATTTAGTAGAATTATTTAATGACTTTGGGAAAATGTTCATAAGAACCTTTCACATTTTCATTATATTTTAGTAGCTTACTCATTTTTAGGCTGGGCTAAATACTTCAAATTTATTTTCCTTTGTTGTTTATGTATAGAAAGAGAATGTTTTATGGTGCTTTATATCTGCAACTTATATTTAAGATAAACAATGTCATTCATTTTATTTTTTCTATAGAGTCTTTATTTAAAAATTTACTTATTTGAAAGGCAGAGTGACAGTGAGACACAACCAAAGATGGAGAGAGAGAGAGAGAGAGAGAGAGAGAGAGAGAAGGAGAGAGAGAGAATCTTCATCCGTTGGTTCATTCTCCAAGTGGCTGAAACAGCCAAGGCTGGGCCTAGCCAAAGACAGGAGCCAGGAACTCCATTCTGGTCTCCCATACGGGTGGCAGACCCAAGCACTTGGGCCATTTCCTCTGCCTAACCAGGTGCATTGGCAGAGAGCTGGTTCAGAAGCGGAGCAGTGGAGACTTCAATCAGAGTTCCGGTATGGGATGTCATCACTGCAAGTGCTTAACACCACTGCACACTAACCTCCCACCCCTTGTAGATGCTTTTGGGTTCAATATTTAGACAATCATTTATCTAACGAGTGATGGCAGTTTTGTATTCTTTCTAATTCCTATAACTCTCATTTTACTTTCTTGTATGATTTAATTAGCCGGGACTATCTGTATATTAAGGAATAGAAGAGGGTAAATTCCTATATCATTCAGGACTTCAGAGGGGATGTTTTAAAAATTTGATCATTGACTTTGGTTGTATTTCCCTTTTGGTTAATTTTCCTTTAAAATTAAAGAAGTGGGCTTCTATTCACATTACAGGATCTTTGATTAATAATAGTGAGATTATCTTGAATAACTTTCTGGATCTGTTGACAGAGTAATGCCTTTAGTAAGATGAATTATATTACTACATTTTAATGATGTATATTAATATAACTTAATATACAAATATGTATACATATATACATTTAAAACACAGAATATAATATGTATCTTAATATAAATCAGCCTAGACCGTTAATTTTGTTTATATTTTTAATTTATTGAAAGATTTGTATTGTCTAATTTTTTTTTGCCTCTGTGTTTGTCACTCCACGTGTTTTATTTTTTCTGGTATTGTTCTCATATTATTTTAGAACTCTTCATTTAGTGGGGCATTAAGCCTTTGACTATGACCTAATGTTATCTCTAAAATAAAAAATAATTTTTAAAAGTTATATTAAGCATATAAAATAAGCTGGATTTGTTCTTTTTCTCACTACTGGAACACTTTTTGTAGGATTTAACTGCTGGCGGCTGGCGCTGAGACTCACTAGGCTAAACCTCTGCCTGAGGCGCCAGCACCCCAGGTCCTAGTTCCGGTTGGGGAGCCAGATTCTGTCCCAGTTGCTCCTCTTGCAGTCCAGCTCTCTGCTGTGGCCCAGGAGTGCAGTGGAGGATGGCCCAGGTCCTTGGGCCCTGCACCTGCATGGTAGACCAGGAGGAAGCACCTGGCTCCTGGCTTCGGATCAGCGCACCAGCTGTAGCAGCCACTTAGGGGGTGAACCAATGGAAAAAATGAAGACCTTTCTCTCTGTCTCTCTCTCTCTCACTGTCTAACTCTGCCTGTCAAAAAAAATTTTTTTAAATGATTTAACTGCTGGAGTCTTGACTATTTATTAGAATTTGTCTATAAGATTATGAACTTGATGCTTACTTTGTGGATAACTTTAAAGCATCTGATACAATTTTTCTGAGGATTATAGGAAATTTCAGATAGGGTATTTCTTTGTGATCTGTTTTGCTTATTTGTAAATTTGTAAACTTTTGCAACTGAAGCTAAGGCTTTCATTCAGTAACATTATTCATGTTTAATCTCACTTTCCATTGTAGTTATGTAGCAACCGCACTCCCGGCCTCTTTCTGTTCCCACCTACTACCTCTCTCTGTCTCTGCCTCTCATTTCCCTGGATCAGTGCTCAGAGTCTATTGTCAATTTTATTACGTAATGAGGGAAAAGTAATACATTTTCTTCACTCGTGGCAAGACCAGTGGCTGAGACTCCTTTAACAAATGGCAGGCATGTGGAAAACATCAGAGATTCTTCAAAAAAAAAAAAAACACTAAAAATAGATGTAGCATACAACCCAGCTATCCCTCTTCTGGGAACATATGGGGAGGAAATGAATTCTCAAAGGAAAGAGGTACCCGCACTTCCCTGTTTATTGTAGTCAACCTTACAATAGAAAATATGTGAAATCAACCCAGATGTCCATCAGTGGGTGACTGGAGAAAGAAAGTTTGGTGAAAAGACATGGGATGGAACATTGCTCAGCCATAAAATAAGAATGAAATCCGGGGCTGGTGTTGTGGTGGTGTAGTAGGTTAAGAAGCCACCTGGGATGCTGGGATCCATTATGGGTATCAGTTCCTGTCCCAGCTGTTCCACTTCTGATCCAGCTCCCTGCTGATGCACCTAGAAATCAGCAGAAGATGGTCCACGTGTTTGGGGCCCTGCCACCCATGTGAGGGATCTGGTTGAAGCTCCTGGCTTCAACCTGCACCAGTCCTAACCATTGTGGCCATTTGAGGAGTGAAACAGTGGATGGAAGAATTTTCTCTCCTTCTCTCTTTGTAACTCTATTGGTCAAATAGATACATCTTTAAAAAAAATGAAATCCTGATATTAGCAACAAAAAGGATGGAACTGGAGATTGTTGTGCTAAGTAAGAAACAAATTCCACAGTGTGGCTGCCATATTATTATTATTATTATTTTGACAGGCAGAGTGGACAGTGAGAGAGAGAGACAGAGAGAAAGGTCTTCCTTTGCCGTTGGTTCACCCTCCAATGGCTGCCACGGCCAGTGCACCGTGCTGATCCGAAGGCAGGAGCCAGGTGCTTCTCCTGGTCTCCCATGGGGTGCAGGGCCCAAGCACTTGGGCCATCCTCCACTGCACTCCTGGGCCACAGCAGAGAGCTGGCCTGGAAGAGGGGCAACCGGGACAGAATCCAGCACCCCGATCGGGACTAGAACCTGGGGTGCCAGCACTGCAGGCGGAGGATTAGTCTATTGAGCCGAGGTGCCGGCCTGCCATATTATTCTGTATATAGATATTTATAGATGTCCTCTTTACTGAATTATGTTCCTTACATAGTTATATACTCTTATTTCCTCACTTTATTGTGGGGAGGAACCCGGACTAGACTAAGTTACTGGGGTTGGGACTTGTTCTATGCATCTGCTCTCCCACAATATGGCGCTGGGAGAGGAGAAAGCAGCTTCTACACAGCTGCCTCCAGTTCAGCCAATAAACTGTAGGACTTGCTCCTGATTGGAGGAGAGCAGCGTACTCGGCGTGTGGGCAGCCGAGTTGGGATTGGCAGAGGAGGACTATAAAGGAGGAGAGAGACGGCATGCACCAGGAACATCTAAGAGGAACATCTAAGGGGAACACCTGTGCAGCCCCCGAGAGAGCCGGCCGGCGGAGTGCCGCTCCCCTGCGGAAGTGGGGAAAGTGGCCAGGGGGAACCACCCTTCCACGGAGGTGGAAGGGACGGCAGCCAACCCGGGAAGAACCAGCAGCAAACCCGGGGAGGGCCGAGCAGACGAAAGAACAGCGCAGGGTCCTGTGTTGTTCCTCCACGAAGAGGGGGAGCGACATAATGGTGCCGTGACTCGGATAGGAAACCTAGGACGGATAGAAAACTTAGGAGGGAAGAAACGGGAAGAAATGGGAAAATACCGGAGAGAGAGAGACTAGCAAACAGCCTAGGAAAAGCCGGACGAAAAAGGTGCCGGAAGAAGCTATTGAAAGCCTAGGCATAGACTCAGATACGGACTACGGGGGGAAGCTGGGAGAAATCTCTAAGGTCGAAAGCGAAAGTGAAAGCTAGAACAAACAGACTTGGATACGGACTGTGGGGAGAAGCCAGGAGAAATGAGGGAGGAATATTGTTGGAAGAAAGCTTGGGGAAACATACCGGGTAGAGAAAAATGTTAGGGAAATTGAAGCCGCGGGGGGGCAGGCCGAGGCGGAGACGAAAGCCACTTTAGGATTCTCAAGTTAGCCCGGGAATAAGGGGCGAAAAGTTAAAACCAGAAGCGGAAACGTAAGCCAGGTTGGGATCCGTCTGATTAGCCCGGGGAGCAAAGGACGGGAAGCCAAATCGTGGGGTGGAAACGTGAGCTGGGTTGAATTCGCCAGGTTAGCCCGGGGAACTTAGATTGAATGCTAGTGGCGGAGACGTAAGCTACGCTGTGTGACTCGCGGAGGCTGCCGCGCGCAGAGAGAGCGTGCGGGGCACAAGTAGATGGGGAATGCTGGGCTGGTGCGAGGCCGTGGTGCAGGCGCGAAGCCGGGAAGCCGCGCAGATGAGAGAGGCGCGGGCTGAAGCGGCTCAGAGCCGGGAAGCCGCCGCGGGGCGGGTGCCGAGAAGCAGCCTCGGGGCGGGCGCCGGGAAGCCGCAGGGATAAGAGAAACAGAAGTTTAGAAATAAAATGAGAGAAATAGGAATGCTGGTAGATAGAAGTAAAATAGGAGAAATAGGAATGCCCGGAGATAGAGAAACAGAAAAATAAGGCCTCCCATCAACATGGCAATGAGAGAGCTTGGATTCGGTCTGCCTGATTAGGGAAGTGGTGAGCACCTGTGGGCGGCTAGCAGCTTATGCGCCGCAGGTCACCGAAGACAGGCACGTTATTAACATCAATAGTCTCCCCACAATACCGCAATGAGAAGGCTTGGATTCGGTCTGCCTGATTAGTAAGGCGGTAAGCACCAGCAGGCAGCTCGACCAGAGTATGAGCTGCAGGTCACCGAAGATAGGCACGAATCAACACCAATAGGCCTCCCCACAATATGGCAATGAGAAGGCTTGAGTTCGGTTTGCCTGATAGGGCTTGTAAGCACCTGCAGGCAGAGCAGAGCATGCGCTGCGGGGCACCGAACACAGGCACGCATCAGCACCTAAAAACCTCCTCACAACATGGCGAAGAGAGGACCCGGATTCGGTTTGCCTGATTGATAGGACTTGTAAGAACCTGTGGCAACTCTAGCAAGTAGAGCAGAGTGTGTGCCGCGGGACACCGAAGACAGGCGCGTATCAACGCCAAAAAATAAAAAGAAAGGGGGATCTGTGGGGAGGAACCCGGACTAGACTAAGTTACTGGGGTTGGGACTTGTTCTATGCATCTGCTCTCCCACAATATGGCGCTGGGAGAGGAGAAAGCAGCTTCTACACAGCTGCCTCCAGTTCAGCCAATAAACTGTAGGACTTGCTCCTGATTGGAGGAGAGCAGCGTACTCGGCGTGTGGGCAGCCGAGTTGGGATTGGCAGAGGAGGACTATAAAGGAGGAGAGAGATGGCATGCACCAGGAACATCTAAGAGGAACATCTAAGGGGAACACCTGTGCAGCCCCCGAGAGAGCCGGCCGGCGGAGTGCCGCTCCCCTGCGGAAGTGGGGAAAGTGGCCAGGGGGAACCACCCTTCCACGGAGGTGGAAGGGACGGCAGCCAACCCGGGAAGAACCAGCAGCAAACCCGGGGAGGGCCGAGCAGACAAAAGAACAGCGCAGGGTCCTGTGTTGTTCCTCCACGAAGAGGGGGAGCGACATAATGGTGCCGTGACTTGGATATGAAGCCTAGGCAGGGCTTAGTGTTGCTCCTCCACGAAGAGGGGGAGCGACACTTTATTGTCTTTCTCTCATATGCCATGGTATGTAATATCAATATCCTTATCCCTGATTTTGAGAAAAATATTATGCATGTGAGTATACCTAATATTTACACATGAAGTGAATATGGTAAAAAGTTAAAATTTGTTAACTCTGTGTATGTTCATGGTACTCTTCTCTATGCGTTTCTGAAGTTTTTCAAATAGTTTTAGGTAACAATTTAGAAGGTAAAATAAGGATTGATAATAGAAAAATATAAGATCTGTTTAATATAAATTGTAAACAGTATAAGAACCTTCAACAATGAAAACCCAGAGAAACATGGACAATTGTAGATGGAGGAGCAAAGAGTGTAATCTAATGGAAATAAACCGAGGACAGCTCAGTAAGGCCTGTAGGCTCCTCAGGGTGCAGGAAAGATGCATCTGGAAAGAGAGTCTGTGACGTTCTGTGGGGGAGGCCACAGGATTCTTTTCTGGCCACGCTCAGAGGACAATGGCAGGAGAAGGCCAGAGAGACAGTCCTCCTGTGGGCTGCTGTCTCACACGCCCAGGTGCTGTATTCCGGAGCAGTGTGCGGAACCCCGTCCGCTGGGACTGCAATCAGTTCATTTTCTTTAGTGGATATGAAGCCAAGCCCCTCTCCACGATGCTTCTGCAGGAGACTTTGTCAGTCCCAAGCTCTTTCCATTTGTTTGCAATTCCTGTCTTCCCTCTGATGACTCCAAGTCCATGCCTTACTAAAGATGAATTCACTCAATTATGAGAGTGGAGCCTGGGTCAGGTCGATCCCACTAGACCCCAGACCCCAGACTCAGAATTCAATTTTCACTTCTACAGAGAACTTCTTTTTCAAGATTATTTATTTATTTATTTGAAAGGCAGAGGTACAGAGAGAGGGGGAGAGACAGACAGAGAGAGAAAGATTTTTCATCCTCTGGTTCACTCCCCAAATGACTGCAACAGCTGTGACTGGGCCAGACCAAAGCCAGGAGCCCAGAGCTTCTTCTGGGCCTCCCATGTGGGTTTAGAAGCCCCAGAACTTGGGTCATTATCAGGGAGCTAGATCAGAAGTGGAGCAGCCAGGACTCAAACTGCTGCTCACATGGGACACTGGCCTCACAGGCGGGGTTTGAACTCACTACGCTACAACATCCAGCCCCCACAGATAACTTCTTAGTGCTGGACCCATTCTGAGACTGTTCCCTGGAATCCTGGACTGTGGTCAAAGAGAGCGAGAGACATCTACCCATAGGCCCCAGACAGGGCCCACATGGCCTTCACTGACCATGCAGAGAGCCATGAGCACTGTGGACCCACCAGAGACCCTCCCCTGAGCAGATCACGCACTGCTCAAACCCAGCTTTAATCTGCAAAACCCATCACCCTGTGTCTCTCGGGGGATCCGGAGGCTGAGCTATTGGTGATCTGCACCTACTTGCTCTCACCAGCCACGCTCAGCAGATGAGCAAACCCAGGATTTTCTGGGGTTCTACAATTACATCTGTGTTGTTTGCTTCGTCAACTTCTGGTTTTTAGTTTTCCACCTATTTAATTCATATCTGTGCATAAGAATGCTGTGTATACAAACTACACCTCCATTATTCCAGGTATACACTGAGTATACTTAGGTTGGCACTTTTAGCTTTCCTTGTGATATTCTGTCCCTTAGGTATATCCATTTTCCTGAACCCCATATGTGATAAGTAACGCTTTTTCTTCTAACTCAATCTAAGTGTTTGCCAATATCCATTATGATTTATTAATTATTTTAATTAAGAAATATGTTCTTAAATTTTTAAGTGGTTGAGAGGTGTATTATTATTTATTACTACTTTATAATTTATTTTCCTGGGATTAGAGTGTTGAAGCAAGCAGGTGGCTCAAAGTTTGTTTTAAATTTTAAACATGTGCATGATCTTTATAAATCCATTTTAGTTACACTCTCCAGAACGTTAATATGTTTAAAGTAGGAGGAAAAATAGACTTACTAGAAATGACCTTGTGTTGAGAATGGCCTGTGTGCCTTGCCCAATGCTATTATCCTACATACATGGTCTGATGTGGTACCTACCACTGTAGTTAACATCAAGATTTGAGGCTGAAAGCACATTTGAGGATGTGACAGTGTCCACGCCGCAGAGTGTGGCATGGTAAGTCCATGTGTGGAATTTAAGAAGCTGATGAAGCACTCTGATGGATTTCAGCCTGTTCAGAACCACAAGGCTGGAGAAACTCATTCGACAGTAGGGGTTCTCATTCTGTTTTTATGCATTTGTTTTCTTTTTATATGGACGCCATAGCTGAGACTGTAGAAGTCACCGGAGATCCTATTAGAGAGTCGACATCTGAATGGGCCAAGAGTTTGTAACTCCCTCTGCCCTGGCCTCAGCTGTCATGTCCACTTAGAGCTGGACCCATGTGTTGGGAGCAACTCGGACTAGACTAAGTTACTGGAATTAAGACTTATTCTATGCATCTGCTCTCTCACAATATGGCGCTGGGAGAGGAGTAAACAGCTTCTGCGCAGCTGCCTCCAGTTCAACCAATAACCTACAGGAGCTGATCCTGATTGCAGGAGAGCAGCGTACTCGGCGTGTGGGTAGCAGAGTTGGGATTGGCGGAAG
The DNA here is from genome assembly GCF_964237555.1 of Oryctolagus cuniculus. Classification (NCBI taxonomy): domain Eukaryota; kingdom Metazoa; phylum Chordata; class Mammalia; order Lagomorpha; family Leporidae; genus Oryctolagus; species Oryctolagus cuniculus. Next base: position 4,947,229 of record NC_091447.1, read on the forward strand.
AGGACTATAAAGAAGGAGAGAGACAACATGCACCAGGGAACATCTAAGGGGAACATCTATCTGAAGGAACACCTTTGCAGCCCCCGAGAGAGCCGGCCGGCGGTGTGCCGCTCCCCCGCGGAAGTGGGGAAAGTGGCAGGGGGAACCGCCCTTCCACGGAGGTGGAAGGGTCGGTAGCCAACCCGGGAAGGACCAGCAGCAAACCCGGGAAGGGCCAAGCAGACAAAAGAACAGCACAGGGTCCTGTGTCGTTCCTCCACGAAGAGGGGGAGCAACACCCATGGCCATTTGCTCCGTGGAGAGTTGCTGGCCAGTATCAGCTGGGCCTGATTTCCTAATATCACTTGTTCTGTTTGCCTCCCCTCGGAGTGAGGGCTGACCTGCAGTGACGCCTCACTTCGCTCACCATGGCAGGAACTGGAAGAGCTTCCATTGAAGGCTCAGCTTGACTGGAGGCTCCCTCATCAACTCCTAGACACAAGTGAATCAGAAAACTCAGTAGCTGCTTGAAAGAACAGAGCAGCATCATACAGAAGTGTGGCCAATTTAATGTCCCCGTGGGACAAACGTCAACAGTGAGAGAAAGGAAGAGGGGAACATGCCTGCGTTGCCTTCCACCTGCTGATGCATTGCTCCAAGGCAAGAGGTGCTGGAAAGGCTGGGCGAGGCGTCCCAGGGGGCAGAGCGACAGCTGGGTTCATGCTGAAGCTGTGCTAGTTTGGGGATGTCTTCCAGGCTTGGCTTTCCCTCCTGCACTGACTCACCCCATTCTGCCCATCATGAAGGAGGAAAAAGCTTTGTTTCAGTTTCTGTGTCTAGAGGAACCGGGAAAAGTCAGCATCGAAGATCACAGAAAAGATTTGGGGGAGAGCGTGGAGAGTGGGTGGCTGGAGAGAATACGAAATGCAGCCATGGGCACTCGGGGGTGGGTGGCAACACATGCGAATCTCACGTGATTTCTGACATGTCTGAGCTGGCTATTTCAGTGCCCCAAGTATCAAAGGACAAAATGACTCAATATCAATGAACCACTATTATTTATTAAAAAAAAACACTGCATCTTTTTTTTTCTATAGCTTTTTCTGTAAATAGTAGAAAATTCCTCACAATGATTTATGAAAACAAGACAACAAATTCAAAATCCATTGAATTTCCTTGTGTTTATGTTTCACTTCCACAGTAACTCTCATTTTGTTTAAACACACACACACATACACAGAGTATCTGTTGATTGGAGCAATCAGTGTATGTATATTGTATACGTCCATGTATGTGAGATATATACACATATCCATGAATAATTAGCTCATCTCTGAATATGTGTTCGTGTTCTCAATGAAAGTAGAGGAACAAGGTTAAATCACACATTTATTTGAATAAGAAACGTATTTCTTATTGCTAATCACTATACTACTTATAATTAATCATTGACTATTAATCACTAGTCGAGTTTCATCCCGAACGTTCAGCATTAATCAAATCATTAAAATCCATACATATTTAACAAGAAGGGTGCGTGTGCTTCCCTGATGCGTGTTCAGGCTGGAGCCAGCGACTGCTGAGGCCAGCGCACGTGTGTCTGAGAGGGTGACATGTGACGGGCGGTGTTTTCCACACAGCGCACATGGGTTTGCAGCTGCAGCTGTTGTGTGCAGATCCTGGCACTCTTCATGCCTCTGCCTTGTGCTCTCTTCAGAGCTTTCTTCTCGGTCTCCCAGCACTGACTGCCAAATACCAAGCTAAGCTGTCCGCTTCTGCGGTGTTTCCCGGCCCCTCCCACCTCTACCCTCTTGTTGGGTGCACACTTCACTGTGTCTTGGAACGAAGTCTCTCCCTGGCTGCTTTCTGTGTGACACTTAAACTCATCACACAGTAGTTGCCAGGTTGTCCCCCTGCCTGGTGTCCCCTGCACTTATCCTGTGTCCTCCAATGGGCCAACTGCATTCAATCTCATATCAAATACGGAATAGCTGTGTCTTCCCTTCCCCTAGCATTTTATATTGCACAATGTATTTTCAGATACATGATCCTCACTCTTTTTGTTTTCCCTGTCACAGAAATGTAATGTTAAAAGGAAAGGTCATTTTCCTTAAACATGAAAACAGATGCCATGGCAGGTAATTTCTGTGTGATATCCCATAGAATGCAGTTTTCTCAATATAGTATCGGAGAAGGGGGAACAAGATTTCCAAGGTCACTCAGTAAGGACCTGGAGATCCAAATATCCTATCACTGCCTTCAGACCACGCCTCTGCCAGCTCCCATGGGGATGTGCCTAATCTGGGCTATGAAAATCCTGTCACTGAGCTGAAGAGTTGTCTGCCTGCTTTGTCTTCAGAACGTGAGCATCCTTCCTATCAGGAGGCAAATCTCCGGGCTCCTTTGAGGAAGGAGTATGCCACACTCACCTCTTGACTGTGGCACTTAGAATGTTCACAATCAGTATTTGCTGGAGAAATGAAATGACAAGTACAGCATTCAGAACACACCTAATAACTAGGTGCACCCTGTTTAGCAGGAACTTTAAAGCCACATTGACAGCCAACGTTGGAAAACGATGTTGGTCTTTTCAAATGGGGGCAGAGAAACCACACAGGGATTCCAACAGGGGATGCTGAAAGATCATTCACTCCACCAGGAGTCTGCAACAGGGAGAGTGAAGTAGGGAGGATGTTAAAGTTTCCAGAAGAGCAGAGAGAAAGCAGGAGCCGGTCTCAAGAGGACACACCTCCAACCCCTTGTCCCCCGCTGAGGTCGAGAGCTTGCTGCAGGGGTCACAGCTGTGGCTCCTGGGTACCACAGAGGAAACTGAGCCACACCCTCCCAACTTGCTGGAAATCCTGGACACCAAGTTTTCATTGGGAGCTGTCTCACCAGACGCACTCAGCAACAAAGCCCTTTGAAGGTGAGTTAGGGAAGCTTCTGGGTGCTGGCGTTGCTGGCTGCCATGCACTGAAGTAGCTGAGGGAGCCTGGGGCCAGAGAACCCCCTGAAGGGACAAGGTCTGCTGGAGACACGGGCCCCTTCTTTCCTCAAAGACTCTCCATCACCCTCTGCTGGTGATACTTCACGTTACACCAGATGGTCAAGGGAAAATGGGAAGGGACCCAAATCCATTTTCACAGAGCTGGCGAAAAGGATGGATTTGGAGCTGAGAGGCAAAAAAGCGATCATTAGTACAATTTCTCTGATGACATTTTAAATTATCACATCTTGTTGCTTTAGTATCATAATTCAGTGATGGCTTTCTGTTCTTACTAAAAGAAAAAAATCCACTTTATTAATCCTGAAATACAGCATTTTCTATAAGGTGGCATAAAGGAAAGCTCCTATGATCCGTGTTCAAGGAAATTTAGATTCCTTCTTTACTGCCATCAATAGAATCTTTGACTCGGAATCAGTAACCTCACCAAACCATCGAATACTTGTGCACAAGATAAGAATTTCTTCATAGATACCTGCACTCCCATCTTTATAGCAGCTCAACTCACTATAGCAATGATATGGAGTCTACCCAGATGTCTATCAACTGATGATGGATATAGAAATTGTGGCATTAATATGCAGTGGAATATTGCCCAACCATAAAAATATGAAATCCTGACTTTTGCAATAAAAAGGATGGAACTGGAGATTATCACACTATGTGAAATAAGTCAGACACAGAAAAACAAATGTCCCGTTGCTTTCTCTCATATGTAGAAGTTATTTTATACAGAGTATTAAAATTATGTGGATGGGCTGGTGCTGTGGTGTAGTAGACTAAGCCTCTGCTTGCAGCACCAGCATCCCATATATGGGTGCCGATTTGTATCCTGGCTGTTCCTCTTCCAATCCAGCTCTCTGCTATGGCCTGGGAAAGCAGTGGAAGATGGCCGGAGTTCTTGGGCTCCTGCACCCGCATGGGAGACCTGGAAAAAGCTCCTGGTTCCTGGCTTCAGATTAGTTCAGCTCCAGCCATTGCGACCATTTAGGGAGTGAACCAGAGGATGGAAGACCTCTCTCTCTCTCTCTCTCCCTCTCTCTCTCTTTTTCTCTCCCTCTCTCTGTCTGTAACTCTGCCTTTCAAATATAAAAATAAAATCTTTAAAAAAATTTTTGTGGATAATCTGTCACTTGATACATAGTTATCAATGTTACGTGTATATTACAAATGTCTTCTTTCCCCATGTATAGTCATTGTTACAAATCTCTCATTTTGTGATGTTAATATCCCTGATTTTAAGAAAAAATAGCATGCATGTATACATATGAAGTGAATGTGCAAAATGTTAAATCTTTAAAGTAAAATAGACATTTATAATAAAAAAGAGGTTTAACTCAAATTTAAAAACACATTTATAAATTCATAAACTCGTTTATGAAAAGATTTAACTCTTAAATAATCTGTACAAACACCACAGTCATTCTTGGCTCATAAAATTCACTTTCTTAAGGAATTCATAATGCTTTGTGTGAATATTTTAAAAAGTTAATGGAAGATAGAATTAAATATGGTTTTTGATGCAAAAGATTATTAAAATGCATGTATTTTCTGTAGTATGCATCTTTCACGAGCTCTTGAGGATCCCTCCTGTAGTACTTAAGGTAGTAGAGACTTAGCCCCCTGGCTGCTTTCTCATGGACTTGTGCTATTTGCCACTCAGAGAACTTAACATGTACTTATTATCAAATTGCTAGCCTTGGGCCAAAAGTAAATTAACCCAAAATAGATTGGGTCAATTCCAGCTTTCTCCAATCACTTACTGATGGAGATATTGTGGGATGGTACCTACCCTACCTCAGTCAAACCCCCCCAGGTAACCGGCAGAGTTCAGCATTTTTATTAATAGGCCCACGTGTCAGGCCTAGTAGTAAATGTCATTCACGTTATCTGTTCACTGTTTTGAATGTCTGCTTCTCCCACTAAGAAGTCTCATTCACTACTGTGAACATCATGCCTGTAAGAATATGTGCCATTACAGTGCTAGCATCCCACACAGGCACCTGTTCAAGTCCTGGCTACTCTGCTTCTGATCTATCTCTCTGCTGTGGCCTGGGAAAGCAGTAGAAGATGGCCCAAGTGTCTGGGTCCCTGCACCCATGTGGGAGACCTGGAAGAAGCTTCTGGCTCTTGGGTTCGGATTGGCACAGCTTCAGTTGTTGCAGCCATATGGGGAGTGAATCAGCAGATGGAAGACCTCTCTCTCTGTCTCTCTCTCTGCCTCTGCCTCTCTAACTCTGTCTTTCAAATAAATAAATAAATAAATCTTTTTTTAAAAAAAAGAATATGAGATAGGCGATTGTGATTTTACTCTGAATCAGCAAGCTTGCCAAACTGGGTAGGTTTGGGGCATCCCTGAAATCTTGTAGCACTTTTTGGCAGCCATTCTTAAACAGAGTCCAGCTGGACAGCTACTGGTAAATTTGTGGAGAATTATGGATTCATGGAAAAAGATGAAGTGCTTATGTCCATTGAGTTTTTAGCCTAAATTGTCAGAGATACAGAATATTATCCTAAATGAAGTAACTATTCTTCTATCAGTTGTCTACGGCTGGTTAGTAAACCTTCTCAAAATTCAGTGGTCTGCAAGAACAAAAGTTTAGGCTCTCCTATTTTATGAATGAAAATTAACATTAATGAAATTGTATCCTTAAGGAGTAGAAAGAAGAGAAAATTCAGTGAACTTATGTTCTTCCTTGGATAAGAATTTTGTCTGTGCTTTCCCAACACCTGAAAAACCCATTAATCAAATTTACTTTCCATACTTCATGTTTTCCCATACTTTTGGTATATGGACTATACATTGCAGGCAAAATTCATATTGTTACAGTTCAGCAGGTTTGCCATGATCAATTTGTACAGTCACTTTTATGAAGATAATAGTATATAGGAAGTCGTGAGATCAGCTTTTTCATGTTAAAATTTCCTTCAGGTCAATTCATGGATCAGATTGAGTGTCTCGTACATGCACCAGGAATAATGAGTAAACATCCTCTGTTCTCAGGATCATGTAGGTGTAGCTTTGCCAAAGTAGGAGAGTGAGGTGACAACTGACACAGAATAAGAAAGGAGGACATTCCTGTCTTGCTATGAACTCTGCCAGGAAGGGGGAGTTATTGAAAGGGATATCTTCAAACACCACAAATAAGGATTATTGTTCCCCCTGTGTCAACAGTCTCTGCAACTTCCTCTGTTTACTGAGGCTTCGGTCCCTCCATGTTTTCTCAAGGCAGTGGTCTTTCATTTCCCATCCTTTATTTCTTTATGTGTTGCATTTGATTTTAATCTTCCTTTCCACTGTACAGAATGTTCTGTTCTTTCGTTTCTGAGAAAAGAGCATCCTCTTGGTGTTTCTTCTTTTCTGACAATAATTTTTTAAGTTACCTTGCTGTTCACGTCTCTCAAGTGACTTTGCCCAAAGTTTAGCCTTCATTTTTCTCTCTTTAGTCTTCTTTCTTTGGGATACTTTGGCCTCAAAGGTCTCCTAGTAATTGCATTCTTACCATTGATGTGTAATCACAGATAGCTAGTGAATATGTTCAGTTATGCATTCTCAGTTGTACCAAATATCAAAACACTGAATTTTAAGGTATGCTATCTATGGGTGAAATTTAGGCTATCTATTGGTTCTTTTGAAGAAATTCACTCAGGTTTAAAGGATTTAGACTTAAAAGTTGATTAACTCTCACCAAGCACACTGTTCCTATAGACATAAATTTCTCACCTCTGTTGGGACTGGCATTGTGGCACAGTCCCAGCTTATGCCTTTGACACTAGTACCCCATATCAGAGGGCTGGTTCTAGTCCTGGCCCTTCTGCTTCCAATTCAGTTCCCTGAAAATGTGCATGGGAAAGCAGCTGAAGATGTCCCAAACACGTGGACCTCTGCTACCCATGTGGAAGACTCGATTGGAACTCCTGGCTTCTGACTTTGGCCTTTCCCAGCCCTGGCCACTACAGCCATTTAGGGAGTGAATCAGCTAATGGAAGATCTCTCTCTCTCTCTCTCTCTCTCTCTCTCTCTGCCTTCCAAATAAATAAATCTTTGTAAGAAAACTCTCTAACCTTCCAGTTTTGATCTCTAAATGTTCACGACATAATAAATTGTTACAGAGAGAGAGAGAGAGAGAGGAGATGAGAGATAGAAATGAGGGAGAGAGAGAGAGAGAGAAAGAGAGAAAGAGAGAAAATCTTCCCTCTACTGGTTCACTCCCCCAAATAGCCACAATAGCCACAAAGTGCCAGGTTGAAGCCCTAAGCCAGGATCTTCTTTTGGGTCTCTCATGTGGGTGGCTGGGACCTGAGCACTTGGGCCATCTTCTACTGCTCTCCCAAGAGAAGTAGTAGGGAGCTGGATCGTAAGTGGAGCAGCTGGTTCTCAAACTGGCAGCCATATGGGATGCTGGCATCAAAGACATCAGCTTAACCCACTATACCACAAGGCCAGCCCCATCCCTAACCATTATTAAGTGGTTACTCCTTGCCAGGAACTATGCTAAGAGCCTAAATGTCTCTGCCTTATTAATCAAGCAATTGAGACAAAGAAAATTTGGTAACTAGACCAGGATTACCAAGATCTACATAGCAGAGCCAGGGTGAGCTTAGATAGAATCTCCCCAAAGCCTAGCTTGCCCTGAACTCTATTCCACACCAAAGGCTCCTCTTTTTCATCTTCTTTCCTGTGCCAAGAGGCTCAGCAAATCTTATAGCCTAAAAGTAACCACCTACTTCTTGGGCTATTGGCACTCAACTAACAGGGTTGAGTTTTGATTTCCATAATGTTTATTGTGAGGAAAGATACAAAATCTTGAGAGATCACTTCAAATCTGTGCAAAGGCTAAGAAGGAAAGGGATGGATTGTGTGTGTGTGTGTGTGTGTGTGTGTGTGTGTGTGAAAGAGAGAAGGAGAGGGACATGGAGAGGGAGAGGGAGAGATCTTGAAGTGTTTAAACATAACGTGCTGGTTGATTCTCAGTATCCTTAGTTGAGATTAGTAATGTTAAAGTTAGTATTGGACAAGGAGGAGGAGCCTTCCTGTTGCATGGTCCTAATTTAGATGACTTTCTCCTACAGTCCCCATTGTACCATGACAGCCATTGGCACATGCAGCACTGTGCTTCCCTGCCCAAGCTCTGCAGTGAACTTTATCATCAAATGTTGCGTAAATGCCTTCTTTCCTTCTCCTCCCTCTTTCTATCACTTGGTTGACTGCCCTTGAGATTGATGAAATCTGTTTCCATGTACTTTTTCTATACCAGTCTCCTTGAGTTCTTATTACTTTTGGATGCTTTTCTGGGTCTCTTTCCAGCTCCCACCTCTTCCACACGTGCCCTTCATCATGTCCTCAGCTCTGATGTTTGCTCACATGGCACTCAAGCAGCGAGATCAGCTCCTGTGAGTATTAGCTCCCCCACAGGAGTGCAGTGAGCATGGCTCTGTTTGTGTCATTGTCATTATTTCAGATGTCTGTCTTACAAATCATTCCTGGAAGCCCCCTGAGAACAAGATAAAAATTCCTCACTATTTCCCTGTACTCTCTGTATCTCATATGTAATAGGCACCTAATCCATGTGTAATGGCCTGACAATATGTAAGCTAAAAGTTGTCTGTCTTTGTCAGCACAAGAACAGCTTATATTACACCCATAGATGCATTTTTAAGGAAAAAGAAAACACTCCCTTTTGTGTGACTCCCCATGAGGTTGGATTATTTGATCAGACAGTCTTTGAGTTTCCTTGTATTAGAAATTTTGGAGCCGGCGCCACGGCTCTCTAGGCTAATCCTCCGCCTTGCGGCACCGGCACACTGGGTTCTAGTCCCGGTCAGGACACCGGATTCTGTCTCGGTTGCCCCTCTTCCAGGCCAGCTCTCTGCAGTGGCCCGGGAGTGCAGTGGAGGATGGCCCAAGTGCTTGGGCCCTGCACCCCATGGGAGACCAGGAGAAGCACCTGGCTTCTGCCATCAGATCAGCACGGTGCGCTGGCCGCGGTGCGCTGGCCAAGGTAGCCATTGGAGGGTGAACCAACGGCAAAAGGAAGACCTTTCTCTCTGTCTCTCTCTCTCTCTGTCCACTCTGCCTGTCAAAAAAAAAAAAAAATTTTGGAGCATGAGACAGCATATTTTCTGCATTAAATAAACAACTATTTTTATGGCCATCCTAAAAATATTGCCAAAAGTTATATAACGCTAATCAAATATATGATTAAATAATTTAGGCAATGTAAGTAAAATAGAGATAATACCATCCATCAGACAGGCTATTGCAGAGATAAAAATCAGATAATGTATGTACAGCATTGAGCATGATTTCCAGCAAAATAATAAAGACTTATGATTGATTTGTGTTACAGACAGGAGAGGGATATAGTTGGGGGGGGAGGGGCAGAAGAGAGAAATTTCCCATATATTGACCCATTCCCCAAATACCCATGATAGCTGGGCTTGTTCAAGCCAAAACTGGAACCAGAAACTCAATCCAGGTCTCCAATACAGGAGGAGGGACCCAACTACTTGAGCCATCATCTGCTGCCTCTCAGAGTGCACATTCACAGGGAGCTGGAACAGGGAGCAGAGCAAAGGGTAAAATCCAGGCGCTCAGATACGGGATGCAGGTTCCCAAATGGCATCTTCACTGCTACACTAAATGCTCACTCCAAGTGGATGGTTTTTATCAAAATTAATATTTCCTTTCATAAAATTTGAAGCATAGATTCTAATGATGAACTCACAGAAAGAGAAATCAAGAAAAAAAATCTTATTCACAATAGCCACAAAAGATCAAATATCTAGGAATAAATTTAAACAAAGAAGTGAAAGATTCTCTACAATGAAAATTATCAAACATTGATGAAAGAAATCATCAAAGACACAGGAAAATGGAAGGATATTCATTGCTCATGGATTGGAAGAATCAGTATCATAAAAAGTCTATACTACCTAACATAATTTACGGATTTAATGTAATTCCTATCAAAATACCAATGGTATTCTTTACAGAATTAGAAAAAAATCCTAAAATTCATATGGAATCACAAAAGTCCCCAAATAGCCAAAACAATCAGGAGCAACAAAAACCAAGTTGGAGGCATCACATTGCCTGATTTCAAAGCATACTACAAAGGTATACCCGTTAAAACAGCTTGATACCGGCATAAAAACTGATACAGTGGCGTAACTATAATCTCTTCAACAAATGTTGCTGGCAAAACTGGATGTAGAAGTGTAGAATAATGATATGCAAAATACAAAAATCAACTCAAGAAATATCAAAGATCTAAGTTTGGTTTGGTTTTTTTTTTTTTTTTTTTTTTTTTTTGACAGGCAGAGTGGACAGTGAGAGAGAGAGAGACAGAGAAAGGTCTTCCTTTGCCGTTGGTTCACCCTCCAATGGCGCACCGCACTGATCCGATGGCAGGAGCCAGGTACTTATCCTGGTCTCCCATGAGGTGCAGGGCCCAAGTATTTAGGCCATCCTCCACTGCACTCCCTGGCCACAGCAGAGAGCTGGCCTGGAAGAGGGGCAACCAGGACAGAATCCGGTGCCCCGACCAGGACTAGAACCCGGTGTGCTGGCACCGCAAGGCGGAGGATTAGCCTAGAAAGATCTAAGTTTAAGACCTGAGGCTATGAAGTTGCTGAAAGAAAATATAGGGGAAACATTACAAGATGTTGGTGCAGGGGATGACTTCTTAGACAAAACCCCCAAAGCACAGGCATCAAAAGCAAACCTAAACACATGGGACCTTATCAAACTCAGAAACTTTACACAGCAAAGGAAATGATCAATAGAATGAAGACACATCCAACAGAGTGGGAAAAAATGTTTGCATACCACCTATCTGACAAAGGATTAATATCCAGAAAATCTTAGCAACTGAAAAAATTCAACAAAAAAGCAACAAAGCAACAACAACAACAACAAAATGCAATCCAGTTGAGAAATGGGCAAAGAACTTCCATAGATAATTCTCAAAAGAAGAACTATAAATGGCCAATGAATACACGAAAAAATTCCCAACATCACTAGCCATCAGGGAAATGCAAATCAAAACCACAGTGAGATATCACCTCACCCCTGTCAGAATGGCTAAAATAAAAAACACAGTGACAAATGCCGGCAAGGATGTGGAGAAAGGATCACTTATATACTATTGGTGGGAATGTAAATTAGTGCAACCACTGAGGAAAACAGTACGGGAGTATCTTAAAAGAAACTGGAAATAGACTTGCCATATGACCCAGATATCTCACCTCTTGGAATATATCCTAAAGACTTGAATGCAGCGTATCGATATATGCACCACTGTGTTTTTAACAGTACTGTTCACAGTAGCTGAAATTTGGAACCAACCAAGGTGTCCATCATCAGATGCATGGATAAATAAAATGTGGCATATATACACATGGAATATTATTCAGCTATAAAAAGGAATACAATTCTACCATTTGCAGAAAAATGGATGCAACTAGAGAACATCATGCTGAGTGAAATCCAAAAAAAAAAAGACAAATTCTGCATGTTTTCCCTTATATGTATGTGGGAGCTACAATTTAAAAAAGAGAGAAAAAAAAAAGAAATAAAAAGGAAAGAAATGTCTGTGTATCAGTTTTGCTGCAAATGCAATTTTGTAAAACTTTGATTTATATCTTTGTAAAATCAATGGTTATGAATGTTTACTACTACAGTTTTAATGATCTTTGATTATTTTAAAATTTACTGTATATGGGTGAAATAGTCATTTTTCATTCAATTATTTTTATAGCCATTGCTATAGTCCCACTAAACTAGGACCTTTTTGGTTTTTACTTGTTAAACTTCTTATTTGGTGAAGTATTAAACCTTTTTACTGTAATGTAATTTTAAAATGTTATCTTAAAAAACTAAAAAAAAAAGAAAGAAAGGGAGAAGGAAAGAGGGTGGGAGGGAAAGGTAGGAGGGTCCCATTATGCCACAGCACCTGCCTCAGGATTCTTTGTTTAAAAGACTTTTTTATTTGAAAGGTAGAGTTACAGGGGCTGGGGGGGGGAGCAGATGGGAAGAGAGAGAGAGAGAGAGAGAGAGAGAGAGAGAGAGAGAGAAGAGAGAGACGGAGGAGAGATATTGATCTTCCATCTGCTATTTCATTCGCCAAATGGCTTCAATGGCCAGAACTGGGCCAGGCCAAAGCTAGAAGCCTGGGACTCCATCTGAGTCTCCCACGTGGGTGGCAGGGGCCTTGAACCAGCACTCACATCGGATGTAGTTTAACCAGTTGCACCACAATGGCAGCCCCAAAAGACACTCATAAAAATGTCTACAATGGTATCCCTGATCTTTTCTTAATTAACTTGGGGATTCAAATGTGATATTTCCCACTCCAAAATGAGCATTGTTGCATTAAGAAAAACTTTCACTTGAAGCAAACGGACATCTTTACATAGCTACAAAATGATCTCTTTTTCCACCAGCTATGTCTTATGTGAACACTGGGCAAGCAATCATCACCTGTTTTCAATCTTCATATGGAAATCATTTTAGTAGCAAATAAAGACATAGAAAAATGCCAATACATAGCTTGGGGGGGTCATAAATGACTTCAGGTGAGAAAATTGACACAGGAAAACAATTAAATCTTAGTACATTTCTATAATAATTACCATCTTAGACTATAATTATGTTCACTACTGCTCTTCTGAAGTTCTTCCAAAGCCAGGAGCCAGGAATTCAATCTGCAGGTGGCAGAAACTCAACTGCTTGAGCCATCACTTGCTGCATCCCAGGGTCTGCTTAGCAGGAATTTGGAATCAGGACCCAGAGCTGGAATGAAAGCTGGGCCCTCCTATAGTGGCATCTTAGCCATTAGGCTGACGCCAGCTCCCACTACTATTCTTTAGGCTCGCTGTGGGACAGAAGCCTCAGCCCTGCCAGCTGAGGGCTTGGGTACAAATTATTTTCTGAAAAAAATCACATGCACATTATATTTATATGAATCTATCAATGTGCTCACCCATCAGTGTTTCTCAGAAAGACCTTCCTGTCATATTACATGTTACATTTACTGAATAACAACACATTTTTTAAAAAGATTTATTTATTTATTTGAAAGAATTACAGAGAGGCAGAGAGAGAGAGAGGTCTTCCACCTTCTGGCTCACTCCCCAGATGACAGCAATAGCCAGAGCTGTGCCATCCAAAGCCAGGAGCCAGGATCTTCCTCTGGGTCACTCAGGCAGGTGCAGGGGTCCAAGGACCTGAGCCATCTTCTACTGTTTCCCAGGCCATAGCAAAGGGCTGGATCGGAAGTGGAGCAGCTGGGACTCGAACCGGCGCCCATATGCAGGCAGCAGCTTTACCCGCTATGCCACAGCACCGGTCCCTAATAACTCTTTTCAATTCCTCCCACCTTTGAAGGTCTGTGAAGTCTCCTACAGAATCTTACGCTATCACTCAACATTGAGGTCATCTTCTCCAAAACTGTTTCCCAAAGCACCCTGTTCAAGATTTGGGCTGGGGTTTCCCTCTGGAAGCTCTCACGGCCTCTGCTGCCCCACGGTGCTGCGTGGTCAATGAGCTGTAAGGGTCATTCCTGTCATGACTTTTCACTTCCTTAATGATAGTTTTCATTTCTTCGCTATCACCATAGTCCTCATGCTTAGTACAGAGGCCAGGAGTTGGGAAGCCTCATAAATGCTTGAGAGATCACTTGGTGACTGCTTTTTCTTTGTGGAAGTAGATTCCGGGGGCAGAAAGTATCCTGTCTTTCAACTTGGGGATTACCCAGGAGACCAACATTCATGTCAACAGTATTTAAGGCAACTAAGCAAAGTTCCAAATGCTGGAATTGGCTGCGTAAACCGTATTTATGTCTTTGCCTTTGCTTTAGGACTCTGAAGTTAATGCCTTGATTTTAGGTTTGCCTTATTTTCTCACTTTATTCTCTTCACTACATGCACTAGTGCATGCTTTGACAATTTGCAGTGAGAGTGACACAGAAGTCTTGTCTCCACGTTTCAAAGAAATGGCACTTGTCTTCTTTTCCAAAACCACAGTTGAGCTTCTTAAAGCTTTCACTAGAAATCTCTCTCTCTTGCTTATTTGGCTTTTGGTCTTGCCAAGGATTCATGATGAAAAGCATACCTTTTACCTGTGCAGAAGTGTCTGACAAGCCCTCATGTTAACAAGCAAATCAACATTTTACATTTACAACCACACCAATTTTTATATTCTTCTCACATACCCATTTCCTTAGCATACAGAGTGAAAAAAGTAAGCGTTTTTTGAATAATTGTTATTTGCCTTGAAGTTTTCAAATGTCGATCTCCTAGAGGCAAGAAAAAAAAAAAAAAACACAACCTCCCTTCCTACATTTAGTCACTGCTGTTAAGAACTCCAGTCCCTTCTCTTTAATCCTAGCGATGCCAAGAGGCAAGATTTTTGGACAGAAGGAAAAGCTGACTTGTTTTCTCTGGGTTTTGGCTGTGACTTAGACGTCGCTTTGTTTTATTGTAATAGGATATGTTGGCATGAAAGCTGAAGTGGATTCCAAGAAGTATAGGCTGGACTTTTTATTGGCATATCAAACAGAGACTCATTCAGGCCATACGTTAGTGAGCAGCCAAGTAATTAATAATAACACACGTGGAAGAAAATGAGTGTTTTGGTTGAGCAGGAGAATAAGGAGTCAGACAAAGACCCAAGATTCATGTCCTTGCCCTCTGCGGCAGCAAAAGCAATGTTATGAATAGCATTTAACTTGAATTTGCAGCAAACTGCTGCTTTTATCATAAACAATTGCCAGATGGTATACATTATCTTTCTTTTTTCTCCTTTCACAAAAGCGGCATTAATTGCAGAGCAGCCCAGGGCTCCACTCAGCTCATCAGTGTGATAACACTTCATGACCCTGATTAGCCGTCAGTCTACTCAATTAAAAAGATCATTTAGACATTCACCCAATCATTTGCCTATCGAGCCACCTGGGCCTCTACCAGGGGCTCCATTTGTAACATTCTCCTGCCCTCTCTCATCTTGCCTGGCTTTTTTACATATCTCCAAAAGACGTAATTGAATTAAATAAAGCGTCTCAGGGCAGCTGCAACATCTGCTGTTTGTGGTATGTCAAGCCTTCAGCATTAAAAACAGTTACATATGCTCCAAATTAGCAGGTCGCGGAGATGAAACAGTCGATGATAGTGTTTTTGTGCCAGCGTGAGAAGCAGCTCACAGCTGTGTGCAATTTACAATTAAAGGCTTTATCAGAGCTCAATTGTACTAGTGAATCAAGTGGTGAGAGGTCAGTTAGTGAATTAGACCAATTAGAGCTTGTACAGTTAAATTATCTGTCTTATTACCTGCTGATAAACAGCCTTGTCATATCTTCACTGCAGTGGTGAAGCTGAGTGAGCTTTATGAGTGATGATGCAAGTTGGCTGTCGTGGAACTTAGTGGTTTCCAAAATCAAAACCTATAGCAACCAAATGGCTTAAATAACCTTTTAAAATAGCTGGAAGACAGGGAACTAGGAAATGGTTAAAACTCCTGCGATTAAGTTGGTTATATCTAACTGTGAACACCTTCCCGGGTATGAGATTTTTAAAAAGCAGAATGACATTTGACTCACCAAACTTGAGTTTCAATTAATATCATCTCTAATGATTTTAAGTTATTCAAAGAGAATTAAGGTAGAGCAAAATTGTGTTTGGAAAACATAAGAGCCAAGTGTTTCAAATCGATGGAGGAAGGCACATAGGCCCTCATGGAAGAGGGGATCCATTTCTTTAGGAAAAGCAAATTAGTTATTCTCACAATCAAAAAATACGCATAGTTCAGAAATTGTGAATTCTTTAGTAGGGCAAGCCACACCCATTTTATGCTTCTGTACATGTAATGTAAGGATAGGTATCAATAAAGATTGTGTTTCAATATTCTAAGGTGAAATCATTGGTGAATTATTTGTATTATAATTTTTCACTGAATGAATGTCCATCTTTTCTCTACTTGGCCAGTTTTCTTGTCTACTTGATCTTATGATTATTGAGTTACAAAGCCTTATGATTAAACAGATTATCATTGGCCAGGCAAATCACTGACGTCAATCAGACTGAAAAAACTAGTCCCACAATCATTCTAGATTCCTTCTTGGATCAGTGGTGAGAAAGAAATGTGGAGAACACATCTTAAATAGCACATGGTTATAGCCTCTGGTTTACTTTTTCCTAGAGCAAGGATTTCAAAATTTTGATATTGGCCAAAACTCATGAGAGAGATTTTGAACCATACTTTTCAGTTGCTTCAGTCTTTTCACAACACAACTTCAAGTGTTTTGACTTTTTATTGATTTAATTTTAGTTTTACTAAATATGTAGAACTTCTTCCAAAAATAGGACAGACTTTTGCTTTATAACTTTCTATTTGGGAACAAAATTTACTAAATCAAATAGCAAGGATCACAGTGAACATAATAATACATAAGAGCCAAAAATGCATCTTTCTTTAGAGAAAAATGCTGCAAAATTATTTCATGATTAAGAACCAATATTCTTGGGGCCAGCGCAGTAGGTTGATCCTGCACCTGTGGCGCCGGCATCACATATGGGCGTCGGTTCTAGCCCCGGCTGTTCCTCTTCCAGTACAGCTCTCTGCTGTGGCCTGGGAAAGCAATGGAGGATGGCCCAAATGCTTGGGCCCCTGCACCCACACGGGAGACCAGGAAAAAGTACCTGGCTCCTAGCTTCGGATCGGCGTAGCTCCAGCCGTTGCGACCAACTGGGGAATGAACCAAAGGATGGAAGACCTTTCTCTCTGTCTGTCTCTCTCTCTCTCTCACTGTCTGTAACTCTCTCTCTCAAATAAATAAATAAAATCTTTATAAAAATAGAACCAATATTCTCTTTTTAAAAATGTGTTTGTTGAGAAGCATGTTCAACCCTCTCCTTTGAGAAGATACATGATGAAATTATTCAGTTACTTCAAATAAATCTATGAATATATTTCAGTAGTAGCCAATGTCATCAAAATAAAATGTGTTAGAATAACTTTCAAATGTATCTGGTGGAAAAAACGTGCACAGGGCATCAAAAAGTAGGGCTCCCTATTGCATTTTTCTTATGGTTTACTTCTTTCCATTGTTCCTTTCTTCCAATTTTGCTGTCACCTTTTATGACTTGTTGAATTTGTGTAGAGGTATATTTTGATTCCTTATGCTTTATATTTTGTGTATCTACTAAACATTTCTTTTTTGTCATCACCATAAAGCTTAAATATAACATTTTATAGTTATAACATTCTGTTTTAAGGCAATGACTTCAATCTCATACAAAAATCTTAACTTTAACTTCTTCCTTCCTTCACATGTTATGCTATTGCTATTACATCTTCTTGTTTTGCATATCAGTTAATTTGTTATTGTAGGTATAGTTATTTTTAATACCTACTTTTAAGCTTTTGTAGTAGAGTAAAATGTGATTTACACACCACCATTACACTGTTAGTGTATTCTGAGTCACCAGTGAATTTTATACTCTGGAATGCTCTCATGTTAGTTTGCATCTTTTTTATTTCAACTCCATGAATTCCCTTGGCATATCTTGTAATGTGATGAACTGCATGGCTTTCATTTGAGAATGTCCATCTCTCCTTCATTCCTGGAGGACAGTTTTGCTGGGTATATTAAACTTGGTTAATAATAGATAGATCATGAGACAAAAAATTAATAAGGGAACAACAGTCCTCAACAGCATATAGGCCAAACAGCTCTTACAGGTGTAAACAGAACTTTGCAACCAGAATATAGAATATATATTTTTCTCAAGTACACAGAACATTCTCCAGCATAGATCAAGTATTGGATCACAATAAAAATCTTAACAAATTTCAGAAATAGCCTCAAATACTTTTTATGACTACAATGGTACAAAAGTGTAAGTAAATAATAAGAGGAATTTTGGAAAATTCACATATATGTGGAAATTAAAAAACACACATCTGAAACATAAATTAGTCAAATAATTCTTCTAAAGGGAAATTTCAAAAACTTATTGAGACAAATGAAAATGGAAACATTATATACCCAAACTTAGGATGCAGCAAAATAGTTCTAAGAGGAAATTTTATAGTGATTAATGTCTACGTTAAGGGAAAAAAAAAAAAAGACAGCATCATGCCACACTTCAAGGAACTAAAAAAGAACAAATTAGGCCCAAGATCAGGAACAATAAATATTAGGGAACAAACGAAATAGAGACAAGAAAGGAGAAAGATCAGCAAAGTTAAAAGTGAGTTTTCTGAAAACATCAGCAAAGTTGAAAAGACAACTAAACTCATTGAGAAATAAGAGAGAGGATTCAAATACAATCAGAAAATAAGGCAGAAACATACCAATGAACATCAAAAAAAATAAGGGATTGTAAGAGACTAATATGAGCAATTATATACCAACAATTGGGTAGCCTAGAAAAAAATGGATAAATTCCTAGAAACAGACGACATACCAAGGCCAAATAACAAATAAGGTGGTTGAATCCACAGTCAAATCCTTACAAGAAAAATTTCAGAACCTGATAGCTTCTCAGATGACTTATTCCAACATTTAAGAAACAAATATCAATCTTTCCTAAATTCTTCCTAAAAGCTGTAAATAAGGAAAAACTTCCAAACTTATTTTAGGAGTTCAGCGTTACCCACATACCAAGCCAGATAGAGACACAACAAAAAAAAAGAACGTTAGAGAACAGTATCCCTCATTATTATAAATGCAAAAACCATTAAAAAAAAAAAAAAACAGTGAACCCAATTCTACAGCAAATAGCAAATTGAGACTTATTCTTTGGATACCGAAATGGTTCAATAAGTACAAATCAATTGAGGCACACACTGTATCAGCAGAATTAAGGATAAACATCACATGATCATCTCACAAGTGTCAGGAAAAGCATTTGACACAGTTCAACATCCCTTCATGATAAAATGCAGCAAATTAAGGATAGAAGGAATTTACTCGAGCATAGTAGAAATTGTATGAGAAGCCCACAGCTACCATTGTTCTTAGTGGTGAAAGACTAAAGTGTTTCCCCTAAGATCGGGAACAGGCAAGGGTGCCCACTCTTGCCACTTCTACATCACACAACTCGAGCCAGAGCCAGTAGTCAAGAAAGCAAAATAAAAGGGGTCCAAATTGTAAAGGAAGAAGTTAAATTGTCTGTGTCTGAAAAAGTTATTATCTTGTATATATATATATATATATATATATATATAAAAGATGGCCTCAAAAACAAACAAAATAAGTGTTAGAATTAATAAATTAGGTAAAGTTGTGCCAGATACAAATCAACCTACAAAAGTTGTGTATTGTAAAGTAACAGAGACCTGTGTGAAAAAGAATTTAAGAAAATGAGGGACTGTCCTGTGGCACAACTGATTAAGCTGCCATGTGAGACACTGTTGCACCATACTGGAGTGCTGGTTTGAGTCTGGGCTATTCCACTTCTAATCCATTTTCCTGCTAACTTGCATGGGAAAGCGGCAGAAGATGGTTCAAGGACTGGAGCCCCTTCCACCCAAACTGGGGATCTGGATGGAGTTCTGGCTCCTGACTTCAGCCTGACTCAAACCTGGCAGTTGTAGCCATCTGAGAAGTGAACCAGGAGATGGATGACTCTCTCTTTCTCTCTCTCTACTCCTCCTCCACCATCCCCTACTCACTCTCCCTCTCTCTGTCACCCTGCCTTTCAAATAAACAAGTAAATCTTTTTTTTTTTTAACAGGCAGAGTAGACAGTGAGAGAGAGAGAGAGACAGAGAGAAAGGTCTTCCTTTGCCGCTGGTTCACCCTCCAACGGCCACCGCGGCCATCACGCTGTGGCCAGTGCACCGCAGCTGATCCGATGGCAGGAGCCAGGTGCTTCTCCTGGTCTCCCATGGGGTGCAGGGCCCAAGCACTTGGGCCATCCTCCACTGCACTCCCTGGCCACAGCAGAGAGCTGGCCTGGAAGAGGGGCAACCGGGACAGAATCCGGTGTCCCGACCGGGACTAGAACCCAGTGTGCCAGTGCCGCAAGGTGGAGGATTAGCCTAGTGAGCCGCGGCACCGGCTAAATAAACAAGTAAATCTTGACAAAAACAAAATGATTTCATTTACAATAACATCTAAAACTGAAATTTTAGAACTAAAGAATGGAAAAATGTGCATTGAAAAATCATAAATGATAATGAAAGAAATTGAAGAAGATACAAATGGAAAAGTATACCATGCACATGAATATAATTAGTACTGTTAAGATGTCCATATTACCCAAAAGAATCTTCATATCAAAATTCTGATGGCATTTTTCAAGTAGAAAAAATATCCTAAAATTAATATGGAGCCATGAGAGACCATAAATTGTGAAGGAAATTTTGAAAATGAATTAAAAAGTTAAGATATCTCCTCACAACTGCTAGAATAGTTGTTATTAAAAAGACAAGAAACAACCAGTTTGGGTCAGACATATGGAGAAAAGAGAATAGCCTTTTGGAAAATGGTACAGAGATTCCTCAAAAATGAAAAATAAACTGTCATACAACCCAGAGTTCCCATTAAGTATCAGAAGATACACTTTCACTCTCATGTTCATTGCAGCATTATTCACAATAGCCAGGGCCAGCACTGTGGTTCAGCAGGGGAAGCTGCTGCTTGTGATACTGTTGTCCCCATATCCGAGCACCCGTTCAAGTCCTGGCTGCTCCACTTCCAATCCAGCTCCTTGCTAATGCACGTGGAAAACAGCTGCTGATGACTCACGTGCTTGGGACCCTGCCATCCAGGGGGGAGACCAGATGGAGCCTGGTTCAGCCCTAGCCATCATGGCCATTGGGGAGTGAGCCAGTGCATGGGAAATTCCATCTCTCTCTCCCTCTCTGTGTGTGTGTGTGTGTGTGTGTGTGTGTGTGTGTCACTCTGCCTTTCAAAGAAAGATAAATCTTAAAAATATTTACATTTATTCACAAAATTAAGTTGCCATATGCAATCCAGGCATCCCATATGGGCACTGATTCAAACCCTGGCTGTTCTACTTCCAAACCAACTCCCCGTTAATATACCTGTGAAATAGTGGAAATTGGTCCAACTGCTTGGGTCCCTGGCATGCACGTGGGAGATCCAGACGGATACCCAGGTTTCTGGCTTCAGCCTGACCCAGCCACAGTCATTGTGGCCATTTAGGGAGTGTATCAATGGATGGAAGATCTCTCTCTTTCCTCTCTTTCTCTCTCTCTCCCTCTCTCTCTCTCTCTGTAACTCCGCCTTTAAAATAAATAAAACCTTTTTAAAAATTTACTCACAATCACCAAGATTTGCAAACAATCTAAGCAACCATCAACGGATGAATAGATTAAAAAATAGTGGTATATCTGTGAAATGGACTATTATTCAGCCAAAATTAGAAAGAAATCCTGCTATTTTCCATAGCATGAAGGAGCCTGGAGAAGAACATGCTAGGTGAAACAAGGTGAACAGAGACCAGTACTCACGTGTGCGATGTAAAAGGCTGAATGCATAGGAGAATGGTGGCCGACAGAGGCCATGGGTGGAGGAGATGGGGAGATGCTGACCAAGAGGAACACATTCTGGGGATTGCCTGTTCCATAGCGGTGGTGGTGAATGTGTTATTAATTTGATCCTGGTCATCAGTCCAAAATGTACACAGGGGAACTTTTAAAAGTTTGTGAACAAATAGATTAAAAGAAGTTTATTTTGTGAAAAAAAATTGAGGTGCAATTGTGAGTGCTTGGCTTAGCAGGTAAGATGCTGCTTGGGACACCCACATGCCATATCTAAGTGCCTGGGTTTGTGTGCTGGCTCCTCTCCCAATTCCAGCTTCCTGCCCGTGCATACTTTAGCTGGTAGTTGCTCCCTGCCACTCATGTGGGATATCTAAGTTCACACCTGGGTTCCTTGGCTTCAGCCTGGCCTAGCCCCAGTGGGTACACACATTTGGAGAGTGTGAACTGGCCATCAAATTTTTTTAAAAAAATTGAAAATCATGCATATTTTTCCTAAAATACACGTTTTCAATTAACGTTTTGAAGATCCTTTGTATATCAGATCATCACATTGTACACTTTGAATACATTCAAACTTCATTCTATAATGAAATATTTTATAAAATCAACAAATGAAAACATATATAGAAGTTTTTTCCTTACTATCAGGTACTTTTGAGTTTATATTAACTGATGAGTTACAAGATATTGCATTTGTAATAGGGCTATCTTAGAACCTACATGTACTTTGCAAGGTTTGTTGAGGATGTGGTGAACTCAACAGAGTTGCAGTGACTGGGATTTTTATCTAAAGATTTATCTTTTGCTTCAGGGAACTTTGTTATCGTCAGATAAAAGACACCACCACAAGTTAAATAAAAAGTAATACAACTGAAGAATAATAGGTAATTTTTGTTCGAATGGGTGCAAAGTCTATGGCATAGGTAATCTCATCCTCTCAACACTCCTGTGACGCCCGATTCTGATAGTGGCTATCCACAGTCTACAAATGAGGCAGCCGAGTCTCCACGTGGTTCAGCAGTAGCTTGTCACAGAGTTCAGCAATGCTGGACACTAGTTAAAGAGACCTGGGCCTTTAATCAGTACTCAGCATTGCAAGAGGAGAAAAAGAGACTCCTGTGAACAGATCTCAGCTTTGATTTGTACAGAGGCAGCTGAGAAAGAGCAGGTGGGAAGGAGGTGTGATGGTAGCTCTGTGTAATCAGGGAAGTGAAAATTTACAAAGGGTTAGTCAATGCAAATGGAACTGGCCAGCTGGGTCTGCTCCCTGGCAATTAGCAGTGTTAAGAGTCTATCCTCCCACAGAGGCTGGGAGACAGAGTCCAGTCCTTGGGTGTTGGTGGGAATCCACAGCGGTGTCTTCAGGCAGCCTGTGTGTTTCCTAATGCAAAGCACTCCAAATGGAGGTGGGGTTATCTCAGGGACTTAGCCTTGAGCTGTTAGAACCTTACACAAGGTTAAGGACTACTCAGGAAGACAACACAAAAGAACCTGGGGTTTGGTTAAGGAGACAATCTGTCACTTGTGTAAGATTACATAGCTAGCAAGTAATGAAGCTGCTTAAATTAGGTATTAAGGTAATCTCTGTGCTTCATAAGTGTTCATAAGTGACTTGCACACTCAACAGACTGTCAGAATTCTGTTTCTGAGAGCATGCTCATACAAGAGTACTTCAAAATATTCATGGAAAATGGACGTTAGATGGGTTTGTTTTCGGTGTAAAGCATTTTTAAATCCATGCACAGTTTTTCGTAGCATGCATTTTCACAAACTTTTTTGAACACACCTGTATATGGCACTTTGATGATAACTGAACTCCTCCAAAAAGAGTATGAGGGCTTTACAAAGTAGGTCAAACAAAAATGATAGAAAATTAGCACACATCTTGGATTTTCCACTCTGTACGTCTAAATGAAGAAACATTCGGAGGCATTCACTGAATCCTTCTAAGGGACTTGAACTATTCCACTCATTCTTCAAAGTACTGACAGCATGTGATAGGGTAGAGACAAAGCCTTATCTCTCTGTGCACCATGTAACCTGTGCTGTCATGGTGGTGAAGCATTCTCAGGTTTCTGCTAAGTAACAGCTGAAGACTCTCAGAAACATACAAAAAGGAGGAATTTCCTAGTTTATATATATATATATATATGGGGGGGGATTTACTCCACATTTGGGAAATGGTGATAATTACCAGTTCCATAAGCAAAGCCTGAACCCTGCTTCAAGAAATCCTTTGTCTGGTGCTGATGATGTCGTGGACTTGCCTTATGGATAAGGAGTAGAGCCAAGGGTTTGCAAAATACAGTAACACACTAAATTTTTGTCAAAATAAGGTTTAAAAATAGGAAGCTGTATCAGTAAATAGTTTGGTTTGCTTCCAACATCTTTACTGGTTCCTTTAAGAAACTTGTCAAATGGATACCATATCAGAAAGATGATATGCAATAAAACACAAGGTAGTGAATAACTGGAAAAGCAAACTGTTGTTAATATGATTGCTCTTTTTTGTTTGTTGTTCCATCTAATACACATTTGTAAAAGTAACTATTGTTAGTCGCATTAGAAATTCTATTTACCCAATGAATTGTTTGAAAGTATATTTATACACATACATACATACACACACACACATATATCCTTAGTTTCGCCTTCAACCTCTTCTGGCTTAGAAAAATTCATTTTCTTCTTAGAGGTATAAGAGTGAGGATTCACATTGCACATAAAAAATTAATTCTTGGTCCATTATTATTTCCAACCTGTGTTAATAATGTATTAGATGTGCTTATTGCATAGATACGGATGTATAGATGGGCACATCTGGGTTAGGCTGGTCAGATATGATCCTGAGCTCACTCTTATTACAAACCAAATCTAATGTTTATTGGTTGAACATTATAAGAAATATGACTCAGTTCATATAAGGGCTTTATTCAAAGTGTACTTACCAAAGCCTTGCTTCAGTAAGGACTATATTTCTGATATCGATCAAGCCATATTCCCTTGGTGTACAAATGATTAATTCACCATTAAATCTTGTGTTATGAGTAAGCCACAGAACAACATTTTTAAAAGTATTAAAGTGCAAGTATACTTACATAAAAAGACATAAAACCTTTATGTACATATTACATAATGCAATGTCTATCTTCACAATATAAAAGTACTTTTTAAGATTTGAAATGTTGCATTAATTAATTATACCCAAAGAGACATTTACCTCTCCTTTTGTTGTATCTACCATATACAACAGTACTCCAACTATTTTTTCAGGAATATGGAGACCACGTATTCCAGGAAATAAAATGATTGGCTAAAATAAATGAAGTAAAACCAAAAGGAAATTGCAAATTCTTTAATAAAGTACATCTCATCCCTAAAAACTTATTTTTAATAAATTGTGCATGAAGAGAATTTACTTTCCCATTGAATTATTTTATCAAATGAAAACAGATGATATTAATCTATTTCCAAGTATAAGTGCTTCTGGTAATCTCTTCTCAGCATTTTTAAGTGTAAAGAGCAGTAGAACAGGTTTAAATCATTTGAAAGTGACTCTGTACTCTGTGCCTGGACCACCAACTTAGGCAGGAAAAACCATCATCTGTGAAGACAAGGAGCTCGCTGTTTTCAGTCACCTCTGTGAGCCTTCCATCCAACACCAGAGCAGCAGGACTGCTTTGTTCCCTGCTGAACCCCTCTACTCTTTTCATATAGAGTTTATTGGAGCATGTTTGCCTCTGCTAAAATGTCGCCAGCCACTGCATCCATACTGTCCTCATGATTCCTCCATACGTTATTGTTCCTCACTTCCAGGCATTTGCCTGTGGTTAAGTTCTTGACGTGGCCATGCTGTCTCCTACTGATCCTTCAGTGTCAACCTAAATTCACTTACGAAGTCTCTGACTCCTTCATCCACTCAGTAACATTTTCTTGAGTCCCTGTGCGATGCTGGATATTGGTTTAAATACTGGTAATACAATGGTGGGCAAAGTATCCATAACTTCTACCTACATGAATTTTATCATCTTATAGGGAATATAGTACAGTCCTTCTTTGACCAGGGGTTTTCTGGAAATAGTATCTTATAAAACCTGAGTTGATTGTCTGTGGTATTCATTTGCAGAACTCAACATGGTGATAGCCAGCAGGATGGTCTAGGCGGCAATGCCCTTTGAACCATGGCCCTGCACACCGGTCTCCTGTTGTATCATCCAAGACTCAATGGTCTTTCTACAATGCTGGCTCTAAGCTTAAGAACCTCTAGTTCCACACAGGTAAGCTATGACAATTGGCGACAATATAGCATTATCAGTGGATAGATTTTCAAAGGGAAGGCTTTTGGTTAACTCTGATTCTTCCACTGATCATGTCTTTTTTTTTTTTAATTAGTTTATTTTAAGGGCAGAGTTACAGAGCAAGAGAATGAGAGACAGAGATATACCTTCCCTTTGCTGGCTCACTCCTCATATGGCTGCAATACCCAGGACTGGGCCAGGGTAAAGCCAAGAACCTGGAACTTCATCCGGGTCTCCCACATGGATGGCAGGGTCCTAACTACTTGGGCTTTCTTTCACTGATTTTCCCAGGTGCATCTGCAGGGAGCTGAATTGGAAGTGGAGCAGCTGCGACTCAGACCAGCACCTACATGGGATGCCAGAGTTGCTGGCATCAGCTTCACCTGCAAAACCACAATGCCAGCCTGCATGACCTTTTTGAAGGAATCCAAGATTACCAGCTGGTCAATCAGATCTCACCTTTCACTAAACTCTGAATAGAACTTTGTCTGCCAACAACATCTGCTTTTGACTTCCCAGGGCATCTAGTTTTGCTGTTTCCACTTTCTGGGATATCCCTTTGCTTCTTTGTTGATTTATGTCTCAAGGCCAGTGATTTGATCAGAAATAGTACTCTAACTCAAATCTCATTTAAGTTGTGGTGCTCACTCTTTCCAGGATTTCTTTTGTGACTGCTACATTATACATCAATTGTCCCCCAGGACAGGCAAAGCCTTGGTTTCAATACTTACTGCATCCTAGTTCAATGATCTCTTTTGAATGGCATGGCCTTATTTTATGTCCCCATGTATATGTGTTGAACCAAAAACCACCTTGTAACAAGGTCAGCTTCTCTAGTGTGTGTATAACTGTTACGCACTTTCAGGGTCATAACATGGAGAATTTATTCTTTACAAATGGGACTTGGTGTGCCCAAATTTGGAATTTTCTTGCTGAGATGCTTACTTTCTAGAATCAAGAAATACGAACTCAGTTCCTGGCATGACTAAGGGTTCCCCAAATATGGATGAATCCATTTTCTAGAATAGTAAACTTTCTCTCCATGTGTCTCTCAGATCCCATGGGTGACGGAGCCATCCATGGGAGAAATGAGCCCTCTTCAGTACATCGGGGGCATTTCCTGCTTTGGTCACACTTGTTATTCCGGAGAAGAGTGGCATCCTACTGTATCAGTTGGCTTGCACTGCATTCCCAGCTTTGAGTGACTTAATTGCCAGTGTTCTAGTGCGCTTTTACAGCAGAGTTGCCAACTTTTCTCTCCGGGTTTCAAGGACACAGGTTTAAGGAAAACAGTGGGCCTCTGTTTGTCTCAATATCATTGTCTTGTACAGGGATATGAAGCTTTACTTTCAGATATTGGCAAATCTAAATGACATTTTAGAAATGCAGGATTATAATTCCCAATGAGTCGTCTCTCTCTTGCATTAGACAGACAATAAATTCATTGTGAACTTGGTGGAATTTTGTAGCCAAGTAGAAGGTTAACTATTCTTTCCTCTTTGCTTGTTTACCCAAAATAAATCAACTGTAATTTTTTACAGACAATGATGTGTAAATTATATGAAAGTTAATTTGTTACTTTGTATAGTTCAATGTTATGTAAATATTTTTAAACATATATTAAAATTAGACCTGATATATAACTGCAGAGATTACTACTTCATTACTAAATTCATTTAAAAACAATCTTTGGGGCCAGCATTGTGGCCTAGTGGGCATAGTCACCACCTGTGTTACCAGCATTCCGTATGGGTGCTGGTTCAAATCCCAGCTGCTCCTCTTCTGATCAAACTCCCTGTTAACGCACCTAGGGCAGCAGTAGAGGATGGTCCAAGTCCTTGAACCCCTGCACCCATGTGGGAGACCCATAAGAAGCTCCTGGCTCCTGGCTTTGGTCTGGCCCAGCCCTTGCCATTGCAGTCATTTGGGAGTTAACCAGCAAATGGAAGATCTCTCTCTCTCTCTCTCTCTCTCTCTCTGTATGTGTGTACTCTGCCTTTCCTTTCAAATAAATAAAACAAATATTTATTTAAAAAGGATACCTAAAAATAAACAAAATAACTGTTTTTTGAACATTTAATCAACAAATTAGCTGGACTCTGAGGCTACACCAGTGAATAAGCTCCTGCCTTCACAGAACTTGCTTTCTAGTGTGGAAGAGAGGCTACATGTAAGTGTGTGCATATTTCAAAATTGGTTGAGGTAATGACAAGTGCTTTGGAGAAAATACTATGTTTACGTGGATAGAGGGATAGTAGGATAGATAGGCCCCTTTAAACAGATGACATTTAAACAGAGACGTGAATGCACAAGGAATACCAACCAACAGTCAGGCTGTCTGGAAAAAACAAACCCAGGCAGATGAAAAGCAAACAGAAAGACCCTGGAACCAGGCCAGAGTTTCTGCAGCATGGGCATTCATGTAAGAATCTGTAAGCCATGGAAAGAAGTTTGGAAGTTATGGAAAGAAAATAGCAGTTCCTGGAGCATTTTAAGGGGAGGCGTACTGTGATGCGGTTTGTGCTTTAAAGGGGAGTGAGAGCCCAACCTCAGACATGGACAGGATAAAGCAGATGGAGGAGGCTCTTGCAGCAGAGCTGTTGGCAGTAAGAGAGGCCACACAACAGAACCACAGTGATGCAGGCGGTGAGAGGTCATAAGTTTGTATGATGGAGTCAGCGCAGGGAGCACTGAACAAAGGAGCTCAGGTAAGATTTGGTCTGAGAAGTTGAGTAAACATGCTTTGCTGTTTATGATCATGGCAGAGGCTGGGGAAGGAAAAGATTCGTGGAGCAGAAAGGTGAGCTTGCAAGTTCTGCTTCAGGTACGTCACAGGTCCCCAGTCCTTGCACTGAACCCAAGAGTTCCAGGCATCGGAAGGAAACTTCTTTTTCCCACAACCACCTCCAACCAACAACTCCGTGTTCAAATACACCCTAAGGGTTTTTTTTCTAGGTACTGTTTGTATGAAAGTTTCCCTGATGTTCTGAGTCATTTTCCTTCACACACACACACACACACACACACAGTCAATATAATAACCAACACCATCAAATTCTCCCAAACTGATAACTTCTGTTTCCCCCAAGTCGGTCCAGCAGCAAGAGGACAAATGGGCGACTGCCTTCTCTCTTTCAATAACTCTTCCACTCTAGCCAGTTGTGGCTTCTGCCACACCAAGAGCTTGGGCCAGCTGTTCAGCACCTGTTTCTTCTTAAGCAAAGTCTTCTGCAGGCCAAACTACAGCCAGCAGAGCTCCTGGCCTCTTTGCTTTGTGAGAGTAAGACCTGAGCACACAACTGTTGTTTTGTTTGTTTGTTTTCTGGACTCCTGTTCCGTCATTATCACATCATTATCCAGCACCTTATTTTGCCACAAGAGGGTAGTTGCTACTGAATTTCTTGGGCAGTGAGCAAACCCAAAACTGAAACCGTCCCATTTCTCCATCGTACTGCACCTGGTAGGCCCTTAGGTTTGATGCGTGAATGGATAGAGCAGAGAGGGGGAGGTGAGAAACTCTCAATGAGTTCTTACTCTTTTCTGATGAGAGACTTTCCCCAGCATCCTTTAGAGTTGCCTCCTGAAATCTCACAATGCCAGCAGCTGGGAACCATGATTAAGTGTCAAGACGTGTGGGTTTCGCCACTTCCTAGTACTGTGACTGTAGACAGATTGTTTGACATTCCTGATCACATTTCCTTGTTGGGACTCAGTACAATAAGCCCTGCCTTCCTCGAAACGTTGTTGAGATCAAAGCGGATCAGCCTGTGAAAGCTCTTTGTGGAGTTCTGCTCGGGGCAAGAGCACACGACAGTCTTTGGTTCCCTTCACTCAGGGCATAATCTAGGTGTAGAAATCGGCTGTGCTCTTCTCTTTAGCAATGAGTGCAATTGTTTGTCATGGTTTATGCCAAGACTTGTGGGCCATCAAAGAAAGAAGTACCTTTCTCTGAAGGGAGGAGAGAACTTCCACTTTGACTATGACCTTGTCTAAATAAGATCGGAGTTGGTGAACTCAAAAGGCTTCCATAGCCTTGGCAGCTCATGACAAGAGCCTCGGGTGATTACTGACATCATAAATAAGAGTGTCAATTGTTAAATCAATGACAGGAGTCACTGTGCACTTACTCCCCATGTAGGATTTCTGTCCTTAATGTGTTGTACTATGGGAATTAATGGCACAAACAAGTTCTTTATGCAATCCTTAACTCATGGTCTGCACTATTGCTTTCTTCATAACAGTATCAGTAGACATCAAAACATGTTAAACATGACATTTCAGCCAAGAAATTATTGTTTTAATATGTTTCTATTTTGAAGTTTTATTTATTTATTTGTAAGTCAGAGTTACAGAGAGAGAGAGGTAGACAGAATGAGATAGAGATCTTCCATCTGCTGGTTCACTCTCCAAATGGCCACAATGGCCAGAGCTGTGCCAGGCCAAAGCCAGGAGCCAGAAGTTTCTGCCAGGTCTCCCATGTGGCTGACAGAAGCCCAAACACTTGGATCATCTTCCACTGCTTTCCCAGGCTATTAGCAGGGAGCAGGATTGGAAGAAGAGCAGCTGGGATACCACTGGCTCCTATATGGAATGCTGGAGTTGCAGGAGGTGGCTTTGCCCGCTACACCACTATGCTAGCCCCTGTTTCTATTTTTAATTGTTTGATTTTCCATGAATAAAGAAGATATTTTTTCCCAAAAGGAGGCACAACAAATGTTTTTTAGTTGTTTCTATATGAAATTATTCAAATTCTATCACATAATTACCTAATGATATACAGTTTGTTAGGAAATGGATATGTGCAAACTAAAACATACAATTGTACATAGCAAATGGGGTCTGGTTATGGCTGGTGTGGTGGCATAGTGGGTAAAAGCTTCTGCCTGAGATGCTGACCATGGATAGGTGCAAATCAAAGCATATAATTCTTATAGCAAAAGTGGTCTGGTTGTGTATGGTTTCCCACTAAAAATTGTAATGACTGCATTTACCTTAGGCTTGTATGTTCATTTTTATCCAAGGACCCCTGTAGAGGTCTGTGAATCATGGTGTAAAACCTTTGACCCAGAAAGTCTAGACTGAGCCTCCCTCTATTCTAAAAATTTGGTTTGTATATATTTGACCTTCTTTCTCCATTGTTATTTAAACTTCTTAAAAGCACCTAGAGGCCAGTGCCACAGCTCACTAGGCTAATCCTCCGCCTTGCAGCGCTGGCACCCCAGGTTCTAGTCCCGGTCAGGGTGCCGGATTCTGTCCCGGTTGCCCCTCTTCCACTCCAGCTCTCTGCTGTGGCCAGGGAGTGCAGTGGAGGATGGCCCAAGTCCTTGGGCCCTGCACCCCATGGGAGACCAGGATAAGTACCTGGCTCCTGCCATCGGATCAGCGTGGTGTGCCAGACGCAGTGTGCTGGCCACGGCGGCCATTGGAGGGTGAACCAACGGCAAAGGAAGACCTTTCTCTCTGTCTCTCTCTCAGTGTCCACTCTGCCTGTCCAAAAAAAAAAAAAAAAATCACCTAGAGACAGTTTGGCGCTCACGTGACCAGCCTGTCAGGCAGAGCGGTATTTCAACAGCATTTCAACAGCACAGAAGGGGCTTACACGACACAGCTAGTCTGGTTCAGAGCAAGACTCCAGGAGAGCAACCACTGAACTCATACTAGAAACCAGAGCCCCTTGCTAGGTTAATGACCTACATTTTATAAAATAATATTTGTTTTTTAACTGCTCATTTGTTATCTTTTGCAAAGGTCATAAAATGTAGAATTGCAAGCTGATGTTCTCATGGAAGATTTTAAGTATTTTTCCCTCTAAGTCAGCCTAACGCTTTCTGACAACCCTAAAGAACCCACACGTTTGTCTACACTGACCACTACACAGAGTTTATTCACGAAAAGCTGCTCAATCTCCTGTTGTTAACTTTGATTCCATACTGCTGTGATATCTTTGAAAATATGATTTCAAGTTTGTATAATAATAGGGAATTTAAAATGGATTGGTTTAAACAAGCAATGATTTAAAAGCACTCCAAAGCTCTGTACTGATTTTGGTTTTGATATTTTGGTTATGCAGATAAGAAACTCTCAGAAGAAATAACTGAGATGAATAACAACAATCAATGAATACATTACTTCTCCTAATTGTGCAAACAGTCAAACTGTGTAAAGCATAACCGTATTGTTGCTTCAGCTGTTCCTATCCCCACTTAGAGGGAACCATGGTGGTAGAATGAAGTTCATCCTGATCATCCCTTTCCAAACACAGGATTTTTTTTTTCCAAAAATGGGAAAAAGAAAAAGAAACAATCTCATTGTCACAAATTGTTCTGCCAACATATCAAATAATTAAAAAAAATCTTTTCAACTGTAAAACTATTTGGAACATAGAAAAAGAAGACCAGCGTTTCTATTTATCCTCTTAGCATATCCTCTTTTTTAAAAATACCACATATCAGGGCTGGCGCCGTGGCTCACTAGGCTAATCCTCCACCTGCGGTGCTGGCACCCTGGGTTCTAGTCCCCGTCGGGGCTCCGGATTCCGTCCTGGTTGCTCCTCTTCCATTCCAGCTCTCTGCTGTGGCCCAAGAAGGCAGTGGAGGATGGCCCAGGTCCTTGGGCCCTGCACCCGCATGGGAGACCAGGAGGAAGAACCTGGCTCCTGGCTTCGGATCAGCGTAGCGCACTGGCCCTAGCGGCCATTTGGGTGGTGAACCAACGGAAGGAAGACCTTTCTCTCTGTCTCTGTCTCTCACTGTCTAACTCTGCCTGTCAAATTAAAAAAAGATACCACCTATCCTTTAGCTTCTATCTTACCCCTCATCTAAATATAAAAGCAGAACCATAAATAAAATATGGCTAGATGGAGATCGGTGGTGTCTAAAATAGCAGGATGGCTCCCAGCCTCACAGGCATCCTGCTTTCCCACAAGGTGCATTGTGTTGTCAATGCCAGGAGTCCTAGTCCATTCCATTCTCCCCCAGTGCTGGACCACATCCCTGCACCTGCTCACTTCCAGCCACTAACAAGACTACACCAAGACCTGAAATTCCTAGAGCCCGCTGAAGTACCAGTGCAAGCTTTCCGTGTTGGCTTTTAGTATTCTCCTCAGTTATTTCTTCTGAGAGTTCCTTATCTTCGTAAACTCCTATCTGCAGTTCAGCGATACTATATTTTCTATAACATTTTTCTATACTGTTAATGCAGGGTTAGAGAAATGCCCACATGTGTTAGCTCAGTACACTGAATTGCCAAAAAAGAAATTAAAGAATGTACACCGTAATCTTCAGTGATAAACGTGGACTATTACAAAACAATACTCCTGAGCTTAAAGAATCTTAACTACTTTATGAAAAAAATTGGTTTATTTTTTAATATTTTATTGTGTTTCAGCTCTTGAATGTTTTGTTTCTATGAAATTTGCACCTATTCGATGATCATCTGCAAACTCCCCACTCATTTAACCAGAGAAACATAGAAATATATAGCTTATATTTCTATGACTCCTTTAGCCAAATCAGTCTATTACAAGACTCAATTTTGAAAAGGAGAGATAGGCAGATACTACAAAAAGAACCAAATGTTAATCTATTTCCATAAGCTTTGAAATATGTGGAAATCATAAAAACCATAATAAACTAGGCTATAATCTCTTCCTGAGAAACAATAACAACAACAAAAAACACCGACATCCTATTTTCAGGGTTTGGAACTTAATGCATCTTACCTCCAGCTGAGGAATACTGAAAGCGTACCCTTCATAATCATGGTAACGAATTTCAGGATTTACCTCTGGCCCTATCACCTTATTATTAGCTGAGTCTAAGGGAAACAGCAGAATGTCAGCAGGAGCAATGACTCCTCTGCTTGAGATTGGACGAGATGAAGCGTTTACTGATTGGAATGATTTATGAGTGAAACTGCGGAAAGTGAGATGCTGTTTAAAGGGCACAAATGGCATATTTAACTTAACTCTTGGTTCTACTCACTAGAAAACTCCTGAGTACTCACTGACTTTATATCTCATATGTATATTAAAACTGGAGGTAGTTACCTGAAATTTTAATGGAAACTCCTTGTATATCAAATTAATTTCTCCCTTTTATGAGCTCATTGAGCAGCTTATTTAAAATTCTGTTATAGTTTATTCCTAGCTTTTGCATCCCTGTCTTCTCCACTCAACATCCGTGCAAACAGTGACTACGGTTTGCTCATTGTGGCCTTGTTTTGTGGCACTTCCAATTACATGAACACAACTGAATTAAAATACAATCTAACATGGTTGCATAAGGCAACCTATGATTTCTCTTATTTTACCATTTGCTAAAGCTACTAGAAGACCATATAATAAATAAAACTAAAAAAACCCAATGATTTATTGTTATTTATAATATAAACATTAAAAGTATACTTGTTATGTTTAGTTCCCATAGTTCTAGAGATAAAACTTTGAGCTGTAGAGTATTCTTGGCATCCAGATGTACATGTTTCCAAGCATGAACTCTTGAACCCAAATTCCGTGATGAACTCATGACAACATAGTGAATGGCACCAGAAATGTAAAGAGTTTGGCCAAGTTTCTATACATATAGAATATTTAGAAAAGAGTAAAAGGTCCTAGAAGAATTTTGGGCTTCCTTTTTGTGTGGTTTACCTGGAAATACCATCACATGCTTTAAGGAACTGTACAAACACACCAGCCCTTAGTCTAAATTCTAGTTCAGTGCCTAGAGTTGGAGAAGAAGTCAGTGACAAAAATTTTTCTTTACTAATTTGGAAATTAAGAAAGTTTCTGATTTAGAAAATGAAAGTATATGTCAAAAACAAATGTGAAATTTTTATAGAAATATTGTAACACTTTAATGAATTCCTTTCATTGATCCATTTAAGAAAATCCTTGCGCCAAAATACATAGAATTGGCCGGCGCCACGGCTCAATAGGCTAATCCTCCGCCTGCGGTGCCAGCACACTGGGTTCTAGTCCCAGTCAGGGTGCCAGATTCTGTCCCGGTTGCCCCTCTTCCAGGTCAGCTCTCTTCTGTGGCTCGAGAAGGCAGTGGAGGATGGCCCAAGTGCTTGGGCCCTGCACCTGCATGAGAGAGAGAAGCACCTGGCTCTCTTTGGATCAACGCGGTGCGCCAGTTGCAGCAGCCGTTGGAGGGTGAACCAATGGAAAAGGAAGACCTTTCTGTCTCTCTCTCTCACTGTCCACTCTGCCTATCAAAAAAAAATACATAGAATTGTACACCAAAACATATAGAAATAAATGATCAATTTCTTTTCAACATTAAATAAGTTTTGTTTTTATTCATATACAGCAAATTTTAAGATAGTCATATCATTAAAAGTACAGTAGTATATCATTCTTTATAATTTGACAAAGATTTACAAGGTTTTGAAAAAATACTATATCTGTAGCAAAACAAATAGGGACATGCATTCCTTTTTTGAGTTTTAAAAAATTTAGCTCCCACATGTAAAGAAGAAAACATGCAGTATAAAATATTATACACATCCTCCCAGGAATTTACATTGCTATAGATAGAATATTATTATATTTATATAAGAATTGTGTCAAAAACCTAATTACCTAACTAATGAAGCAAGGAAAGCATACTAACATGGACTATTTTAATGGATAAAATGATATTCATTAAAACTTACATTTACTCATTCACATATGAACTAATATATACACTGTTTCCTTTCGAAAATAAAAACCTTTTTATTATCATTGTAGTTTTCTTTTTTTTTATTTGACAGATAGAGTTATAGACAGAGAGAGAGACAGAGAGAAAGGTCTTCCTTCCGCTGGTTCACCCCCAAATGGCCAATACGGCTGGCGCTGCGCCAATCTGAAGCCAGGAGCCAGGTGCCTCTTCCTGGTCTCCCATGCAGGTGCAGGGGCCCAAGCACTTGGGCCATCCTCCACTGCTTCCCCAGGGCATAGCAGAGAGCTGGAGTGGAAGAGGAGCAACCAGGACTAGAACTGGCACCCATATGCGATGCCAGCGGAACAGGCGGAGGATCAACCTAGTGAGCCACGGCGCCAGCCCCACCATTTTAGTTTTTAATGCTACAGAAAAAACCTCTGAGTCAGGATTGTCGCTCCCCGTCTTCGTGGAGGAACGACACAGGACCCTGCGCTGTTCTTTTGTCTGCTCGGCTCTCCCCAGGTTTGCTGCTGGTTCTTCCCGGGTTGGCTGCCGTCCTTCCACCTCCATGGAAGGGCGGTTCCCCCTAGCCACTTTCCCCACTTTCGCGGGGGAGCGGCACACCGCCGGCCGGCTCTCTTGGGGGCTGCACAGGTGTTCCTTCAGATAGATGTTCCCGGTGCATGTTGTCTCTCTCTTCCTTTATAGTCCTCTTCCACCAATCCCAACTCTGCTACCCACACGCCGAGTACACTGCTCTCCTCCAATCAGGAACAGGTCCTACAGTCTATTGGTTGAACTGGAGGCAGCTGTGTAGAAGCTGTTTCTCCCTTCTCAGCGCCATATTGTGGGAGAGCAGATGCACAGAACAAGTCTTAATTCCAGTAACTTAGTCTAGTCCGGGTTGCTCCCCACAAGGATGAGTAAAAGGGCAGTCCACTAGTAACATTTGCCCTGTGAGAAAATAAACTGTCACACCAGGATATTTCCATTCACTGGAAAACGAAATACATGAAAGCATGAAAAGTGTTGGACGTGATTAGAGTCTCCACCATCAATATCCCAATGTCCTGCCTGTTCCTGTACTGAATGAGAGAGTTAAGCAATACCAAAAGTAATTATAGAACATTTATTTAATCATATAAAACTCATGCTGCCTAGTAATTTTGCAAGTTTCTTAGGATTAGCGGAGTTCTCAGTCACTGATTTTTTTTGTAGATCCTTGCAACTATCTGGAACCTTTGTATGTTCTGCAAGGTTCATACCCAGTTGATACCATATGACCCAATGAAGACTCACTGTAACTTAGACACTAAAACTGAGGTTCAAAATAGTAATGTTCACTTATGTTGGGCTAAAATTATTGTTTAATATCAAATTATTTTGAAATAAAATGAATTTTTTAAATCTAACCTCAGAAAAATGATTTTAAGTGTAAAGATGTTCTTTACAAATTTCTAATAGATTTTATTTAGCTATTTCATAAAACAATCTCCACTTAGAAATTTACCTCCTAGAAGAGAATCTCAGAAATCAATTTTAATTTGGAACACTTATTAGACCTTTAACCTAAGAGCTTAGCTATATTTCTAATCATGATACAGCTGACTAGTAGTGCCAGATCCAAAAGTATTCTCAAATACGAAACATAATACTCCTCTTAAAGAAACATCAAATGGAAAAGAACAATGAAAAAGTGTTTAAAATTTTTTTGAGAAACAAATGATGCTTGTACATTTGCATAGGGCATGGTGTAATACTTCAACACATATACACAGCATGAATTGATCCAATCAGGCTATTACTACTCACATTTGCTTATCGTCTTAGGCTAGGAGCCATGATCTCCTTTCTTCTAGTTCCTTACAAACTACATGAACTATTGTCATCCCCTTGTGCTATGGAATGTATTCCTGTTGTCTGATTGTGTTAGGGTACCTGTTATCCAACTCCACATCTCTCCCCTACACCCTGCCTTTCTTGGCCCAAGATAATGACAATTCTACATTCAGATGGACTAATTTTAGCTTTCACAAATTAAAAATAAACTGCTATAATTGTCTTCCTGTGTCTGCCTCATTTCATTTAATGTAACGACCTCCAGTCCATCCATTTTGCTGCAAAACACAAGAATTCATTGTTTTTTTCTGACTTAACAATATTCCATTATGTATATAAATCAAATTTTCTTTATTCAAGAATCTGTCTGATCTTGGTTGATTCCACATCTTGGCTCTTGTGAATAGGGCTGCAGTAAATCTGGGAGCCCAGGTATCTTTTTCACATGCTGATTTCCTGTCTTTTTGGTTATATACCCAAAAGTGGGAGAGCTGGATCACAAGGTAGGTCTATTTTTAGTTTTTTGAGGAACCCAGAGACCTTTCTCCAAAATGCCTAATTTGTGTTCCCACCAACAGTGTGTAAGAGTTCCCATTTCTTACAACCTCAACAACAATTGTTTTGTTTTGATTTGTCTTTTTGATAATAGCCATTCTAACTAGGGTGAGATGATACATCATGGTTTTGATTTCTGTTTTCTCTTATGGCTAATGATTGAATATTTTTCATATAGTTTTGCCCATTTGTATGTTTTCTCTTGGAAAACTATATTTTTTTGCCCATTTTTAATTGGATTTTTTTACTGTTGTTGATTTTGGCTTCCTTTTATATCTAGATATTGACCCTTTGTCTCATGAAGAGCTGGCAGATAATCTCTCCCATTATATTGGTTGTCTCCTCACTCTAAACTGTTTGCTTTCTGTGCAGAAGCTTCTTTCTTGAAATAATCCCATTTGTCCATTTTTGCTTGTTTTAGGAGGGTTTTATCTAAAAAAAAAATTGTTGCCTACACCAAAAACTTTGCTTCCCTGTAGTCTAATAGCTTCACATATTTCATTTATGAAAGCAATCCATTTTGTACTGATTTTTGTATACAGCGAGAGGCAGGGCTCAAGGCTAAGTCTTTGAAGCAGTTAACCTTTCTCCAGTATATGATTTAGATATAGTGGATGATAATCAGTTGGCTATGGATGTGTGGGTGTATTTCTGAGGTTTCTATTCTGTTCCAATAGTCTTTGTGTCTGGTTTTTGTTTGTTTATCACTACCATGCTGGTTTGGTAACTATAGCTCTGCAGTACATCTTAAACTTAGGAATTGTGATGCCTCCAAATTTGTTCTCTTCATTCAAAATTGCTTTGTCTATTTGGGATCTTTAGGCTTGCAAATGAACTTTAGAAGTCTTTCCTAGTTCCATGAAAAAAATTATTTATATTTTGGTTAAGATTGCATTGAATCTGTAAATCACTTTGGGAAGTAAGAACATTTTAACAAAATTAATTATTTCAATCTATGAAAATAGGAAGTCTTTCCATTTATCCATTTTCAGTGTCTTTTTCACTTTCTTCCATCAGTGTTTTATAATTTTCATTGAAATGGTTCTTCTTTTTTGTTTAATTTCTTCCTATGTATTATTGGTAGCTATTGTGCATAGGATTGTTTTTATTATTTGTTTCTCAGTGATTTCATTATTGGTGTATAAAAATGCTGACGATTTTTATATGTTGGTTTTCTATCTTGCTACATTACTGGATTTGTTTATCAGCTCTAATAGTGTTTTGATGAATAATGGGATTGAAAAAAATAATTAAAAATCTACATATTCAAAAAATCAAAAATGTTATATATGAAATCAAAAAATCAAAAGTATATATATATAACACACACATATGAGTAATGGGATTGAAAAAATAATCAAAAGCCATATATGTATATGCAAACAGGGATCATTTGGTTTTTTTTCCAACATCTGTTTCTTCTGTTTCATTCTCTTTTCTAATTACTCTGGCTAGAACTTCTAGATCTGTATTGAATAAGACCAGTATGAGTAGATATTCTTGCCTATTCTAGATCTTATAGCTAATGTTTTCAATTCATTCCATTTAGTATGCTGTTGACTGTCCATCTGTCATACTTGGGCTTTATTATGCTGTGGTATGTTCCTTCTAACCTAATTTGTTCCGGGTTTTTATTATGATTAGATATTGAGTTTTATCAAATGCTTTTTCTGCACATATTGATATAATCCTATGATTTTATCCTTTATTTTGCTGATGTGATATAGTAAATATATTGGTTTGTATAAGTTGAGCCTTCTTTCAATTCTGAGATAAATCCCACTTGATTACATGGATAATCTTTTTTTTATGTTGTTGGATTCCATTTTTTTTTTTTTTTTTTGAAAACCTTTGTATCTATGGTCATCAGGGAGATTTATAATTTTCCTTTTTTTGTTGTATTCTTGCCTGGTTTTGAAATCAAGGTAATTAATGTTGGCCTCATGGAAAGACTTTGGAAGAGGTCTTTCCTTCCCATTCTTTGAATAGTTTGTGAAAAAATGATGTTCATTCTTCTTTATACATTTAGTAGAATTCATCAGTGAAACCACCAGGTCTTAGATTTTTGCCTTATTGAGAGACTTTTAATTTTTTTTTTTCAATCCCATTACTCATTATTGATCCGTTCAGGTTTTCTACATCTTCAAAGTTAAATTTTGGTAGGATACACATTCCAAAAATCCATGTTGGTTCTAGTTTTTCTAGGGTATAGTTGTTAGTGATAGTTTCTAATGCTCCTCTATTCCTCATTTCTTATCTCTGATTTTATTATTTGGGTCTTCTCTCTTTTTCTTGATTAGACTAGTTTATGGTTTGTCTTTTTTTTATCTTTTCAAGTAATGAATTCTCCATGTCCTTGATTTTTCAGCTTTTTTAATTTCTGCTCTGAGCTTTGTTATGATATATTATATCACAATTTGGATTTGTTTTGTCCTTGATTTTCTAGGGCCTTGTTTTACAACATTATGATGTTCATGTGATGTATTCCTGTGTTTGTTTGTTTTTTTGTTTTTGATAAGTACTTGCTGCTATAAACTTCCCTCTTGGAACTTCTTTTGCTATGTTCCATAAATTCATTTGTAACTGATCTGTTCTTCCATCCATTAACTGTCATCTTCCACCCACAAGGTAGCGTATTTCATTCCCAATGTTTCAATTGACTTTTTTTTTTCAATTTTGTCTTGCATTTTAGGTAATATCATTTACTCCTGCTTGTGATTCCTTTTTTTCCCTTTTTTAAAGTATTTAACACATAATGATTTTTGTATTCTTTATCTGACAATGTCAAATATTTAGGGGAAGTAGGTTTTTGAAAGGATTGCTTTTGCTTAATCTTAATCTTGGTCATTTTCCCTTAGATGCTTGGTAATTATTTCTATCCCTGGGAGCCCTTGGAGCTCACCTTGGAGATGCTTCCTGGCACTTCCTTCTTTCAGGGGACCAGGAAGTGCCCCTGCAGTGGGTTTTCTCTGGCTCCCCTTGAGTCCTCAGCTCCATCCTGGCATTTCTAGTTTACCCCGTTCTTCCTCACAGTGAGCAGGGTCTCGGTTGCTACCTCATACGCCGAAGAAGCTGATTTTTACCGAAATTCTGACTCTCACAGCTCTGTACTTGGCTTGGACTTTGTCTTATGTGACAAGAAGAGACTTTCTATACAACCTTGATTAACTGTAAGTAGTCCGGCAACACGAAGCAGCATGTATTACCCTAACTTGACAGAGATGCTATTCTCTATAGTGTAAGTAAAGTATATGTACAGCATAGTATAAGGTTGGATTACTTTGTTATATATAAAATCTGACATACTGCTGGCACAACTAAATTGATATTTTCTTTAAAAATTTTATTTAAAAAATAAAAATATTTTATTTAAAAATATTTTATTTAAAAAAATAAAAATTTTATTTGGATACAGCCCTGACTATTGGGGGCATTTGAGAAGTGAACTAACAGATGGGAGAGTTCTGTCCTGTCTGCCCCACCCTCACCTCTCAAATTAAAATAATAACACTAAAACATACTTAACTAAAATATAGTTAAAGCCAAAGAAAATTCTTGGAACAAAAAAATTGAATATTGCAATTTCAAAATAAGGTACTTTGGTATACGTGAATTTCACCTATATCTAAAACTGCTGTAAATTATCTTATCCTTTTAAGACTTACATGTTTCCTGACATCAGCTTTGTAATATATCACTTTTCTCTATGAAATTATAAATGGAAAGAGTTATTTTTAGATAACAGCTGTGATTTTTTTTTTAAATATTCACAGTAAAGGCAAATAAACTGTCTTTAAATAGCAAACCAATACTGAATTCTGAAAATTTTCCTCTTAGTTTTACTCTGCTTGTTTTTCCCTGGCAGCTCTGCCTATGCTGAAAAGCAACGTTTTTTAGGAAAAAAAAAATCTGTAGGTTATAGAAGCAAATGCAGTCAAGTTTCACTACGGGGGAATCTTAGGGCATCAATGACTTCTGTCACTCTTGTTTCACCCTTGAAAGTGAGATGTGGTCAAGATTTTTTTTGACAGAAAACAATGCAGAGTTGTGTGGATCTTTACCTATTTTCTGTTATATTCTGTTCTGCCAGGGAAGAACAGAATCAGCCGTTTGGCTACAATAGAATTAGCAGCCTGTGCAAGGAGAGTATGTGCTGATCTTCATGAAATTAATTACAAGGGATTAAAAAGGAAAGCAGAGTCGGAGTCTGAACTCTGTCACATCAGTAGTCTGGTTAAGATAAGCAACACTGATTTCCTCTGAGTGGATTTGTGCACAATGGGATTTTTTGGGGAAATAAAATCCTCTGCCTTCACATGTATGCGATTGGTGCTTAACTAAACTCGCAGCGACTGTGTGTTTCTTGTCAACTGGACTCCAGGTCCTGTGCAGCTGAGCAGATTACTTAAAAGCAGTGCTTGCACCTCTCGCTGGAGCAGGACTCCCAGCAGCACTGATTCCCGCAGGTGACTAATGAAGATCTTCCAGGAGAAATTAGCCTCTCTGCTCCCTCCTGCATTCGCTGGCCCTGTGGAACTCTCAATCTGCCCTCTGCCTTCAGCAGGCTCCCTGGAGAACACTGGAAACAGGTGTGAGGGATCTTGTCATTAATTGAGATCAGCAGTGTCGGTTAATTAAGTGGAAGTTCTTTAACCTGGCCTTTGCAGACAAAGTTGGCGGAGAGTGCAACATGATTAAAATAAAACCCAGGTTTCTTGTCATCGCTCAAAGTCATTTTTCTTCTTCCTAATTACATTTCTTACATTTTCTTAGGTTGAACTCTTTGAAAATAAATATTAAATGGGACCAACATTTTAGGGGGAAGCTATTGTTTAATCTACTGATATGTAGAACACAGAACATCATGAGAACAGAGCGTCTTTCCACCCCGTGTTCCACATACCATTCCTTCCAAAGGACGCCACTCGATGCATCTTGGGAGAAAAAAAGCTATTGTAAAGCACAGTAATATTAGAAATTCTGGGATCCTTAAAGCCTTCTTTGTTGGGGAACTTTTGTTAGACTAAAACATGACATGTTATGTGTATTATTATAATAATACATTATAATAACAATTATATATTATATAATATATAAAATATTATAACATAATATTTTAATATTTATTCAATATTAAATATTTATTTATTCATTTAATAATATTCTTTAATATTTATTTATTTATAAATATTTAATAATATTTATTATTATAACATAATATATTATATATTATATGATATATTATATATAATTAATATATATTAATATAATATAATATTATTTTTATTTTATATTAAACTTATGATTATATATAATATAATGTATATACTATAATATATTATAATTATATGATATATACTATATAATTATATGATATATAGTTATATAATATATAATTACTGATTTATAAATCAGTAAGATGGCTACAAGAGATATGGCTTCACACATGTATGATATAGCCAACACCAGTATTATTTATTTGAAAATGGACTCTTTTTAAAATTTTTTTTATTTATTTGACAGGAAGAGTTATAGACACAGAGACAGAGACAGAGAGAAAGGTCTTCCTTTCGTTGGTTCACTCCCCAAATGGCCGCTACGGCCAGTGCGCTGCGCCAATCCAAAGCCAGGAGCCAGGTGCTTCTTCCCGGTCTCCCATGCAGGTCCAGGGGCCCAAGCACTTGGGCCATCCTCCACTGCTTTCCTGGGCTATAGCAGAGAACTAGGCTGGAAGAGGAGCAAATGGGACGAGAACCGGTGCCCATATGGGATGCCAGCGCCGCAGGCGGAAGATTAACCAAGTGAGCCACGGCATCAGCCCCCTGAAAATGAACTCTTTTTGTTCTTAAACTTTAGAGCATAGTGTACCAATACAATATTTTTTTAGATTTTATTTATTGATTTGAGAGGTAGAGTTACAGATAAAGAGAGGGAGAAACAGAGTGAAAGGTCTTCCATCTGCTGGTTCACTCCCCAAATGGCTGCAAGGGCCAGAGCAGGGCCGATCCGAAGCCAGGAGCCAGGAGCTTCTTCCAGGTCTCCCACGTGGGTCCAGGGGCCCAAGCTCTTGGATCATCTTCTACTGCTTTCCCAGGCCATAGCCAGGACTAGAACTGGTGCCCATTTGAGATGCTGGCATGGTAGCTAGGTGATTAACCTACTGCACTACAGTGCCGGCCCCTACCAATACAATTTTGTGGGGCTTGCTTAAGAAAACCCTGAATTTTCCTTTTTCAGAAATTTGCAAACTTTTGCCCAGTACATCTATTCTTACTTTTCATTTTTTGTCCGTTAGAATTGTCTTCCTCTTGATGATTCTTTTGTGAATTCCACACTGAGAAGTGGGTTGCTTGCATTCCCCTGGGTGCTGAGATACACCGTGGTGTGTGTGCGTTTTTAAGGCTAAGCTGCCCACTTTATTTTCCAGTCTGGCTTTTAAGTTTGTGTCTGTTTGACATCAAAGTAAACAGAAATCAAGGAAGTTTTTCCTCTAGCATTTCACTGACTGCCATGAGAATATTTCCAGGAGTGACCTGGGGTCTCATCCCTTCCTCAAGATGCTGGTGCTGCTGAGCAGTGACGGAATGTGAGACCCCGTGCCGCCCCCGGGCAAGCGTCTCGGGCAGTGAATGGGAGCGGGAGTGGTGCCCTAACACTGGGCAGGACCCAGCCTGCCTGTCTCTATGCCGTGGCTCTGAACAGAACTCCAGATTGCTGAAACGTAGATGGTAT
Organism: Oryctolagus cuniculus; assembly: GCF_964237555.1. NCBI lineage: Eukaryota > Metazoa > Chordata > Mammalia > Lagomorpha > Leporidae > Oryctolagus > Oryctolagus cuniculus. Next base: position 4,991,799 of record NC_091447.1, read on the forward strand.
TCCCCGAGAGTCTCCTCTGAGGCAGGAGGCAAAGAAATTTTCTAATTTGTCATTATTTGCTTTTACCTTTTACTTCTAACAACCAGCTCCTGCCTTCTTTGAGCCCCAAATTATTTTTTTCTTTAAAAAAAAAAACTTTTAAATAAAAGTCACTGATGGGACAGTCTTTCAAAGGTGAGATCTCATCTTTTAAGAACAGAGACCAGATCATTATTAAGAGTCCAGAGAAGGCCGGCGCCGCGGCTCACTAGGCTAATCCTCCACCTAGCGGCGCCTGCACACCGGGTTCTAGTCCCGGTCGGGGCACCAGATTCTGTCCCTGTTGCCCCTCTTCCAGGCCAGCTCTCTGCTGTGGCCAGGGAGTGCAGTGGAGGATGGCCCAGGTGCTTGGGCCCTGCAGCCCATGGGAGACCAGGAGAAGCGCCGGCCGCGGCGGCCACTGGAGGGTGAACCAACGGCAAAAAAGGAAGACCTTTCTCTCTGTCTGTCTCTCTCACTGTCCACTCTGCCTGTCAAAATAAATAAATAAATAGAGAAGACATTTCTACTGTCAACTGACTTACCTGTCTCTGTGCCTTTAAATCCTTTGAAAGTTATGTAACACTGGGGCCAGTGTTTGGCCTAGCAGTTAAGACCCAGTTGAGATACCCACATGGCACATCAGAGTGCCTGCGTTTGAGTTCTAGCTCCACTACTGATTCCAGCTTCCTGCTAATTCAGATCCTGGAAGACAGCAGGCGATGGCAGCGGTGACCAGGTTCCCGCCACTGTGTGGCAGATCCAAATGAGTTCTTAGCTTCCTGCTTTGACCAGCTTGAGTCCCAGGCGTTGCAGGCTTTTGAGAAGTGAACCAGTGGATGAGAACTCTCTCTCACTGCCTCTTAAATACACAATTTTTAAGGTTTGTCATCTGTATATATTACCATCATGAAGCCTCTGACATGAAATTAATTAAAACATTATTAATATACACAGCATGTTTCAGAAAGAGAGACACTGTAAAATAAAACCACATTTGTGTCATTCCATTTGCTTCATAAAATCTACTGATGAAATTCTAGGAGAAATTCGTGTTGTCTGCTGAAAATTTTAAAAGAAATAAGAGGCAGTACTTTACAAGTACGATTTTATTAAGGAAATGAGTTTTGTTCACTTTAAAGTTATTCAGCAGTTGAAAAATCAATAGTGTTTACCAAAATGTAATGCCGTCATCTGACATCTTCTCAAAGTATTGGGAATCAGGTTTTCATGTTGCAATACAAATCATTGTTTATTTAAAAGAGGCTTGATTAAAAATAACAAAGTCCTTCACCTTCTCCTTTCTTATCATTTGTTTGGAATCTCTTTGATGATTTATATTTCAGACAGATATTGATTTCTGTCTTCTTCTGCCCTATAAATGCCGCTCTATTTTCAGTCAAGTGTGTTGAGCATTAGGTCAGCACAAGGATGGAATAAATAAACCAAAGCGACTTGTTTTACATAAAGCAGAGCAAAGCAGCTCTAAGACACCCAGTATTTTCTGTAACCAACCTTTTGCCTGCCAAATAACAAATGCACAAAACCAAGACTCAGATACAGCTTAGTCAGTTTTCTGTTTCTAAAACGTCTACCTTATTTCAGATTTTATGCTTTCTTAGGACCAATGCAAATGTTTTATCTGTTTTTAAGTGTCATTTTTGGGCAGTCTTCCTAGGCTGAATTAAAATTGTCATGACTTTCTAGAATTCCAAAAAAAAAAAAAAATCCTGGGTATGAGGACTAAGAGAAACACATACTTTTTTTGAGAATAGAGTGCTGCTTTTTAAAATTTTTTTAAAGATTTATTTATATATTTGAATGGCAGAGTTACAGAGAGGCAGAGAGAAGGATCTTCCATCTGTTGGTTCACTCCCTAGATGGTCACAATGGCCAGAGCTATGCCAATTCGAAGCCAGGAGCTTCTTCCAGGTCTCCCACACGGATGCAGGGTCCCAAAGACTTGGGCCATCTTCTACTGCTTTCTCAGGCCATAGCAGAGAGCTGGATCAAAACTAGTGCTCTAGTGCCAAGACTTGAACCAGTGCCCATACGGGATGCTGGCACTGCAGGCGGCAGCTTTACCCACTTTGCCACAGCTCCAATATACTAGAAATATATTCTTTACAACGTCTTTAAGGACCCACACATGCTAAGATTTGGGTGCCGATTAAGTACATGTCAAAGCCAGGGGCTCAGCATGGAGGGGTCACGCTCATGATAACCAGTAAAGTCGCCGCTTTTCTGCCACTGACCACGATGCCATTCCGTTGAAGGAAGGGAATGTACTGAACTAATTAAATATGCTTGTGAGGAGTGCCTACATGAAGGTCACGGCATTGCCTTGGGAAGAGAGAAAGCATCAGCTGAGAAGATCGACTGAGCAAACTCCTAAATAAAAGAAACCCACTTGAGTCCTGCACAGCAAACTCCCATACCTCTCGGCTTCCAAATATAAGGATTTATTTTGTCACTTGGATTCAGGTTTCTCAGGCCGCAGGAAAATGACCTCCTCACACCCATCAGAAATGCTTGCATCTTGCTCCATGGCAAGGGGAAATGAAGGTTGCAGATAGAATTGGCGTTGTTATCAACTGACCTTGAGATGCAGAGATTATGCTGGGTTACCCAAACAATGCGCTCCATGTATCATGTGGCTCCCTATAAATGCCAGAGAGCCAGAGACATAGCGGCGTGAAAGGCACTGCCGCGCCTGCGTTCCCTACCCAGTCAAACCCATCCGCAATTTCTCTGCTCCAGAAAAAGGCGATCATATTTTTTTATTGTTTTCAGATGATAAGTTTGTGATCTTTTTGTGGAAACCTTAGTAGGAAATCTGGACAATGTCCAGCAGAAATATGATGCAGGAAGAGACTTAATGGAAGCCACTCAAAGAAAATGAAGCTACATACTCATAAAGAAAAGTGCTGTATTCACTGAATCTCCACTTTTCCCAGCCTGTAAGAGACATCGCTGAGAAACATGGGAACCAAGAGGAAGGCCGGTCCTAGGCCTTCCTACCCAATCCAAGCAGATGAGCATGGAACCCACTTAGTGTCCTTTCTCTGCCGGAGTAGAGTGCTCTTAAAGTCGACACTTTCCCTCTTCTACATCATCACATTTAACGTTCCTTTACTTGATGACTGACAGTTGGGCAAAGAGAAGGTCAAAAGCTGTTACACATTAATACAGATGAAGATGATGATGAACCACCCTCTTTCTGGCTCTTTCTCCTCTCCTCTCTGTCACTCTGCCTCTGAAATAAATGTTTCAATTGTTAAAAAAATATTTAAAAGCTACAAAGAGTTAAAGTCAGAGTTTTCCCTGAATTCTTAGAGTTACAAAACTAAACAAGCAAAAAGATCTAATGAAAAGAAAGAGAAATCCTTAAATTTCAGGGGTTTGAGGGGTTATCTCAATTGAGACGATGAAAAACAACTGCAAGAACCAGAGAGCAAAACCAAACAGGCAGGAAACCTGCCCCCTCCTTGGGGTCTTGCTCATTCTACTGTGATTCTCCAGAATAAAAGTTTCCACTGCCCACACGGCTTGCTCCCCCATTGTTACTAGGACTATTTTGGTGGGAGACTTTTGCTGTTACCCTACGAAAGTTCAGTGTTCCGTTGTGACTTCCTGCATCCACGTTCGTTACTATCTATGCTCTTGTTAACAGTACTAATAGAAAACTTGCTTCTTACCTTGTTTATTGCTTCTTCTGCTTAAGGACATGCTCACTGCTCATTCTGCTCAATCAGTAGCAGTGATAATGCTTTTTTCCACCACCATGCTCTGGTGCACTTCAGGGACAAAATGTAGAACAGGCAAATCGCCATGTACAGAGACAGCATTGAAAAAGGCTTTGCGCTCAGGCCGTTTCCAAATGATCTGTAATCCAACCAGAGATTGGAACGTCCACAAGAGAGTACATTAAATGTCTGTGAACCAGCTCATCCCAGAGATCTTTTCAGCTTTGACAACTTGCTAACCACATTGTCTCAGGGATAGAAGATCAGCTCCCAATCCCTATGCGCGCTCCACCTGTCAATGAGTGGCTGTTTGCATTGAGATACAATTTGAACACTGGGACAAAGCATGCAACTTGGGTTCTGTGTATTTCTCAAGATTCCTGTAATTAATGTTGCACAGGAGATTAGACCCAAGGTCATGTCCTGAGCACAGAGGAGAGCACAGCTCTCAACACAGACAATGATCCCAGTGACTAAAAGGAGAGCAACTCAAAATCACGGATATGTGGGTGATGTTAGTTCATGACTATCAGAAATGTATCAGTAGTGTTTAAGACACACACATATTTTAAAGATTGTTTAAATGAATGGATGTGCAGAAAAATTCTGTCAGTGATCTATTAGATCTTTTCTAGGGATCTATCCAAATTAACTAACAAAGGAAATTATTTTCTAGATAAATGTGTGATGATTTCATGCTGTAACTTTTCAGTGAATGCTTTTACCCCAGGCAATGTTTCTTTGTTTTATTTTTCTGCCTGAAGAAATTGGTAAAATTTTTGTCTGGAGGACTCAAATCACCTTTATTACTATACAACTTTCCAAAATTTCAAACAAACATCTTGTGAAATTTCCAACTATTATATTGCAATAAATTATCTCTGCTTTTATCAATATCATCTTCAACATGTTATTTTTAAAAATAAATTCTAAATGTTATTAACTCTTTTTATGGATACACAGAACACTATGTCCTAATTCTTCTAATAGCATTCAAGGTGCTGTGTGAATATATTTAGTGAAATAAGCCATTCCCAAATTACAGATATCATATGTTTTCCCTGATCTGGAGTTACTAACATCAAAATGGACATTTTGATATTCAATGATTGTTTACAGCCCTTTTCTGTGAAGGAATAGTGTTTCTTCATACTATTTGTTGAATTCTTATTATAGGGTTAACCTTATGAGTATTAAGTAAGCTGAAAATAGATCTTCATAAAAATTAAGAGTGGGAATAGGAGAAGAAGGAAGAAGAAGGGTTAGAGTGTGGGTAGGAGGGAGGATAGGTTGGAAAGAATCTATGTTCCTAAATCTGTATATATGAAATCCATGAAACTTGTATAACCTAGATAAAATTTAAAAAAATATATTGGTAGGGACCAATGCTATGGTGCAGTGGGTACAGACACTGCCTATGACACTGGCATCCCATGTAGGTGCCAGTTTGTGTCCTAGCTGCTCCACTTCTGATTGAGCTCCCTGCCAATTGCCCAAGTGCTTGGTTCCCTTCTGCCTATGGGGGAGACTTGGCTCCTGGCTTCGGCCTGGTTCAGCTCTGACCATTGTGGTCATCTGGGAAATGAACCAACAGTTGGAAGACCCCTTTCTCTCTGTCTCACCTTCTCTCTTTCTCTCTGTAACTCTGCCTTTGAAATAAATAATAAATCTCAAAAAAAAAATAATATGGGGAAATGGTGGGTCATAGCAAGTCCCAGATAATGAAAAAGCAATGTGTTTTGCCAAACCTTCTTTCCTTTCCACGTGCCTGAAAGTGGAACACCATGAGACACTGGAACTGCAAGCCTAGGGCATCCTGGGAGCTGGTTTCTGAAGGGATGAAAGCTGTGCACGAATCCAACTGGCTGGTGAGAGTCTCAGCACTATGACATTTGCATACTCTGTCAGCTTGTGTTGACCATTCTGAATAACAGAGGGAATAATTACGAAGGAACCATTTGATGTAGAGGCTTCAGAGAGAAAAAAGTGTTCTCATTGAATCTCCAAGAATTGTCTATTGTAAAAAAAAAAAATCAAAGAATTGCAGGAGGGCTGCAGCTGGCTCAGTGGGTTAAGACACTGCTTGCTATGCTGGTGTTGGGCTGCTCAACTTTCAATCCACCTTCCTGATAATTTATCTGGGAAAGCAGAGGATGGTGGCCCAAGTCTTGGGGCCCCTGCCACCTCACCAGAGACTCGGTTGATTCTGCACTCCGGGCTTAGGTATGGCCCAATCCCAGCACAGGCCATTTGGGGAGTGAGCCGAAGAATGGAAGATCTCTCCTTCTCTCTCTCTCCCTCTCTCTCTCTCTCTGCCACTCTTTTAAAAATAAATAAGTATATAAAAAAGAATTGGGACATTATTAAGCATGCTTCTATAATCATGGTGTCATGAAGAGCAAACTGAATAAGAGTTTTAAGGAGATAAGCATTCATTACACACTTATAGTTTGACCATCTGAAGAATTCATATACCATTTACTTATAAATTTATAAATACATAAGTATATATACTTATATGCTTATATAAGTATATATATTTATATTATAAAATGTACCATATAACTAAAAAAACCATGTAAATAAATACTGCATTAAATCTTTCACATAATTTTTAGAACAATACAATTTGTACAGAACACAAAAGTTATGTGCTTATCACTAATGCAGCCAAGATCACAAGTAATTGAAGTGATAGAACTATGATTGTAGCTGGGCCTCTCTCTAATAAGAGATAATGTTTCTTTCTTTCTTTTTTTTTTTTTTTTTTTTTTTTTTTTTTTTTTTTTGACAGGCAGAGTTACACAGTGAGAGAAAGAGACAGAAAGGTCTTCCTTCCGTTGGTTCACCACCCAAATGGCCGCTATGGCCGGCGTGCCGCGCTGATCCGAAGCCAGGAGCCAGGTGCTTCCTTCTGGTCTCCCATGCAGGTGCAGGGCCCAAGCACTTGGGCCATCCTCCACTGCCTTCCCGGGCCACAGTAGAGAGCTGGCCTGGAAGAGGAGCAACCGGGACAGAATCTGGTGCCCTAACCAGGAATGGAACCCAGGGTGCCAGCGCCACAGGCAGAGGATTAGCCAGGTGAGCCATGGCGCTGGCCAGACATAATGTTTCTTAACCACTTACTCAACAAATGCACTTGCACACAAATACATAGAAACACCACAAATATGAATGCACAAAAACGCAAACACACACCACAAACGTACTTATGCTTGTAAAATGGACATGTATTATTATTATATTTAAATCTAAAAATATGAATGTATTGTGTTGAGAACAAGTATATATCCCGCCAGGAGTATTGGGTTTATATTTAAAAGTGTTTTTTTTTCTTCCCCAGGGGGACATTAATAGCCAACTCTACAACATATGAAAGACAAGAGCATTTCAGGTTGACTGCGGCTACCACTTTGTGGCTGAAAATGCATACAATTGTGGAAAAAATTGTGAGTGTCAGTATATTCTATGTAGCAGTCAACATTTCCTGACCTGCGGGGATTTGGGATGGATGGTATCAAACCTCTGAGATGACTTTTTCATCTGTGATTGTATATCACTTCATAGTAGAGTAAAATAGCAATGTTGCAAATGACAATGCTTCAATAAGAAACAATATCATTTGTATTTGTATTTTATAGTTGGGGGCCACCAACCATGACTTGTGGACCTCCTGTGCTTAATTTTTAATTTATGCTTAAATTTTATTGGCGCAGAGACATCTCACTCACCTATGTATCGTCTAAGGTGCTATTTTGCAATTGCTTTAGAATTGAATCATAATGACATAGACATAGAACCTTTGCTATCTATGTGGTCCTTTAAGAAAAATCCTGGTGTAGAGAAAGAGGAATTTCTGAAATGTTTTCCAAGAATAAGGTAAGAACAGTGCTGCACAAAGCAAATGTCAGTGATCGTTTTAGGAGTAGGAGGAGAAAAGGCAGCGCAGTTTAAGGAGCTGGCACAACAGCCCAGGACAGCCTGACTCTGTATAGAAAAGAAAGTACAAAAAGAAAAGACTCTACCACCAAGTCACAGAGGAGGGATGTGCTCAGTCACTGGCATCTGCCCTGGCACACGCAGTCCCCAGCAGCAGCTCACCACTGGGGCACCTTGTGGAAGGGCTCCCACTGACACACAGGTGTGTCTTACTCTCCCTTTGCTTGTCTCCTGCTCTGTGTGCATGCACAAGCTCTCCCATGCACAGGCTCTCAAGATACTGAAGGTATGTGGTATGCGCCCTTCTCCCTTGTTGATTCTGCTCTGTAAGGACACTCTTATCCCCTCAAATGTCCTTTTTAAAACAGGTTTGCCTCAGACTCATTATTGAAATCCTTCCCCAACATCTCCCTGAATGGCCCCAGGATTGGAAACAATTCTACTTAAACTAAATTCACTTAAAAAAAAAAAACACAGTGGCCATTCTCCACAATATTGTAGATTTTATGAAGAATATTACATAGAATTTCTTTTAAAATAGATAATTCTGCCATTAAAGTTGCCTTCATTTCTCCCACTTCTACACTGTCTTTGTCTCTCTGGTCCTCCTCTCCTCAGCATGCAAGCATTATTTTAGAAATAATGCAGTTTAGTCACTCCTAAAACAGATGCACAGACAAAGATCTCTGCTTCTGTTTTTCTCTCTGCTCTTCCAATTTTGTTGTCTAACAAAATGTGTCAAGATGGTCGACGACACATCCTGTTTCCATGATGCCTCCTGTCTCAGATTCACTGTGTGCAGAAAAACACACACACACACAGTTGAGCTGTCAATCCCAGCTCTCACTTTACACAGCCTGACATCAATCGGAAGAGGTGCTCCTACTCTCTCCTCTCCTGTTTCTGGAAAACCACTATCTGGTCTTTCCCCTTCCTGTGCAGTCATTGTTCTAAAGCCTCTTTAAAATTCCTCCATAGCTCCCTGAATGCTACAGTGGAATAGCATCCATAGCTGTTTCTCTCGTTCTCCACTTATGCCAGATGATCTCAACCAATCCTATAGCTTTGAATCCTACCTCTTTACGAAAAAGCCCTGTGATCATGGATCCAGCCAGATAATTCTGTTGAAATCTATAATGACCAACTGGACATCACTAGTTTTGTTCTGTATCAGTTCTTCTAGATTAAACCCATGCATCTTGGAATTCCCTATGTTATATCAACCTAGGCTTGGGTTGAGAGATTGAAAGGTGGGAATGAATCAGCAGCCTTTATACTTGGGAGATTTGTGTGTGCTGACAACACCGCTGCATCTTGCATGCATGGCCTTGGCTCACCTTGCTTGCCGGCAAATGACACCAGGGCAACAGACGCTTGCCCCCACTGATGTCTACCTGGTCACCATCACTGTAAGAATCTCTGAATCTTGGCCAGACAGGTGTACAGCTCCATGGTGTAGAGTGCTTCTTCCTTCTGTAGTTGGTCAAGGTTGAAGGTACGAGAGACAAACTTGAATTCTATTATGTTGTCATAGGTTCTTGCTCATCCCGCTTCACTTCTGAAGATTAACAGACTTTAAGTCCATCACCAGACAATGCAAAAGCAAGTCTTGAAAAGACTTTGTATCAACTTTCACAATTATGTACCATCAATTATTAAGTCCTCATTTAAAAAAAAACCCTTAGTTTACTTTATTCATAGGGCTTATGCCTTCCTGCTTGAATCCTAACAGATACACTCCAGTTTATTTTCCTTTCCACCAAAAGGTGGAACCACTTGACATGGCAAACACTTGTTTGTTTTCTGATTGCTTCTAGTAAAAAGTAAGTTCCATGGGGTAAGGTGCTTTGTTGGTTTCAGTCATGACTGCATTCATGACTTACAGAATCTGTTTCATTAGAAATACTCAATTCAGGGGCCAGCACTGTGGCATAGTGGGCTAAGCCTCCACCTGTGGCACCAGCACCGCATATGGTTCTAGTCCTGGCTGCTCCTCTTCTGATCCAGGTCTCAGCTAAGGCCTGGGAAAGCAGTAGAATATGGGCCAAGTCCTTGAGCCTCTGCATCTGCATGCGAGACCCAGAAGAAGCTCCTGGTTCCTGGCTCCTGGCTGTGAGGCCATTTTGGGAGTAAACCAGCTTATAGAATATTTTTCTTTCTGTCTCTCCTTCTCTCTGTCTGTAACTCTCTGAAGTAAATTAATGAAAATCTTTAACAAAAAAAAAAAAGAAAGAATACATATGAGTAGATGTCAAAAGTTCATGGGAAGAATAATTAAAAGAAAAGTTTGTTTTGGTGTGAGAACCCTTGAAATCATTTCCATCAACTTTTAGAAGACTTATGTATCTATTTAATAATAACTACGTATTTTGTAAGGGATTCTTTTGGTTAGTCTCAATATCAATTTATGATGAGGAGCAATGGCAAGGGTAAGTAAAAATGCTTGAAATAGGGCTTGAAAAATATTAGCACTGAGAAAATAAACCAGGCAGGAAGTGACAAGCTACAGGAAATGAAGTTTGTTTCTTTACTAACAGGTTAAATAATAAAGAGTCCAATTCTACATACTACCAAGTGCTTGTCATGACAAGTGAGAAGGTTATTCTCTGAATGTGCAACCTGCATCGTTTTGTCGACTGCTACAGACTAATCAACACTGGTTCACAGTCAGTGACTGAAATTGCTAGAAAAGAGCCTGTCATTTATGCAGTTATGTTCCACTTTGAAATCGCCGCGTACGTAGTTGCAAACAGACATTTGGCAAAAGTGTCGAGCAAGGATCTTCTGTATATTAAGATAATCGAAAATGAATCTTGATGTGAATGGAAGGGGAGAGGGAGTGGGAAAGGGGAGGGTTGTGGGTGGGAGGGACGGTATGGGGGGGAAGCCATAGTAATCCATTATTCGTACTTTGGAAACGTATATTCATTAAATAAAAGTTAAAAAAAAAAAAAGTGTCGAGCAAGAAACAAGACATACTATTGCAGGCATACTTTTTTCCTTTCTACAGCAGTATGAGTTCTGCCTGGAATTTGTTTCCTTTGTGTGATAAATCCTTCTTCTCCAAAGGTAGTGGGGTTATTAATTAAACAAAGGAGAAGGCAGCTGAGGTGGGATCAGGCTAACCCCAAGTTGTTAAAGGAGTAGGAGCTGTCTTACAGAACATTTTCCCCAGTGGTTAGCTAGGCTGTCACCATTTTAGTACCTCTGAGGAAATGTGCTCTAAGATCTGTGTTACTGTTGGCAAAGGAACGAACTAATTTTAATTCTCAACTCCTAAAGCTGACATCAATCCAGAAACTTTGCAGCTAAATTTATCTCTATTTGCTGCCCTGCCAATATTTGCATTAAGAATATTACATAGGAAAATAGCAACCCACCTGACATAAATGAAAAAAGTGAAATTTATAAAAGAATTATTGTTACATCTTACAACGTTCGAGTCTATGGAAAGTTCTGATTCCTAGAAGGTCACTAAAGGGCTCAGAAAAGATTTGTTTTCTCTGATTGCTCAACTGGTTACAAAACCAGATGATTTCCTGCCACATCCACCAAAACAAATATTATTAAAATACTGAATTTCTCACTGGTCAACCAGAGTGAAAGATTGTGTTTATTTGCACATGTGCACCATCCCCCTCGCAGAACTTGAACTGGAGGTTGCAACACACAAGACAGTTTCAGTGTTGGGCGGAGCCAGCCTTTGCCGGCTTAGCACATCCTCCTCCTCACTCATCAAATGCAAAGTATTATTGACTGTCCAGCTGTTTACGCAAATGGTTTTCTTCCGCATAAACACTCAGGTTTTTATCACTGTGATAATGAAGGCATGCTGAAGTGCTGATCTTGGAAAGGATGAGACTTAAAAATCCCCACTTTCTTAGAGTTGTTCCAAAAAGGAAGATACCTGCTGGGAACAAGGAAAAGGTCTATTGGATTTTCTACTGATAAGATAAGTATCACTCAAGTAGATTTCTAGAGAGGGAGGAAAAAAAATAGGGCTCCAGAGTTTGGTGCTGGCAGAATGCCCCAATTCACACCACATTAAAGTCAGTGATTGTTAAATGGCTCTGTTTTCAAGCCATGTTTTAGGTTCTAATTGTAAAGAGGAGCTTGTGAAACTTTTGATGGTGTTCACTTGTGACCCAAAATGTTCCCATTGGTTAAAACAAACAGAAAGCCCAGCCATGGAATCTCTGTTTTGTTCAGTTGCCATCTTTTGAAGTCGGCCTGGGATTGGATTTGCCAGGAGCGGGCAATAGTCAAGCTACTATAGACGACATCTATCATCTTTGCAACTTTTAACGAGGTAAAAGGACACATAGAACCCTCATCTGCCTTGATGGGTATTGCTGTGCAATCGCAGTGTAATTATGGCACATAGCAGCTCCAGAAATTATCTCTCAAGAAAACAGCTGGTTCTCTTTAACAAACTGAGATGTGATATCATCAATTAAAAAAAAAAAAAGCCCAAAGAAAATATTCCAAAAATATAGGCTGATAATAAACTAGCAACAAAAAAATGAAATAACATAAAATTTTAAATGGCTAAATCGGAGCTGCTGATATGAAAAGTAAGACACACACATATCAAACATAAAATTATGAAGGTAGAAGGTATCTTGTTTTATACTACAGTGCAAACAGACTTCTCAGAAAGATTTTTCAAACATGTTTTTCCATGTTTCTCTTTTCACTTATTTCTGTAACTACGTAAATGGGTGAGAAAATCTACTCCATATATGAGATACACACACAGATCAAAGTATAAGACTTTTTAAATATGCATTGTTTTGCAAAATTTACAAAATGATTCAATTAGGAATTTAGTACTCCACATTTGTAATTTAATTGGCCATTTAGCTATATTTAATGAAATGTTTTTAATGAAAACACCTGTGCACAAAAACTTGAAGGTGCTAAACAGGTCACTGAGTGAAAAATTATAGATAATTCACTTTGACAAATGACTTATTCCAAAATTATCTTAAAAGTTAAAACCCTTATAGTGGCTTAGAGAATTTGATTTATAAATAAGAAAAGAAGAATATTTCACAAGATCAGAAATACAAATATTGATATTTATTTCCTTATCAAAGATTTGGTTGACTGATATGAATGGCAGTATGACACAGAGAGAGGGAGAAACAGAGAAAGAAAGAGATTTTTCCAAACACTGGTTTACTCCCCAAATGGCCACCTCAGTTGGGACTGGGTCAGGCCAAAGCTTAGAGTCAGGAACTTCATCCAGGTCCCCCACAATCGGGGCACGGGTCCGAGTACTTGGGCCTTCTTCCATTGATGACCCAAGCATGTTAACTGGAAGTAGAGCAACTAGGACTCAAACTGGTGTTTGGATATGGGATGCTGCTGTCCCAGGCAGTAGCCATCATGCCACTGTGCCACCATGCCAGCTAAATATTATTACTAAATATTCCTATTTATGTTTTCTTGTCTTCTACTCAAAAACCTATCACCAGGCAGTTATACTTAGGTTTGAAGTATGAAAAATAAAAGCTGTTACTATTTTACAGCATGGCATCTCCTGGTGGTATCATGGTATCCCGTACCAGTATCCCCTATGAATCCCGTATCTTGAAGCTGTTCTAATAAATAAACATTAACTGAGGCTAATTTTAAACAGAACTAAATACAACTTATGAAATTAAAAGCACAAGTCTTTATGTATATGTTTATTCTGTGTATAAGTGGTATTCATATATATGAAGCCTATGTATTGAAAATCAAATAATTATATCCTAAGTTTTGCGCAGGGTACGTTGAATTCTGAGCAAAATGCCCATAGTGAATCTCACCGTGTGGTTCCCTGCACCCTTAGCACCAGTAGCCTGGAAACTTGCTACTTCCCAAACTTGCTGAATCAGAATTCCCAGGTTAGGCTCCAGCAGCCTGTGTTTACGCAAGCCTACAGCTGCTTCTGATGTACCTTAATGCTTGGAAACCACTTGTCAGTAAACGTAAGTTACTTTTGTACTTATTTTAAGTTGCTGAGACTCTCAGATCTCATTCTGACTCTAGACTTGCTTTCAAACAAGTTCTGAACAAGAAATGCTTAATGTGGGGATAGTTAGCATGCTCTTATCTGGCTGATTGGTTCTTTGTGGCTTGATGGAACCTTTTAAAAACGGCTTTAATCAAATCACAGCATCTTCCTTAAATTGGCTAAGGAATTTAGGTCTTATGAGCTCTTGACAATCATCTAACATTCAGAAACAGAAAATTTGGCACCATTGGGGTTAAAAATTAGTAAATACCAAAAGACAATGTGATATTGACCTTGAGTTTCAAATCCAAATCTTCCAGCATCTATGCTGAATTTTAATCGGATTAGATTGAAGAGTATTGTTTTCAACTAATTTTCTGTATTGATGATAGCTGTCAGGTAACTCATGACAATTTTAAATGACAGACATTTTTGAATTAGCTAAGTATTTTCCACAGTGCCTTCGTCAGTCTGGGTATTTGGATATCTCCCTCTGTTCCCATGCATGTGGGTTTGGTTTCTCCTGAGCTCAAGATGGTATTTTGTCTTCAGACTGGATGAACCCAGCAACTTCAGCAGAGGCAATGCTGGCATATTCTCAACACTGGAGAACACGGTGTGCTTTGCCCTCAACTCTGCATCCTCCTAGTAACAGGGGTGACTGTTTCTCTCTCTTACAAGCTACTGTTACACATTTTCAATTTTAATTTAATTTTTTTGAGAGGCAAATTTACAGAGAGAGGAAGAGACACACAGAGAGAGGACTTCCATCTGCTGGTTGACTTCACAAATGGCTGCAATGCCAGAGCTGGGCAGATCCAAAGCCAGGAGCCAGGAGCTTCTTCTGGGTCTCTCATGTGGGTGCAGGGGCCTAAGCACTTAGACCATCTTCTGCTGCTTTCCCAGGTCATAGCAGCAAGCTGGATCAAAAGAGGAGCAGCTGGGACTTAAACTGGCGCCCACATGGGATGCTGGTGCTGCAGGTGGAAGCTTGACCTACTACACCACAACACCCCCCCCGTTACAAATTTCTAAGAGATACTGTTGAAGTCAGCAGCCAGCTGAGGGGAGGTGGAGTCCAGTTTGCTTTGGGTGTGGATGTGTCCTGGAAAGTTCACGTTTTGGTAACTTAGTCACCAATACACCAGTGTTGAGAGGTGGAATCTTACTGCAAGAGGTCATGAAGCCCGTGCCTGCATGAATTGACCAGTGCAGTTATCACAGAAGTGGGTCAGTTATCATCCGTGTGGGTTTGTTACGAAAGCTCAGCCCTCTCTTGCCCTAGCCTTGCCCTCTCTCGCTCCTCTGCCTTCTGCCATGGGATGAGGCGATAGGAAGGTCCCACCAAATGTCAACCAGCACCGTGCTCTTGGATTCCCAACCTCCAGAATCACCAGCAAATTAACTGGTGTTCTTGATAGAATATTCCGCCTCTGGTACTGTTACTGCAGCAGAAAATGAACTACGATCCTGTGTGAAGATATTTTCTGAAACAGTCATAATTGGAAGAGTTTCTTCAGACTGCCTGGCTGTATCTCTGCTGTTTACTTCAAGGGTTAATCTTTTCCATTCTATCTTGCTTTTGAGGACCTGGCACATGATAATTGACTAACACCAGTGTCAAATCAATGGAATGGCTGAATGACAATCTCAGTAATAATAATACTCAATTTTTCAAAATTAACTCAATAATAAAAGATGAAGCTTTGCATGTAGATGTCATGTATCTTTGTGACAATGTCATCAAAGAGAGATGATTTGTACGTAGCATAATTGGTTTATAACAAACTTAAGACTAGATTTCCTCTCCAGTTAACGAATGTTTATTGATACAATCAGTGAAATCGTTGCTGTGGACCTCAGAAGCTTTATAGGATTGGAAGGGACGTGAGGGAGCTGGCAGTTAGTGTTGGTGAGCTTCTAAACTCATCATCAAGCCCCAATGTGTAGGTGTCTGTGTGGACGGCCATGGGCTACCCCCCCTGCATGAGAGATGACTCCTTTTTGTCCTCTCCTTTGATCTCACCTCCAACATCCAAGATCCTGTGTATTTGCAGTATGCCTGCAAAACCACAGATTCTAATCACCAAAATTCAAGGAGCCTCATCCCAGTCTGACGACTGTCCTGATGAATTTGCACCAGACTCCAATAAGCTGTATCCCGTTTTGTTCCCCATTATAGCATAGCTGGCTGTTCAGTATTTTTAATCTTGACCAACATTTTGCAAAGACTCTCCCATTAACACAACCCAGAAAGCAGAGGGGAGTAACACATCTAAGATTGCTCTACACTTATCTTTGAAATGTATGCAAATGCTATTTTATTTCATTATAAAATAATGTTTTGATATGAAAGTAATGCTTTAAATTGTTTGACATCAGATGGAAACGTATTTCTTTCAGAACAGTGTGCTGCATGCTGCCTGTACATTATAAATAGCCATCAGGCACAAACTTGCATCATCTTGTGAGTATCCATGAACAATTTGAGAAGTTTAGCTGTGACTGAATTTTAATGGAAGAGCTCATTTTTTTGGCAACTGTTTATGGTAGACACCTGTATTAGAAAGCAACTGCCTGGCCTGTGCTGTGGCTCACTTGGCTAATCCTCCACCTGTGGTGCCTGCACCCCGGGTTCTAGTCCTGGTTGGGGCGCCGGATTCTGTCCCGGTTGCTCCTCTTGCAGTCTAGCTCTCTGTTGTGGCCTGGGAGTACAGTGGAAGATGGCCCAAGTCCTCGGCCCTGCACCTGCATGGGAGACCAGGAGAAGCACCTGGCTCCTGGCTTCGGATCGGTGCAGTGCACCGGCCGTGGCGGCCATTTGGGGGGTGAACCAACAGAAGGAAGACCTTTCTCTCTGTCTCTGTCTCTCACTGTCTAACTCTGCCTGTCAAAAAAAAAAAAAAAAAAAGAACAAAGAAAGCAACTGCCAATAGAAGCTTGAGAGCAGATAATCTAAATGGTACACTCAGGGTTGGCATTGTGGTGCAGCAGGTTAAACTGTCCCTTGTAATGCTAGCATCCTATACATGGCCTCTGGTTCCCCCAGCCACTCCACCTCCCATCCAGCTCCCTGCTAATGCACCTGGGAAAGCAGCAACAGATATCCCAAGTACTTGGGCCCCTGCCACCAACAGTGGACCAGGAAAAATCTCCTGGCTAATTTGCTGGGAGAGGACTTCAGGCAGATGTGCCACAGTTTCTCAAGATATTCTCAGGTATGTTTGCGTCTCAGCAGACTGAACTCAGTCTTTCAAACAGGAATTCACGACTGTGTCTCAAGATTCAGATGTTTCCAAAGAAACATCTAGACTTTGAATGGAGTACTCCAGGAAGTTGGCCAGTCGTTCTACTTGTTGGATTCAATTCAGCTGTCTTAATTTTTTTTTTTTTTTTTTTTTTTTTTGGACAGGCAGGAGTGGACAGTGAGAGAGAGAGAGAGAAAGGTCTTCCTTTGCCGTTGGTTCACCCTCCAATGGCCGCCGCGGTCGGCGCGCTGCAACCAGCACACCGCGCCGATCCGATGGCAGGAGCCAGGTACTTATCCTGGTCTCCCATGGGGTGCAGGGCCCAAGGACTTGGGCCATCCTCCACTGCACTCCCTGGCCACAGCAGAGAGCTGGCCTGGAAGAGCGGCAACTGGGACAGAATCTGGTGCCCCGACCGGGACTAGAACCCGGTGTGCCAGCGCCGCAATCAGCTGTCTTAAATTTTAACAAGACATAATAGTTACTGTTCCTTTACAGAAATGTCTTTTCAAGTCATGCTTGATAAATTGCATCTTAAAAGGTAGTAAGGTAGTTGTATATTTAATTACACAAAATCTGCTAATACTTGAGTGATTTGAATTACATAAAGTGAACACGCAGAAGTAGGTGTTAGCTTTTCCCTTGCATCCCCGTCAGATCCAGTTTCCTGATAAAGCGACCCTGGGAGGTAGCTCTGATAGCTAAGTAGCTGGGTTCTTGTCACCCTTTTGAGAGCCTAGGATTGAGGTCCTGTCTCCCAGCTTTGTCTTCAGCATAACTTCAGTCATTATCAGCCTTTGGGAAGTGAACCCAAAACAGATAGGAGACCTGTCTGTCTACCTGTCTCTCTGCTTCTGTTTCTCTGCTTCTCATACAAATAATTTTATAAACCAAACTTGGAATGCATTTTTATTATTTTTATTTTATCTGAAAAGCAAAGGGGGGGAGGGAGGGAGGGAGAGATAGATGAGAGAGAGAGAAAGAGAGAGAGAATCTACCATCTACTGATTCACTCACTCAAATACATCCAACAGTCAAAGTTGGGCAGGTTGAATCCAGAAGACTAAACTTCATTGGGATCTTCCACATGGGTAGCAGGGACCCAAATATTTAAGCCACCATTTGCTTTCATCCCAGGCATATTAACAAGAAACGGGTTCGGAAGCAGATTAGCCAGGACTCAAAACAGGCACTTTAATACGGGATGTGGGCATATGAAGAACTGGATTAACCCACTGTGCCACCGTACCTGCTCTGAGACTGTATGTGAACAAGTGAATCATAGGAAACTAAAGCAAAATGTATGAAAAATAAAATGTTACTAGAGTAAGCTAGCATACCAGAAAAGTTACTGTGAAGAAGTGCTCAAATGATGGGACTTTACCAGCATTATTTGGGCCACAGGACATGTGTCTGACTCTTGGCTTGCTGCATATGAGAGTACTTCAAGCTGTGCATGGAAAATAGAATTAAAAGACAAGTTTATTTTAGTGCAAAACATTTTTGAATTGTATAATTCCTCATAATATGCATTTTCATAAACTTTTTGAAGATCTCCTCATATTGCATGGCTTTCAATTTTTTTGTACCCAAACTTACCTTGAAATTCCATTTTCCATGAACTTTTTGAAGTAGCCATTCTTCAGAATACTGGAAAGAGTTTATGAGAGATTTCTCAGAAACAGGTAGGCATTGCTATAACCTTACATCTCCTTTCTGAGAAAACAAGTTAACTGAAATATTAAATGGATAAATATTTAATTCTTGTCTAGAGGAAAAGATAAATTAACTAGAGTGATAGCCATCTGAAAATGCACTTGGAATGATGCACAATAGTGGTTAATACCACATGAGGGAATATAGGCAAATGCTTTAATTGAACCAAAAAAACAAAATTGCATCAAAGTTCACAGTTCTAGAACGTCTAAACCAAAGTCAACTTTTATTGATATTTGAAGCAGTGAAACCACTTTCATAGATCAATTTTGTGTGGTAGCTGATGTACTTGAGAGACGCATCTATAATGTCTGTGCAAAGCGTTATAAGTAGTGCTGGCCATTATAAAATAATGCTGGTATTCAAACGAAGTTTTAAGTGATAGCTAAATTTTCATACAGATGACTTTAAATTGTTTCTGAACCTATTTCACTGAGGATTAAACATTAAAAGCAGTTTGCATTCTTAAAAGCTGACCCAACTATTAGATAAACAAATACCTTTCCATGCAGAATACTGAAAGTACAATTTGCCAGTGCTGTGTGGACTAGCACTTTTGCTCTTGAAGTAGTTATCTTGAGAATATAAACGAGAAATACTCAGCATAGCCTTCTTAGGTTAAATTTCAAAGGAAATTATAAGAAATAGATAATAGATGATAGATAGAAAAGCTTGCTTTATACTTAAATTCATATATGTGAAAAAACACTAAAAATGCTGCTAAGATGTTGTTCATCATTTTTATTATAAACTAGGAACACCAGCACTAGTTATAACACCAATTTCACAACTGGGGGATATAAATTATAGCTAGATTACTATTAATTGGCAGGAGCTGCAGCTCAATAGGCTAATCCTTCGCCTGTGGCACCAGCACCTCAGGTTCTAGTCCCGGTCGGGGCGCTGGATTCTGTCCCGGTTGCCCCTCTTCCAGGCCAGCTCTCTGCTGTGGCCAGGGAGTGCAGTGGAGGATGGCCCAAGTGCTTGGGCCCTGCACCCCATGGGAGACCAGGAGAAGCACCTGGCTCCTGGCTATGGATCAGTGCGGTGCGCGGGCCGCAGCAGCCATTGGAGTGTGAACCAATGGCAAAAGGAAGACCTTTCTCTCTGTCTCTCTCTCTCACTGTCCACTCTGCCTGTCAGAATAAAAAAAAAAAAAGATTACTATTTATTCATTTTGCCCAAGCTTCTTTATAGTTTCTCGATTAAGATTATTTTAATTCAATATAAAGTAGCAGAATAAGTTTTTCCTCCACCTCCAAGCGCACCTGCCAAAGCCTTGCACTAATAATATAAACATTGGAATCCCAATGAAGTCAGAACAATGGAACAATGACAGCAACAAAATCCCAGACAAGTGCTTCACTGCCTCTCGCACCATCATCATCCTCATCATTGCCTTGAAGATAGCTGTCTACATAGCAGCAACTTTTTTTTTATTATTTGACAGGCAGAGTTAGACAGTGAGAGAGAGAGAGACAGAGAGAAAGCAGCAACATTTAAAGAGTGATTTTGGGGGACTCAGCATCAGCCACAGCAACATCCAAGACAGTGGCGGCCCAGTTGTATTAGCACCCGCAGAGACTGGTTTTACCCATCAGGCTCTCCGATGCCAGTTTCCCAACATTCCAGTGCTTTTGTGAAAGAATACGTGAGTGCTCTTTGCTTCTTCCGTTCTTCCTTGGTGAACACAGGTTCCTAACGAAAGAACTTGCTTTAACTCAGCACGTGGAATCCTCATCTCCAATATTTTCCATTCGTAATTCTGTGACTTTTATTAATTTGGCTTAGAGGTTGCAATACCTACCTCCAACAAAACTTCTGCACAGGACTCACCCCCACATGGTACCCCCTTCACAGACTCACAGCCTGAGGGGCAGGCACTCGGCCCAGCAGCTGAGTCACTGGTTGGGATTCCTTTTCCCATGTAGTAGACCCTGGGTTGCAGGCCTTTGGGGTGTGAACCAGAGTGTGGGAGCTCTCTCTGACTCTCTCTTTTTGTCTCTATTTCTCTGTCTCTGTATCTCAAACAAAATAAATAATAAAAGAATCACAAATTCAAGCTCTAATTCTCTAGATTAAGAATACAAGCGTTTGCAGAAGTAAATTGGACAGGACACACACACACAAAAAAAATCATGTGATATAACAAAGAGCAAAACTTTTAAAACAGTTAGTGATCCCTCTGTTTCCATAAAGTCCAGCACTGTGTGGCACCAGCTAAGCAGTCTGCACTTCACCTTCAAAAGCCTTGAGCAAGTCTCCCTGTCCCCACACTGGTTTTTTCACACCCTTACTTCCCCTCTCATTTCCCAGGTTTATATTATTAGTGTAAGGCTTTGGCAGGTGTGATTGGAGGTGGAAGAAAAACTTATTCTGCTACTTTATATTGAATTAAAATAATCTTAATCGAGGAACTATAAAGAAGCTTGGGCAAAATGAATTGATGGTAATCTAGCTATGTGACGATCCAGTACCCTTATTTATGCTTATGAATAAATTTCTATCCAGTCTGGCATTACAAAATGTAAGAAATCAAACTGATGAAAATTCTCCTTCACTAAAAGCTGAAGAGGGAAAATGGAGAAGAGAAGAATTATCTAGATAAACTTTAACCATTGTTATATATTCCCAATACCCCATTATACTTTCCTTTCAGCCAAAGTTGGCTCAAAAATGCATATTTTTCAGTTGTTCGATTGTCAGTGCTTCATTTGGTTTCTTTCATTGATCTTTCCTTCTTATTTTAAGATAGATTTATTTATTTGTTTGTTTGAAAGCCAGAGTTACAGAGTGAGGGAGAGACAGCAAGAGATCTTCCATCCACTGGTCCACTCCCCAGATAATCAAAATGTCCAGCGCTGGGCTGGGCTGAAGCCAGAAAACAAGACTTTCTCTCAGGTCTCCCATGTGGTGAGCAGGAACCCAAGCCCCTTGGGCATATTCCACTGCTTTTCGCAGGCCATTAGCAGGAAGCTGGATCGGAAGTGGAGCAGCCATGTCTCGAACACGCGCCCCTATGGGATGTTGGCACCACAAGCAGCAGCTTCATCTACTATGCTGCAAGTTTGGCCCCTCTTTCCTTTTCTCTACTGTGTTTTTCTCCACTTTCCCTCTTCCATCTTACTTACATTTCATACAATTCACACGGAAGCTAAGGCACCACCGCCGTTTGTGAATGACTATTGCTGCAGGAGAGAAGCATTTAACAAAAGAAAACCAAGTCTGAGAATGAGAAGTTGGGATGTGTCAGGGCACAGAGGGCCACTGGTTCTCATAAAGGCAATGGATTTACACAGTACCTTTTTGTAGGGTGTGCGATCTCACAGATTTGTCCTATGGCGGATCTTTAGACCTGCTCCTCCCTGTGTCATGTCCCCAGATGTGCGATTAATGAATACTGCCATCTTGAATAATATCCACAACATGGGCTTCTATCAGGAACATATTTGAATTCTTATTTTCTCTCCCCTTCTCTGAACATTCCATGAACCTAATGGTTGGCAGGTGGGTGTTTCTATCATTGAAGTGGGCTCGTGGTGGAGACCGAACATTTTCCATCCCTTTAAATCATACTTTTCCATGTTTTCTTTATTCCAACCAGAGTACACACATTCACTACAACCACTGTGCTCACCATGTTCCAAGCCTCATGCTATGTGTTTAAATAGTTACCGTCCTTTCACCTTAGTTTGTAAATTGTAGTTATTACTGAGCTCACTGTTGTATCAGGCAGATCTCTCTGCTCTACGGAACAGGAGATTGCTTGGACCACCAATTTCTACCTGCTTTTGCCCGTCTTTTTTTTTTTTTTTTTTTTTCACCTTGCAAGTATCTCAGCTTGGACCAGTGCTTTATAAAGGCAGTGATTTTTCTTCTCATTGAAAATGGCACAGTCATGTGCTCTACTAAAAAGCTCTTCTGTGGTAACTGATTTATCATGCTTATCATTTAATTCACTGCATACAGCTGAAATTTTGGTTTAATAGCTAAGTGCACTCAAGAGGATTTTCCCACATTAATGCAGTTCTGTGGCAATTTCTTAGAGTTCCAAATTTATAAAGTCGACAAACTGTAAGTGCACGTTGTTGCACGATGTGGTTCTGCTCTTGAAAACCTATTAATGAAGAATCACATGTTAGTTCAGCTTATTATACCTGGTAAACATACACAAGTTAAATAAAAACTAGAAATGAAACAGGAAGTCCCCTACCTCTCCACGTGGTGAAGAAACGTTTGGCCCTAGGAACACGCGAAGAAGGTCAAGTGTGGAGAAATGCTATGAAGAACCCACAGGCATTTGAGGATAAACAAAGACTACCATTCTCATCTGAATATTTTGGAAAATGAAACATCTCTCTGTTACTTCTCATCTCTTTATTCCTTTAACTACATATGGTCATAATCCTGGGTAAATACCATCCAGGTCAATCTTCAAGACAGAGAATTTCATAGTTTGTTTACAAAGTTGAGCCTTTCTCCCTTGACATTTCACAAGGACGTACAAAAAAGAAGTGGCCTATCTTGGTAGAACAGTGTGATTAGTATATGCATTAAAGATCATTATTTTTAAAGGTATTCTAAGTCGACCAACAAATGTTAAGGTAGTAGACTCGGCAGTAGCAGTTACTTGTGCTATCGGTGTAGCATTGTACAAAGTAACTTTTGCCAGAACCATATTGGATATATATCTCTGGCTCCAAAAACTAATTAGTTTTTTTCATTGTAGTTGTAGAAATCAATCCTCAAAAAAGCATGGTCACCTAGAGGGTCCAGAAAATGGCACCCCAAAGTGTGGTACCTGAGTACACTAGGAGTATCCTAAGTCAAAGGAAACGCAGAAAACCTCAGCAGCAGAAAAGTGCCTCTGGCCTTGTCCCAGCCTTGCCTGCTGAAGCAAGCCACAACCCCCAGCGAACTCAGCCCAGAAGCGGTCCTTTCCAGAGGTGCCCTCCCCGACCCAGAGGAAAGAATGTTCTCATTTCTGAACACCCAGGGACCCACAGCGGAGAATCTGAGCAAACCAATGGTCAAGGCCCCCGGGTTCTTCCACCAGACCACAGCGCCTGTTCTCCCACTGAGCTCGGCACAGATGTCCGTGAACCTGCAGTTCACCTTGCCTCTCTGGTGTTTGCATTTCTGCAGGCTCCCATGTCCCGTAAAACACGTGTGAACTACATTGACATGTTTTCCTTTTTTGCTAATCTCTTTTGTTATAAAGATCTCAACCCTGAACCTAGGATGAGTAAGAAATCGCTTTACAATCTCTACATCACAAACAAAAATAATTCTTTCAACAAAAGTTTCTTATCTCTAACAATGTCTGTAGGTTTAACCTTGCTTATTGCAAGGCATGCAGTTTTATGTACAAAACAAAATATTCCTTTAGATTTGTTGGCCAAGCAAAAGAAACACCTACTTTTTTATGTTTTAAAATAATTGGTAATATTGCAAGAATACAACATGATCCAAATATACTTGAAATTTAAAGATAAAGGTTGAAGTTCTAGGGCCCATGTTGTGATGCAGTTGTTAAATTGCCACTTGTGACACAAGCATTTATGTGAGTCCTGGCGATGCTGCTTCCAATCCAGCTCCGCACAATGCATCTTGAGAGGCATCAGACGACAACTCAAGGGCTTGGGTCCCTGCAACCCACATGAGAGTCCCAGATGGGGTTCCTGGCTCTCAACTTTAGCCCAACCCAGACCTGGCTGTGCAGTCATTTTGGGGAGTAGACCAGAACCAGATCTCTCTTTTTGTCTCACTGTCTCTCATTGGTTGCCCTGGTTTTAAATATATTCTTGAAAGAATGTTGTTGTAATTGTACTTCTGAATGGCTGACTTATTAAAGAGAGAAGATTTTATTCAATTCTTTTGTTTTTAAAGCACCATTAATTATGATAAGTGACAATTTAGAAAAATTTAGACAATTACAAGAAGTGACAATTTAGCCATTTAGAGAAAAAAAAATCGTCAGAGAATGTATACATTATTGATGTATCAGGATTCCAAAACTATTAAGGGGTAGCTATATATCACATGCATTATATTAGTATATACAAATAACTGTATACAGACACATGCCCTTGCACACATACACATAGAACATTATTTCAGGAGTACCTTGTGTGATATCCAAATTTCTGCCACCAAATAGGGACAGGAGAAAGGTGGCTTAATGTGGGAATTCTCCATGGTTTTGGGAATAAAACCCAGGTGCCTCCACATCTGATGGGACTGTTACCTTTGCTATTTGGAAGAATATTGTGCTTAACATAATGATTAATGTTACATCTAGAGAAAAAATGCACTCAACGTATACACAAAAAAGAGGAATATACTCATGTGGGCAGTGTTCCTTCCATATTAGTGTAATCTACAAAGTGTTTTTCTGCCTCATAGAAGGCTTTCTGATTCTCCATGAACTCAGTCAGAATTTTGTTTTTTATCCTCATGTGCTTCTCACTTTCAAGTAGGTTCTGTAGGGGCCAGTGTTATGGTGCGGTGGGCATCCCCTATGAGCACCAGTTCAAGTCCTGGCTGCTCTACTTCTGATCCAGCACCCTGCTATTGCAGCTAAGAAAGCAACAGAAGTTTGGCCAGAGTGCTTGGGCCCCTGCCACTCATGTAGGAGACCCACCCGGAGCTCCAGGCTCCTGGCTTCAGCCTGGCCCGGCTCCAGCCATTGCAGGCATTTGGAGAGTGAACCAGCAGATGGAAGACCTTTTTCTCTGTGTGTCTCCTCTGTAATTCTACCTTTCAAATAAGTAAGCAATCTTTAAAAACAAATAAAAACTTGTTGAGTACTTGAGTCAACCTTTTAACTTAAAATACAACATATGTGTTTCCAAATTTCATTTTATAAACCATTGCTTTTCTTTTTATTAAAAAAATCTTCATATTATATATTTTTGTGGATAAAAATCTTATTATTGATGCATAATGGTGCTTTTTTATGTTGCTAGTTCCTTTCAATAACTTTATATTGAATGAAAATCATTTTATAAGCCACTTATGCCAATTTTCCAGAATTTTCTGATACCTGACTAAATAATAGTTTGACATTAATTAAATTCCTGTATAACTCAAGCTCCGTGACTTAGTAATATCAGAATGGGTGGAGGTAAATGATCAAAAATCATTTATATCACCACCACAGCATAAAGTTAATTTAGGCTTATTTTTAAATTCCTTGGCATTTCAATTTTAATATCAATCTATGATTTTGTATCTGTCAGATTTCCGTTTGTTTAACTAAAATACCCAAGCAGAGCATTAGGGAGGAAGAAGACTTATTTCAGCTACAGGTTTGGGGGCCCACAGCCCAACATAGTGCAGCTCCAGCAGCCTGGCGTTCCAACTGATGAGGCTGCAGGCAGAGGGAGGATTGCATGGTGAACCAGGAAGCAGAGAGAGACAGGAGCATCCCCGGCCTCCAAGTCCAGGTATCCTATCTCTTTATAAAACCCTCAGGATTCCATCCTGGGTCTCCACCCTAGCAATGTAATCTGATCCGATCACTGCCTCAGAGCCCCACCCTCAGACACGGAATTGGATCAAGTCTCCACTCTATGGGGCTGGGGCTGGGGCACAGTGGGTGAGGCTGCTGCCTGCAGTGCTGCCATCCCACATGGGCGCCGGTTTGAGTCCTCGCTGCCCCACTTGCTCCAGCTCTCTGCTATGGCCTGGGAAAGCAGTGGAAGATGACCCAAGTCCTTGGGCCCCTGCACCCATGTGGGAGACCAGGAAGAAGCTCTTGGCTTCAGATTGGCACAGGTCCGGCCGTTGCGACCAATTGTGGAGTGAACCATCGGATGGAAGACCTCTCTCTCTCTCTCTCTTTCCCTCTCCTCTCTCTGTGTAACTCCGACTTTCAAATAAATAAATAAATCTTTTAAAAAATTCATTTAGCATTTACCAGGCACTGGTATTTAATGTGTATGTACCACAGAGAGAGAGAGAAAGAAAAAAAAACAGCATACTTATCTTAGAGGGAATGTATGTTAAGGAAGAGATTAGACTGTAAACAAGAAAACAAAACCATGACAGGGATAAGGGGCCAGAAGAAGATATACAGCATATAGGGACAATCCTGTATTTTAGATTGGTGCATTAGGGAAATCCTTTATAAACAGTGACATTCCAAAAGGGATCTGAGAAATACAAAGGGAAGAGGCAGGTGGAACAGCAGGCACAGTGGCTTGCTGTGGAGCTGAGAGAGGACTGCACGGAAGCAGTGTGACGTCATTCTTAATAGTAGGAAAGGAAAGAGGGACGGGAGATTAAGAGAAAGAACAGGGCCGGTGATTTCATGCAGGCTCCCGGGAGTCGCAATTATGGTAAGGCCCTTAGCAGGTTTGTAAAGAAAGGAGTGATGGGCTCTGAAGTAGAATTCTTAAAGATTTCTCCACCTGCTAGGTAGAGAAGAGATTCTAGAGGTGCATGTGGGACCTGGCATGTGGGTTAGGACATTGCTCAGATGAGAGATATCAACATCACTGCAGAGCTGTCAGGAATTGAGAGAATAATGTGGGTTATGGAGGGAAGCAGGGTGAAGAGGAATGCGTATGTGTAGCCTGCACTGCTGGAAGATCACAGTGCTATTTACTGAACTGAGAAGGCTGGAGTGGGAGTGGACTATGTCTACCTGGTATTTACGGTGTGAATTTGCTGCTCTGGGCAGAACTCAGGGTTCAAGACATATTCTTGGAGACCATAGATGGTCTTTGTAGCCTTGAGGCTGAATGAACTCAGCTAGGGAAGAGAAAGGACCCTCTCAGAACTCCACACACTCACACATCTTGCCATTTATCACACAAATTCACGTGAAGCAATCAGCAACAGAATAAGAAGTTGTGACCAAAGAAGTGAGAAGGAAAACAAGAATATGATTTTCTAAAAACCAAGCAAGATCAGAAGGAAACAAGAAATGTGTTTCAAAAAGGAGCAAACGATGAACTGCCTGTGTTAAATCATACAAGACAGGAAGTAATTTCACGGGGCAGATCCCAGAGGATTTGTAATGGAGAGAACTGATCAAATGAAAGAGAAAGTAAGAGATAATAGTGGATACAGGAGGAACACAAACCTTTTCAATTGGTTTCATATTAGAGTGAAGCAGACTAATGAACAGGAGCAGGAGAAAAATCAGAAAAATATTTTTTGGAGAGTGTGTAGGTTTACTTTTTGGTAATCAGATCATTGAAGCATATCTGTGTATTGATAGAAATTGAGCAGTAGGACAAGAAGAAGTAATGCAAATGCACCAGGGAAACCCTTGAGTAGGTAAAAGGACATTTAATTAGTACACAAGTAGCCAGAGCTTTAAGTAGAAAGAATGCTTTCCTGACAAAGAGAGGAATGAAAAGTTAAACCAGAGGTGGAAAGATCAAGTAGGCCTCTTCTCGTTGCTTCCATTTTATCATTGAAATAGAAAGTGAAGCTATCTACAATAGGAGTAGTGGAAAGAATGGATGCAGAAGTTTGGAGGAAGAAGGAGGTGTAAGATAAAGTGAGGGCTCAAGAGTAAATGGTGGCAGGTGGGCTGAGCACACTCAGGGACAGCTTGCGATCTGCTGACAAGAGTGAAAATCAGACCAGAAGGCATGGATGTGTGTGTGTGTGTGTGTGTGTGTGTGTGTGTAAGAGAGAGACACAGAGACGGAGACGAGGGGGAGCGGAGAGAGGTGTGTGTGGCGCATATGTATTGTGCATGGTGTGTGCTTTGTGGGTGCATGTGTGTGTTTACGTGTGTGTGTTGTTAATTCACAAGCTCAGATGAAGACAGGGACAATATTTTTTTTTATTTTTATTTTTGACAGGCAGAGTGGACAGTGAGAGAGAGAGACAGAGAGAAAGGTCTTCCTTTTGCCGTTGGTTCACCCTCCAATGGCCGCCGCGGCCGGCGTGCTGCGGCCAGCGTATCGCGCTGATCTGAAGCCAGGAGCCTGGTGCTTATCCTGGTCTCCCATGGGGTGTAGGGCCCAAGCACTTGGGCCATCCTCCACTGCACTCCCTGGCCACAGCAGAGAGCTGGCCTGGAAGAGGGGCAACCGGGACAGAATCCGGCACCCTGACCGGGACTAGAACCTGGTGTGCCGGCGCCACAAGGCGGAGGATTAGCCTATTGAGCCACAGCACCGGCAACAGGGACAATATTTGAAACACTACACAGAAGTAGTCTTTCTCAACAGTCCTGTGCTAACTACTTGTTCAATATTTTACCTAATACTCTTAAATTCAGGCAAGCTATAGGTTAAGAGCTTGTTACACCTAGGTTGGATTTTGCTAAATTATGTCTGAGGTAGAGATTCAGAAAACTTTTGAACAAGAATTAAAGGCATGATTTTAGTAGTGAATGCTAATATATGTCCACGAAAGGAAGTAAGGAGATGAAAAAAAAACAATAAATCATGTACAAAGATGTCCATCAGTTCCTAGAATGAGATCGTCATGGCTTATTCGCAACTATGGTGACACAAATTATTTGTAACTATGTAAACACAACCATTTGTGATGTGACTCCCCCTGCATCCAGAAAAAGCAGGTTCTCCTTGAATCTGGCTTGTCCTTGGGACTAGCTTTGAGCAATTGAATGAAACGTAAGTGACACTGTGTGACATCTGAACCCAGACTCAAGGTACCTCACAGCTTCTGCATCTCCTTTCTAGAACTCTGTTGTCCAATGTAGGAAAGGATGGGCTAGCCACTTGGTGGGTGAGAGGAGAGACCTACAGACAGAACAAATATTAGCAAGCCTTAACCACCAGACAGCCACCAACACTCATAATCATCGGTAACTTGTTACTTGAAGTTCTGTATCTTTACATACTTGGTCAAAGCACAGGTAACAGCAGATACAGGACCATATGTGTGCCGGTTTGTATCCCTGCTGCTCTTCTTCCTATCCAGCTCTCTGCTGTGGCCTGGAAAAGCAGTAGAAGAGTGGTTGGGCCCCAGCACCAGTTTGGGAGACCCAGAAAAAGCTCCTGAATCCTGACTTCATACTGGCCCAGCTCCAGACATTGCAGGCATTTGGGGAGTGAACCAGCGTACAGAAGACCTTTCTCCCTGTCTCTCCCTCTCACTGTCTGTAACTCTACCTCCCTAATAAATAAATAAATCTTCAAAAAAAAAAAAAAAAGAGAGAGAGACTCAATTGTTATGTTTTCCATTTAACCTGAGTGAGATTCCATTTGTGTAAAATGAACAAGGAAGGAGATAAAAGAAAAATATAGTTAATATACAGACTAGACTTATACAAATTAAAGCCTGAAGCTTGTTGCTTGGTTCTTGCAAATGTTCCAGAGAACTCAAACCAGTGTATATGGTGGGCCTACATCCGCCAGTGCTGACATACAAACAAGGGAACTCCATCCTCCTGGGGCTTCAGCATTGGTCAGTCCATCAGCAAAAGTGACCATGAGTCATGGTTGGGCTAAGAATGCCATGGATTTCTACTAGTCCATTCCAGTTGCCAAAGGGATTTAGCCCATTTCCAAGCCCAAGTTCATAAATAAATCTACCTCCAATTAATGCCTCTGTGTGTCCTTCTTGGAACCATGCTGGATACCAATTTCTGTGTGAGGTCTAGCGAGCGGTGATCGGAGAGAAAACATAAATCATTGCCAACTAATTACCTCAAAGGATAAAAAGTGACCTCTGCAGTATTATAGTTGTAGCGAGGATAGGGAGCAGCTACACCTGCAGAGTTAAAAGAAGACAAGGAAGATATTGAAGTTATTAGCATTTAGAGGGAAGGTTCCAAGAAACTGAGACTCAGAGCTCTGAGTAGGAAGCCCTATCCAGCTGGTGCTGGGTTTTCCATGCTTGGGAAACTTAAAAACCTGGAATCCTGACTTTTAAGAATGGGACAGCAACATAGTAGATGTTGATCACTCCAAGAGTCAGACAGAATGAAGCTGACTGTAACAGGACAAGGTTTGGTAAAGCTGTAGGGCCAATGAACCACCTGTATGAGAAGTAGTTGTTCCTGCTTGGGTGAGGAACTGTCGTGGCAGGCACCACAATGAGTTTGGAGGCCTTAGGATGCCACAGAAACAAGCAGGAGCCAGCAGGTTCCTTTTCCTCCCCCAAGCTTGCCATCTTTCTCGAGGCTACCTTCCTGCAAGAATTCATCACTTAGCCCCAGGTTGAGCAGCAGTGTGTATTACAGACTTCCAGTTTCCATGTCATAAAGCACAGCGTAGAAGGAGGAGTTTAGGATGACATGAATAAGACCCAGAGAAGAAGCCAAAGAAAAATATGAGGGTCGGAAGGCAAATCTAAGAGTTCAATATTAGAGAGGGCTTAATGACATAATAACTTCTTCCCCTTGAGTTGAAACCCTGTACTGCTGCAGCCCAAGGTACAAAAATAGAAAACACATCACAAAAATAATCGTTATTTGCAGGGACTAGCACTCTGTTTAGAATCTTCCTCATTTAAATAATTGAATTAATTTATGTGAACTGATAAAAAATAAGATTGAGAATTTATCTGGGAGCTGTAAATTATTTTTTAAAGACTTTACATGTTTGAAAGAAAACCAAACATAAGTTCTATAATTAAAATTGTGATAGCTCAAAAAATAGATCGAACAGCAGAAGGGGAAACTGGTGAGCTGCTAAATATATCAGAAGAAAATTATCTGAACTAGGCAGAGAGATAAAGTTAATTGGAAATATAAAACTAATATAGGGAAACAGTAAGAGCTCACATATGTATAATTGGTTTATCAAACTAAGGGGTAAATTTAAGCAAAAAGTATTGCTTAGATGATAATTTTTTATTATATGTATAAATAATTTTTTTATTTTTCCAAATCTGAGAAACTACATAAAATCTTAAACCAAGCCCCTAAGGGAACCTACAAGCCCCAAGCATGGTAAGTACAAAGAAAATGACACCTAGATGTGTCTTACCAAATGACTGACAACAGAATGTGAAACAGCATGTGTTGAAAGTAATTGGGGGCAGCACTGTGGCGTAGCAGGTGAAGCTACCACCTCCAGCATCGGCACTCCATATGGGTGCCGGTTCAAGTCCCAGCTGCTCCACTTCTGATCCAACTCTGTGCTGTGGCCTGGGAAAGCAGTAGAGGATGGTCCAAGTCCTTGGGCCCTTGCACCCACATGAGAGACCCAGAGGAAGTTCCTGGCTTCTGGCTTCGGATTAGCACATTGCAGCCATCTGGGGAATGAACCAGCGGATGGAGGACCTCTCTCTCTCTCTGTGTGCCTCTGCCTCTCTGTAACTCTGCCTTTCAAATAAATAAATCTTTTTTAAAGGAAAAGAAGTAAGTAAGTAAGTAAGTAATGGGAGATGGGGAGAGGCATTTGGCCTAGTAGTTACAATGCCCATATCCCTTATTGGAGTGTTTGTATTTGAGTTCTGACTCAACTCCCTATTCCAGCTTCTTGCAACTGTGCAACCTGGGAAGAAGCAGGTGCTGCCTTAGGTAATTATGCTCCTGCCAAACACTTACATGGCCTGGATCAAATTCCTGGCCCTGGCTAAGCTCTAGCCACAATAGGCATTTCAGAACTGAACTAGTAGATCAGAACCGTTTACCTACCTATCTACCTACATATCATCTATCATCTATCTCTATCTCAGATTCTCAACTAAATTAAATGAAATAAAGTGAAATAAAAACAGCCAGGAAAGGAAAACAGCAAGACAAAATACTTTTATAAAATATTTTGACTTCTCTGGCCGGCGCCGCGGCTCACTAGGCTAATCCTCCGCCTAGCGGCGCCGGCACACCGGGTTCTAGTCCCGGTCGGGGCGCCGGATTCTGTCCCGGTTGCCCCTCTTCCAGGCCAGCCCTCTGCTGTGGCCAGGGAGTGCAGTGGAGGATGGCCCAGGTGCTTGGGCCCTGCACCCCATGGGAGACCAGGATAAGCACCTGGCTCCTGGCTCCTGCCATCGGATCAGCGCGGTGCGCCGGCCGCAGCGCGCCGGCCGCGGCGGCCATTGGAGGGTGAACCAATGGCAAAGGAAGACCTTTCTCTCTGTCTCTCTCTCTCACTGTCCACTCTGCCTGTCAAAAAAATAAAAAAAAAAATAAAAAAAAAATATATTTTGACTTCTCAATAATATAAGCTAAGTGGCATGTAAATGGTATCTTTAAAGAGATGGAAAAAAATGCCCATATAGAATATGCATGCACTGGGCAAGCATTGTGGCACAGGGGGTTGAATTGCTGCTTGAGATAGCTACATCCATACTGGAGTGCCTTGGACTGAGTCCTGCCTCCACTTCTGATCCAGCTGCCTGCTAAGGTATACCCTGGGAGGCAGCAGATGATGGCCCAAGTACTAGGGTCTCCACCATCTTTGCAGGAGACCAGGACAAAGTTCCTGGCTCCTGGCTTCAACCTGGCCCAACCCTAGCTATTGCAGGCATTTGGGAGTAAGCCAGTGAATGGAGGATATCACTGTCACTCTGCCTTTCAAACAAAGAAATAAATAAAACTCAGATTTAAAAAAGAATATATGCCCCCTGAAAACAGAATTCACAAGCAAAGGTAAAAAATAAATATTTTCAAATGAATAAATACTGAGAGAACAACCAGTAAAATCATATACAAATAAATGCAAAAAGATTTCTTAAAGCAGAAAAATCATCCCTGAAATATAACCCAATGTTAAAGAGGAATGTAGATTAATGAGGTTAAATATAAGCATAAATAAGAATAAATCCAAGTTTTGTTAAATGATGATAATTTAATCAAATATAAATTCCAAATATTGGAAGTTATAGTCTTCTAAAATCCATTCTTGGCTGGGAAAAGGTAATTGGACCAATTAATACCATTCACAAGAGATATTTGGTGTCAGTGATACACATTTTAGTTCTAGGATTAATATTTAAATAAGACTAGTAGGTTACAAGTACCAAACTACCAGAATAAATTTAGAATAATAATTTCAGTGAATGCAACAGGCTCTAAAAAATGGAGAAAGAATATAAAACAAGTGGGAACTTTATACAAAGTGTAGTATGATGTAGATTTTAACCAAATTTATCATTAACTATATTAAATATGAATGAACAAAAATTTTCAATTTAACAAAAGAATTATCACACTAAAATTATAAATGTGTATTATCACACTAAAATGTATAAATACAATATTCACAAATACAAAATTTGCAAAATCAGTGGGAAAAAGTACACCAGGTAAAAGTGAAGGAGAGTTCATGTATCTATATTAATTTTAAACAAAGTGGACTTTAAGGTAAAAACATTTATTCTTTCTGTGTCTTTTAAAATTTTTCTTTAAATTCTTTTTTTTTTTTTTTATTTTTTTTATTTTTGACAGGCAGAGTGGACAGTGAGAGAGAGAGACAGAGAGAGAAAGGTCTTCCTTTGCCGTTGGTTCACCCTCCAATGGCCGCCGCTGCAGCCGGCGCACCGTGCTGATCCGATGGCAGGAGCCAGGATCCAGGTGCTTTTCCTGGTCTCCCATGGGGTGCAGGGCCCAAGCACCTGAGCCATCCTCCACTGCACTCCCTGGCCATAGCAGAGAGCTGGCCTGGAAGAGGGGCAACCGGGACAGAATCCGGCGCCCCGACCGGGACTAGAACCCGGTGTGCCGGCGCCGCAAGGTGGAGGATTAGCCTATTGAGCCACGGCGCCGGCCCAAATTTTTCTTTAAATTCTTGATTAACATGTGATCCTTGTGTTTCTATGTGGGATAGCGCAATATTTCAATGGACTTATGCATTATAAACTGATCAAGACAGGCAGTCAACATTTCTATAGCCTTATCTTTGTAGAGATAGAAACTGGTATCTCACAATGACAAACTTTCAATTAAAATATATAAAACAAATAAAAAGCATGTGGTTATTGATCAAAGGAGGTAAAATTTCATGCAGAGAGGAGGAAGATGTTGAAGAGATTTTCTGTACACCATGGCAGCTTCTGTTAATAACTTACCTCCTAGAAAATTGCTGAGGGGGAGGAGAGAGAGAGAGAGAGAGAGAGAGAGAGAGAGAGAGAGATCTACAATCACCCTAGAATATTTTCCCATAGTTCTTTCCATACACGAACATATCAACACCATCAACACAGTTATGACTTCTAGGAAACTGAACAACACTGAATCATTGAAATGATGGACCGAACAGACTCATCACAAGCAGTATTTGTAGAAAGCATATTTTTATGGGACATTTATCAAATGCTGGACTGTTAAATTGTATCAAATTCCAGATGATTTTAACTGTATAGAACAAGCTCTTTAATTAGGAAGAGTTGAGCTGGAATTCAGCAGTTAAAGAAAGAACTACAAATTCAAACTTATACAGCATACATTTAAGAAATCTAGATTTTAAGAAGCATCCATTATTCTTAATCACTAGGAAAGTATCAATGGTACCTCAAAGTTTGTAGAAAAAATGCAATTATAGGTTGATTCTCAGGCAAAAACGTGTGAAGCCCATGCTTAGTTTTTGCCAAGTAATTATTTTCCATGAACTTTTTGAAGACACCTTATGTCTTCCCAATGACAGCTCTTTGTGTGTGTGTATTTATTTACTTTAAACCTACTGTAAATAGTTTCCTTTAAAAAAAAAATCAAGTTGGTAAGAAAAGAGTGAGGTATAGACAATCACGGTGAGTGTCTACACCTCAGTATAAACCGAACTAAAGATGAAATCAATACACAATTGAACTAAAGATGAAGCAGAGCTCCCCACAGTTGGGCCAGCCTGAGGCATGCAGGCCTTATGAAGTTGCCTCACCTGGGTGGCACACTCACGAATACTGAACCGACCAAGGACACAGCCCGGGACATCATGACCTTGACCCTAGTGGACAGAGCCCAGAATTTCAGAAACAGATAACACCACCCTTCCCAAATAAAACCCTCAGCAGAGACCTGAGAGTAAGTGAGGACAAAAAATGAAAATAGTACATTTACATTTCCCATCATTACCTCCCTGGACCCTAAATCCTTGACTGACATGTGAGTCTTTCAACAATATTTGCTTATACAGGTTGTATATTTAATAGAAATATATGTTCCTACTAAAATTTGGGAATTTCTGGTTGTTGATACGTTTCATAGGAAGACAGCTAGTGAAGTAACATTTAGAAAACAGCTTTTCTTCTAGGTGGCAAAAACTGTACCAAAATATTTAAGAGGAAAATAACGTGGTACTTTTTGCATTGTACCTGTGAATGTATATGAGGAGAATATCAACATTACTTTACCTATAAAAGCTAATGAATTTATTCCCTATATGAAGACAATTCATTTTCACTTAGGAGTAAATTGCTAAACCTTTTGCAACTGTGTAACTTTGTCCTGGTGCTTTCATCAGCTAACATTCAAAGATATTTCTTCCCTTCTGGTTTAATCATCAAAGCCACTTGGAGCATTTGCTTCCTGTGAGACTCATGATTGTCCACACTCAGTTCCCCAAAGAGGGTGGTGCCTGGGGCTGCAAAGCCTTCCCACAAGCTTCCCTCTCGGCTCCCAGTGCCCACACCTGCTTCTGGCACCTGTCTTCCTCATGGTAGTCCTAGGTGAAGCTTGACCAGCCCTCAGTGTTTCATCACTCTTCTGTCCCACTCCTCCTCACTGAACACAGAGTTAATTGATACCTTGCTTCCACACGTTCCTCTAGGAACCCAGATGGCCCATTCATGGTTCAGCATTTTTCAAAGCTTTCCTTTTATTCAAGTCACAGATGTGGTTGTCCGCCCTTCAACACTGCCAGCTTCTTAGGCCTTGTCTGACTGCACCGTGCACTTAGGGACTCCATAAGCACACATAACTCTGGCTTCATCGGCTGTCCTTCTTTCAGCTCCAATGTGCACGTATTTTGGATTACTCTGGAAGGCACACCATTGCACAGTTACACCCGATACGAAATATGCCTATTTCATTTTACCCCACGGCTTCACTTGTTCACCATTGGCCAGAAGCACGCCAGCTGAGACATCTTCTTGAGCAGCACATGGGAAGCTGAATGTGCTGCACTTGAGCGTGCTCACTGAAGTCTAATGAGGTCCACAGAGGTGACCGTATGACTCACAACATGAAGTCATTTTTCCAATTAGCATTCTGACAAATGCATTAGAAGGAGAACCCTCTCAATAGATTTCCACAGCTGCTGAAGGGATCAGGTGTCAGAAGATTTTCAGCTTTGTTCTGCTGTTCTGGTCAAATAACATATTTTTACCCCGACTCTGCCTCTTGAAGCAGCTGGTCGTGGTCATATGTCATCTGAGTCTGAATCCAGCTCAACCAGTCCCTGCTACAGTGCTGCAGCTGAAGAAATGCCAGGAGCCAGCCGCAACTGGTGATTGAATCATTGGGTCTCTTACACATGAAATTATTTCCATATAGTAGAATATAAAAATTCTTATATGAATTTTCCTATTTGTGTGGCTTATTGTTTATTTGTTTGAGATAGAGAGATAAAGAGGAGCAGCTTCCATCTGCTGATTCATTCCCCACAAAAGCCTGCAATTGCCAAAACCAGAATGTAAAAACTCAATTCAGGTCTCTCACACGGTGACAGGTGCATTAACAGAAAGCAGGAATCCAGGTCCATTAGCGGGAAGCTATATCAGAAGTGAAGCAAAACAGGAACTCGAACCCAGGCATTCTGATATGGGATGCAGGCTCCCCAACTCACAGCTTAACTGTCACACCAAACACCTGCCCCAATCATCGGTGAGGATTAGCACTTAGTGTAAAATACATATTTGCCAGCATCATGAAAAGGGCACTGTAATACCTATTAATTCTAGTAATTCCACTTTCACCAGCTTTGTTGTCAGTCAGTGCATATGTCTTCATTTAGACAGAAGAAAGGATTTCAAAATCAATAGCCAGGGACCCGCATAGTGGTAAAGCAGGTTAAGCCTCCACCTGCTGCCTCCAAGGGTCTACATTAGCAGGAGCTGGAATTGCAAAATGAGCTAGGACTTGAACCTAACCAATCCAATATCAGACACATGTCCTAAGTAGTGTTAACTGCTGTGCCTTCTGTATGTATCTTTTTAATTGGCAAATAAAATCATATATATATTTATCAGGTTCAACATCATGTTTTGAAATATATATTCCTCAATGGCTAAACTGACCTAAGGAGTATGTACACTACTTCACATAGTAATTGGTGTGATAAGAACACTTGCAGTCTGCTCTCAGGGTCTTTGAAGAATACAATGTATTGTGATTAGCTCTAGTCACCATGTTGTACAGTGCCCTTCTTGGATTCACTCCTATCAAACTAGAATTTTCTATCTTTTGACCAATATCTTGTCACCCCCAACCCCATTCCCCATCCAAGCTTCTGGTAATCACTGGTCTACCATCTACTCCTGTGAGTTCACCTTGTCATACTCCATGAGTAAGTAAGATCATGCATTATTTTTCTTTCTGTGCCTAGCTTCTTTCACTGAACATAACACCTTACAGATTCCCCTGTGTTGGTCTGGATGATAGATGATAGGATTTTCTCTCTGAGGGCTGGATAGCAGCATTCCAGCATGGAAATATACCATTTTATTTATCCATTAATCCATCAGTAGACATCCAAGATGATTCCAGATTTTTACTAATGTGGCTAACACCACAGTAAACATGGAAACACAGTTTTTATTTTCAACAAACAGATTTCATATACTTTCGTCTATTGTTTGTACTCATAAGATAAGTAGTGGGACTATTGGATCATATTTTTAGTATAATCTATTTTTAATATTTTGAGGAAACTCCACACTCAGTTGGTTCTCTGTAGCCTTCAGTGCTTTTCTGTGTCAGTATGGACTGCACTGCATTTACAAGAACATTGTTGCAAAAGCATTATTTAAAAAACAATAAATTTACTAATTTATATTTTTTACTTACAAAAACACATGGATTTTTCCCATTCTTAAAAAAAGTAAACTCAAGAAATAACTGGTAAATTTATTGCCATGGAAGATAAGAAGAAATACAAGAGGTGGGTAAGAAACTGACTTTTATGGAGCTGTGGTACTAAAAAGACAGAAGAATTTTGTTTTCTTGAGTATAACTCAATAAGAAAATGGGTTCCAGTACTCTTCTGCTAGATAATCCCACATTAATTTAATCCCATCACTGATCATATCCTGTAGACATTTGTTTTCTGACATTTCTGCTTCTTATGCTTTATTTTATTTTGTAACCAAAATCACATTTCAGAATATTTGTTGCATTCTAACAGAGAGAGATGGCTCCCTGCACCATGTTCTCCTTTCTTAGGATTTACAACGAAGTGCCATACTTATTTTGCTAATTATTCAGAAATTGAACTACTCATGTGTGAGAAAGGAAAATCAAATTAATATGTTCCTTATCAAACAATATGTGTTCTACAGATGAAATACAGGATTGAAATCATAAACTACTATGCTGATAAATGTCAAAACACTCGTATATGCTACTATTTTCCCTCCCCAATACAAAACAATTTAATCAATTATGATGTTTAAAAATGTATTAAAGACTGATTTAAGGATGATTACTTGTCTGGTCCTATTATGCAGAAGAAAACGAGTAATTCCACTGAAAACAGAAAATAGGAAATAGAATAAGGATGAAGAAAAGTGAGCTTGCTTTGAGGAAGAAATACATCAAAATTTGAACTCTGTCAGAAGATCCTTCTGGTCAAGCTTCATTTTAATCTGAAAAAAAGTATGGCTGTCTTCACATTCAGGATATGTGAATCCTTCTCTTCTTATTAATTTTTATATTTTTAAGGTGAACAAACTTCACGTGTTTCATGCATACAGATTTAGGAACACAGTGACATTTCCCACCTACCTTCCCTCCTGCCCACAGCCCCGCCCTTCCTTCTCATTCCTGTCTTATTCCCTCTCCTAATTTTTACAACGATCTACTTTCCGTTTACATTGTACTCATAAGATTAACCCTACACTAGGTAAAGTGTTTAACAAAAAGTAAGAAAGAAACACTGTTCCTCAACAGTAGAGACAAGGGCTATAAACAATAATTGAACCTCAAAATGTCTATTTCACTCCTCTACTTTACATCTTTTTGGCACTCTAATATTAGTTACCACACATCAGGAAAACATAGTATTTGTCTGTGTGGGGCTGGCTTATTTCACTAAGTATAATGGTTTCCAGTTGCATCGATTTGTTGCAAAAGACAGGATTTCATTCTTTTTTATAGTTGAATAATATTCACAATTTCTTTATCCAGTCATTAGTTGATGGACATGTGGGTTGATTCTGTATCTTAGCTATTGTGAATTGAGTTTCAATAAACATAGAAGCACAGATAACTTGTTCATATACTGGGAGATATTTCTTATCCAAGAACATCATTAATGAGCTGGAGTTTTTTCTTGTCTCTTCTGTATTTAAACTGTATTCTGATACAAAACAATACTATAGTAATGAAATATACTGAAAATATCAAAACAATATCAGCTACATCAAGGTTGACAAACAGCATCCAGCACATGCCTGCATTTCTAATTGAGCTTATTGGGAAAAAAACCACATTCACCCTCATGTGTGGCTGCTTTATTGCTACAAAGGAAGAGCTGCAGCTGCAACAGATAGTGCATGGTCCACCGAGTTGAAAATATTCACTATCTGGATCTTTACAGATAAAGTCTGCTGCCTTCCAAAATACATGTGCAATCTAACTGCCTTGTTTTATACTCTATTTTTTATCTTATTAAGCTCAGGAAAAAGTTATGAATGGGTAGATAAAGATAGGAGCATAGGTATAAAAGACTTTGTCTACTTTTATAGGCACATATGTAGGTAGCTGGATCATTGCTGGCATCTAAGAAAAGTTCAATGATTTATCACAAGGAAAGCTAAAAATGACAAGATAGTGTTTGATAAGATTCCTCTTTTATGAGCAAACTTCTAAATATCATCTTATCCCTAAATATAATCATGGTCTATCAATTTAACAATATTGAAATATTACAGTTTCCTTTGAGTTACTCCATTTTAGACAGTTAGGCAGGGATATTTTTATTATCATTCATAGTGACTTCCACAGGGCTAGGTTTTTTTTTTAACTTTTATTTAATGAATATAGATTTCCAAAGTACAGCTTATGGACTACATTGGCTTCCCCGCCCCCCCCCCCATGACTTCCCTCCCACCCGCAACCCTCCCCTTTCCCGCTCTCTCTCCCCTTCCATTCATATCACGATTCATTTTCAATTTTCTATATATACAGAAGATCAGTTTAGTATACATTAAGTAAAGATTTCAACAGTTTGCACCCACATAGAAACACAAAGTGAAAAATACTGTTTGAGTACTCGTTATAGCATTAAATCTCAATGTACAGTACATTAAGGACAGAGATCCTACATGAGGAGTTAAGTGCACAGTGACTCCTGTTGTTGACTTTACAAATTGACACTCCTGTTTATGGCATCAGTAATCTCCCTATGCTCCAGTCATGAGTTTCCAAGGCTATGGAAGCCTTTTGAGTTCTCCGACTCTTATCTTATTTAGACAAGGTCATAGTCAAAGTCACAGGGCTAGGTTTTAAACACACTTTTTCACCTATGAAAAATATAGAGTTCTCTCCAAAACTTTTACCAATCAATGAGGTTAAGCGTTTTTGAGAAGGGAACGGATTATAGACCATGAGGTAAATAATTGAGTAAAGACTCAGTGCCTGCACGGTGCACACTGAAGCAGTGAGCTTCCACAGCTGGCTGTACACCACGGTAGACAAACAGGAATTATCCTTGGCCTCATTCTTGAAAGCCAAAAGTCACACAGTTCGCTTTTTGCTAAAGACACAGAGAGCACAAAACATAACTTCAGGTCTATGAGCATCAATTATCTTGAACATTCTTTAGAGTAAAGCTACTAGTGACTTCAGACTAATGCTTGGAACAGTGGAACCTTTGAGAAATGATCATATTAGAGTTTTAATCTTCATGAGAAAGAAAGAAAGAAAGGTAAGTTTTTCCTCCAAAGCAGTGAATTTCAGAGTGTTATCTTTCCAAAAATGAGTTGTTGAAGTAGAAGAAAGAACTCCGTTTTGCCTAGTGAAATCTGTCTGGTTGGGGTGGATGTTCACTGCTTGGGATACCAGTGTCCCATATTAGAGTACCTGGACTCAAGTTGAAGCTTCACTTCTGATTCCCTTTTCATGCTAATGCAAACCCTGTGATGTAGCCCTGGTGGCTCAAACACTTGGATTTCTGCCACTCACATGGGACATTCAGATTGAGTTCCTGTTTCCTGGCTTCAATCTCTTCGATCTCTCTAAGTTCTAGTTGTTGTGGGTATTTAGAGAGTGGACTTACAGATAGACAATAGCTCTGTGTCTGTTTCCGTGCCTGTCTGTCTCTCTCTCTCTCTGTCTCTCAGCTTTTCAAAAAAAATTATTTAATTCTGCCTGGATTCTCATTACCCAAGGAAGAATGACATGAGTCTCATGTTGGAGAGGCAGTTGTTGAACTGTCTCCAATTCTGGGGCAACATTGACCTCTAGCAAAACACCTGAGCTATAGAAATCATTGCACCTACATCAGTGAGCCACACTTAGTGCACTTGCATCCTCTACTGCAAGGAGAATGCTTGATCATCCACTTCATGCCTTCACTCAAGAATCTCTTCCACCCTTCACTATACACAGGTCCCTCACTCCCTGGAGAGGAGGGAATGGGGAAGAGAAGGGCACCTAACTTTGCTGAAGACTCATTTTTATGGGCCACATCACTGCCTATTTTTCTAATGGATGAAAGGTGCTTGATATTCACATTGTTTTGCAGAACAAAAATAAATGTAATTATATAAAGAAATTGAATGGTAATTCTTTTACCTATAACCAAAGGAAGCAACAAAGTGCCTCATGTTGGGGTTCCAAAAATATTACCCCACCTGATGGTCTTCTTCAATCGGAATTGGCAAGGTTTTCTAAATCAGAGATTTCACAAATGCCTCCCAAGTAGTTCAGTCCTTCTTCAGTCAAGTCAGTAGCTGTGACCCAAGAACTTAATTTTAAGTAAACACATTGTCTGAGTCTATCAAGACACCCTTTCATA
This sequence comes from Oryctolagus cuniculus, assembly GCF_964237555.1. NCBI lineage: Eukaryota > Metazoa > Chordata > Mammalia > Lagomorpha > Leporidae > Oryctolagus > Oryctolagus cuniculus. The sequence goes on from NC_091447.1 coordinate 5,034,523, forward strand.
TGAATACAGTAAAGTGCAGACTCACTCTGAATGGCAGTAGTTGCTCCAAAAATACCAAGGGAATTTGGGGAGTGAACCAGCAGGTGGAATCTCTCTCTCTCTCTCTCTCTCTCTCTCTCTCTCTGTGTGTGTGTGTGTGTGTGTGTATGAAAGAGAGAGAGAGAGGGAGAGGGAGAGGGAGAGAGAGAGAGAGAGAGAGAGAGAGAGAGAGACTCTGCCCTTCAAATTTATTTGAAAGTAAATTTGTTTGAAAATAAATCTGAAAAACAGAGTTACAGAGACAGAGGGAGATACAAAGACTGGTTCACTCCCCAAATGGTCTCAGTGGCTGGGGCTGGACCAGGCCAAAGCCAGAAGCCTGGAACTCCATTGGAGCCTCTCACGTGGGCTCAGGAGCCCAAAGACCTGGGCCATCTTCTGCTGTTTTCCCAGGGTTATCTGGAGGGAGTTGTACTGGAGGAGGTGCTGCCGGGACTTGAATAGGCACCCATATGCCAGTGTCACAGATTGCAGCTTAACCCACTGCACCACAATGCTGGATCCAAGATAACTTATTTTCAAAAAGAATTCTAGGGGCATAGGGGCTGGTGCTGTGGTATAGTGGGTAAAGCTGCCACCTGCAATACCAGCAGCCCGTATGGGAGCCAGTTCGAGTCTGGCCAAAGTCCTTGAGCCCCTGCACCCACATGGGAGACCCAGAAGCTCCTGGCTCAGATCAACTCACCTTCAGGCATTGCAGCCATTTGGGGAGTTTATCAACAGATGGAAAATCTCTCAATTTCTTTCTCTTTCTCTGCCTCTTTGCAACTCTGCTTTTCAAATAAATAAATCTTAAAAACTTAAAATTAAATAAATAATAAACTACTTTAAAAATGAATTCTGTTAATTATAATGGAGTATCTAAACAAATGAAGCTAATGTTTTACTTGATATCACATGAATATCTTGAAATTCCATGTATATTTTTATGCACTTTTAGAAATTAACATAGAGCGGGCCGGCGCCGTGGCTCACTAGGCTAATCCTCCGCCTTGCCGCGCCGGCACACCGGGTTCTAGTCCCGGTTGGGGCGCCGGATTCTGTCCCGGTTGCCCCTCTTCCAGGCCAGCCCTCTGCTGTGGCCAGGGAGTGCAGTGGAGGATGGCCCAAGTCCTTGGGCCCTGCACCCCATGGGAGATCAGGAGAAGTACCTGGCTCCTGGCTTCGGATCAGCGCGGTGTGCTGGCCGTAGCGCACCAGCCGCGGCGGCCATTGGAGGGTGAACCAGCAGCAAAGGAAGACCTTTCTCTCTGTCTCTCTCTCTCTCTCACTGTCCACTCTGCCTGTCAAAAAAAAAAAAAAAGAAAAGAAAAGAAAAGAAATTAACATAGAGCAAGTAGAGCAGGCATAGTGAATAACGATGTGACACATTCAGAGGGTAATGAAGAAAATTTTAAAAAATCATTCTTTGAGAGTAAAATTTGAAAGAATTAGGAATATTTGGCTTGATCAAGAAAAGATTTAGAGAGGATAGAAAAGCTTTTGTGTTTTTTGTTTTTGATTAAATAACTGAAGGTAAGTCATTGGGAAAAGGAATTAAATGGAGTTCAAGAGAAAGGACAGGAGTCAATGCATAAAAGACTCAAGCAGACATGTGATGGTCAGGGCAAGAAAGTGCATGTAGTGATGAGAACGGATGGTCGCAGTGGGATTCCCCTGCTTCAGAACCCAGGATGGAAATTAAGACTGCATGGATAACTAGATTACCATTAAGGTGATCCAGACTTGCCAGGTCAACTCACACGTTACTCTCCAGTAAAACAGAAAAGACAAGCATGCCTTTTTATTTCAAAATGAGCAGCACAATAGTCCCCTCTTTGCCACTGGGTGTTCATGTCAAGACCCCAGAAGGTGCTGAATCCAAGGACAGTACCAAATGCAATAAGTATGCACTATGTATTTTTCTATACAGATCAATGATAAAGTTGAGTTTCTGAAGTAGGCACAGTAAGAGGCCAACAACAACTAATGAGAATGAAATGGAACCTTAGCAAGCACAGTCAGGGCCGCAGGAACACACGCACAGATTCCACGACAGTGCACCTGACAGCCAAGGTGCCCCTTAACTGACTCATGGCCAGGGAACACAGGCAGTGTGAATGTGCTGCACAATGATTGCATTCTGGGTGGGACCAAATGGAACAGCAGAGGGTTTCAGAACAGCACATAATTCAAAATCTGTGAGTTGTTTATTTCTGGAAGTTTTCATTTTTTTTAAACTTTTATTTAATGAATATAAATTTCCAAAGTACGACTTATGGATTACAATGGCTTCCCCCCCATACCGTCCTTCCCACCCACAACCCTCCCCTTTCCCACTCCCTCTCCCCTTCCATTCACATCAAGATTCATTTTCGATTATCTTAATATACAGAAGATCAGCTTAGTATACATTAAGTATGGATTTCAACAGTTTGCTCCCACACAAAAACATAAAGTGAAAAATAATAGATGATTTTTTTTAAATGATGATGAAATCAGAGCAGATCTATTGTCATGTTTAATCCCAGTGAGAGTCAAGTTGGGAATTGATAATTTCTTTTTTTTTTTTTTTACAGAGGATCAGTTTAGTATGCATTAAGTAAGGATTTCAACAGTTTGCACCCACATAGAAACACAAAGTGAAATATATTGTTTGAGTACTCGTTATGGCATTAAATCTCAATGCACAGCACATTAAGGATAGAGATCCTACATGAGGAGTAAGTGCACAGTGACTCCTGTTGTTGACTTTACCAATTGACACTCCTGTCTATGGCATCAGTAATCTCCCTATGCTCCAGTCATGAGTTTCCAAGGCTATGGAAGCCCTCTGAGTTCTCCGACTCTTATCTTGTTTAGACAAGGTCATAGTCAAAGTGGAGGTTCTCTCCTCCCTTCAGAGAAAGGTACCTCCTTCTTTGATGACCTGTTCTTTCCACTGGGATCTCACTCACAGAGATCTTTTGCCAGAGTGTCTTGGCTTTCCATGCCTGAAATACTCTCATGGGCTTTTCAGCCAGATCCGAATGCCTTTAGGGCTGATTCTGAGGCCAGAGTGCTATTTAGGACATCTGCCATTCTATGAGTCTGCTGAGTATCTCACTTCCCATGTTGGATCACTCTCCCCTTTATTTACTCCATCGGTTAGCATTAGCAGGTACTAGACTTGTCTATGTGCTCCCTTTGACTCCCAGTCCCTCCACCATGACAATCTGTGAACTGAGATTGATCACCTGGAACAGTGAGATGGCATTGGTACATGCCACCTCGATGGGATTGAATTGGAATCCCCTGGTATGCTTCCAACTCCACCACTTGGGGCCAGTCAGCCTGAGCATGTCCCAAATTATACATCTCTTCCCTCTCCCATTCCCACTCCCATGTTCAACAGGGATCACATTTCAGTTAATTTTCAACACTTAAGAATAACTGTGCATCAATTACAGAACTAAACCAGTCATATTAAGTAGAACAGACAAAAAAAAAAACTACTAAGAGGGATAATGTATTAAGTTGTTCATTAACAGTCAGGGCTACGCTGATCAAGCCACCATTTCCCATAGTGTCCACCTCACTCCAACAGGTTTCCCTCTTGGTGTTCAGTCAGTCGTCACCGATCAGGGAGAACATATGGTATTTGTCCCTTTGGGACTGGCTTATTTCACTCAGCATGATGTGTTCCAGATTCCTCCATTTTGTTGCAAACGACTGGATTTCGTTGTTTCTTACTGCGGTATAGTATTCTAAAGAGTACATATCCCATAATTTCTTTATCCAGTCTATCGTTGATGGGCATTTAGGTTGGTTCCAGGTCTTAGCTATTGTGAATTGAGCTGCAATAAACATTAGGGTGCAGACCTCTTTTTTGTTTGCCAATTTAAATTCCTTTGGGTAAATTCCAAGGAGTGGGATGGGTGGGTCGAACGGTAGGGTTATCTTCAGGTTTCTGAGGAATCTCCAGACTGACTTCCATAGTGGCTTGACCAGTTTGCATTCCCACCAACAGTGGGTTAGTGTCCCTTTTTCCCCACATCCTCGCCAGCATCTGTTTAATACCTTTGGATCACAGTTGACAGCAGGTAACTAAAACCACGGAAAGGAAAACCACAGATAATGCGGGGCTATTGTATTAAAATGCAAATTTAAAGACTCTTGGTGTTAATGCTATCCATGAATTTGTGGAAACTACACAAGACAAGGATAAAAAAATGATGAAAATAAATGCTCTTATATGAGCAAGTTCAACTCAAAAATACAGATTGGAAGTGGGCATTTGGTACAGTTATTGAGACACCACTTGGGATGCCCACATCCCATGTTGGGATGAATGGATTTGAGCACCCTAAAAGGCAGCAGGTGATGGCTCAAGTAGTTGAATTCCTGTTACCCACATGGGAGACCTGGATTAAGATTAGGTTCTTGGTTCCTGGGCATTTGTGGGGTGAACGGGGCAGGAGGGGAGTGACAAGAAATCTCTGTCACTGAAAATAAAATTTCAAATAATACAAAGTTAAAACCTTACAGTATTGTAATTATACCAGATACTAAGAATATTTTTTTTTTTATTTTTATTTTTGACAGGCAGAGTGGACAGTGAGAGAGAGAGAGACAGAGAGAAAGGTCTTTCTTTTGCCATTGGTTCACCCTCCAATGGCCGCCAAGGCTGGCATGCTGCAGCCGGCACACCGCGCTGATCAGGCAGGAGCCGGGTGCTTCTCCTGGTCTCCCATGGGATGCAGGGCCCAAGCACTTGGGCCATCCTCCACTGACTTCCTGGGCCACAGCAGAGAGCTGGCCTGGAAGAGGGGCAACCGGGACAGAATCCGGTGCCCCGACCGGGACTAGAACCCACTGTGCTGGTGCCGCAAGGTGGAGGATTAGCCTAGTGAGCCGCAGCACCAGCCAAGAATATTTATTTTCACTAACAGAATATATGCACACAAAGAATAACAAATTTGCTTCAGAAGTATATAGTGCCTTTTACATTTTTTGAGATAGCAACCTGGATATTTCTTTAAAAAAAAAAATATCTGGTTCCAGAAACCTGCAACAAGAAGTGTGCCTTGACGAACCACAAGCATTTAATTCCTTGTATTTTATGCAGAGCAAAATGATGTCTCCATTAGATATAACAGCAAAAGTAAGATGCAAATAATTTAAAATAACTGTTGACTGGGGCAGCAAGAAGGACTTTGCTCAGAAACGTGTTAAATGAGTGAGGAGGGGTTAGGTCCTTTCCTTGTTCTCCATGTGGTGTAGACATTTCCTCCCAAGCCTCAGTCCCATCCACAACACTACATTAGGTAGGGCAGTCAGACTGGAATTATTGAGTGGTTTTGTGTTTGGGATTCTGTTTGTTTCACTAAATGCATTTTAATGAAGACCTTAATGCACTTCTCAGTCTATTGTTTCTCTATTCCTCTTTTTGCCCACCTATAGATTAGTATTTAGGGAAGAAATAGTATAATTTTTAACTGCAAAATTTTATTTTTAGAATCCTTAGCCAATAACATTTTAAAATAATTAGCCTCAAATTACTATTAAAGCAAGATTTTTATTGCCAACATTCCTGTGAAATGATGATTTATCAGAGGAAGTAACGGCATACAAATATACTGGTGCTAGTACATTAAAGCAAGTATGAATTTTGAAATGGATTTTATTTATGTCAGGAATACAATGCAAATGTAAATATCCCCCTGGGCAAAATAATAGCAGATGAAAGGAAATGAACATAAAGGACTGATTCAACTGATTGCAATCAATGCTGGTAAGGATGTAGAAATGGATGGTTCAGAAATTTCCAAGAAGGTTACACAATACTAATCCAGTGTCTTGAGTTCTTAATATGTTATAGAGACACAAGCTGATGATTATTTATAGCCTATAATTAACATCTGATGTTTTAACATATCTTATATATTTACATATTTTATTTTGCTTACATGTTTTACTAGTTCTCTAATAAAAAAGCTGGTAAAAAATTGTAAAACAACCTATCAATTTCTCATTTTTATCTGATTTTTGCCTTCTGCTTTATCCTCACAATCCTCTTGTCCCTTATTAAAAATTGAGATTGACTTCAGAAATTAGAATAGCACACTTTTGTTAAGTTTAGTTAATAGACTTTCATGTCCTTTTAAAAAATCCTCCTATCTACATTATGTTTTTTACAATTACAGCATTAATAAGAGAGGATAATACATTTTGGTTTGTATAATTATTATTGATTTGCTTTCACTTTTCAAATATACGCTCAAAGCAGCACAGTGCCCTGGTGATACTACTTTATCAGGCTTACGGTCACTTTTGCAAAGTGATTTTGATCTTAGTCAGGACTGTTCAAATGAAGTGGACTGATAATCAATGAAAGACAATCCTGGATGAATTGTTTTGATCTATATAGATTGGTTTGAGGATTTGTCCTAATAGCATATTCTCAAGTAGCATATTCTGGAACCTGGGTTTCATTTTTTAAAGCTGTGTGTTAGGGAAGTGCGGGAGCCTTGGAAATGGATGTGTGAGGAGCACGACTTCATACTGAGTCATCAAGATTGCTTGCATCTGGCTTCCGAATTCCTTACTTCATCATATTACATGCCTTCCTGGTGAGACACATAGCCTAGGTGTTACAGCACACACACGCTAAAAGATGGTAAAAAGGTGGCTTTCTTATCTAGCAGGACCCAGTCAATTACTTTGACAAGTGTAGCCAAAGGAAACCAGAAGAATTCAGAAGAATTTTATAGCAAGTGGAGATGACAAGATAGGAAAATAATATTTTTTCCACTATCCAATCTGATTTCTGACTTGTTTGTGTAGTGGGTTGAAATAATTGACAATTTAGGACTTGTATAGGTTCTCCTGTTTCATTAAAATAATATTGTCTTGGGCAGGTGTTGTGACACAGCAGATTAAAGTTGCTGCTTGGGATGCCTGCATTCCACACTGGAGTGCCAATTCAGTTCCAGTGCTTGGATTCCTGCCACTCACAAGGGAGACAGGGATGAAGCTTCTGGCTTCTCATTTTAGCCCAGCCCTGGTTGTTTTGATCATCTGGGGAGTAAACAAATGAATAGATGAACTCTCTCTCTCTCTCTCTCCTCCTTTCTCTTTCTCATAAATAAATAAATCTGTCTTTGCAAACAATGTCTTAGTCTTATTTTTTAGTGTGAACTGTGTATCATGGTTCACATTTTTTTTTTTTTTACAGGCAGAGTAGACAGTGAGAGAGAGAGACAGAGAGAAAGGTCTTCCTTTGCCATTGGTTCACCCCTCAGTGGCCTCTCCGGCGGCGTGCTGTGGCCTGCACACTGTGCTGATCTGAAGCCAGGAGCCAGGTGCCTCTCCTGGTCTCCCATGCGGGTGCAGGGCCCAAGCACTTGGGCCATCCTCCACTGCCTTCCCGGGCCATAGCAGAGAGCTAGCCTGGAAGAGGGGCAACCGGGACAGAATCCGGCGCCCCAACCAGAACTGGAACCCGGAGTGCTGGCGCCGCAGGCGGAGAATTAGCCTAGTGAGCCGCAGCGCCGGCCATCACATGTTCTAAATCACAGCTTGTATTCTACATGGTTGCAATAGCAAGTTTACCTTGCTTTGACCAAATTTGGATGATAGGATAAATTTCTGAAATATGACCAGAAGCACATCCCCTCTTACAATTTTATTAATAAAAATGCAGATGTAAAAATACTTTTAATGATGCGTATTTATTGAAAGAGAGAGAGAAATCTTCTACATGCTGATTCACTCTCCAAATCCCCAGAACAATGGAGCTAGGCCAGTTGGATGCCAGGAGCCAAGAAAGCAATCTGGATCTCCCACGTGATCACTGGACCTAAGTTCTTGAGCCGAAATCTGCTGCCTCCAGAGTGCACAATGGCAGGAAGCTAAAATCAGGAGCGGAGCTGGGACTCATACCCAGGCACCTTGATTTGGGACATGAATGTCCCAAGAAGCATAGCTGCTACATTAGACACTTGTCCCTTTCTTAAAACATGCAGGTCCACAGGAATATCCAACAGAGAGGCCTGAGTGAGCTACAATGTGGTCACCAAGTCCTGTAGTTGTCCCTGGGGCTGTACCCTGGGAGAAGGGACGTGTCCTCTGTTGAAAGACAGTGTCCCGTTGCCAAACATCGCAGGGAAGCAAGTCACTCAGGTTATGCGTAGGTTCTACTGTGCACACCCAGAGATGGTGCATTTTCGGATGTATGGAGTGCAGATCATGTTATCAGACTTCTGCAGGGCATCAGCAGAGGCGCTGCCAAAGAAAAGAGGGAAGGCACACAGCAATCCAGAGAAGTCACCTGACTTGAGTCTGGACTCAAAACTCATCTTTGAAATTCGAGAAAGATTCCATCTCTTGGAGAGGAAGCCCTTTGATTTACAAGAGCCTTGCTCTTTGGTATTTCAAAGGCTAATACCTGAAAGCTATGAAAGGAGACTGAAAATAGAGTAGATGGAAAGCTGGCGTAAGCCAGAGCAGCTGGGTGGTCTGCTGGGAGAGAAAAGAATGTTTGGAGATAGAAGGAAGCTTAGGCCCTGGTGGGGCCTTGCGGGACCTCTAGCCCACCCTCCCCAGCAGGTTCAAGGCTTTGGAGAGGACAGAAAAGGGAATCCTGAAAGGTATTTGGGATCCTAAGAAGAATGGAACTGGTTCCTTGACTGCCAGAATAAGTCTCGGGATGGGACCAGCATTGCAGCGTTCCCACGACTCAGGTCCTGTGGAGTTGGCCTGCGTCACAAGCAGATTGAAATGGAAGGAGCCTGCGGCTTGCCTGCAGCTACAGACTTGCAGAAAATCCAAAACACTTTATGTGGCTCTAAAGAAAATTCAAAAGGCAACAGAGGGGTCCAGGGGTGGGGTCTGAAGAGGTTTAAGAGGCTAGAGGAACGGGTACGACCTAGAGAGGGGATCCCAGACAGCTCAGGCAGACAGCTCCTGCAAAGCCAGCCAACTCAAAGCCTGAGAAAGGGTCTGAGGCACTCAGCAAGCGTCTTCCTGCACAGGTGCCTGTACTCCACTTTCACCAAAAAGAATTGAGACGGTTAAGAAAAAGCTCTTTACGCTAGACTCCAAATCATTTAAAATAGCACCTTCTCCTTGAGTTCATATAATCTTTAACTATAATGGGTTTAAATAAAGACACTTTGATTTTCTGTATAGACAAGTTCATGGCCTAATCAAACTCATATTCTATAAAAGGTTATTTTAAAAATTGCAGAAGAGAATCCTGGAAAGCGCAACCCAAATTCACCACATTGTTTCTGAATATCCATTAAAGGATTATTGCTTTGGCTTTTTTTAAAGTTTCGGTTACTCACTACATTGTTGGGAACAGCGGGGACTTGGTTGTCATTATATTTTGTTCACTTGTGATTATACCTAAAGGGCCTTTTTCACTTATCCAGTGATATCTTCAATCTAAGAGGAGAAGTATGAGTTGGCACCTAACCCTCCAGATTTTGCCCCAAGAATGCTCTCTCCTATTCTCTGCTCAGTAAAGAGATAGGAGCCCACCTTAAATTTCTGGAAAATTGTCCCTCCTTAATGCAATAAGCAAGGAAACACATTGTTTAGAAACAATGTCTAAAACATGGTCATTGTTTGGCTTACTGACATCAAAGACGTGAAGGGATTAGCAGTACACATTAGTTTAGTTGTGAATGTGATTATGTGGGTATTCATCTATGTTCCATGGTTGTGCGACCTTTTGAAAGGTCATAAATACTTATATCTGTTGATCAATGCCAGTAATAGTTCTTCAAAGCTACATGTGGGTTAAAGAAACAACGAATTTGATCTTCAATAAATCACAGTGTCACATTAAAGAGATCAGATAAAGGAATCAACTCGGCCTTGCTGAATCCCCCTGTGTTCAATGCAACCTGGCATCAGGAATCATCACTGCATATTTTAGACAACATAATCATTGTGCTTGAGTGTATTCGTGTACTCAAATCATTTAATTACAATGTGTGAATGTATAAAGACTTCAGTGAGAACACAAAATCTTTCATAAATTTCACCTAGCGTGAGATTGGAGATAAAATACAAGGCATTTTTATGCTGGTTATGAAGAAGCAGACTAAAATATTTACGTATTAATATCCCATTGCAAAGATCACTGTTAGCTCATTGGCCTTAAATTATTCACTAGGTTCAATGATTATTATTTTTGGCTGCTGTAGTCAGACCTTATAAATACATTTCTAAGGTCACCCATGCTACTTTTCATCTAAATCTTTCTTCCCTTTTTCTCTTTTAAAAGTGAACATTAAATGAAACTACCTGACATTCAACCTTAGTGAGTCAAACACTTTTCTGAAAAGCAAATGAAACTATCAGGATATTATTTTTAGGAAATAGGGGATTTTAGTGTCAACTTTAATAAATACTATTTTTAAATGACAATCACCACAATACCTTTCTTGTTTAGGAACAAAAATAATCGTATCAAAATACTGTTTTCCAATATATGTTTATATTACTCAGAGTTCATAACTGTAAATAGATCCCTTCCCTTTCTTGTGAGCGCCTGTGCACAATAGATATTTTAATGAATCTTGCCCATGCGTCTCACCCTATATTGACTTGAGCTGTGCTGGTCTGAAAAGTAGGAAAATCAGGTCTAGTGGGGCTGCAGAGACTTTTTTATTTCACACCACTCAAATTTCTCTTTGCTTTGGATTCAAACACAGGAAAGGGTACATTTTCCCATAGAGGTAGTGCAAGGACTTGCTGAGAATATTCTGACTCTGATCAAAGAGCCAAGGTAGAATTTAGACACAAGTGCTCCTTTTGCCCAAGAATACATTAGGAAACTCCAGGGGTGACACTAACTCTTGACCTGTCATTGATCTTGGGAAGTCATTCACCATTTACACTTCAGTTGGGTCACTTGTGACTCAGTCACCTCACATTACCAACCACAAGTGCCAGTGAACTGCACCTCACTCTACTTAGTAGGAAGTGTTTTTTTGTTTTGTTCTTTTTTTTTTTTTTACTCTTGTCTATGAGGTATTCTCTCTGAGTTAGAAGCTAGACTTCTTCCTACCTCGATATGTTGCTGCCCTGAATTTTAGGATGTTCTTTCATGTCTAAGCTGATATTCATGTCAATCAGTAATTTATTACCTAAATACCTGTGAATGCCAAGTAGGGATTAAACACTGTGTGAGTGTTAGATGTGATTTGGAAGCCTCTCAAGCCTAGAAATAGGCTCCCAGCACTCTAGAATGCTTGCTTTTCTGGTTCAATGCCATTTCACTTGTGAATGCAAAACTCTGCTTCAGGTCTACCAGACAGGTGACAAAGTGGCCCCTTCTTCATATTCTCCACTCCCCGTGGCCACTCTCTCACACTGCTTCTTTTGGCCCTTGAATCTTCTTTCTGTTTCCTCATCAGTTCTCTAAGGAGCCCTAAGACTGATTCTCAAATGCATTTTCAGATATAATTCAAGGTGTGAGCCCTTGGCAAACCAATCTTAGAAATCATGGACATGTGCCTTGGGGTGCTCTGAGGACACTGATGTCTGTAAAAGGTCACAGAGGAAGAGGATCTGGAAGGGAAAGTGGATTTTTGATTAACAACAATAGCAACAAAACACCAGTCATCAAAATGTGGTTCCACAGGAAAAAAAAATAAGCTGTGTTACTCAAAGAAAGAGCTGTAGAGGAAGAGACAAATCTGGATCTATAAGTGCTAATGTGGGTTGATAAAAGGGAAGAATATGGATGTTTCTATATCAAATAGTTTAGGGCATCTGCCATATGCTAACCCTCTGCTCTGCTATAGTGCCACAGAATGAATAACCAGGTATTTGAACCTCAACTTGTGTCAGAAAACGATTCTTTGAACACTTGGCCTTTACATTCTTAGTCAAAGCTCAGATGCTTTGAGAAGCTTTGTAGCAGATGGAACTGTTCTCTGGGAACAGGTTTTTCACCCATTGTTCCTAGCTTGGATGAGATACCTCTCAGTAACAGGTAACAGAATTCACTCCGATTTCATAATTACCAAACAATTACATGGTAATCACCCCTGAGAGTCTCATGGAAAGAATAAGCAGACACTTCAGGTGGCACACGAAAAAAATCTCAGTAGCTGCATTGAAGTATCTGTAGAGTCACTTAATAAATTGACCTGTTATCTAATGTATAATATATATTTACATATATCTAACATGTCTATATCTATCTACCTATAGAAAGAGAGAGAGAGAGTAAGAGAGAGAGAATATGTATATATATATGTGCGTGTGTGTGTATGTGTATATATATATATATATAATTCCTTGGAGGAATATAAAAAGATATTTTATACATGTATTTATGGGGAAAATTTATAGTGTTTCATTATTTTAATGGTCAGTCCAAATATTTGGAAATTTTCATTGGATTTCTTTCTTAGTACTGACTTATTAGGATGTGTTTTTAAATTTCCAAATGCATAGAGCATTTTTTATGATTTATAATTAAATTTTACTATAAAATAGGAATGTCATCTTTGGAAGTTGTTGACATTTGCTGTTAGTTTCTCTGGTCAATCTTGGTAAAATACTCTGTGTGTTTCAGAAATGTATTTTCTATTTGTAAATGCAGCATCTATCATACCTACCTGTGAGTTCTGGGTGAAGAGTGATACTTGTATATGTTATTCAAAGGTTTACCTTATTTTTTTGCATTTAAAAAATTGACTAGTAAGAGAGGTGCATTAAATCTTGAATTTTTCAAAATTCATACATTTGTCATTTTTACATATGATTTGAACTTATGTTATCAAGCATTTAGAAGTATGCAACTGGTATGTCTTCCTAATGAATTGAAGTTTCTAGCAATATATACTAATACTCTCAATTAAATTTCTTTTAATTAATTAATATACAGTAAACAGACTTTGTGAATTTCATAGATATGATTCCAACAGTACAATGATACTTTCCTCACTCCATTCTTCCCTCCTTCCTTCCCTCCTTTCTTTCTTTCCATTTTCTCTCTTAATTTTTTGTGATAACGTACTTTCAGTTTACTTTATAAGCACAGGCTCAATCTCTTCTAAACAAAGAACTCTGCAAATGGAAAGCAGAAGGATCACTGTTCTTCAGGAATGTAGACAAAGGTCATAAATGATATCAAATTACAAGTTGTCAATTTCACTCATATGCATCAAGATTTTTTTTTTTGGTACTCTATGTTAGCAACCACAAGTCAGAGAAAATATATGGTATTTGTCTTTTTGTGTCTGGTTTATTTCACTAAGCATAGTGGCCTACAGTTGCATCCATGTAGTTGCAGACAGGATTTCATTCTTTTGTAAGGCTGAGTAGTATTCTGTTGTTTATGTATACCACGATTTCTTTATCAACTCATCAGGTGATGGACAATCAGTTATAATGTTAATTGAGCTGTTATAAACATGGGGGTACAAATAACAATAATTTCATTTCCTTTGGGTAAATTACCAGGAGTGGGGTGGCTGGGTTATTCAGTAAATTTATTTTCAGTTTTCTGAGGAATAGCCATAGTATCATCCATAATGGTTGTATAGGTTTACATTCCCATCAACAATGTATTAGGGTACCTTTTTCTCCACATCCTCACCAGCATTTTTTAAAATTTTTTATTATTTTAGGGTGATAACCATTCTAACTGCAATAAAACAAAACCTCATTGTGGTTTTTATTTGTGTTTTCCTGATGGCTAGTGGTCCTGAGCATCTTTTCATGTGTTTGTTGGCCATCTGTATTTCATCCTTTCAAAATGTATGCTCACGTCCTTGTCCATTTATTAACTGGATTGTTTGCTTTTTTTGTTGAGTTTCTCAAGCCCCTTATAAATCCTGGATATTAAACCTTTATCAGATGCATTGCCTACAAATATTTTCTACCATTCCCTCAGTTGCCTTGTTACTCTGTTGAGTGTTTCCTTCGCTGTGCAGAAGATTTTGGCTTGATGTAATCCCATTTGCCTTTTCTTAGCCTTTACTGTCTGCTTCTGGGATGTTATCCAAGAAGTCTTTGCCTAGGCCAAGGACTGCCATTGCTTCCCCCTTTGTTTTCCTCTTTCAGGTCTTCAGCTTAGATTCTTGATCCACTGTGAGTTCCTGCTTCTTTTGCCCTATGAGCGCCACACACTAAAGAGTCTGCCACTGGGGTGCCTGCTCTTTTGGCCCTAAAGTCCATAGTCCATGTGTAATTCTTCCACTAAGAGTGGTTTTTTTAGTGTTATATATTTATTTTTTACCCATTCCTTCCAACCTGCCTGTGTTTCTACAACTTAATGTATTTTAAAACTAATAATTATTTATGACAATGCTGACAATTTTATTTTATTTATCCTGATTATTGCTTTCTATTTTTCCCATTTCATTTAATTTTCACCTTTTCACCCTTCTTTCCCCCCTTGTTTTTTTCTTCTCTAGAAGTGGACTGGGGGGTTCTGTGCTCTATTTCTGTTCTCTTCGTAGCTTCCCAGAAAGTTTCATGTGGTGACTTTAATGAAAAATATCTTTACCTTTCTCACAGGAGCGTGATGCAGTCTAACTGAAACGCCTTTTCTGATTCCCATTGTACTATTTCCAACATTTTTAATCTTACATATTTTTAATTTAGCTTCATAAATTCAATAGCTATTATGCTATAGTCAATAGTCATTAAAGTTTTACAGCAGGTTTGCCATTTCTTTGCTAAGCCTTTCTTCTTCCATATGAGACCTGCCTCCATCCATTTTCTCACTGAAATGCAACAAGACATTTCTGTAACCAGTAAGTTGGTAAACGCTTTTTGTTCATGTTCTTGCTCTCTGCTTTTCCTTGAAAAGCCTTATGCATTAGATACATTGCATTTTTTTCTCTATGGTCTTTGAAGAGATTGCTCCATGGGCAATTGGTTCCACTGTTGCCAATCAAAAGGATTCTGTAAAGCTACTTGTAAACCCTCTCCAGGGAATCCATCTCTTTCTATTGACAGTGAAAATGTCTTCTTCTCTGTGTTGGAAACGTGTGGCTTCACTATCAAGTATCTGTGAATCGATTTCTTTGTACTAATAACCCTAGAATGTTTGCATCCTATTTATCTGTTCATTTTGTGATTCCATATTGTGTTTGTTTTATTATTTTTTCTGTATGTATTAATTCCCAGATGTGAAATCTGTGAAGGTAGGATGTATCCTTACAACACTTTTGCTGGTTTTTAAAAGACTATCTTTGGAGCAGTGTTAGGTTCACAGTAAAATTGAGATGAAGTACGAAGATTCCTCATATTCCCCTGCCTTCTACATACACACAGATTCCATCATTATCAACATTCCCCACCAGAGTGGAACACTGGTTACAGTTGATGAACCTACACTCATCCATGGCTACAAAGTTTTCATGAGGGTTCATGCTTGGTGTACTTTGTTTGGTCTGAGAGCAGGCATTCACTGGCACAGTCTCACACAGAGTTCTCACCATCCTAAAAACTCTATATTCTGCATGTTCTCGCCTCCCTCTCAAGCTGGTAACCACTGGACTTTCTGTGTATTTGCAGTATTTTAATCTGAGCTTTATTTTACTTATCAATTAACCAGTTTCTTCATGCATTTATTTCCTTGGTAATTCGCAGCAGCTAAGTTGGGAAGACTTCCCTGAAGAAGACATGTACGTTTATCTCTATCAGATAAATCAAAGAGGTGGACTCAGAAGCGCTGGCTCCCTCCAACGACTCCGGCTTGCTGTGTGTGTCCATTTAGGTTACATCTTCCTTCTTCTAGCAGCTCTGCCTTTCACATCTGTTCAAAAGTCTCCAAGGTTCCAGGCTCAGCTTAGGATTTTGACCAGTGGAGGTACACTTGGAGATTTCCTTTACTTCTTTCCAGCCAAGAAACTCATTAAAACTGTTATTTTATCAAGACTATGATACTTTTTGGTTTAGGTTCTACTCAGAGTTTATGTACAGTCCACTCAATCTTTCCTCAATGGTGCCTAATCTGTTTAATCCATCAATTGTGTTTCTCATTTCAATTATTTGTTTTTTTTCAGAGTATTTTAAGTCAATTCCTTTAAAAATATGCCAGCCTATTTTCATAATTACTTACCTTTCCAATATGTTCAATGCCCCTCTTATTTCCCTACACAGCCATAAACATACATTCCTCTTGCACTCTGTATTTGATAATACAAATGTGTACATGCTTGGAGCGTATTTTGTGAGAATCTGCACTCAGTGTGCGAATTTGGGAATTTGCTGACTCATACTGTTGTGGCTTATGCTTTTTAAAAAGTAGTGAGCTCGTGTTTCCTGAAGCTTTATCTGCAGGCACACTTCATGGACTGTGTGTGAAGTGCCTTACATTGACTGGAGCTCATAGGCAGGGGGAACTCTAGCTCTGAGCACACTGAGTACAGGTCTGTGGTTAGAATTTTCCTGGGAGAAAGCTATTTTATTTTATTTTGTTCTGTTCTATTATAGTCTAAAGCCAGCTAAAGCCTCTCTCTCTCTCTCTCTCTCTCTCTCTCTATCTCTCTCTCTTGCTCTCACTCTCTCCCATGTCCCCTAGAAAGTATTTTCCTAGATACTCACCAAAGAGTCAGGCTAATTATTTCTCTATAATCATGTGTTTTTTACATCTGGCTTCAAAAGTTCTACTTACCTTCTTTACCATGCAATTTGTAAAGTTTTTATTTATTTTCATTTTATTGTAAAGCTGAAGAGACAAAGAGAGGAGACGCAGACAGAGATATTTCACCTGCTGGTTCACTACTGAAATGTTTGCAATAGCCAGGGCTGGGTCAGGACAAAGCACAGAACTCCATCTGGGTCCTCCATGTGAGTGACAAGGACCCAAATATTTAAGGCAATACCTGCTGCCTACAAGGGTATGCATTAGCAGGAAACTGAACCCAGAAACAGAATGACTGATACCCCAACCATTCACTTTAATATGGAATGCCTGTGTCTCATGCAGCGTCTTATCTGTTGTACCACAAACCCATCCCACAGGCCTACATTTAAAAATACTTTCCCTTTTAATATCATCTTCATGGTTTTTATTGGCTATAAATAAAAATCTTCTTCATGACTTTAGGAAAAACTTCCCTAAGGCCAAGATTATAGATTTTTCTATTACACTACCCTTTGACTTAATAGAATGTGGCACGATTTAAGTATAATTCTCTTCGCTTATAGGTTATGAGCTAATGTGAGTTTCGGGACTCTCTAGATTTACTTACATGAGTTCTAAAGTGCTACTGCTTTTCCAGCATGCCCGTCACATGCCACCGTTTCATGAATTCATTCCTGACCTGCTCTAAACCTCTTTGTCCCACTATGTACAAGAAATTTCAATAACTGTCCCCACTCAGGCCAGCTTCTCAGTGATATTTCCCAGCACAGCCCGCACAGTGACAGTTCTGGAGGTAATGTGACTTAGCCTTTCTCATACTTGCATCACTCAATGGCAAACACATCACCAAGTCTAGGCTGTCATCAGGTTCTATTTCTGAAAACAGAGAAATTTGTATGCAACAGTAGCCGTAAAAATGTGAAGAAGGTTATAAAAACAATACATGACTAATTTTTGGAAAAATTTCTAGAGAATTAATTTATGAATAAGGTATCAGATTTTTCAGTAAATTAACACATATTTTTCTCCATAATTTTCCTGACTAGTTATGAAACTTAAAAAAAAATAGTGAAGGAGCTGGTGCTGTGGCATAGTAGGCTAAGCCTCTGCTTGTGGCACCAGTATCTCATATGGGCACAGTTCTTGTCCCAGCTGCTCCTCTCGCAATCCATCTCCCTGCTAATGCACCAGGGAAAGCAGTGGAATGTGGCCCAAACACTTGGACCCCTGCACCCACATGGGAGGCCTGGAAGAAGCTCCTGGTTCCTTGCTTCGGATCTGCTCAGCTCGGCCATTGTGGCCATTTGGGGAGTAAATCAGCAGATGGAAGACCTCTCTCTGTCTCTCCCTTTCCATGCCTGTAACTCTACCTCTCAAATAAATAAAAAAAATCTTAAAATAGTGAAATGAAAATCTTGTGACTAAGCTTGCAAACCAAGAACAAGAAATTGAATCTAATCCCAGCTGCAACATACAGTAGTTTATGAAAGGCTTTTATCTCATTTCTTTGGGATGATCGAAAAGTTTTTCATTCTTAGAAAGGTGAGAGTTAAATAAATTAATAAATAAGATACTTGGAACAATATCCAACACATAAAATTTCAATACATATTTTGTATTTACTGTTATTATTATTATAATAATAATAATTATTATTAAATGGCTAGCAAAGGACATGGTCCATAATTCATAATCAAAAATATAGATTACTTTAATAACCTCCCATGGAATCACTTACCATTTTTGGTCAATATATATGAGTTTGCATTCTTATTCTTTTTGAAAATAATGCTCTTTCATTTCCTTCACTTTTTCTTTTGACTGAAACCTTCCCTAGCAAAAGCAAGATTGTGCAGAGGACTTAACCACAGTAAACAAAACCTCTGTCCCATTCATCTTAACTGCATTTTACGTTTTCAACATTTTGTCCATGTGCTTCTGCTTTTGTTTACATAGGAAATATTTACACCAATAGTAGTATTGCCAAGGTACCATGACTCTGTGTAGCACCTTCATGTAAGCTACATGAACACTCTGCATCACAGAGGATAAACTTGAACATTTCTTAGAGAATTACTGACTTTGTTCACGTACACTACGTGATACAGACCTGAGAACCGTGGCACAGAAATGGACAGAATTAATTGTCTGTATTTGGTATGAATGTCAACTAATGAGGTACACATTTCCCTAGAAGAGGTGTAGACTGTGATTAAATCATGTTATAGCTCATGTGAACAACTTTGTGTATCTTTATTTATACTACTCAAATTTCCTAAGTCAAAGAAAATCATCCACAAGTTGGAAAAACATTAATGCTAGGCAAGATTATTACTAGGGTTGATACATTTTACCCCTCCTCCTAGCTTGCAAATTTCATCTTCCTGCTCTTGTATGCTTTTAATATGTATACATTTTTCTTTTCTTTTTAATTAATTTAGTTGAAAGAATTAGAGAAAGAGAAAGAGAGTGATTTTTTTCATCTGCTGGTTCATTTCCCGGAGGGCCACAACAACCAGCACTGGGCCAGGCCAAAGCCGGGAGCCAAGAGTTTCTTCCTGGTCTCCCACATGGGTTGGGAGACCCAGGCACGTAGATTGTCCTCCACTGCTTTTCCCAGGCCAGTAGAGGGAGCTGGATTGGAAATGGAGCAGCCAGGACTAGAGCGGGCACCCATACCGGATGCTGGAGGCAGTTGTACCTGATACCCAAGACGTCGGCCCCTGGTATGTATTTTTGAACACCAGTGAATTAGTTTAGCATACTGTTCTACCAACCTCAGCTAAACGGCAGCAAGCCAGAGAAGCATTGGTTTTATTCCTTACATTAAGAAGATGCCAGAGTACACTCAATTGGAGTAGGTACTTCATTTACATTCTTCTCCACGGAACGCAACTAACTTCTCTGGAGGTAGAACAGCCAGTCGCTCCATTAGTCATGTTGGACTTTTGTTCTAGGGAAACACAAAAGTTCTGACTGCCATGTAAAGAAAATGACAACCTCATGGAAATGATGTTATACAAAACCCAGATCCTGGCAGGTATTGGTTCCTCTCTGTGCACTAAACAAAGAAAAGAAATAGAACTCAGTGGTTTTGGGGAAATCAAATATAAGATACCTACTTACGGTAAATTTCTATTAAAAATCTTCACTCACGTGCAAAGAAGAGGTCACCAAATCCTTAGAGGCTAGCTCTCTGGAGAATTGTCAGCTGATGCAAGAAACCAGAAAACAGAAGCCCCCGTCTGTTTGGTGCAAGTACGTTAAGGAAGTTTTTTTTGTTTTTTGTTTTTCCCCTAGAATAAAAACAGGATTTCTACTAAGCAAAACTTATTATCTGCTCAGAGTTGAAAGGAGGCGATTTTAGAATGGAGATTGAAAAGCTGCATTTGCAGAGTGTGGTGACTCAGCTGTAAGACACGTTCTTGCACAAGATCCATGGAGCATATCGATAAATGTCTCAGACACATGAAAGCAAGCCCCCTCTTCAGAAGAGAGCTCTCTCTGAACTCTGTTATCTCACAACCCCAAGGTACAGTATGCTAATGACACTGCTTACCATTAGTGCCGAAAGGGGGAGGGAGAAAAGGAAAAGCTGCAAGCATTTTAACTAGAAAGAAAATCAAATTAAAATATTAATTTACTGATTAATATAACATTAGCTGACCTATTTTCATAAGCTTGTTAAACAACAAAGACTTGTGAAGCTAAATAACTGCCTAAAAGATAAATAAATGTTTTAAGAATTCCCAGGGAGATGTTTAGCTCCTTTTTAAACATCATTAAGGATATGCCTTGCGTAGAGCAGGCGGTTCAATGCTTTCCGTACTGGGACATCTTTTTTCATTTAGCAATGCTGTCTGAAGAACCATGATCGCAGAGGTTCCCTCTTGTTCCCAAATTAAGACCAACAGATGTTAACTTTCTTAGCCTTAGCAACTCACTGTAGAATTCAAGAAAGTGGATCATGTCACGCTTGAAAATTTACTTTCTTAAGCTATTCATAAATTGGAATAATATTGATTTTAAAGATAGAAACCAGCAAGCTACTATCTATATGCACATAGTCCCAAGACCTCAGAAAATCAACTTGGTCTTCAAAGAAGAGAATTGAAAACCAAGAAGGCTGGGTTGTGGACAGGGAGTACAGAGTTCTGAGTGCGATTCTGTGACAAGTACCATACGCTGTTAAATCACATATTTTCTTTTTGAAATAAAAGGATTTTTAGCAAAATATAAGGCTTTCTTGAGCTAAAAAATGCTAGCATTTTAATCAAGCAAGAAACAGAACTCTCTTCAATTTAGTATATTCAGATGCATAGTCCTTAGAAAGTGGAGATATTTTCAATATAAACTAAAGGGGATCCTTGGGCAGAATGCGAATGGTTAGGATGTGGTATAGACAGAAAAGCACAGGGCCCAAAGGTTTTGAGAAGGAGTTGGAATGAGTTACTCAAGTGATAGATATTCTGGATTAATGAAAAGAAAAAATCAAAATGATCTTGAATTTTTAGAATATTTTGGTGATTAATAACTCATCTGTAACATAACTTGAGGGCAACATTCACTTTTTGCTTCATTCTTTTATTGAGTTCCACCTTTTGGCATAAGAAGGAGGTGATTTTGTTTTTGTTTTTGTTTAGTAGAGCCAGTTTTCACTGCCTGCCAGGGAATCATTCAAAAGTCTTCTCAAGGGCTGATGAAGCTTCAGGGTCTGCCCTGAGTTTGTTCAACTATAAAGCTTCACAAAAAGTTGTTAGCTTTCTCCAGGGTTCCATTTGGTCTTTCCGACTTTCAGCCTCATCAGAAATGTTTGGAAAATAACATTTGTGATCTTTCTCAACCTTCATGAGAGTTTGTTGCTTTCTAGTAACAATTCAGCCGATATCACGGCCCTGTTCTTTGTGTGTGTAGTCTATGGAATACCCCTGGGGATGCAAGGTTGGGTGTCAGCTGCCAAGCTCTTCAAGGAATGTCTAGGTTTTCCTTTATTCTCTCATATTGTCTCTCTCTCTCTCTCTCTCTTCTCTCTCTCTCTCTCTTTATTCTTTACAGGCAGAGTGGACAGTGAGAGAGAGAGAGAGCGAAAGGTCTTCCTTTTCCGTTGGTTCACCCTCCAATGGCCGCTATGGCCGGCGCACCGTGCTGATCCGAAGCCAGGAGCCAGGTGCTTCTCCTGGTCTCCCATGTGGGTGAAGGGCCCAAGGACCTGGGCCATCCTCCACTGCCTTCCCTGGCCACAGCAGAGAGCTGGCCTGGAAGAGGGGCAACCGGGACAGAATCCGGCGCCCCGACCGGGACTAGAACCCCGGGGTGCTGGCGCCGCTAGGCGGAGGATTAGCCTAGTGAGCCGCAGCGCGGCCTCCCCCCCAACCACCCCCAATGCTTTTTGAAGCTTGGTGAGAATTCAGACTCACTATGAACATTACACTTTTTTTCTGAGCCAGTGCCCTAAAAATGAGTGACACTACAGAGGAGAAATGATGTGTTGGCAAGTTTCACAGTCAGTTCTCTAGAAAGAAGAAACAATGTCCTGATACTAGTTTTCCTGGTTGAGTAACTCTCACGATGGCCAATGCCTCACTGAATGGGAATTTGGGACAAGGTGTACACGTTTGGCTCTTGTGAACTGATGGACGCTGGACAGTGGCCATGGTATCTGCACCTCCTCTGAGTGCTGTCCACAGAGCTGGCAACCTTCAGAAACATGTCAGAGTCTCCTTCTACCACCTCTGCCCCTGCAAAAGAGCACATTTTTTTGTTGTGTGATGAAAGGCTTAGATTTTCCAGGTTAAGTGACCCATAAGTGTGACAGCTAGCTATAAGCTAATTTAACATCTGATAAATAAGATAAAATCTAATTCCATACCTGGCAGTTATCCTGTATGTTAAAACTAATGGGGCCGGTGCTGTGGCATAGCGGGTAAAGCTGCTGCCTGCAGCGCCAGCATCCCATATGGGCACTGGTTTGAGAATAAATAAACAAATCTTATAAAATAAATTGTTTTCACCGATCAGAGCTACTGGAATAATATGGAATAATTCTGTGAGAATAAAATTGTTGAGAAACTTCAGCTAACAACACCAAACCAATGCGTCTTTCACTTTGGAGCACTTACTGACCATTTCTGTGCCGAATTATTTTATTGGATAATGATTTTTGGCTGCTGTTGTGCACTGCAGTGATCTGTTTCTATAAAATTCAACACCTTCTAACTGATCCAGAGAATATTAGAATATTCAGTTGAAGTCAGAATGGAAAGTTTGCCACCCAGTTTGAAGTGCTTAATCTCTTAATATAAGTGGATGTATTTCTAACTGGCTGAGAGTTCCTACCTATAGTTGACAGACCCATATTGGCAACTTTGATTAGCAGCTGCTAAAACTTTTCCAGTTATAATAAGCTCTGGGTCAAACTTCCTTGTCTTAAACATGATCTTCGATGCAGTAGAAAATAAGATTCCAGAAATGAGACCTTGTGTCCTTCTCTGCTACCAGGGCTCATCTGACTATAAATGGAAGTGGAATGACTCCTCTGCCTTTAGGTCACCATTCGCAACACATATACATATATATATGTATAAATCGAGAGAGAGATAAAATATGTATATCCATATATCAAAGAATATATTGTGTGCCATGAGTAGTTACAATTTTCACAATTAAAAAGTAAAATAAATAAAATTATAAGTGGTCCAACATTTAAATAAGAAAAAATATTATGTAACAAATTTAAGGTTTGAAGTTTTTTTTTTTTAATCACTTCATACTTTAGAGTAAATGAATAAACATTTTGAATTTTCAGTCAATATTATATGTTGGAAGATGTTCCTAAGAACATTAAAATAACCTCATGTTTCTTTAATACAGTATCAAATATCCAGATCTTGATAAAATAGTACAAAACAGAAACTTAATAAGCAATGAAAATTGTGCACATATTAAGTCCTAAATGCTACTCAATTTAGACTAACAAAAATTGTTGTTAATCAAGTAATGTTAATGATATTGTGAAAACTCTTCATCATATCATATTACCAGACGTAAATACTGTATAACTAATCATATTAAAATAATATAACTAAAACTTATTAGCTATAGCATATTAGAATTTTATCTAGTTTGGTTAGTATTTGGTATTACCACGATCAGAAGTAGTGATGTCATTTGAAGTGAATTTGTATCGAATGAGAAACATAAAAGGAACAAAACCGCCAAGTGCGAATTTTAGATTAATGTCAATCTGTTTAACTCCTTGATGAATTCAAGGAAAGCAAATTTTCACTTTGTTTCTTGACTGTCCGTATCCTCACTCACACTCTAAGCCTGCTTCACTTCTATCTCAGGGCTATGATCACATCTTAAGGTACTCTAATAAGGCCATGCCCTGTACCCATTAGCGATAATATGTAGAGAAATGATGCCAAAAATGCGCCAAATAAAGCTCCAATATTTATCAGTCGCTAATGATGCATATGAAAAATGTTGGCTTTTACTGTCGGCTTTATCAGGGTCTTTGCCTCCACATTCACTGTAAAGCCCATCCACTCAAACTGCTGACTCTTAACCAGCTCTCTCAGCATCCTGCTCCCACGTTTTAATGATCCTAAGCCTGTTGACAACAGCTGCCGTCTTGACTCACACACAAGCTGGGATCTAACACTGGGCAGGGCTTTTGTACCAGAATTTTAGGAATAAAGACTACACCAGAAGCCAACCTTGAGGAATTATTCAAGAAGCAAAGTAGCGCAGCATCTGTCCACCACATTTACGACGCGTCTTTTATTCTGTAGCACAACTCAGCAAGTGTGATGTTGTTGATCCCAGCTTAGAGAAGGAAGAGCTAAGCTCAAGCTCACACATTTCAAAGGGAAGGAGCAATATTTTATCACTACTCTATGCGTTTTCCACAGAGGATTAAAAAGGAAGGTTATTAGGCTCCTAACTGTAACTTTTTTCTTAAAATAAACATCACTATAGAAGAATCATACTTAATTTTGGAAAAATTGTGTATTTGGATACTATACGCAAGTATCTGGTGGAAAACCACACTTACACTTTGCTCTCCAAAAGTTTCATCCTGATTTACGAGAAATCAAGGATAAAAATACTACATATAGAAGTTTTTACTATATTAGTAATATATTCCAAGCAGGTTAGTTTTAAAATGTTTTTCATTCAATGTGAATCACACTACATAGGATAACATTTAAAGATAAGATGCTAAGGGAAATTCACTGTTTACTCAGAAATTTCTGTTTTATGTTTTTACTTGTTTTTTTTTATCTTTTTTTTTTTTGACAGGCAGAGTGGACAGTGGGAGAGAGAGACAGAGAGAAAGGTCTTCCTTTGCCATTGGTTCACCCCCCAATGGCTGCCAAGCCCGGCGCACTGCTGCCGGCACACCGTGCTGATCTGATGGCAGGAGCCAGGTGCTTCCTCCTGGTCTCCCATGAGGTACAGGGCCCAAAGACTTGGGCCATCCTCCACTGCACTCCCTGGCCACAGCAGAGAGCTGGCCTGGAAGAGGGGCAACCGGGACAGAATCCGGCGCCCCGACTGGGACTAGAATCCGGTGTGCCGGCGCAGGCGGAGGATTAGCCTATTGAGTCATGGCGCCAGCTTTTTTTTTTTTTTTTTTTAATCTTTTGCATTAATAACATTTACCCATTTTGCTTCACCTAGCTGTTTTTATGCTTATTATTGGTTAAAATTCTGATATGATCTTATATAATATGTATTCATTTTGTATTTATTTGAAAAGCAGAGTGAGAGAGACTGAGACAGAGAGAGAGAGAGAGAAGCCTTCCTCTGGTGTTTCATTTCCAAGATGCCTACAAGAGCTGAGCAGGGCCAGGCCCAAGCCAGGGGCCAAGAATGCCATTGGGGTCTCCTGCGTTGGCTGGCAGGGACTCGAGAACTTCAGCCATCACCTGCTGCCTCCAGGTGCATTAGCAGGGCGCTGGATCAGAAGTGGAGGCTGACCTCTATCCCAGGCGCTCTGATATGGCATGCCAACTTCCCAAGCAGTGTTTGCACATTCAGAAAAATCTTCTGACTTATCAAGAAAGCCACTCCAGTAAGTTGTATATGGGATCATTTGGAATTCACACATGTGACATTTCCACAGGAAAAATGGTTTATGAAAATGATGATGAGTGTTTCCAGAATCCTTTTCTGTTATGCAAGATGGGATGCTCCCTCAATCTGGTTTGTGTTGTTAGTCTTCCTCCTTCTGTCTTCCTCCTCCTCCCTTTCTCCTTCTTTAAAGCCACAGCATTTTGGTGACAATAATTTTGTGTACAACAATGAAGTATTATTTTGTTAAGTTCTGCTCATGGTTTGCCTGTTTGCTTTACCAACATAACAATTTCATGATATCATTTTCCTGCTAGATGTATTTTTAAAAATAGCCAAAGATCCTAAGTGTATTTTGAGCAACATTTAAACATTATTTTTGGACCTGATTTTATAACCTGACAAGAAGCAATCTTGCACCAATTCGGAATGTGGTGTTCTGGACATCCTAACATGGCACTACTCAGGGTCAGCACCCATGCACCCTTGGCAATGGACTTTTTTTTTTTTTTTTTGACAGGCAGAGTTAGACTGTGAGAGAGAGACAAAGAGAAAGGTCTTCCTTTTCCATTGGTTCACCCCCCAAAATGGCCACTATGGCTGGCGCACTGCAGCCGGTGCGCTGCGCTGATCCAAAGCCAGGAGTCAGGTGCCTCCTCCTGGTCTCCCATGCGGGTGCAGGGCCCAAGCATGTGGGCCATCCTCCACTGCCCTCCCAGGCCACAGCAGAGAGCTGGATTGGAAGAGGAGCAACCGGGACAGAATCTGGCACCCCAACTGGGACTAGAACCCAGAGTGCCAGTGCCGCAGGTGGAGGATTAGCCTAGTGAGCTGCAGCGCTGGCCTATGAACTTGGTTTTTAAAAAGACACACTGCAGAACTCCCAGAACACTACACTGGTCCTCTGTCCCCTTCCCTTTCCTCCTCTCTCTTATGCCACCTGCCAGCTTCAGAACTGTTCCTTGTTTATCTACTGTCTTTGCCCATTTCTGGGTCGGCTTCATCTTATTACGACACAGGATCCATGTGTGAATGCAGTGATCTGGATGTGATCACCCTCATTTCAAAGCTGAGAAGAGTAAAGTTCTAAAAGGTTGGGCCACTAAGAAATGAAGCCAGAATGTCTCTTCATTCTGCCACATGAAGAACTGATGAATGGAGATATGCAAAGGAAATAAATCATCAAAAATGATTCTGTTCTGTATCAGAGGCCACCCTAGGTCTGAAGTCAAGGACAATGTTTCTGTTGTGCTCACCCTAAAGTAGCATGTGTGAGTGTTGAGTGTGCCCATGGTTGATGGAAGAGACTGGTGTGAAAAGTGCTCAGTATATTGTCCCACGACCCCCAGAGATATCTGAAAAGAAATCAAAGCAACAGGAGAGATTTCAGAAGACTTTCCCCCCCTCAGCTTGGAATGAGCATCCCTTACTCTGCCAATACCATAAGAAACCAAAGGAATCTCAGGGTTGGCGCTGTGGCGCAGTGGGTTAACGCCCTGGCCTGAAGCGCTAGCATCCCATATGGCTGCTGGTTCTAGTCCTGGCTGTTCCACTTCCAATCCAACTCTCTGCTGTGGCCTGGGAAAGCAGTAGAAGATGGCCCAAGAGCTT
This sequence comes from Oryctolagus cuniculus, assembly GCF_964237555.1. Taxonomy (NCBI): domain Eukaryota; kingdom Metazoa; phylum Chordata; class Mammalia; order Lagomorpha; family Leporidae; genus Oryctolagus; species Oryctolagus cuniculus. Next base: position 5,061,839 of record NC_091447.1, read on the forward strand.
GGGCTCCTGCACCCGCGTAGGAGACCCGGAAGAAGCTCCTGGCTCCTGGCTTCGGAACGGCACAGCTCTGGCCATTGCAGCCAATTGGAGAGTGAACCATCGGATGGAAGACCTCTCTCTCTCTCTTCCTCTCCTCTCTCTGTGTAACTCTGACTTTTGAATAAATAAATAAATTTTAAAAAAAGAAACCAAAGTAATCTCAAAGCACTTGAATAACGGCATCAATAGGATAGCATGTCATACTTTTCCAGCAGGAAACAGGTGAGTGCACATCGCACCCTATCTCTGCTTTCTGTGGGTAAGATCTGATGATGAGGTAGATGGAGTGATTGCCCGTTACTCCTGTGGCAATGTTGGCACTCATCCTGACTGTAGCGCTTTCTACTTTATAACCTTTTGTTATAATCCTCAAAGTTATTTCAGAAGAGAATCTGCATCAGTGCATTAAATGCACAGAAGACTTGAAATCAGATGGAAAGCCTTGAATGTTCGGACACTGTAAACTCTGCCTTTCAAATTCATAAAAAAAAACTTTAAAAAAACTGTTATTAGTTGACTAATTTTGTATAACTTTTTTTTTAGTTCATGTTTTTGATGAACACACACACATCATGAGGAAAAGAGCTCAATGGATTGCCATAGAGTGGGTAAATCATGTAACCAGAGCACTGACAAACACAGTGAAAGGCCAGCTCAGTCCCCTCTCCAGTCTGTGGCCTTCTTTTCCAATGTAAAAGCCATCTTAATCTGTATCCTTATGTGTAACTCTGCTCATTTTTTAACTTCACATGAAATGGAAGTATACATGATTCTACGATTTGTATCTGGCTTATTTTCTCAAAATTAGGTTTGTGGGATCTATTCATGTTGTATAGTATTTCATTGGCATATAGAATCCCATTGTATAGGTACTCACGTACCATCATTGCCTTTCCTATGCTGTGTAATGGACACACTGTTCACATTTGGGCTGCTGTAATGGTACCGTATACAATTCTTCCGTATTTTAGTGCCCTGTCCACACATATGTGGTGAGTGACATCGAGTTGACACTGTGCATCCATCCTGTGACCAAAGCTGACCTTCCCATTGAGTTCTGAAGTGTACATTTGCTGGTCAGTTAGTGAGTCCTGGATTTCTGCAACTGGCAACTCTGTGTGATAAAAAACGTCAAAGGTGCCAGAGAGGATCATTTGAAGCTTGGGTCTCACAGCATTTTAAAGAATCCAGAAATATAAGAACTATCCTTCTCCCAGGACCCCACAAGACTGCTGGAAATCAGAGTGGGATGAGACAAGAGGGAGTGAGTGCTAAGGAGAACCCATTTCAGCCGGTTCATCTGGACTTGGGTTTTCTGTAGTAACATGTTTCAAAGGGAGAGAGACAGAGAGAGAGAGGGAGAGAGAGAGAGAGGGAGTGAAACACAGAAGGCAGCAAATGATGTCTTAAGCATTTGTGTCACTCCCACCTACATAGTAGGAAGACATGGATTGAGTTCCTGGTACTAGGCTTCAGCTGGACTGGCTGCTTCAGGCATTTGAGGAGTGAACCAGCAGGTGGAAACTCTCTCTCTCTCTCTCTCTCTCTCTCTCTCTCTCTCTCTCTCTTTCTTTTTCTCTCTCATATTTTGCCTTTTTCAAATAAATAAAGATAACTATTCTAACAACACTTGTATTGAATTATAATCAACATGTAATAAATGCATGTGACCAGCATGAAGCAGTCACCATAATGAACAAATCACTCCCTCTGTTTCCTTCACCATCTGCCATCTGTGTTGGTCAGCTCTTTCAAGTCCCCACTCTGCAACTCCCCTGCTCTTTCCCTGTGAAATCACTGATAGGCAGAGGATCCAGCAGTCTGCAGTATCTGGCAGTCTCTACATGTCATCACACAGTGTAGTCTGTCATGACCAGCTTTCTTTAATCAGCATGTTTAGTGCTCATGTATGAACCAAGAGTTCTTTCCTTTTCTTTTCTAGGTAGTATTCCATTGGGGGTCAGGGTCTAACACAATGTATTCATTTATTTGTTAATAGGTGCTTACATTTATGGAAATGCTCTCTTGCATTGTTTGTTGCTATTGGAAATCCTGTTGTTTTTTGGATGTTAACCCACTTGGCCACAAGGTGTTGCTCATTTCATATAATGTTGGCTTTGATTGGTTAACATTTTATGTTGAATCATTAGCCCTATGTCCAGAAGGTTATTCATCTGTGATTTGCTTGTGATGTCTTTGTCTTGTTTTAGTATCAGGGTGATACTGATGTCATGGGGTGACACAGGAAATAATTCCTTCTCTAGTTTCCTGGAAGAGATTGTACAGTTTCAGCATCATCTCTTTAAATGTTTTGTAGAATCTGCCAATTAAGGCCGGCACCGCAGCTCAATAGGCTAATCCTCCACCTGCGGCACCAGCACCCCTGGTTCTAGTCCCAGTTGAGGCGCTGGATTCTGTCCTGGTTGCTCCTGTTACAGTCCAGCTCTCTGCTGTGGCCCGGGAGGGCAGTGGAGGATGGCCCAAGTGCTTGGGCCCTGCACCTGCATGGGAGACCAGGAGGAAGCACCAGGCTCCTGGCTTCAGTTTGGTGCAGTGCGCTGGCCGTGGCAACCATTTGGGGGATGAACCAACGGAAGGAAGACCTTTCTCTCTGTCTCTGTCTCTCTCTGTCTAACTCTGCCTGTCAAAAAAAAAAAAAAAAATCTGTCAATTAAGCCCTGGTTCAAGAGTTTTCTTAGTGAGGTTATTTAAAACCACAAATTTAAGGTCTTGACTAATCTTAAGACCATTCAGGTTATCTCTTGTCATTTTCAGTAAGTTATAACAGTTTGTGCCTTTCCAGGAATTTTTCCATTTCTTTTAAGTTGTAGACTTTATTGCCAGAAAGTTGTTCATAATAGTTTGTCCTCTTAATACCTGTAGAATTTGCAGAGTCATCACGATCTGTTTCATTTCTGATGCTGTTAAAGTTCTGTCATCTCCCCACATCTTTTCTGAGCAGGCTGGTATGTGTATGCATTGCACTGCCATCTCCAAGGAACAAGCATTTGGCTTTGCTCAATTTCCTCTATGGTCTTTTTGCCTTTTATTTCACTGATTTTTGCTCTGATATTTACTATTTTCCTTGTTTCTTTAATTTGGGTTTTATTTGCTTTTTTCCTAGTTTCTGAAGACACAATGTAAGCATATTGATTTGAGACCTTCCTTCTATTCTTTTTTTTTTTTTTTTTTGGACAGGCAGAGTGGACAGTGAGAGAGAGAGACAGAGAGAAAGGTCTTCCTTTGCCGTTGGTTCACCCTCCAATGGCCACTATGGCCGGCGCACCACACTGATCCGATGGCAGGAGCCAGGTACTTCTCCTGGTCTCCCATGGGGTGCAGGGCCCAAGCACTTGGGCCATCCTCCACTGCACTCCCGGGCCATAGCAGAGAGCTGGCCTGGAAGAGGGGCAACCAGGACAGAATCCGGTGCCCCGACCAGGACTAGAACCCGGTGTGCCGGCGCCGCAAAAGGAAGATTAGGCTAGTGAGCCGCGGTGCCGGCCCTTCTATTCTAATATTAGTATGAAGGGCTTTAAATTTTCCTCTAAGTCCTGCTTTAGGGACATTTTACCACTTTTTATGTATGGTGATTTCATTTTCATATCCTTTCAAACATTTTCTAATTTCCCCCTTTAGCTTACAGTTGATTTAAAATTATTTTTAGTTTCTAATATTAGGATCTTCTAGATATCTATTTCTATTTATAATTTAATTTTGTTCTGACCAAAAAACATAATTTGCATGATTTGGTAGCATTGAAATATGAGACCTATTTTGTGACATAGAGTACAGTTTATCTTAGTAAATTATCTGTGGACTCCTGACAGAAATGAGAATTCCATTATTGTTGGTTCTAAAATTTCCAATTAGGTCAAATGGATTGAGGTGCTATTCAAGTATTTTATATATTAACTGGTTTTTGGTTTGTCTATGTCATCATCTTTGAGAGAGTAATATTGATTCAACTATAATTGTGGATCTGTCTATTCTGATAGTTTTATTAGTGTTTGCTTCAGGTGTTTGAAGCATTTTTTTTTTAGATGCATGAACACAGGGTTTTTTGCCTCTTTGACTAATTAACCTCTTTATCATTGTGAAATGACCTTTTGTCCCTGGTTATAATCTTTTCTCTGAAGAGTGGATGCTTTCTGTCATTATTCTCATCCCTGTTAATAACCTTTCTAACCTTTTACTTTTTGACTCTCTGTGTCTTTATAACTTTTTTTCTTTTTAGGCAGTCTGCAGCTGGAGCCTGCCTTTCATCCAATCTGACAATTTTTATCTTTTAATTTTGGGGCTTTAGACCATTTATATTTAATGTGATTGGTGGCATGGTTAGAGTTAAGTCTATCATCTTGTTGCTTATTTTCTATTTGTCTTAACTTTCTTTCTTCATTTGTGACTTACTGTATTTATTTATAATTTTTCCCTTCTTCATGTTTATTTGCCACAGCTATTTACTTTCTTATTTCAGTGATTTTTTTAAGATTTATAACACACATTTTTATTTATTAACTACATCAAGTGATGTTATAAGATTCCATCTGTGGTCTGAGCACCTTAAAATTACATCTTTTATATATATATAAAATTATGTCCTTCCTTTTCCGTCCTCCTAGCCTTTCCACTAATTTTCACATATTTTAATTCTACATATATCACAAACTCCATATCACTTTATCATTATTTTTGTTAAATCAGCAAATTATTTCAATGTTTTTAAAAATATTATACATCTCCATGTCCAATTTCTCTTGTTTGAAGGACTTCCTTTAATACTTCCCAAAATGCATACTGCTAATTATGCATTCTTTCAGCTTTTTACTTCTGAAAAATTGTTGAGCTTTATTGTTGTAGATATTATAATTGAGTAACAATTTCTAGGTTCCCAGGTGTTGCTCCATTATCGTGGACTGTTTTCATGAGAAATCTGTTCCCCTCTGTGCAATGTGCCTTATTCCAATTCTCTGGATAATTTTATTTTTTTCTCAGTATTTGTGCTATCTAATTTTCATTTTCTTGGAACTACTGTTCTTCATATTTCTCGTACATTGAACATTATGTTTGAAATTTTTATCAAAATTGGAATTTTCCTGCAATTGTCATTTCAAGTATTTTTCTGTCACTTCTATTTTTGCCTACTTTCCAAGAAACCTAAACAAATGCATATCAGCAGCCACAAGATGTTGAATAGCTGATTGATGCTCTTTTAATAGGCTAATCTAAGTATCACTTTGGATAGTTTCTTATCACAATGTCTCCTGTTATGAGTGATATTTTCTTACTTCTTTGTATGACTCCTTTTTTATTTTACAAACCATCCCAACTGCTGGTTTTGAATTTCTATAAAAATTCTTGATGCATTTTCTAAGACAGTGAAGTTACTTGGAAACAGTTCAAACATTTAATGCTTTGTTTTTAAGATTTTATTAAAGATAAGATTAGGGTATTAATCCAGTTAATTTATTCTGCATGACTGGGGGACCCTGATAGTGCCCCATCCAATAGTCAACGAGTTACCATGTGGATTTTTTTTTTTTTTAGTTTGGCTAATGGAACCAGGTAGTAATTTCAACTCTATGTAACCTCCTGGTACTGTTGCCTCAAATCCTTCAAGTGATTCTTTCCTCAGGTTTGGTATTTTCCTCACTTGCTTCTGCTGAGTAATCAAGGGGCCTTCTTCAAACCTCTGGAATCCTCCGTGTGATGCTCACTTCTCCTTGCTGCTCTTTACCTCAGCCCGGGGAGCCCCGCAGACGTGGCCTGGATTCCCCCTGATACCAGGAAGCTCTCTCCAGGTGCAATGCGGGGGCACTGAGGCAGAGACAGGGCTGATCTCATTTGAGGCCTTCGATTTTTGTTTAATCGATTCCCATGTCTTGAAAGCAAGTTTTAAAAATATTTTGTGCTGTATTATAGTTGGTTTAGACAGGAGGGAAATCCAGCCCTTGCTACTCTATCTTGTCCACAAGCATGCATTTCCCCACACTTTACACTTCAAAGGTGCCATGGGTGGCTTATTGGAGAAGCAGAGGTGAGACACTGTTTTAGACGTCCAACATTTGCTGTGACTTGGGCTGGGATAATTCATACGGTTAATGAAATGAGCCTGGGCTTTTATGAGATTAAATAAAATAGGATATATGAAGTTCCTGGTCTCATGTTTAAAACTCAATACCTATTAATTACTTTTTACCTTCTCTAGTGGACCATTGGATAAAAAAAAAAGGCAGTATTTGACAATGGAGAGGGCTGTAACTGGGTGACTAACCTGGGTTCTGGGCATTGGATACCTCCCTGCTGACACTGGTAAATCATATAAATTCCTGAAGTCGTCTTCTTTTACCAGTTTCATGCCTCACACGAAATTGGCAAGAATAATGCACTAAAGGGGAAAATCCTTATGAAAATTCAGAATGTTTTATGCACACGTTATACAGTTCTCAACCTTTTCCTGAGAGTTTGTTGATATTTAAATGTCCATTTCCTAATGTGTCCCATTTTTTCCAAATTAGCTACTTTTACAGAAAAGGTCATTGAAGTAGAGCCCTAAAAGACAGGTATTTGGACAGATTTTTTTTTAAACTTCACTTAGCACAGAAAATTTTCCAAACAATTCTCTTTAAATAAATGGATAAACTCATTTCAAAACAGCATTGAATAAAGTGAAATAACACAGAAACAAAATTTTTTTGTGATGTCCTACAGTAATTTACAAAAATAAATTGATAGTGTCACCCAATGACCTACTCTAACAATTCTAAGAATGGAGCAGGACATTGGTTACAGTGGTTAAGGTGCTGCTTGGGATGCCCACACCCCAAATCAGAGTGCCTGGGCTTGAGTCCCTGGTTATAAGTGATGGGACAGTAGGTGATGGATCAAGGTAATGGGTCTTATGCATGGGAGACCTGGATTGAGTTCCTAGCTCCAGCATAGGAGGGAACCAGCAGGTGGGAGATCTCTGTGTGTGTGTGTTTGTGTGTATGTGTGTGTGTGTGTAGTGCGTATGCCTCTCAGATAAAAAAAAAAAATTAAATAGCATAAAAACATGTTTCCTCTGATCTCTGTTTTGTGGTGCTCAAGATAGCTGTGCTTCGAGAGATTTATCTCTGATACTGGGCATAAAATCACACCAGCCCAGAGCACATCCTCGGTAAGGCAGGGCCCCTCTGGTGTTAGGAGCGCTTCACGGTTAACTCTGGCCTGACTAAATTGCTGTGTAAATACCAGAGGCATAGCTGCAGGTAGAGCGCACCATAAGCCCGTCTATTAGAAAAGTTAAATGTCATAGTGCATAATTCATCAATGCTAATAGCCCTCGGCACAGATCTGAAGGAATTAACCTATACAGCCAAACTATTTATCACATCACAATACATAAAATGTACTTTTCATTAATAAATGGCCAATCTATTGCCTTCATGGATGTGGCTGATCAATCCTTTTTTATCTTCTGTCTACAGTTTGGGTCCTTTTAGTGGGTTTTAATGGGTTTTCTGTACACTAACACAGCTGAGCTTATGTCCTTACTTCCTGGAACAGCTTCTGTGCATCTCACAGCCTCTGTGGTGTTTGCTCCACAGAAGTAGCAGTATGGAAATAATCATGCTTCTTGGGACTTTAAGATGGCATTCATTACTCTCGAGCTGACCTTGCTGCCACTAACCTATCTAAAAGTCGTAAAATCAGTATAATGCAGCTCCCATCAATACCCTAAGTCTATAAAGGTCTGAGTTAATAGTGTACACGAGCAAAATGTTTTAAAGTACAGTGCCTCACTCAAGGCAAGTGAAGCAAGCAGATACCACAGGAAAACAGTTTACACAGATGCTACCAAAGCATCTAGGTTATTACTTAACCAATTAAGGCAACTACTAAATTGAATTGCCTATTTACATTTGGCATCAAATCAAATTGAGAAAATTTGATCATATTGAATGATTACCTCTTCCAGATTTACAGATAGTGTGTGTATGCGCAGGAGTTTTATTTTTTGATTTGTGTATAAACTCAACTCTTTTGAAGCTATTGATGGCTTCAGCACTTGAAAGATCTCAGCTATGCCTAACTCAGGTTTTAAAATGAGTTACAATGAACAAGAGAATATTATGAGTTACCTGTTTGTATGGCTCTGTAGTGCTAATAGTCTCTGAAACATGTCTGGTGCAAGATTTATAAATTTCTGGAAAAGCATATTTTAAGCTTCTCTTTAATATATAGCCTAAGTTTTAACAAAAGACTGAAAAATTAAAAGTTGAGAATGTTTTCACTCATAAATAATCATATAACAGGATCATTTGGTTTCAAAGGGAGAGCACTCCTTCTAATGGTGCCCTATCATGTCCTTCTGCCTTAATACTTCAATTTTCAAATCCAAATACCAAGGAAGACAGAGCATCTTACAATGAGCTCCATTTTCCAGATTAATGCACCTGAGAAACATTTTTCCTTATTTAATATCCCTTACTCATTTCCTCTCCTGTTATAGGGATAGCACAGCTGTTTATCTGGCAATTATCTTTGAATCTATTAGTGAAAATGTCTAAATTAATCATAAAAAGACAAGTGCATCACAGAGTCACTGTGCTATGAATACAGGGCCTCGTTGTATTCTTTCTGTCATTTTCACTGGTTCCATATGGCAGCTTTGGTTCCTTGATACTGTAAACTAAAAATTTGTTGCCAGTAAAGAAAACCCATAAAGGCTTAATAGTATCTACCATTCAGTTCTGGTAAGCATCGCATTTACCTTAGTAATTCAAATGTTCTTAGTTTCTTCTATTGAGTCCTTATATGTGAAAAAAAAAGCTGGATAACTGAGAATTATAGATACCGTGCATAATCTGTTTAAACAACTCATCCAATATTTGGGTCAATGGTAATAAAATAGATTTCATTCAATTTGATGAATATTTCATTATGCCTCTTTACTGTATGTGTTGTAGGCAATGAAAATACAGGCAGGGCAAGGAGAGGAGATCAGATACGCGAACTGGTAATTAGAAACATAAAAATAAGACTGAATATTCAGTCCCGAAGAATAAAGGTATACACTATCTTGTGTCACTGATTCATTCAAACAGTTAAGATACATTAGCACTTAATAGATTAAACTTGGGCAAATAGGACTAAGATATGCCTTTTTTTTTCCTTTAACAGTTACTCTCCAGTGGGAGACCCAGATGGAGTTCTTTGTTCTTTAATATTTTTATTTATTTATTTGAGAGGTGGAGTCATAGACAGAGAGAGGGCAAGATAGAAAGGTCATACATCCACTGGCTCACTCTCCAAATGCCTGGCACTGGGCCAATCTGAACCCAGGAGCTAGGAGATTTCTTGAACATGGGTGCAGGGGCCCAAGCACACTTGGGCCATATTTTACTGCTTTCCCAGGCCATGGCAGAGAGCTGGATCAGAAGTGGAGCAGCTGGGACTCCAACCAGTGCACACATGGGAAGCCTGCAAATTGTTTTATTCTCAAGAGTGAAGTACTGAGGCCGGCGCTATGGTGTAGTGGGTAAAGCCTGCAGTGCTGGCATCCCATATGGGCTCTAGTTTGAGTCCCAGCTGCTCCACTTCTAATACAGCTTTCTTCTATGGCCTGAAAAAGCAGTAGAAGATGGCCCAAGTGCTTGGGCCCCTGCACCTGCATGAGAGACCTGGAGGAGGCTCCTGGCTCCTGGCTTCAGATCAGCACAGCTCCAGCCAGTGCGACCATTTGGGGAGTGAACCAGTGGATGGAAGAACTCTCTCTCTCTCTATTTCTCTGCCTCTCCTTCTCTCTGTGTGTAGCTCTTTCAAATAAATATATAAATCTTCAAAAGTAAAAAGAGTGAAGTGTTTACTCCATGTAACAGAAATATGAGAGTGTAAATCCTGAGAGAAGCTTCAGACGCATCATGTGACAAGATCAAGCATTGAGGGAGCAAAACATGCGGGACCCACAACGATGCCGGATCCAGTTTCATATGCAGAGGTGGCTTGACATCTTCGAGTGCAATAGAGAAAATGATGCACAGATTAACAGAAAAGGAAAAGAACACACTTTCAAGTAGTCTCCCCTCCCCAAGAATCAGAGAAAAGGAAAGAAATATGCTCTTCAACCACAAGGCTGTTTAGTCACATCTCACTAACAAACCTGGGGAAGCACTTGGCTTTGGTGTTGAGAATTTTCTCTGGGCTCAGCCCCTGGCAAATGGTAATTGCCTGAGGTATCCTCAGGGCCTCTAATGTACAGAGAAAGTGGGAGAAGCCCTGCCACACACATCCTGGCACACTTTACCATGCTTGTACATATTATCGTCTTGCTTTGTAATGTCTTTGATTCTACACAGGTGGGATTGACGAATGTATCCGTGCCCTGATTGTTGGTGGTTAAGAGCACATTTGAAATGACTTATAGATGTCAAAATGGTTTAGCCCCACTGCAGGGACCAAGGCTGACGTGGCGCCCATGTTGAGAGAATTCTGAGAGCACACAGCCTGACAAGTCAGCAGACATGGGTGAGGAGGGTGGGGCAGGACAAGGGCCCCACACTGACTGGTTCTAGAGAGAGAACTGCAGATGAAGAGCAAAGAGCAAGACAACCTTGGGCTCCAAGCTGGACTCTCACCCACCACTCGTGTGTTCTCTGAATGCCTCGCTTCACCTTGGGTTTCCTCCCCTGTAAAAGGGAAGCCATGGTGCTCGCTTCAGCAGCACATACACTAAAAGGAAGCCGTTACTGGGCCTACTTCATCTATGTTTATGTAGTCTTCTCCCAGGAAAGCACTTTGAGGTACAAGTGCACTGGCTTGAGAGCAATGCACTCATTCATTCTTTCATGCTGCAAGTATTTGTTGAACACCACAGATTTTCATTCTGAGCATTGCTAGTGAAATAGTGTGGCCAGATTTTGGCACTTTTGGTGTTTCTATTCATATAAACCCATAGTCTCACAATTTGAACCAGTTTACCTACAGGCAATGACATTTTGGTGCAGAATAGAGCAGGGACTGGGGCCGGTGCTGTGGCATAGTGGGTAAAGTCACCACCTGCAGTACCAGCATCCCATATGGGCACCGGTTTGAGTTGCAACTGCTCCACTTCTGATCCAGCTCTCTGCTGTGGCCTGGGAAAGCAGTGGATAATGGCCCAAGTCCTTGGGCCCCTGAACCTATGTGGGAGACCAAGGAGAAGCTCCTGGCTCCTGGCTTCAGATCATGGCAGCCCTGGTCATTGTAGCCATCTGGGGAGTGGACCAGCAGATGGAAGACCTCTCTCTCTCTCTCTCTCTCTCTCTCTCTCTCTGCTTCTGCCTCTCTGTAACTATGCCTTTCAAATAAATAAATATCTGGGAAAAAAAAGATCAGGGACTGTTGTGTATGTTACTTTGCATCATGGGCCTGTCAATCCTGCAACACTTAAGATAATTCAAGATAGTAACAGGCCGGCGCCGCGGCTCACTAGGCTAATCCTCTGCCTTGCGGCGCCGGCACACCGGGGTCTAGTCCCAGTCGGGGCGCCAGATTCTGTCCTGGTTGCTCCTCTTCCAGGCCAGCTCTCTGCTGTGGCCAGGGTAGTACAGTGGAGGATGGCCCAAGTGCTTGGGCCCTGCACCCCATGGGAGACCAGGATAAGTACCTGGCTCCTGCCATCGGATCAGCGCAGTGCGCGGGCCACAGCACGGGCCGCGGCAGCCATTGGAGGGTGAACCAACGGCAAAGAAGACCTTTCTCTCTGTCTCTCTCTCTCACTGTCCACTCTGCCTATCAAAAAAGAAAAAAAAGATAGTAACAAATATGTTCAATCTTTTGACATTCACCTCCTCTGCAATCAATTAGTGGATTCTTTATTGGAACTCCAGGATAAAGAATTCTTGTAATCTCTTCTAATCTCTCAAATCCTCTATGGGGACTTAGGAAACCAAGCTGAGCTGTTTCTGTTGCAAAGATTCAAAAAATTTTTTAATGAACTGTTGAAGAAGTTTGAAACTAGAATCCAAAGCTGATTTTATATATAATATATATTATAATATGTTATATATTATATATGTGTGTATATACACACATATATATACACACACATACCTCTTTTGGTACATTAATTCTGAAGGCTGCAAGAGTTATGGGTTCTAATGACTTCAATGCATATGAGCACATCTGCAGAGGAGATGGGGCTTTATTTTCTTACTTATAATTGCACCTCGTTTAACTAACTAACCATTAGATGAATGATTTTCTAGGAAACAGGCTAATGAAATAGAACTTTATTTTAAATTAAGCTTCATACTGAATTTCAGAGACAACACATATCCAAGTCTTGAATACAATGGAAAGGTAGGTGATTTTAAACCTCCATTGTAAACATACATGTTAAGAAATTATGTTCACTTAGTGAAATATACAATACTTTAAATTTCACAATTTTGCTCCTACAAAAAGAGCTTTGATTTTTCTCTAATTCAAAAGGATTGTTTCAGAACTGATCTCTTCAGATGCTGTTTCCTTGAGACTGGTGACAGCCAGATATCAATATTGACTTTACAAATTCTGTTTATTAGAGAGTACTATTTGAATTCTATCAGGAGAAAAATATAGATTTCAAATTTGTTATGCACTGTTTAGAAATGAATAAACTCAATTATTACAGCAGAAAATGAGGTACAAAGCAAAAAAGATTCATTTGAGTATGTTTCTAATAAAATTATAAATGCTTATATTATTAACTTGAAAGTGTGGATTAAGATTACTAGATAAAGCCTCACTTGTAAATCAATATGAATTAGAAAGAATTGTGATCAGATGACTAAAGCCAGGTCTGTACTGCTGAGAAAAGGGTTTGCCCGAGTGACAGATGAGTGCTACAACCTCTCACGCTATTGGGTGATGTTTACCATATGTCCATGATTGATAGTCGGATTTAATGAGTTCTTACAAGCAATTAAATAATCAAGAGTTCCTGCTGTTACATGGCATAGCTTGATAGAACAGTGACAAATGAGAGAATATCTACAACCTAATCAAAGGGACATATTTCCTTGGGAACAAAATAATATTATCCACCAGTGCAATCAAAGGACAAAAGAACATAGAAAGGACACCAACAGAATGAGATAAATTATGTCCTCTTTTCATTATTCTGACTACACAGTTTCCATTTATTGGGCCCCATTAACTCAGAAGGAAAATTAGGCTTGTTAAATATATCTTAACATCATATGTGGTTTGATGGTGCCTATATGTGTATATACATACACACAAACACATTTTATATGTATATATATGCTTAATCACACACACACGCACAAACACACATATGCTTAATCCTTCATAAAGAGGCTATTGTTGAAAATCTCTAGCAGGACAATGTATTATTCTGCAGCCCCCCCCCCCCTTGGAAAAACACATCAAGAGTAAAGACTAACAGATAAGCCAAGAAGTTCAAAGCCGCCTTAGGTGCTTTTCCTCAGGTCTTCAATGTTGAATGTTATTGCACTGGCCCCCCTGGGTGTTTAACCCAGGTAAATGCAACACAATTTTGTTTCTGTCAGTTCATCTCTGAGTGTAAAGTTACAATAAAAAGGATCCATTGCCTTTGAGGATTCTCTATTTTAGTGTTATTTCTCCACAGTAATTTCTTATAAATTTCAAATAAAGTGTCTCCAGTGTATATAGTATTTCATGATAAGATTGTATATATTTCTCATACTGTTAAGAAAGTAAATGGCTCTTGTTCTGTTAAATTCTGATAAACTATGCAATTTTATGTCTATTCATGACACCCATAGTAGACTGTATTTTACACTTCCCATGCTTGCTTTGCTAAAATTTAATTAAATGATGAGAATATAATGAGAATAATAGCAAATGGTTATTGTAAACTCACTGCTAGCATAGCATGTTTGATTATTTAATCTAAAAAAAATCAGCACGTGTATCATCATTCCCTTTGGGGAAATTCAGACATAGACTTTAAAAGGAATTAAGGAGAGCTTAGTCTGCCAAGAAGAGTTAGAATCAAACCCTCGCACTTCTAATGTGGTAGAGACAAATATTCTGAAATTAGATATGCTTGATGTTGAATCCGGTCTGTCACTCATTAGCTGTTTGGCTCTAGGCAATTATTTAGACTCTTCAAGCCTCAGCTCTTTCACCCAAAAAGGAGATAACTCAACTAACATATGTAGAAAATTACTTGGATTGGTAAATATCACCATTGTTTATTAACTTATTCAAATGTGTATTGGCCTCTGATTATGGAATGGGATATATAAAATGGTACTTGTAGCCCTCAAGGAGTTCACAATTTAAATGAGGGCCATGCATAGGTAAGTAGCAGATTAGCATATGGTTTACCTATCTGTACCACTTGGCTTAATCTAGGCACAGTACAAAGTGAGAGAACCAGAAAAATCAAGACCTAAACACAGGGAGAATGAGAAATCTAAGCTGTGGGTAGGACTGTTGGGTGGAACCCGTTGGTATAAAGATGGATCTTGAAGGATCAACGTGCATGAGTCAGTGAAGACAGGTTTGACTCCTGCAGGAGGAAGCACAAAGACCTTGGATGTGGGAGATTAAATGCCATTTATTCTGACTGGAGCTTAGAACAACTTTCTGGAGTAGTGGGAAATAAGATAGAGAAAAGCAAAAAACAGATCTATCTTGTGGAAACAAAAGGTTTAATCGTCCTGGAGATTATGGGGAGCAATTGAAGAGTTGTGAGCACTGGTCCAAGGGGGAAACCCGATTAGCAGTCCCTGGCAGTGATGCCAGCTATGATGACAAGGACCAACATAAGTGTGGTGGTGAGGAACAAGAGAAATTAAGGAATTTAGTAGTGAGGTGCCATGGTCCCCACTACGTGAATATTAGATAGGTATGTTAAAGAGTGACCTTGTGTTGAGAATGCAGAGGAACAGATCTTTGGGAAGGGAGGTTAATGTATTTAACTCTGAAAATGTTGAATTCCTATAAAATATCCAGTTAGAACTGGGCATTGACCAATCAGATATATAGGTCTGTAGCACAGTCAGGAGATCTCAGCAAGAGATAAATACTGGGAGCATGAGCATAGAGATGCCAGTTGGCCAGAGAGAGTTCTTCCATCTGCTGGTTCAGTCTCCAAATGGCTGTAACAACCAGGCCTGGGCCAGGCCAAAACTGGGAGCCAGGAGCTCAATCCAGATCTCCCATGTGGATGGCAAGGACCCAACTACTTGAGCCATTATCATGAGTACTAGCACACATACCAGGGGGATATTCTCTCCCAAGAAGGTGACCTCACATGTTTGGGGCTTTCCATAACATTGTATTTGTCAAACACACACACACATGCACACACACACACCAATCATAGCAAGTACACAAGGTTAGTCAATAGTGCACTGTAGTCACATCCAGCAAGGAGAAGATGAAGGAATTAAGGAGCAGAGTCTGCTGTTTGGGAGATCCTGGCCACCCAGCAGGTAGATGTCAAGGTCTCCGAGGCCACAGTCCCTCTGGACCTACTTGCTTGCTGAGTGACCCTGGCAGAGTGCTTTGTGGCAGGTGCTGGTGGGTAAAGATGGACACCCACATGATATGGGGCCAGCATTGCCTGGTGCACTGACCCTATGGTCCTTCTCTTCTTTTAAGGCCATTCCAGGTGGAGTTGTCTTCTTATCCTCAAGTTCATGAGTGTCCTGTCATCTGATATCTATCGTCTTCAGGCTGTTCTTGGGGCTCAGCCCTGGTTCTGTATTCTTGGGGCTAAGGCCTGGTTCTGTGTGTTCCATCGATAAATCCTTGACTGATGTCCTTTGGCTCAGCCAGAGCTGCTTCATTTCATATTTCAAAATAGAGTCACTTTGGTCAACCTTGTTTATGCTCCATGCAGCCACCACCTGCTACCTCCCAGGTTTAGCATTAACAGGAAGCTGGAAGTGGAAGTGGAGCCAACTCAAACAAAGGCCCTCTGATGTGGGATGAGGGCAATCTGAGTGGCATCCTAATAGCTGCACAAAATGCTTGCCCCAATTCAGCCTTCTGAATATAATAAAGGAGAAAGATGGAAATGAGTTGGGAGACCACTTGGGAATATATATTTTTTTTTTGACAGGCAGAGTGGACAGTGAGAGAGAGAGACAGAGAGAAAGGTCTTCCTTTTGCCGTTGGTTCACCCTCCAATGGCCGCCGCGGCCGGCGCGCTGCGGCTGGCGCACCGCGCTGATCCGATGGCAGGAGCCAGGAGCCAGGTGCTTTTCCTGGTCTCCCATGGGGTGCAGGGCCCAAGCACCTGGGCCATCCTCCACTGCGGGAGTATATTTTAATTTATTTATTTTGAAGGGCAGAGCCATAGAGAGAATGAAGGAGAGAGAGAGAGAGAGAGAGAGAGAGAGAGAGAGAGACCTTACACCTATTGTTTCACTCCCCAAATAGCCACAACAGCTGGGGCTTCACCAGGCTGAAGCCAGGAGCTAGGAGATCCATCAGGGTCTCCCACATGCATAGCAGGACCCAAGCACTTAGGTCATCCTCCACTATTTTCACAGACACATTAGCAGGGAGCTTTATTGAGAGATTAGCAGCTAGGACTTGAACCAGTGCTCCAATTTGGGATTCCAGTGTTGCAGGTGGTGGCTTAATCTTACTACACCAGCATGCTGCCCTGTTGAAGAATATCACAGCCTAATGTTTTACTCCGGAACTAAAGCAGATGGATTAGTTCAGGTGAGCTCACTGTCTGGCTTTTTCCTGGTGGTTCTCAAAGTGTGGTGGCCACTGTATGGCATCAGTATCTCCCAAGAAACTGATGGAAAACCAAGTTCTCACATTCCCACCACCACATGCTGAATAGCAAATTCTGAGGGTACAGCCCAGTGATCTGTTTTGACAAGTCCTTTAGAGGGTCCTGATGCATGTTAAGAATTGAGAACCATTGTTTTATATATCATGATATATTTGGAGTAAGTGTAACTAATTTAAATAATAATAGTTACCTCCTTGCTGAGGTACTTCTTTCATTTCCCAAAATTGAAATAACCTTTCCTGCCACTGAATTTCCAGAACATACTTTTTTAAAAAATAACCTTAAAATAAAGGGACCTCTGTAACAATTCGATACAATACCTATGACTCAGTTGAGTAGTGAGTGTGAATTCTAACCTGCTGTTCCCCAAAGGGATATGGACAACTAAAGTGCCATTCACAATGGCCACCTGCCACAGTGGACAATAGTGGCCAAAGATCACAGGGTCTTGTCAAGAAAAACAAAATCCAATTTCTGTAGAGAAAGTATACGTACATGTGTACATGCATACAGGTGCAGGCATCAAGACTGAAAAGTAGATGCCATTTTCTCTGACTTTTAAAATGCCTTAGACAAGGTTCTACACTAAAAGTTATTGATCAGGTTAAGTCAATATTGGAGAGAGGGCAATGCTTGGTTATAGGTAGGAAGCAAACATAAAAAACCATCAACTGTCCATTAGGCACATGGAAGTTTTCTAGTTTGGTGGTCCTCTGTAGCAAAATATCTGTTTTGGACTACTTACTGTAGTTGTGCTTGGTGGATCTCCAAGGAATTAAAATGGTCATCAATATTTTCTAATCCAAAGATTTTCAAACCCTTTAAACAGAGGAACAGACTAATTTGTATTGTTGCTTTCTTTAAAATGAAAATCAAGAATTATTCTACGTAAAACTTCAGTAAAATCAGTATTTTTGATATCTCAGTGGTTAATTACCAGCAGGTAATAATGAAAATTTAAGGTTAGCATGATGAGAAAACAGCCATGCAGTAACTAAGTTTAATCCTGGGCAGTCTGCAAGCTATAATTTGAGACTCTTTCTTTGAACAATTTTAGTAAATATATGAAACTTGAGTGTTATCAGTATGCAAATACTGGTGATAACATCCTCACATAATTCAAATAATCTACCACAAATAAAGAAAATATTCTCACCGTTATCTAGTTTGTGTTGGATAAAGCACAATCAAATATTGAGCTTTGTGGTCGATTTCAATATTCAGTACTCTTTAACTGGTTTTAAAATTACATGAAATATTTTCTCAAATAGTTTATTGAATATTCTACTCTGCTGGACTTCCTAAAATACCAGAAGTACTAGACAGCATAGCAGTTTATTCTAGTGAGTTCAGTGCATTTTTAAAGCACTGAAATTCTCGCTACATTTCAAGGCATAAAACTACTGTCAAGATTCAATGAATACAAACACGAATCTGAGAGTTTTCAGTGATGCCATTCAAAAGAAGACATTAGTTGAAACTATGAACTACCAGAAGATAGAATTACGGAAGAGTTTTAATAAGAAGAGAAGCATCTTAAACTACATAATCTTCCAGAGACATTCTTCTATGAACATTTAGAGAAAAAAAGTTCACATATAATAAGAGCAATACAGAGATCAACAGCTGGCACGAAAGTATTATTGTCTTTATACAAGATGAATGAAAGGTAAAAATACTGGAGTTCAAGCATTAAAATCCTTGAATCTCTGAGACTCAATAAGTTCACAAAAATCACACACCTCATTAAATTCTACACAGATTGCAAAGCCAGCTATAATGTAAAACCAGGCAGACAGTCTGTCTCAATATTATTGCAGGAAGGGTTGGTTAAATTAATAGCTTCTCATTGATTAAAAAATCTTGCATTTTACATGTTCTTAAGTTGGTTCCCACCATTACCTTTCAATAAAAGAATGAGTCTATGGAGAAATGTGGTTATATTGAGCTTCTAATTTACAAAGGTAGGCAAAAGACGATGTTTACAATATCCTATCACTGTTTCCTGTCATAAAATGCTATCTACTTGAAAAGAAATGATTCTTGCTTCCATATATTCCTAGTGATTTTTTTAATGTTTAGAATCTTTTATTGCTAAAAATGTAATTAGTCTATAATGATAACTAAGCATAAAATATTATGACTCCATCATAATTTCCTAGGCAAGAAATCATTTTACCCAGGCAATATAGTATGTGACATTACACATTGATGATGCCACTGGGACCGTGTCCATTTGTAATCATTGAGCATTCGGAAATGCTATGACCAGACTACCAGTCCACCACACTTTGCATATATTCACTTAGTCGTTTTCACTTTTCCTATTTTAACAAAGCATGGTAGCTATATGACTTACTGAGAACAGTTTTATTATAGGTATGGATTCTTATTTAACTTACACATTGCCTTCTGTTCAATAGAAACTGTATTTTTTAAAAGATTTATTTATTTACTTGAAAGTCAGAATTACACACAGAGAGAAGGAGAGGCAGAGAGAGAGTTATTCCATCTGCTGGTTCATTCTCCAGTAGGCTGCAATGGCCGGAGCTGCACTGATCCAAAGTCAGGAGCCAGGAGCTTCCTCCGGGTCTCCCACGTGAATGCAGGGGCCCAAGGACTTGGGCCATCTTCTACTGCTTTCCCAGGCCAAAGCAGAGAGATGGATCGGAAGTGGAGCAGCTGGATCTCGAACCAGCGCTCATACGGGATGCCAGCACTGAAGGCAGTGGCTTTACCCACCAGGCCACAGCGCTGGCCCCGGAAACCTTTTTTTTTTTTTTTTAAGATTTATTTTATTTATTTGAAAGAGTTACAGAGAGAAGTAGAGACAGAGAGAGAGGTCTTCCATCCACTGGTTCACTCCCCAGATGACCACAACAGCCGGAGCTGCGCCGATTCAAAGCCAGGAGCCAGGAGCTTCTTCCGAGTCTCCCACATGGGTGCAGAGGCCCAAGCACTTGGACCACCCTCTACTGCTTTCCCAGGCCATAGTAGAGGGCTGGATTGGAAGAGGAGCAGCCGGGACTAGAACCGGTGCCCATATGGGATGCCAGCGCTTCAGGCCAGGGTTTTAACCCGCTGTGCCACAGTGCCGGCCCCGAAACTTTTATTTTTTTTTAATACACATAATTATTTATTCAGTCTGCTTCTTCCCTTGAAGGTAATCAGTGGATTACCTTGGGTATTGTTAAGGGCACTGGAGCTCCTCTTCTTACTATGCGCAGCTAAGTTCATTTAAGTTTCAAATCAGAACTGATGAGGAAACAATCCTGTTGATGTAATTGTTAGTAACAGCATTGGTCTCTTGGTTGAGCCCATTTCATTCATTTCTTCCTTGAACTATGCAGACCTGAAAAATCCAATTGTTGGCTTTGAAACAGCATTGGATTGCACTATTGTTTGGCCACCTATATGGTTTTTAAAAAATAACTTTTAAAACATATAATATTGCATTTTGTAACTGCACATTAAGTGTTATATAATTATATATATTATATGTTCATATAATATTTTTAAACCTTTAATAAGGGTTGAAAACACAACCCTTTAAGATAATTTTAACTTAATTACAATGTATTCTTTAATTAGTTAATCGTGATATTCTTGTCTGAAAAATATATACGGAATATATATTTGCGCAAAACTAGGAAATGTTACAGTATATTGTGCTCCACTGTAATTAGAGACATTTAAATGCAGCAAAGTCAATAAAGAGAAAATATTTAGGTGTTTTGAGATTTTTGTACAAAGTATTTTAGAAGTTATAATTTTTAAAAGTTTAGAATTATAGAAGTTATAATTATAGTTCCAAAAATTCACTTCCACCATGTCTGTATATTTGTCCCTAGCCACAAACGAAGATATCAAGCTTTTGCATTTCTTGTTTTTGGAAAAAAAATCAACATGTCACATCTTTTCCCCTTTAGCTGAAAAACAGAGTTCATATGATAGGAAAATTCATAGTCTGACACCATTTCTGTACTGTGGTATTTCTTAGTGGTGTGACGGTTCCATGTATTGGACTGAATAATATTTATTCAAATTTATAAAGGATTTGAAGATTACATGCAAATACTTATTACAACCCAATAAGATTAGAGTTTAAGGATAGTTATCATTGCTAACTGGACATCAGAGCATAGATCAAATCCCTATTATCAATTAATGGCCATGAAGTCCAAGGTGATCGTGCCCTTCAAATTATAGACGGCTCTATGCTTTGTTGTTACAGAAAATGAAAACAAAAACCTAAAATTCCACAAGGAGGTCATCATGATGACTCTGTCATGAAATTCAAATCTATTTTGGTTTTGTCTGCTTTGATTTTTGTTTGTTTGTTTAACCAAATCCAGTTTTTAAGATTTTTGAACCTAGCTGTAGAAGTTATTTCATCATGACACTTTTACATTGTGGTGGAAATTCAAACATACTCCTGAAATTTCAAAATACTCAGATCATAAAAATGATTTCTGCAAATTTGACATTTACCAAGCGAGTTCACTCGATGCAAGATAAAATCAGTTGGAAGCATTTATCCACATTTTTTGGTTTAAGTAGACTGGAGAAGAGAAAATGAATCAAAGACACAAAATGAAAACTTAGGAATTGTTTTAACTTTTCAGCTTCTCCTTAGGTCATTGCTGTTTTGATTAAAAATGCCAATGAAAAAAATAAAAATCTAGTGGACTAAAGAAAGAAAAATTGCCACATCTATACATTTACACATTTATGTTTTCCTTTTTGTAAATGCTGAATGCAGATGATGTAGGAAAGCTTTATTTAATTTGTTATGTTAATGAGTATAATTGGCAAATTAATAAAAAAGATAAGACTATTTATCTAATTCTCACCATTTGAAGCAAGTAAGCAAGTTTCTATTTCATGTAGTGAATAATTGTTTTATACGCTCTAATAGTCAGGACAGCTTATGCCTCTGCATCACTGTGGAAGGAATAATTCCTTCAATGTGAAATGGAAATTAATAAGGAAATGGTGAATGAGAACAACGTTTTTTTTTTAATTTTTATTTTTGACAGGCAGAGTTAGACAGTGAGAGAGAGAGAGACAGAGAGAAAGGTCTTCCTTTTCTGTTAGTTCACCCCCCAAATGGCTGCTACGGCCAGCACGCTGTGGCTGGTGCGCTGTGCTGTTCCGAAGCTAAGAGCCAGATGCTTCCTCCTGGTCTCCCATGCGGGTGCAGGGCCCAAGTACTTGGGCCATCCTCCACTGTCCGCCTGGGCCACAGCAGAGAGTTGGATTGGAAGAGGAGCAACTGGCACAGAATCCGGCACCCAACCGGGACTAGAACTCAGGGTGCCGGCACCACAGGCGGAGGATTAGCCAAGTGAGCAACGGCGCTGGCCGAGAACAATGTGAAAGATTCTGCTACATGCCTGTCGAAAGACTGTACTGTGTATGTGATTACTGAAACATAGTAAATATTCCTTTGGTGCATTATTTGTGTTGGTATAATAATAAAACAACTGTCACACATTAGTGTTCACCATGTGCCGTGTACTCCTAAAGACAGTCATCACTGTTAACCCCAACAGAAGCACCAAATATGATATCGTGATGCTCAGGGAGGCATTGAGATGCAGAAGTTAAAGAGATGTCTGCGGAATCACAAAGCAAGTTAAGTGTGGAAAGTGGGATTAGACAGTGTTCTCAGTACAAGTCAGTGCTTTTAACCTCTCCCCTATTGAGAGAAGATTCTAGAATGATGACATGATCAAACTAAAAGGCTTCTGCCCAGGAAAGGAAATTATGATGAAGAGACAATCTGTACATGGGGAGAAAATATTCACATTCCATACATCAATAGGGGGTTAATATGTGAAATATACAAAAAGCTCAATTGCAAGAAAACAAATCTCCCAACTATAAAATGGGCAAGGGACCTGAACAGACATTTATCAAAATGAATGGAATTGGAGGACTTTATGCTAAGTGAAATGATCCAGGCAAGAAAGAAAGAAAAATACTACATACACTCACTCAGATATGGATCTAAAATGACCAAACTCATAGAAAGAGAGAGGAGAGAATGGTGGCCACACAGCCTGGAATGTAGGAAAGATGGGGAGAAATGGTGGTCCAAGTGTGTGAAGTCTCAGCTAAACCAGAGGAATGATGATTTACTGAGATCCGTTGCACCTGATGGTGAATGTTGTTAATTATAATTTATCATACTTTCCAAAATTACTAACAGAGGGGTGGCCATCTGATGCAGCAGTGAAGCTGCCACTCGGGCTCGTATTCCAGGTCACAGTGGCTGGTTTTGAGTTCCATGTCTGCATCCCTGCTACGTGTGACACCTGAACTAGCTGCTGGATTTGATCTGACCCTGCCCAGCATTGTGGGCATTCAGGAAGTGAACCAGCAGGTGAGAGATGTCTCTCTCTTTCTGTCTCTAACTTTCAAATAAATAAAATAGATATGCAAATTACCAACAGTAAGTTTCAAAATGTTCTCACCAAATGAAACATGTATTTGAGGCAATGGTTAATTATCTCAATTTAATTATTTCTGATTATGTTTATAAATTCTAAAATTTTATAAAATATAAATTAGCAATCAACAATAACATAAAATGTGAAAACTAAGAAAGAGTGGTACATGCTCCAGTTGTGGCTTCCTCATATCCTACAAGCATCTGTTTAATAGACCATTACTTAGTTCTTGTAGCTTAACGTCACAAAAGTCCATGGCCGTTTGCTCATCACTTACTAGTAATGACTACTGCTAATATGCCAGGTAAGTTAATAATATGGGGTATGAGTACTAAATAGTCTTACATGGGCATTTGTGCTCTGTTCAAGCTAACTGAGAAGTCCATTCCTATCTGAATGAGGTTATCACATAGCTAGGGTGTCTAGGTTTAGGGAAAAGGCTCCTGTTGTTGAGCCAAGCCACCCCAACAATACAATGTCCTGCTGTGTGTGGATGGCATCCTTCCAGTTTTCAAAAAGGACATACTATTATTTTAGTTTCATTAATTAGCTTCTAAGTTGGCTGTCATTTCCAATCGTTCCTTTTATTTGGTACCTTTTAAAAGCCAAAAGTTAAAAAAGGGGCCGGCACTGTGACATAGTGAGTTAAGCCCATATAGGTGCTAATTTGAGTCTAAGCTGCTCCGCTAGTGATTCAGCTCCCTGCTAATGTGCCTGGGAAAGCAGAGAAAGATTGATCCAGTGCTTAGGCCCCTGCACCCATGTGGGAGACTGAGATGAAGGTCGCAGCTCCTGGCTTCAGCTTGGCCCAGCCCTGGCAGTTTCGACCATTTGGAGAGTGAACCAGCAGATGGAAGATCTCTCTCTCTCTTTCCTCTGTGTGTGTGTGTGTGTGTGTGTGCCTGCGTGTCTCTCTGTCTGTATCTTCCTATCTCTCTGTAATTTCTGACTTTCAAGTAAGTAAATAAATAAATCTTTTTTAAAAATTTAAAAAATGAGCTGGACATAATTAAAATGCACAATTGGATGTTCACCAACAATCAAGTCAATGAATATCACTCTCTAAAGAGCTCTCCTTGTGTCCACTGGTGATCTCTGTTGAGTGACTCTAGCACCATTCTCAGTCCATTACACAGGAAATGACTGATATGCATAGAGTAGTTAACATTTTCTAAAAATGAATGTTAATGGAGTAAAATAATGCATGTCATTTTTATCTGGCTCCTTCATAATTCTTCTTTCATGTGTCAATAGTTGGTTATTTTGCTACATTTTATCCTACTGCATGAATAAAAATTTTTAACATATTAACCTATTGATAGGTATTTTCATGATTATCCAAAAATAAAACTGCTCTAAATATTACACATGAAAACTGCTCTAAATATTCTTGCAAAAATCTTCATCCCCAGGATTTCCTTTATTTGAGTAAGCGTGTAGAAGTGAAGTTCCTGGGCCATGCGGTAGATGTGCATTTAACTCTTTAAGGTACTATCAACATGTTTTATAAGGAGCTTGTATTATTTCCCTATTTCTATCAATAGCATTTAGAATTCCAGCTGCTCAGCATCCTCACCATGCTACTGGGTGTGTAGTGGTACTTGCCGTGGTTTCGATGTGTGTTCTCCCAATGACTAACGATGCTGTACACTTTTTCCTGTGTGCATCTGTCATGCAAACATCTCCTCTGGTGAAATGTCTGTTTAAATCTTTTGTAGACTTTGCTATGATGTTGGTGTTTTCTTATCATTGAGTTGTGAGCATCCTTTACATTTTCTGAATAACATCCTTTCTCAAAAATGTGAGGTGCAATTATCATCTCCCTGACTGTGACTTGTCTCTAGGATCTCCCAAATCTTTCTAATGAAAAGAAATACTTTTGAATATTGTTAGCATTCAATTCATCAGATTTTCTTTTATGGACTTGGGTCAAGATCAAAAGTTTCCTCTTAGTTTTTCTTCTGTGATTTTTTTAATTTCAGATTTTACATTTAAATCTCTGAATAATTGAATATTTGTATACTGTGTGAGGACTGGATCAAACTTTTAAAACTTAACACTATTACTGAAAAACAGTAATTTCTTATCATTTCTTACACATGAACCAATAGACTATTTATATGTGTATCTCTTTCTCACACTCTGCTCTGAAACACAATGTATTGAACATTGTAATTTGAAATAAGTGTGAAATTAAATATTTGAAGTTCTCATAATCTAATTTTTAGACTGCTTTTTACTATTTTAGGTCATTTGATCCCCCTATTAATTTTAGAAGGATCAGAGAAGAAATAAATAAAATTTAAAATTTAAAAAACATAAACAGGCCGGTGCCACAGCTCAATAGGCTAATCCTCTGCCTGCGGTGCCGGCACCCTGGGTTCTAGTCTCGGCTGGGGCGCCGGATTCTGTCCCGGTTGCTCCTCTTCCAGTCCAGCTCTTTGCTGTGGCCCAGGAGTGCAGTAGAGGATGGCCCAAGTGCTTGGGCCCTGCACCCCATGGGAGACCAGGAGAAGCACCTGGCTCCTGGCTTCAGATCAGCACGGTGCACCGACCGTAACGTGCCGGCCACAGCGGCCATTGGAGGGTGAACCAACGGCAAAGGAAGACCTTTCTCTCTGTCTCTCTCTCTCACTGTCCACTCTGCCTGTCAAAAATAAATAAATAAATAAAATAAACAAAATCAAAAGTTAATTTTTGACAAGATAAACAAAATAGATAATTATCTAGTCATACTAGCAAAGCAAAAAGGGAAAAAACTCAAATAAATAAAATTAGAAATGGAAAAGGAGATATCTGCGAGTGAGATCCCAGTAGAAAGAGTGGGCCATCAAAGGAGGAGGTACCTCTCTCTGAAGGGAGGAGAGAACTTTCACTTTGACTATGACCTTGTCTAAATAAGATCAAAGTCAGCGAATTCAAGAGGCTTCCATAACCTTGGAAACTCATGACTAGAGCCTAGGGAGATTTCTGATGCTATAAACAAGAGTGTCAAATTGTTAAGTCAACAACAGAGGTCACTGTGTACTTACTCCTCATGTAGGATCTCTGTCCTTAATGTGTTGTCCAATGTGAATTAATGCTATAACTAGTACTGAAACAGTATTTTACACTTTATGTTCTGTGTGAGTGCAAACTGATGAAATCTTTACTTAATGTATAGTAAATCGATCTTCTGTATATAAAGATAATTGAAAATGAATCTTGATGTGAATGGAATGGGAGAGGGAGTGGGAGATGGGAGGGGTGCGGGTGGGAGGGAAGTTATGGGGGGAAATAGCCACTGTAATCCATAAACTGTACTTTGGAAAATTATATTTACTAAATAAAAGTTTTAAAAAAAAAGAAAACTAAAAAAAAAAAAAGAAATGGAAAAGGAGAAATTACAACCAACACCACTGAAATACAAAGGATCATAAGAAACTATAATGAAAAACTCTATGCTAGTCAACTGTAAAACCTCAAATAAATGGATAAGTTCCTGGATATATTAAACCAAAGATATATAGACAACCTAAACAGACCCATAACAAGCAATGAGATTAAGCAGTGATCAAAAGTCTTTCGTCAAGGAGAATTGCAGGACTTGATGTCTTTACTACTTAATTGTACAAAACATATAAAGAATGGACTCCAATATTTTTTAAGCTATTCCAAAATATTGAACAGCATGGAACGCTGCCATCACTCTGATACCACAACCAACCAAAGACGTGGCACAAAAGGAAAATTATAGACCTGTATCCTTAATATATGTAAAGCTTCTCAACAAAATACTAGCAAACCATATCCAAATCCACATCAAAAAATCATATGTCACAAGTAGAATTTATCCGGGAAATTCAAGTGTGGTTCAACATTTGCAAATCAATAAATGTCATAAATCACATCAACAGGATGAACAAAAACTATATGGTCATCTCAATAGATGCAGAGAAAGTATCTGATAAGCTTTTACACCTCTTCATGATAAAAACCCTCAACAAGTTAGGTATAGAGGGAACATACCACAAAATTCAAAAAGCTAAATATGACAAACCAACTGCCATTATTATACTGAATGAAGAAAAGCTGAAAGTATTTTCCTCTCAGATCTGACACAAGACAAGGATGTCCATTTTCATCACTCTTATTCAATATAGTACTGGAAGTTTTAGCTACAGCAATTAGGGATGAAAAGAAAGGTCATCAAAATTGGAAAAGAGAAAGTCAAATTATGCATTTTTACAGATGGCATGATGTTGTACGTGGAAAAATCTAAACACTCCATCAAAAAACTGTTACAACTGATAAACCAATTCAGTAAAATTGTAGGTTATAAAATAAACATACCAAAAACAGTAGCTTTTTAAATGCTAATGATGAACTCATGAAAAAGAAATCCCATTCACAATAGCCACAAAAAAATCAAATATTTAGGAACATATTTAATCAAGGAATGAAAGATCAATACAATGAAAAATATCAAACATTGATGAAAGAAATCATCAAGGACCTAAAAAAATTGAAAGATTCCTTGCTCATGGATCAGAAGGATCAATATCATAAAACATCTATGCTACATAAAGCAATCTACAGATTCAATGCAATCCCTATCAAAATACCAGGACATCACTTATAGAATTAGAAAACCCTAAAATTCATACAGAATAACAAAAGACAAAAGACTCAGAATAGCCAAGGAATGCTGAGGTGGGGTCGGGGAGGTACACTAAGCCAGAGGTATCACAATAACTAATTTCAAAACATACTACAAAGCTATAGTATTGCAAACAGTGTGAATTCTGACATAAAAATTGACCCATGTCAATGGAATAAAAGAGAAAGTCCAGAAATTAATCCATGTACATGCAGTCATCTGATTTTGACAAAAATGTTCAAACCATACTGTGAAATAAGAATAGTACTGCTAGCAAAATTATATATATATATATATATATGCAGAAAGATGAAATTAAATCCATACCTCCCACCATATGCAAAGGAAACACAAGATGGATCAAAGACCTAAATTTAAAACCTGAGACTATGGAGTTGCTAAAATAAAATGTAAGGAAAGACATTGGTATAAGGCATGACTTCTCAGACAAGACCCAAAAGCACAAGGAATAAAAGCAAAACTAAGCAAATGGGATTATATAAAACTCAGAAGCTTCTGCCCAGCCAAGGAAATGAGTGGAGACATCCAACAGGATAGGAAAACATTATTTGTGAGCCACTTACCCAACTAACAATTAATATCCAGAATATATCAGCAATTTTAAAAACTCAAAACCAAAAAACAACTAATCCAGTTGAGAAATAAGCAAAGAATCTCAACAGACAGTTCTCAAAAAAAGAAATACAAATAATCAACAAGTATATGAAAAATTGTTCAACATCACTAGCCATCAGGGAAATACAAATCAAAACCACAATGAGATATCACCTCATCCCTGTCAGAATGTCTAAAATCCAAAATACAGAGAGCAGCAAATGCTGACAAGAATGTGAACAAAAGGGGACGCTTATACACAGTTGGTAGGCATGCAAATTAGTGCAGCCACTGTGGAAAACAGTATGAAGATTTTTTTTAACAACTAAAAATATACTTGCCATATGATTCAGCAATCCCAATACTGGGTATATACTCTAAAAGATATGAACACGTTGTATCAGAGATACTTGCACCACAATGTTAACAGCAGCATTGTTCACAATAGCTAAAATTAAAATCAACCGAGGTGTCCGTCAACAGATGAATTCATGAATAGAACTCAGTGTGCGTGTGTGTATAATGTATGTATATATGCATGTGTGTATACAATGGAATATTATCCAACTATTAAAAATTAAATTCTACAACTCACATTCAAATGGATGCAGCCAGAAGACATCATGTTGAATTTAATAAGCCAAATAAAGAAAGATAAATACCGTATGTTCTCTCTTAAATTGAAGAGGTAAAATTTTTTAAAAAATCAAAAAATAAAAGCAAATAAACAAAAGAAAGAAAGAAATTCCTGTGTGTATCAGTAATACCTCAAATATGGTTTGGTAAAACTGTTTTATACATTTGTTAAACCAATGGTTAAGCGTCTCGGGGCTGGAGCTGTGGTATAGCAGGTAGGGCCGCTGCCTGCAATGCCAGAGTCTTGTATGGGCACCAGTTTGTGTCCTGGCTGCTCCAGTTCCCATCTAGCTCCCTGCTGACGTACCTGGGAAAGCAACAGAAAGGGTGGCCCAAGTGCTTGGGTCCCTGCCACCCATGTGGGAGACCTGGAGGAGGCTCCTAGTTCCTGGCTTCAGCCTGGACCAGCTCTAGCTGTTGCAGCTGTCTGGGAGTGGACGCCTGGGTAGATGAATTCTGTCTCTTCCTCTCCCTCTCCCTCTCCCTTACCACCTCTCTCTCTATCTCTTACACTGGGGCTCTGACTTTCAGAATAGACAAATAAATCTTTAAAAAAAAAGAATGTTATACTACTGGAGCCAACATTGTGGCATGATGAATTAAGCTTCTGCCTGGGACGCTGGCATCCCATATGGGTGGGCACTTCATGTCCTGACTGCTGTACTTCCAATGCAGCTCTCTGCTAATGGCCTGAGAAAAGTGGTGGAAGACAGCCCAAGCGCTTGGGTCCCTGCACCCATGTGGGAGACCCAGATGGAGTTTCAGGCTCCAGGCTTCAGTTGTTGCAACCATTAGGGAAGTGGACAATTGGATGGACGATTGCTTTCTCTCTATCTCTCCATATGCCTGTGTAACTCTGCCTTTCAAATAAATAAAATAAATTTTTTAAAAAAACTCATTAAAATTTTAAAATCCTTTAAAAAGTATTTTAAAATATAAAAAATATTCTTAACTTATGAGCTGTGCAAAATAGATATTAAGGACTTTCAGTTCAAGGCAAGGTGTGATTAATTCACTTCCCCGTTTCTCCTCCAGCTTAGAAGAGCTAAAACCCTGTGCATAAAACAAGCACAGGAAGGCTCTGAAAGTTAAGAGAGGGTTGAACAGAACAAAGGAATCCGGGCCCAGGAGTGACAGGATGGGGCCTGATCCTGATGCTTCCTTTCTGAAGGAAACCACCAGAACCAGCAGTAGGAGACAGACTGCCCCTCTAGCCAGAGCAGTTGGGAGAGGCAGCAAGATGGAAGACAATCTCTGTCCCACTGAGGGCAACACTATGGAAAAACCTACAGCTTGCAGCCCTGTCTCTGTCAGCAAAGGATGAATGGGGAGCCCACTCTTCCAGTCTCCCCCAGCTGTAAGAAGTCACCCTTCCTGCCCACAAGGAACAAAGTCCCCCACCAGGGGAAGGCATGTAGCAGGTAGTGAGGGGCCAGTCACCTCCTTGCTCCTACAGCATCAGCAAACAACAGGCAGGGACTCAAATATTCACTCCTTTCGGTGTGGAGGTGTCTCCTGCTCCCTGGCATAGTGTCTGAGCATATGGCTCAATCAGCAGACTCCTGGGTGCATCATAGAATCTCCAGTGTCCCCATGATAAGATCAAAACTCACTCAGCAGATCCAACAACAGGGAAATCACAACTGATAAAAGAAACATTAATACCTACCCAGACCAAGCTGGCACAGACTTTAGACTTATCTTCCCTAAATGCTTAAGCAGCCATCATAAGAATATTTCAACTAGTAATCACATATCCTTACAATACATGAGTAGAATGTCTATGAAAAGACACTAGAGGTTTAAAGAAAAATGAAATAGAAACTATATTCTATTTTTAGTTTTTTTTAAAAATGTTTGTGTCTTTATTTTAAAATATTTCAAGCAATTCAGAAAACTACAGAGTGCAGTTCAGTAAGTTCACATAAATTTAATATTTTTTAACATTTTGCCATACCTGCTTCATAAATAAATATTATATACACACATGGGGTAGATATTTTAATTTCACATAACATGTAGTTCATGACAAAGAACTTAAAATGAGGGAAGAAGTCCATATTGTCATGTAAGGGGTATAATTCAGTGAAGACAGCATTTATCAATACCTAAATACCAAACAACATGGCACCCACACTTTTTCCGAATTGGAAAATACAATAACTCAAAAAAAAACCTCCATGGAAGAGATAAATAACAGAATGGAGAGAACACATGAAAGAATAGGTGACTTTTCAGAGAAAACACGAGAAATTTTCCAATCTGAATAATAAAGACACAGGGTGCACCAGCTCTTGCTTTTTCTGTACCTTCTCCCTCACGGAGTTCATTCAGGTGAAATTATTCTTGAAAATAAATATAAAGAGTAGATTCCAGTAGGTCTTGTAAAATCACTTTTATTCAGTCCACATGTATCCACTTACACACACACACCCACAAATCAATCCCACTCCATCCTAACAAACTCAGTCACAGAAACAAAAGAGATTGTCACAGGATTTTCAGGCAACCAAGTCAGCAAACTACTTGGGTATCAGCCCAAACACCACTCAAACAATGATGTATGAGTTAGGGCATTCAGAAGTACCATTTAGTGTCACTCCCCCTCTTCGTGGAGGAACGACACAGGACCCTGCGCTGTTTTTTCGTCTGCTCGGCCCTCCCCGGGTTTGCTGCTGGTTCTTCCTGGGTTGGCTACCGACCCTTCCGCCTCCATGGAAGGGCGGTTCCCCCTGGCCACTTTCCCCACTTCCGCAGGGGAGCGGCACACCGCCAGCCGGCTCTCTCGGGGGCTGCACAGGTGTTCCTTCAGATAGATGTTCCCCTTAGATGTTCCTGGTGCATGTTGTCTCTCTCCTCCTTTATAGTCCTCTTCCGCCAATCCCAACTCGGCTGCCCACACGCCGAGTACGCTGCTCTCCTCCAATCAGGAGCAGGATCAGCTCCTGGAGGTCATCACTCAAGTTGGCAAGAGGCAGCTGCGTAGAAGCTGTTTTCTCCTCTCCCAACGCCATATTGTGGGAGAGCAGATGCATAGAATAAGTCTTAATTCCAGTAACTCAGTCCAGTCCGGGTTGCTCCCCACAATTTAGGGCAACCTTTTCAATTGTTGATTCCGCTTGTACCTCAACCCATATGGCATGGAATGAAGACATTCCATGTACACTAGAAACATTGTTTTAAATGCAACAATCGCCAAAACCTTTGCCACATTGAACTAAATACACGTAAATGTAGCTACATATATATATATTACAAAATAAATATGGTTATTTATTTCTTAAAATAATTTTTAAAGAATATTTATTTGAAAGGCAGAGTTACAGAGAGGCAGAGGCAGAGAGAGAGAGAAAGAGACCTTCCAGCTGCTGGTTCTCTCCCTAGATGGCCGCAATGGCTGGAGCTGGGCCGATCTGAAGCCAGGAGCCAGGAGTTTCTTCCAGGTCTCCCACGTGGGTGCAGGGTCGCAAGGACTTGGGCCACCTTCTACTCTTTCCCAGATCATAGCTGAGAGTCGGATCAGAAGTGGAGCAGCCAGGACTCGAACTGGCGCCTAAATGGGATGCCAGCACCGCAGGCAGTGGCTTTGCCTGCTATGCCACAGAGCAGGCCCCTCTTAAAATAAATTTTAAGAAATGGTTAGCATGTTACTTTCCGGGCAGGCGCCGTGGCTCACTAGGCTAATCCTCTGCCTGTGGCACCAGCACCCTGGGTTCTAGTCCCGGTTGGGGTGCTGGATTCTGTCCCAGTTGCTCCTCTTCCAGTCCAGCTCTTTGCTGTGGCCCGTAGGGGGGGGGGGGGCAGTGGAGGATGGCCCAAGTGCTTGGGCCCTGCACCCGCATGGGAGACCAGGAGAAGCACCTGGCTCCTGGCTTTGGATCAGCACAGCGCGCCAGCCACAGCACACTGGCCGTAGCGGCCATTTGGGGGGTGAACCAATGGAAAAGGAAGACCTTTCTCTATGTCTCTCTCTCTCTCTCTCTCTCTCACTCACTGTCTAACTCTGCCTGTCAAAAAAAAAAAAAAAAAAAAGAATGCTACTTTCCAGAGAGCAGATTATGACGGATAATGAGGAACAAAGACAGAAAGGGGCAGTAGTAGGGAGGGGGCTGCTGGTTTTACTTGGAGAGAACAAGAATGAGAAAAGGAGATGCCAGATATACACCAGAAAGACTAAATGCTTGTTGCAATTGAGCTCAGGGTCAATTTTGCCAAGAACGAGTCCATTAGAAAAATCAACTGTAGGGACTGACACTATGGTGTAGCAGGAATATCCACCACCTGCAATGCTGGCATCCTATGTGGGCACTGGTTTGAGTCCTGGGTGCTCCACTTCCTATCCAGCTCTCTGCTATGGCCTGGGATAGCAGTAGAAGATGGCCCAAATCCTTTGGCCCCTGCACCCACGTGGGAGACCAGGAAGAAGCTCCTGGCTCCTGGCTTCAGATCAGCACAGCTCCAGCAGTTGCAGTCATTTGTGGGAGTAAACCAGTAGGTGGAAGACCTCTCTGTCTCACTGCCTCTCTGTAACTATGCCTTTCAAATAAACAAATAAATCTTTAAAAAAAAAGAAAATCAAATACAAAAGCAAAGTCAATAAAAACTATATGTGTGTGTTCAGAACTGTGATTATAAAGGCCTTGGGAACAGACATGCTAGATGGTTCTTTAGATATGAGCAACAAAAGAAAGCTATCTGAGCTTCAGATATACTGCTAACTTGTGGTTTATTTCAAAACAGCTTGCCAGAGGATATTATGATATTCTGTCTGGCTCTGCAGTTACACCAGTCAGCAGGCCAAAGATAAAGACCTCTTAAGTCTTATTCAGAAATGAAATGGCTACTAAAATGGATAGAGTTGTATGTTAAAGAGACACCAAACCA
Organism: Oryctolagus cuniculus; assembly: GCF_964237555.1. Classification (NCBI taxonomy): domain Eukaryota; kingdom Metazoa; phylum Chordata; class Mammalia; order Lagomorpha; family Leporidae; genus Oryctolagus; species Oryctolagus cuniculus. The sequence continues at coordinate 5,095,884 of NC_091447.1, forward strand.
TCTTAAGTCAACTAAGTTAGCTCTAGGGGCAAGAATGAATGAATGCAAATGTGACACTACATCCTGTTGAATCCAATCCTTTCACAGAGTTGTGTCTGGGAGTGTGGGAAGGCCAATGGGGAAAGAATGAACTGTCAGAGGTGAATTTCCAAGCAGCATGTAAATTTCCTGATGCTTAAATGCATCAAGTGAAAGATAGCTTCCTGGGGTCAAAGCTTATGGACTCTGGGTGTTCAGCACAAAGGAAGATGGACAGGGCCAGAGAAAAGTCAAAGCAGCAAACTGATTCACAACAGAGGGTGCAGTCGTGCAGAGACCAAGACTGAGTGTTTGGAAATAGGAGTAAGTTTGCCCACCCAAAGCAGAAAAATAATTCAAAGCAGAAATAGGTAGAAGAGGTGACAAAAGTATACATAATTCTAAGACTATGGTACAATGGAAAACAAGATGAAAATAAAAGCAGAATTTATTAAAAATTTTCCTTCAAAAAAGCAATTATTAAACTTTTAGAAGGTTTTAGGGTTTAGAGAGACAGAACTAATAGGACGGACGGATGGATGGATGATAGATAACAGATGATGATGACACATAGATGATAAATTGATTGATTAAAGGACTTGGCTCTCATGATTATGGACGCAAATAGGTCCACAATAGACCATTAACAAGATGGAGAATGAGGGGCCAGCACTATAAATATGCTCTAAAATGAATTTTCAAGTCTTTAAGTCATATGTTTGAAGTCTGGGAACCTCCATGGCTGTAGCAACCTGAGCCCGGGGCCTCGGTGGCGCTCCCGATGTCCCACACCCAACCCTGAAGAGCCCAGGTGGGCGAGGGAATAGTCAGAGGGATCCCCGTCTTCCAGCTACATTGTTGTACTCCGATAATCGGCTGAAGGTTACAGAGGAACTGACATCGAACAACAAAACGAGGGTTCTGAACGTGCAGTCCAGGCTCTCAGTCGCCAGACAGGCGAGATGGAGAGCGGTGCTGAGCGCCAACAACCTCTCCTGCCCGGAGCAAGTCCTGCTGCGGTTTGCAGAGGAGCAGCTCCGCCCCGACCTCGTCTCCATCTGCTTCCCTGAGAACCGTGAAGACAGAGCCCCCTTGCTCCACACCTTCAGCTTTCTGGACGTTGAGACTGTGAGACCAGGGCATCCCTTTGTCCCCAGGAGACCGGATGCTTGCTTGATTGCCTGCACGCTGGGGAGGTACTCCAGTGGCCAGGAGAAGCAGCCGCCCGGCTCCACAACCGTGGCTTCTCTGGGTTTGTCCGCATGTTTTGTTTGTGCAAATAAAGGCTCACTCCAAATCGGTGGTATATTTCTCAACGTTTAATCTGTTTGTGATACAAAGTATTTGTTTCAATTCTAAATAAAAGTTTATATTTTACTTTTCAGAAATGTAAAATGAGCACCAGTTTGAGTCTCGGCTGCTCCACTTCTAATCCGGCTTCCTGTTAATGCACCAGGGAAAGCAGCAGAGAATGGTCCAAGTCCTTCGGCCCCTGCACCGACCTAGGAGACCGAGAAGAAGCTCCTGGCTCCTGGCTTCAGTCTGGCCCAGCCCTGGCTGTTGCAGCCATTTGGGGAGTGAACCAGCAGATGAAAGATATCTCTCTCTCTCTCTCTCTGCCTCTCCTTCTGTCACTCTGCCTTTCAAATAAATAAATAAAAATTAATCATTATTTAAAAAATCTAATTTATATGCAAATACTTTTAAAATGTGTGAATAGCAGACCTAAAAATTTACTTTTATATTTTTTCATTCAACAAAACTCATGGAATCAAAGTTTTATAAAATTCAGTCATGTGCCACATAATGACACTTCAGCCAATATTGTACTGCATAGACAATGGTGGTCTCATAAATCATAATGCCAGGTGACATCATGGCCACCTTACCATAAGTCACTCCACTATAAGTCTTTCACCCAGCAATGAAATCACATTTTTCAAAAAGTAGCTCATCAAGTGACCCATGACCACATTTTTTTTTCATAAGGCCTTAGTATCCTATTTTTTATGGCGATATGGTAATTTTGCTCTGAATGGTTAGAATTTTCCTTAGGTAAAGTTAATCCCTTCCTATCACATGGCCAAACATCTTTGAAAATACTCATATTGTGTTTTTTTTTTTAAAGACAATGAAAGCACTGGAAAACCTGAGTTGCTTTTACTCGGGTGGACAAAGAGCAGAGTTTCTAACATACTCAATGTGGTTCAGTGACAATCCACACGAAGACACTCAGGTTGTTAGGTAGGAAGTTGGAAATAAGCCCATGTGCATGGGAGGGGCCTAAGAAAAACAAAGCATCAACAGAAATGCTGAAGCTCGCGTTGGAAGCAGCCCGATATTTCACACTACGAAGTCCTGCCCAGACCCCAGTAACTGTACAGGTGGTCTCAGCCTTCCTCCCAGAGAAAGCTCTCCAGGAGAATCTTCTTCCTCAGCACCAAATTGGTTGCCAGCCTGATAACAACGGGCAAGGAACCCTCACAATCTTCCCCCAAGGAAGGCTCCCTGGCAGAAGCTCCTGCGCCCAGAGCCAAGCGGGGCTCCCCAGTGTGACAGCACTGAGCAGTGAAACCTTGGGAGGAATGTTACCTAATTCACACTCAGCAAACCCTTTGTCCTGGAGAAGGAGGAGGAGGGGAAGGAGACATGGCGGGAAGAACTGGACCCCTTTCCTTTATAAGTCCTAGTCTCAATACAGGCTGCGCACTCAGCTCTCAGCTCTTCCCTGAGCCACCTGCCTGACTTGCCAGGGTGTGTTCTCTCCATTAAACCATGTAACCTTGCTTTCCCAGTGTGAATGACTGGCCACTCTCTCTCAGGTTCTGTCCCATCCATTCTGATGGATGCCCTTACCTCTTCACACCTTGCTATCTTGCTTATCACGCCTCTCTGTCTCACATCTGATTTTTTTTTTTCTTGCTGGAAGACAGGAACCTATTCCACCCAACTCCACTAACAAGATAGGCAGTCTAATATCACGGTTGGATGCTGTGTCACAATGCAAATGCTGAGGAGTAAACATGGCACCAGTCTTGCTGTTGGCAAGAGCGTGGGAACATGAGGAAAGCAGTTGGAGCGCCAGCCTCGATTGCTCCCCACGGCGCCTCACTGGTGCAGGCATCACTGTATGAGGAACAAGAAATGCTCCCAGTAGAGATCTTCAGAGCATCAGCTCCTAGCCTACCTAGTGGAGATTAGTAAATAAAAACAATAGTTTGATTAGTTCCATGCACTGAGAGTCAAAAGGTTATGACCATACCTCAGTGACTTCTTTCTAGCCTCTCAGTAAACCAAATGGAAATCTGCTCTGGAAGTTGGAGTTTGCTCTCAGAGCTCAAGCAGACGTATGATATAGATGTTTAGAAACCGAGTTCAAAGAAAGAACAAGGGAAGATCAACAGGTTCAAATATTAAAGTAATTTGCTCTGGCAAATGTGAGTCTTTATAAAATTAAATATGCACGCATGGTTCATTTCAGAACATCTTCTATGTCCTTGCTCTGAGTCAGACAGAGGAAAGAAGCATGAGAGGGTCAACCGTTTTCCCTGAATCATTGTTCCAGCTTGCCTCCTTTGTATTTGCAAATTCTCAATTGTCAGGATAAAAATCAACAACCTAAGGTGGGTGTTTTGCACAGCAATTATGCCCCTTTTGGGATGCCCACATCCCATACTGGAGTGGCTAGGATCAAGTTCTGGTTTTGTTCTCAGCTTTCTTGCTGCTGCACACCATGGGAAGAAGGAGATGGATCAAGTACTGCAACCCTGCTACCCACATGTAAGCTCTGGTGGAGTTCCTGGATCCTGGCTTCAGCCTGGCTCAGCTCCAACAGTCATGGGCATTTGGGGAGCGATCCAGCAGATGGAAGATACCTCTTTCTCCATCTCTCTCTCTCTCTCTGACTCCATTTCTTTCTCTTTCTCTTTCTCTTTCTGTCTGTTTTTGTTTGTCCTTCTGTGTTTCTATACCTTTCAAATATGTAAAATATCATAAATTTTAAAAGCAATTACCAATATATAAAGTAAAAGGGGAAAATAAATCAATTGGAATCCACTTCCAAGAGTTTATTAATCTAATATGTGAGTAGTTAGGCAAATACTCAAATGATTATATACGCAATTTGACAGATATAACTTTTTATTATTATTTTATATTTATCTATTTTTAAAATTTATTTATCTGAAAGGCAGAATTACAGAGAGGCAGAGACAGAGAGAGAGAAAGTCTTCCATCCACTGGTTCACTCCCCAGATGGCTGCAACAGCCGAAGCTGGGCTTCTTCTGGGTCTCCTATGCAGGTGCAGGGGCCAAAGGACTTGGGACATCTTCTATTGCTTTCCCAGACCATAGTAGAGAGCTAGATCAGAAGTGGATCAGCTGGGATTCGAATCAGTGCCCATAGGGAATGCCAGCACTGCAGGCAGAGACTACCCACAACACCACAGTGCACATTATTCTATATTTAATATTCTATATTTTCATTCAATATATACCCCAGACATTATTCTATGACAAAAATAATTATTCATATGTCAATAGGATATAGTTTTAGTGACTTTGTATTTTACTCTATGTATATGCCATAATTCATCTCCCCAGCCTTCTATTGAACTTTTAGATTATTTCCTGGGATTCACATTTATAAACATGCTACAGTTGCTCATGTTTCTATGTCTTCTGAATTTTATCACTAGAATAAATTCATAGAACAATGACCATTCAAAAATGCATAATTTTACTTTTGTGTATTTGTGACCAAACATTTCCAAATAAGTTGTAAAAATTTGAAATCATACTAAAATTTTTGAGTGTGACTATTTTCACACGTACTGTCATACCTTTTGTATGTTTAGTTTAAAGCATTTGTCAATGTAATGACAGAAAATATTAATTTTTGCTTATGTTCTACTTTGTAGTAGTAGTTAACACACTTTTCAATTTTTAATATTTTTGTTCCTTTTCTGTATATTCTTTTTGATTTGTGTATTATGTCCAATTTGTATTACAGTGTCAATCTTTTTACTGATTTAAAATTATGAATGTTAAAAATATCTAAGTAAATAATAAGTTTGTATATTGATTTTGCTAATGGAATTATTTAAATAAATGCCTTTTTAAATTTTATGTACTTACACCATCATTTATTCAGAGTTTCTACATTTTATGTCATGTTTAGGGAACTAATACTCATTTCATGATCATAAAAATATTCCCTTCTATATTCTTCCATTGTGTTTTTATGTTTCAATTTTTGCATATAAATACTTAATATCTGCAAAAATTTGCTTTTGTGACTATAGTGAGAATGGACAGTAGACACACTCAGCAACGTTATAGTTTGTCTATTTCATAAGCATAAATTGTTTCATAGGGGCTGGTGTGTATAAGCTGCCATTTCGATGCCAGAGTCCTATATGAGCACCAATTCAAGTACCGGCTGCTCCACTTCCAGTCCAGCTCCCTACTAACACATATGGGAAGGTGGCAGAAGATTGCCCAAGTGCTAGGACCTCTGCCACCCAGTTAGCAGACCTGGTTGGAATTCCAGGATCCTGACTTCTCTATCTCTCTCTGTCTTTCCTCCCCTCTCTCTGTAACTCAGCCTTTCAAATAAATAAATAAATCTTTTTAAAAAGTTTCACAATTCACTCTTGCCTAATTAAGTTTAAGTACTAGTCTTTTCATTTTCTAAGTTTTCATTTGTAAAAAGATCAACTGCAACACTACTTTTGTTTAATTTGTCTGTTTGTTCAGTTACTTTTCTTTTTTTTTTTTTTTTTTTTTTTTTTTTTTTTTTTTTTTTTTTTTTTTTTTTTTTGACAGGCAGAGTGGACAGTGAGAGAGAGACAGAGAGAGAAAGGTCTTCCTTTTGCCGTTGGTTCACCCTCCAATGGCCGCCGCTGCAGCCGGCGCACCGCGCTGATCCTGGCAGGAGCCAGGAGCCAGGTGCTTTTTCCTGGTCTCCCATGGGGTGCAGGGCCCAAGCACCTGGGCCATCCTCCACTGCACTCCCTGGCCATAGCAGAGAGCTGGCCTGGAAGAGGGGCAACCGGGACAGAATCCGGCGCCCCAACCGGGACTAGAACCCGGTGTGCCGGCGCCGCAAGGTGGAGGATTAGCCTATTGAGCCACGGCGCCGGCTCTGTTCAGTTACTTTTCATTATCATACTATTTTATTGGCTAGCTCTATGCATTATTTTTTAAGACATCTGGAAAGACAAACTTCCTCTCATTCTCTTCTGATTTAACCATTTTTAATAAACATTATTCCTTTGACATAATGGAAAGCATTGTGACCCCAGCATAAAATAATAATTTGAATGTCTAATATAATTCTATCACAGTTTACAAACCCTCACACAATAAGTACTTTTTAAACAATAAATGCCTCTATGGGGCCTGTGCTGTGGCACATCTAGTTAAAGCCACAGTCTGTAGGGCCAGCATCCCATATGGGCACTGGTTTGAGTCTCAGCTGCTCAAGTTCTGATCCAATGAAACTCACTGCTGATGTGTCTGGGAAAGCAGCAGAGGATGGCCCAAGTGCTTGGACCTCTGCACCCACCGGGGAGATCTGGAAGAAGCTTCTGGCTCCTGGTTTTGTTCTGGCCCAGCCCCAGTCATTGCCGTCATTTGGAGAGTGAACCAGCAGATGGAAGATCTCTATCTCTCTCTCTCTCTCTCTCTCTCTCTCACTCTGCCTTTTAAATAAATAAATAAATCTTTAAAAGTAAATAAATGACTCTTTGAAGAGGAGGCTGATTAAAATGATGTAATTCAAAAACGTTTTGTAACTATATTTTGTAAGCCATTGATTATCACTACTCTGAGATATGAACAAAGATATTTTTGCTAAAATTATGGACAATGATATAGTTTTATAGTATATATGCATATTTTGGAGTGCTTTCTCCAATTTTTTTCTCTAAAAATGGTGGCACACTGGAAACAGATCAGTTGTACAAATCTATATTCATTTAAACCGCATTTGAGTGTGGAACTGGAGGAAGCCATTTCAGGAAGGGGTGTGGAGCTCTGAACAGCTCACCCAATGGGGTGTGGTGAAGAGAAGTTTGTCCAAAAACACCTTGTGTGAACCAAAACTATTAGTGCAGACCACTTTGTCAACCTCTTGAGACAACTTTGAGGCAGAAATCGCAAAATAAATACTAATGATATGTTCAAGAAGAGTGATGCAAATCTACCTTCCAAGGAAGAATCAACCCCAGGGTGGTGACCACCCTTGCCCCACCCTGGGAATAAGCACAGATCCTGTGAGTCAAATGCACAAGGAAGCAGAACAGCAACATTCATATCAAAATCAGGCCAGAAAGGCAGTAAATTGCTTTTCACTATGAGGCAATTTTTTAAAAAGGCAACCCCATAAATGTTTTGAGCAATTGCTATACCATCAGAATAAATGTGTCACCACCTAGGGTCACTTCCTACACTGAGCCTATCCATTCTAATAAGTAATTCATAGATCTTTTGGTATGCAAAAGCAGTCTGTTTTCTTACATGCATACCCGATAAATCTCTCAACGTTTTCTAGTCTATCACAGGTTTTGAAACATGGCTGTATTTTGGTCAAATAGTCATGAACATCTTTGCACACATCCCAAGTGAAAGCAGAAAAATGGTCAATCATAGACATTTACAGAGTGCTACATGGCAAGAATCATTCTGGCGATAGCAAATTTCCAGTCTAATGAAACTCCAGGCAGAGGCGCAGCTTGTCCTCAAGATGATTTGGGAACCAGAAACTCAGCTGTGGTCAAGATTCTCTATTTCCCAGCCTGCTCCTCCCCGCTTGTGTGCTTCACTCTGACTCTGCAGCAGACAGATTTCCTCTGCTATCTGACTCATGTGGTGAGAAGATATGGCTGCCCTATGTGCCTGACTTCACTGGGTTCCCTGTCTGCTCTCTGGATTCAACCTGATCTCTTGCACATCCCAGCAAGGTCCCAGAAATGGATGCTGCATAGTCCCGTTCACATTATGTGTCCACTCCCTAGACAGATCCATTCAGTTGTAGCCAGGGGAAAGAACAATATTCATTTAAGTTGACCAGAATTCACATCTAAATAGTTAGAGTTTTATAAAGGGTTCTAAAAAGAATCTACTATGCAATAATTACCTGGTATGTTGTTATATGTAACAAACTCATTAGAATATTGAAATAAAACATCATTTCCCTTATCAATAGTATTCAGAGAAATATGTGTGAGTTTTTTTGAGTATAACTAACTAATCTTAATGGCAGCTAAAATGTCTATCCTGAAGCTAGGCCATCATCTTACAGGGAGTACGTGTCTGAAACTCTTTGGAGTAACCTGACACAAATTCTCCATGTACAGAACTAATTTTCTCTTACCCCAGTGAATTATACATAAGTGTCAATACACAAACAAAGAGACTGAGAGTATCTTGATGGTTACATCTCTTTCTTCTGTTAATCCCAGTGTCTGGCACAAGAGCTATTTACTGTGTGTTCAATGAATGATGGCTGAATTTTTCTAATAAAGTGGCGAGCATACACTCAATGAACATCAGAAGTTTTGCTGGTGATTTGTGAAATATCACCTTTTGTTATCCACTGTTTCAAATTTGCTTTTCTTCATTTTAGTATAAAAACATCAAGAAAAGGTGATAATAGGCTAGACAAAAAGATAAGCATTTACTCATTGCTTTTCTTTAGTAAAAGTAGAGCTCTGTAGATCACAAATTAGTACTAAGGAAATAAAAAATTATAAAGAATTTTTAAAAAGTATTGATTAGGATTGGTCAAAGATTTTTAGATGCATGGAGATGCTGGTAGATATCTATTGCTGGTGAATTGGATTATAAAGTAATACTCAAAAGAGGATGCCTATTTTATTTTATAAATATCTCCAAAAATTTTAATTCACTTACCTACTAAGTATATGACACCAGATCAATTTTTGTTAAAGCATTCAAGTTTTGTGAGATATTTTAAAATGAAGAAATTGTTTTCCTTGGTCACTTATGTTGCCATATTACTTTGTATTTTCAAGATTTTTCTCCCAAAAATAGAAACGGTCTTTTTAGAAGTCAAAATTTTCCAGGCAATAAGCAGAACTCATAAACTATCTGCAGTTGGCTAACACTGAATTGTTCATTTTCAGTTGGATTTACTTTCAGTTTAGATCAGCTTTTTATCCCCCTAATCAGTGGGTTAGTATTAGCACAACTGATAGATTACTTGTGACAATTAAGTGTATTAGTTTTGCTATAACCATAATTGCTGTAAGCCAATGTTTTGTGAGCCATAATAGAGTTCATAATCTAATCCATGGAAAGGACACTATATTGTCAAGAAATCAACTGTTAGGTAGGAAGTTAGAAACTAGCCTATGTGTGTGTGAGAGGGGCCTGAGGAAACCGGACTCTACGGAAGCCCACTTTGGAAGTAGCCCAGTATCTACAATTCAAAGTCCTGCCCAGACCCTGATGAACTTCCCAGTAGTCCCAGCCCTTCCCCCTGGGAAAGCTTAGCGCCAGGCCTCCCCAAGCTGGTGAAGGAGTTTCCTAATTAACACTCAGCAAATCCTTTGTCCCAGAGGAGAAGGGGCAGGGGGTAAAGAGAAACTCCCTTAAAAAGCAGGAGCCTAAAAAAAAGACTGTACACTCTGCGCTCTGCTCTCTGTTGAGCCGTCCGCCTGCCCTGCCAGGTGTATTCTCTGCATTTAACCATGTAACCTGACTTTCCCCCAGTCTGAGTGACTGGGAACTCTCTCTCTCTATCCCTTCTGTTCTGATGGATGCCCTGTCCCCAGTGAAACCTTGCTACTTTGCTCTCTGTTTCAAGCCTGAATTATTCCTTGTGCAAAGACAAGAACCCCAAGACTTCTCTCCGGTGATATTAACCACTTTATTGAATCACACAAACCTTTCTGTTTTCCAGGGAGGTAGCAGTAATTTAACATGAGTAGAGTTTAGATAGGAGCCAGAATCATTTCTAAGGACTGAGATTCTAGCAATGACTCTAATTAGATTCCAGTGGTGGAAGGTGTTGATAACATAATCTTTTGTTCATATTCTAATCCAGGCCATGATCATCTTTTTTAGTTTAAATATTTAAGTAGGTTACCAGCAAAGTGAACCTATGCTGTCAACCTATCAAAGCAATTTTCAATGTCATTGTAGAGAACCTCAAACAATATGTCAGAGTGCATGTCACATCGGGTACTTTCCTTTCTGAGTTCAGAATCACAATAACTTAGGAGAGGGGTGATGCCAACTGACCTCATTTTTGCCCTGAGCATTTACTGCCCCTGGTAATACTAATGATAAAATCCAAGGCCATTAGCAGAGCCAGGAATTAGGCTTCCTGTGTTCCAAGCACAGCTCCTTCACTTAATAGTTGGAAAATGTAGGCACATCAGACAGCCTCTTACCTACTCAATTTCTTTCCAGGGATTATATTACACACTTGATAGTGTTTTATTAGACTTAATAAATTAACCCACGGGGAGCACCTCTAGGTGCCAGTCATATATCAGATGCATCACAAATAAAGGCTTAATAAAATAACTAATGCTGGGTTTACTTTAAATTGTTACTATTTTTTCTTTCTTTGATTCTATAAAATAGTGGTGGAATTTATTCATTCTATCTTCCTTTCTCCCTCTCTCTTTCTCTCTCTCTCTCTAAAATTCCAACTTTCAAACAAATATTTTAAGAAATATTTTCTTTGTGGGAAAAAAAGGGATGAAATAAAAGGCTCATAGTAACTACAGAAATAGCAATTTAAAAAATACATGTATTTGAAATGAGAAAGAGAGAGAGAGAGAGAGAGAGAGAGATCTCCCAGTGATCAGAACTGGGTGTGCCTGAGGCCAGGAGCCAGGAACACAATCGAAGCCTCCCACAATGGATAACAGGGGCCCATTCAGGCCACCTTCCTCTTCTTTTCCAGGCACCTTAGCAGGGAGCTGGATCCAAAGCAGGGCAGTAGAGTTTCAAACAAGAGCTCCAATACGGAGTGGGCGTGTCCAAAGCAGCAGCCGAACCCACTGCAACATAACACCCTCCTTGTCACAGCAATTCTAACAGGCAGATAAGTCTGATTCTCTACTCCAGAGGCTACATTTCCTTCCCTCCAAACCAGGAAGCCTGTTCTTACCCCCGTGCCCTCCCTTGCAGCTCCCTGTGCCTGAAGGACTCCTTCCCATAATCTTCCTATGATCTTCCTATCTGTTGTACTAGTATTAAGTCAGGCATTACCCTTCCCAGAAGGTGGACAGGGACAACACTTCCTAGAGTTGATCTCTTCTCATCTTTTCTTGATGGGATGTATTACATTCCAGGATCATCTTCTAAGCTGATGTAATTACTCAAGTGCTGTTTGTTTCTAACCACTATCAGAAAACCTCAAGTGCACAGCTTTTGGTTCTTTGTTTTATTCTCTGAATTATACCCCAAGCTTTAACACAGAGCCTGATACTTGATAGGTTACCGCAACAGTTCCATTGGATGCATTGGTGAATGAGTTCTTACAACTATCTTATGAGGTAGTTGCTTCCCTGTTTTAAGTGTAAAGAAACTGACTGATGCCTAAATAGGTAAGTATTTGCCAAAGGTCACAGATATTGAGTCAACAGCAGGACGCAGTTTCGTCCCGGCAAGCACGCTGTCCCCACCATTTCCGTGAACAAGCCCGTGTCCTTCAGAGGTCGACATTGTTTTAGAATCTTGCACTCTTGCATCACTTCACCATTTCACGTCACTTCAGGTCCTATTATATCAGACAATCCAAGAGCAACGCCCGTGACTTTCACCTTGAGTTCTTTCTGTTTATAACTTTTGCCGACTCTGTGTTATTTAATAAGTGAGCAAATGGGATCTGGCAGATGAGGAGAGAGCACGTGTCCTCGGCCTTGCTTCCCGTGGGCCGCAGTCAGTCCATGCTCCCCTCTGGAAAGAGCATCTTTCCTTGTTTTTTTTTCTGATTGCATTCAAAGGTACTGTCACCGATGCCATTGGTGAGTCTGTTTAGACTGTCAAGCACATGCTACAACCGGATGGAAAGAAGGGCAAACACAATTTCAAATATGGAAATAGAGCTTTACATTAGGATTTCCTCAGAGGTACATGACTGTTTAAAAAAAATACTGAAACACAATTAATTAACACAATTCCCAAAAGATTTTAAAATCCAATTTTACCAGGATTATCTGAAGTTCAAAGGAAAATAACTTCACATATGCACACACACAGAATTTTGTGGATGCAAAACCTGCAGTGCATATCTGTTCAGTAGGGCCAGAATTTGGCATAGGGGGTTAAGCTGCCACCTGCAATGCCAATATCTTGTACAGGCTCTGGTTCAAGCCCCAGCTGCTCCACTTCCAATCCACCTCCCTGTAAATGCACTTGGAATGCAGCCCAAGTGCCTGGGCCCCTGCACCCATGTAAGAGACTTGGAAGAAGTTCCTAACCCCTGGCTTCAGTCTGGCCAACCCTGGCAGTTGAAGGAATTTGGGGAGTGAACCAGCAGATGGGAGATTCTCTCTCTCTCTCTCTCTCCCTCTCCCCCCTCTTCCTCCTCCTCCTCTTCTGCCTCATCTGTCTCTCTGTAACTCTGCTTTTCAAATAAAGGTTTTTTATTTTATTTTATTTTTTTGACAGGCAGAGTGGACAGTGAGAGAGAGAGACAGAGAGAAAGGTCTTCCTTTGCCGTTGGTTCACCCTCCAATGGCCGCCATGGCTGGCACGCTGTGGCCAGCGCACCGCGCTGATCCGATGGCAGGAGCCAGGTACTTATTCTGGTCTCCCATGGGGTGCAGGGCCCAAGGACTTGGGCCATCCTCCACTGCACTCCCTGGCCACAGCAGAGAGCTGGCCTGGAAGAGGGGCAACCGGGACAGAATCCGGCACCCCGACCGGGACTAGAACCTGGTGTGCCGGCGCCGCAAGGCAGAGGAGTAGCCTAGTGAGCCGCGGCGCCAGCCAAATAAAGTTTTTTTTTTTTTTTTTAAATCTATTCAGTCTATCTTCAGCATGAGTAAGTAGCCTGCTAGGGTGCTAGAACCATTCTGGAGGACTGTTATTTTTGCTCAACCTTGTAAGGAATCTTCCAGAGAGACTTTTTTTTTTTTTTTTCAGAGACACATTTGCAGTTCTGTTTTACAGAACAGGACCCGAGTCTCAAGGGCTAATGATTGTTACCAATTCCAACCCGATTCTATCTTTTTCTAACACAACATGTACCAGCTCTATTAGAGGAGACCCAACCCTTGCTCCTGCAGTGTGTTTAGATTTTCCTCACATCCCTCCCCATCTTCTCTTTCTTTTTCCCCTTTGGTGCTTTTCTTTCTGAAGAAGATAATGATAAAGCGCACTCTCCATAAAGCATCTTTAGGGCGATTACCCACTAGATAATGAAATCATTTCATTAGAGCGTGCTACAGAAGTCAATGGTGAATTTTATTTTAAGCTCATTTAAAAACTAAACCTATAGGTTAACAGAAGCAACAGAAACTTTTCTTTTTGACAATCCAAACACTGGGAGCACTCCCACCACTAATAAACCTGTGCAATAACAAGTAGGATGTTTTTAGCCAGAATTCAAAGAGCCATCATCTCAAGTCGTATTTTTGTTTTGTTTGTTTTCACTTCAAATGTCATTGATACATATTTGCACAGATTTACGGTGTACAGTATGGAAATTCTATATAGGCATATAATATGTAATGATAAAATCAGGATAATGTATATCTTCATCTATTCAACATTTAAGATGTCTATGGGTTGGGGACCCTTGGGCTCTTCTAGTTATTTTGAAACATATTTAAATCATTGCAGACTGTCCTACTATGCTCCCGACCACTAGACCTGAACTAAATCCTCCCATCTAACTGTATTGAGCGTTCATTATCTAATCTCTCTCTATCCTCCCTCCCCTCCACCCTTTCTGGCCTCGAGTGATCACCTTTCTGCACTCCACTTCTGTGAGATCAGCTTTCATGGTAGAAAGGGAACACTGCATCCCACACCAGCATATCCAGGTGGCTGGTGACAAAGCTACAGGCGTTGTACAATCAGCTGCTCCAAAGTGTTCCCCAGAACAACTGGTAGATTATTTTACCCTGATCTGACTTGAAATATTGTAATGTAGCTTGAATAATTTCCGTGCACTCTAAGTGATCATACACTTAGGAAGGATGTCTTTGAGCCATATCACTGAATATTTTGTGAGATGAAGCAATTTGCATAAGCTTTCTGCCTGTTACTTTTCTTATCTGTAATACTAATAGTACTCATCTTATGGATTATTGCGAGTACTTAAGAAGGTAATCTGTGGACAATTTTTATCACTATCAAATGGTGAACAGGACAGAAATGTGAACTATTACTATAATTGTCAACCATTTAGGTTTTTAAAAACCATTTCAGTTATTAAGAACTTTATTGAGAGTAATTTATACACATAAAATTCACTCATTTCAATTGATTCAATACTTTTAACAACTAATAAGTAGGTGCAACAATCACACATTTATCTGAAAGTTTTCAATTCCCATTACAAATCTGTAAAATGTCATGTGAGTGTTGGGGCGCAGTAGGTTAAGCTGTCACTTGCCTATATTGGAACATAAGTTTGAGCTCTGGCTACTCAGCTTCCAATCCATCTCCCTGCTAATGTACCTGGGAAAGCAGTAGAAAATGACCCACATATTTCAGCCACTGCCATCCATATGGGAGCCCTGAATGGAGTTCCAGGTTCCTGGCTTTGGTCTGTACCTATCCCAGGCATTGAAGCCATTTGCAGAGTGAACCAGCTGATGAAAGAACTCTGTCTCTCTTCCCTGTACAAATACTTTTCAAATAAAAAAAGAAATATTTTTTAAAAAATCAATAAAATGGAAAAATAGGATTTTCATCAATATTGAATGAATTTACTGTATACACATATGTGTACATATAGTTAAAGCAATAGATAGGCAATATATACATGTGTGAATAATACCTAGGACACAGAGAGAATTAATTAAAATGAAGTCTTCCTCTGCCATATCTGAATTGAATTTATGAAACAATTACTGAGTTTCTTAATAATGTAGGAATAAATCTTCCTATATTCTACAAAATTATAAATACAGTTTTCACTATGTTATATTCAACATCGTGTGTTTGTCACAACAGCAACCAAAGTGGACAGGTAAATTTTACACAGGAGGTGCTGAGCTTTGCACTGCTTTCATTGCAAAAGAGACTCAAAGAGTCCATTGCTTCCCCTCTCCCTTCGGTGCATTCATCAATGATACTCGAAAACAAATAGTTCTGAGAGGTGCCCACAGAAACAATGGGGGGAATTTACAGGTTAATGCTGGTGTGCATATAGTAATGATTTATTACAATGTGCATAGTAATGTACTTTTTATTATGCTAGCGTATACACTTTAGGATCAATATTTGAAAATTAAGCAAGCTAAATATACAAAAATCGCTTTAAAGTATACTTGCTTACTGCAAGGTTCATAATTCTTCCTATTTTACAAGACATAATTGATCTTTTATATTATTTTTCTGTTTTATTGGTAAAAGAACAAAGAAGGGGACAGGAATTGTGACACAGTGGGTTAAGCCTCCACCTGCTATGCTGATGACCCATATAAGCACCAGTTCAAGTCCTGAATGATTCAATTTCTATCCAGTTCCCTGCTAATGCACCTGGGAAAACAGCAGAAGATGGCCCAAATGCTTGGGCCATTAACCCCCTACATGGGCAACCCAGGTGGAGTTCCTGGCTCCTGGCTTTGGCCTGGCCCAATCCTAGCTGATGTGGCCATTTGAGGAGTGAACCAGCAGATGAAGGATTTCTCTCTCTTTCTCCCTCCCTCTCTCTCTCCTTCTCTTTGTAACTCTGCCTTTTTTCAAACAAAATAAAATCTCTAAAAATGGACGTTGAAAAAAAGAATAAATTCCATAAGGAAAAAATGCACAATACAAGATAGAAACCCTGAAAAAATACAAGGTATAACAGTTAAACAAGTGGAATTTCGACATATACCACCCATCATCAGACCTCATTACACTATAATTTTACCATCTGTCTGAAGTTTTCTTTAAGTTTTTTTTTTTGTTATAGATTTCTTTGCTGCTATGGTCAGACTCACTAGTCAGATTTCGGGTTATTTTACTCCAGCAATGATTCTAATTATAACTTCTAATATGTTAAGTAAATACTAATTACACAATGAGAGCTAAATTCTGTCCTTGAATTTAAACAAAGAATTTACAATGACTTCAATTAAACCTGAACATGTATCAGATTTATTACCCCCAAAAACTTAAAGTTGAGAATCACACTCATGTAAAAAATGATCTAACTCTACATGGAAAGAAACCATTTAGATAAATATGATTAGACTTGGGCATTAGGAGTCACACACACACACACACACAAAATTCCAAGGGTGCCTTTATATTTTACATAGAGCCCCTGAAGACAATTCAAGGGCAAATAGGATTTACTGATAGAAACTAAAATACCTAACTGTCAGGATTGTTGTATTTGTTGTCTTTATCTTTATGCCTTGAGATTTCTTTATCTTCTTACAGGGTAGGAGATGAGTCCAGTGGACAGGAAGATTAGCAAGACCACGCTCAGTAAAGCTGGCTCTTTGTAAGGAATCATGGTAAAGCCAACTCATGTTTGAGATCAAGGGTAGCTGCAAATGTCTGGCAACCCCTAGCAAACTTGTTGATTTTCCTAAAAGGAAATTGATATCAAAAAGCACTTGATTTTGGTTTTCATACAAAAACGTTTCACATACAATGAGATATTGTCTTATTTTTACTCTTTTTTACATTTATGTCAGAATGGTTTTAAATTTGCAAAACAAAGAATTGTGAGGCAATAATAGGAAGCTTTCCTATATACCCTCCATATAGCCCATAAAATATGAATTTAAAGGAAGAACGAGATCCAAGAGAAATGAAAACACATATTCAGCCAAAACTCGTAGACTGGAGCTTCTAGCAGCATTGTTTATAATAGACAAAGGTGGAAACAAGCCAAATATCCATCATCTGTTGGACAGGGAAGCAAAGGATGGTGTATCTATACAATTGAATATGGCTCAACCACAAAGATGAATGAAGTACCACTATGTGTCACCTTGAAAACCTTATGTGACGAAAGCCAATCACAAAAGGTTACAGTATCATTCCATTAATATGAAAATTCAGAACAGGCAAACATATGGAAACAGAAAGTGAATTAGTGGTTGCTAAGGTCTCATAAGTGGGGATGCACAACAGAGAATGAAAAATAAAGAAGCCTTAGTCCCTTTCTCAGGAAATGAAAATAAAATAGTGGTGCTGATTGCACATATATGTGGAAATATTAAAACCATGAAATTATATACTTTCAATAGATTAAGTCCATGTTAAATGAATTGTTTCTCAATAAACCGTTACAAAATAAAGAATAAGAGAAAGCCACATAGCACTCTAATCCAAAGCTAGTTTATAGAAATGTCCCAGGAGAATGAATACAGTACAAGAGATTATGTATGTATTTGGTGTATGAGTAGGCATGTGTTTAATTTAGTAGTTGTTGCTGCTGCTATTGCTCAAAAACCTTATACTTTGAATTATTATTTTAAATACACAATTTTCACTTTATAGTCCTCTAGTTTTAAACTAGAATACATTGAAAAATTACTTTAGATGTTGAAGTACATAAAAATGGTCCAAAATGCTTTGCATACATAAATATTATTTGTCACCATGTTCTCTATCCCATATAATAAAATATCAGAACCTGATGCTCTGATCAGTTACGCCACACCATGCTATTTAAAGCTTGAAGCCTGGCAGGAATTTTTTTTAATTTAGTATAATTTTAAACATTACAAAAATAGCTCTCCTGCAGATCCCCTGCTGTGTCTTAGATTGTCGCCAAGGCTTTTTGTAATATGCTATCACTAGAGTAACATCCTTCTATAAATATTGCATCCTTGATTCTAATGTCACCCAAAATAGCAATGTGGTATAAAGGATACAGAGAGAAGAAAGGTACTATGATTTAATTTTATTTTTCTTTATTTTACACTCATCACTACTTCATATCATCAAGCCTTCTCTCTCACCTGCATCCATGGCAAACAAAGATGTCTCTGTGGGGCCTTGGGATATTTTTTTTGCAAGGCCAGAAATCTCCCCCCCCCTTATAATAGTTAACTGAGTTAAATAATTGATGTGTCATTTAGGGGAAAAATTTGCTGAGTACTTTGTCAAACCCTACTTACCAAGTATCAACTGATCTTGATACAAATTCTAAAGAAAATGTAGTTGACATAGTTTACTTAGAATTTTCTTTACTCTAAAATGCTAATTTTGTATGTATTATGAGGAAAATTTAGTCCATATGTGACTAATTGTCAATTGTATTTTATTCATCAAACTGTATTTTGAAAGAGCTACTTGAGGTTCTAACTCAAATAACTTTTGAAATAGTCTTTGGAATTTTTTTAATAAGCTATTAAAATATTATTGCTGAAAGAGAGGAATTCATTATTTTGAGCCCAAAATAACAAAAGACCGGAAAGGGTGAACTTCAACTGGAAATAATAAACTACAAATGCTCAATAATTGCTACACCTAGTAGAAGCAAGTTGAGTATTCCATTATGATGGTCCAACTCTTTTAAATAGCCCCATATGCATGTGGCTATGCTAACTGCTAAGTTTCACATGATAAGAAAGAATGTGTGTTATGGTGACTTCAAACTGATTTTTAATCCCTGGATAATAACTTACCATGTGTTTCAGCTTGATTGTGGCAGATGCATGTGCCAAAACGATTTTGTTCAATATCCCATGGAGCCTTTCTGTAGCCTCCAACAACTCTTCATCAAAGTTAGTCCAAAAATTGTAGCCAGAAAATTAATTCTTAGATGCCATCACCATTCATTCATAACATTAGACTGAACCCCAAGAGCAGCCATATACTTGTTTGAAATCCAATCACCATCATTCTTCTACAACTTATAAGGTATAACTACATAAAAATGGCAATAATTAAGGGGAAATGATGGTGGGGGCATGGGGATGTTGGGGCCCAGTGGGTTAAACTGATGTATTCCCATATCTGAGTGCCTGGTTCAAGTCTCAGCTGCCTGGCACTTCTGATTCCTGCTGATGCACCTAAGGGCAGTGGATGATGGCCCAAGTGCTTAGGATCCTGCCATTCACATGGGAGACCAGTGGAGCACCTGGCTCCTGCCATCGGCATTTGGGGTGAGGGCCAGCAGATGGAAGATAAGATTGAGGCTCAGGACAAGGTACTATGTGACTTGAGAGATCTGAAGCTGCAGACAGAGATGTCAAGACATGGTCTCCTTGCAAAGACAGGGGTGCTCCTCAGTGAGCTTCCCTAGCAGTAATTGGCAAATACTAGTACTGTTTCTCTATGGACTACAAAAGGTAGCTTACCCCAAGTGACTTTGTAGGTGACTACAAGTTGGATCAAGCAGAAAAACATGCTCATTTCCCCCTTCTCCCACCAAACCTGATGAGATTTACAGAGGATGTTTGGGAAAGACTCTAGGAGCAAACTACAAGAAACAAAAATACTCCTAGAAATTATTTTTAAAAACAAAGATCTCAAATCAATATCTTAATGGCAACTCCTTAAAAAAACAGAAAAAGAAGAAACTAAATACAAAAGCTAGATGAAGGAAAGAAATAACCAAAAGCAGAGCATAGATAAGCAAAGTAGAGAGTAGAAAAACAATAGAGAAAATTAATGAAACCAAATTTGGTTCTTTAAAAACATCAAGAAAACTGACAAACCTTTGGCTAGATTGATAAGACAGAGATAGAGAGACCAAGATATCAAGTCCTAAAAGAAGAAATGAAATCAATGGTATTATTCTACATTTCTGTATTTCTACATTCTATATGTCTACAGAAATAGTGTTATAATGAATGAGGCACAGCGGTTTCATGCCCTGGCCTGAAGCGCCAGCACCCCATGTGGGTGCCATTTCTAGTCCAGGATGCTCCTCTTCCGGGTCGGCTCTCTGCTGTGGCCTGCGATAGCAGTGGAGAATGGCCCAAGTCCTTGGGCCCCTACACCCATGTTGGGGACCTGGAGAAAGCTCCTGGCTCCTGGCTTTGGATCGGCATAGCTCCGGCCTTTGCGGCCATCTGGTGAGTGAACCAGCGGATGGAAGCCCTCTCTCTGTCTTTACCTCTCTCTGTGACTCTTTGAAATAAATTTTAAAAAAAAAAGCATTAAGAAAAATACTATGTGACAACAAATAGATGAAATGGACAAATTCATAAAATTTGAATAATGAATAAACTAATTAATATGGACAAGAAAAAACACTTTGTTAAATTAGACTTAGGTACAACTAAAAGTATAAGAATGTCCTACCCAGAATGATTGACATAAGTGAAGATTTATTTGTTACTGCAGCTGAATATTCATACAGAGTTTAAGGAATATTTTAAGAGTTGTTATAAGACTCTGTTTCCATCAGGTTCTTGGTCCCCCTTACCTCCAGTTTGCCTTCCATTGGCTTTAGTAGCACCTTGCTAGTTCCCAGATACAATTCTGTTGCAAAAGAGAAACTGCTCCTTCCTAGGTGATGAAAAGCCCCAGGATGAGCTGTTGCCTGGCCTTAACCCAGTCCTTTGGGGCCTGGAGAGTGGAATGCATTAAAGAGCACAGGCTGGGCCACATGTCCTATGTGCAAACAAGAAGGCAGCATCACACAAAATGCATGGCTTATCTCAAATGCTTTAAATAAGGTCTTGATGGAGAACATAGCAGTTGAGGAATGGTTTCCCAAATTAAAACAGCACACAAATTATGTCAGACCCTGGGCAGAAGAAACCCTGAGGAAGGGTGTGCCTCTACTAACCCCAACCCACCCAACTTGAGGTCTCACATGAGATCCATATCACCCTCCCCTAGACATGGCTGTGAAACCAGCATACAGGTCTTTTAAAATGCAAAGGAAGTTGTTGAATAAAATAAGATTCACAATGATGAAGCAAAAACAATAAAATTCTATCCAGCCCAGGATCCTGCCTTGGTATAAAAATCAGAATAATTATAATAGAATATGGATTGCCTTCCAAAGTAAATATAAAATAGGATATGGCTTGCCTTCCAAACTCCCAAACATGCTGGTTAATGTGTATGTCATCAGGCTATAAGACCTTCTGATAATTTGTCAGGAAAAAGGAACTCCTAATTTGACTTTTTTCATGTACGTAAAATGCTTAGTAAAAAGAAAGAGAAAAATTAAACATGAGTTAAAATCTTCAGAATTCACATTTAGTCTAAAATATTCATCTTTCCTAATAAAGAACATAAACCATTCTAGGAACAAAGTAAGATTAAACAAACAAATGGCAAGGACAATACTTCCCTTATATCATTCCCACTTCTTTCTAAGGTTTTGCTCCTTCTGAGTGCTTATAAATAGATGTGCATGGCACAGTTAGAAACTTACTTTATGGTACTCTGTTTAAGAGTATAGCACCAGAAACAGATTGAGTCTAAAATTAGAGAATAGTTTTATTATATTATCTTTAACTTTAAATCTATCAATCAAATTTGTCTTATAAAATGATTTATTTCTCTTAAAATAATATCAAGTGTCAGGTAGAAGAGTTTTCTACATAATTATCACATTACAATCAGCTAAATGAGTAATAATTATTTTGGCATTATGTCCTGGAGAGTGAACATTTACATAAAGGACTGATGCACCGCCTCACCCTGTTAAAGAGTGGCCTTTGAAAGGGATCCACAGATCATCAAATCAGAAGTTCTGCATTTGACAGATTGGTAAGTTGAACTAACCTCTAACAGAGCTGACACCAGAAGCCGATTCTCCAAATCCAATGCCATACTCCAGTTAACCACACTTCCTTCTGCTCTTACACTGCAGCATCTTTTAAATAATTATAAAATTTTTAGAGTATCCTCAAGTCTCTTTAGTCCCTTCAAATTTGGTTAGTAATTTAAAAATATATCTGAGGCGATGAAATGCTAATTACCCCAGTTTGATCATTACATATTTTATACATGTATTAAATTATAATACTTTGCTCCAAATGTAAGTTCTAATACTATATATGCCAATTAAAAATAAAAACATAAAAAAAGATTTTGCTTGATTGGTATATCATATCACATAACTCAAGATTTTCCTAGGCCTTTCTTTTTAGTCATGTATTTTAGTGAGTCATGCTTCCAAGTGCGTAACACTAGACTTGCGCCTACCCTAAAATCTCACCCAATATGTCACATACAGGTTGTGGGACATTCGTACCTTCACAGTGTGTGAACATTCCAGGGTGAAAACTACTGTGCTACATCACCCTCCCCCCAACACAAACACATAAACATGCACTGCATGCTTCCATACCCTGTCATACTCTCAGTGGATCTCAAGGCTTTGACTGAGTACACGTTCAAGGTTCCTTACATTATGCCTGGGTAAACACTGCACACCTTAGGCATGTAGAGATTGGAGACAAATCATATCAAGTCTTCTTTGTGTGAATTTCCAACTCTACTTTTTTTGAATAAAATTAGCATTTTTTGTTTCAGCAGATTTTTGCCTTTTTACTTAGGAGTTGCTTTAGTTATTTAAGCCTAATTCCTCACTTTGAGAGAAAAATTAACTATTAGGAGAAAAACAATGAAAT
The DNA here is from genome assembly GCF_964237555.1 of Oryctolagus cuniculus. Lineage (NCBI taxonomy): Eukaryota > Metazoa > Chordata > Mammalia > Lagomorpha > Leporidae > Oryctolagus > Oryctolagus cuniculus. Next base: position 5,118,611 of record NC_091447.1, read on the forward strand.
ATACTTCTCACATGCTTTCAAACACCTTATTTCTCCCAGAAAGTGTGTGTATGGAGGCTGGTGTTGTGGTGCAGCAAGGTAAGCTGCTGCTTGCGATGCCAGCATCCCACATGAACACTGGTTCGAGTCCTGGCTGCTCAACTCCCAATGCAACTGCTTGCAAATGCAACTGGGAAAGCAGCAGAAGATGGCCCCCAGGGCTTGGGTCCCTGTAACACATGTGGGAGACCTGGGTAGAGTTCCAGGCTTCTGGCTTCAGCCGGACCAGCCCTGGTCATTGCAGCCATTTGTGGGAATGTGGATGGAAGATTCTCTTTCTCCCTTCCCTTTACCCACTACACCACAGCACCAGCCCTATAACTTTAAGCTTTATTTTATTTTATTTTATTTTAAACTTTTATTTAATAAATATAAATTTCCAAAGTACAACTTTTGGATTATAGCGGCTCTTCCCCCCATAACCTCCCTCCCGCCCGCAACCATTCCATCTCCCACTCTCTCTTCCATCCCATTCTTCATCAAGATTCATTTTCAATTATCTTTATATACAGAAGATCAACTTAGTATATACTAACTAAAGATTCCAACAGACTGCACCCACACAGACACACAAAGTATAAAGGAATAAAATAGTAAGTTGTTCCTCAACAGTCAGGACAAGGGCTGATCAAGTCATTGTGAGATCAGATTTCTTATACTTCATAGATACAACTCTATGAAGACAATGATACTTCTCTGCCTCCCTCCTTCAATCCTGCTCCTTTCTTCCTCTTTCTTCCTTTAACTTTGGCAATAATATAATTTAGATTTCCTTCATAATCATAGGCTTAATGCTTCACTAACCATAAGTTCAACAAGTAAAACGTAGAAAAATCACTGTTCCATAGGAGTATAGATAAGAGCTAAAAACCACAATCGAATCATAAGATGTCAGCTTCATTCTTATACTTTTTTGTATTGTACATTAATTACCATATATCAGAGAAAATATATTTGTCTATTTGGGTCTGGTTTATTTCACTAAACATAATGATCTACAGCTGTATTCATGTTGTGGAAAAATTCTTTTCTATGACTGAGTAGTATTCCATTGTGTCTATATGCCACATTTTCTTTATCTAATTATCAGTGATGGACATTTGGGTTGATTCCATATCTTAGCTATTGTGAATTATGATGCAATAAATATGGGGGTACAAACAACTTATATGCTGACTTCATTTCATTTGGGTAAGTTCTCAAGAGTGGGTTTGCAGGGTCATATGGTAGGTCTATTTTCAGATTTCTGAGGAATCTCCATATTGTCTTATACAATGATTACACTAGTTTACATTCTCACCAATGTATATTAATGTGCCTTTTTCTCCATACCAGAATCTTTTTAAAAAAATTTTTGAATGATAGCCATTCTAACTGGGGTGAGGTGAAACTTCATTCTGTTTTTCATTTGTGTTTCCCTGATGGCTAGTTATCCTGAGCAGTTTTCCATGTGTCCTTTGACCATTTGTATTTAATTTTTGAAAAAAAATGTCTATTTGCCCATTTCTTAACTGGATTGTTTGCTTTGTTGTTGTTGATTTTCTTGAATTCTTTATATATATCCTAGATATTAATCCTTTATCAGATCCATAGTTCTCAAAAGTTTTCTCCCATTCTGTTGGTATCCTCTTTACATTGCTGGGTCTTTCCTTTGCCATGCAGAAACTTCTTAGCTTAATGTAATTCCATTTGTCTATTTTTGCTTTGATTGCTTGTGCTCTGGATCTTATCCAAGAAGTCTTTGCCTATGCCAATATCTTGCAGAGTTTCTCCAATGTTTTCCTCTAGTAATTAGATGATTTTGGTGTTTGGTTTAGATACTTGATCCATTATGATTTGATGTTCCTATAGGGTAGGGATTTTGTTTCATACTTCTGCATGTGAAATCAATCCAATTTTCTCAACACCATTTGTTGAAGAGACTGTCGTGGGAGTGATTTTAGCTCATTTGTCAAAAATTAATTTGTTGTGGATGCATAGATTAATTTCTGAGTCTCTTATCTGTTCCATTTGTCCACATGTCTATTTTTGTGCCAATATGTTTGTTTTGATTATAACAGCCCTGGAGGAGTAGGTCTCAAAATCTGGTATTGTGATACCTCCATCTTTGTTTTTATTGTTTAAGATTGCTTTAGTTATTCAGGGTCTCTCATGTTTTCATATGAATTTTAGGGTCTTTTTTTCTAGATATTAAAAGAATGTTCTGGGTACGTTGATTGGGATCACACTGAAGCAATAAATCACTTTGGGAAGTATCAACATTTTGATATTAATTCTTCCAATCCATGAACATGGAACAGTTTTACATTTTTGGTGTCTTCTTCTATTTCTTTCCCAATGTTTTGTAATTTTCATTGTAGAGATTTTTCACACCCCTTTGTTAAGTTTATTCTGGAATATTTAAGGTTTTTTATAGTTATTTTGAATGGGACTGATCCCGCAAGTTCTTTCTCAGCCACGGCATTGATATTTGTGTGTTGATTTTAATGCTATTGATATTTGTGTGTTGATTTTATAAACTGCAATGCTATCAAACTCTTATATAAAGTTCCAATAGTCTCTTAGTGGTGTCTTTTTGTTTCCCTATATATAGGATCATGTCATCTGCAAGCAGGGATAATTTGAATTCCTCCTTTATAAGTTGCATCCCTTTAATATCTTTTTGTTGCCTAATGGCTCTGGCTAAAACTCCCAGAACTATATTGAATAGAAATGGTGAAAATGGGCATCCTTGTCTGGTTATGGATATTAGTTGAAATTCTTCCACCTTTTCCCCATTTAATACGATGTTGACTGTGAGTTTGCCTACTATATTTCTTGCAAATACTTTTCCCTAATACTGTGGCATGTTATCTCACTAGTGAATAGTTTCTTGATAAACCAAAGGTCATATTTTAATATAGTTCAATTTTTCAATTTTTATAATCAATGTTTTGTTTCTAATTTCAAAGTTCAGATGCATCTTATTTGTTTTTCTAAAATCTTTATTGTCTGATTTCTCAAATTTAGATTTAAATTTGATCTATGAAAAATTGATTTTTGTCTATGATTTGGGGTAGAAATTGGAATTCTGTTTTGTTATATGTCTATCCAATTGATAGAGTATTATTTATTAAACAGATCCCTTTGTGCCAGCATTATGGTGTAGCTGGTAAAGCCACTGCTTGTGATGCCAGCATCCCATATGGACCCCAGTTTGAATCCCAGCTGCTCCACTTCCAATCCAGCTTCCTGCTAGTGCACCTGGGAAAGCAACAGAAGATGGCCCAAGTGCTTGGGTCCTTGCACCCACATGAGAGACCCAGAGGATGTCCCTGGCTCCTGGCTTCTGCCTGGCCATTGCAGTCATTTCGGGAATGAACCAATGGATGAAAAATCTCTCTTCTCTCTCTTTCTCTCTGTGTGTGTGTGTGTGTGTGTGTGTGTCCCTCTCTCTGTAACTGTGCTTTTCAAATAAATAAAATAAATCTTTTAAAAAATGAATAAACAGACCATATTTTCAGCTTTATTTTAAATCAAGAGATGATACAAGTTTTCCTTGTTTTATTACCTAATCTACACTGTGCCACATGTTGCTCATCATTGTAGATTATAAATTTGATATTATCTCCACCTTTCTCCTCTCTTTTGATTTTATCATGCTTTTTATTTCTACATAAATTTTAGAATTACTTAACACATTTCAGAAACAAGAGTTCTAGATATTTTTTAATTAGGATTGTATTGAACCTAAAGATCAGTTTAAAAAGTGTTGATACGCTCTCCATTCTGAGATCCAAGCCATTAAAGTTATATTTTTTCCACTTATTTGTGTGGCCTTAACATTCTCTCAACACGTTTGAAAGAATTCTTATAGATTTTGTACTAAATTTTAATGGGAGTAGTTAATATTTTATGCTGTTGCAAATGTTATCCTTTAATGTTATTTTAAACATGCTTGTAGCTAGACTGTAAGGGTAAAACTGATTTCCTAATGAAAGCCTAGTAAATTAGCTTTTCATTTTACAAGTTTGCAAATTCCTTCTACTCATATACAAATTAAATTTTACTTCTACAATTATATCAACCTGAGTAATTCTGGCTGGTTTTAGGTCTCCCAGTTCTTTACACTTCTTAATGATTTTCTTGACTATTGCTATGTATAACAGCTTGTTTCTACCTGCAAGTGGCAAAAGGGCATGCCCTTGCATTGTTTCCAGCTTAGGCAATATTTTTTTCAGGATTGAACTACCAAGTCTGGTGTTTTCTGCAGGATTTTTGTAGAAATGCTTTTCCTTTTCCAGTCTACGAAAAATGTTTAGCATAAATGGAAATTTAATTTAAAAGAATCTTTCTTTTCTGTATTCATCATATGAGTTTACTCCTTTGTTCTGAAAATATTGTAAACCACACTGATTTTTTTCCCATCTGTTAAAAAAATCTTACATTCCTGGAATAGACTTAACTTATTGTGGTGTATTAATGTTTTATGTATTATTGTATTTAAATATTTGTATGGAAAGAGATGACAGACTTTTGCAAAGACTGCATTTTTATACCAAAACAAATTTTACAATGAATGTATTAAAGAGAGAGAGAGAGAGAGACTTTCTTGATTCTGTAACAATTCCTGAGTATAAATCACTTGAATTCTTTTTTTCTCTTTCATTTTTAAAGATTTATTATACTTATTTGAGTATCAGAGTTAGAGAGAAAAAGAGAGAGAGGTCTTCCATCCGCTGATTCACTCCCCAGTTGGCCTCAATGACTGGAGCTGCACAGATGTGAAGCCAGGAGACAGAAGCATCCTCTGGGTCTTCCCAAGTGGGTGCAGGGGCCCAGGGACTTGGACCTCTTCTATTGCTTTCCCAGGCCATAGCAGAGAACTGGATGGGAAGTGGAGCAGCCAGGACTCGAGCCACTGCCCATATGGGATACCGGCACTGCAGGTGGTGGCTTTACCTGCTACACCACAGCACCAGCCCAGATTCTTTTTCTCATAAAAATGTTATCAGGAGGGCCAGGGTTGCAAGCCAGCATCCCATATGGGCACTGATTCAACTCGGCTACTCCACTTCCAGCTCCCTACTAATGCACCTGGGAAAGCAGCAGAAGATGGCCCAAGTCCTTGTTCCTCCGCTCCCACATGGGAGACCAAAAAGAAGCTCCTGGCTCCTGACTTGGGTCCGGCCCAGCCCTGGCCTTTGTAGCCATTTGGGGGAATGAGCCCGCAGATTAAAGATTCTCTCTCTCTCTCTCTTTCTCTCTTTCTCTCTCTCTGTCTTTCTTCTTCCCTCTCTCTCTATAACTCTTTCAAATAAAAAAAATATTTTAAAAAAATCTCATCAGAAAAGTATAAAAAAGATGTTCAGCAATATCAAACTTACTCTGTTAGCATAATAAGATTATGAAAATGAAATTTGTGGCCGGCACCACGGCTCAATAGGCTAATCCTCTGCCTTGTAGCGCCAGTACACCGGGTTCTAGTCCCATTTGGGACACCGGATTCTGTCCCAGTTGCCCCTCTTCCAGGCCAGCTCTCTGCTATGGCCAGGGAGTGCAGTGGAGGATGGCCCAAGTGCTTGGGCCCTGCACCCCATGGGAGACCAGGAGAAGTACCTGGCTCCTGCCTTCAGATCAGCACGGTGTGCCGGCCGCGGCCATTGGAGGGTGAAACAATGGCAAAAGGAAAACCTTTCTCTCTGTCTCTCTCACTGTCCACTCTGCCTGTAAAAAAAAAAAAAATGAAATTTGTTATCAGTATTTTTATATATAATCTTCTTACTAAACCCATAATAATTACTTTAACTCTTGGACATACATCTGACATTGCCTATAGTTGATAATATTGAGAAATTTATGGCTTGTGGTGTGGTATAGCCAGTGAAGCCACCACCTGCAATGCCAGTATCCCATATGGGTGCCAGTTTGAGATCTGGCTGTTCCACCTCCAATTCAGCTCCCTGCTAACACACCTGGGAGAGGAGTGGAGGATGGCTCAAGTACTGCCACATGAGAGACCTGGAAGAAGCTCCTGGCTCCTAGCTTTTGACTGGCCCAGTTCTAGCCATTGAACCATTTGGAGTGAACCCGTGGATGGGAGATATCTCTCTCTTTCTCTCTAATTTTGACTTTTAAATAAATAGATTTTAAAAAAAAAATGAGTAGGTATGTCCTCAGAAGAAACTATTTTACCAGAGCCAAATCTACTGGGTTTTTTCAGAGTCTAAGGATCCTGAGGGAAGGAAATTCCCGAACCCCAGGCCACTTCAGCCATCCTATCCAAACTTTAGTAGAGGTGGGGAAGGGGAAGTTATTGAGAATAACTTATAAAGTTCAGTCTAGAGACACAGGCTCACTAAGACAAAAATCAGACCATAGGAGTACAGAATGCTGCCTCTCTCTCTACAATTTAATTGATTAATAAAGGTCATTTACATTGTCTGACTATCAAGAAAAAATAACAGGTATTCTAAAAGTAAAAAAAAAAAATTGAAAAATAAATCATTTTAAAAGGCAGTGCAGGAACTGGTGCTGTGGTGCAATAGGTTAATCCTCCACCTGCAGCACTGGCATCCCATATAGGTGCCAGTTCTAGTCCTGCCTGCTCCTCTTCCAATCCAGCTCTCTGCTATGGCCTGGGAAAGCAGTGGGAGATGGTCCAAATGCTTGGGCCCTTGCAACCACGTGGCAGACCTGTAAGAAACTCCTGGCTCCTGGCTTTGGAGAGGCTCAGCCCCAGCCATTGTGGCCATTTGAGTAGTGAACCAGCGGGTGGAAGACTTCTCTCTCTGTCTCTTCCTCTCACTGTCTGTAACTCTACCTTTCAAATAAATAAATAAAATCTTTAAAAAAGGGTAGTGCAATCTTCAGAACCAGACACAGCAGTGATGTTGGAAGTATCAGGCTAGGAATTTGAAAGAACTATGATTAATATATCATGTGCTATGGGACTTAAATGCTAACGCAGACAGCAAACAAAAACAGATGTGCAATGCAAGCAGAAAGACATAACTCTTAATCATAAAAAATAATCAAGAAGAAATGTTAGAGATGAAAAACACAATAACAAAAATGAAGAATGCCATTGATGGGCTAGTAGTAGATTTCACATGGAGGATCTCTGAACTTGAGGACACATCAATAGAAATGTCCAAAACTCCAAAGTAAAGAGAATAGACCACCCACACACAAAACTAAGGACACCATATCAAATGACTATGGGATAACTAAAAAAGGTACAACTCATGCATAATGTGAATACTAGAAAAAGACATTTAGAAGGAGAAGAAAAAAGTGTTTGAAGCAATAATAACTAGGAATTCCCCCAAACTAAAGTCAGATACCATATCAGAAGTCTAAAAACCTCAGAGAAAACCAAGCTGTATAAATGCAAAAACAAGGCAAGCAAGCAAAGACAACAGAGACACAGCAAGGCATATCATATTCCACAAACAGAAAATGAAATACAAAGGAGTAATCCTGAAAAATGCCAAAGGACAAAATGCCTTACTTACAGAGGCCCAGGAGCTTGGAGCTGCTTCTGTGTCTCCCACATGGGTGCAGGGGTCCAAGGACTCCTTAGAAAATATTTGAAGATTATTCATCTAAGTTGAAGGAGCTGCATAGACTTTATCACACAAACAGAAGTTGAAGAAATCTATTACCAGTAGACTTACCATCAAGAAAGGAAGATCACCCAAGGAATAACATGTGAAGGTAACACTCTTATTAACTAATCTAACAGATAAGCTTGCTCAAAATAGTAATAGGAAAAATGTATTTGATTATTTTTGTGTGTATATTTTATGTATATATAACATTCATCACTTTTTTAAAATAGTTACTTAATTTCTTTTTGTTTGAAAGACAGAATGGCAGTGAGAAAGAGGGAGAAGGAGAGAGAGAGATGGCAATGAGAAAGAGGGAAAAGTAGAGAAAGAGAGAGAGAGATAGGAAGAGAGAGACAGAGAGAGAGATTCCATCTGCTGTTTCCCAAATACCCAGAACATCTGGGGCTGGGCCAGTCCAAAGCCAGGAGCCAGGAACTCCATCGAGGTGTCCCACATGGACAACAGGTATTCAAGTACTTGAGCTATCATCTGCTGTTTCAGGAGCATTAGCAGGGGCTGTATCAGAGTACCCGGAACTCAAGCCAGGTACTCCGGTGTCAGATGCAGGTGTCCCACATGGCAGTTTAAACCACTGAGCCACAACACTCACACATATCCATTATTTCTTACTGAACATTTTATGTATCCTTATATATTAAAGTTAAGTAAATGATACTAATGAAGTGAGGCACAAGAGTGAGAGATTCCCACTTTCTGTTATTATAAGGCACTCACACTATCTGAAGTGCAATAGAGTACAATTTTAAGTGTGCTTGGATTAGTTGCTAATGTGGTTTTGCAAACTGCAAGGGAACTCTCTAAAAGAAATTTTTAAAAGTATAACTGGTATGCTAAGAAAAGAGAGAAAGTGAAATCATATAAAATGCTCAATTAAAATCACAAAAGGCAGAAAAAGCATAGAAAAGAAAGAGCAACAAATGTGCTAAATCCACCCAACCACATCAATCATGATATTGAAAGTCAAGTATCTGATACAGCCATTGAAAGACATAGATTTTAAGAGTCTTGGTTTTTACCAAGACTCTATAGACTACATGTTGTCGATGAGAAGCTCACTTTACATATAAAGCTCATGGTAATGCCAAATGGTAGAGCCAATTTGTTAAAGTGTTTGCATTTTATAACAAAATGAACACACTCTTATGATACAATCTGCAATCATGCTCCTTGGTATTTACCCAACCTACAGAATATTTACATTTACACAAAAGTCTATGCATAAAAGTTAATATAAGATTTATTTAGGATTTCCTAAATGAGATGCCACCCAGATGTCTTCAGCAGGTGATTGGACAAACTATAGTCCATTCAGACATTAGAATCATTCATAATCAACACTAAAAAGAAAGTATTCAAGCTATGGAAACTCTTAAGGAAATTAAATGCACATCACAGATAGAAATAAGCCTATCTGAAAAAGGTTACATAGTGTCTCAGTCCAAGTACACCATGTGCTGGGAAAGGCAAAACTATGGACACAGTGTAAAGACTGATAATTGTCATGGGTTAAGGGGGAAATACAAAAGAATAAATAGAGCATGGGGTTTTATGGACAGTGAAACCCTCTGTCATCCTCTGATGAAATAACTGCTCCTCTCTGGTTCACACGTTGACAAACGTGGAGGCTACGCGTACACGGGATCAGGACTTCTGGTGGACATCGCCGTGCCTTCCCCTTCACGTCTGTCAGTTAAAAACAAAAACTGTTCTTAATAGAGTTCTCTAAATTTTATTTTTACAATGTATGTAAGCATGATTAGTTCAAGAAACTCTCAACACAAAAAAATGAGGCATAATGTTAAATATAATATGAGAAATGAGGCATAATATGAGAAATAATGTAATATTTTTGTAAAATATTTGCTCTGAAAAATAATTTAGGGGCTGGCATTGTGGTGCAGTGAACTGAGCTGCCTGCATGCTGGCATCTCAATTCAGATTTCAAGTCTGAGTCCCGGCTGCTCCATTTCTGATCCTGCTCCCTGCTAATGCACGTGGGAAAACCGCAGAAGACGGCCCAAATATTTAGATCGCTGTCACCCAGATGTGAGACCTGGATGGAGTTCCTCACTCCTGGCTTCAGCCTAGACACCTCAGGCTTCGTGCTTACTTCACTGGGGAATGAATAAGCAGATGGAAGATTTCTTCCTTGCTCACTCCCCCTTTTAGCTCTCCTATTGCTTTGCCTTTCAAATAAATAAATAATCTTTAAAACATAATGTAACTAAATTATGAATAGGAAGGACTCCAAGAGCAAAACCATGTAGGAAAGATTAATTTACAGTTTTTCACTACAAATTACCTAAACTGCTCTTATGGTAAATAGAAATATCAGAAATGATACACTGGCAGAAACTATTTCCAACTTACATTAAGAAGAAAAGGAAATATTTTACTTAAGGGATAATCAGCTTTACAGATAAATTATAGAAAATAACAGCTGAAATGAACTAATAAGACAGAAAATAAATGCCACAGATAGTTAATAAATGTGTGAATTGTGATTTTTAGCAATAAAAATATAAACTAAACAACTGAAATAACATTTCTATTATCACACTGAAAAAATTATAACTCATCCTGTTGACATGGAAAACAGACATCTAAATTATCTTGATATAAATATAAACTGTAAGACATTATTGTGAGAAATTTAAATAAAAACTTTGGAGTGTTTTTGACTGTACCTCTACTCAGAAACTTCCCTTGCAGAAACTGATCCTAAGAAAAACTGACCTGACCAGCGCTTGGGAAGGATGAAGCTACTAACTTATAACAGACAGTGGGGAAATAGAAATGCTCTAACACTGCATTCAAAAGCAAGACACTCTCTTGGCTTTCCATTTTGGGGTTAAACACCACAAATTTAGCAGCTTAAAGTTAGATCCATTTATTAGCTCAGGGTTCTGCTGATCAGAAGTCTGGCAAAGTGTGACTGGACCACTTGCTCAGGCCACCGCAAGCCAATGTCAAGGTGTTGGCTGAGGTTATGGGGTGGTCGCCTCCCCACTCATTCTTCCTGAGAGTAGAGCCCCCTTTCTGTGGCTGTATTACAGGGTGCCCTGTCTCTCTGCTGGCTGTCAGTTGTGAGTCAAATCCCTGTCACACTTGGAATTTCAGAAACTCAACTCTCCCCAGCTCTGACTTTCTCTCTCTCTCTCCCCACCCACACACACTTCTTCATCTCAATTAAAATAAGTAAATAATTTTTAAAATCTCATTACTTACAAGCTAAAACAAAATAACACAGTAGATAGTTTTATATTACCTAGAATTGAAATTTTCCAAATATACACTCATACAAATAGCAAATAAACCTATCAGTTATCTTAAACCTTGGTAAACTTTGTAAACTTTATGAACATGATGAATGAAAAATATACTTATAAAATTTTACTTCAACTTAGATTTCCTTGATTTCCATTAAGTTTGAACTACTGTTTTTCTTAGAAATGTCTATTATTGGGTCTATTTCACAAATTTTGGTTATGTTTTTCTTAATGATTTGTAAGTGTTATTTATATATTATGAATACTAACTGCAGCCTGCTATCTATGTTGAGAAAATACTTTCTGCTGATCCATTACTCACCTTTTATAAGAGATGTTGAATTGTGTTTATTTACATTTATGAAATTTTTGTTATTTTTGTTTAAAAATAATACTATTAGAGGGTTTTATTGTTTGTATGCTTTTCATTTAGCTCTTGTTCTATCTCAAATTTATTTTTGTGTGTGTTATAACTAAAAGATTATTTTTTCCTAAACAATAAAAAAGGAGTACTTAGAATAAACTCTCTACATTTAGTATGCAAAATCTCTTCAGTAGCTAACTTAGTATTTGATTGAATAACTGAAAGTGTGTGTACCAATAGCAGACGAACACACAGATGGCCCTATTTATTTAGAGGTATAAAAACATATACAGGCTGGCGCCGCGGCTCAATAGGCTAATCCTCCGCCTGCGGTGCCAGCACACCAGGTTCTAGTCCCAGTCAGGGCACCAGATTGTGTCCCGGTTGCCCCTCTTCCAGGCCAGCTCTCTGCTGTGGCCCGGAAGTGCAGTGGAGGATGGCCCAAGTCCTTGGGCCCTGCACCTGCATGGGAGACCAGGAGGAAGTATCTGGCTCCTGGCTTCGGATCATCACAGTGCGCTGGCCACAGCGCGCTGGCTGCAGCGGCCATTGGAGGGTGAACCAACGGCAAAGGAAGACCTTTCTCTCTGTCTCTCTCTCTCACTGTCCACTCTGCCTGTCAAAAAAAAAAAAAAAAAAGAATGAAAGAAAGAAAGAAACACATACAAACCTAACTTAAATGCATGCTTTTTGTAAACATAGATACAGGACTGGTAACAGTGGATGGTGTAGATATTGTTTCATATCTATACATATATGATATATATATATATATGTATTTACTTGTTGAGACTACCTCTCCAAAAATTTGAAATTCAAAATGCTTCAGAATCCAAAACTTTTCAGGCACCAATATGATAAGCAGAAAATTCCATAGCAGCCTTCATGTGACAGATAAGCCAAAATGCAGGCACACTAAAACTATTGCAAAAATCAGCTTTAGGCCATGTGTATAAAGTGTGTATGAAACATAAATGAACTCTGTGCTTAGATTTTGGTCTCATTTTGAAAACACTTCATTATTTATAAACAAATATTCCAAAGTTTGAAAAACCTAAAGTGTTAAATGTTTCTGGCCTCAAGCACTCAACCTGTGTGTGTATGTGAGAGAGAGAGAGAGAGAGAGAGAAAGAGAGAGAGAGAAAAAAAAATTTTAGATAAGATTTTAATGTTCACTTTCTGAAATCAGGTTGAAATTTTTTATCCAAAGTAGGTACTATAAACTTTTAAGAAATAAATATAGTTTCAGCACCTGACAAGAAATTTGTATTTCCAGACATAAAAGAATTTATAAAAAGACATTTACCTATTGAATAGTGTTTACTAGTGTTATGCTTCCGAATAAGAGACTGTATTGACAGCATCAGAGTGAGATTATATTGAGAAAAAAAAAACACTTATAAATTTTAGTTACTTTAAGCAGTTAAAATCCTATTTCAATGAATGCTCAACTGAGAATTAAAAGTTCAAATATTGATTTGCATAGGAAATTAGCAATTAAGTATCCATAAAATTAACTTGCACCTGCCAATTGATATGCCAATTAAGTTTGCAGACACCTTAAAAGAAACTTGTTGAAAATAAAGTTTTTGACATTATTTGACAATAATCTAGGGTAGATGCTTGAAAGTTGACATTTCTGAAGAACTGTATGTGGAGTCATCATGTGAATTTACCCAATAAGCATCCAACCCCAGGGGACATGATGAACCAAGGGCCCAGTGGTTGTCACCAAGTGGACGCAGAGGCCAGTTTTCTCACGAGGAGCTCACTGCCCATGACGGGATGCTCACACAGTGCTTAGGAGACCTAGGCCTCCACCTGCGGGCTTTGGCCATGAGGCTTTGCCTCTTCTAAGTGAACTGTGTCACCCACAGGTATGCAGTGCCTGAGAACATGATGTCTTCACTGATGTAAACAAGAGGACTGACCCTCCTTCAGGTGAGCCCCAAATCCAATGAATGATGCCCTCGTAAGGGGAGAGTTTTCACACACCAACCGAGAGTATGCGCATGTGGAGACGGAGACGGGCATCAAAACAGTGCACCTGGAAGCCAAGGGAAGCCAAAGATGGCCACCGTCACAGGAAGACACTTTCAAAGAAGGCAGGCCCTGCGGAAGGCTTGTTTCAACCTTTACACCCTCAGACCTGTGAGAGAATGAATTGTGTTGCAGTTTTAGAATTTGACAAACAGTTCTAAGAAACAAGTGCATCACCTAGCCCTCCTTCCTTTTCTACAAGACGGTGTGAGATCAGATGGGCAGGCAGCTAGTTTGGTCTGTGGATCTGAACAGGTTAGGGGCTAGTTACATCTGTGGATCCAGGTAGGCAGCTACTTAGATCTGCAGAAGACAGAAGCCGCAGTCAGGAGCCACCACTGCCCTCTCCACCGTGTGTCTGTCAATCAAAAGGTCCGCCTTCCCATGATGCACCGAAACATCCGGGACCTGTGCACAAGGAGGCTATAAAAGGAGCGGAAGGCGGGGGTGGCAAGGGCTGTTTCTGACTTGGAGCTAGTGCCGAGTGGGTGGCTCTGGACTTTGGCACGCGAACTTTGGCTGTGAACAGACTGTCCTCACTCTGCCGCCCTTCTGTTCTTGGACAGACCTTGTATCTGCAGGTCGTGGTTTCCCTTTCTTCCCTAGTTTACGGGCAACCCTTTGGCCCATTCGTGTTGTGTGTTTCTCCATGTATGTTTGTCCCCTCGCTGTTCTTATCTTCGTGTTTCTGGCTCCGCGGGCAACAGCGGCCTGCACGGAAAGTTAATCCGTCCACTGCCAGATCAGTCAGAATCCATCGTGGTTAACACCGCCGACCTTACGGAGCAACGCCGCCATTCTGTCCCGAGAAGGCATTCCCCTGACACAGCCCGAGCAGGTGTAAGTCCACTACTAATGTTCTCCTCAGGGGCCCCAGGCCGTAGAAGACGCAGCACGTGACGTGTAAGCGTGTAACCAAATTGTTCAGTAGCAACACAGGTGTGCCTGATTGGGAAGCTTGGATTTGCGTTTTCCTGCTTGCTACTGAGATGGCGGAGACCCCCTTGCGTGGATGGGCCAGCAGCATGGGCAGCGGCAGCGGACGGAAGCCAGGAACCACGGAGCGAGACTTCCTGGTGGGAGATGTAGGGGTAGCCCACAAGCGGGAGACTGCCGGACACAGCTGGAGGAGGAGAAATGACCCCAACTGAAAGCCTGGGGACGGGGACCTGTCGGCGCGCACAGGACACGTTTCCATCGGCTGTAGCAAAATGGGTGACATTACTGATGATGCACACTCCGGGGTGCACAGGGAAGCATGACTCGGGTTCTCATTCCGTGTGAAGACCTCAGAGAGAGACGGACACAGTACCTGAGTGTGTGCCCGGTCTCTGCTCAGGCGGATATTTATGTAGTGTGAACAGCAGGCGTTTTCCTGGCTTGGAAAGTTCAAGGCGAGAGTGTTAGATATTGGCTTTAGACCATGGCTCCTTAAGCGTTCAGACATGCTTCAGTCCGAAGGGAAGCGGATGTTACATGGCCACTCAACCCCCTAGTGAATTATTGGAGATAGTCATGGTGACCAAGAGGTTACTTAAGAAATGTCAGTGCTCAAGAACTCTCATAATCGCCTGATTCTTGGGACAGGAGAGACAGGCCACACATGTCCTCATTTGCCTTCCACAATTTGCGGCCCACCCTATGCTGTGCTAATCCCTCTTTGTATGCTATTGTATGGTCTCGTGAATCTATTAGTTCTGCTATTGCTGTGGACAGCACTTCGTTATAACGATTATTTATAGGTTGCAGAGTTCTCAAAAAAGGCGTGGTCTTGTTCTTTGTTTATTCCTGCTGTCCAACAGCTCCAGAAACTTGTCAGTATTCATAATTGTGTGGAACGAAAGCATCAGTCTGTATAAACACAAAAGTTAAGCTTGCAGGCCAAGGATTATGCAATCCACCTGGCTGCTAAATCTCCACCAAAAGTTTTGCGTCCATTCTTAGAGTAAAACAACAACAAAAAATGAACATAGCCAATCTAATTGCACCAGCAAATAGAATTCCCACGTCTGGAGTTAGAACTTGCTCCTTTGGCCCTGCACAAGCATAGCATTTTCCACTCTCCTATGTTGGCCACCGTTCTTAAACAAGATTAGGAGAGCCTGTTGTTGAGAAAGAAAGCATTGAAATTGATAATACATGGAGGAAATGCAAAAAGAAACAAAAATATATTGTGTGAGTCTCTTGGCTTCAGCCTGGCCCAGACCATTGAGCCACTTCGGGTGTGAACCAGTGGATGGGAAATCTCTCTCTCTCCCCCTCTCTCTCTCTCTTCCCTTTCTGCCTCTTCCTTCAAAACTCTGATTTTCAAATAAATAAATAAATATTTAATTGGTAGTAAGAAAGTAAATATCTAGAATCCAAAGAGCCTACAGGAGGCACCATAGAAATATTGAGGCGTACAGAAACAAGACTCCATCGCTGTGAAGCTGTTGGTAACTTGTGGGTGTGTTCACTAGAACAAAGAACTGCCTTCTTTCAAACCTGACTACCTAGAAGGGACAAGACCTTCCAGGACACTTCGTAGCTGGCTGGCGCTTCTGGAGGTGAATTCGTATCTACCAAGCAGACGTAGCCACCTTCTCTAGCCTTTTCCTACAGGGCTCTTCCATAGCAAAGAAAAATCGTCTGGGTTCTCTTTGAGAGCTCGTACTGTGAAACATCTTTCCTATTCTCTTCCAAGTGTAATAACTGTCATGTTTGCACAGGGTTAATACTCAGCTTTGCTACCTTTATTGCAAGTAGAGCAGAGATGGAGGCTTAAAAGGACCTGAATTTGAGCACTATCTTCATCATTAATGAGCAATTCCTTTTGGGTGATTGGAATAAAGGTAAAAATTACCATGCTAGCAAGTTCAAATAAAACTATGCAAACATCTATTTTGTGTAAGTGTCGAATACAGGTGAAGAGATTTGCACCCCCTGAACTGTACATTCTTGTTATCATCAATATCTAAAGTCGGCTTCTGTTAACCACTGAGATTTGAGGTCAGAAGCACAGTTCTGTCAGAGAATTCTGTTGAAATGGCATTGAGAAAGACAAGGTCAAGTACTCTGAAATGCTTGAGAGGTTCTTGGGTAGCATTTCTGTAGGGGCCAGGGGCCAGCAATCGCTTGGACTCCTGGTTTACTCTGAAAGAAATTTGGGAACTTCCGCTCTCAGGTTTAAAGTGGATGTGCAGTACAGGGATAAACAGTTCTTCTCACACGGAATGGGGAGTGGCAAGTGATCCATGAGGGTTATAAACATTTAGAAATCTTTCACTTTGCCTAATTGATGGCTCTCACAAGACGATTCACAACTGTTTTGTTAGTTACGCTTTACTTTCTCCCATGTCTGAAGTCTTGAAACAGCAGAATTGGAGAGATTTTGTAAAGTTAATTAATGTTAATTGTGTCGTGAATTACTTTCAGGAGTTTGATGAGTGATGAACCCAGAGAAGCAGATCGATACCATTTACTGTTCAATAGTGGATAATGCGGGTCTCAGGCGCCGTTTTACGATGATCATCGGGGCACAGCTGTAAAGATCAGTTGCTCGGAGCAATTACAACCGTGGAAAATGACCTGGCATCACATCCTCCAAGAGCAGCACAGCTCTGCAAATGCACGGATTTTCATTCCATTAGTGATTTTCAATTTCATACCAAGCAGTGCGATTTGTTTTTCTTAGCTACTTTTCTGTGGCTCCTCTAGCAGGATATTATCAGTATTTATCCTGTTATCTCATGCAACCTTTCATGCTTTAAGGACTTTGCAGCCTTCACGAATTAATCTTGATGTCCTGCCTGAAAGTATCATAAACACTCTTGTAGAATTAGGGAAACTGAGCTGGGGGTGATAAGGAAGTGTAGAATAAGAAAACGGTCTGATTGGTCCAAGGTCTGTCTGTAAGCTTTTTGCCCAACCTTGGAATAAAATTTGTGAATCTGTGATTTTGAACATCAAATCTTTAAGAAAAAAAAGGGAGGGGAGGATAATTTTTAACGCATTTTACCATTTGGATTAGACAAAAATAAAAGCCTTTAAAAAGTGGCATGAGTAAGGAGAGTAGAAAGAAATTTAATGATTTGTCGTCATGCTTAAACTGTCATTTTTTAGAGGAACCAGTTGAACTACATTTTATTCAAGTCATATAAAAATATTTACGAAGTTTTTAAAAATTGTTTTAGAGCATGTAATAATGTACAATGTACCTAATAGGTCTCAAGAAATGACAGGTACTTTACAAGCATGTTCAATCAAACCAATAGTCTAGCAAATTTGATAGTTATTCCAAATGACTGATAAGGTAACTGAAGCTTAAAGTGACTTGCTAATGACCTCATGGATAATAAAAGACAATGCTAGAATTAAGATTCAAGCCTAAGACAGCCTTCATTTTGCTACAAAAATATTAGTTCCAAAGCAAGGAGAAACTCAATGATTTCCAGTTCACAGATCTGTACTTGACCCAACAATGATTGATCTCTCTCTCTCTCTTTCTCTCTCTCTCTCTCTCTTTCTCACACAATTCATGGCCCACTAGACTCATTGAAAACCACTCTGCGTGCCTTACATGTGTCATCATTATATTCTCACTCCCATTTCATGGCCATGGCCCCAAACCCAGCAAGACCTCCCACTTCCCACCACTCCCTTGCTTTGCCCACAGGTCCTGAAAGAGCAGCAGACAGCCTCTGGGGAGGCCCCAGTCAACTTTTATTCTTACCTCCATGAATATAGGTCTCTAAATTTTAGTAAATGGGTATTGTTGTTGTTAAATTTTTATGTTTATTTTCATTGCATTTGAAAAGCAGAGAGACAGGAGACAGATGGAGTGAGATCTTCTATCCATGGGTTCACTCCCCAACAGCTGGGTAGGAGCTAGGCAGAAACCAGGAGTCTGGGGTGAGAACCCATTCATTTCCCATGTGAGTGACAGGATCAAGAGTACCTGAGCCATCACCTGCTGCCTCCCAGGGTGTACAGTCATAGGAAGCTAGATTGGAAGCGGAGAAGCCAGGACTCAAACCAGTCACTCTGATAAGAGATACAGATGCCACATTCAGTTTAACCACCACACTAAATGCCTGCCTCTGACAATTTTAAAGAAGGAAACAAGATATGAAATTTTGAAACAGATCTTGTTTTGAGCGGAAGACATACACATGATTGGGATGTTGTCATCATCTTCTTCCTTCCCCCCTCCTCCTCTTCCTCCTATCCCTGCCCTTGTCTCCTCCTTCTCACCTCCTTCTCCTCATTTCTCCCCTTTACATCATTCTTTTCTCATAATTCCAAGCTTTTGGCATGTGATAGAATCATTGTAAATGCCATTTTGTGTATTCAGAGTTATCAGCTTGAATTAATTTTGTCTGGGTGATTGAAATTTCTTCTAAACTGACTCCATTGTTTGTGCCCTTTGGAAAGGCTAAATAACATGCAGTGTACATGGGAGAGGACTAGTTGCTCAGGGGAGGATTTCAATGACTGTGCTATCAGTGCTGGTGAGTTCATAAGACAGGCAGTCGCCCCAGGCCATGGGAGATGACAAAGAAAAACTGATAAGCCAAAAGCAACTGCTTCTACAGGGAGTGGTCCCTTTTACCTTGAGAGTCAATTATTTAAGAGCTATGTTTTTAGTTAATTAAAAATATATATTTTTGAAAGACAGAGAGACAGACGTCATCCATGCATTGATTCGCTCCCCGAATGCCCACAACAGCTGGGGCTGACCAGGCCAAAGCCGGAATCTAAGACCCCAATCTAGGTCTTCCAGAGGGACAAAGGTACTTGAGCCTTTACCTGCTGCCTCTCAGGGCGCATATTAAGAGGAAGCTGGAGTCAGAACAGGAGGTGGGACTCCAACCAGACACTTCAATATGGGACTATGGCAGAATCACATGTTTCTGCAAGATAAATCACAAACAAGTAATGAGGAAAATCCAGAAAGTTATGGGGAAACAGTGAAGGTAGAGTTACCTGGACATCATGAAAATGACAGGTAAGTAAGGAGATAATTGTATGGCTATTTGGCCAAGGAGGAATTCAGAAGAACAGAACTTAGGGAGCAGTTTTCTTCATAGAATCCTGTGTGTTACAAGATGTGGCTAAAATCTCCCAAAAAGTCCACAAAAATACCAAAACCCTCCTGTGACTGCATGTATTTTTTTATTTTAATTCATGAAAGTTTGTTTCGGTTATGTCCATCCAAGGTCAAAAATATAAAAGGTAAAAAATCCAGCCAAGAATACAAAGTGTTTTAAGCATATATTCTCTTTATACACACTGCATTATACATAATTTAATCAGTCTTCTCTGTTGTTTTCTTGTAACCCAATTTTGTTTGTCTTATTCCTGTTTTGCTCATGTATGCTTTTTTCACCTGTGGGATTTTTTTTTACTCTTACTTTTGTGTCTTTTTTGGCAAAATATAGGGAAAATCTGGGGAATCATTTTCAACTGTTTGATTAAAATGTTTGAAGAATTTAAGCATTTATTGAGACCCATGAGATGTATGACATTATAAGATGACAGCAAGCATCATGCTTAATATCTAAAGGAGACCATGATGCAGAAAACCATGGAAACTTGGAGTAATTCTGGTAATCTGTGGTCCAAATAACTGATTATTACAGTCAAGAACTTGTCCCAAAGAGGCAACCTGAATTTCAACATATATGGCATTCCTGTATTTCCATTGTTAAGGTGAATTCAAGAAAAATCACAAGATTTAAGTGTGTTTTTAGTCTTGGGCCATTGAGATAGTAAGTGATCTGTACTGTAGAATCAGAGTTCATACACTTTCTGCACAGTATCATATCCATATGCATTTAAATGTTAAGGAGAGTAGTGAGTCTGATGAGAATGGAGGGTATGCAGGAGTGTTTGGGGTTTCCGTTGACCCTCCGCAGCCTCCTGGCCCATGCAGCAGTGACCTCACAGCATTCTGAGACCTGGGATAGACCCATGAGGGTACATGATGGGTGAGTCTCCTGTGAAAACAACCATTTCTGCTGACAAAGGGATTTCCCCTACTTTGAAAATATCTAATGGTAGTGATAGGAAGGGATGATGAAGACAGCATTCACACGACTCCGGGTTTCCTGTTTCAATAGTAGTAGACAATATTTTTAAATGGCATGGCATGAAATATCTCATTATTAAGCCTAAAGCATTGAATCTGATAGGTCGTGTGATTCCTGTTACTAGTGAAAGTTGGACATGACCTTCCTAGAGACAGTGCTGATTTATATCAAAAGGAAATACATGTGTTGTGCATAATGCTCTTCCAACACATCCTACGAAACAATGCTGTTTTAACCTTCTGATACCATCAAAACTCAGGAAGAAAGAGGAGAGAAATCCCCAAATAATTCACTTACATTTTCCAAAATCTTCCAGTTTACATGTCATATCAAATTGTCCTCATGTTCTTTCTATCATTCAAATTTCTTTTCCGTTAAAATGCTCAGCTAATGTGGATTTCTACTTGACATTCTACAATGTACTACCATTAAATGTGTTGCTTCTTTTAAAGCCATACTTCCTTCTGGAGAGAACTAAATAATTTTTAAATCATATCACAGAATAACACGTAAATGACTGAGAACAAACCAGTAGAACTCATTTTCTGAGTGAGTTTGAAGCTTCCTATTTGTTCCTTCAGCAATACCTAGTAATGCACAAACAGTTCTGTATTAGATTATTTGTCAATGTTATTTTATGAAGAAATTTAATAAAATTTACTACTCTGCAATCCATTGAGCACTTCCTAACTTAATTGTCATATTCTGCATTTCCTGAGATTTACAATTAAAATTGTGATGAGCCAGACATACAAACTATTCCTTTTGTGACAAGGCAGGTTATTAGCATTTTACCAAAATTACCTGATATTTTCATTTATAAATTAAAAATTCTTTTAAAAATTAACTTCACTCATCTCTAAGATCTATATTGATGTATGTTAAGTCTGAGTATTTTTCAACTCTATTTCTCTTAATGCTCACCACAAAAAAGATAGTTCAATTTACTATTTATGCCCATGCCAGATCCAGTTAATAAAAAATAATGGCTCTGACATTTTATATTTTCCAAGCATGATCAAATAAGAAATGGTCTCCAGACCAGAGTAAACATTCATTGTGATTATGACATGCTCAGTCTTCCTTATATTATTGTCACTAGTTACCAATATTACTTCCTAAATCTTTAAAACTACATGATTATACCCACTAATGATATCTTGTGCCACTGTTTTTTAAACATAAGTTTAATTGGTAAAAAAGACCAATACAAATATGAGAGACTACATGACAATATTAGGTTATTTTGTGTAATAATTGTTTTCAATATTGAATACAATTGTTTTCAATTTCCAGAAAACAATACAGAATCCAAAATCAAAGATTTGTTCTTATTGTACTTGTTTAAAGATAAATTTTTTTAACTTTTATTTAATGAATATAAATTTCCAAAGTACAACTTATGGATTACAATGGCTCCCCCCCCCATACCGTCCCTCCCACCCACAACCCTCCCCTTTCCCACTCCCTCTCCCCTTCCATTCACATCAAGATTCATTTTTGATTATCTTAATACACAGAAGATCAGCTTAGTATACATTAAGTAAGGATTTCAACAGTTTGCTGCCACACAGAAACATAAAGTGAAAAATAATAGATGATTTTTTTTAATGATGATGAAATCAGATCAAACCTATTGTCATGTTTAATCCCAGTGAGAGTCAAGTTGGGAATTGATAATTTCTTTTTTTTTTTTTTTTTTTACAGAGGATCAGTTTAGTATACATTAAGTAAAGATTTCAACAGTTTGCACCCCCATAGAAACACAAAGTGAAATATACTGTTTGAGTACTCGTTATAGCATTAAATCTCAATGCACAGCACATTAAGGACAGAGATCCTACATGAGGAGTAAGTGCACAGTGACTCCTCTTGTTGACTTTACCAATTGACACTCCTGTCTATGGCATCAGTAATCTCCCTATGCTCCAGTCATGAGTTTCCAAGGCTATGGAAGGCCTCTGAGTTCTCCGACTCTTATCTTGTTTAGACAAGGTCATAGTCAAAGTGGAGGTTCTCTCCTCCCTTCAGAGAAAGGTACCTCCTTCTTTGAAGACCTGTTTAAAGATAAATTTATCTTTAAATATCTTTTACATTGCCCCACTGGATTGTAAAAGATAAGCTATTCCTGACTAAATCCATCTTTCTTCATGTTCTTTCTCCTGTTTTCTCCTAATTCGTTTGGTGAATGCAGTAGGAACCAATGATATGGAGGCATTAATGACTCTGCAGGAGGTTTTGCAAAGACAATGCATAGTCAATTTTTAAAACCATTCTTTTTATTCTTTTTTATCACATTTTCAACACTTTCTCATTAGGTTTCAAATGCCAGCCTTGATCACAGGCCGATTAAACAATAATAGTGCTGGAGTGGATGTTGTGGTGCAACAGGCCGATGACTGGGGTGCGTGCATCTCAGTTTGGAATGCCCATTTGTGTTCCAAATGTTATGGCTCTGGCCCAGGTCCCTGCACATACACCTGGGAAGGCCGCAGAAGACAGCCCAAGTACTTGGGTTCCTGCCGTGTGTGCATGAAACCCAGAGGGAGTTCCTGCCTCCTGGCTTTGGCCTGGCCCAGCCCCAGCTGTTTTAGCCACTTGGAGAGTGAACCAGTAAATGGAAGATATCTATCTGTCTCTTCTTTTTTCTCTCTGTCACTCTCTGCCTTTGAAATAATATATAAGTAAATAAATAAATTATTCTTTAATAAAAAAGAATAGGGAATTATAGTACTGTTAATGGAAACATTTGAAGAAGGAAGAACATTTGTGGTAACACGGATAGCATTTCAAAGTTCCTTCTTCGATGTGTCTTGACCAGTTCAGAGTTGCCTAGATCATCTTTTGACATTTAAATAGCTCTGGGCTTCTTTGTTTGACATCTAAACCTTCCTTGCTTGTATAATTGACCTAATGGCATGGAAAACTAATATTTAAGAGTCAGTGTCCTATACATAAAATGGAACTAAGACCCCCTACTTTAAAACCATGAAGTGAGGGGTATATATTGGGCCTAGCTGCTAAGATGTTTGTTGGGATGTGAGCATCCCATGTTGGAGAATCGGGATTCAAGTCCTGGTTCTGCTCCCAATCACAGCTTACTGCTCATGCCCACCTTAGTGATGGCTCAATGAAGTGGATCCCTGCCACCCATGTAGAAGAAACAGACTGAGTTCCTCACTCCCAGTGTCAGCTAGGCCCATATAGCTGTAGCATTTGGGAGAGTGAATCAGATGAGAGCTCTCTTCATACATCTGTGTGTGTGTCCCTCTAGCCCCAAAATGAATAAAATAAATATATAAATAAATGTATTTATATAATGAGAGAAAAATGGCATTATGTATATGAAAGTGCTTTGTCAACTACAGAAAGTTACAAAAATAACTGATATTGCTAGGAGGACATTCAGCTGGAACTATCCAGAGGCATTTGTATAAATGGAACTTGAAGGCATAGGACTGTAGATTTTTTTTAAAGATATATTTTTTTAAATTTATTTGACAGATAGAGTTAGACAGGGAGAGAGAGAGAGGCAGAGAGAAAAGTCTTCCTTTTTCTGTTGGTTCATCCCCCAAATGGCCACTATGGCTGGAGCTATGCCAATCCGAAGCCAGGAGCTAGGTGCTTCCTCCTGGTCTCCCACGCGGGTGCAGGCGCCCAAGCACGTGGGCCATCCTCCACAGCACTCCTGGGCCACAACAGAGAGCTGGACTGGAAGAGGAGCAACTGGGACAGAATCTGGTGCCCATATGTGATGCTGGCGCTGCAGGCGGAGGATTAGCCAAGTGAGCCACGGTGCTGGCCCCTTTATTTATTTATTTGAAAGTCAGAGTTAAACAGAGAGAGGAGAGGCAGAGAGTGAAAGAGAGAGGTCGTCCATCCACTGGTTCACTCCCCAATTGGCCACAACGGCCGGAGCTGCACTGATCTGAAGCCAGGAGCCAGGAGTTTCTTCCAGGTCTCCCATGCGGGTGCAGGGGCCCAAGGACTTGAGTCATCTTCTGCTTTCCCAGGCCATAGCAGAGAGCTGGATTGGAAGTGGAGCAGCCTGGTCTCAAATAGGCGCCCATATAGGATGCCGGCACTTCAGGCCAGGGCGTTAACCCACTGTACCACAGCGCCTGCCCCAACACTGTAGATTTCAAAATGTTAGGTGTTTTGGGCCGGCGCTGTGGTACAGTGGGTTAACACCATGGCCTGAAGTGCCGGCATCCCATATGGGCACTGGTTCGAGACCTGGCTACTCCACTTCCAGTCCAGCTCTCTGCTATGGCCTGGAGAAGCAGTGGAAGATGGACCAAGTCCTTGGGCCCCTGCACCCACGTGGGAGACCCAGAGAAGGCTCCTGGCTCCTGCCTTTGGATCAGCGCAGCTCCGGCCGTTGCGGCCAGTTGGGGAGTGAACCATTGGATGGAAGACCTCTTTCTCTCTCTCTGCCTCTCCTTTCTTTGTGTAACTCTGACTTTCAAATGGATAAATAAATCTTAAAAAAAAAGACTTGTAATGAAAAAAAGTTAAGTGTTTTTCATTAATTTGTTTTAATTATTTATTTATTTGTTTTATCTGAGAGACAGAAAGACACACAGACAGCAGATCTGTTGTGGGTCACTCCCGTAAGGTCCACAACAGCCGTGGCTCAAGCAAGGAGCCCAGAACTCTATCTAGGTCTCCCTTGTAGACAGCAGATGCCCAAGCACTTGACCCATCACCTGCTGCTTCACAGGGTGGGCACTAGCAGGAAGCAGGAATCCAAAGTGGAGCTGGGACTCAAACCCAGACACTGACACATGACGCAGATGTCTCAAGCAGTGTCTTAAGCAATGTGCCAAATGCCTGCTCCCCTTCCCCTTATGTTCTTTTGTTTAACACAGTTTTACTAGAAATCTTAGGAGCAATTCACTTCCTCTAGCTAAAAACAGAAGTGAGAGACAAGGAACAGTAGCTAAAGACTGAATCTGAGACACATGAACAATTATGACACCATGGAATGGAAAAGAGGCAGATTAAAAAAAAGAAAAAAAAAAAAAAAAACAGTGAGACAGCATCCACAATGTGAAAGGAAAACAGTGCATGGGCACCAGTGACACCAGACCTAACTGAAATCAGGTCCATCATGGAAAACTACACAAGCGGTGACAGGTACCCAGGTGCTTCTTTGTAGTCAAGAGGCCCTATGCAACAAATTACCATAAAGACAGAGTAAGTCCTACAGATCCAATTACAAATCCGTGAAGATACAGTACTACAGATGCAATTATAAATCTGAAACACACACTTGCCAAATCCAATTGTCTCTCTCTGCACTGCCATGTTATGGATGCACTCTAGGTTCTCAGCCCTAGACCTGGAGAAGCAGATCCCCACAGAGAGGCAGCATGGATGATCAGAACTTGGAGACAAGGAGGCTTTGCTCCTGGTCTGTCGGTCACATCCAGCTACCATAACTAAGCACTTTCAGATGGGCAGTTTGAACAGCAGGATCCAGTTTCTGTGGCTCTGGAGGCCACAGGTGCCTTCAGGGCTGGCTTCCCCAGGGCTGCCATCTTGCTGGATGCTCACGTGGTCTTCCCTGTGCCCAACCACAGAGAGTCACCTCTTCTTCTTGAAAGGACACTGTCCTGGGCCGGCGCCGCGGCTCACTAGGCTAATCCTCCGCCTAGCGGCGCCGGCACACCAGGTTCTAGTCCCGGTCGGGGCACCGGATTCTGTCCCGGTTGCCCCTCTTCCAGGCCAGCTCTCTGCTGTGGAGGATGGCCCAGGTGCTTGGGCCCTGCACCCCATGGGAGACCAGGAAAAGCACCTGGCGCCTGGCTCCTGCCATTGGATCAGCGCGGTGCACTGGCCGCAGCGCGCTGGCCGCGGCGGCCATTGGAGGGTGAACCAACGGCAAAGGAAGACCTTTCTCTCTGTCTCTCTCTCTCACTGTCCACTCTGCCTGTCAAAAAAAAAAAAAAGAAAAAAAAAAAAGAAAGGACACTGTCCTGTCAAGTTAGGGCCTGACCCTTAAGAAGATCTGCATCCCAAGTTATCCCACTGAGGGTTAGGACTTCAAAACACAAACTTTGGCAAGGGCACAATACAGTCCCTCTGAAGAGGGCATGGGAGGACTCATGATGGAAGGAAGCTGCTCCCATCTGACTTTGAGGACACTAGCTAGATACTGCCATTGAAAAACTCCCAATACTTCTCTGTGAAGAAAGCAGTAAAAAATGACTCTTTTTTCCTATTGCTGGGTCTAATTAAGATTTCTCTTGTGTTTTCTATCTTTGGCTTTCCCACTTGTTGTCTAACAAAGCTACTGAATTACTTTCCTAAAGGAAGTCAGAGCATTTTACCCTGTTCTTTGGAAACCTCCAATGACTCCCCACTGCTCCAGGGATAAAAGTTAACATTTTAATTATTCATTCAGCAGCCTGGCTGAAGCAACCCTCAATAGCCTGGCTTCCACATGCACTGTCAGTCTCTTTAGCGGCTCATCACGGAACAACAAGACTCCTCACTTCTTCTGCAACTCTCCATGCTTTCTTTCTAGGACACTCCTGCTAGTGCTGTCTCTTGGGCCTGACAAGTCCCATCCCCAAGGCTCACCTGCAGAGTCCAGGCTCTCAGCCTTCCTCCTTGAAAAGACATCACTGCCAAAACTCTTCCAGCACTAAACTCTCTGCCTTTCCCTAAATACGCTGAATGCTTAGGGAAGAGAATGCTTTGTGTATATTTCAACCAGCATAGCAAAGTGAAATAAACAACAAAAACCTTTCACATGGAACACGTGTTAAATTGAATGCTTAATTAATGATTCCAGGTGGGGAACTGAAAGAGGCCACATAGAACAGTTGGAGATAGTTTGTATGTAAAACCAGACAAAAAAATAAAATAAAATACCATGGAAAAGTGTACGGGATGTTATTTTTCTCAAGCGGAAGAGCTAGCTTCATTGTATTAAAAGAGAAGAACATGCTTCCTGTGACCACCTATGAAACAGCCTCATAAATGCAATCCAACCAGACTCTTAGTTGCTGGGCACTACAGCATACAGCTCAACCACAAAGAGCACAGATATCAATTTCCTTTTATGGAAAGAAGAAGTAGATGTAAGGGAGAAGCAATGAACCTATGCCCTACCTTCCTTTAACACCCCCTTTTGCAACGCGGCAGAGTAGGAAAGTGTTCTATGAAAAAAATAGTTTATTGTAGTAAAAAAAAAAACTGTTCAGAGTTCACACCGAGTATCTTTTCTCAAGAAATTATATAGCAGCACAATTAAAATGAAATACTAATTGCACCAAGAAAAGATGCTAGCTGCAGAAGATAACTCAGGCTTAATAGATTTTCGACTGCCTTTCTTTATTCCAAAGGGGAGAAGTCTTGTAGCCAATAAAGTAAATTTTCTGATCTCCAAATGGATACTTTATCCTCATTCAAGCTGATATTGCAGCGACATCATGAATTTCTCAGACAGCTTTGTGAATCAGCAGAGTATTTCAGAGGACGACACTGCTAAAAGCAAAATCGTTATTTTTTAAGCAGCTTTTAAATGAGTGGAAGAAACATTTCATTCTGGGTCAAGGATGCATTCACTCCAGCAACCTGCAGGAGCAGAGAGGGCTAGATTAGTGGAGAAGGATCAGAACAGTGTTATTCTACCAGCCAATCTCAGATTATAGAGTTTTGCAGGTCAAGTATGTTTGGCTTTTTCTTTTTTAGGATCTATGCCTGTACTTCTTAAACCAAGAGCTAAAACATTAATATTCTAAGAAATGTCACCCTGAATTTCTAAATTACTTTTGAAAAATCATTAACTAACTTGTTCATAGTAAACTTTCAGATCTAGAAGACATTGATTTTCCTTCTGTTTAAGTAAACTAAAAAAAAAAAAAAATAGAAAATCAAGGCAAAATAATGCACACTTCCTAAGGCAACCATTCAGCTCATGCCTTGCTCAGTGCCAAGGGCCAGCAGGCTGCTAAGTGCAGGGAGTGCTGGGCCATCCAGACCCTGTCCTTCCCTGTGTTCTTTGTTCCTCCAAAGAACAGTGATTCACAGGCAGTGCACAGTGGTCACAGGCAAAGTTGATTGGACCCAAAACGGGAATTTTTCTCGCTTTATTGTCCCCTTGCATTCAGGACTCTGAGTGGCTGCACAAGGTAAAACTGAGATTAAAGTCTGGTGCACAGTCTTAAACAATATATATTTACATTTTAATCAATATTCACATACTGTTTATTAATGTAGATAAGTCTTACATTGGGAACCCTGACTTAAACAATACTGTTTTGTTTGCTAGTTTTTTTCCCCCAGAAACCTTTTATTTAAGGAATAAAATATCAGGGCTGGTGCTGTGGAGCAGGGGGTTAAAGCCCTGGCCTGAAGCACTAGCATCTCATATGGACACCGGTTCAAGTCCCGGCTGCTCCA
Organism: Oryctolagus cuniculus; assembly: GCF_964237555.1. Lineage (NCBI taxonomy): Eukaryota > Metazoa > Chordata > Mammalia > Lagomorpha > Leporidae > Oryctolagus > Oryctolagus cuniculus. The sequence continues at coordinate 5,147,421 of NC_091447.1, forward strand.
CTTCTGATCCAGCTCTCTGCTATGGCCTGGGAAAGCAGTGGAGGATGGCTCAAGTCCTTGGGCCCCTGCACCCATGTGCGAGACCAGGAAGAAGCTCCTGGCTTCTGGCTTCAGATCAGTGTAGCTCTGGTCATTGCAGCCATCTGGGGAGTGAACCAGTGGATGGAAGACCTCTCTCTGTCTCTACCTCTCTCTGCCTCTCTCTGTAACTCTATCTTTCAAATAAATAAAATAAATCTTTAAAAAAAGGAATAAAACATGCATTTCATAAATACAACTTTAGGAATACAGTGATTCTGCCCACTGTAGCTACCCTCCCACCCTCCTTCCCCCTCCCTCTCATATTTCCATTCTTATTTTTTACTAAAATATATTTTCAATTACCTTTATATGCATATGATTAACTTTATACTAAGTAAAGAGTTTAACAAATTGTATTTTTAAAAAAAACTGTTCCTCAACAGCTGAGAAAAGGGCTTTTCAAAGTCATTGCATCTCAAAGTGTTAATTTCACTTCTATAGGTTACATTTTAGGTGTTTTGTTAGTTATCACAGATCAGGGAGAACATATTGTATTTATTTGTCCCTTTGGGAGTGGCTTATTTCACTAAATATGATGTTTTCCAGTTTCATCCATTTTGTTGCAAATGACAGGATTTAACTTTTTTTTTTTTATTGCTGTGTGGTATTCTATGGTGTACACATCCCATCATTTCTTTATCCAGTTCAGTTGACAGACATTTGGGTTGATTCTGTACCTTAACTACTGTGAATTGAGCTGCAATAACTATGGGAGTACAGATAACTCTTTGATATGCTGATTTAATTTCCCTTGGGTAAATTCCCAAGAATGGCTGGGTCATATTGTAGATCTATATTCAGATTTTTCAGGTATCTCCATACTGTCTTCCACAGTGACTGTACCATTTTATATTCTGATCAACAGTGGATTATGGTACCTTTTCCCCCACATCCTAGCCAGCATTTGTTGTTGATTTCTGTGTGAAAGCCATTCTAATGGGGGCAAGGTGAAACCTCATTGTGGTTTTGATTTGCAATACCCTGACAGCAAATGATCCTGAGCACTTTTTCATGTGTCTGTTGGCCATTTCAATTTCCTCTTTTGAAAAATGCCTGTTTAACACCTTTGCCAGTTTCTTAAATGGGTTTTTTTGTTTTGTTGTTGAATTTCTTGAGCTCTTTATAAATTCTGATTATTAATCTTTTATCAGTTGCATAGTCTGCAAATAATTTCTCTCATTCTGTCTGCTGCCTCTTGACTTTGCTGTTTCTTCTGCACTGCAGAAGCTTCTCAATTTGATGTAATCCCATTTGTCAATTTTGGTTTTGATTGCCTGTGCCTATGGGGCCTTTTCTAAGAACTATTTGCCTATGCCAATGTCTTGCAGGATTTCCCCAATGTTCTCTAATAATTTGATGATATTGGGTCATAGATTTAGGTCTTTAACACATTTTGAGTGGATTTGTGTGTAAGGTGTAAGGTGCAGGTCTCGCTTCCTACTTCTGCATGTGGAGATCCACTTTCCTCAAGACCATTTGTTGAAGATATTGTCCTTGCTCCAGGCATTGATGGTAGCTCCTTTGTCAAAGATAAGTTGATTGTAGATGCATAGATTGATTTCTGGCATTTCTACTCTGTTCCATTGTTCTATCCATCTATTTTTGTACCAGTACAAGGCTGTTTTGATTATAACTGCCCTATAGCATGTTTTGAAAACTGGTATTATGATGCTTCTGGCTTTGTTTTTGTTGTATATGATTGCTTTAGCTATTCGGGATCTCCTGTGTTTCCATATGAATTTTAGCATTTTTTTTCTAGATCTGAGAAGAATGTCTTTGGTATTTTGATTTGGATTGTATTGAATCTATAAATTGCTTTCAGTAGTATGGACATTTTGATGATATTGATTCTTCCAATCCATGAAAATGGGAGATTTTTCTATTTGTTTGTGTCTTCCTCTATTTCTTTTTGTAATGTTTTGTAATTCTCATCGTAGAGATCTTTGAAATCCTTGATTAAATTTATTTCAAGGTATTTGATTTTTTTCATAGATATTGTGAATGAGATTCAACTTAGAAGTTCTTTCTCAGCCATGATATTGTCTGTGTATACAAAGGCTGATGATTTTTGTGTGTTGATATTATATCCTGCCATGTTACCAAACTCTTCTATGAATTACAATAGACTCTTAATGGAGTTTTTGGATTCCCAATATATGGAAGCATGTCATCTGCAAATAGGAATAGTTTGACTTCCTCCTTCCCAATTGTATCCCTTTGATTTCTTGTTCTTGTTTGATGGCTCTGGCTAAAACTTTCAGAACTATACTGAATAGCAATGGTAAGAGTGGGCACCCTGTCTGGTTCCAGAGCTCACTGGGAATGCTTCCAACTTTTCTCCATTCAATAGGTTGCTGGCCATGGGTTTGTCATAAATTGCCTTAATTGTGTTGAGGAATGTTCCTTATATACTCAATTTGCTTAAAGTTTCATCATGAAAGGGTTGTATTTTATCAAATACTTTCACTGCATCTATTGAGACAACCATATGGCTTTATTTTTCAATTTGTTAATGTGATGTATCACATTGATTGATTTGTGATTGTTGAGCTATTCCTGCATACCTGAGATGAATCTCATTTGGTCTGGGTGAATGATCTTTTGATGTGTTGTTGAATTTGACTGGCTAGTACTTTGTTGAGGATTTTCACATCTGTGCTCATCAGGGAAATTGGTCTGTAGTTCTCTTTATCTATTGTATCTTTTTCATGTTTAGGAATTAAGATGACGCTGGCTTCAAAGAAGGAGTTTGGGAGGATTCCCTCTCTTTAAATTGTTTTGAATAGCTTAAGAAGAATTGGAGTTAGTTCTTCTTTAAATATCTGGTAGAATTCAGCAGTCAAACAATCTGGTCCTCATTTCCAGCTTCATTGCATTGTGATAAGAGAAGATGCATGGTATGATGTCAATGTTTTTAATTTGCTGAACTTGCTTTATGGCCTACCATTTGGTCTATCCTAGAGAAAGTTCTATGTACTGGTAAGAAGAATGTGTATTCTGCAACTGTCAGGTCCCTTTGGTCTATAGTGTCAATTATCTGTGTTGCTTCCTTGCTGATTTTCTGTCTGATTGATCTGTCCATTGCTGAACACGGAATATTGTAGTCCTCCATTACTGTTATATGGGAGCCTATATCTCCCTTTATATTCATTAACATTTATTTTAAGTAGCCAGGTGCCCTATAATTAGGTGTATACAAATTTAATATTGTCACATTTTACTATTTAATTAATCCCTTAACCACTGCACAGTGGATGAAAGGATTGTTGGTGTCTCTTGGACAGACTTTTGAAGAAAAGCCCAAGTGTATGATTTCTGTAGGTAATACCTGACATTGAAATAGATGGAATCATGTTTGCATGCAGTGCATGTTTAAAGATTCAAAAACAGAAAAGCACTGTTCTCTATAGCAGCATTGAGATATAGTTCATTAGAGCTTAAATAAAATCAAGAGAGGTGTAGGTGTCTGGGGATGTCAAGACCCCACTTGGGATGCACACATGCCATACCTGAGTGGCTAGGTCCCAGTTCTGGCACTACTTTCGATTCCCCATTCCTACTCACACACACTCTGAGAGTCAGCAGGTGAACACCCAAGTTCTTGGGTCCTGACACCCAACATGAGAGACCCAGATGCAGTTCCAATATTCACGCTTGGTGACCTCAGCCTGCTGGCTTCTCAGAGAGGAAAGAGCACATGCATTGGCCCAGAGGTGGCCCAGGATCTGTGCCAAACAAGGCCGTCCAATGTGTGCAGAGGGAAGGTGGGCAGGGGGGCAGGTGAGTATAGGTCAGTGTCAGAGGAGGAGCTCTATCCTACCCTGAAAAGGACACAGCCTGGCATGGTTTTGAAGGACAGCAATGCTGGGAGTCCACACTTTGGGCTGCTGGGCATAAAGAAAATCCACACCAGGGAACAGACAAAGGTAACAAGCCTGCCACCCCACCCCTGCCTGCTTCTTGTCCCCCAGCCCTGCCCTCAGGGTGAAGGACAATCTCACGTGGATGGGGGGACCCAGGTCTATACCTGGCCATGACCACTGTAGGGCACTGCAAAGGAAAGACTTCCCCAGAGAAAGCCCCTGAGGCACTTCCCAAAACTCACATTCACTGCCTCTCATGGAAATGCAGGTGACTGGGGCATTGGAACCTGCCTGCCAGCCACCAGCCCATCTGGCTGCTGTGTTTCACCATCAATCTCCCTTCTGGTGCCCAGGGTTGAGGGAACCTGAAGGTGGGACATGGTGAAGCCTCCCAGGACTGTTCCAAGCCACAGCTCCCAGGAAGGGAACACATCGGGAGGAAAGGCCCAGCAGCAGCAAGGTTAAGAGAACCAAGCCTCCTGGGGGCACTCCCAGGCCACCTTTGTGACTCCCAACAGGGCCTGTTTCTTGGGACCTTGTCACTGTGTTGTAGACTTGGGGCAGGTGCACACATGCCAGCAGGACCTGTGTTCCCATTGCACCTCTGACAACAGTAGCCAGGTCACGTATGTGCAGGGAGCTCACACAGAGTGTCTGCGTGTCTGCCCTGGACATGGCTCACAGCCTTAGCCAGTGAGGATCACCATGAACCATTTGTCACTCTTGGGGGTGCCCTTGAGATTTCTCTGAAGTCACTTCTCCCTGTAACTTCCCAGAGGCCCTCCAAGAATGGCCTGACCACCTGCTGAAGCTGGAGCACCCACAGCCCTGATCCTGTGCCAGGAGGAGGCAGAACAGCAAAAGGGCTGTGATCCATCTTGGCGGAGCATCCATGTTACATTCAGATTTGAAAGACAGGGTTTTTAACTAAGAACTCTCTCCCGTCCCCAGAAACATGGAGGAAAAGACAAACCGGCATTGGGGTGTGGTGTGCTCTGTGTCCACAGCTTCATCAGGTGGAGCCCTAGGGGCCCTCTCCTTGGAAGGCAGCCCCTAACCCTCCTTTAAGTTCACTTCCTTTTGCACAGGTACCTTTGGAAGGCCACGATGAGCCAGGTGACCCAGTGTCCTGAACACTTGCAGAGAAACCCCTGGTACACAGCCCCCTCTGTCCTCAGCTGAACCCAGGCCACAGTTGGAATTCCTGCCCAGCTCCCACCTGTTGCTGTCTGAGTCCACACCTGGCCAATCTCACACACTGTGATGTCAGAGTGCTTGGCCTTCGGGTGGGGTCTTGTTCTCCATTGCCAATTCAGGTGCACATTGGTATGGACACTCTCAGCTCTGCCTCCATGCACATCACTAATGACTAGGACCTCCCTGCTTTGTCACAGATCCATGGACCCTCCTTCCTGTGCAGGAGCAACCAAGCAGGTTTGAGCCTGTCCTTCCCCTCCCTATACTCCCTTCCCCTCCACAGCCTCTCCCCACCCACTCATCACAAACACCCTACCACCCCTCACCACCCCCCACACTCCACCATCTACCCCCTCCACCGCCCTTCCCTACCCCACCCACCCCCAGTCAGCTTCTGGGAGCCATCGCTCTCTTCGCAGGTCCAGGAGGTCAGCCTGTGTGTCAGCCCCACAGCAACGAGAGGGGGCTGTCCTTGTCCAGGGGAGATCCATCTGGTAGTCAACTCCATCCAACCATGACAAGGTGCACACCAGGACCCAACACCACACACAACAGTTCCATGGATAAAGCTTAGATTTTTATTGACGAGAAGCACAGAAAAGTCTCAATCAAATGAGAGCCCTCAGGCAGCTCAGCTTGCACACTGAGGCAGGCTACCTGGGGGCCACCTTTCGGCTGCGAGGGCCAGGGCCTCTGGCTGGGGCCGGCAGGCAGCAGGCACGCAGGAGGAATCTGAGGATGCTCCTGCCAATCCTCCTGCCCAGCCCCTGCCGGCCCTTGCTCGGGACAGAGGCCGATGCTGAGGGCCCAGCCTCCTCAGGCTCAGCTGCTGGGACCTCTGGCACCACCAGGTGCTGACTGCTCCCGAGGCTGGGGGTGGAGGGGACAGGCACAGGGACGGGCTCGGGGGCTGGGCTGGCACCAGGGCTCCTCTCCTGTAGCTGTCCAGGGAGGGGAGAGGCAAGCACAGGGGCGGACACTGCAGGATCCACCTCCGGCCTGGGCTTCGGCTCTGACCCCGCCTCCAACTCCAGCTCCGGCTCCAGCTGCAACTTGGACTCCTGCTCCGGCTTCGGCTCCCTGAGGCCCTGAGGCACCAGGGGCTCACAGCTGAGAAGGGCAGGTGCACTGTGGATCTCCCTTGCGGCAGCCTGTGCAAGTGAGCCCCGCAAGACGGCAAGGCTGGGCAGCGAGGCCGCTGCCAGACGATTGCTCTGCCAACGGGGCTGCACCTGCTCCAGGCTCCGGGAGTCCAACTGCAGGGACATCCGCCTGAATCTCCCAGGGCCAGATGGCACTGCTGCTCCAGCGCCCGGCAGCAGACCCAGGCCCGCCAGGTACTCCTGGGCCTCTGGGTCCTCCGGAACCCCCAGGGGCTGCACCAGGGTCACCTCCTCGCCCTCGTTTCCCTCAAACCACCATTGCTGGCGGGCGATTTCCGCTGTAGGCCTGTCGCATGGGTCCATGCTGAGCAGCCAACTCAGGAGCTCTTCCAGGGCCGGGCTGGCCGCACACGGGAGCTCGTAGCTCCCCCTCTGGATGCAGTCCCGCAGCTCCGCCCAGTCTTCCCCATTGAAAGGCATGGCCCCCGCCAGCATGGTGAAGAGGATGACCCCCAGACTCCAAATGTCTGATGCGAATGGATCATATGGCTCCCGCTGGAACTCCTCCGGGGCGCTGTACTCCAGGGTCCCGCGGAAGCCCTGCACCAGCTCACCCTCGGGCAGATGGCAGCTGAGCCCAAAGTCCGCCAGCTTCACGTTGAGCTGAGAGTCCAGCAACAGGTTCTCCAGCTTGAGGTCCCTGTGCGCCACCCGCTGTGCATGGCAGTGGCCCACGGCTGCCAGGATTTGGTCAAACATGACCATGACCTCAGGCTCTGGCAGGCCGCCCCGGCTCATCACGTGCTGGAAGAGGTCGCCCCCGTCCATCAGCTCCATCACCAGGCAGTGGTAATGGCCGACGCGACCCACCTCCAGCAGCTCCACGATATTCGGGTGCCTCAGGAGCTGCATGATGCTGGCCTCTCGCTGTACCCACCTGTTGCTGAAGGGGTCCCTCGCATCTTCCCTGAACAGCTTCACGGCCACCAGCCGCTGGCTGGATGGCTGGCGGGCCAGCAGCACCCTGCTGTAGTTGCCCCTGCCCAGGACTGACAGCAACTGGAGACCAAGCTGATGGCCGGTGACGGCATCCAGGTCCTCACGGCCTTCCAGGCTGGTGTCCCTAACTACACTCTCTGATCTGCTCTGGCTAATATTCCTGTCCATAGACGCTAACTAAGGAGCTACCCTAACTACAATAACTAAGAAAATAAAGGGACAACAAGGGGACTACCTGCTGATCTGACTATAGTGGCACACTAGCTATACTAACTACACTAATCACACACAGTGGCAAGACTAAGTCCTATCTAACCAAAACAGAAAACAAAAACCAGAAAAACTCCAAAAAAACAAACACTAAATAGCTACACTAACACTCAGAGATCTAGCAGCACTTTCTAGCTAAAGATGGGGGAAGCCAAAAATGAAAAAAACTGCGAAAAAAAAGACAAAGTGGGCCAAAAAAATAAATAGGTGGAAAAAAACAAACTAAATCCAAATGGGGGAAAGAAAAAACCAAATAGAACAAGAAAGAAACAAACAAACAAAACAGCACACCAACACCAACCAACACAAGCGCAAGCAAAGATGGGTCCAAGCACACAGGTCACCGAAATAGCTCCCTGGTAAAGCGGACAAAAACCTGGGCCGTGCAGCCGCTTATATAGGCGTGTGGAATTCTGTCATCACAAGGCTCCTTATGAAGTCAGAGCGAGAAATGGACCAATGGCAGTGCAGCAGGGACTTGCACGAATTTCCATTTCATCACAGTTGGTCCTTATGAAGTCAGAGCCAGGCGGGGACCAATCACAGCAACAGCTAATCCTCGGGGGTTTCCTCAACAAGCTTCCACTTAAAAAAAAAAAAAAAAAAAAAAGAACTCCAAGATCTTTTGGCTTAGGTTGGTGATACAGATTGATGTTTATTTTTTGAGACAATAAAACATGTAAGATTGGCCGGTGCTGCGGCTCACTAGGCTAATCCTCCACCTAGCAGCGCCGGCACACCGGGTTCTAGTCCCTGTCAGGGAGCCGGATTCTGTCCCGGGTGCCCCTCTTCCAGGCCAGCCCTCTGCTGTGGCCCAGGAGTGCAGTGGAAGATTCCCAAGTGCTTGGGCCCTGCACCCCATGGACCAGGAGAAGCACCTGGCTTCTGGCTTCGAATCAGCGCGGTGCGCCAGCCACGGCGGCCATTGGAGGGTGAACCAACGGTAAAGGAAGACCTTTCTCTCCGTCTCTCTCTCTCTCTCACTGTCCACTCTGCCTGTCAAAAAAAAAAAAAAAAATGTAAGATGCCCCGATGGCCTTTTCACTTCTCCTTTAAAGTGTGATAAAAAACTGTTGGGTCTTTAAGACCTCCAATTGTCTACACTCAAGATACACGTCCCATTTCCTTGAACCTCTGAATGATAGGTCCCAGAATGATGTTACAACTTCTCTGGCATCCTCATAACCTTGACAAAGTGTTCTGTTGCCCATGACACCATCAGGCACATTATTCAAAACAACAAAGCTGAGATGAAGGGATCTTTCATCATCCTCTCCCCCTAAGATCCTCACCAGATTTCTCGTTAGAACCCCTGGAGGACCAGAAGGCAGCTCTGGGTGGGTATAGTCCAGGTACGGAAGGCCAACCAAGTGTCAGCTGAGAGAGCCGCCGGATTCTCCAAATTGTCCTTAGAAAAGCAGGGAGAAACTGACACGTGTTTGATGTCTCAGTGTTCATGGGCTACTCTCACAAAGTGTCTTGAACGGAGTCCTGGATAAAGAACAGAACTTCATTCCTCAGTGTTTGTTCTGCAGGCTGGAAGCTGAAGGTCAGGGCTCCAGCAGACTCGTTGTCTGGAAAGAGCTCCCTCTCTGCTGCTGCTGTGCCCTCTTCAGAGAGAGATGGGAAGATGGGAAGGCTGGTGGTTTGCTGTGGTTGGTTAAAGCTAAGTACATGTGTGAAAAGTGGTGTTGTCGTCCTTAAAAAAGTACCACACCTTAGTCCAAAACTCCCCAGTAAATTTTAAGGAAAGATCATGGCTTCCTGGGGTGTGCTCAGATGGTGAAAGCACAGACCTCACCCCGTCAAGCCCTTTAGACAGACAGGTAGCCTGCGGCTGACACTGCAGTCCAGCAGGTTAAACCCTGCTACACCAGCATCCCATGTGGGCGCTGATTGAGGTCTGGGTGTTCAACATCCAATCCAGCTCCCTAGTATCATGTCGGGTAAAGCAGCAGATGATGATCCAAGTATTTTGGGAGACCTGGATGGAGTTCAGGACTGTCCTGACCCAGCCATGGTAATTGTGGCTCTTTGGGGAATGAATCAGCTGTTGGTTGATATCTCTCTTTCCCCTTCCCCCACCCTCTGTAACTCTGACTTTCAAATAAATAAATAATTCTCTTGTTTTAGAAAAAAAAGAAACTCATCCTGTGAAAGAGAGTGGAGTCTTGGTCCTGGATTCCCCACCTCTTTATGCTGTAGCATTGACCTTGAAGTTTGAACATGAAGTTTGGAGGGACATGGACAGTTCTCACCACTAGGCCTGCTCTGCATGAAAGGAATCTTTGAGGCTGAACTACAGGACCCTGGACAGGACAGCAAAGCCCAAAAGAAATAAGATCTCTGGGAAGGCTAGTTGTCTGGTATGATCGATTTATGCTGAGTGTATGTGTTGAAACAGTGAACTGTAGCCATAAAACTCCAAGTAGTACATGCTAATCCCATATCTAAAATACTCTTTAATTTCTTTCATTGATGATTCATAGTTTTAATTGTAGAGAACTTTTACCTCTCTGGTCACATGTATTCCCACCTCTTTTCTTTTTCCTTAGTGTAGCTATTGAACATGGTATTGCTTTCTACTGATTATTGTATGTTGACGTTGCACTCTGACACTATATTTGTCCTCTCAGGTTTTTGGTGGAGTCATTGTGGGTTTTCTATATGTAAGGTCATATCCTTAGCCAAAAGTGGCAATTGGGCCTCCCGCTTTAATTTAGATATCCTTGATTTTTTCTCTTGCTTAATTTCTCTAGCTAGGATTTCCAGTAGAATGTGAAATTAAACTTGAATGATAATAAAAAAGAATCTGCCTTACTTTAGTATCTTTAAACATCAATTTTGATTTTACAATATCTAGAAATATGTTTTCATTTCAAGTTCATTTTTAACCTGAATTTTCCAAAATAGAAATCATTAAAGTTGACTTAAAGATTTTATATATACTAAACATCATAGGGTGACCATAATTTATAGGAGTATTATCTCTGAGATAAGCCAGTAATATGTTTCTTTAAGAAATGCAGAAAGCCACTGCCTGCAGTGCCAGCATCCCATATGGGCACCGGTTCTAGTCCCTGTTGCTCCACTTCCAATCCCGCTCTCTGCTATGGCTGGGAAAGCAGCGGAAGATGGCCCAAGCTCCTGCACACATTTGGGAAGACCCGGAGGAAGCTCCTGGCTCCTGGTTTTAGATTGGCACAGCTTCAGCTGTTGCGGCCAATTGGGGAGTGAAACAGTGGATGGAAGACCTCTCTGCCTCTCCTCTCTCTGTGTAACTCTTTCAGATAAATAAATAAATCTTGCAAAAAAAAAAAAAAAAGAAATACAGAAAGTGGGGCCAGTGTACTGGCATAGTATGTAAAGCCATTGTTTGCTGGCATCCCATATGGGTGCTGCATTGTGTCATAGCTGCTCCACTTCTGATCCACTTCTGTACCAGCTTTGCAGGTACAGTGTTCTGGGTTGACAGTTGTTTCTGTTTGATAGTATCCCATAAATCTCTAAATCTCTGACACTGTTTCTTAGTTTTCTAATTTCTTCTTAAAAAAAAAAAAAGATTTATTTGTTTCTTTGAAAGTCAGAGTTACACAGAGAGAGAAGGAAAGGCAGAAAAATAGGTCTTCCACCCGCTGATTCACTCCCCAGGTGGCCACAATGGCAAGAGCTGTGCTGATCCGAAGCCAAGAGCCAGGAGCTTCCTCCAGTTCTGCCACACGGGTGCAGGGCCCCAAGGACTTGGGCCATCTTCTACTGCTTTCCCAGGCCATAGCAGAGAGCTGGATTGGAAGTAGAGCAGCTGGGACTCAAACCAGCACCCATATGGGATGCTGGCACTGCAGGCGGCGGCTTTACCCGCTACACCACAGTGCCGGCCCCTCTAATTTCTTCTTTTTTTGGTCTGACTGTAAGTGTTCCAGAAATTTTTCTTCTAACTTGGATATTCTTTCTTCTGCCTCACCAAATCTGTTCTTAAGGTTTTCTACCATATTTTTTATTTGTTCTACTGATTTCTTCATTTCCAATATTTGGTTTTGATTTCTCTTTAAATCAAAATTTCTTTGGAAAAATTTTCATTCATGTCTTGTATGGATTTCTTTAGTTCATGAATTTGTTTCTGATTCCTTCTCAGTAATTCTAGGATCAATTTTTTGAATTCCTTTTCTGGCATTTTGTCAGTCTATTCATCTTCACATTCTAGCTTTGAAGTGGTTTATTCTTGTTTCTTGAATTGCTGCATTTATTATTAGGCATTTGTGGTGATTCTTTCTTTTTTTCCTTGTGATCATTTTTATCTTTGGACTATTCCTCTGTGGCTTAGTGGGGTGTCTGCTCTTTCAGTGAATACCCAGAGTCATATGCTGGGTGTGGTCAGGGAGCTCTGTTCAGTGCTCCAGTACAAGGGAGGTCCAAGGTGACTCCCAATTTGGGTATAGCAAATCTCCTTTTTTTTTTTTTTATCATAAGGGAGATTTGTTCTGCTCTGTTGGCATATTCTTGTGTTTATCTCCTCTCCTCATGGGAGAGCAATGCCTGTGTGGTGGCCCCAGGGGGTACAATTTTCATCCACACTGCCACAAGAACCACACAAATGATCCATACAGTCCTTGGTGTGAACATGAATCCTACAACAATGACCCTTACCAGGGAATGAGATGGAACACGTGGAGTCACCCACAGTAACTGCCCAAAGTCCCAACCATACCCTGTGACTTCCCACACAGCCATAGTGTTTTCACAGGCCCAGCACTCCAGGGCCCTCACAGTCATGAGCTCACAGTGCCTGTCAAGTCTCCAGCCAGACTCAGGTGTCTCCTTTCAACTGGTTGCTAGGCACACGAACACGAGCGGGCACAGCTATTATGTATTCCAAAATGGCACCTGACCATTCTCAACTTGTTATAGTATGCCAGTGCCGGGTGGTGAAGGAGAGAGAAATGTGCCCCCTTTTTTCCTCTCTAGGTTGGCAGGTACACTGTCCCCCACAGAGCTCTGAGCCAAACTCAAGCCAGGTTCTTCCGCAACTTTATCGCCAGTGGCTTTGGCTGCTGCAGTCTGGTCTCACCTCACTCCAAAGCTGGTGCTGAGGCTGTTGGTTCCTGGGGTCCCGAGCTGTGTACTTTTACTCCCTCCACCTAGATCCACGGTGTCCCCCTAGTTTATATGGCCTCTCCTCTGCCATTTTATTCCAAAGCCTTCCCTAAAATTGTGCTGTTTAAAGTATATGAACCACACGTATTTCATGTATACCAATTTAGAAACATAGTGATACTAACCACCCTACCCTCCCTCCTTTAATAAACATCTTTAAAATTTTCATTTACACAGAGGATGGGATTGGAAGTACAGCATAAAATATTTGTAAAACATCGAATGATGAAATTGTATGTGTTCAGGAAAGACATTTTTGTTTTACAGAATGATTTTTGTACATTAACAGCAAGCTAGTTTCTTTCCTTCTCTTCTTTCTTCCTTTTTTTTTCTGTATTGCTGTCTCTCCACTGCCATGAGTATCCTTCAGTATGTATATAGTTGTGTTTGTGTATCTATCCACTTGTTGGGCAGTTTAGTACCATTGAATTCCTGTGTCCACACTCAAACCTCCATCTTCTAATCATCATTCCAAGGTTTTCCTGTTTACTCCCAGTCTTTGAAACTTGTGTGAAGTAAAGAAAGTTTACAGAACAGAAAGTTTAGTTTATAAGACAAGTGTCTCAATCTGACTTCATAACTGTAATATCTTGTGTATCCCTTGTATCATTTTTAGGGTCATCCATTAATATTAAATTGATACTACTATGTAATATTATATATGCCTACATATGTCTCTCACAAACACTCACAGACTACTAAGCAATAAAATTAATTTATGGTCAGAAATCTGTTCCATCTAAGTCAAAGCCCACAGACATTTTCTGTAAACAACCAGGTTACAAGTATTTTAGGAGACAGTCTCTGTTACAGCATCCACATCTGCATCAACACCCACAGACAACACTGAAGGAATGGACATGGTGGTGCTGCAATAAAGCTTTATTTACACAAATCTCCAGCTGGGTAAGGCCCAGTAGACTGTAAGGTTTAGGTGCTGATCTACATACATCACACATCCCCATTGTTAGGCAACTACTCTTTGTGAAGCAATGCCTTGATACTAGATATGGTGGGTTTCTGTCAAGTTCTTCACAATGTTGAAAAGACTGAAAGAACCCATGCTGGTACTTTTGGTTGGGAAAGGATAAAGCACACTGTACTGACATTTTAAAATTCACCTAAGTTCCTTTGCTGGGAAAAAAAGTGAGTGAGCAGGAATATACATCTTAGAGTAAGAATTTTTAAATAATATTCACCATGTTTAACAATTACATTCATCAATAAAATAGATGCATTGGCTACATATTATATGTAAATTCATTGATGGAAAAAGCCCTTAGTAGTTATTTAATTTAGTAATTATTTCCCATTCTTTCCTGCTCACAGTAATTTCCTGACAATTCTTAAAGGAATGAAAGAGTGATAGATGAATAAGAAAAGACTAATAAAATAGAGAACATACAAAATCAGAATAAAGTAGTGTTGCAATGTATATGCACAAGTAGGACTTCTTATGCATATGTATATGTTAATATGCACTTCAGGCATAACAGTAGAAATGCACTATGGGTGCTTGAAAAGCAAGAGATTTTTTAGTTATGTGTATAAGAAAACAAACTGTAGATATCATATAATATGTTTCCAGAAGAATAATTAAATGACAACTAAATAAGACTCGTTCATTAATACTTTGATACAATTTGAACAATTTCAATTTTCCATACATTGCAAACAGTTAAAAAATAAAGTTTACTGTTGATTAATTCATTTTTTAACACGGAAGATAATTTTCAGATTGTATTAAATAACATTTTTCTTTTCCTTGTTTCAATAACCAAATGTTGGAACCATTTAAAGAAGCTGATTATTCATCAGACAAACATGAAATTATCACTCAGGGAGATTTAGTTTTTAATAATATTAAATAATAATCATTGATAAACCATCTAGTTTATAAGTAAATTTTCAAGTTTCATAAAACAAATGTATTTTGTTAAAATTGTATTGATTGTGATTCACTAAAATTACATGTCATTTCCACAATACATGCATACTTCTTACCTCTCTAACAGGGCTTTTGCAGGTCATTAGGCAACCAACAGACCATTTAGATTGAACTCTTTGTTTACTCCCTATAACATATCAGTTGCAAATGGTTTATGGGTAACGATTAATACAAGGAACATACTTTAAAAGTAGCTTTGGTAAATATTTACAAGGCCAGCTCTAATGGCTTTGACAGATACCTCCATGCAAGGATATATATTTTGAAGGGTGGAGGTTGACTTTTTCCCTGAGGAAAAGCAGCTTGCACTAAAAATAAGAGATAATACATTGGTAAACACATTAGGAAATCATTGCCCTCTACATTTTAAAATCATACTTCATGTTTAAAGTGTTGACCCTCATTTATCTCAGCTATAAAATACTACTTGGACAAGGGGACAAGAAAATAGAGCATGAGAGAGAGTAATTATCTTCATTACCTACACAGTACAGAGATGTCAAAACTTATAAAAATTAAATAGTCTGATGTTAATTTTGTCTAAAATCTAAAACATGAAAATGGATTGGATTCTTTAGGGGAAAAGTACAAAAATGTAAAAACAATAGCAATCATCTTAAAAGGCATTTTAAATGAGGATGAGAAAATTATGACATCATAATACATCATAATAAATAGTTCTTATAATTTCTCTGACATATATATATATATATATATACATACACATGCATAATTACTACAATTATTTCAGGACCACTAGACAGGAGAATCTTGTTTTAATAATTGTTTTGAAACAGAGAGAGACTGAGACAGATTAAACAGAGAGGTCTTTTTTCTGCTGGTTCACTCTACAGATATCCTTGATAGCCTGTATTGAAAACCTGGAGCCCAGAACTCAATCTGCATCTCCCACACGTGTGGCAGGAACCCAGCTACTTGATCCATCACCACGGCCTTCCGGGGTCTGCATCACCGGGAAGCTGGAATCAGGAGGCTGAGCTGGAACTCAACCCCAGCACTTCACTATGCGACATGGGCATCCTAACTGGTGTTATAACCACATAAAAAAATGCCTGTTTCCCAATATCATTTTCAAATGACATATATTCATATTTATTCACTGAGTAGCACAATTACAATGAGTTTTTCTTTTTCCTTTTCTGCTTATCTTTTCTAAATTTCCTACACAGAAAACACATTATAATAACAGAATACATTATAATATACATTGTAATAACAGAAACATGCTGAAGCACACAGCACATTACGAACGCTCACTGACCGCTCTTTTAAAGCATTAGTTAATACATCAGAACCACAACTGGCAGGCACCTGACTCAAACGTTAATGAAGTGTCAGATTTACACATTCTTATTCTTTGACAATAATGCTCTGAAATTGCCCCAAATATATAAGACATGTTTGTTAGAATGAAGTACTTAAGAGTTATATAATTGTTGGTAGACATTTTTCCTTCTAAATCAATTCATCCGAGTTAGATTACAGGATATCTGGCAGCAATCAATATTTGAGAGTATTGCTAGGAAGCTGGTGAATACTAATAGTTCTACAAAAATTGTCTCTGAAGAGCTGAAAGAGGGAACGGTTGAAGGCTCGGGTGCTTGTCCCTAAACCCAGGCTCCACAGATCCAAACTCTGTTGCTAAGAGCCAGCTGTTGGGATGAATGTATGCAGTGAAAGCATAAACTCCTCTCCAAGTGGTTGCACTGGTCTTTATTTTAATGTTTTCGACAGTCTTACCCTTTGTCAAGACTCAGAAGCTGAAATGTCTTTGATGGCCTCACAATTTATCAAAAGTAAACATTTTCATTGTCTTTGAAAATCTTACTGTTTGTTAGAACACACCTGGACTTTAAAGAGAGGAATGTGTGATACATGGACACGTATCAGTATGTATGGACACTTACCAGTGTCCTCAGGAAGTCCCTCCATCACCCCGGTCTCTATTTCTTCACTTGTAAAAGGGACACTGGACTTAATAAAATTGTCTCCAGTTATAACTGGAACTCATCACTAAAGGTAAAAAAAAAAAAAAAGTGTTCCTTTAGCATTAAAATAAAAACATGTTGCATCAGAAACCCCTTTCTAATGTTTGCAAAAACAAAATGTATAAACTACATGGTATTTCTCAGCTCTGTGTTCAATATTTAAATAAGAAAGAAATTATTGTCCTTGGAGATGGCTGAAATCATTTGATCTCGTGTTCAATCTTCATCCCTGAGGAAGGCGAATCCAGCTGCTACAAGTCGGCATCTCAGCCTTCTGAGCCATAGTGGACACACGATTGAATTTTCTCACTCAGTTCATGGAATTCCTCTCCCCAACACTGGAGGCTGGATTGGGCTGAATTTAAAAAAACCCAGTGAAACAAAATGATAAAGCCTTTTAACAAGGAAAAGTCTGTGTTAAATACTTGCCAAGCAGTATTTATAACTTTAGCCTAGGCAAAACCTGTTCAAAGCATAAAATATCAGAGACTTTTTCATAAGTTTTGATGATTTCAAGGATCTTAAAATTCATATCTTAAGAATTTGACAAAAATGTTTTGTATATTTTCAAGTTATCATTAATCACTAGGATTTTCACTTACGTATCCAAAGCAAGCCCTCCACAAAAGGCCTCCTAAAGCCAAGTTAGAATACAGACACCACAAAATTATCTTTGTTTTGGAGCTGGCATTGTGGTGTAACAGGTTAAGCCTCTGCCTGTGACACTCATGTCCCGGCTGCTCCACTTCCGATCCAGCACCCTGCTGATGGCCTGGGAAAAGCAGCAGAAGGTGCTTGGGCCCCTACTACCCTTGTGATAGACGCAAAGGAAGCTCCTGACTTCTGTCTGACCTTACCCTGGTTGTTATGTATATCTGGAAAATGAACCAGTAGGTGGAAGATCTCTCTCTCACTCTCTGTAACTCTGATTTTAAAATAAATCAAAAAATGAATCTTGTACAAATTATCTTTTTCTTGAAGAATTCTATTTTCATTTATACATGTTCACTATCAAAAGACAAGTAAAGCACATAATGAAGAAAAAAGTAATTATATTATTACTATTTTTATCATCTTTTTTTTTCATGTTTTCATCCTGTAGAAACATATATGGATGGTCCACACTGAGAAATAAAACACATGTATACTTATTCAATAAAAGTCTTTGGATCAGGGCTGGTGCTGTGGCACAGCGGGTTAAAGCCCTGGCCTGAAGCACCAGCATCCCATATGGGCAACCGGTTCCTGTCCCGGCTGCTCCACTTCTGATCCAGCTCTCTGCTGTGGCCTGGGAAAGCAGTAGAAGATGGCCCAAGTCCTTTGGCCCCTGCACCCACATGGGAGACCTGGAGGAAGCTCCTGGCTCTTGGCTTCGGATCGGCGCAGCTCTGGCTGTTGCGGCCATCTGGGGAGTGAACCAATGGATGGAAGACCTCTCTGTCTCTACCTCTCTCTGTAATTCTGTCTTTGAAATAAATAAAATAAATCTTTTTAAAAAAATTTTTTAAAAACCCTTTGGATTATAACGGCCTTAACATTATATACCCTATCTTTTTTTTTTATATTTATACATATACACTTTTATTTCACTTACAATGAAAGACATTCAATTGAAAAAAAGATGGCACCATAGGATCGGAAAGAAGAGAAATGCACATTATATAAACTGATTCAAACTTGAACCAAATTTTGTAAGTGATAGATAAAATGATAATAGCTTTTGAATATTTAAATATTCAAAATATTCAAAATATACATAAAATGTAGGAGAAGTTACATGAAAATACTAAGCAGAACACTGATATATTTATATTCACATCAAGTAAAGTAGATTTTTAAGTCAAAGAGCCTTCTTAGAAATAAAGTAAATCTAATAGTGATAAACACCAACAATGTATACTAGCAATAAATCTGTATATCCCTATTAGTAGCTTCAGAATATATAAGGCAAAGACCATTGGAACTGAAGGTAAAAATAGACAAATTTATAAACATATGGTAGATTTTTAACATATTTGTGTCAATAATTAATAGAATAAATCAATAAAAACTATGAAAGATGTGAAATATTTGAAAAATGCAGTTGACAAAATTAATCTAATTGTCATAAAAAGAAACATACACTTAGCATAATTACAAATGCTGTTTTAGTAACAGAAACCACATGTCAGATCATAAAGCAAGTCTCATAATAAAAAGATATTTATTTTAAATAAAAAAATGATGTTTTTCTTGATTTCACTGTCCTTACGTATATATTTTAATATTGATAATAAGCATTCTAACACCCCTTGTTTATTAAATGTCTATTATGTAAGAAGCACCATAGTTAAGGCTTATGTGTATTTTTCCAGCATCTAACTTCAAGAGTTAAGATGATTTGCTGGAGTCACAGTCACCAGATATTGAAATTGGAATTCAAGTGTATGCCTATTTTCAAAGTTTACATTCTAAAGCAATCTCCATAATGTCTCCATTTTCTTAGTGACTCCATAATTTCCCACCATATAAGTCTAAGTATTTAAGTAATTTCCATTCTTGGAGATTTAGCTCATCTTCCAATTTTTTTATTTGCCTCATAATATTTTATAAACATTTTATGCATAAATTATTATATCCCTGACATTTCTCTAGAATGCATTTCTAAGCTAGGCATACATTTTGCAGTTCTTTATATAATTGCTAACCAATTTTCAATTGCAGCGATGGTTTTAGATTTCAGAATTCTGAATGATGCAACCCCTTTACCTGAAAACTCATGACTATTTATTAAGGTCAATAATTTTAAAAATTCACAGCTATTTTGATATTACACAAAACTACACAAGTAATTCTTAACTTTCACTGTTAAAGTCATGGATTTGTAGTCATAAATTAAAAGAAAAGATTTAACCAGCACACAAGAATTTGTCATTTTCCTTAGGAAATTTAGGTCTAGCCATTTATCATGGATGCATTAAGAGATTCTCTCACTAAGCATGAATGCAGAACATTTACCAGTAGCATTAATGTAATTCAGGAGGCTGTACTTAGAGGGAAAACTACTATCCAAACCAGACACAAACAACAATACAACATTCACAGATTGAAGGATCCACATGATCATACCACCAAGTAACTGGATATAACTGCTACTAACATACAAAATGTACCTGATTCAACAAAACTTCAAGAGTGTTCCTTAGCACAGCATGTGGTTTAAGCACTGGATATTTTTATAGATCACCTGTGTTACACCTTATTTCTAGTTCATGGTCAAAGTTTCTACTGGAAATGACTTCCATCATAAGCTATCCAAGATTGTAAGTCAACTTTGAATCTCAGTTCTTCAGTTAAAGAAAAAAAAGAGCCTAGTTTACAAACTTAAAATACAGTATTCTATTCCTTTTATTTTCAAAGAAAGATTGTAGACCTGCCACAGAAAAAAAAGTTCAACAAAAATGACTGAAGAATGATTCTCTCCATTGTTGGGACAATGGCTTCGTTATGTTTTGGTTCCTGCTGGCATCAGAGAATGAGAAGGTTCTGAAAACTTCTTGCAATAACCGTGATTCAAATTGAATTGACTTTGACTGCAAATCCACGAGAATAACAAAGGCATGTGAGGTGACTTCAGGATGGAGCCTGCCTGTTTCAGACCTGTCAGCTGGTTGTAATGACGGTGAGGCAGGAAACCCTTTCTCACAGCCTTGGCTGCAGGTATAAATCCTCCCATTACTGCCTATGCACAGTATGAGGATTATTTCTGACAGTTTATGGGAAAATGCAATTAAAAAACAAGTTTATTTTGGCAGAAAAAATATTTATTTTCATCTACTTGAAAGGCAGAGGAAACAGAGAGAGACAGAGAGACATGAACACTCGCTCTCGCATCCACTGATTGACTCCCTAAATGCCCACAATAGCCAGATCTGGTCCAGGTTAAAGCCAGAAGCCAGGTCTCTCACATGGGTGGCAGGAGCCCAAATACTTGGGCCATCAACCACACCCTTCCCAGGTGCCTTAGCAGGAAGCTGGATTAAAAACAGAGTAGCCAAGACTTTGATACAGAGTTTTCAAGGAAGAAAAACCCAAATTGAACAGCTGCATGTAGAAGGAATGTGAGGGGTCAGATCAATCGCAGAGTCCTTTTCTTAGACGTCAAGCCTTAACAGACGTGAAAGCATTTGCAATTACTCCAGCAATAAATTTCACCATCTCCAAAGCAGCATTGATATTCCTTCTTACTTTGTCACAATTCCTTTTTCCTAGGCCCAACTCTTTTTTTTTAATATTTATTTATTTATTTGAAAGGCAGAGTTACAGAGAGGCAGAGGCAGAGAGAGAGAGAGAGAGAGAGAGAGAGAGAGAGAGTCTTCCATCTGCTGGTTCACTCCCCAGATGGCCACAAGGGTCAGAGCTGCACCAATCCGAAGCCAGGAGCTAAGAGCTTCTTCCAGGTCTCCCACACAGGTGCAGGGGCCCAAGGACTTGGGCCATCTTCTACTGTTTCCCAGGCCATAGCAGAGAGAGGGATAGGAAATGGAGCAACCTGGACTCGAACCAGCACCCACCGGGAAGCCGGCACTGCAGGTGGTGGCCTTACCCTCTATGCCACAGCACCAGCCCCAGGCCTAATTTATAACTTCAGAAGTTCTTTCCATTTAAAGAACAGGTCTTCAAAGAAGGAGGTACCTTTCTCTGAAGGGAGGAGAGAACCTCCACTTTGACTATGACCTTGTCTAAACAAGATAAGAGTCGGAGAACTCAAGGGGCTTCTATAGCCTTGGAAACTCATGACTGGTGCATAGGGAGATTACTGATGCCATAAACAGGAGTGTCAATTGGTAAAGTCAACAACAGGAGTCACTGTGCACTTACTCCTCATGTAGGATCTCTGTCCTTAATGTGCTGTACATTGAGGCTTAATGCTATAACGAGTACTCAAACAGTATATTTCACTTTGTGTTTCTATGGGGGTGCAAACTGTTGAAATCTTTACTTAATGTGTACTAAACTGATCTTCTGTTAAAAAAAAAAAAAAGAAGAAATTAGCAATTCCCAACTTGACTCTCACTGGGATTAAACATGACAATAGGTCTGATCTGATTTCATCATCATTTAAAAAATCATCTATTATTTTTCATTTTATGTTTCTGTGTGGGAGCAAACTGTTGAAATCTTTACTTAATGTGTGCTAAACTGATCTTCTGTATATAAAGAGAATCGAAAATGAATCTTGATGTGAATGGAAGGGGAGAGGGAGTGGGAAAGTGGAGGGTTGCGGGTGGGAGGGACGTTATAGGGGGGAAGCCATTGTAATCCAGAAGCCGTACTTTGGAAATTTATATTCATTAAATAAAAGTTAAAAAAAAAGTTCTTTCCATTTAAAAAAGGTCTAGTTCCATTTAATCTGTTGCTTTCTTATTGATGTTGCTTAGTTGACTAAAGGCATTTAGAATTTCCGTGTTATGAAATGAGAGTAGTAATGTCGTATTTCATAAGGTCATTTTCACACTTTGCACATTGAATTTTGCTCAAGCAATAGATAACTATCTTGTTTTCGCATCTGGGTCTCTGGTAATTATCATAAAAATGTAACTCTGCTTTAAATTAATAATTGATCCAACAATTGGAGAAATAGGAAATCATTTTATTTAATTATATCCTCTCAAGAAGACTGATGTGAGGAAATTGTAAAGTATGCTTCATAGTTCAGGAAAGTCTAAGTTTCCTTAAACGTCATCCATTGGCTTGCTGCTGGGGTTGGTACATTGGATAAGGAATCTTTCATTTTCTTCGAATCAAGCACTCTGTTGTCAGCAAGTCACTGAGATTTGAGACTGAGTACCTACATCTAATCTTTCCATGTCTGTCAAATAATCAGAGTAGTTAAATCATAAATAACTAGTCATTATGGTTAAATTGAGTTTCTAAATGGCTTGCTCCACTGTATACCTCCAATGCTTCTGCATATTTAAGTAAGTTTGATTATGTCTTGGGACACTTCCACCTAATATACGCAAGTTTATTATTCCACATGAAACCCTTTTCTAGAAAATTCCAGGAGGGAAAGAACTGGATGTTTAGCTCCTTAAAATCTGATGCAAATTCACATTAACTGTAAAAAAAATAGCACTTTGCTTTTTTCCAAGGATTATACTGAAGTATTTTAGTAATGTCTTCATATTGTCACAAGGGACAGAGAAAGTGAAGCGGAAAGCTTTCGTTATTTATTTGAACAATATGGCCCATATTCACTGAATTCTCAAAAGCAGCACTGCCCTCTGGAACAACCTGTCCCAACACACACTGAATGCTCTCGTCTCACCAGCCAGAGCCTGAACACAGGTGATTTATTTCACTTAAGTAATCAACCAACTCACTGTTTCCATGTGGGCCTTACCAGATCCCTGCTTCCCATCAGGAAATCTAGAGCAGAATGGAAGAGTAAAACCCGTGTTCCCTGCAGAACAAGGCAGCCTGCATCCAACAGAGGAAAGAAGGGAGGACAGAAAGCAAAGCAAAGAAAGGAAGGAAGAAAATGTGACCATGACTCAGTTCTATCTAGCAACAGAAAGCAAGCAAAGGCCACAAGATCCATACCCAGGGTCAGGGAGCGTTTCAAGGACATGCTGTCTGAGGAACTGAAGTAAAGAATGCGTGCTGAAGAATTAACAGCACTCATACAGCTGTCTGTTTCTTTCTCTTTTTTAAAGATTTCTTTCAAAAGGCAGAGTTACTGTAGAGGGAGGAGAGAGAGAGAGAAGAGAGATCTTCCATCCACTGGTTCACTTCCCAGTGGCTACAACAGCCAGGGCTGTGCCAGGCTGGAACTAGGAGCCAGGAGCTTCATCCAGGTCTCCCAGATGAGTGGCCGGGGTCCAAATAGATGAGCCATCACCTGCAGCTTTTCCCAGGCCATTAGCAGAATCAAAAGTGGAACAATCAGGACGTGAACCGGCACCCATATGGGACACCAGCATCCCAGGTGGCAGCTTTACCTGCTCTGCCACAATACCTGACAGCCCCAGCTTTCTGTGTCTTGTTCTGCCTCTGATGACACAATTTCTGACGATAAACGCTGTCTTACAGAGAGTTAAACGTTGCATACCCGACTCCCATTTCAGACACATTGCAGAAAGGTGAGTCAGAAAGGCATCACCCATTGTCTAATCCTGTGCTGCCTAAATCTCAAACACAGAGAAACCAGGCTGTGATGAAAACAGCACCATGTGCAGAGTGCGAGTGCTTACTCAGCCTCTCCAAGCTGGGAGTGCCCTGGTGGAAAACAAGGCTCTGTGGTCCTAGCTCCCTTTGCCCCATTTCTAGGTTTTTCATACCCCCGTGACCTTTCCCATCACAAGGACCTATAAATAGCCCATATAATTATCACTATAGGAATCCCAATGAGTGTAGCAAATGTGTTTCCCAGCCCCCACTTCTCCCAGAGTTTGGTAGTTAACTTGCCACCATCACATCTTCCGCAAGTGAATCTCCCATCTGTGAATCATTGAGTATCCTCCTATAATCAGGACACATATCTCAAACAGACGAGCTTGTTTCCTAACTTGCTATTTTTTTTTTGGCACAGATACCTGGAAAAAATTACATAGTTATCATACAATATCCCATATTTTCATGAAGTAAAGGTGACGACCCTCAAAGCTACCAGTGATGCTGTATCATAAGCTCCGTTAGTGCCTTTTCATGATTTCTGAAAACCACAGAATTGTTCCCCTCCAGACTAGGTGTATTTAGCTTTCATCCTAGAAGTAAACTCCTGTTTGTTCAAAATCTTGCATATGCTTTTATTCATCCATTTGTTTCCACATTCATTTAAAACACACACTGTTTTAGGATTACCAGGTACTTAATAAATGCTGGAATAAATACATAAATAGGGCAACAGGTCCTTTGCCTCGTTAGCTGCTAAATCTCCACCCTGGAAATGCAGACCTAATTTTGTATGAGCAAGTCTAGTTGTGGTAAATGCTATAAGGAAAATGTTCCATGTGCTTTGAAAACAAACGTTAAGGAGTTAGAGAGCCCTGAGGCTTACAGACTAAGGAGGGAATTTAACTCTCATTTATTTAGATAAGAAGTCAAAGAAGAAGTATAGCGGTTCTATAGGCTAGCGCTCAGAATTAACTCCACGATTTATAGGGCATAGTAGAAAATGAAGATCATGGAACTATAAGTTCCCCTAAACCAGAGACATGTGTGACTACCCATGTCTAGCCCTGGTGCCTGAGAAGCATTTGAGTGTTGACATTCAGTAAGCTAGTGATCATTCAAGCCTGGAGTGCAACAGAAATGACTTGTTACATTGACAAATCAAAGATGGCTACACACTGTCAGTCTAACAGTCAATAAATAGTTCATCTCCTGCTGTAAATGTTTACTGGCCCTGTGCTAGCTTAACTGATAAAATGAAAGTGGCAACATGTAAGGTGTAGGTTGGCCATTAAGAGTATTGTTCCCTCTCTCTTGAGATGCTCATTCTGAGGACACTTCCCCCAGGAATCCAGAGACAAAGTGGATGTCAACTCCAGGTTGACAGTCATAGCTGTCCTAGGCAGCAGGCAACATCTAGTGCCAGCAGTAGGTGTGAACCATCTCAAATGTTCCCAGGCAGTTGGGCAGAAGAACCACCCTGCTGAACCTAATTGACCCACAGAATGAGGAGAAAAAAAAAATGATTGCTGGGTTAGGCAACTAATTATACCGTGATCACACAGCAAAAGATAATCAAAGTAGAAATTAGTAATTTTTTAAAAATATTTATTTATTTATTTATTTATTCAAAAGGGAGAGTTGCAGAGAATGAGAGAGAGAGAGAGAGATCTTCCATCCACTGGTCCACTCACCAAATGACCTCAAGAGCTACAGCTGGTTGTGGTGCAATTGCTTAAGCTGCCACTTGCCACGCTAGTTCAAGTCACGCTGCTCCACTTTCTATCCAGATGCCTGCTAGTGTGCTTAGGAAAGCAGTTGAAGATGAAACAAGTACTGGACCCCTTAACACCCATGTGGGAGACCCTGATTGGGTTCTAGCCTCCTGGCTTTCTTGCCTAGCCCAGGCTATTTGCCATTTGCAAAGTGAACCAGTGAATCAAGATCTCTTTCTCTCTGCCACTCTGTCTTTTAAATAAATGAAATCTCTTTTTAAAATATTTGTTTATTTACTTGAGAGGCAGCATTACAGACAGAGAGAGGGAGAGACAGAGAGAAAGGTCTTCCATCTGTTGGCTCACTCCCCAATTGGCCACAATGGCCAGAGCTGAGCCATTGAGTCTCAAGTTTCCCACATGGGTGTAGTGTCCCAAGGACTTGGGCCATATCAGCTGCTTTCCCAGATGCATTATTAGGGAAATGGATCAGAAGTGGATCAGCCAGGACTCAAACCAGCACCCCAGATGGTAGCTTTACCTGCTACACCACAGTATCACCCCCAAGTAAAGAAAAGCTTCAAATATTGATATTAGTGTTGAGCCCTGAAAGCTAGAGGAAGACAGAAGAGCCTGAAAGGGATGGCTTGTGAAAACTGGAAGTATAAGCAGAAAAAAAATATATTATTTGAAGCTAGGAAGAGAGATTGGGTTTCCAGTGGAGACATGGGAAATAGGAAATGGGCCAAATGAATCTGTGTATTTTACTGAGTAGCTTAGCAGTGCCAACTGGTTTATCTGGATAAAATGACATACATATAGAGAGAAGGATTAAAGTGAAAGAATTTTCACCCTTTAAAAATAATCTAGGGGAGGGCGTTGGGCACCATGGTTAAGTCACTATCTAGCACACCTTCATCCCACATTTGAGTGCTCCATTCAAGTTCTGGCTACCCCCAATCTTGTTTCCCTAGTTCAGGCCCTGGGAGGCAGCAGATGATGTCTCAAGTACTTAGGTCCCTGCCACCCAGGTGGGAGACCTGGATGAAGTTCCTGGCTCCTGGCTTCAGTCTGGCCCAACCCTATCTGGGGAATGAATTATAGGATGGAAGAGGTGTGTGTGTGTGTGTGTGTGTGTGTGTGTGTGTCTTACCCTTTCTGTGTGTGTGTGTCTCTCTCTTACCCTTTCAAATAAAGTAAAAATAAATAAATAATTTTAACAGAAGACTCCCAAAAAGAAATTACTTTCTCATTCCTAATCTCACCCCCAGCAAAGACTCTCGAAATAAGAAATGACCTCAGGACAAAGATCAAATCCAAGACTAAGCATGCAGTATCACAGTCTATACCACAGAAAAGTGTATGGGGTCACAATAGCACTTGTTAAAAATGCAGACAGTCTTAGCGTTCAAGTGGCCTCTTTGGAACTTCCTCCTCGCAAGGCTTCCAGCTCTCACTCTAAGGTGGGAGCAGGGTTAGTTTTGTCGTTGAGAATGCACTGCATTTTGATCCTGCAGAAGTCTGATTTCTGCAGGGATACACTCTGCCAGCTTTGCCTCGAAGGAACAGAACTGGTTTAGAAGAAAGAGGTTTTTGAAATCCTCCATTTCCAAAAGGCTGCAATCTGAGAAAGTCATTCGGCTCCACATGGGGTATTTCCTAGGGAAAAGGGTGTTCCACAGGGGAGAGCCAGATGTGCAGATGAGAAAGCTGTGTGGCTCAGAGTCAATCCAAGAAGCCTAGAAGGACCTCCATTCAAGGTTGGCTTATGCTAACCTAAATTTCAGGATTTCTATGGACCAGGGCCTGCTTGTCTTCTAGTTCCCAAGTAGATGTGTCTGTCAAACTCCTCTGTCCCATCGTACTGTAGTAAATTTTGTGTGTGAGGTCAGATCACCTGTCCTCTAGTCTTAGATTCTCATAGCAAGGTGCCTCAGGATCACCTGTCCCTGATCTGGGGAATGAGATGCTGGACTTTGAGCCCAGTGTGCTGATGGGACGTAACATGGCGAGTCATTATAGGTGTAATGATATTCTACACATAGGACGGATTTAAATAATTCATGGCTGAGGGATCATGGAGGTTGTTTAAGACTAAGAAAAGTTTTTAATTGTTCTAACCATCAGCCTGTGGAGTTTGTCTTCCCTCGCTCTAGAATCCAGATTGGCCCTGAGACTGTTTAACAAACAGAATGCAGCAGAAGTGACAGCGTGACAGCCACAGACATGCTCTGTAAGGGGACACACAGCAGCTCTCTCCCTTCTATAAACTTCTCGTTCTCAGAACACGTCTTCCTGGAACTCAGCCACCTGTACCATGGGAGACCCAAGCCACATGTATGGGACACATGTTGAGGCTCTGGTCGACAATCTCAGCTGAACCCCTTGCCACTCAGCAGCATGGACTGCCAACATGTCAATGGTCCTCTCGGCTCCCCCAGGGCGAGTACTGAGCCAACACCAGTTTTATGTGAGGTAAGAAAGCAGCCAGCTCTGTTCAGCCAATGCACGACTAGTGAGAGACCATAAAATAATTGTTGTTTTAACTCAGCCGATTTTGAAGTGGTTTGTTATGCACTGACAGATAACTGAGTCGGAGCCTTCTGGGTAATGAGAATGAATGTTTGTGACATGAAAGATAAAAAGGCTTAGAATAAAATCTTGAGAATGCCAAAATGGCCAGTCAGAGGAACAGTCTTTCAAGTATGTTCATGAAGTTAGAGGGAAATCCCAGAGATTGTTCCTGACATGAGTGTTAATGAGAGATCAAATAAGATGATTGCTGATAATTGCTGGTTAGGAACACAGAAATTAAAGATGGCCTTATCAAAAACGGATTTCTGAATTAATAAGAAAGAAGCCAGATTAGAGTTAGAGGTAGTTGGAAGATGAAAGGAAATGAGACATTGATTCCCTTGAAAAGCCAGGAAAGTTGACATGCAATTCAATCTGTGTGTGTGTGTGTGTGTGTGTGAGAGAGAGAGAGAGAGAGAGAGAGAGAGATTTTAAAAGATCGAAATTACTTTTAAATGATGGTGAGAAGAACAGAGATATGAAAGTCAGGGTAGGAGAAAAATATGAGTAATATTTTACCCTTTCCAGAAAGATCCTCAAACCACAAGACATCCATTTAGGTGCTATCTATATCCATTGTCCAAACACACTGTAACCTCAAAAGAACATTTGCTATAAAGCAGACTTTGTAATAACTTGGCCGTATCACCGATCCAAAGGAAATTATTTACTGACCTATCAAAATGGCCTTGTTAAAATGCATGTAATGGAATCTATAGTAGAAATTTAACCTTGCAACTTTAATCCTAAACAAAAAAATCAATCTCATTTTTTATATTTTCAGTTGCTCCCTGCAAAATTAAACAGTGAAATTTACCTTTTGGGTAACCGTCCTGTATTTTGGAAACTATTATGTAATACACAGAAGTATGAAAATATCTACTTACTGATGCGAAGGTCAATGTACAGAGTTTTGTTGGCAAGCCTCTGAGCACTGCATTCGTTCTGAGGGAACTTAGACGAGGCCTGCTCATTGGTGATCGTCCAGACATGCGGGAGTGCCTTCTGGGAGCGAGTGGCTTGCAGCCCAGGTTCTCTTTGTGTGTCTCCAACAAGTGAAAACATGTGTGATAGAAGGTATTGTTACGTTCACTGAAGATCAAGGGGTAGCAAAGAAACATGGCACCAAAACAGTAAGTAAGGGGGAGAAGGCGTCTAGGCAAGTGACTGGGAATCGTGTCCTGGTGCTGGTTGCAGAGGAGAGCTCCCAAGAATGCGCACCTGACATGTTTGACACAGATGGCCACAGGAGCCACGACACCACCAGGAAGACAATGTGCAGTGTACAGAAAACTTCACAGAAAAAAGATTCATTCTACCTTGTTCCATAAAATTCCCTTAGACCTAAGAAAATCATGTGCTTGGCCTTGGGTGCATCACGCCACCATCAACATGCTGGACCTTGGCCACTGGCCAGAACTTCTTTTCTCTATATATTCCCTCTCCTGGTCGGACTTCCTAATATCCACTTGCTTAGAATTTTCTTTACTGATCCATTATTTAACTTAATCTATTAGGGGAAAAAATGGTGAAATAGGGAATTTTCTTCCCATTTCCAGAATTAGGAACTTTCAATTTTCAGGAAACCATGAACAATAGTGTCAGTAAGATTCTAGGACCAGTCGCTAACAGTATCTAAAGCAATTTTTGCTCAGAGGCCAAGACTAAAGCCAGAGCAGACGTTTTTTAATGTATAAACAACACTTGCTCATTGCCACTGGCTGCCATTGAAGAAAAGTAAACAAAAGGAAACAGTGACAAAATATGCAGTTCTCTCAGGCAATGAAATATCCATTCATTGATTTCCAGCCCAAGCAGACCAAATCACCAAGTTCCCAAGAGCTCAGTAAGCTTCCAAGATGTCTCTGTGCTGGCTCAATGTCTACCAATGACCACACTCCTTAAGAACGCTCATGATTTCAGCAGTAAGTGAAAGTGAGCTCGAAGTCACAATGGGGACATAAAAAGTCAGGAGCCAGAGATAATACTTGAACACTTCCCACCAAGTGCTAAAAGATTTCAGTTTTGCACCCTAACTGTCAACACCAATCAAACACAACAGCAATACTAATTGGTGCTCTTGGGCAGACTTTCCACCAAATATTCAAATTTTCATGATGCCAATCGCAATCTCCCCAAATTTAAATGAAACTAATCCATTCTGAAATGAAGTGGCTGTATCCTGGGACAGCAGTGCTCCGCCAGGAAAAATTTTGCTCTGCGAGGGCCATTGGACAATATCTGAAGACATTGTTGTTTGTTGTAGTTGGAGGAGGGGTGCTGTTGCCTCATGGGTGAAGGCCAGGATGTACTCAACACAAGCACTCGAGAAATTCCCAAAGGCACCAGATTCGAGAAACTCTGATGGGAGTTAGCATCCAGCCCAGTTTCCCTGTATCTAGGAAGGTTTGTAATGGTGGCAATTCACAGGTCAGTGTGTAGGAAGAAGTGTGTCCTCTAATTCATCATGATTTTCAGGCAAGGAAGAGAACTTCCTCTGCCCTACACGAAGACAAGCGTCGGCCAGAGATACTTTAAGCAAAAAGGAAGTGTCTAAGGCACTAGAATCTTTGCATTACTTGATCTTTTTTAATAAAGTTGGAATTTTGGAATGCTTTAAAATATCAGTAACCTTTCCAATATTCTGAGTTTAAAATAAATGTTCTGGCATGTATTGAGCATTTACTTTTAACATGCACAAACCAAATAAGATTCTGAAGTACTTCCAGCAAAGTGACTCCAGATCTCTATAAATGACCCCAACATTACAATGATAGTCTAAAGTATCAGGCTAAAGGAAATCAGTAATGAAGATCAAAGTAAATGATGCCAATTGAAATTCAATCAGTTAAATCTTGCTAATTGATACTTCCATTAATTCTATTTTTGCAACCACTCAGACTTTATTTTGAGACCAGAGGTCTCAGAAAAGGAGAAAAAGTTGCAGAAATTTTTCTTATTGTTTTTGGGTCAAAGATTTCAAATAACACAGTGAGAACCAGCAAACTTAGAGGCAGGGTGAAGCAAACTTGGTGCCAGGGAGCTTAGGTAAAAAGTGGCCAAAGTGAAGACTGGCCCCACTGCTGAAGAGGAGGAATGTCTTCCCTCACCACATCTCTCTCATTTTCTGCCTTTTCATTGGAAGGGAGAGGCCATCCTGGCGTCGTGGGAGCAGCAGGTGTGACCTAAGTTGTTCTATCACATGTGGACATCACCCTGAGCAATCCACGTAGTTGGCTCAGGGTGAATCCATGGGGCTGGGGTAGCACAAAAATGATCAGAACACAAAATTTCATTTTACAATTCTTTACTGCATAGAACAATTTGGAGGAATTTATCAGAAAACCATTATTAGCATTTAATTTCTTCTGAAGTCCTTTTCTGCAATTTTATATTAAAACAAAAGCACTCCATAACATTTTACACATTGTTCTTTGAGCAGCGGTCAGAATCTCAAGTTGAATTAATTCAGTAGTACTTCTGGTAGCAAATTCTTATTTACACGGGCAGGGTAAGACTTAAAGCAGGAGAATGAGTGGGCACAGAAGTTCTTGCTAAAGTGGATTTCTTAGAACACTATCTTCTTAAGCTGTTCCACGGGAAGAAATAATGGGTTCGAGGTTTGAAGAAGTTGGGAACATCCTGCCTGCTGTGGCTCCAGGGTATTCCCTGCAGGGGCTCATGTCCAGGCCCAGCGAGATCTGCCACAGCAGTGAACACACCGCGGCACTGGTGTTCTGAGTAAAACTTGGGAAATGATGTCTAGAGCATGAAGAGTGTTGTTGGGTATATTGGGTTTTTGTTGTTGTTGTTGTTTGTGTGTGTGTTTCTGTGTAACAAACCATACAAGGAGCTTCAAGAAGCTCGTGGAAATTTAAGCTAAAAGAGAAGTTTATTTTAACGCTAAAACTTCTTGAAAGCTACACACAGTCTTTTCATAACCCATATTTTCCTTGAACTTTATGAAGCTCCCCCACGTTATCCCACAGTGTGCCTGGGTCAGGAGTTCAGGGACGGCTTAGCTTAGCTGGGTTTGCTGCTCAGGATTTCTAAGCTGAAATCATGAATGAGCTCAGTGTGGACCGGGGCTCTGGTCCCATTAGAAGTTCAGGATGGAGCTCAACGGATGTTGGCTCGATTCGCGTCCTTGCAGCTGTAGCACACACAATGCTGTGCTTCCTCGGAGCCAGCAGAAGCGTCTCTGTAACTTCAGATCTCTTGCTAGTAGATCTCGCAAAAAGACTCACCTGATTAGATCTGGCCCACCCAAAATAGTCCTTCCTAGTTAACTCCAATCAGCTGATTATTAACCTTAATGACATAGGCAAAACCCCTCTACCTTTGTTTCATAACACAATCAAACTCCTGGAATAATACCTGTGATAGTCACAAGTTCCATTTGTATTCAAGGTCAGGAGGTTACCAGGTGAAGTGAACCATGGGGCCATTGGGGCCATCAGCCACCATACTGGGGAATGTTTGGAGCAAGACTATAAACAGTAGAAAGTACAGAGGGAAGGACAGATTATAAAAGCACCTAGACCCACAGTCTATTTCCCGCAGGCCTACGCATGCCACAGGAGGAACAACCACCAAGTCACTGCCTTCTTCAGATGGTTTCACCTAAAAGTCTAGTTTTCCTAAGACCAGTGGTGAAATAGAGCACACATCTGCTCAGACATCTACGGCAGAAACTTCTCAGCCAGGCCTGAAGGGAACACACAAGAAAGCAGTCAGCATTTCTGGTACCTGTTCAGAATTCCTGGGATAATGTTATTCTGGTATTTCATTCTTACCAACATGTAAGTGCGTTAGTACAACACAAAGGAGTAAAGCTAATACCGTGTCCTACATTACAGCTCCGCCCTGTGATGGAAAAAGTCATGCTTTTATTAAGAGTTGGAAACAGATAAACAGGCATCAACCACCCATAACATAAGTAAAAAGGCTTGGTAAAATTTATCAGAATTAATTCCTAGTGGCTAGTATCTAGATTGCCAAAGTTATACTGCACTAAAATTTATCTTCACTGAAAGTTTGCAAAATTTTTCTGATTTCCATTTAGAATGGTTTCTATCATCTTGGCATTTATTAAATAATTAAGTAATTTCTTTAACTTTGTATCTAAACTTAAGAAAATAAGAGAAGGCAATAAAAATAAAGGAGATGATAAAATAGCATTTTTATTAAAATTATCTTAAGTTAATTAATATTAAATTCAGGAAACATAGACCGAAGTCTGTGACTGCCTTTATTGTGGTATTAAATTGTACCTAATATACTTTTTAACCAAAAGGAGAGTCTCATTCCTGTATTTACAATGCTGGTTTTTAGCCTATTGATTTGAAAAAATATCTTTGCTTCTCTTTTCAACAGGAAGTATGAGATCACTGACAATGCTTTAGCGTGTAAGTCTTCATAGAGCACTATTCTTTGTAGCAGTTATACACTGTACATATTGCATAGTGTAAATTATTTATATTTCAGAGGAAAGAGTTAGCTAGGTGATTTACGTACTAGTGGTAAAATCATTGCCCGCAGAACTAGCTCTGCACAAAAAAGAATTGAAGCTCACTTCTGAATATTTATAGATCATTGTAACATTAGGGTAAGAACCCTCATTTTGGAAAAGTAACAGTGAAATTTAAAAAAAATGTTACTTTTGGAGAAATGGCATAAGAAATCCAAGTTTCTGATTCCACCAGCTTGGGATACCATGAGGTCAAAAGCTCCAGTTTCCAGGGCTGGCACTGTGGCGTAGCGGGTAAAACTTCTGCCTACAATGCTGGCATCCCACATGGGTGACGGTTCGAGTCCTGGCTGCTCCACTTCCCATCCAGCTCCCTGCTATAG
This sequence comes from Oryctolagus cuniculus, assembly GCF_964237555.1. NCBI lineage: Eukaryota > Metazoa > Chordata > Mammalia > Lagomorpha > Leporidae > Oryctolagus > Oryctolagus cuniculus. The sequence goes on from NC_091447.1 coordinate 5,181,342, forward strand.
CCTGGAAAAGCAGTGGAAGATGGCCCAGGTCCTTGGGCCTCTGCTCCCATGTGGGATACCAGGAAGAGGCTCCTGGCTACTGGCTTTGGATCGGTGCAACTCCAGTCATTGCGGCCCATTGGGGAGTGAACCAGCAGATGCAAGACCTTTCTCTCTCTCTGCCTCTCCTTCTCTGTGTAACTTTGACTTTCAAATAAATAAATCTTTAAAAAAAATCTGCAGTTTCCCATGGAGCCAGAGCCAGTTCCTGGTGGTTGGAGGCAGGCAAGCACTGAGTCTGACTTAGGCACGCAACAGTGGTGCCCTTAGCACATACACATAACCCCGTGAAAAAGGTCAATCAGATGTGCATAGTGACTTAGCCTGCAACGCCTGGGATGGCTGACCAACTCAGTTCATCTCTCCTCGTGCAGATCCACAATGTCTCAATTCTTCATCATCCAGTCTTTCGTGCATTAAAAAAAAAAAAATGGCCAATAAAATGTCAGCCAAGAAACACACTGTTCATGCCTTTCAGGTTTCCTTTAAACCTACTGCACTTAGGCCAGAGCAAAATCAATTTTTCATGACTATCTACCCTGGTAGATTGCACCTCAAGCCAGTTCAGGTCCCCAGAGAATTTTTAAAAAGAGATTTATCAAGTAACAAGTAACACCTCAGGAAAAAGAAACAGGGTTTTTAATTGCCTTGTGTGCTCCATAATTGAAGGCAGGCACCTCCTTGAGGCACTGGCTGCCAGGAGGAGTGAGACTCCACTTGGCCCTGCCTAATTAATCCTGTGATACAAACCTTCTGGCTTCAATTTTCACATTTCTGTCTCTTTTTAGAGGTGATAATAAAACTAAAAATTTATGTTGGTTACTGTATGAGGATAACTGTGCCAGCGGAACACAAATAAAACCATATGGGCTAAAGAGACCTTGTCTCCACTTTCCTGGTTTCCCTGTGGGATGAGGCCCAGGGGCGAGCTTTGTGCTAACAAGAAAAGGTAGGGCCAACTCAGCGAGCCGGGTGGAAGTGCAGGTCAACCCCATCTCAGGCGTGTGCTCTGCGAAGATGACTCATTGAAACATATGCCTTTTTTATTGACAAAAAAAAAAAAAAAAAGCTCAAAATAGAATCATGCACTTTGGAAGCTCTGTGGCTCGGTGACTACATAGCACACAACTGCACTGGAGCTTTTAATGAGAGACAAATTGGGCAGGTTAGCTTTTAAAGAGGCCATCGGAGTGACAAGGGCAGGGTCTGTTATCTTAATAGCTTGCAGATCGAGACGTGTGTAATATCTCCTTTGGAACATCATCTGAGACGCCAGCCATGTCCGCATCCTGGGTGGAGCTCTGATGTAGGCTGCATCCCACACGCTGAATTGGCTCCACGGTTGACCCAGGCCAAAATGGTTTTGTTTTAATGGAGAACCTTGATTTGTAGTCTGACAGTATTATTAAGCGTCTTGTGGAATAATACTTGTACAAAGAGCAATGTTGGAGATATCCCATCAATTACACATGCTCAGTTCTACAGCAAAACCTCTGTCTACCAAAGCCTATGGATTTGCCCTGTTATAAATTAGGAGACATGGCATTTGTGTTAATTAAAACATATTCTGAGAATACTAAAAGCATGCCATCATAGATAACATTTTGAGCAGGTTTTTTTACATAGTATCTAATAATCTTCCAGCTTGAAATATCAATAGCATGGTATAATCAGAGATCTGAATAAAAAACCCGAAAGGTACATAGTACCACACTGTTCATCTATAACGCATACATTTAGAGAAAACAGAAATGGCTAACGACAATTATTTTCTCTGTGTTTGAGACTTTCACGAGTTGTACCCCTTTCTTAAACTTTATGCTTTTTAAATCTGTGCTGTTTATTTTGAGTAGCTTCCACTCTTGCTGCTGAATTTTTAAAAATATGGGAGCCATCTGCTGGTCAACAATTAAATTTTTTCTTACAAATAAAATGTTTTTGTGCCTATTACAAAATAAAGTGTGGTTTTATTTTAAAAGTGTAGAAATTTTTCTTCTCCAGAAAGTGTGTCTTTTTAACAATGAGGCGGTCTACTCCCAGAGGCTTGATAGACTCTAGGCTAGATAGACTCTCAACATGAAACTAAGTTACTGTGTTTTCACTGTACACTCCAATCACTCCCTACAAGTACCAACTGGATCATTTTTCCACACATTCCATGTTTTTCATTCTTTAAATCACACAAGGAGGTGAGGAAAAACGCAAACACGTTCTTAAAAGCTTTATCATGTAGCACATGTGCTTTGATACTTTTGCAAATAAAGCAAGTGATTTTTTTCATAGAATATTCTTCATCAAGTTAATGTTTTTGGAGCTAGGTTCGGGATTCTAAAAATATACACAGATACGGTATAACATTGAAAAAGGAACGATCAAAATGCAAATAGTATAATGGTCCATGTTCTGGCCAGTGATGTGTGAATCATCAAACCCAAACTGACATTAATAGCAATTGTTGAAATTTTACATGCCTTGTCCGTGAAGTTTTAAAATAAACTGTTTGTGCAGCAAACGAGTATACTGGATATGTGTATGTGCATATGCACACGTGTATATTAGTGTAGTCTGTTGTGAATGTGGCACTATATGGCAATGTCACTCTAATCTCGATCTTGTCATTTGAGTGTTGCTTGCAGTGCCAATGTTGTGAACATTTTGTTGTCATTAAACTCGGATATTTGCTTTTACTGTTGGCTAATATGCAGTGAGTATTTGCTCCATGTCAGGTGCTTGACTAAGAGCTTTTAGAAGTGATTCCATTGAGTCCATGCAAAACATTGCCACTCGGGTACTATTATTGGCCCACGCAACTCATGAGGCATAGGCGGCTCAGAGAACTTATGGAATGTCAATAACAGTGCGTGCCCTTAGCTTGACCTCAGTTCTGACTCCCCCTTCGTGACTTTTATCCATCATCCAAATCCAAAATGACAGCCAGACACTCTAATGACTTGTAGTCTTACTGCTTTTTCAACAATGTAGCCGTAAGCTCAAAAGTGGCAGGTAAGGCACCAACTTTATATGCCACATCTGTAACTTAGTTGTCAAGTGATGAGGGAAGCAACTGGATAGAAAGAAATCCAATGTCCGCGTGTGTGCTTGCCGCCTGTCTTTGCTCCATCAGACACCCCTTCTTCTTCCTCTTCTGGAACAAGTCCTTATCTTTCCACCCAGGTTCAGCTCTTGCCCTGCTCCAGCTCTGGAGTCCATGGGTGGGATTGCAATCACAGCACCTGGAGATTAGGCAGGTAGCCCTGGACACAGGGACCTGTCAAGAAAGGAACAGGAGACCCAGGTCAGGGCAAGCAGAAGTATTCCCTGGGACTTTTCACTTTTCATCTGTAGAGAGGGATGGTGCGAGCTCTTGGCTGCCAAATCTTCTGTGTCAGATCCTTAAGCTGAGATGATACAGGCACAAAGCTGTCCTCTTCCCCAGAGCCCTTTGCCAGAACTGTCCACACACTGCTCAGTGCTTGGGAGAACAGAAGACACTCATGGCAACAGGAAATGAGAACTGGAGAGGAGCAGAAAGCCCGGAGACTTTGACTTGATCCTGTTGCCTGTTCCGTCCCTACAGCTCAGAGTAGGGCTGCTCCTCCAGAACTTTCTGCTGTGTCTGATCAACCCAAAAGTTCCTCCCAGTAAGTTCATTGCTTGTTCAGCTTGGGTTTTGCTGTTGTTTTGCCTTGAGCTAGTTTGAGTTGGGTTTCTGTCGTTTGCACACAAGAGGCCATTAGATCATACAATCACAAAATACTCGGTTCCTGTATGGCAGAGAACAGAGATAATCAGTGTTAGCCAATAGTGTCTTTCGGGTGTGTTTTAAAATAAACAGTTTCCCTAGGAAAAGAGCCAGTGTGACTGCATATGGCAGGGAAGTGTGACAAAGCACCAGACTGGGTTCGGCAAACACAGGGATAAGCCAGTTTCCAAAAGCTCCACAGTTGTAATCCCCACTGGCGTGCAACTTGTGTTTTTATCTCACCCTTCCATGTGTAAAACTGGACTCGAAATTTGCACACGTAGGAAACACACATGCACACACCCCTTCTTGCTTGTGATATGACTCCATTCAGGCCAGAACTAATTCCTTCTACTATTGTTAATGAAGGTACTAAGATAAAACATAAGGGAGGGCGTATGGTGCAGTGGCTAACTTGTCTGGTTCGAATCCCAGCTACTCTTCTTGTGATAATGCACCCCCTGGGAGGCAGCAGATGCTGGCTCATGTACTTGGATTCCTGCCACTCATAGAATTCGGCTCCTGCCCTACTATAGCTTTTGGGTGCGTTGGAAGGTGGAACCAACACAGGGGCGTGCTCTGTCAATCTCTCTCTCTCTCTCTCTCTCTCTCTCTCTTCTTCTCTCTTTCTCTCTGCCTCTCAAATTAATTAATTAATTAAACATATGGAAAAGAGGGGGGAAAATGTTTGAATTTTTAGTAGCCTTGTTTGCCTTTCTGGGTATACAGAATGAGCTTTTTGCAATGGCCCTCTCCATCAAAATGACCAGTTGGAAAATGCAAAACTGAAATCTAAGGGCAAGGTCATGGCTGGGGTGTATTAAGTACTCCACTGTGATTTTATTTCTTTCCCAGTGAAGAACCTGAGATACCTGTCTCCCAGTACTCCATGGTTTCCTCTGTCTCAGAGTGCAGCCTCCTGACTCATTCAAAAGATGCATGCTGTATTACAAAGTCTCCACTCAGTTCTCTTTGTGTATGCATTCGGACAAAATTGTTACATAAAATATTTAATCTGAGGATTTACTTTAAACTGAGTGAAGCCAAGTTTGAAAGTGACATCCATTATATATGATAAAGAGCATCGCAGTTCCTTAACTTGTGATGTAACTTCCTTAACGTATTGCGACCAGCAGAAAGTCCAGATGCCTGTTTCTCTCTCTCTCTCTACCCACAGGCAGCAATTTAATGAAATGGCATGGAGAGTGGCCTTCACTTGGGGATTTTAGAAGACGTCCTGGTGATTTGAGAGGGCAGCAAGCGTGGGGAAGCATTGGATTAGCTTCTGCACCTTGGCTCCCCATTGTGTCATTTATTTTCTTGAATCATAGCCACATTCATTCGGAAACTTTTGACACAGAAAATAAATACAGGGGCTGGCATTGTGACACAGGTGTTGGAGCTGCCACTTGCAATCCAGGCTTCCCATATCAGGGGGTTGGTTTGAGTCTTGGCTGCTCTGCTTCCCATCCAGCTCCCTGCTAATGCACCTGGGAAGGCAGCAGATGGCTCACATGGATGACCCAGATGGAGTTCCTAACTCCTGACTTTGGGCTGGCCCAGACCTGGCTATTGTGGCCATCTGGGGATTCAACCAGTCAACAGAAGATCTCTTTCTCTGCTCCCCCCTACCGCCGCCATTGGTCTGTCTTTAAATAAATAAATAAATCTGTAAAACAAAAGAAAAACATACAATTTTTTCAATTATTTCATCAAATTCATGTATTCTACTTCTCAAAGATTCAACACAGAACAGTAGTGACTAAAGAAGAGAAGACCAGATTCTGTCTTGATGTTTTTAAAATAGATGCATTAAGAAGAGTAAAATTCTAGGGGTCTCTCTCGCATTAATAATCATGAAAGTTCTTATTCACATAAAGACAGGGAGCAGAATTACATCCACTGGACAGGACTTCCCAGCTAATTTTCCTTGTACTCTCTAAGATTTTCCTTGGAAAACGTCATTGAAGTTTTGTTAAAAGTGAACCCATTTCTTCACCTGCTGTCTGGAAACTGCTTGACTGATTTTCAGCCACATGGGAGGTGGCCAAGTAGCTTCACAGGCTCCATGTTCTGATTTACATCAGAACCTGGTCCACAAATTTGGCTCCATCATTAACTCCACCTGTGCGGATGCCATTGAATAGTTCTGCTGATACTTCACAGATGGGGAACATTGACCTGTCCGTGGTGCCCAGCTTCTTCCCATCACACAAACAGTGGAGGAACAAATCCACATTTGCACCATTTCTTCATTGCTTCTGCACGTGTCAACTGGCATCACATCTTGGCATTCATTGGAGATTTCCAAGTTTTATGCCTCCCGAATGCACTTGCTATCTCTGGCTAATAGGGAAGATGAAAGGTGATAGTGGACGCAAAGCACTCGGCATTCTGTCTCAGGAAAATGCACAGGTCCACTGCACCAACGTGTATTCAATGTCCAATTTCACTCTCTTGAAACGATCATGTTCACTTTAAGGGTGCTCATAAAAAAAATTGCTTGAAGTCATTTAAAAGAGCAGCTCTATGGCTGGGGTTGTGGTACAATAGGTTAAGCTGCCACTTGCCATGCCAGTTCAAGTCACACACTGCTCTGCTTCCCATCCAACTGCTTGCTATTGTACCTGGGAAAGCAGCAGAAGATGACCCAAGTACTTGGCCCCTTAACACCCATGTGTGAGACCCTGATGGAGTTCCAGCCTCCAGGTTCCCATCTTGCCCGGTCTTGGCTGTTGTGGCCATTTGCTAAGTGAAACAGTGAATGGAAGATCTCTCTCTCTCTCTCTCTCTCTCTCTCTCTCTCTCTCTGCCACTCTGCCTTTTAACTAAATAAAATCTTTTTAAAAAATAAAATAAAATAATGTTTTCTCACATGTTTAAAACTAATGCCACCTACTCCCAAACCTAGTGATTTTTCTTTTAACTTGGAGTAGGTTTCCATTAATTGTGGTTCAGCCTTTCAAAAATGAGTATTCCTAGATTTCTAAGTGGTGGCCTGAAGCTCTCCAAATTTGTTCTTGCCAAAGCAGGTTGAAAAAGGATGCATGAATAATTAGAATAATAGTTTGCTGATCCTTTCATTAGGTCTTCACTCTTTTCCCAGCAAAGCTACAGGAAACCAAAGCCAGAGAACATCTGAACTCTGTCCAAGCTTCAGTTGTATTTTTACATTTTGGGTTAGAATGCATAATATATTAATGCTACACAACTTTTATTGCATTCACTTTAAAATTTATATAAAGTAGATTGCTACATTATGGTAATGTACTAAATTACCTAAAGCAAAGTAATACAATGATTAACTGACTATAAACATTGGTTTATGGTCAGTTTATAAAGTATCACAATGATTAACATTATGCATTTTCATAACAGTAGAAAATTGCAGGATGAAATATCTGTGGATTGACTCAGTGCCATTAGGAATAATAAAACAGTGGTATAACTCAGTCTCAAGTTACATCTTGAGAGTAAACTTTGTTTTAAATCTCCTTTCTAAGTGGTTGAGAAATTCATTAATTTAAAATGCCAAAGCCTTGCCAAACACAACCTAGAGAATGCAAGCATTTATACAAACATACTAAACAAAATCAAACTTGACTAATATGTTTAGAGTATTTTTATCAATATTTTCTTATAGGAGAGCAAGAAAACATCAATTTTATTTATTGTGTTTTCTCAATAAGAAAATAAATAGAAACGATACACTGGAGTTTCAAATCTCACCTCTCAAAAATAGATTTTTTTAAAGATTGATTTTATTTGAAAGGCAGACTTACAGAAAAAGAAAGGGAGAGACAGAGAGAAAGTAAAAGAGAGAGAGAATCTTCCATTCACTGGTTCACTCCCAAGATGACTGCAATGGGCTGGTCTGAGACAGGGTGAAGCCAGGAGCCAAGAACTTCTTCCAGGTCTCTCACATGGGTACAGTGGACCAAGCACTTGGGCCATCTTCTGCTGCTCTCCTAGGCACATCAATGAGCAGAGAGTTGGATGGGAAGTGTAACAGCCAGGACCGGAACTGGAACCCATACAGAATGCTGGTGCTACAGGCAGCAGCTCAACCTGCTACACCACAATGCCAGCCCCATCAAAAATAAATTTGAGGGGCCAACATTTAAGATGCCTTGTATTTAAGATATCCAAACTCCATGTAAGAGTGCCTAGATTCAATACCCAACTCTGCCTCCTGTGTCTAACTTCTTGCTACTGCAAACCCTGGGAAGCAGCCATGATGATTGAAATAGTCAAATTTCTGCCATCCTCATGGGAGACCCAGATTGAGTTTCCACATCTTGGCTTTGGTCCAGCCCAATACTGACCTTGCAGGTATTTGGAGAGTAAATCGACAAATGGGAGCCCTCCTCTACCTCCTTCTCTCTGCTTCTCAGCCTCTCAAATTAATTAATTAAAATATTGTGACATGGATTTCAACTTTAAAATATATGCTCTCAGAGGTAGAGAAGCCTTGTTCTGGTCTACAACACAAGGGAATAGATCGATCCTTTGTGGACAACTCAGAGAAGCAGGAACCTGCAGGAGGAGTCATAGACTCATTGTTTTTGCTGGCAAGGGATCAGAATGTAGGGGAGTCCCTGTGCAAAGGATCGGGACGTCAGTAAGGATGTCTACAGAGAAATCACAGAGCAGACTCGTGCTAGGCAGCACTGCAGTGGGATTGTCTGGACTTTTGAAGTCTTATCTTGCCACACAACTGCTGTCTAATCTCAGGAAATTATCTTCATTTCCTCATCTGTAAAATATCCCTCATTGAATGGATTAAATACAAACTGTACAGTGACTGTGATAATAATCAATAAAACACAAGTAGTCTTATTAACAATGTAATTATAATTGTAATTAGTTGGTTACAACCAGCTGGTTATCACTAAATTCTGATCAGAGGGAATAGTTCCAAAAGAAAAAGGACAATGCTAGGATTGGTAAGGTCAGTTTGGGAAGACTGACTGGTGAAAATCTTAGGATCTTGAGAAATTGTGTTTAAGCCCTGAAGTATACATGTTGATAATTTTGCATTGCATGATCTTAGTCATTCCCCATCAATATTTGCCTTGCTCAGGGACCTCTCTTGGTTGCAAGACACCAGGAATCTTTCCTGAGACTGAACTTTGACCCTAGTTGCTTCTTCTTCAGTGATTAATCCATCAAGTACATCTATCACATAGATGTTCAAGTCCACTTTCTTTCTTTTTTTTTGACAGAGTTAGAGAGTGAGAGAGAGAGACAGAGAGAAAGGTCTTCCTTTTCCATTGGTTCACCCCCCAAATGGCTGCTACAATCAGCACACTGCACAGATCTGAAGCCAGGAGCCAGGTGCCAGGTGCTTCCTCCTGGTCTCCCATGCGAGTGCAGGGCCCAAGCACTTGGGCATCCTCCACTGCCTTCCCAGGCCACAGCAGAGAGCTGGATCCATTTTCCCTAGATTACAGGCAACTTTCATATGGCATTCACATCTTCTGTAATTCTAGCTCCCAATGCACTTGTAGGCTGGCGTTAGAGACTCAACAAAGATGATTTAAATTAACAAATGATGACTGAGGAAAAAAATAAAAGGAGTCTTCAATAAGTTCATGGAAAATGTGTATTATGGAAAAATTATACCTGACTCTCAAAAATGTTTGCAACAAAAGAAAAGTATCAAACTGAATTTTTCTGTGAGCTTTTTGAAGTGCCCTTGTACTTCACATTTTCAAATTAATGCATTTTACTGCTGGTCAATGTGTAATGTTTTCACCACCATTGGTACTCATAAATCCATTAGCTTTCTAACAATCCATGTTAGCTTTCTAACTTTCATTGGCATCCACATATCCATTGACCTGCTCCTTTGAAAAACTTTCCAGCTTTCTGTTATTTAAACAGTTTCATCATGGCTTTTCCATGCTGTTTCTATTATGCAAAATGTAGCCATCAACTGAGCAATACTACACTGTTCAGCATGGATGCTAAAACATGTTCTAAAACATAACAGTCAAACTATTGGTTGTTACCAACAGCAAGAATGTGTCAATGGGCCTCAATGGGTGTGTTACTGACAAAATGTCATCAACTCATTTTGGATACAAAGGAAGAGGAATCTCAATATTCCTTCATAACGATGGGTCTACCGGGACTGGTGTTGCGCTGCCATGGGTTAGCGCTGCTGCTTTCAACACCAGCACCCCATATCAAAGCATCTGTTTCAATCCTGGCAGCTCCACTTCAAATCCAGCTCCCTGCTAATGTGCCTGGGAAGCAGCAGATGATGGCCCAAGGACTTGAGTCCCTGCTACCCATGTAGGAGGTCCAGATGGAATTCCATGCCCCTGGTTTTGGCCTGACCCAGCCATGGTCATTGTGGGTATTTGGAGAATAAACTAACAGATATGAGTCTGTCTGTCTCTCTCTCTCTCTCTCTCTCTCCCCCCTTGCCACTGTCTCTGCATTTCAAATAAATGAAAGAAATTTAAAACATTTTTTAAAAGACAGGTTTATTTGGGTCCAAGCAAATGTTGAGGAGTGGACGTTGCCACAGTGGTTAAGTTGCTGCCTGAGACACCTGCATCCCCTATCAGTGTGCCAGCTCCACTTCTGATTCCAACCTCCTGGCAATGCACAACCTAGTGGAACAGCAGGTGGTGGCTCAAGTACTTGAGTCCACCCTCCCCACCCCTTCAGGCTCTTAGCTTTGGCCTGGCCCAGCCTGAGGTCTTGTGAGTGTTTTAGGAGTGAACAAATGATGGGAAACCTCTCTGTGTCTGTCTTCCAAATAAAATGAAAATCTAAAAAAAAAAAATTGAACTTGAGGATTTTTTTCCCAGAATACACATTTTCCATGCATGTTCTGAAGATCCACTCATGAATGTTCATACATACCCACATATACCATGACTCATACTTGCTAACTGTTATACTTTCTTGAGGTGTTAGGCTACCAGGAACTTTTTCTGAGTCCTTGGTCTCTTACTTGTTCTATTTTAGTACTTTCTATTTTCCTGTACAAAATGTACTACATTGGTAAAAATAAGTTAGTGTCTATTTTTCACTGGATCCAAGCTCTTTAAGAGCAAGGAAACTGTTTCTACTTGTGCTTTTATATCATTAGAATCTAGCACAGTGCCTGACACACACTGGATTCTCAACACTTATGATTCAAAATAACAATGCAGGAATCAGTGGTTTACAATTCCAAATTCTTATCAACTCCTCCTTAGTTTCATATTTTTGTGCAATACCACGTAACATTTAAGCCATTATAATTTTACTACCAAGGTACACAAAAAATACTAAAATCTTTAGGTCTTTTTATTATTATTACTATTACTTACAGTAATAGCAGTCTACAGTATTTGCTGTAGACAGGGCTCTGTCATCAAAGAGTCCTCTGCGGTAGCACATGGGAATGACTCTTGTCAACTGTGCTTTGTTAAGCACCCTCCCTGCATCCTCCCACTCACTGGTTCGTCCCAGCCACTACTCACTACTATCCTACTCTCCTCATGTATGGGATTAAGTTTGTTAGCTTCCACATATGAGAGTGAATAGCCAGTACTTGTCTTTCTGTACTTGATTTGTTTCACTTAACATCATGTCCTCTACTTTCATCCATTTCACCACAAATGACAGGATTTCATTCTTTCTTATGGCTGAATAATATTCTGTTGTGTTCTTACACACATGTCACATTTTCATTATCCATTCCTGTGCTCATGGGCACTTCAATTGATTCCAAATGTGAGCTATTGTGACCAGTACTACAGTAAACATGGAATGAAGGTATTTGTTTGATTAACTGAATTCTTTCTTTTGGATATGTTCTCAGAAGAAGGATAGATAGAACTTCTATTTCTAAGAATCTAAGGTCCAGAATGATTAAGTGATTTATAAAAAAAAAAAAGTAGCTAAATTCTGGAAGAGCTACAAATCAAATACAAAATACATAACTCTACACCTAAGACAATTGCAACTGCTCTTATAACCACCGCCAATATTTTCTAAAAAATGTATTATTTCTCCAGTAGGCCTTTTAAGATCATACAAAATTTGGGGCCAGTGTTGGGGCGAAGCAGGTAAAGCCGCAGCATGCATCGTTGGCCCTGTATGGGCAACAGTTTGAGACCCAGTTGCTTTACTTCCATTCCAGCTCCCTGTTAGTGTACATGGGAAAGCAGTAGAAGATGTCCCAAGTGCTCTGGCCCCTGCCACACACATGGAAAACCCTGATGAAGTTCCTGGCCCAGCCCTGGTCATTGCAGTCATCTGGAGAGTGAACCAATAGTTAGAAAATCTCTCTCTCTTTAACTCTGAGTTTCAAGTAAATAAATGAATCTTTTTAAAAACAATCATAAAAGTTTCTCTCACAGATTGTATTCTAGAACACATTCTCTAAACCAACTGAAAGCCATTGAAAAGCAAATATAAATTAAAAAATAGTCAAAGGTCATTTAGGTAAAAAAAAAAAAAGAAACAATGAGCCCCTGTGCAATGGTTTTGTTTTGTTTTTGTATTTTTTTTTGTTTTTTTTTTTGTTTTGTTTTGTTTTGACAGGCAGAGTTAGAGAGAGACAGAAAGAAAAGTCTTCCTTGTCCATTGGTTCACCCCCTAAATGGCTGCTACAGCCGGCGCACTGAGGCCAGTGCGCTGTGCCCATCTGAAGCCAGGAGCCAGGTGCTTCCTCCTGGTCTCCCATGCGGGTGCAGGGCCGAAGCACTTGGGCCATCCTCCACTGCCTTCCCGGGCCACAGCAGAGAGCTGGACTGGAGGAGGAGCAACCGGGGCAGAATCTAGCGCCCCAACCAGACTAGAATCCGGGGTGCCAGCGCCGTAGGCGGAGGATTAGCCAAGTGAGCCACAGCGCTGGCCCCTGTGCAATGTTAACAGTTATCTTTGTGCCAATTTCGTTGGCTCTATTCACTTTTCTACCTGAGTTTAAAGGAAGAGAAAGACACCTACAGGAAACGTGCTTTCTTGCGACATAGAGGCCACTTAGCATGAAAGACTAGGTCTTGTCCACAGAGCAGCACGTAACCCAATCCCTGCAACTTAAGGATGTTGGTCAATTGGTTAGAATTCCCTGCAAATGTAACAACATTAATTTTCCAATCACTCAATCACACAGTTTCACCAGTGTGCCTTGTCTATCACAAGTAGGCTCAGATTGAGACTCTGGTGGGTGACAAATATTAGTTAAAATGTATGAATGCCCTCAGGGCTTGTGCTGTGGTGCAGCGGGTGAACGCCTTGGCCTGAAGCACCAGCATCCCATAAGGGCGCCAGTTCAAGACCCAGCTGCTCCACTTCCGATCCAGCTCTCTACTATGGCTGGGAAAGCAGTCAAAGATGGCCCAAGTCCTTTGGCCCCTGCACCCATGTGGGAGACCCAGAAGAAGCCCTGGCACTGGATTGGCGCAGCTCTGGCCTTTGTGGCCAATTGGGGAGTGAACCATCAGATGGAAGATCTCTCTCTCTCTCTACCTCTCTCCTTTTTGTGTAACACTTTCAAATAAATAAATAAATCTTTTAAAAAATGCATGCCCTCAGCTGTCTTTATATGGGAAAGAAAATCCGATAACAAATCTACAGAACCCCTGATGATTTAAGCCAATGGGGCAATCTCTCAAACATATACCTGCTTGTCTCATTACATTTGTTCTTACAAATGAATCACCATTAACCTTCATATAAAACAAAAACAATGGTTTTAAAACCAACAAATCAAACACCCCTCAAAGTAGCAAGTAGATACTTAGCTTAGATTAGGAGTGTTTTCCGCTTATTACACAACTTCGCCTCCATAAGAATAAAGGATGCTGGCCGGCGCCGCGGCTCACTAGGCTAATCCTCCACCTAGCGGCGCCGGCACACCGGGTTCTAGACCCAGTCGGGGCGCCGGATTCTGTCCCGGTTGCCCCTCTTCCAGGCCAGCCCTCTGCTGTGGCCAGGGAGTGCAGTGGAGGATGGCCCAGGTGCTTGGGCCCTGCACCCCATGGGAGACCAGGAAAAGCACCTGGCTCCTGGCTCCTGCCATCGGATCAGCGCGGTGCGCCGGCCGCAGCGCGCTGGCCACGGCGGCCATTGGAGGGTGAACCAACGGCAAAGGAAGACCTTTCTCTCTGTCTCTCTCTCTCACTGTCCACTCTGCCTGTCAAAAAAAAAAAAAAAAAAAAAGAATAAAGGATGCTGGTATAAGAAGATTCCATGATACACAAACAGAAAACCCAACCCTTAAGCCACGTTATGATCTAATAGGCAGATTGGCTGTTAAGAAATGTGCAAATGTTCTTCAGAATACATCCATAAGCAGTGGGTTTGAATTGTTGCTTGATCACCAGGTCCGAAGTGATGAAGGGGAAATCTCATCCGCCATCCAGGCAGAGTGTGGAAATCTGTATTAAACAGTCTGATAAGCCCACATGCAGGACATTAAGTCTGTAGAAATACCTTGCACATACACCTGAGATAGCAGAAAACAGAAATCTTCGGCCTTGCATAAATATATTTCCATTTTCAATTTACAAAGAGCAATTACTACTGTAAGGAAGGACATTTCGTGGGGATTGATGGTCACCTGAAGGTAATGATTCCTGCCCACATGTTAGGCCATCAGCTCCCTTCAGAGATGAAACCTAATCAATCTGTCATTACTGAGCTGATTTTTATGGGGACTCAAAAGAAAAACTACCTCGTTTGATGCCAATAAACTCCTAAGGAAACAGGAACACAATCTTATATCATCAGGGCCACCCTGACTGACTTTGCCCAAAAAATTTGCAGAGAGAAATGGAACAGACTGACAATAAAACTAAAGAACATTTCTGTAGCCACATTCGCATTATGTCACTGATTGTATGAACTTTTAAGCAGCCACAAGTTCTCTAACTGCCTGTGATTGTTGTTTGTAACATATGGTAATAATTGCTCTCACCCATTCAATAAACATTATTTGAGAAGATAATTAAACAACAAGCATTGTCTTAGGTGCCAATTCTACTTTGACTAATGTGCAGACACTATCTTTAAGGGAATTTTAGTCTTGTGAGGAAGACAGCCCAGTGGGAAAGGGATTGCAAAGTAGTACAAAGAAATGCAGTGGGTCAGGCTGGTGAGGGACACTCAATCCTGTCCTTAGCATCAAAGAGCAAGGTGACAGAAAAGCTTTCCCAAAATAAATCAGCATATGAAAGAGTGACCTGTACCCCCATGTTCATTGCCGCTCAATGCACAGTAGCCAAGATATGAAATCAACCCAGATGTCCATCAACTGAAGACTGGATAAAGAAATTATGGCATAATATACTATATATAGTTATATATTATGTAAACATATATTTATATATATTACATTATATATGTTTTATATATATATATAAAACACAGCAGTTAAAAAAAAGAAAAAAGAAATCCTGTCATTTGCAACAAAATGGGTGCAACTGGAAGCTATTGCACTTAGTGAAATAAGCCAGTTCCCAAAATACAGATACCATACAGACTCTGATCTGTGGTAACTAATAGAGTACCTAAAGGGTATTCTATACGAGTGAAATTGATCCTCTGAGATCCAATGATTCTGGACAGCCCAGGTCTGGATTGTTGAGGAACAGTGTTTTTATTTTTCTTCATACTATTTTTTGAACTCTTTTCTTAGTGTAAGGTTAATATTATGAGTACAAAGCTAACTGAAAAATAGATCTTTGTAAAAAAAAAAAAAAGAAAAACAAGAATGGTAATAGAAGAGGGAGGAGGAAGAAGGGTGAGAATATGGGGGGGTAGGGGAGGATGGGAAGAATCACTATGTTCCTGAGTTTGTAAAAATGAAATACATGAAGTTTGCATTCCTTAAATACAATTTACAAAACAAGAAAAGCTTTCCCATAGGAAGTGGCCTCACAACAGAAAGTTATCAGGCTAAAATGTGTGTGTCCCAGCCAGTGGCGATGAAATGTGCAAATGCTTGAAGATGAGTAAAGAAAAAGTCACATGTTCCAGCCACTGCAAATTGTGCCATTTGAGCCCAAGAGAAGGCGAATGGGAAAACCACAAACTCATAAGTGTAGATACGATGCTCACTGTGGGATCTGAAGTTTTAGGATAAGACAGGAAGACAATAGATAGGAAGAGAGGAGATGAACGGAAAACATAGATAAGATGTAAAACCATGCAGGTAACTGGAATGGAGAGGGAGGATGTGAAGAACGGGACAGAGGTATCAAACACAGACGGAAAGGATCAGGAAGAGTGTGTTGTAAAATGTCTGGTGCAATTTGTTAGTTTAATCCAGAATTCAGCCTTCATACCATGATATTCTCTTGACTTTGATATGCGTAAACTCTTTATTCCATCCTTAGCCATGTTTTTTAGAATTCTCCCCCAGGGCCTAGGAGCTGAACTATGAAATAGGCAAAACCAGTCAGCCCTTTCCTTTCCTGTCTATAGGGCATGGTTCCAGAGAGACCCAAGAGTCAAATCAAGTCCATCAGAGTTGATACAGCTCATTGACAGGCTTCTGAGCCATTTGGGCAAGGGATGCTTGCGGTGGGTGTTGGGATTGGGAGCCTGAAGCCTGCAATTCTCTTCTAGGGCTTCTAAAAAGAGTCAGCCCAGAGGCATCGACCACAGACAGAGCCCCCACAGCAGCCATGAAGTAAACAGGCTAAGGTCATGCCCCTCCTTACCCACTGCCCACAGGGTACCTTTCTTTTCTACACTCAGATATACCTTGGAAACAGCTGCCATGTTGGCTTCCTTATTTTTTATTATTTTTAAGTACTTTCTTCTGACTATAAGAGAAATACAAAATCATGAGAAAATAGAATACTGGAGTAATTACAACATGAAAAGCATAAATATTAGTATGAATCCACTGCTTACAGACACTAAATGTTAACATTCTAATATAAAATAGTATTTTAAAGTGATATAAAATGTAGTATTTTGACTTCCTTATTTTCATCATTTTAAACAATTTGTTGTGAATTCAGATGAAACTTAAAATCATTAGGAAATTGAAAAGCAAAAAATACTGCAGTCTGAAAAGCGTAAAAACTAATCCTAATTCCACTACTCATACTAAATATTGGAATTCCATTATAAAATAATACTTTAAATTGATACAAGTAATCAAAGGAAAAGCTACTGCTAAGAACAAGAATCAACCACAAGGAAATGTGCTCCAATGTCAGTTTAGGCTGTCTTGAATGGCAAAACTGTCAATGAATTTTATTCTCCTTGGAAGAGTTAACAAGCCACCTCTGCAAGTTCCATAAATGTGAGCAAGTTTGAAGGACATTTTTGGGGTTGGCTCTGCCTGCATCCCACATGAGTGCCAGTTCGAGTCCTGGTTGCTCCACTTCCTATGTAGCTCTCTGCTATGGCCTGGGAAAGCAGTAGAAGATGACCCAAGTCCGTGGGCCCCTGAACCCAGGTGGGAGACCCAAAAGAAGCTCCTGGCTCCTGGATTCAGATCGGCGCAGCTCTGACCATTGCGGCCAACTGGGGAGTGAACCAGTGGATGGAAGACCTCTCTCTCTCTCTCTTCCTGCCTCTTTTCTCTCTGTGTAACTCTTTCAAATAAATAAATAAATCCTTTAAAAAAGAAAAAAGGACATTTTCCTGCTCTGTGGCTCAGCTCTGTTTCTCAGATATTGGGGAGAGCCATGAACAGTGAGTCAGCATCTGAAATTCTCCCTTTCTCTCTAAAGGGGCACGCATTTTATGGCTGAAGTCATAAGAACGTCAAAGAGAAGCTGACGTTGTCAAGATAAAATAAACACACAACATGAAGCCACAGAATATGACATGACAGTTTTTTATGCCATTATTGCATAGGAGGGTTGGATTTGAAAAATCTCTGATGAGTGATGTGCATGACACAGACTGTTTTAAAGTATTGTTTTAAACCAAGGGTGTGTAAACATTTGCTGAAGTTTGGATGGTGACATACAGGATTACACACATGATCTTCACAAAATAACACTGGATTACAAGACTTTAGCTCTGGGAGCCATGAATCTAACACCAACCAGCTGGGGCAAGTTATCTAACTTTGTAAAGTAAGGAATTTCTTTCTTGTACTCAAATTCAGAGGAAATAAAATACTATTTTTTGTGCATCTTAAGATAAACTCTTTTGTTTCAAGCAGTCAATATTTTCAATGACAACAATTCTTTTTTACAAATCACACTCTGTAAAAATAAAAATAAACTTCATAAATAAATACACTAAGCAAGGCCCCAGCTTGCCTTCTAAATAAGAAGTAGTACTGCTAAAGAAGTGACATCTATATTTACGTAGGTAGTTGTTTGGAACTTGATAATAAAATCGCATTTGAGCAATAAATATTCATCAAAATCTTTCTCTTATGGTAACCCACCTTAATATAGATTCAACATGTACCACCCCTAAAACTCCAAGTCAGATTTAAGGTGACTCCCAGGTATTTTAATTCCCTGATATAAATTAATGGCCTCAGCAAATATTCTAATACTATATTTCCCCACACCAGAGTTCTTTGAGGAGCTGATGACTTCTAAGCAGGACTGATATTAAAATCATATTCTGGAGAAACATAATTTTAACCTGCCAAGTGATTCAGATCCTTTCCAAGACGGAACAAGGATTAATTTTATTTAAGGCAATAAAATTTATGGCATAAGCCAAAACTTTGTAGGAGTTGAAATTGACTCTCTAAGTCTTGAATCAGAGATAGTCTAACCATGAAGGATGTGCATTGTCTTCTTTTTCAGGGGAGTCCTGTCCTTACCTACAACCCCAGCGACCAATTCAACCTTGTGCCCTGGTAGAATGGTTATCAAGATACAAAAGGATGCATTGACAGTTTTGTGTTAGTTTCTAATGAACAGGTGACTAACAACAGGAAATTATTATTTGGCATTTATGTTTTGAGGTCAAAACCCCCTAATAACGAATTCACAGTATCCCTTATACTACTGTGGTTTAGTTCATTTCCAAACAAATCAAATGCATGACTTTCAATAGCACAAGCTGAACACCAGACTTGTGAGGTCCGGGGGGATCCTTGGGAAGGCGGCTGGGATTTCTTATGCCGGTCATTTCCAGACCTCAGTCGGGTAGGATGCGGAGAGATGACAGGAGAGGACGTCTTCTCCCTTACTGTGTTATCCTAAGCCTCTCTCTGGAATCTGACTCCTGTTTGAACCTAGAGAGCAATTAAAACGCAGCCATTCCCAACTCCCAGCCCCAGCCAAATGCTCTGCAAGTTTCTATTAAAGGAATGCTCATCTGAATCTTCAGCCAAATTCCAGCCGCTACTTTTCCTTGGGCTGGATAGCCACTCTATTACATAGCTCTCTGAACGAAGCAGAGATGGCCGATGGAGTCCTGGCCTCTCCCTTTCTTCCATGGCAGCCCTTCACGATTATCCACACAGCATTGTGAAAACCAGTGGCTAGAAGGAGTGTCCAGAGCCCCAGTCTTTGGATTCTGGATAACCCAACACTGTCGGGTTCTTTGGGCGACACATGTCCTTCACGGGTTACTTCAGTTTCAAGGACATGAAGGGTGCATTCGGGACCAGAGGACCATGACGCTCACCAGGAGAACTGTCAGAATGTCAGAACTGTGGAGAGAATTGTGGCAATGAGTCTCTAACCCATCAAGAATTCCACAATTTGGGATATCTCCCGTGACCTAGAAACACCACGATGACAGGGCCTTTGCTCATTGAGCATGTCAGCAAATTTCCACCTTCGTATAAATTCAGAGCAAGAAGGCCCCCACCAGTGCACCACAGTGCCCCTTGCCCTGTTCACAGCTGGAAGAGCACACAGCTCTGATCCTGTAACTGGACCCCTCCTCCCGCCCCCACATGTTTGTCTGGAGCCGCTACTGCCCTCTGGCTGCCAGTGTGAATTAAATCCTTACAGAGACAGACTAGCAGGAGCCACATTTCTGATACTTTCTCAGGCCCTCATTCTGGATCATGAAGTCAATACTCCCTTCCTGCTCTCCTAGCAGTGGAGCCCGCCTCAAGGGTTCACTCCCCTCAACTCGCTCTGTTTCAACCATTCAGGATTTCCAACAAGAGGCAATTATTTTTTTTAATCACATTCCGTAAGAATAAAAATAAACAACCTTCCTAGAAAAATCACAATGAGACAAACTCTCTTACGAGCGTCTCTGGCTTTCACATGTTTTTGCATAATGAAAGGGCTAATATAACATAACAAATCTTAAACTGTTTTCACAAGGAGTGGAAAAAAAGATGTGTAAAAGTATGCTCTGTCTTGCTTCCTTCTGTTCACAATGTATCTAAATAAAACAAATGGTGTTCTTGCTCTTTCTGTCTGTTTCCCAATCTGTTTGGATAGTAGCCACCACTCTGCAGCCAACGATAATATCTGACACTTCCTGCCATCACGCAAGCCACCATCTGTCTATCATTGAAACCTGTACTTTTAAAAGACTACTTGGCTTGATCCTTCATGGAGCCTCAAGTTGAACGCACAGACTGGTTTAGAAGGAATACCAGGAATAATTGACACAAGAAATCCGTATAAAATCACGTTTTCATTAGATCCCATCTGAAAACGTCGAATGAAATATTAAGGCCCCTTTGCAGACAGAGAAGGCTCGGTTTAGTTTCAATTGTGTTTCATTTCCGAATTGCCTGTGAAAGTTTAGACAGTGTGGAACACCAGGAATAAACCTAAACTAAAACCTAAGCTTTAAATTCAATATTTTCAGTCTTGTAAAATTAAACAGTTAGACATGACTTTGCCGTGTGTATATTTGAGCTATGGAAAAAGAAGGAAAAAAATCCATCAATTATTTTCCCAAGGCTTGAGAAAATCATGCCATTTAAAATTGAATCAACTCCTTCTTTAACACCTGAGCGATTATCCAGGAAACAAAAGAAAGGTCTGTGTGTCTTCACTTATAAATGTCACAGGTGAACACAAACAAGGAGTGCTGGCAATGTCAAGTCGCTCTTTGTTTTATTAAACTGTTGGACCTCTGTGTGTGCAGCGGGGAATTAGTGAACAGGACAGACTAAGGAAGAACGTTTTCCTGGGAAATATGTGCTTCTTTGAGAAGAAAGCCAATGCTTTCTTGGGAGAAGACACAGTTACAAGTTTCACATGCAAATTTCATTACTGTACTCCACTGTTGTAATGATGTAGCTTGATTTTCCACTAATGTCTTTCTTTTCCCCACTTATTCCAATATTATCCAAAAGTGTCTTGTAGTTTCTTTAATAATCTCATGAATAGCAGTTTTGTGAATCCATGGAATTTCTTCTGCTGGTCAAAGTGTGTGTGTGTGTGTGTGTGTGTGTGCGCGCGTTAGAAAGAGAGGGAGAAGGAAAGGGAGAATGAGTGACAGGGAGACAGAAACAGAGATGACATATATGTATATATGAATACATATACATATGTCTAGAGCAGCCCAGTTTGTATCTTGAGCTAGAGGAAAGCTATTTATGGAGTTCTATATAAAAGTCCTTGTGGGAGCTGAAGTTACAACTCTCCAGAACACAGCTCGCTTGAAACAAGATTTATTAAGTGCTTTTTCTATGCCAGGTACAAGGTCAAGCCCCTCCTCCTTGTTATTTCATTCCATCCTGTGTATTGGCACAGTTACTACCCTATTGCTTTCAAGAGGAAATTGAGGCTTAGGGAGGGTCGCCCACTTGCCCAGGATCCCATAGCTAGTAAGCTCTTGACCTTGGATTCAAATCACAATAGTTTTGAAGTCTGTTTTCCTATCCACCTCCACTGCACAGCACCAGTTAGGGAGATTGTATACCCTATGTAGTCTAGAAGCGAAGTCATAAAACTAAGGGCAGTGGTGGGGAAGGTGGAAAAAGTGCATGCCAGGGGGCCAGCGTTGTGGTGTAGCACGTTGAGCTACTGCCTGAAATGACGCCAGCATCTCACATAGACAATGACCGGTTTGAGACCCAGCTGCCCCACTTCTGATCCACTTTCCTACTAATGCATCTGGGAAAGCAGCAGCAGTTGACCCAAATGCTTGGGTCCCTGAAACCTATGTTGGAGACCCAGAAGAAACTTTGGCTGTTGGCTTTGTCCTGGCCCATCCCTCGCCATTGTGGTTATCTGGAGTGAATGAACCAGTAGATGGAAGATAACTCTCTCTGTGTTTCTCCTTCTCTTTGTAATTCTTCCTTTCAAATAAACAAACAAACCATTTTTTTTAAGAGCATATCAGGATGTCTTCACTCACATGAATGACAGCATTCAAAATCATCGTCATGAAAGTCCAAAGACTGTTGCTTCCAGGATGCTAACATTTAAGAAAGGCAAGTGACTCCAAGCCACTTTGTTAGCTCTTGAAAAGACTGTATTGGATGGTGTACATAAAATAAGCCCTCAGTTGAGTAAAAAGTGCTAAGTTCTCCCTGTCCAATCCACACCCGTGTTTTCAGAGGCAGAGTGAAGAACAAATTATCCACTTGAAATAACAGTTAGGCAGGCAGAATGATTCACTCCTAACTCAAAAGCACCAGGAACCTTCAAGCCAACAGATGCTGGCTTGGGGTCAGCAGGTAGAAAATCCACCATGTTACAAAGTTCGCCCTCGTTGTTGTGGGAAGAGCTGTAAGCCCTGTGCTGAACTATTTCAGAGTGAAGCCTGTACCTGCATCTCACTGGTGCTTCCACCCACTGAAAACAAGGTAGGAGGGTAAAAATCCACAGCCCTGGGTCAGAACGAGCAGAACCAGCAGTTGGTTCTTTTCCCGTGTGTGTTCCGAGAGGCTCACTTTGACCCAGGAGTGTAATCACATTTGATTGCTTCTCATTTGCCACATACAAGCACATTTATTTCATGTCACACTTCTCTCTGCTGCAGAATTCAGGCTCGTGTTTCTCAGCTTGGAGATGGAGCAGTGCAGTTTTTAGAATAAAAACAATGCGTGAGAAAAAAACGAGAGCAGATTGTTTAAAATAAAAAGTTTATAAATTATTCAGGCCAGCTGTTTGGATTTGGAAAGAACTTTTCCATGGTGATTAAAACCTCTTAATTTGTGTTGTGTTGTTGCGAACGAGTAGGGTGTAAATAAATCAGGACTAGAGTGCTGCTCTCTGGCTAAAGTTAACTGGTCCAGGCTGGGAGGTGCTGTCGCCTCCATCTTCAGAATTATATGGGAAACCAGGCTTCTAGAATGCTACACATTTTCACCTTAAAAATACCTGAACTGTTTCATGGAAAAATACATTTTATGCTTTTAGAGGATGGGAAAAATTGCAAGCATTACAACATGCATAGCTTACAGTGGGAAAACAGAAATGGAGGGAGGGAGAGAGGGAGGCAGGTAGGGAGCAAACCACATACAGAAATAAGTAGCTGATGATATGTGTGCAATGTGGCCTTCCTTACTCTCTTAAAAGCTATGCTGGGGACTAGGAGAAGAAACCAGGATGATCTTCTTCATCCAACATCTGTGTTGCCGTCACTGTCTAACTCTCATCCAAAGGCTTGTGTTTTACATAGATTTATTATGTGTTGGTTCTTATTCATGAAGTTTACAAATCGTCTTTAAAGAAATGTGTTAAATATATAGTCCTAAAGTATTCCTTGTAGGGATTATCTTAATAAATTCTCATTCCTACATCTAGTTCTGTAAATTGGATCTTTGTTTAACTCTTTTTTAAAATGTTACATATTGTAGATGATCCCTAAACAAATTAAAATATTTTGCCATTGTCAACTGATAGCAGTGATCCGTCTCTCCACTAAATTTTTAGAGAATTAGTGTTTACACTGCCTGTGGTTTGCCTATACTTGTTTTATATCATTTTGAAACTTAAAAAGCAGAATTTTTTAGCCTATTGATGACAACGGTATTAAAAGTTAAACCACAGTCATTATTGTCAATTTTTTCTCGACAGCTTTTTATTTTTGGTCTCATCAAAGTGTTCAAAAGACAGAGTAAAACCCTTGGTTTTCCACAGAGACAGCCTGGAAGGAGCCCTAAACCTAATATTCTTATTTGGAGGAAGCAACTGACAAAAACATCTGTCGTCTTCCCACCAGTTTCGTTTGCATGGCAGCAAGTTGCACAGAAGCTGTTTCCTGGGTGTGCAGGCTATTTGAACATTGCCTGGAGTGCACAGGTGGGCCAAAGAAAGGAAGAGAGAAAGCATTCATTATTTATTAATAGAACTCAACATAAACAGATACTTGCAGGAATACCTAGAGTACAGGGCAGTTGTGTTGTGGGTTGTATATCTTTCATTAGTTATGCAAATCCACCAAGGCAAATTAAATGAAAAATGCATGCATTAAGTGCAACTGTTTATAACATATGAAAATGTGATCTAGCTTTCATGTAGTACACTTTTAGCTTTCAATTCTTTTTCATCACAAGTAACTAGTAGAAAAGTAGCTCCCTTATAGCAAAACACTGATGCTGGCGTCCCTACCTTCAGGGCAGGGAAATGTCCACCCCACAAGCCATATAAGATCCCTGAAATCATTTGGTCTGACAAGGCAACTGAAGGTGAGCCTTGAAATTCAACCAATACATAGCAGGCTAATTTTTAAGTTGGCAATTTTGTCTGACTTGCAAATGATGTTATAAATATCCAAATGTACCTTGGCAGAAAAAAAGGTTCCCTACCCCTGTATGTAACACTGTAGAAGGCAAAAATAAAAAGCCACAAGACACTGAAGGCATTTAGATTGTCATTGCAATTTCACTGAATAATGTAGAATTAATTGACATTCTTAAGAAGAGTATGATATAGACTTTTTAAAAATAAACCAGAACAGTAAGTGACAAGGGAAATACCTAAAATACACTAAATGAAAAGACACAAAATAATTTATACATATGATTTTTTAGATTTCAGATGTTTTCCCTGATCTGGGGTAAGCAATGGAGTACCTGAAAATGTTATATATTGGAGTGAAATAGACACTTTGAGATTCAATGATGGTTTATATCCCCTGTTCTGTCTCTACTGTGGGGAAAAGTGTACTGTTCTTTATACTATTTGTTGAATTCTTTACTTAGTATAGGGTTAACCTTATGAGCATAAAGTAAACTGAAAATAAGTCTTTGTACAAATTAAAAGTAGGAATAGAAGAGGGAGGAGGAGGAAAGGGAGTGTGGGTGGGAAGGTAGGGTGGGAAGTATCACCGTGGTCCTAAATCTATATATATATGAAATACATGAAATGTGTATACCTTCAATGAAATTTTTTAAAAATATTAACAGATTTAATAAATCAAAGATTTTCATATTTAATTAAAAAGAAAATAAAATTTGAAAAATAGTCACTAAAGAGGAAGTAAAGACTGGAAGAACAGAAACTAAAATCTTTCAGTGTCAATATGGATGAAAAGTTGAAGGAAAAGCTTTGTATTATTCTTTTTAGCTACCTAAATGTTTTTCAACTTCTACACATATAAAAAACTTTATTATGCAGACATGTATGCTATGATGTGCACATACACATCTATATACATAACTTTCGTATTGAAAAATTTGCTTATATTTTTTAAAGAGACATTAACACACCAAATGTAAGCTGTTGACCAGTTGTCCAAATTAGTCTCCCATGTCATTCTCTTCTTCCGCAATCACTTACACTTAGATAAACTTCATTTCCCAAGAAGTTTTCTTACTTTCTCTGAACTTTTTTTGGAATGCTGACTCTGGTTTCTACCAAGATCAGCTAGACATACAGCCTCAAGAAGTGCCTACCTTTCTTATGCTTGGTTTTATTCTTAATTCCTTTCATGAATGCAATTATGCTGAGAAGGATCCTTTTTTTAATTATCTTTTTTTCTCAGTTGAGAGATTTTTTTTTAATTATTCCAAATTATTCCTAAGGTTAACATTTTGAGGTTTGGGGGCAACATCTTAAGTATATATATGGTAAAGATTCCCACTTTTCTAAATTGAAAGTAGTTTTTTTTTCCTCATTACAAAAGTTTTATATATATATATATATATATATATACACACATATATACACACATGGGTATTTAGAAAATGCAGACAACCAAAATAATATTAGATATTCTATAGAACATAAAATATAGGTTTATATATCTGCATGTATTCATATTTTAGTCATTTTTCTCCTGTAAATTCTATTTTTACAAAATATGCTTGTGATGGAACATAAATCACAATTACATTTCCTCTCCATATATCTGCTGGATTCTCTGAATCTGTACAGAGAATGGTGTTGAAGATTTTCCCACTGTGTTCACTGACTATCCCTTAATGAAACTGATGGCTGATTTCAATGGCTCAAAGGGACACGAGAATCATAGAGCATTGAGTCAATAGCTTTTCTTTGTTATTTTCACTATTTTTCTTACAGGATGTCTCTACTCACACGTCATAGCTACCTGTCAAAGCCCAGTGTAAGTCTTACTTCTGCTAAAACACCTGTCTATTAACTCAGTTTCCCAGGACACATTTTGGCCTCTGCATAAAGTAGGGACACTGATGATGTTGTGCTGACAATTTCAAATTTCACTTTCTGATGTCTCCAATTCATTTCATCCTTTCTCGTCTTCGCATTTGTCAGCTCTGTTCGTTCTTAGCAAGGGAGTCTAATTAATAATTCTATGGATTTTATTTTTTTCTTTCTTTACAACCGATTCAACTGCAAAGTTCATGTCATATGACTTGACAGGATAGTTACCATGTCTTCACTTCATAGTTTAAATCACTCATGCAAAGCATCGGCTTTCTTAGCCTAATAATAGTTTTCTTCCATCGCTGTTATAATGTTCTTATCCAGTGCCATGAATAACTAACAGTAGTAAGATAAATGTTCCAAACACATGAGATTTTTAGCTCATACAAAAAGAAGGGAAATCTTAAAGGAAATCTAGTGATCTTTTAATATTTCTTATAAGCCTTACAGAATTACCAGCTTCATAAACTTTTGAATTTACTTCAAAGCAGTCTTACCAATGATTTTATAAACATAGATAAATGTCTTTTCCATGAAAATATACCAAAAATCCTTCATTAATATTATTAGAGAGAGAGAGAGAGAGCTTCCATCTGCTGATTTACTCTAAATGCCCACAACACAAGGGCTTTGGCCTGGCTGCAGCTGGGAGCTGGAAACTTAGTCTGGGGTCTCCCATGTGAGTGGCAGGAACCCAATTACTTGATCCATCACTGCTGCCTCCCAGGGTTGACCCTGGCAGGAAATTCGATGTGCATGCAAGCATCTTAACCAGCATCTTAAGGTTACGCTAAGTGCCTACTGCCCTTGTTATTTTAATCCAAATAATTCAATAACTTTTGACACTACAAAAAATCATTTAATGTGATGATGAAAATGCTAGTTTATATAGAATATGGAATGTTAATTACAGAATATTATTATACTCTATATCACATACCATAATTCTAAGGAATTTTGATAGAGGACCTGGCATAGAGAGTAAAAAATGACAAATAATTTAACTCAAAGATGCCCAAGGATAAAATGTATAAATGTTATACAAAAATATTTATAATAAACTATTTGATAGTATTTTATAAACTCTTCCTTTAATGTTATGAGTAACCTTAAGCCAAGTTTTAATATTTCAGGGTCTTTAAGCTTTGAGGAGCATTCTTAGCTCAGACACAAATGAGACAGACAACATGGTAAAGTTCAGGGTTTATTTAGAGAAGAAGAGAAATACACAGGAACATGAGGGCTTCATTAAGGGAGGGGGGCCCAAGAAAGGTAAATGAAAAGTTCCATACCAAAATCTCAGGGGGCAGTCCAGGGGCCACATGTGGGGCCAGCGGGGGGAAGCCATGTGGGCAGGAGAAAGGCCAGGGCCAGGAGTGGTGGGACAAAAAAAAAAAAAACAAACAGGTGTAAGAGGCCCTCTGGAGAGCAGGGCCAGGCTCAGCAACTCCATGCCTCCTAATCACTTCCAAAAGGGGAGTGGTGGGCCGGCGCCGTGGCTCAATAGGCTAATCCTCCACCTTGCGGCGCCGGCACACCGGGTTCTAGTCCCGGTTGGGGCGCCGGATTCTGTCCCGGTTGCCCCTCTTCCAGGCCAGCTCTCTGCTATGGCCAGGGAGTGCAGTGGAGGATGGCCCAGGTGCTTGGGCCCTGCACCCCATGGGAGACCAGGAAAAGCACCTGGCTCCTGACTCCTGCCAGGATCAGCGCGGTGCGCCGGCTGCAGCAGCGGCCATTGGAGGGTGAACCAGCGGCAAAGGAAGACCTTTCTCTCTCTGTCTCTCTCTCTCACTGTCCACTCTGCCTGTCAAAAAAAAAAAAAAAAAAAAAAAAAAAAAACAGGGGAGTGGTTACATAGTCTGATTGGCAGGTGAGTAGGACACAAGTGAGATCAGGTAGGGGTGGGGGCATGGTCTCCAGCTCATGCATCTAATCAGTCTAATCCTATCTCCCTGATTGGGTCCCGTATCTCTTTCATTGAATAGATTGGACATCAGCATTTCCAATACCTGTCTATGCAATAAGATTGTGTGTTTCCAATACACAGCCAGTATTAAGGAGATAAAAGATATTTTGATTGCAAGGCTTCAATCAAAATGTTACATCTTGCAAAACACATATCAAGACTGTAAATTTCTACAACGTTGTTTCCTGATTTAATCTACTTAAAACACAGGGGTAAGTTTTTTCTCCAAATTTTACATCTCCCAGTATTTTCCTTCCTCTAATACTGTTTTATTTTACAAATCAAAAACAATTGCAATGTGGACATATGCATGCAGGCCCTCTCATTTGCAAGAAACTACATTTACCAAAACAAAACGCCAGGAAATGTGAGAGGGAAAAGAGCTGCCACCCAGAGTCCTGTAGCTAAGCAACCGGTGTCTCCTCTTCGGTAACCAAATTACCAATCACCCCTGGGGGACCCACAGCTCTACAGGATTTCCAGCGCTTGCCTCTGACTGAAGCCTTTCCCAAGCTTGCTAACCTTAAGCCAACAACACCACCTTTTCAAGTTTATGGGGTACAGATTTCCATCTCCAAATCAGTTGTAGTCAACTCTCCTGGAGGTCCCACTCTCTAACAACCAGCTACAGAATACTCGCTAGACTTGATCAAAAATGTAGGCATCCACGAAAGAGAGCATTTGCAATCAATGAGCATTGTTTATGGCTACTGTGACTCAGTATTTGTTCTGAGAGTCAAATGATTTTTTTCTACATGCAAATTTCCCAATGTCAAACATATAGAAGGCTACTTCTATCTAAAGCGCCCCAGCTAAACTCTCTTGATTTTTTTTTTAAATCTGGAAAATACCTTTAGAAATGTATGCAATATGCCAGATACCTAGTACTTCTGGGACCTGGCAAACCACCTTTTATTTAGGAACGATGCCATCTTAACAGATGGGTGTTAGTGCAGGCATGCCAGCAAATCAAAATGTACATCACGTTCCACTACAAGGGGGCAGAGCGGCATCCAGAAATGTCCGTCTGTGCCACTGGCTAGAGGAATATTCCATTGGAACTCCATCTCAGAAACAGATCACTTTAAAACAGTAACTCCTAAAGCCACAAAATAGGTTTTGGGTTTGGGTTTTGTTTTTTGTTTTTTTTTGTTGTTGTTGTTGTTGTTGTTTTGTTTTGTTTTGTTTTGTTTTTTTGTTTTTTTTGTTTTTTGTTTTTTTTGTTTTTGAGAGCAAAGATTCACATTCCACTGGGAACCGTCAGATAAGAGCCATAGCAACGAAATTTTAAGTGGCAAAAAATGCTAATTCATTTTTCAACTGAATGGTTTACCTAAAGAGAAAAATCATTTTGTGGAAGCCAGCATATGACTCCTGTTCAATAGAACCCCCAGGTCCTTTCTGACTTCACGATTACTTTGGAGTGTATTTTCCCCTCCTTGGAACATGTAGAAGCCCAGTTGAAAATGAGAACCATTTCCCAGGAGTGACCCTGCTGAGCAAAGTTGTAGCACAACCCTGGTGTTGCTGCCATGTGGCTGAACTTGGCGTGAAGGTGTTCACCAATCTTAGTACCAAAGGGGCTCTCTCGAGATTCTCTGTCTTTGACTGGAGCCTAAGAGAAATAGTCCCTGAAATAAAGGAAATTCTGAGCCCATATGTTTTAGGTTCTTTGCCTCCTTTGACTATTCTCTCTCCACAATACCTGGCAAAGCAATGGTCCCTTGAGTTAGTAAGCCACTCTTGTGCAATGGGCTTTCATTCCGATTGTACTAATGGGATTCAATATTTCTGGGTCTTGAGTAATAATGGATGTTTGGGAGCTAATCTCAATCTCAAAGAAAGATATTTTTAAAAGTTAGACCTGGAAATAATTTTATCTTAAAATAGTCACTGTTCCTATTTGTATCTGTTCCTCCTGCTAGTTAAGCTACAG
Source organism: Oryctolagus cuniculus (assembly GCF_964237555.1). NCBI lineage: Eukaryota > Metazoa > Chordata > Mammalia > Lagomorpha > Leporidae > Oryctolagus > Oryctolagus cuniculus. The sequence goes on from NC_091447.1 coordinate 5,211,467, forward strand.
CCTGTTACCGGTATATTAAAGCTTGCTGGGCATGAAGAGTAAATATTTTCATTAAATTATTTTAGGTCTTCAACTAGTATATATTTTCTAATGAATGTTGATAAGATGAACATATACTTTTATATTTAAGCACTTATTTTAAAAAGTACTCAAATGTCTTTTAGATACATGGGGGTCACACAAAAATATCAAAGAGTGTTATAATTCTATGTAATTATCATACTTCACATAAACTTAAATGTGACTTTTTAATTTTTTTAGCTTTTGTTGTTCTTATGAATGCTCTTGCTAATGAGGAACCATGTCTCATAAATATAGCAACAAGCTTATGTAAAACAAATTCGTCATTTTGCAGTGACTAATGTAATGTTCTAATTATTGAAGCAGTTATACCTAAATATGTTTGATGCACATTGTAACCTCTCATTGATCATTTCAAGAATGTTTTAAATTAAGAACAAAGCAATGATTGTTGGTGAGCTAATTCTTCTCCAGTCAACCTTATTTGTAATTAAAGGTATTGCAAGCATTGAAAAGGAAAGTGACATGTTAGATTAGTTGAGTAAATTACATGAAGGTATAATTATCTTCTTTTAAATGTACATATCTCAGATAATTTCTTAGGCAACATGACCAGAAAATTACCTGGTAATTAACAGCTGTGTACCTAGATGTCACTTTTTGCATGATTTTCACAAAATACTACTGCATTTGGTAAACTACTGTGGGAAACTTGCCACACAAAGTCATCTCCCTTGGCCAGGAGAACCCCCTGGATGTTAACTTGCTTTCGTTTGCTCTTCTTGTTGGCAAGTGTGCCAAGTCGACTAGCCTTTCTATTAAAATAAAGACTACCTTAGCCAAACAAGAAATTGGACAGATTCTCAGCTTTGTCTGCAAACATGAAGAGGAAAAATACACTAATGGAAGCAGCATGATTCTTCATTATGGACCCCTCCGGGTCTTGAATATCATCCAAGGAGCTATCTCATTCAATGTTGAAAGTCTTCCAAGGATGCCTTCAAACACACCCTTTCTAAGTAGTGGGCTCCAGTCAAAGATGTTGTCTGTGGAAAACGGAGACAGGGCCTCCTGGAATGATTTCCATTTCTTAAATCTTGTCCAAGCTCTATCCAAGCACTGACAAAAGATTCAATATACTCCTGTCATTTTTTGACAGTTGAAATACCTAAAGAAGAAGCAACCTATGTCCACAATTTTCAAGGACAAATCCCACCCACTATTTAATGGTATAAACTGTCCAGTGGGCTGTGTCCTTGCTTCTAAATATGGATCTGCCATCAGCCCTGAGGAATGGAAGTGTTCCAACGACTTTCTATCAAGAGTCCCCTCATGCTTACATCCACATCCCAGACCTATGCTCCTTTTCACAAATATTTCCAAGTAGAATCCTTAGAGCTATGCAAAATCTTTGCCTATAAGAAGCAAATAGTATTATGCTCTTATTTTAAAACATTATTTCTTTTTCCATTACTCTAACACATTTTAAGTACACAATAAGGAAAATTATACAGTATTTATCCATAGGTAGCAGAACATTATAAAGTTTCATATATTTACATTTCATTGCAAAGCAGAGTGACAGGAGTAGGGAAAGGAAACAGATCTTCCACCTGCTGGTTCACTCCTCAAATGCCTGCAACAACCAGGCCAAAACTAGGAGCCAGGAACTCCATCTGGGTCTCTCATGTGGGTAGCAGGTGCAAAAGAACTTCATAGGTATATTAGCAGATAAATGGAATGGAAGAAGAAGTGGATTCGACCCCAGGCACCATGCCCTTTGAATATATTTACAGCATTTTCTACTTACCATTTTAAATTAAATTTTTCAAATAATAAAAATGAGAATGTAAAAAGAAAGTTATCCATTTTTATGCCCATAGTTGGGCACTGAACTTGAGATAGAGTCTTTAGATACAAGAAGAATATGTTGCAAATGTCCTGAGACCACAGAAATAGAAGCCAGGCTCCAGATGGACCAAAGAATGTGTTGTCCACAATGCCAGAACATGATGCTAAAGTAAGAAGAACATCTATCACTGCTGTGTCAAGGTCACTTCCATAACCACCATGTACCTTTTGGTTCCATTGTGCTTTGTTTCTGGCAGCAGTTCATTCTTTGGGTACTCAGTGGTCTTTGAACTTGAACAAGTTGCTTTTGGCTTCATCCCTTCATAGGCAAACACATCCAGGTAATGCATTTTGACCCTGGGTTCTCAGAGCATCCAGGTATGCACAGATGAAATTAATGAAATTTCCATGAGGTGATGTTTGGAAGATGAGACTACTCATTTGACCAAAAAAAAAAAAAAAAAAAAAAGGCAAATCCAGTATCTTAGACAAAAAAGAAAGGAAGGAAGGAAGGATGAAAGGAGGGAGGGAGGGAGGGAGGAAGGAAGGAAAGACTAGCCATTGGCTGAATAAAGTTATCTTAAAGTACCTCTGTGGGGGCTGGCACTGTGGCATAGCAGGTAAAGCCACTGTCTGCAGTGCTGGCATCCCATATGGACGCCAGTTTGAGTCCTGGCTGCTCCACATCAGATCCAGCTCTCTGCTATGGCCTAGAAAAGCAGTGGAAGATGGCCCAAGTCCTTGGGCCCCTGCACCCACGTGGAAGACCCAAAAGAAGCTCCTGGCTCCTGGCTTCGGATCAGCACAGCTCCAGCCGTTGTGGCCAATTGGGGAATGAACCAGTAGATGGGAGACCTTTCTCTCTCTCTCTCTCTCTCTCTCTCTCTCTCTCTCTCTTTCTCTGCCTCTCCTTCTCTCTTACTTTCAAATAAATAAATCTTTTTTTAAAAAAAAGCACCTCTGTGAATACCTATAGAAATTGTTGATTGAAAGCATTATTAAATTATGCTGAGTCAAGGTCAAATATCTTCTTTCCTTTAACATACCTTAATTTGCATTCCTAGTAGATAATCTCAATCACATAGAGCTATCTGTTCCTCTTTGAGGATGATCCAGAGTAAAAGCTACAGACATTTAAAAAACTGTGACCACGCCCCCCCCCCCAAAAAAAAAAAGCCAGAATCTCATTTTGCATCATGGTCATGTGGATGGGCTTGCTGACACTGACATATTTTGTATGATTGTAACCCAGCTGACACTTCTGTGCAAAAATATTTTCCCTCTTAATATGCCAAAAGCATCTTACAAATTATTCATTTTGCAAAATGATGCTTTTAAATGATTACATAAAATTCCTTCATGAAGCTAATATGCCACCGGAAGTCTGTGATCCCTTTTTCATATCTGTTATATTTAGCTTGCTTCTAATCACTCACTTTTAAACATAACACATTTGGGAATAATTGTTCATCTTACGCATTTAAAAAAAACCCTTGGGAATAACTTCACATTTGTAGAAAAATGAAACAGACAGTACAGATAGTCCCGTTTACTGGTAACTCCAGCTTCCGGTTCTGTATGCGTTGTGCCCTGTTCCATTTCCGTGACCCATTTATCAGAACTAAGGAACCAACTTGCCATTAACTAAACCCTGATTGATTCAGATTTCACCTATTTCTCTACATAGAATTTATTTTTAGTGTTGGCACATAATGATGGGAGGAGGAAGTAGCTAGAATACATCTATAAAATCAATAGACCAAAAAATGGCATCTAAAGGTTGTTTTGTTGGTTTTACTTTAACAAGATATCTGTTTATTTCCAACCTACAATCTAATACTAAAAATAGGTAGTATTAATGAATACTCAAAGTGCAAACATGTGTGTTCTTGTCCAAGTCAAATTTCTAAAATTTTATCTGGGAAGAATATATTTTAATAACATGCTAAATAAAACTTTCTGGTGTATGCTTGTGCAGGTGGTGAGTCTTTATCAAATTCTAATTATTTGCTCACCTCTCTCCCAGGTGGTACAAAAGAAAAGTAAGAGCTACCTATAACAGTTGGTTTCCCCCTCAGAAGCTTAAAAATCTGGAATTATTCATCAAACATTTGTAAGTGCACATAGGGAATATGCAAGATTGTGACAATGGAGAGAAAAAGAAGAAATGCAGTAAGAAATAATAATGATTTAAAAGATGTTGACAAACTATCTTACAGATAAAGGAAGATTTTACCAGAATTTCTGGCATTCCCTTGAAGTTATAATAACAATTACTAATAATGACCAGTGCTATCAACTGCTTGCTAAGTGCCAAGAACTACCAAATGTGTTTGATAAAAACAAAAAATAATATTGACTACCATTTATCTGAACCAGGCATGCTTTTAAGCATTTTACCTGTATTTATTCATCTAAACCTCACAACAACACTGCAAAAAGAGATCCACTATTAACTCCACTAACAGTTGAAGAAACCGAGTCACAGAACACTCCAGAATGTGTCTTGGGTTGTTGGAGCAGTAGTCAGAGGAGTCAGCATTCACACCCAGGCCATCTCATCCAGGGCCTGGGCGCATGGCTACCCTCTGTCTACTAGAGAGGAGAAACTGGGAGGAGAAGGTTTCCAGTGGTTGGAATCCTAGGGAGACAGAAGAGAAAGAAGTTAACCATCTGCTGTGTAATGATTCTGGTGATTCTGGTAAACAACAGTGAAGGAAGTTAATTAGCTGAGAGGCTGACATTGTGGCACAGTGGGTTGTCCCTCTGCCAGTAATGCCAGCATCCCACATTGGAGTGTAAGTTCAAGTCCCAGCTATTCAGCTTCTGATCCACCTTCTTGCTAATGTGCCTAGGAAAGCAGTGGCGGATAGTCCAGGTACTCGGTCCCCTACCACCCACATGGGAGACCCTAATGGAGTTCCAAGCTCCTGGCTTCAGTCTGGTCCAGCCCTGGCAGTTGGGGAGTGAAGCAGAGGTTGGAAAATCTGTTTCTCTCACTGCCTCTCCCTCTTTTTGTAACTCTGCCTCTCAAATAAATAAAATAAGTAATTTTTTAAAAAAGCAGTGAATTATCTGAAATGAAGAAAATGCCTAGATAATAAGTTTTGAAAACCATGTAGAATAAACTTGACAGACAAAAGTGTCTGTTTATGTCAAATTTTTATAATCATAAAGAGAAGTAGAATGCTTCACTGATAACACAGCCTTGGGTTTAGAATTAGAGTCTCATTCTATTTCCTGCAAACCTGCTCTTGATTTAAGCTGTTTTTATTAACAAGCAAAAAAAAAAAAAAAAAAAAAAAAAAAACCACACACCATTTTCACTCATGCTCAAATAATAAATAGCAATGGTTAGACATTGATTTAGCCAACCTTACGTCTGGCCTCAAGTGTTCATGAAATCTTTCCTTACATTTTTATTGTGTTTTTTAGTCATTTTGGAAAAGCTCAAAGTATCGGTGTCTCATATTCCATTTATTTGCTTGTAATCTAATGAGTTGTTTGGCCCTCCCCAGGGGCATTTCTTACCTTGGACTCTTTCAGCACCTAACTCAGGGTTTGCTAGTCACTGCTGTGGATCCAAAAGACAAGTAGTTAAAGGCACGATTCTGTCACCTGCTTTGGTTCAGCATAACCTTTCTCCACCCAGAGAACTGTACTGTTTAGCAATGTTCTCTCAAGATCTAAAAAACAAGGCTAACTTTGGTACCAGCCTCTATTGTCAAGACACTCTGTTTTCTTTTTTCCTTTTTGTTTTTGGTTTATATTTCGATTTTCTGGAAGTGGGTGTTGGGACCAGCAGTTAAAATGTCAATCAGGATGTCCTCATCCCATCCCAATGTACCTGGGTTGGAGTCTCAGCTCTGGCTGCTTATTCCAGCTTCTCGCTAATGCAGACACTGGGAGGCAGAGGCAATGGCTTAAGTATGTGGGGTCCTGCCACTCACATGAAGACCTGGATTGATGTCCCCAACTCCTAATGTTCAGCCCCAAACATGGAAGCCATTTTGAAATGAACCAACCAGTGGAAGCTCTCATTCTCTCTCCCTGTCTCTTTCAATAATTCTCTCTCTCTCATTTAATTTTTTTTAAATTTCTGGCCTGGCTGTTTAGGTTTATGATAGTAATCACATATTTGTCAAAGATTTGTTCATTATGTTGCTTTCTAATGATTTTAATTTGTTTAATGTTTTTTTCTACTATGTATGATTAAGAAGCTGAATATAGGACTTTTTATGATACTTAATATTCATATTTGGCCCAACTTTTATTCCTTTGTCTCCACAAATTCAAAGCATTAAAACACATGGTTTATAATGCAATATAGACATCACCAAAGTGTCTATTTATTGAGCAAATAATATACATTTTACAGATGCTAATACAATCCTCATAATAACCCTTTTAGGTAACTAGAATTTTTATTCCATCTACACCTTGGCCTATAAACTAAGGCAGGGGGATAAAACACTCATAAATTGCCAAAGATTACATCTGTATCACCTTGTGGTGTCAGAACTCATCACAGATATTTTGATTTCAAAACTCATATAGTTAAACATATTATTGTTTTGCTCAATGTAAAAAAAGAAGGAAATTATTTGCTACCATGTTGATTATTGAAACAATTTACAAAAATATAATATACAAACAATAAATATTGTGCACATTTAGAGTTCAAAGATGCTTTAAATTCACAGGACAGATTGAGAGTAGCTTTGATTTAGAAATAGTAAGCAGATGTTACATTTTTCCAATTGCCCAGTTGTTGGTTTGTCTAATCTAGCCTCCCTGTGAAGTCCCTTTCATAGGTACCACTGTGAAATATGTTATTTACAAGCCTGAGTGGATCTATAATGCTGTCAGTGTTTACTTACAAATGATAAAGAAATTTCATTCCATAATTACAATCTCCTCTGTTAATATTTCACCTTTCGTGTTCTTTATAGGGCACATTTATTGCTTGAGTATTTCTGAAGGTAGTTAGAAGAGAATCTATTGCGCATCAGTTAAAGTGTCTTTCCATGTGCATGTTGCTTCAGAAGTATCGAATGCTCCATGTGCTGATGTGCAACACACCTGACGTTTCTTGACAGCCCATATTGTTCAGGTAACTGCAATTCTGTACATAATCTATTTTTGTTGATAGACTCTGAGATTAAAATAAAATGCAATCTTTTACTACTTACATCATGGTTAAATGTTAAATGAATTAACGAGTATATGCCTTGTGTTTCTCTTAATGGAATCAGCCAACCATTTACAAATGACATGCAAAGACTATCACTGGTTCTAATGTTTACACTGAGTGATAAAACATCCTCTGTTATTGAAATAAAATGCAAGGAAAATGTATCCTATCTCCAGCTTTGTGTTGGTTACTCAATGACCAAATCGAAAATTTATAATAGCTCAGCCTTACAAAACAGGCGTTGTGATGGAGTTGTGTTTTGTTTCTTAATCTCCAAGAAATCTAGATAGAGATAGCAGGCTACTACAAAACATTTAATAATAAAAGATAGCTGTTGGAGTTGAACATAGTAGAACATGGTGCTCGGTTGACTCTTTTATTAGGTCAAAACTTCCACCAAGTAGCTCACTTAAAGGTCTTTAGGATGTTCTTGCTAGTACAAGGAGGTGATTTTAATAAACCCTTGAAATCAAATATTTGGCTTTGACAAGACAGTTATTAAGAACTATTAGCAATTGGGCAAGTTATTTAATACTTTAAATCTTTGAGTTTTTAAATCACAGTTTGCTCATCCATACAATGATGATAAAATAGAAAGGTGATGTGAGAATTTAATGAAATCATGTTAAATATTTAGCCAAATGTTGTTTCCTGGAAATTAGCAAATACTCCACAGCCTGAGAATTTCCAAGTGTTCCCTATGCTCCAGATTAGCAGGAGGGGCACTGGAATGAAGACCTTGAGCCTCCGCTACCACTGCCTGAGCCCAGATTCTTTCTCCAGCCCTAACTGGCTGTGGGACCAAAGGACTGCACGGCGCTCTGAAGAATGCTCAATAAAGATCAGCGCTCGACAGCTCCAGGACTTCTCTGGATTGCTCAGCTTCAACAAGTCTGTCCCACCTGCTACCTTCCTTTTCTCCTTACCTTCTCCCCCACTTTTTCTTTTCTCTCCTTTTTCAACAAAGTAACAAAAATATACAGGCTGATACCTAGGAAATAGCCTTATCCCCTCTGAAATACCCCACCCAAGCAGTTGTGTCTCATCAACAGAAGTTGTGCAATTTTAATCTCTTCCAATTAGTTCTTTCCTAAAGAGCCAGATGTTTTATTTGGCAACACAATAGGATAGATCAACTGAAAACAATAAATTAAATCCAGGCATAGCTGTGGGAACATCATGGGGCTTTCAGTTAACAAGGTTAACAATTGGAGAACCAATGGCAAGCTTGTAAAGAAATGCATAGCTACTGATCTACTGACCGCCACTCACAATCCATTCTCCACCACAAACCTCTCCCCAGCTAGTGCTGTGACCCACTGGTTAAGTGGACTCTGGTGACCGCAGCTCATGTTGGAGTACCAGTTCCAGTCTCAGCTACTCTCTTCCAACCCAGCTTCCTGCTAACGGCCCTGGGAAGGCAGCAGATGATAACCCAAGAGCTCAGGCCCCTGCCAACCATGTGAGAGACAGGGATAGAGATCTTTGATCTTGAAGGTGGCCTGGCCCAGCCTTGGCTCTTGTAGACATTTAGGGAGTGAACCAGCAGATGGAAGATATCTCTCTTGCACACGCTCTCTCGCTCTCTGGTGCTGCCTTTCCAATAAATAAATTTCAAAACACAAATGTTTCCAAATCTATCCACTTCAAAAATAAATAAATCTTAAAAAGAAATCTTTCCAAATATATCCACTTCAGCTTCTGATTTCATATTCAAAGCCAGTATTCTTACAGAGAACCTCGAAAGAAAGAAAGAAAGAAAGAAAGAAAGACAGACAGACAAGGTGCAACATCTGTCTGCTTAGGGAAGTTAAACAGTGCTTGTACCATGTCTGTTACACAGTACCTAACAGTTACTGACTGCAGCCCTCACATTATAGTTGTCATTTGCTTAGACTGCCAACTGATCTACACTTAACTTATATTGGTTTGTAACAGATAATGCTCATCAGTTTTAAACTAACACAGAAAAATAAAGACACTCTGGTTAAAGAAACAAAAAAAAATCCCTATTAGCCAATTACCAGGGAAGGGTTAATCCACAATGTCATGTATAAGCAGTATTTATGTAGAACAAGGCAAGTATGGTGACTTACAGATTTTTCAATTATTTGCTTTCTTTCTTCACACTTAATAGGGAAAAGTATAAGTTTTTGATTCTGCTTGTATAAATGCAAGCCTCATGCACATTTCTTAATTTTGTGATTTTTGGGAAAATAGATAAGTGCTCTATGTGTGAGATTCCTCATCTATAGAAAGAAAATGGTGGCCGGCGCCGCGGCTCAATAGGCTAATCCTCTACCTTGCAGCACCGGCACACCGGGTTCTAATCCCAGTCAGGGTGCCGGATTCTTTCCTGGTTGCCCCTCTTCCAGGCCAGCTCTCTGCTGTGGCCTGGGAAGGCAGTGGAGGATGGCCCAAGTGCTTGGGCCCTCCATCCCATGGGAGACCAGGAGAAGCACCTGGCTCCTGCCTTCGGATCAGCGCGGTGCGCCAGCCACAGCGCGCCAGCCGTGGCGGCCATTGGAGGGTGAACCAATGGCAAAAGGAAGACCTTTCTCTCTGTCTCTCTCTCTCTCACTGTCCACTCTGCCTGTCAAAAAAAAAAAAAAAAAAGACTTCTCTTCCTCTGAACACCTTTGTTAATAGTGACATCTCTTTAAAAAAAAAGAAAATAGTAATTATAGCAATCATAAAAGATATTTATATTATTTCATGCATGTCAGAGAATATCTTGTTTGGTATAAGAATTATAGCTCTGCTGAGAGTAGAATTTGAAATCAGTATTCTGTCCCTTTAACATATTATACAGGTGTATATTTTGCTGTTCAGAACTGAGAGTGAGAAATCTCTTTGTGGAGAGAATTAAATGAGATAATACATGTGAAATTCTTCACACAGACACTGAGATACAGTAAGTGCTCCATAGATCTTAGCAATTAACACCCTCAGCAACCGTGTGCACTGCTCACACCACAGAGATGTCCCTGGACTGTGGAGGTAAGAGAAGGGCAACATACAGACCTCCCAGTGCCTATCAACAGCTTACTTATTGGGATCATCTTAACCAAAACACAGATCTGAGATCTGTAGCCTAAGGTCTTGAGTCAAATGTGTAGATCAGAAAGATCCCTCTGGCAGTATCTGAAGAACATGCTGAAATAAGCCCAGATATGAGGTGATGACAAGGCCCAAAGGAGAGATGGGAGGGTTCTAAATGCAGGCAGTGGCCACAGCTACAGAAGAATGGCAGAAACATGTGATGCATCGAAGGCCCAGCCATTGTACCTATCACTGATGCAATGTGGGTGGCGCCAAAGCAATCCAGTCACATCAAGTTGCATTTAAAACTTTCTACAGAAAGGATCCATCTCATTTTTCTCTAGTACTTCCTTCATACAACGTTCATCTCAATGCTCATTTTTAAAGAATTATATGTTGCACTATAGAATACCGAATGCTATGTTGGTAAAACATGGTTATCTTCATTAGTACCTTGGACTAAACTATCCATATGTTAGCCAATACATTTATGTTAATTGCTAATTTTCACGTCTCACAACAAAGGTGCAAATTGTGACATCATTTGACCTTCAGGGCACACGCAATACCAATGATGCTTTTTCTTCTTACTAAGTTGTGCAATTGCTAAAATTAATTATACCCTAGGGATATCATATTATGCATGAATCGTCACCCGAATGAATGATAATGCTTGAGAGAGAGTGAAACAATGGAGATTTAGGTGTGTTCTCAGGGAATGTTGCCAGCTACATGAAACTAATTAAGGCTATCAAACAAGGCCATCACTAGGATTTGCAACTTACACTTTTGAATTTTCTTTCAATAAATAGGGAGAAATCCTTTTCAGAGTAGTTTTCCTTGACTTTACAAAACTAGGATTTAGCATTCAGCAAGTCAGAAATTATGGTAATTCTGCTGTGCCTCATTCTAACATATGAACAAAAGAAAACCAACGTGGTTTGTTTTCATTTTTCCTGTCTCAGCACTCAAAAGACCTAGGAAAGTCCGGTACATGTTTCGTCTTTTAAGACTGCAGCTATGAAAGTGTAATTTAAAAAATGATTTCAAAGGTTATGCAAGGACAGTTTATGGAGAAGAGAGCTTTACAAATAACCTAGTCACTATTTTATCTAATTGAAAAGGAATTTGGCTAGTTAAAAATAAAACTTTCATAGTGGCCTTGTTCAGAAATAAGATGAACATGATGACTCACGTTTATGTCATAGGCAGGAGTGGGTATTGATGCACAGCCGGTGAAGCCACCACTTGAGACTCCCACACCCCATGTAGGAGTGCTGCTTCAAGTCCTGGCACCGCCGCTTCCATCCAAGTTCCTGCAACGCATCCTGGGAGGCAGCAGGTGATTTGACTGAAGTGCTTTAAGGACCTAGATGGGGCTTCTGGCTTCCTGGCTTCCACTTGGCCCAGCCCATGTCGGGGGGTCAATCAGTAGATGTAAAGTCATCTTTCTTTTGCATGCTCTTTCTGTCACTCTTTCAAATAGATGAAAATAAATAGACTTTGAAAATATCTTTTTATGTATGCAAAATGAAGTTAGCTTTTATTCTGCATGATAATCTTCAATTAATGTCTTAAGTCTTTTGGATAAAACTCTTAGAAATGTGTTTCTTACATACCATATCATATACACACACACATATATTTATTTTTATTACATATATATATACAGATACACATATTGTTCTTTAAAGGATGTTTTATTTATTTATTTGAAAGAGTTATTGGCCGGTGCCACGGCTCACTTGGCTAATCCTCCGCCTGCGGCACCGGCACCCCGGGTTCTAGTTCCAGATGGGGCACCGGATTCTGTCCCGTTGCTCCTCTTCCAGTCCAGCTCTCTACTGTGGCCAGGGAAGGCAGTGGAGGATGGCCCAAGTGCTTGGGCCCTGCACCCGCATGGGAGACCAAGAAAAAGCACCTGGCTTCTGGCTGCAGATCGGCGCAGCGCGCCGGCAGTGGCAGCCATTTGGGGGGTGAACCAACGGAAGGAAGACCTTTCTCTCTCTCTCTCTCTCTCACTGTCTAACTCTGCCTGTCAAAAAAAAAAAAAAAAAAAGTCAGAGTTACGCAGAAAAGAGAAGGAGATAGGACTTCCATCCGCTGTTTCACTCCCAAATTGGCCACAACAGCCGGAGCTGTGCTGATCCGAAGCCAGGAACCAGGAGTGTTCTCCAGGTCTCCCACGCAGGTGCAGGGTTCCAAGGACTTGGGCCATCTTCCACTGCTTTCTCAGGCCATAACAGAGATTTGGATCGGAAGCAGAGCAGCCGGGACTCGAACCAGCGCCCATATGGGATGCCAGCACTACAGATGATGGCTTTACCTGCTACACCACAGCACAGGCCCTGATACACACATTATTTTATATATGTGTTTGTGTGTCTAAAGTTTTCACCAAAGACCATTACAAATTTGTTGAATATTATCTTGGAGAATAAAAGTTAGCATTTCTTATACTTAATGGCCACAGACACACATGTACTTAGACACTGCACCGATTTATCTGGCATGCATTTATATTATTATAAATATTTTTCCAAATTCTATGTGGAATTGATAATCATATTTATCTTTAGGATTAGATCTCAAGGCCAAGGAGACCAGATAAAGTTTGAACTTCATTTCTTTCATTTTACAATTGCATTTCGATTTTTCCTAAATTAATTTCACACCGTTTAATACAGGTCCCCATGACTTTGCAATTTACCACTGATACCTCCTTAGTAGAGCCTTTGGTCTTTTCTCAGCACAACCTCCTTAAAATATGATGAAGGGAACAAAGTGGGGTAAGAGGGAAGGGATAAAGATAAGTGGAAGTTGGAAAAGGACCAGGAAGGAGACAGCCCATGTGGGAAGCCATGAACACCCACATTACAGCCAAGGATGCTGCTGGTAGCTGTGGATCTCTTGCCTGAACCTCCTTATAAATGACTGTGTCTTTGACCTTGCCACCCAGCTCATTGCAGAAATCGTCTGAACCCCTCCTGTCCAGACCAGCTGACCTACAGAATCCTGAGACAGAGCACTCATCCATTGTAAGTAAGCTGCTGGGTGTGTGAGTGGCTGTGCAAGCAGCCTGAGAGATGACCTGTTGCATGGCTCCACTGAGATTATGATGCTGAGTCAGCATCTAGATTTTTCTTTTGCTGACCAACATGGCTAGCACCACAACTAAGCCAGCAAAGTCTCACAGCTCTGTGGCTGAGAACTGCTGTTGAGGGAGCAGGTGATCACACTCTAAAGTTAAAGTGCTGGGAGAAGGTTTTCATTTCAATGGTTCAACATGTTCTGTGGACGGGCTTCAACGGCTGTCTGGGAAGAAAGGCAAGCCGTGCTGCAACTTGACCTTGAGCGCTCAGTATACACCTTTGCAGGAAAATTTTGCAGACTTTTCAAATTTTGTGCATCTAGTCAACAAATATTTACTAAACAGCAGTCACCGGTGTCCACCAGCAGGCTCTACTCTTGTTGTTAGCTATCAACATCAATGATCTTTATAGGGAGCAGCTGAGTCACCCATTCAGCCCAGTGCTTTCGTACTTACAGTCTCTTCACCCTGAAGAAGTCCTGAAGCTATAAAGTCAGAGAACAGCAGCACTGAGGTAGACATTTAGAAAGCTCTAAATCCATTGGCCCCTCAGTGTTTACTTAGGTAGACAAAAATTCACTGCTTCCTCCTTTTTTTAAAAAAATATTCAGTCCTTCGGGTCTGATGTTCGATTTACATAGCCTTTACTACTGAGTGATTTTGCAGAAAGGAATAGATAGAACAGGAACAGCAGTCCCAGTACCAACCCATTTTAAATCGGATTCCCTACACACTAAAGAACCATCTGAGCATTGTAAATGAGCTCTAATAGTTTTGCAAACCAGGAACAATACAATAGTAGTTGTTTCTAAAATCAGGACTAATGAATGAATTATGTTTTTCTCTGTTTTCTACTCTCTATAGCAAATAGTGAACTCTCAGACAGACTTTTTTCAGGGAAATAACTATGTAGTGTACAGTAAAATCATAGGTAAAAATGAAAGCCTCTTAAATAAGCACACCTGTTTCATGGTAGATTCCACATCTGGATTTACCTAGGGTATGTCTTTATTGAACAGCCTTTATGAAAAGATGCCACTTTGTATGACTACATCCCATACCAGAGTCCCTGGGCTCAAGTTCTGACTCTGCTTCCAGTTCCAGTCCTGATAAAATACACTCTGGGAGGCATCAGGGGGTGGCTCAAATACTTGAGTCCCTGCCACCTACATGGGAGACCTGGATTGAGTTCAGAGCTCCTGGCTTCACTAAGTCCACCAGATAACCTTATGATATGGGACTAGCTTTACATTTTCCAAATGAAGAAAGAGGCACAAGGAAGCTAAGCAAATTTCTACAAGATGAATATATGGCAGGACCAGACTTGAAACCTTGTAGTGATCCAGCACTGCAAATCTGACTGCAAGTACGAAAGCACTGGGCTGAATGGGTGACTCGGCTGCTCCTTATAAAGATCATTGATGTTGATAGCTAACAACATGAGTTTGCCACACATGAATCTCACAGCCATCTCTGTAAGGCAGGTGCCGGTGCAGATCAGGTTCCTTGGGAAGTAGATGCTGAGACAGAGGTGAACAGGAAGGCGGTTCATCAAGAAGTTTCCAGGATAGGCATCTGGAGGGGAGGGAAGTTAGAAGGAGAGGGAAAAGCTGGGTTGTAGCATAGTAGAAAAAAATGCAACAAAAATCTTGGCCATTCCCAGTGCATTCTGGAACTGAACAGCCCCACAGAGTTGGACAACTGATAGTCATTAGATGTGAGCTGCCCCTTGGAGGGGCTGAGGCCTCCCGCATGGACAGAGGGCAATCTTCAGCAGGAGACCCTGATGTGAGTCAGTGACCAACATCCCCAGCAGCTGGGGGAATAAGTCCTTCAGTCCTGGAGTGTACACAGATACTAGACAGTGCGCCCAGCATTTAGGAATGAAAAATATGAGGAATAAAGAATAAACTACATGCTGCCAATAAAATCAATAGTCAATGGATTAATCAGGATTGTACAAAGAAAAAGAACAAGTTAGGATGTGTAGATGGGTGCATAGTTGATAGATAACAGATGGACAGATAGAAAGAGGGATTTCCAAGATGGCTGAATAAGGAAAAGATGTGCTCATTCTGACCTCAAGAAATTACCAGAAGACCAAGGGAAAGATGGAGAGAAATTTTTAGTGGGAAGTTAACAAAAGAAGAGAGACTCCAGGGGGCAGTGGGAGCTGCCAGCAACTGCCATAGCTGGTGGCTGGTGGAGAAGCCATCTTCTCAGATTGAGGTGAGAGGAACTTGCTACAGCCCATGCTCCACTGGTGATGTGGTCTGAGGAAGAACCTCACGGTCTCCACTGACTTTGAGTCTGAAGTGCTGCGGGTGGGGAGGCAGGGGGCTCATGGAACCCCATGAAGGGAGAGCACACTGCTTTCCTCCCCTACCCCACCAAAGCATGAAGCTACCAGCAGGGAGGAAGCGCCATGTTGATAGGGCAAGAGGAGGGAGGCAGCTGTGGCCTGCGTGTCCCTGGTGGATTTTGTCAAAGAGCTAAGTCTGTGGTCCCCACTGACTTTGAGTTCCTCCAGGAGAGTTGGAAGGGGGCAGGGCATCCACTTAATTCCATGAAGGGGGGCACATTTCTCCCCTCCCCTCACCCTGTCTGAATACCAGACTCAGCTTTCCAAGGCAGAGCATTGACTGACACCTGCCAGGCAGGCAGCTGGCTCTGGGAGAAAGGCGACTTTCTCCATTGATTGGGAGGCTCACGGGGCAGAGGGTAGATCTCCTGCTCCCTGTGATTCTGGTATCCCTGCACCCTGTGATCGCGGGAATATTGTGACTACGAGATAGGGCCTGGGGTGTGGATGGGCCTTGGCCAATCACTGATTCCAGCTTCCGAGGCTTACAGTCCCCAGAGTGCTAGGGTGGGTCATTACTAAGGGATCCGTGCTCACAATGAGGAGTGCATAGATCCTTTGTGCAGCTCATCTGCCTGAGTGGGTGCGTGTGCAGGTTCCATGGGCAACCAACTAACCCTGGGCAGTTGGTTCTCCTTGGCAGAGAGGGGGTCGGGCTGTGAACATGCCAATCAGTGCAATCATACCCTGCCCCTGCTGACAATAGAGAAGGTCTACCAAACTCCAATCTGGTGTCACTCATTACTCTTACCCTACACTTGAGAAATGTCCAGGACTCCCTGGCCCAGCCCAGCACACCCCTCTGGACATCTGCTGAAGGCGCAGGCATTCCACTAAGCCATAGAGGTGCATCTCAAAGAACAACGTCTTCAGAGGAAAAAAAGCAAGTGTCACAACAGAACCCAAAAATAAATGTAGAAATACCAACAGGAAGGTAACATGACTCTTAAAAAGTAAAGCAACAACACTTCGATACTAGAAGGTGAAGATGAAGAGATTGATATGCCTGAAAAGGAATTCAAGAGAATGATTGTAAGATTACTCAAAGACACAGAGAAGCAAATACACCAGCTAAAGAAATTCACACAAGACATGGATGAGAAAGTCTTCAGGGAAATAGAGATATTGACAGGGCCAGCGCTGTGGCATAGCAGGTAAAGCTGCTGCCTGCAGTGCTGACATCCCACTTGGGAAACGGTTCGAGTCCCAGCTGCTCCACTTCAGATCCAGCTCTCTGCTATGGCCTGAGAAAGCAGTGGGAGATGGCCCAAGTCCTTGGGACCCTGCACCCTTGAGGGTTACCCAGAGGAAGCTCCTGGCTCCTGGCTCCTGGCTTCGGATTGGCCCAGCTCTGACCATTGCAGCCATTTGGGGAGTAAACCAGTGGATGGAAAACTTTCTTTCTACCTTTGCCTCTCTGTTAACTCTGCCTTTCAAATAAATAAATAATAATAATAATAAATATTTACAAGATATCACACTGAAATATTGAAAATGAAGAATTCAATATGTCAAATAAAAAGTACAGTGGAAAGCTTTAAAACAAACTCAGTAAGGCAAAAGAAAGAAAATCCTAGCTAAAGACAAATTTGGAAATATCTCATTCAGACAAAAAAGAAGAAAGGAAAAAAACCAAAAACATAGTTTGAGGTTTATGAGATACTATCAAATGACCAAACATACGTCTGTTAGGAATCCCTGAAGGTGAAAAGAGAATGGATTAGAAGAAACACACCTTGCCAATAAAAATATACACAGACAAAAGAGAAATTGTGGAAAAAGATATTCCATGCTTATAAAAAAAACAGTAGTAGCCATCCTAATGTCAGACAAAATAGACATTAACATAAAAACTGTTAAAAGAGACAAAGACTGGCATTATGTAGTTATTAAGGGGTCACTGCAAAAGTAAGATGTAACTATAGTAAATGTATATTCATCTAATGTGAGGGCACATGACCATTTAAAACAAATGTTAGTAGATACACTGCAGTACAATAATAATGGGGGACTTCAACACCACATTTTCATCAAATGACAGATCAACTAGACAAAATAATCAGCAAAGAACTAATATATACTATTGACCAAATGAATCTAATTGATTATCTACAGAACATTTTATCCCACAGCTTCAGAATACACATTCCATCAGTTCATGGAACTTTCTCTATGCTAGATTGTATGCTAGGCCATAAAAAAGTACAGTGTATCTTTTTTTGACCACAATGGAATGAAGTTGGAAATTAACAACTTAAGAAACCTAGACAATCCGCAAGCACATGGAGACTGTACAACATGCTCCTGTTTGAACAGTGAGTCATAGAAGAAATCAAGAGGGAACTAAAAAATTGTAAGAAATGAATGAAAATGACAACACAACATATTAAAACTTACAGGATACAGCAAAAAGCTGTATTAAGATGATATTTTGTAGCAATCAGTGAATACATCAAGAAATTGGAAATGTATGAAATGAAGCATCTAATAATGCATATCTCAAGGATCTAGAAAAACAAAAACAAACCAAAATCAAAATTAGTGGGAGGAAAGAAAAACAGTAGAGAAGAAATAAACAGATTGAAATAATAAAATACAAAATATCAGTGAAATGAAGAGCTGGGTGGTTTTTTTTTTTTTTGGAGAAATAAACAAAATTAATAAATCATTGGCCCAACTAACCAAAAGAAAGGTAGATGACCCGATTAATAAAATCAGAGATGAAAAAGAGAATGTTACCACAGAAATAAAAGAATCATCAGAAATTATTACAAAAAGCTATATGCAAACAAATTGGAAAATCTAGAAGAATCAGATAAATTTCTGGACACAAACAATTTACCAAAAAGCCACAAAGACACAGAAGACCTATATAACACATAACCATGATGGAGATGGAATCAGTCATAAAGACCCTACAAGCAAAGAAAATCCAGGACTAGATGGCTTCACTGATGAATTCTAGCAATGTTTTAAAGGTTTGCTTCATTTGTTTAAAAGTCAGAGTTATAGAGAGAAAGAGAGAGAAACAGAGAGACAGGTCTTCCAACTGCTGGTTCACCCAGCAGACAGCTGCATTGGCTGGGGCTGGGCCAGGCCTAAGCCAGGAGCTAGGAGATTTTTCCAGATCTCCAACATAAGTGCAGGGCCCCAAAAATTTGGCCGTCTTTTGCTGCTTTTCCCAGGCCATTAGTCAGGAACTGGATCCAAAGTGGAGCAGCCAGGACCAGATCTGGCTGCCATATGAGATGCCAACATTGCAGGCAGTGGTTTAACCCACTACACCACAACCAAAATTTTAAAAAACTTTTCTCAAGTCTCAAATTATTCAAAATAATCAAAAGAGAGAAAGTTTTTCTGAATTCCTTATATGAGGCCAGCATCACCCTAATTCCAAAAGCAGAAAAAAGATACAACAATAAAAGAAAACAATAGACCAATATCCGTGGTGAACATAGATGCCAAAATCTTCAACAGAATACAAGCTAATTGAATTGAACAGCACATCAAAAAGTTCATCCACTCAAAATAAGCAGGATTTGCACCTGGAATTCAGGGATGATTTAACACATGCAAATCAGTTAACATGATACATCAGATTAACAAGCTGAAGTATGAAAACCATATGATTATCTCAATACATGCAGAGAAAGCATTTTATAAATACTTCATTCTTTAATGATGGAAAAAAAACCTAAGCAAAATGGGTATAGAAGGAGCATACCTCAACAAAAATCAAGACAATATATGAAAAAGTCATAGCCAAGATCATGCTGAATGGGGAAAAGCTAGAATTGTGTATTGATTTTATATCCTGCAACTTAGGCCAAACTTTCTTATGAGTTTTAATAATCACAAAGTGGAGTTTCTTTGTTCCCCTATTTATAGCATCATGTCATCTGCAAACATAGGTAATTTGAATTCTAAATTCCTGAACCAGATGAGGATCCCCACTCTCACCACTTCTAAAATGTATAGTTCTGGACATTTTAATCAGAGCCACTAGGCAAGAAAAAGAAATCAAAGGGATACAAAAGAGAAAGAAGGACAGGGTCGACGCTGTGGCGCAGTGGGTTAAAGCCCTGGCCTAAAGCACTAGCATCTCATATGGGCACAGGTTCTAGTCCCGGCTGCTCCTCTTCCAATCCAGCTCTCTGCTATGGCCTGGGATAGCAGTGGAGGATGGCCCAAGGCCTTGGGTCCCTGCACCCTCGTGGGAGACCCAGAGAAGCTCCTGGCTCCTGGTTTTGGATCAACACAGCTCCAGTTGTTGTGGCCATCTGGGGAGTGAACCAAGGGATGGAAGACCTCTCTCTCTCTGTCTGTACCTCTCTCTCTCTGTAACTCTGTCTTCCAAATAAATAAAATAAATCTTTAAAAAAAAAAAAAAAGAGAAAGAAGGAAGTCAAATTACCTATTTTTTTTTTTTTTTTTTTTTGACAGGCAGAGTGGAAAGTGAGAGAGACAGAGAGAAAGGTCTTCCTTTGCCGTTGGTTCACCCTCCAATGGCCGGCGCGGCAGGCGCACCACGCCCATCCAAAGGCAGGAGCCAGGTGCTTCTCCTGGTGTCCCATGGGGTGCAAGGCCCAAGCACTTGGGCCATCCTCCACTGCCTTCCCGGGCCACAGCAGAGAGCTGGCCTGGAAGAGGAGCAACCGGGACAGAATCCGGTGCCCTGACCAGGACTAGAACCCGGTGTGCTGGCGCCACAAGGCGGAGGATTAGCCTACTGAGCTGTGGTGCCGGCCTTCAAATTACCTATGTTTGCAGATGACATGATGCTATAAATAGGGGAACAAAGATACTCCACTTTGTGATTATTAAAACTCATAAGAAAGTTTGGCCTAAGTTGCAGGATGCAAAATCAATAGCACTTGTTTACACAAAAAATTCTGTGAGTGAAAGAGAAGTTGTAAAATCAACCCATTAATAATAGCTATGAAAAAATTTAAATGCCTTAGAATAGCTTTAGCAAAGGACTTGAAAGTTTTGTACAATGAAAATTATAAGACATTAAAAAAGGATATAGAAGACACAAAAAAGGGGAAAATCTTCCATGTTCATAGATTAGAAGAATTAATATCATCAAAATGTCCATAATATCAAAAGCAATTTACAGATTCAATATGATTCAAACCAAAAGGACATTCCTCTCAGATCTAGAATGGCTCTCATACAGAAATCAACAAATAATAAATGCTGGTGGCAGGGGGAGGTACCCTAACCCACTGTTAGTGGAAATGTAAACTGGTGCAGTCATTGTGGCATTGTAGAAGACAATATGGAGATACTTCAGAAAGCTGAAAATACATATATCATACACCCTAGCAATCCCACTCCTGGGAATTTCCCCAAGAGAAATGAAATCAGCATATGAAAGTGGTATTTGTATCTCCATGTTAACTGCAGCTCAATTAACAATAGCTAAGATATGGAATCTTTCATTTGCTGGGGTGAGGTGGAACCTCGTTGTGGTTATGATTTCCATTTCCCTGATAGCTAGTGATCCTGAGCATTTTTTCATGTGTCTGTTGGCCATTTGAATTTCCTCTTTTGAAAAATGCCTGTTCAAGTCCTTTGACCATTTCTTACCTGGATTATTTATTTTGTTTTTGTTGAGTTCCTTGAGTTATTTATAGATTCTGGATATTAATCCTTTATCAGTTTCATATTTCGCAGATACTTTCTCCCATTCTGTCAGTTGCCTCTTCACTTTGCAGAGTGTTTCTTTTTAGTGCAGAAGCTCCTCAGCTTGATGTAATACCATTTGTCAATTTTGGCTTCTTCTGCCTATGCTTCTAGGTCTTTTCCAAGAAGTCTTTGCCTATGCTAATGTCTTGCAGAGTTTCCCCAATGTTCTCCTCTGGTAATTTGATGGTATTGGGTCATAGATTTAGATAGATACTTGATCAATTTTAAGGTGGTTTTTGCATAAAGTGTAAGGTAGGGGTCTTTTTTTCATACTTCTGTATTCAGAGATCCAATTTTCCTAGCAACATTTGTTGAATAGACACTCCTTTCTCCAGGAATTGATGTTAGCTCCTTTGTCAAAGATCAGTTCACTGTGGATGCATGCATTGATTTCTGGTCTACATGTCTTTTTTGTATCAGTATCAGGCTGTTTTGATAATAACTGCCCTGTAGTATTTCTTGAAATCTGGTGTTGTGGTGCCTCCAGCTTTGTCTTTGTGGTATAAGATTGCTTTAGCTATTCATGGTCTCTTTGTTTCCAAATGAATTTTGGCATCATATTTACTAGATCTGAGAAGAATATCGTTGGTATTTTGATTGGGATCACACTGAATCTGTAAACTGCTTGCAATAGTATGGGCATTTTGATGATAATTTTCCCAATCCATGAACATGAAAGACGTTTCCATTTTCTTGTGCCTTCTTCTATTTCTTTCTTTAACATTTTCTAATTTTTATTGTAGAGATCTTTCACCTCCTTGGTTACATGTATTCCAAAGTATTTAATTTTTTCTGTAGCTATTATGAATGGGATTGATCTTAGAAGTTCTTTTGCAGCCATGGCAATGTCTGTATACAAAAGCTATGGATTATTTTTGTTAATTTTATATCCTGCTACTTTACCAAACTGTTCTCTGAGTTCGATAGTCTCTTAGTAGAGTCTTTTTGTTTCCCTATATATAAAATCATGTTATCTGCAAATAGGGATAGTTTGACTTCCACCTTCCAAATTTGTATTTCTTCGATTTCTTTGTTTTGCCTAATGGCTCTGGCTAAAACTCCCAGGACTATATTGAAAAGCAATGGTGAGAATGGGCATCCTTTTCTGGTTCTGGGGTCTTACTGCAAATTCTTCCAACTTTTCCCTATTCATTAAGATGCTGGCCGTGGGTTTGTCATAAATTGCCTTGATTGTGTTGAGGAATGTCCTTTCCATACCAAATTTGCTTAAGGTTTTCATCATGAAAGGATGCTGTATTTTATCAAATGCTTTCTCTGCATCTATTGAGATAATTATATGGTTTTTATTCTTCAATTTTTAATGTGATGTATCGTGTAGATTTGGAAATGGGAAGCCATCCCAGCATACAGGGATAAATCTCATTTGGTCTAGATGAATGATCTTTCTGATGTGTTGATGGACTCAAATAGCTAGTATTTTGTTGAAGATTTTTGCAACTATGTTCATCAGAGATATCAGTCTATAGTTCTGTAGTCTGTTGTATCTTTTTCTGATTTATGAATTGAGGTGATGCTGGCCTCATAGAAGGAGTTTGGGAGAATCCCTTCGCCTTATCAATTGTTTTGAATAGCTTGAGAATAATTTAAATCAATTCTTCTTTAAAATTCTGACAGAATTTAACAGTGAAGCCATCTGGTCCTGGGCTTTTCTTTGTTGGGATGGCAGGCACTTTTCAAAGATGAAATACAAATGGCCAACAGACACATGAAAAAAATGCTCAGGATCACCATCCATTAGCAAAATGCAAATGAAAACCATAATGAGGCTTCTCCTTATCCCAGTTAGAATGGCTATCATCCAAAAGTCAAAAAATAACAAATGCTGGTGAGGATGTGGGAAAAAAGGTACCCTAGTACACTGCTGGTTGGAATGTAAACTAGTTCAGCCATATGGAAGACAGTTTAGAGATTCTTCAGAAATCTGAAAATAGCTCTACCATGTGACCCAACCATATCTTCTTGAGAATTTACCCAAAGGTAATGAAATCAGTATATGAAAGCATTACCTATATCCCCAGTTTATTGCAGCTCAATTCACAGTTGCTAAGATTTGGAGCCAACCAGATGCCCATCAAGTGATAACTAGATAAAGAAAATGTGGTATATATAAATGATGGAATATGATTCAGCCATAAAAAATAATGAAATCCTGTCTTGCAACAAAATGGACTCATCATGCTTAGTGAAATATGCCAGTCCCAAAAAGACAACTATCATTATGCTTTTCCAGATTTGTGATAACTAATATTACAGAGTACAAAACATGTAAATGTATAGGAGTGAAATTGTTGAGATTCGGTTATTATTTATAGCCCTTTTCTGTACTCCTGAGAAATAGGGGTCATTCAACTTTATACTTGCTGAATTCTTTATTTAGTAGAGTATTAAGCTTGTGATAATAAAGTGAATTAAAAGCATATCATCACAAAAAAAATTTTAACTGGAACATGCTCTAATCTTTCTTTTTTTCTGGTTAAAAATATAGCAATCTAGTGCAGTGTGGTAAAGAAATCTGCTCTAAAGGGAGCAGAGAAACAAAGCAAGGCAGATTCCGTGAGAAGGGCTGGGCCCGAGGGGCCTGCACAGGAAGGCTCTAGGGCTCCCCACAGGTGGGAGCAGACACGGCCCTGCACAAGGACGAGGGCAGTGGGCACCCAGGCGTGTCCCACAGCTGTTCTCTGGTGGCAGAGACACAGTGGACCTGTTTCTGAGGGACAGAACGCGCTAGCGTCGTACACTGGGGAGGTGTATATGCAACAGTGGCTCAAGGCCGTCCTGGGCCAGACGCTCTCTGAGCAGCAAGGGCACAATGCATATCTGTCGGGGAGGTCGAGGTAGGCACAGAACAAACAAGTGACAACCCGTGGAGGTCAGTAACCAGGCATCGGAGACACGTCCGGCACATGGAGCCCAGGGCCCACACGTGAAGCCACACCGGCCAAAGCGGAGTGGGCTCAGTGCTCCGCAGCCCCTCGGAGGCCGCTGGACCGTCCAGGCCGGGGTCTGGCTCTCGGGGAGCCGGCTCCTGGTTGTGGTGCTCGTGGCCGTGGCGGCCCGATGCATCAGATGAAGTTGATGAACAGGATACCGACAGGATGCTGAGCAAGATCACATGGCCACCAAGCCAGGCGCAGAGCCAGAGCTGGACTTTAGCTCGCCCCGTTCTCATCGGACTCAGCGCCACAGGCAAGGACTTCTAGGGCGGGGAGAGGGTCAGGTCTCAGCGCAGCAGGTGGGGGCTCAGCCCGGGGCGCGGGGTAGGGGAGCAGCCGCAGGCTCCCCAGTTTCTGCACCGTGGGCTCCATGGCAGAGGCCGGCCTCAAGCTCTCTTTGTTCTGGGACTTGGGCCGCAGCCTCTGCACCGCAAAGCCCCAGGCCCGCAGCGTCTTCTCTGGGGGTGGGCGTGCATCCTCAGCAGCGGCCTCATCTCCAGCTTGTAGTTCCTCAGCTGTGCCTCATCCGCTCCAGCAGCTTGCCGTCCCCACCCCCCGCGCTGTGGGGCGTCCACGAGAACGTGGGGCCCACCGCTCCCGGGGTTTGGGGTTCCCGGGATGCCTGTGGCCCGAGCCCCAGGCACGAAGGTCCTCGGCAGGCTGGCGCACGCCCCGGAGGCTCCCCCGGCCTCCTCCTTGCCCCAGCCTTGCA
Source organism: Oryctolagus cuniculus (assembly GCF_964237555.1). Classification (NCBI taxonomy): domain Eukaryota; kingdom Metazoa; phylum Chordata; class Mammalia; order Lagomorpha; family Leporidae; genus Oryctolagus; species Oryctolagus cuniculus. Next base: position 5,236,385 of record NC_091447.1, read on the forward strand.
GGTGCACCTGGATGTCCCCTCCTGGCTCCTCGTCCACCGACACCTGCCGGGAGAAGTGGGCCACCTTGTTCCTCGGGAGTGGGAGGTCCTGGAAGCCGCCATCTCGGCCTTCCTGCTTGGCGATGGTGGCCGGCCCGCTCGGCCACCTCCCACGGCCCAGTCCACCTTCTCCCGGATCTTGCTGGCCTGCAGCGGGATGAGGTTCTTGGGCTTGCAGCTCACCAGGAGGTTGTGCTTGTACCTGCCCTCCTCCTTGGTGCCGTCAGGGGAGGTCAGGCAGCCGTAGCCGGGGTGCCGCCGGTGGCTGGCCCACTCGCCCTCGACCTGGAGCCCGTCCGGGTGCTGGCTCACGCCGAAGCCGGAGCGCTGGTCGCTCTTCCACTCGCCCGCGTAGGTCCCGGTGGTCGATGTCGGCCTCCGCCTCGCCCAGGCTGATGGTGGTGGAGTGCACGTCGCCGGCCGTGGAGCTCACCGTGCTCATGCCCGCCTCGCTGATGCTGGCTGGCTGGCCCGGCTGCTCTTGGAATCCGACATGCACAGCTGCAGCCCGCTCAGCAGCGAGCGGCGGACGCACGCCGTGGCCTTGGCACATGCCGCGGACGCACTGGCCCTGGCAGGTGCCTGACGTCCTAGCGTTGAGGAACCATCTGTGCTAGGACCCATGGCAGGTGCGTGCGGTTTCAGAGTCCACGTCCTGCAGGATTCTTCCCCGCTGCCCATGGAAACTCCGAGAAGGGGAAGCAGACTCTGGCTCTGGTCTCGACATCCCCCTGTGAGGCCCTCACTCACGCACCCAGGATGCAGAGGGACAGTGGCAGGAGGGCTCACGCTGAACAAAGGCACCCAGTGGGCAGCTTGGGCTCCCTCGCCTGTGTCCTGGGGCAAGGGAGCGGCCTGCTGCCTCTCCCCAGCTGTGCGGCTCAGGTGTGCAGGACCTGGGCGGCCTGCAGGCTTCTCCGTCCTGGCCTCTTGTGCGCGTCCGGCCAAGCCTTGCTGAGCACAAGTCCTGGACTCCTCCTTGGCTCCCCGATTCCTCCCACCACCACCTCCCTCTGGTTCTCACTGCGGGCGAGGCAGGGGGAGGTCAGGACCAGGCAGCCCCAGTCCCGCCTTTCCCGGACCCACACCGCCTGCCCCTGTCCATCACAAAAATTTAAAAAACTATTAGAGAGTGAAGAGGAGGAGGAGGAGGAGGAGAGTGGAGGCAGGGAAAGAGGGTGGGAAATATTGTTATGTTTTTTAAATTGTGTATGTGAAGTACATGGGATGCCGGCGCTGTGGCGCATCGGGTTAACGCCCTGGCCTGAAGCGCCTGCATCCCATATAGGCTCCGGTTCTAGTCCTGGCTGTTCCTCTTCCGATCCTGCTTTCTGCTATGGCCTGGGAAAGCAGTGAAGATGGCCCAAGTCCTTGGGCCTCTGCACCCGCGTGGGAGACCCGGAAGAAGCTCCTGGCTCTGGCCATCTGGGGAGAGAACCAGCGGATGGAAGACCTCTCTCTCTCTCTCTCTCTCTCTCTCTCTCTTTCTCTTTCTCTTTCTCTCTCTCTCTCTCTGCCTCTCCTCTCTCTGTAACTCTGACTTTAGAATAAATAAATAAATCTTAAAAAAATACATGGGATCTGTTCTTTTTGTATAAATAAATAAATGTGTTTTAAAACGGAAGATAGTAGTGATAAATAGAAATATAGAAAGATAGATAGATAGATAGATACTTGTTATAAAGAACTGGCTCGTGCAACCATGGAAGATGAGAAGTAAAGAGAGGAGAGGAGCCAGTGAGAGATTCATTCTGAGTGTGACTGCCTAAAATGCCACAGGACCAACCACATCAGTGCCAGTCTGAGTCCTGGAGGGAAGGCAGGCAAAGACCAATGTTCAAGTTCCAAAACAGGTGGAGAGCAAGAATTCTCTCTCAGTCAGCTCTTGGGTTCTTTTCAGGTCTTCAACAGATTGAATGAGGTCTTCCCACACTGGGAAGGACAGTCTGATTGACTCAGCCTACTGATTCAACTGTTAATCTCATCCAGAAATACTCTCGAAGCCACACAGAGAATAATGTTTGACCATATGTCTGGGCACTGCCTGGTCCAATCAAGTTCCCAGATAAAATTAACCATCACAGCATGTGATATAGGTGAGACATTATTCTAAATCCTTTGAGCTCCAGTGCATATCCTAGCCAGCATACTTTGCTTACTCAAGGTATGAAAAGACTTCCTGAGGACCAAAGAAGATGTTAGCTGGAGTGTGATGAGAACAAGCATGTTGGTACAGCTGTAAGTGCAATTGCCTACTTCAATTGAAGATGTCGGACTCTCCCCAGATATGCCATAATAAGAACAAATGGAGTGTAAATTTGATTTTACTTACACTGATTCTGGCTACATTTTGAAAATAATATCATGTATATGTTTTTTAAAGAATGTCATGAAATTACTTTATAAAAGTTTACTTGTCAAAAGCATGAAAGATTAAAAATAGATATTCAGCTGAGGCATTTGTAGTATAAGAATAGAGCTCCTATACCAGCAATCTCCAACTCTCTGGTAAATCAAGCTTTCTTCAGCCAGAACTCACATACGTGTAATTAACTCTGCTCAAGAAGGGCAAGGGGATAGAATTCTGTGTGCAAACATAGTTGTGAAAATTGGTATGCTGACATATTTCATATATTTACTCTGGCTAAAATAATTGAATAGTTAATTTCACAATCATGAATAACTCCCCCAAAAAACATCTCAGTGTTTTTGGTAGTTTAACAGCATTTGAATGAACTATTAGATGTCTTTTTCCAAAAATTACAGAACTTGTTTTATAATGCCTTGAAAGGCTCTAATTTCCTATGTATCAAAGAGTGGATCATCTTTCCACTCCCTGTTTTACTCATGCAAGCTACCTGAGATGATCTGAGCAGGATACCGGACAGGACGGCAGGGGAATGTACCCAGAAGTGTCAGAAGGAGCTGCACGAGGGAGAAAGGAAGGAGGCAGGGGAAGAGAGAGGAAGGGTCGGGGGGATGTTTGAGACTTAACTGTAGAAGAGTCAATAACCATGAGGTCATTAAAAATGGAAAAGATTGGCAACACTCGGTAACCCACTGCTCTCTGATTTGTTTAGTCCTGCCATCTGACACAGCCTGCTTTCCCTGTGACTTGACTTTCATCTGGTCTTCAAACATAAGGAAGAGAAACTGTCAAATGTCTTTCCAAATTCAAGCTATACTATTTCTACAAAAGAGCATTCCCAGATTTCTTCTTCTACAAACATTGCCTAAAAAGGAAATGAGTTGGGTCTAGCATTAGATGCTAGTAATTTTATCCTATAATCACTGCATTCCTTTCTTAGATTCATGAAGCAACTGTTTATTAATCTATTTAAGAAGTCGACCAGGGGTTGACATCATACTCACACATCAATCCTATCATTCAAAATTTTTTTGCTCTTTGATATTTGTAGGATGTTCATTTTTGACATCATATTTTCAATGGTGCCCCAACAGCAAATGATCATAGAAGTTATATTTACATAAAGTTTTGACTGTGTTTGGATATGAAGATTTTTCTCCTTAGTGAAAGAAACACTAGCAATAAAAACAGAACTCACATCACAGAAGTGGCAGCAAACAGTAGCTGATTCCATGTCATATGGTTAATTGCTGCTGCTCTCCTTCCATCACCTATGGATTCCATGGTCTTTCTAAATACAAGAAATAGAAATCTATTTCTTACACTAATGTGAGTGACTTCAGAACATACCCTGTATGTATGTACAATGACACTAACATCCAAGAGTGCCTTGCAACAAACTAGAGGAACAAACTTTTGCATCTGCTAGACCTAATTCTTTATAAAAATTTATTTTATTTTTACTTGAAAGGCAGAGTGACAGAGAAAGGCAGAGACAGAGAGAAAGAGAACTTCCATAGTTGGTTGACTCCCTAAATAGCCATGACAGTCAGGACTGGATCAGGCCAATGGCAGGAGTTAGGAACTTTATCCAGGTCTCCCACATGGGTGCAGGATCAAAGCACTTGGACTATCTTCTGCTGCTTTCCCCAAGTTCATTAACAGGAGGCTGAATCAGGAGTGGAGCAGCCAGGACTCGAACTGGTATTCCTATCTGGGATCCAGCATTGCAGACAGCAGCTTAACCCACTGTGCCACAATGTCATCCCAAGACCAAATTTTTCATTAATCAGATATTTATTTTTCTTTTAGAAAATCCCTTTGAACTGTGCAAAGCTCCATGACACTTCCTAAAATAAGTATTCTCAGATGTTTTGCTTACAGAATATTTATGTCAAAATTCTGGGGCGGGGGCTGAGCAGATACCCCTGGGGAGATCCACATCACATAGTGGAGTGTATGGGTGTGAATGCAGATTCAACTCCCCATTCTAGCTTCCTGCTGTTGTGCACTCTGGGAGGTAGCAGATGATGGTTCAAATGCTTGGGTCCTTGCCACCCATATGAGGGACTTGGATTGAGTTCCAGGCTCCTGGCTTCAGCCTGGCCCAGTCCAGCTGTTACAGATATTTGGGGAGTAACCCAGTGCACGTAAGAGCTCACTCTATCTCAGTCTCTGTCTCTGCTTTTCACAACACAACAAAACTTCTAAGGATGCCCACTAAAAATTTTGATTTACAAGCCTTACAAAATGGCATACACAAATATTCAGTTTTACAAAAGTTCTTCTGTAGTGTACAATACCAACGAGACACTGATTTAGAGTCCAGTCTCTCCTACTCGTCTTCCCTAACTTTAGGAAAAATCTTCCAATGCATCATTTTGGATCTCTAAGGCAATGAGGCAGAGTGCCACTGTGAGGAACAGGAATCCACAGGTGAAGCAGAAGCACCATTATGTCTACGGTGGCACCCTCATTAAAATTCAAACCTTTTAATGCAGAAAAAGAAGAAGAAGCAAAGATGGCTAGTTTGGGATTAATTTCCATCTCATTATTGCAAATTGAAAAAGCTAAGAAGTCAGAGGAAGGCAGATAATGAGCCTGAAGATAATGAGATAATGTATTTCTAGGCATCTTTCATACATATTTGTTTCTTAAGATGCTGAACTCAGGATACGGAGTGGAAGGTCCTAGGAATATGGTGGCCTGAGCTTATATCCTGGCCACCTTCCCCTCCCCTCATCTCTTTGTTAAAGAGACTTAAAAAAGAAATGAATCTCAGGGTAAATAATCCAGAGAAAAGAACAGTTAGGCATCTCACTGTTGATAGTGAACCAATAGGGGTCAGAGTTGAGGCTACAGAAAGGTTTGGTGGCATACACTGGTAGAGTCTCTGTAATGAGATGGAGAAGGAACCTGTACACCTTGCTTTCCTCTGGGAGCAGCTTGGTTAGTTGCTAAATGAAATCTAGAAGGTACACTTGTGAGTTGAACCATTTGTGGTCCATTGGCTTATAGGTCAAACTTGGAAGACTAGTATGTAGAATATATAAAGAGCATTTAAAATTAATAACAAAAAGTTAAATTGATAAGTAGAAAATGTAGTCAAAGATTATGAAAAAGTAATACAGAAATACTCATTTGACAGAACTTATGCAAATGTCTATAAAGTGACACATACAAGTATTTCAGAATTACAGAAAAAGTGGAAATGATCAATTTTTAAAACTAATCATTTATTCATGTTGTTGAATAGTGAATTTAAAAGAATGAAATAGGTACTTGTGAATCATGTGCTCCGCTTCCAATCCAGTTCTCTGCCAATGCACCTGGTAAAACAGTGGAAATGGCCCAAGTACTTGGGTCTTTGTCACCAATATGGGGGGCCTGGAAGAAGCTCCTGGCTCATGGCTTAGGCCTGGCCCATTCCTAGCCATTGTGGCCATTTGGAGTGAACCAGTGCATGGATTATAAGTACAGGGTGGTACTATGTACATAAATCCTATAAATCATATGTAAGATACATTTTATTTATATATTAATATAGGGACATTCTAAACTTGCATAAGAATAACAAACAAGCAAGGGCCAGAATTTGGGGTGCAGTGGATTAAGCAACTGCCTGCCACACCCACACCCCACATAAGCACAGATCCCAGTCCCATTTGTTCCATTTCCAATCCGTTCCCTGCTAATGTGCCTGGGAAAGCAAAGAAAAACAGCCTGAGTCCTTGAGCTCCTGCCACCCACGTAGATGACAGGGATGGAGTTCCAGGCTCCTGGCCTTGGCCTGGTCCAGCCCCAGATGTTGTGGCCATTTGGGGAATGAACCAGTGGATGGGAGATCTCTCTCCCCCCCTCTCTGTCTTTCTCTCCCTCTCTCTCTCTCTCTCTCTCTCTGTAACTTCCTTTCAAATAAATAAACCATTAAAATATTTTAAGAGGAAAAACAACAAATTGAGGATAATATTTATTTCTACAAGGGGGAAGGAAAATGTGACCACTTACGGTCACAGCTGAATCTCTAATATTTTATTCCTAAAACCATCTTAAAAACAAGGAAGAAAATAGGACAAAATTATGTGTTCACATGTTCATTTTATCATTTTTCTATAATTTGTACTATTATTCAATGTAAGAAAGATATGAAACATTTGAGCTTAGGTGAGCGACAACTCAAGTTTTCAGTTTTGAGAAAAATCACCAAATGGCAGTTTAAAAGAACACATCTAGATATAGTTTATGAAATAGCTGTAAAGATTAAGACAAAATTATATAGATTTTCAGGCATAAAGAATCAACGAAACAAAGATCAGCAGACTGGAAGCAGATTTCTCCCCCTCAATTCTGGACAGCAAAATATATACTTGTATAATCTGTTAAAGAGACAGAATACTGATTTCAAATTTTACTATCAGCAGAGATATGATTCTTACACCAAACAAGATATTCTATGACATGCAAGAAATAATATAAGTATCTTTTATGATTGTCCATTTACCCTTTGCTGCAAATACTAGACAAGTTTCTACCAAATGATGATTTATTTTTTAAATTTATTTATATATATATATATATTTTTGACAGGCAGAATTAGACAGTGAGAGAGACAGACAGAGAGAAAGGTCTTCCTTTCATTGGTTCACCCCCCAAATGGCTGCCACGGCTGGAGCTACGTGGATCTGAAGCCAGGAGCCAAGTTCTTCCTCCTGGTCTCCCATGTGGGTGCAGGGCCCTAGCGCTTGGGCCATCTTCCACTGCCTTCCTGGGCCACAGCAGAGAGCTGGCCTGGAAGAGGAGCAACCGGGACAGAATCCAAGGTGCCGGCGCCACAGGTGGAGGATTAGCCTAGTGAGCCATGGCGCCGGCCCCAAATGATGATTTAATAAGAACAGAGTTAATGAAGTAAAGCAAAACCAAATACAAAAAAGGAGAGGAATGCATACATAAATTTGAACCTCTACACATATATAATTCAAATATATTTTACATCTATTTGAACCTATGTTGTTAGGAATTATAATGTAAGTATTAAATAACTATTCTCAAAACATTGTAGTTCAAAAATAAAAATGCCAAACTAATTGAAGCCAGGGACTGAGGTAGTAAATGCATTCTAAAGGTCTTCCTCAGTAAAGATTGTGAAAACACAATAAAATGGCTTTGCAGGCTTAACCCAGATATCTACAGTCACTCTGATGGTAGATACATATTTATATATTCATGTACAACGGAAGTCACAAAATGAGGGATATAATAGCATTTCTAACTTTAACAGGGAGGAAAAGAGGAAGAGAAAGAAACTCAACCAAGTCAGCACAGTTGAGACATAGAAAAAAGTTGGAAAAAGAAAGAAAAATTCACCCAATAATTTAATAAAAATAAGGTAAGAATATTTTAAATATAGTTAATCACAATGAACATGAAGGATTTCATTTACTTATTGAAAGACAAAAACTATTAGGGTAAAATAAGGAACTTGAACAGCATGCTTCGTTCAAGTGACACATGGCAAAGGAATGAGCAATCAAACAGAAATTAGTAGAGTAACAATGTGCACATCAGACAGAGGGCCACTGAAGGTGGGAGGCAGGGGAAACTGATCATATCTGACAGGAACTCAACACTTTCTATTTAGGTTGACTACATAAAGTTATCACTCTTAGTCAGGAGTAATCAAATGTTGGCAATTTCAACAATGTTAACAGAGAACTATTAACAGTCTTTCCGTGGTAAGTCAAACACATAACTGCTTGATTATTCTAGAAAAGCAAATATCATGCAATTTTGGGAATTTTTAACATTATTGGAAAAAAGAAAATCTTTTAAAAACCCTTAAGATAATGTTAACAGATGTCAAAATACATTTGCTGAAATTCATCAACTATTTCCAACAAACCTATGAAAGACAGGAAAAAAATTACAAAAATCTTTTGAATATCAAATGTTTACTAAAATACGAAATGATAAGAAGGTCAGGGAAGTCAGTAATAATATGATAATTTGTTCTACTTTAATAAAATAAGGAAGATTATTTTTAAAGAGACATATTTACATGAAATGAGGAAAAACAATATTTTACTTTCTAAATACATGATTGGCTTTGGCAAAGAAAAATCTGGAAAATTCTGCTGAAAATCTTTAGACTTAATAAGATAAATTGTCTCCGCAGGGAGGAACTCAACAACTTTTCTTTGTCACTTCATTGGGAAGTTAAAAATAAAAAGAGAGAGAAACCACCCTATCGGTTAACTATCAACTAGTCAGAAAGTTCATCAAAATAATTCTTCCGCTGCTTGAGGTACCCGCATCCCATGTTGTTATGCCTGGGTTGGAGTTGACTCCGCTTCTGCTTCTAGCTTCCTGCTAATGTGCACCTGGGAGGCAACAATGATAGCTTATACACTTGGACCTCGGCCATCCAAATGGGAGACCCGGATTGAGTTTTCAGTTCTCAGCTTCCAACTGACTCAGAACCAGCTGTTATGAGCATCTGGGGAGTGAGCCAGCAGATGGCAGCTCTCTGTCAGTGTCTCTCTCTCTCTTTCTCTTGTCCTTTAAATAAGATGAAAACAAATAAATAAATTATTTTTTAAAAAAAACAATCTTTTCATTAAGCAAGGCCAAGATATTTGTTTACTACAGCAAGGGAAATCAGCAGATGAATAGACTGGTAGTGGAATCTTGGGAGGAGGGAATTTGTAACACTTGGGGGATCTGGTTTAAGGTCACATGGTCTTCCCACCCCGCTGGGTTCCTGACTGGGAATTAATTCCTTACATGGAATTCACGGCTGCTATAAAGTGAGTACCTTGAAGCAACTATCAAAAAGTAAAGCCAAATGAAAAACTTAATTTTTCTGTCTATCTAGATGAAGACCAAGTTGAGTAGAATTTGTTTGAATAAATTAAATTGGAAATTCCCACAAGGAACAATATTTTCATTGTTGTTATCCCTACTCCAGAACATCCTGGAAAAATAATGTTCTGTTGATGCAGCTGATCAAATGGCAGATCATCTTAATATAGAGTATTTTTCTTAATCCTGTCAATCTGTGGCCCTCAAAGCTTTTACCTAGCAGGGCCATATATTCCAGGTGAAGTGAAGTTTTAAGCACTGAAAAAACCCAATTTAAAAATAAAGAAAATTTAGGAAAATATTAGTGTAACCTTCAGGTTAGGGTAACTTTTTACCTATATGGAAGCCTACAAAATGTGGTATACAAGAGTCTGAGATGGGAAAACCTGGGGAGATAGTTATTTGCTATTTTCTAGTAATTACATAAATTTAATGCAATTCTAATAAAAATTTTAGAGAATTCTTTGGGTCTAGGATCCTAAAATCAGATTTTACAACTTTATGGGAAAGTTTGAAAGATTTTTGTTAATTAGGGACAACTATACAATATGATAAAATTCATCAAAAATCTTTAATCCAGGCTATAAGGAACAGCCTAAGAATGAATAGCTAAATTGGTAAACAAACCAGAGCCCAGAAATAGAATTAAGAGTATTTGGGAAGTTAATACATTCTAGAAGTGGCATTTTAATTGGATATGAAAAAGATCTTTCATTTGCTATATGTTCCTTCCCGTAGTTGTCAACCCAAAATAAACCTTGTAAAGGTCACTTCTTCACAATATATACTAAGGTAAAGTCCAAATGAAGTAAAGCTTTAAGCACTGAAAAAACTCAGTGCTTCCTTGAAAAATGGAGAAAATTTAGGAAAATATTAGTGTAACCTTCAGATGAGGATAACTTCTACTGAGCAAACAACCAAAGCTGAAAGCCATAAAAATTATATATTTGTCTACTTTAGAACTTATATGCAAAAAATGCACAGTTATCAAAGTCAAGAGAAGAGATAGACTGGGAGAAAATTGTTGTAACAGTATGAAAGCCAAAAAAAAACTATATTTGTTAGAAGATAAGGACAGACAAGATAAGCCACCCAACAGAAGAAATTAAAAACTGTATGGGCAAGTATTTCATGTAACAGAATAAAATCCACTTAATGGACAATAACATCAAGGATGCCTGCTGTTGCTAATTGTCAAGAAAATGCAATAACATAATTTTGCATGCATCCAATTTTCTTTAAAAAAAGATTTTATTTATTTATTTGAGAGGCAGAGTTATAGGCAGGGAGAGGGAGAAACAGAGAGAAAGGTCTTCCATCCTCTGGTTCACTCCCCAAATGGCCGCAATAGCCGGAGCTGGGCCAATCAGGAGCCAGGAGCCAGGATCTTCTTCCAGGTCTCCCACATGGATTTAAGGGACCAAGAATTAGGCCATCTCCCACTGCTTTCCTGGGCTTTAGCAGAGCATTGGAGCAGAAGTAGAGCAGCCAGGACTAGAACTGGTGCCCATTAGGGATGCAGGTACCTCAAACAGAGGATTAACCTACTGTGCCACAGTACCAGCCCCCAATTTTCTTAAAGAAGAAAACACCCAAAAGGCTATGAGTGGAAATAAGCACTCACATTCTGTAGGTACGATTAAAGTTTATTAAAACAAAAAAGATCCATACATGGAACCAGAAATACCTTCTTTAGGGTTTTTCACACAGGTATAAATACACTAATCTATAAGGGATTCTAGCTATATTTATAGAGATCATTGTAGTTTAATTTACATCACATAGTTTACATAGTTACAGCATAGTTTCTATGCTATATTTTTTTTTATTTCTTTTTTTTTTTTTTTTTTTTTTTGACAGGCAGAGTGGACAGTGAGAGAGAGAGACAGAGAGAAAGGTCTTCCTTTGCCGTTGGTTCACCCTCCAACGGCCGCCGCGGCCAGCGTGCTGCGGCCAGCACACCACGCTGATCCGATGGCAGGAGCCAGGTACCTATCCTGGTCTCCCATGGGGTGCAGGGCCCAAGGACTTGGGCCATCCTCCACTGCACTTCCCTGGCCACAGCAGAGAGCTGTCTATGCTGCATTTTAAAAAATAGGGAAACAAGCTGGAGAATCATCAAATACTCAATAGTTACAATTGTTTTACATTTTTCCATAAAAGTTTATAATTTTTCATTAAGATAAATAATTAAAATAAAAACAGTTATATACACAAATCTATTACTTTGCTTTTGTTTGTTTTATTTTTGTCTTAACTTTTAATTAGTTTTTAACAGATTCAATGTGTTTTGTAGATATTACTCTTTTTTCTTTCCAACATAGAGTACTTTTACCATACAAGTGCCAGTGGACTCTTGCTATACATGAACACATTCTGGCTTACAATATTTTTTTTTTTAAGATTTATTTATTTATTTAAAAGGCAGAGTTAGAGAGAGACACAGGCACAGAGAGAGAGGTCTTCCATTTGCTGGTTCACTCCCCAAGTGGCCACAACAGCCAGAGCTGAGCTGATCCGAAGTCAGGAGCCAGGAGTTTCTTCCGGGCCTCCCACACTAGTGTAGGGGCCCAAGAAATTGGGTCATCTTCCACTGCTTTCCCAGTCAGGCCACAGCAGAGAGCTGGACAGGAAATGGAGAAGCCGGGACTGGAACTTCTGTCCATATGGGATGCCTACATTGCAGGCAGTGGCTTTGCCTCCTACACCACAGCCCCCCTCCCCCCCGTAGATATAATTCTATAATTCTATAATTGAACACAATGATATTCCTTTCCTCTCTCCCTCCCACCTTCCTTTTTTTTTTTTTTTTTTTTAGTTTTTAAGATAACATATATTAGGTTTACATTACAGTAAAAAGACTTAATACTTGGCCAGATAAGAAGCTTAACAAGTAAAAAGCAAAAGGACCCTAGTTTAGTGGGCATAAAGGCAATGGCTATAAACAATAATTGAATGGAAAAATGACCATTTGACTCATATACAGTAAATTTTAAAATAATCACAGATCATTAAAACCATAGTAGTATAACATTCCTAACCATTGGTTTTATAAATGTATAAAAATCTTACAAAACTTACAGCAATACTGATACAGACATTTCTGTTTTCTTTCTTCTTTTTTTGTTTGTTCTTTTAAATTTTAGCTCCCACACATAAGGGAGAACATGTGGTATTTGTTTCTGAGTCTGCCTTATTTCACTCCACGTGGTATCCTCCAGTTGTGTCCATTTTACTGCAAATGGTAGCATTTCTTATATATATTATATATATACTATATGTATAATTTCATATATACATGTATATATATATATGAATGTCATTGCATTGTGCATACATCCCACACTTGTTATCCATTCATCTGATGAAGGACACCTTCTTAGCTCCAAATTCTGGCTTTGTGAACAGTGCTGGTATAAACATGGTGGTGCAGGTATCTCTCTGATACATTGTGTTCAAGTCTTTTGGGTATACACCCAGTAGTGGGATTGCTGGATCAGATGGCAAGGCTATTTCTACTTTTTTTTTTTTTTTTTTTTTGACAGGCAGAGTGGACAGTGAGAGAGAGAGACAGAGAGAAAGGTCTTCCTTTGCCATTGGTTCACCCTCCAATGGCCGCCGCGGCCAGCGCGCTGCGGCCGGTGCACCGTGCTGATCCGATGGCAGGAGCCAGGAGCCAGGTGCTTTTCCTGGTCTCCCATGGGGTGCAGGGCCCAAGCACTTGGGCCATCCTCCACTGCACTCCCTGGCCACAGCAGAGGGCTGGCCTGGAAGAGGGGCAACCGGGACAGAATCCGGTGCCCTGACCAGGACTAGAACCCGGTGTGCCGGCGCCGCTAGGCGGAGGATTAGCCTAGTGAGCCGCGGCGCCGGCCCGTACTTTTTTTTTTTTTAAGAAATCTCCACACTGTTTTCCACAGCGGTTACACTACTTTACATTCCCATAAACAGTGTATGAGTGTTCCCCCTTCCCCACATTCTCGCCAACAACTGTTATTCTGTGTGTTTTGGATTTTAGTAATTCTGGCAGGGGTGAGGCAATATCTCATTGCGGTTTTTATTTGCATTTCCCTGGTGGCTAGAGGTGTTGAGCATTTTCACAATATTTGTTGGCCATTTGTATTGCTTTGCTTTTTTTTAATCTGGAGAATTAAAATAATTTTTTCACCTTGCATGATGTCATTCTTCCCCTAAATTACACAATTTCTAAACTACAGAAGTATTACAACACATTCACCAATATTTTTTTTTTTTATTTTTTTGACAGGCAGAGTGGACAGTGAGAGAGAGAGACAGAGAGAAAGGTCTTCCTTTGCCGTTGGTTCACCCTCCAATGGCCGCCGCGGCCGGCGCGCTGCGGCCGGCGCACCGCGCTGATCCGATGGCAGGAGCCGGGAGTCAGGTGCTTTTCCTGGTCTCCCATGGGGTGCAGGGCCCAAGCACCTGGGCCATCCTCCACTGCACTCCCGGGCCACAGCAGAGGGCTGGCCTGGAAGAGGGGCAACCGGGACAGAATCCGGCGCCCCGACCGGGACTAGAACCCGGTGTGCCGGCGCCGCTAGGCGGAGGATTAGCCTAGTGAGCCGCGGCGCCGGCCGACATTCACCAATATTAAACAAAGAATGGATAGCCCTTTTAAAATTTAAATTCAAGACATTCAAAATGTACATTATTTTTTCACCAAAGTGTCTCTTTTTCCAACCATTCCATCTACATGAATCTTCTTAGTCAAAATCTGGAAATTCACCTTCATTCTTCACTCTATATGCAATTTCTTTCTGAACCATACTACATTCCATTTGAAAAATATGTTGCATTTACCTCTTCCATCTCATTCTCAGTCATTATTATTATCAAAGCATGTTTCTGGTTACATTCAGATAATTCACACAGTTTACACCCAAATCTCCTGATAGCTCTTCTCCATCTTGGAACCTCCTCTCCCCAAGTTATTTTTCAAACCATAGCCCTTCCTTCCTTCCAAGGTGCTTAATTGCTTAATACATTGCTTAATACAAATCCCAACTGCTCATTTTACCTGGCTTGTAAGTTCTTCTGTGGTGTACACACATCCTCACTGGAAACTCTCGGTTTTTACAATAGTGACTCTGCACTCCCATCTAGAATAACATCAACATTAACCTTGGGCGATGACACCATGACAACCTCAGGCATGCCAGTGGTCTAGAAAACTGATAAAATAATACACTGTGACTTCCATTTAGAGCAGAAGTTGGGCACAGTTGGTAAGAAAAGAGGAAGAAAAATCTCTCCTCTCTGGTTCCCCACAAACATGCCCTGATGACTACCGAATTCACCCTTGACACAGGTTAAGCCACCACCTGCAACACCAGCAGGCCTAATCAGACAGCTTGCTAGAGACCCTACTGTTCTACTTACAATCCCTTTCCCTACCAATGCACTTGAGAAAGCATCAGAAGATGATTCAACTACGTGGGCCCCATCCATCCATGTGAAAGAGCCAGACAGAGTTCTTGGCTCTGGCTTTGGCTTGACACAGACCTGGCTGTTGCATCCATTTGGGAAGTGAACCAGCAGATGTAAGATTGATCTCTCTCTCTCTCTCTCTCTCTCTCTCTCTAATAAGTAAATAAATATTCACACACACACACAAAAGGAACTAAATTTAATAACCATCCAGAGTGAATCCAGATATTATCAAAGTACTCTTCTAAGAACACAAAGTGTTTATCCTGTCATCATGTTAGAATTCAGGGTGTTTTTCTTCCCCAGCATGGGCCCAGTTCCACACACAGCTGAGTACCCAGAGTGACTGTACAACCCCACTGTTCATCTCGCCTTAGGCACAATTCCCTTTTATTGCACACTCCTTATCCCCCACAGGGAAGGCCTCTTTGTTCTGGATGACCTGTAGAAATAAAAGTTACCCAAGGGACTTGCCTCAACTTTCACCCTTGCTTTCAGCCTCTCCCAAATAAATGAGAATGCATTTTCTCACCATGGAAAATTTTTGTTCTGATCTATTATAGTTTTGTTTCCTGGAGGGGATGGCAAGTCACCAGTGGTTAGGCACTCTGTGTTTCCTATCCCCTGCCATCCCGTTAGTCAGATCGCACCTACACTGTGGTCATTAAGTACCTATTTGTCAATTGGATGGTGTTAGCCATAACAATTTATTTGACAGATGTAAAAACGAATTTGTAACCCAAAGTTTAATTGCCAAGCAATCATTTTCTCTTATTTGTGATATTCTCTTGCAATACACAAGAAGTCTTCACTAAAGAATGTATAAATCAAGAATCAATAAAGTCTTCCATATTTGTTAACATATTTGACAGTATCCAGGGGAATGGAATACTCTAATTGGAATTCTACTTTCTGCCTCAAAGGTTCAAATTTAAAATTTCTAAAAATACAAGTGTTTTTAAGAAGCCTAAAACCCAGACACCCAACAACCAGTCATTCTGTTTTCAGATATGACAAAATAATACACCATGGGGAAATGCAAGAAAGCAAGGAATGCCCGGGAAGAGAGGAAACAAGGGAACTTTTCTTTTGGGATTCTCACTGGTAAGTGCTTCCTCTGTTTGATATTCCAAGAGTGCTAGAAGACAGAATTAGCGACAGTGATACTCCATGAACACGGGGACCGGGAAATTCCTTTCAGAATACATGGACATGCATGTGAGGTCACAGATACCTCCCTCTCTGGAATTTTCATTTATTTTATCATTTTAAAACTCACTTTTAACATTTTAGATCAATTTAAACATTTTAAACATTAATTCACTTTCTAGAATGTTCTATTTGAAGTAAACACCTTTGTATTTTTATGAAAAAGTTCCTCTTGGCCAGCGCCGCGGCTCACTAGGCTAATCCTCTGCCTGCAGCACCCGCACACCAGGTTCTAGTCCCGGTCGGGGCACCAGATTCTGTCCCGGTTGCTCCTCTTCCAGACCAGCTCTCTGCTGTGGCCAGGGAGTGCAGTGGAGGATGGCCCAGGTCCTTGGGCCCTGCACCCCATGGGAGACCAGGAGAAGCACCTGACTCCTGCCTTCGGGTCAGCATGGTGCACTGGCTGCAGCATGCCACTGGAGTGGCCATTGTGGGGGGAACCAACAGAAAAGGATGACCTTTCTTGCTGTCTCTCTCTCTCACTGTCCACTCTGCCTGTCCAAAAAAAAAAAAAAAAAAAAGAAGAAGAAGAAAAGAAAAGAAAAAGTTCCTCTTGGAATGTATGATTGGGAATGCAATATGATAAAAAGAATAGTAAACTAACTTTTTGCATGAGGAACAATCTTTTTTTTCCTTTAAATTGTCAAAGGATGAAGAAGAGAGCCATGCAATGGAAATTATTTGTAAAAACAACTTTTCTCTAAAATTCATTCTGCCTTTGATTCAAAAAAGAATTTTTGATTTTTCATCAATTTCCTTGACTTTTCTAATTAATGACAAATTACTTTTCTAATCATGTTTCTCTGAGTGTGACTTGAAACCAGACTTCATAGTTCAAACTTCATGAATTTAGGGCAGGTGTCATGGGGCCTCTTGGGACACTGGAATCCCACATCAGAATGCATTGCTTCCAGTCCAGCTTCCTGTTCATGTGTCTGACAATGCAGCAGATGATGACCTGTACTTGAGTCTCTTCTTCCCACAAAGGAGACCCAGACTGGGGCCTGGGCTCCTGGCTTAAGCCTGTCCTGTCCTTGCTGTTGCAGCCATCTGGGGAGTGAACCAGCAGGTGGAAGACCTCTCTTTCTTTCTCCATCTCTCCGTCTGTCACTCTGCCTTTCATATAGATAAATAATGCATCTTTTTAAAAATATGAATGCTATATCTGCTAACTGAGGAAACTCACAGAACCAAAATAATTTGTGTCAGACACTGGTTTAAAAAACTGAAAATGGGGGGCCAGCACTGTGGCGCAGCAGGTTAAAAGCCCTGGCCTGAAGCCCCAGCATCCCATATGGGTGCCGGTTCTAGTCCCGGCTACTCCTCTTCCTATCCAGCTCTCTGCTATGGCCTAGGAAAGCAATGAATATGGCCCAAGTCCTTGGTCCCCCGCACCCGCATGGAAGACCCAGAAGAAGCTCCTGGCTCCAGCTCCTGGCTTCGGATCAACGCAGCTCCAGCTGTTGTGGCCAATTGGGGAGTGAACCAGCAGATGGAAGACCTCTCTCTCTCTGTCTCTTCCTCTCTCTGTAACTCTGTCTTTCAAATAAATAAAACAAATCTTAAAAAAAAAAAAACCTGAAAATGGAAGTTAAGCAGCAATGAAGAAATTTTACCACTAATTGGAAAAAAAAATTCACACAGCATCACAAATCATGGGTAGGGTGGGTCCATTGTCTTACCAGTTCCTAGTGAAGAAAAGACTTTGTGTACTTACCAACACAAATCAGCATTTTATTAAAGAAAAGGTTTTCCTCATAAAATACTACCTGTGAAAATGCAAGCAGCCAAGAAGTGGATCACACAAGCTCTATTCCTTTGCACAGTGCAAGACGCCCTTCCCTCCCTAGCATCCTGTTAATGAAACGTCAGTGAAGTTTCTTAATTCAAACAATGAAAGTTTAAAACTTTCCGTGGACCATTTTTAGTTATGTTATGACTATGTGCTCACCAGATTTTCCTTCCCAAAAAACTAAAATCTGGTTTATTGATTATTCCTCATTTTACAGGAGACAAACACCCATTACCTCCATTAACCAATTACTGAAGATATTTTTAAGATTTTAATTCACTTAATGACCACTCCATTATACTTCACTCAAGAATTGTTCAAAGTTGAAGCTGAACCAAGTGCAGCTTTTCAGGTTGTTTCCTTTAATACAATAAATGCCACTATTTTCCCTTAATACATCTAGCCTAACTTTTCCCTTTCAATAGTATAGATTTACTATTACAAAATTGGTTCCAACTAATAGCAGGGGGGGTGGTGGAAAGTTTATGCCAGTTCTAACCACCTTTTAATAATTAGAATTGAAGAATTTGTGCAAGGTTTTTCCTGAAATTAAGCAGCCACCGTTGTCTGCTAATTGATCACAATGTGAATGAGGGCAGAAGGAAAGATCAATTATCACACAGTGGTGTCCGTGACAGAGGGGCAACTGCAATTAGGAGCCCCTGAAAAACAGATCCGGTGAGCATTTGTTCTTCTATTTTCATGACTGACCACGAAATCTTCCTAAAACCACCTACAACTTGTCTGGAAGACTGACCTGAGGAGAGGCCATGGTTGGGGTTTAATGCCTGTTCTTTAGAATCTAAGCCTTGCTTCATTTTATTGCCAAGTTCCTTGGGCCTCTGGACATTTTAGCTTTCTTTTCAATGGGTTAATAAAACCCACAACCAATCTCGGAAACACTGTTAAGGGAGGCTATTTCTCCTATAATTTTTACAAACATTTTCTAATATAAGTTTTACATTTTCTAATATAAATTTTTCTCATTGCATGCACAGATTGTGACCTCTGATAAGTATCCCCTCAATCGAAGCAAGGTCATTCACTCTGGTGAGCAATTATACCGTTCAAAGAAACTTTACCAGGAGAACCCTTAAGTGGTGGCACAGGAATAGTAACGTTTCCAAAATAAAAAATATATAACACCTCTCTCACTGTTCTTCACTTATTACTTTAGAGAGGATCCTTACTGAAAGGAATTTGCTTATATTAACAAAAGAGTAGATTTACTGTTCTCACTTTATATGCAGAGAAACACATGGCAAATTAAAATAATCACATCCAAGGAAAATGATTTAAGTAAAACCCACAAGTCTCCTCTAAATCTCAAATCTGAGAAGTTATTCTAAGAGAATATCACACGATTCAGTACTTCCCTAAGTGCTGCCTGCGTTCAACCCTGCACCTCACTGAGGCAGGGTGTGATACTCAGGTTTACTGGGTACACACTAAACCATTATTTATTGGACGTTGGCTACGTGCATGGTACTCAGTGGGGTACAGAGTACACAATGGAGGACAAAATACACAGGATCCTTTCCCTGAAGAGCTTATGACCTAGAGACAAAGACAAACAGTAATCAGAGATACAAGCGCACAAATAAAGGCCTGGAAAGTGCCATAAAGGGCAAGTATAGTGCTGCCTTTTGATGAGTTTCCTAGAAACAGAGCCTGAAAGTGGGATTCTTGCTTAAGTGAGTGACTGAAGAAGAGCTCTCAGGAAAGCAGAGTAAGCAGAGATGAAAACTAAGCAACGTGGTCTCATGGGTAGACTACTTTGATCCTGACCCCTCAGGGAGCTGTCGAGAAAGAATTACAACTGGGTGGTCCCACACTGGGGCTAGGAGGTGTGCTTCTGGTAAACCTGGAATACAGACATTGGTGAGGTCTGCCAGGTAGAGTGGAGGTGACAGGAGCAAACAGTTGCTTCAGAAACATATGCAACTAAAGCTCTGAAAGTTGGCACTGGTTACCTGGGACAGGATGAGAAACAAGACATTCGAGGTAGCGAAAGAGGTCAGTAGCCACCAGGTACCCTGAGAAGGGGGTGCCTGAGTGGTGCAGAGTTAGAAAAGTGATAAATGGTTCAGTAATGCAGGCCAGGTCACAGACTTTATCCTAGGAGCAATGAGCAGCTTCCAGTGGTTAAAAACAGAGGAAGCACTCAATCACACAGGCATTTTAAAAGATCATTAGAGAAAAAGAATCAGAGTGCGTCAACAGTAGATCTTGGAGTATCAATCAGGTGACATTTGTAGGAGTCCCGAAAGAAATAATGATGATGTGAACTAAAATTGTGCTGATGCACAGGAATAAATATTAATGGATTAACCAGATTACCATGTCCAATTGCCATGGATGATACATGGAAGCCATGAGAGATTTAATAAGGTATAAGGGTACCATACCAGTCTGCCATCTTGGCTTGTTTTCTTCAGCTATGATGTACTACCCAGAAAATGGCACAAGATGAAAGATCAGGTAAGCTCAATCAGAGTTGATTATTTGCAACAGTATAAGAGAGTTCAGGTCACTGCTAACAGAGTTCCTCAAATAGTGAGCCATAGAGTCCTAACTAGACCAAAAGAAAATAAGGAGTTGATGATGTCATTAGCAGGGAGAGCCAGAGGCATCAACCAGATGGAGCTACTGGCTGGATAGCATAGAGATTCATCCTGACTTCAATTTACAGTTATTTCAATCACTTTATTATAAAAACATTCAAATTAAACAAATTCAATTTAATAACAATAAATCTCTGGAAATATACAAAAAGAAACCTATAGTTGATATTACATAGGAGACAAAAATTTGGTTATCCTCTACCAGATGTAGACCTTATTCAATGGTGTAATGTAATTGTACTCAAAGCAAATGAATCACCAGGAAGACAGCATGGGAAGCAGTTTGCACTAGTTAGGTACCAGATAGGCAGTACTTATTAGGACCGAATAGTGCATTCTTCATCCCAGCTCTAAAAGAGATTAAAACTTGCATCCGCCTGGAGAAGCCACCTCCTGCTGGAATCCAGTCTTGACCCCCTTCCCAAAGAAAGATGCCCCTTTACAGCATGAAGCAGCCAGAGGGATCATTGCCCAGTTCCCCCTAACAGATGTTAGGGTTTCCATCTTCTTTAGAAGGTGGGAATGTGAAAAGTTAGATGGGTTAATAGATAGTCAGGGGCAGGGCAGGGAGAGGATGCCAATGGAATTTGGGGTGTAAAATATTTGCTTCCTTCCCAAAACCTTATCTTTAGCAAGAACAAACAATGAGAATAGCAAGGGAGCTCTTCCTGAGCTCACAGCTTATTGTGAAAACAAGTTATCTACCCCACCTTTAGCAGGCCAGGCAGGATGGAGAATTGTCAATGAGGTCTTTTGATGGTTTTTGTCCCCACTTGGTAACTGAATGCCAATCTGTTTGTCAAGTATTTTTCCTTCTAAATTGTACTTAAAAAGCCTACTGCCACCAGTCCCTTTGGGTTTTCCTCTCTTGGAAGCCCCCCTCTACCCCAAATGGCAGGAGGCCTTTGACTCTAATAAATACTTTTAAATAATAATAATAATAATAAAAGCTGTCAAGACTTGCAATAAAGAATGTCAATCAATTTTGCAATGGGCCAGGGAATAGCACTCAGGTCACAGTGATCTTGCCATTTGACCTGCTTAGATAATTGCTTCAGTTCTTCTTATTTGAATCTGTACACACAACCTGTGTGAGTTTGGTGTGTACTTTGGAGTCCTTGAATTCCACCAATATCCAGTACATGGAAGCATGAGTGGAATTCAGAAGCACAATCTGCAGTGTGTTCTCCCAGAGTTGTTCACAACTGCCTGTCACTGACCCAACTGCCAATGTGGATCTTGGATCCATCAGCCACACAGCTGCGTAGACCGGGGTGTGTAGATCAAAGGCTGAAAAACCTATTTTTGTTTTAATGCTGTGCAAAGCTCTCTGGTCCAAGAACTACATCGATTTTGACATAAAGCCTGCACACAGAGAAGTCAAAGGCTTTCAGTTCTCAAGTCCTTGGGAAAGATCACATATTAGTGAATGCGTAGAAATGAAAGTGCTTGGATAAAACAAAAATCATGTAAAATTGCCACATGAATTTTGGAAGTCTAAAAATACCCTCAACAGGCAGAAGGGATTCTAACACATTCCACATTAAACGTTCACCTCTGAAAATAAATGATACTCTGTTTATAGCAACAGTGAGGTTTTCTGTATTTATTGAAGGTGATGCTAAATGTGTTGAGATAACATTTGGGGTCCCAGAAGCAGAGCTGATCTTGTTATCATAAAAAAGGACTCCCACCTCCAGGGCTGCAACTGCATCTGTGTTCATTCTAGTTACAAACAGGGCACACTATGCTGTCACCCGCTGTCCCAAACAATCTGATTTGGGCCTCACAATATCTTTTGCTGAAGCTGAGGGAAATCTATAGAACTGTTTCTGATAAGTAGACATGTATGTATGTCCAAAATGGATCCACCCCATCACCGTGTCTGTGGATAAACCACAACTGCCCAATACCCTTTCCAATGGGGAATGGAAGGGTTGAGTTTTGCACCAAAGTGTGACTCTGGAGGTGCAGCCCCAGCAGCAAAAGGAGGAACCTCCAACAACTGCATACAACCCCACTTTGCACTCCTCAGTCACTCCTCAGGCCCTACAGGGTCACAGCTAGCACTTTATAGACTTACCCAAGTAGTTTCCTGGCTCATTTTTTTTATAGATGCCTCATTTTTAACAGGTTCTTTTGGTAATGTTTTAGATCCATAGTGAATGCCAGTTTTCACAAATATCTAGCAAAAAGTGAAACAGTAAGAGAGATCATTGAACTATTTTAAATACCATCTAAAAATGTCCTATTTTTTTTCTTTAGTCAACATGATATTTAGGGTAGTCACTGTGGCATTTTGAGAGTGTGTGTGACCTTAATAGGGAGGGGTCTTTCATCTACTACAAGCAGATGTCTTAGCAACTTGAGTGTGTATCATGCCTTTCACTGATGGCTGTATTATAAAAGAAATTTGCTTTTCATTTGAATACATTACTACCAGAGCAATGTATGGTTAAAAGAGTTTGATCTGCAGTTAACTGTTTAACTCAGGAACTTAAAGCTGTGTGGTCAATAGGTTTCTCATTTTCTTCACAGAGGTCAGTTCAAGCTTTTAGATGCTGTCATGAGTTGGCAGCCAGACGTGGTTGGCCACTCTTGTTTCAATGTGTTGTATGCTACTTGCTATCAGCTTCAAGATCTAGGTTAGCCAGCTGCTCTTGTGTTCTTTGGGTAGCCTCATGCAATGCAGCTATTATGCACAATTATACACCCATCCCTACCACTTAAATTTCACATTACTCCCAAGAGCAAAGGCAGATAGGTTCTCAACCCTGTCCTGGTCTGTGCATGTATGAATGTCTATGAGGATGCTAACAAAGGTTTTATGTCAACTGTATTAAGTGGTTATGAGAAAAATAAGCCTTTCTCCTGTCACAAGTTGAAGTTGTCTGCCTCTTGCTCACAGTGTGAAGATGAACAGTCTGCTGAAAACGGGGGTGGATGCTGCTCTCTGTTTCTCATGTTTTCCCGGCCTGTGAACAGATGGTGTACCACCTGACTCCGAACAGTCTAATGTAAGATTCATTGTGCTTCACAGGAAACCTGAGATCATGCAACAATGCAGCACCTCAGCGACCAGGAGCGCAGTAAGATGGAATCAAGTGACAACTCGGGGATGAGGGGCACAGTATGACAGAGCCAGGTGGCAGAAGGAGAGGCTGGGAAAGAAAGTGATTGTGAGATAAACGAAAAGATGAAGAGAGAGCAAAGTAAGTCAACCATCTTAGTAAACAAGATTTCTCAGGCCCAGAAGGCTACTATTTGGAAACATAACCAATCTCTAGCTCAAACTCTGGTCCAAGACAATTTTTTTTAAGCTTTATTTTATTTATTTGAAAGACAGAGTTACAGAGAGAGGTAGAGACAGAGAGAGAGGTCTTCCATCCGCTGGTTCACTCCCCAGTTGGCCGCAATGGCTGGAGCTGCACCGATCCGAAGCCAGGAGCCAGGAGCTTCTTCTGGGTCTCCCACGAGGGTGCAAGGGCCCAAGGACTTGGGCCATCCTCACTGCTTTCCCAGGCCGTAGCAGAGAGCTAGATAGGAAGTGGTGCAGCCGGGACTAGAACTGGCACCCATATGGGATACTGGTGCTTCAGGCCAGGGCTTTAACCTGCTGCACCACGGCGCCGGCCCCCAAGACAATGTTAATTTTCTCTCCAGAAGTCTTTCATTATCTTACAATTGTTGCCCTGATATCCTTCAAGAAACTATTTAAGCTCTGAATACTTTTTTTTTTTTTAATTTCACAAAGCTATGGAGAAAGAGCTTAGAGAGAGAATAGATCTTCCATCCACTGGTTCACTCCTCAAATGGCCTGCAATGACTGGAGCTGGACTCATCTGAAGCCAGGAACCTGTAGCTTCTTCCAGGTCTCCCATATGGGTACAGGGGCCTAAGGACTTGGGCCATCTTCTACTGCTTTCCCAGGCCATGGCAGAGAGCTGGATTGGAAGTGCAGCAGCCAGGACTATAACCAGCACCCATATGGGATGCCAGCACTGCAGGTGGTGGTAGTTTTACCTGCTACACCATCGCGCCAGCCTAGTTGACAGCTATTTTTAAAAGGATAGCAAGTACAGAATGTAAGCACTTGCATCATTTTTCACTTTATGTTTCTGTGTGGGAGCAAACTGTTGAAATCCTTACTTAATGTATACTAAGCTGATCTTCTGTATATTAAGATAATCGAAAATGAATCTTGATGTGAATGGAAGGGGAGAGGGAGTGGGAAAGGGGAGGGTTGCGGGTGGGAGGGACGTTATGGGGGGGAAGCCATTGTAACCCATGAGTCGTACTTTGGAAATTTATATCCATTAAATAAAAGTTAAAAAAAAAAAAAAAGAATGTAAGCACTTGCAAAGCCTTCTTCACTTAACCTAAAACAATGGTGGTCAAACTATGGTGTATGGATCAAATTTGGCCCTCTGCCTGTGTGTATATATAAAGATTTATTGGAACACGGCATGCTCATTCTTCTGTGCATCGTCTATGGATGATTTTGCACTACATTAACAGAGATGAGGAGCTACAACAGAAATCACACGGATGGTCAAACCTCAGTTATTTACCTTGTACAGACAAAATCTGCTGGGCTCTAGATGAGAATATGTCTGGATCTCATAATTTACTTGGGAACTTGAACTTCCACCCACCTTGAGAATTCAGTGGGAACCCCTATAATAACCTACATGTTTGTCTCACATTCTTGGTCTTTTGGAAAGAACCCAATTTCACTGGGCATTTGCCCTTGCTACCTGGGGACTTTATATTTGAGACTTCCCAACCCAGCACCCACCACCACCAGGAATTCAAAACAGGATTAGTAGGAAAGATATCAAGATGGACTCTTAGTGTTCAGATGTCAGCTGTTGGCTTCCTTGCAAAAAGAAGCTGCCCATTTGAACTTAATGCCTCCGGGCAACTATATGCTAATTTGTAGTTGTCTTTCCCTATGCTGCTGAATCCTGTTGAATCATTTGTTCCTGTCAAGCTGTCACAACAAAAGAAGTTTCAGGCCCTAGACAAATGCCACGTGAGGATGTCTTCCTAACCTGGTTATCTCTGGGACTGGTTGTAACACAGACTCACCCCCAGAGACAGAATGGCATTAAAGTGCAGTCAAGACATTTACAAATAAATTACTGCCTGAAAAAATCATAATAAGTGAAACAGCGTTTCATCCACAAAGAGCACACTTGAAAATCCGTTATCAAAGTCAATTTGCTGTTTCCACCCTACATTAGCCTAATATCATGCACACGAGGCACGGTCGCTGGTGTTCCAGCGCAGACTCTCCGAAAAATAAGCCTTTAAGGATTTCAAAATATCTGAGAAACTGCATTACTGGTCAAGATAATGGCATTTCTATAACAAATGAAAAATAGCAGCTGAAATGCATAGAGGCATGAGATTGGGCATGAGCAATCTGGTTCAAACACAATCCCACCATCTGCCACTTCAGGCATCGTGCTGAAACAGGTCAGGGCTTCACCTATTTCGTGTTTTAAATCAGTGTAAGCCAGAGGCACACCACGACACAGGGTACGTCCTTTTGCTTAGAAGAAGATCGATTTGCAAACTGTTCAGGTGAGCTTCCACGATCCAGGATCCCTGGACATACTTCTGACTAAGGTACAGCCAAAGGCACACACACACACTGTCCTGTGTTGTAGCAAATACACTGTTGTATCTACCTATGTCAGCGGGAGTAGTTGGAAAGAGCCATCTATCAGTCTCCCTGTGACCTTATATCACTATCTCTCTGACACACTGCGGCTCCATCTCAAGACTGAGAAACTTGGCAAGCACAATGAAAAAGTAAGCAATTTAGATTATAGCTTCCATCGAGAATTTCATCTTTGATACCCCAAGTTTACACAAATGTATCTAGCTTGTATTTTATGTATATTTTATACAAGCATTTTCTGTTTACCCAAATAATAGTACACAACGCTAACCTGTGATGTTATAAAGAGAAAC
Organism: Oryctolagus cuniculus; assembly: GCF_964237555.1. NCBI lineage: Eukaryota > Metazoa > Chordata > Mammalia > Lagomorpha > Leporidae > Oryctolagus > Oryctolagus cuniculus. Next base: position 5,262,705 of record NC_091447.1, read on the forward strand.
TAATTGTGAAAAGGTTAAGAGAGCAATTTTCCCAAGAGGAGAAAAGAGTGGAGTCTCATTTTCATAGCCCCACATGGAATAAAGCAACGTAGAAGTTGTTAACTCTACATTGATGTGAAAATTAGCGTTAGTTGTCCTAATATTATGTTGACATGTCTTTAGATTGTCCACCACTTCAATCAACAAAATGGAGTAATTCATTCAGCCAATATTTACTGAATACTTGCTGTCCCTGTGGGTAACAGGGACAGTCTGCTACGAGAAGGCCTCTGGTACAAAGCAATGCCTAAGTGAGTTCTTGGGAATTAGCTAGGTCAAGGGTAGAAAAGGAGAGAGTGTCCCCAACAGGGAGAGCAAACAGTGATACAAAGCAGCGAAACTAAATACTGTCTGACAACACTGCAAGCGGCTGAGTACTGCCCAGGCACAGAGTGTCAGGGCGGGGTAGCTAGCACTGAGACAGAGCCAAGGCTCAGGAAGGAGACTGCAGTCTGAGAAGCTTGGGCTGCATCTTTTAAATCATAAAGAGACACAGACACACTTCCAGCACAGAGTTTTATGCATTTCAATCCGCGTTTCTAAAAGAACATTCTAGCAGCGGGGTTGAATGCAGATTTGATTGGTAAAAGAATGGAGAAAGGACACCAATTAAAAAACTAATAAAGAGAAAGCAGCCAGATGATGGATAATGAGGATGGAAACTAAGACGATGACTGTGGGGATGGATTAAAGACCATGGATTGGGATTTAGAAATCAGCAGTACTCTGTGATTAATCACAGGTGGCTGGTGGGTAATAGAGAGAAGTAATTTATTACCAACATCCATCTAAATTTCCTGGCCATGATTCCACCAACTGAGCTAAAAAATTTCGGTTAAGGGGAGACATTTGGTAGAAGACACGTTCACTTTTTAACATGGTATTAGTACAATCTTTTGGTAGTAGCTATTAGGCTGTGGGATATGCATGTGTGGAGAGAGTTTGGGAGCCTGCTTTTATGTTGGGTAGATGAAACCTTCAGTGAGCTTGAGAAATTGGAGTGGGTGAAGAGAAGAAGGAGAAAGAGACAAAGAAGGATCAGTAAGAAAGAGAAAACTCAGAGGCCAGTGCTGAGGCACAGTGGGATAAGCCACCGTCTACAGTGCCAGCATCCCATATGGGCACCAGTTCAAGACCCAATTGTTCCAATTCCAATCCCCCTCCCTGGTAATGCACCTGAGAAAGCAGAGGAAATGGCCCAAGTCCTTGGAACCATGTACCCACATGGGAGACCCAAATGAAGCTCCTGGCTCTTGGCTTCTGGCTTCAGTTTAGCTCAGCTCCGGACACTGCAGTCATTTGGGGAGTGAACCAGCAGATGAAAGATCTCTCTCTCTCTCTCTCTCTCTCTCTCTCCCTCTCTGCTCTGTAAATCTACGTTTCGAATAAATAAAATAAATATTTTCTTTAAAAGATGGAAAAATACCAATACTACAACTTAACACCTAAGTATTAAGAAAGAGTACCAAGAATAATGGGAAGGAGAGGGGGAAACCAGCATGAGCTGGGGTGTGGAAGGTGGGTTATGTAATGATTAAGCCTCTATAATTCTTAGGTCTTTTGCTACCAGTGCTCCATAAGGGCATTCTTGCCGAGGCCTAGGTGTCTCCGGCCCGCCCTTCAGTGGAAACTGCCTCATGTTCATACAGCAGACGAAGGACACCCCAGCGCCCACCTTGGAGCCAGATAAGCTTATCCAGCCCCATCATACTCTGAGCCGGTGTGTTCTGGAAAATGTAAACACGGCTGATGAGTCCCCATGTTGCCCCTAATCTTGGTGATTCAAGAATGGAAGACAACCCTAGTCTAAAATCTGACCCAGAAAGGAAAACATCTTCCCTAAGACAGAACCCCTTTCACAAAGCTGCTGATGCTGTTCAGATGACCCAGTCACCAATCTCAACTTTCAAACGAAATGCAGGCTTTTCTCCTCACTTTGACCGGAATATATTACTGCTGCAAAGCAATTTGCACTTTGCAACTTTAAAGAGAGCAGAAAGGACTAGACTTGCCAGAAGGCACTTGGGCAATTGTCACAGGCAGATTGTTTATTCTACCCAGAGGTTTGTTATTATTTTCATAGTATTCCGCAAAGATCAAGAGAAAGTGTTAACGGACTCTGTTTTTTCTTAAAGACAGAGTTTAAAGCATTATGAAGCAATAAACCATCAAATTTCTTGACAGTTTATACATGTAGGTTGCTTATGAAACTACATTAGCAGGAAATACATTTGATTTTCATTAGTTCCAGAACTGCGTGATCTAGCCAAAAGAACAATTGGAAGAGATTTTCCTACATTTTTTTTTCTGAATGATTAAGTGCTAGATAATTGTAAACCAATAATATTTGGAACAAGAATCAGGGTTGCCACCAGAAATCATAATTCTGTCCTTTCTCAGTTTCCAATACAATTGACCAAAATAGCGACATTTCACTGGCAAGAGTAGCAGTCTCAGAGCTTATGAGGGAGGATGGAGAAAATTAGAAAAGTAGCTCTGCTTTGCAATGACACATAATGGAAAGAGATGATGTTCCTATCTCATTTCTTACTACAAAATAAAACCACCCAGCTTGAGAGCCAGAGCAGCATCTGTGTTAGCTCTCAGGGATACTAATGCCACAGATGGATTTTTTTTATGCCACCCAGAAATTGTCTCAGAGTTCTGGAAGCTGATGTTCCCACTGAGGGTATGAGGATCTGTTGTGTGCCCCTCTTCCAGCTTCAAGTGGCTTGCTGCCCATCCATGGCACTCTGTCACTTGTAGACACAGTAGTCCAATCTCTCCCCTTCACATTCACAGGATGTGTGCATCTGTCCAAAGTTCTCCTTCTCATAAGAATGCCAGTCCTCTTGGATGGGGGACTTCCCTACTCCAGTGTGACATCATCTTAACTAATGGCACCTGCAGCTACCCAGATTTCCAGATGAGGCCACTACCTGAGGCACTGGGGTTCAGAACTTCAACCTCCGAATTACTGGGAGGAGACACCACCCCTTCTAGAACTGGGTTCTGGATGCTCCCATCTTTCCGTGAGCTGTTGTCTGAAAGTATGATTCCATCCACCTTCAAACTCATGGTAAACCTTTCTCTCTGTCTCCATGGCTAACAGCCAATCTCCACTTAATTCCATTCTCCTGACTGCCAACAGACAGAGGGTAGAAATATTTTGACCATCCTCAAAAATGTCCAGTGGCTTCTCATAGTTTACAAAGATAAAAATCCAAACTCCTTAGCTTGGCACACAAGAGACTTCACCTTGACCACAGCATTCTCTTGAAGTTTCATCTCCTAGATTTCCTGTCCTACCCCTTATGCAGGAAAATCAGCAACGATAGGTCCTTGAAACTTGTAGCCTTCCCATTCTTCCATTGTTTGTAAGTCTTCTACTCTTTGCCTAGAATATGTTCCTCATCTCATCAGTGCAACCAATCTCCCATGAGACATCTACATAAACCCCCTATAATACATGTTATTTACTCATATGATAATGGCTTTATGCTGACTATTTAAATGCTTCTTTCTATGTCTCACATTGTGTAAGACTTTGAACTCCTCTTATTCTTGAGGAGTAGAGAGGAAACATGTTTTTATCTTTGTATTCTCGGCACATAATACAAAAGAATGATAGGCACTGAATAAACATTTGTGAAATAAAGAAACAAGGGAGGAGATCCATGGCCCGATGTTCATTTGCAGAGCTTACTTGGGACATATTTGTTGGCGATATGACTTAAAGTTGTTCTAGATCTTCCTTTAAATCAGGAGCCAGAGTCAACAGACACATACTTTAATAATGGCCTCAGCGTCAGAATTCTACCTGCCAAAGCCAAGCAAGCCCGTGAGCACAGAGTAAGCCTAGCTGAAGGAGAGAAGCCACCACCCTCTTTGTTTCTGATGCTTTGCAAGTATTTTCTGAGACTTTGGGATGAAAGAAAATTCAGTACACTTTGGCTTATAAGGTAGGGGTGCCTAGTACATTCCATGATTGAACAAATTATGTGACTAGTGTGGAGGCAATAGTTGCCCTTACTTAGACCATATAAATAGAACAGGCAGTAAACTGATCCTTGGATCGGACAATAAAATCAAACCAAACCTACAAAAATTAGCACTGGAGGGAGAAGCATGCATGTGTGTGTGTGTGTGTGTGTGTATGTGTTGTGGCAGTAGCTGCATTTTCTGAGCCTGATCATAGACCATAGAGACTATTTCCCCTTAATGTCGATCTTGGGGCATTGAGAGTTGAGCTTATTATTACATGTGGGGGCATGTATGACATTAGCAGAAACTCTCCAAGGCAGAGAATCTGAAGATATATAACTACAAGGTACAAATTTCTAACATTGACGTTGACTGTTCTATATCTTTTGTCATTCGGGCATCATTTAATTATGGGAGTTGGTAGATTACTTTTTCACAGCTCTGTTTATATATTGTCCATAGCATATAAAGGAAATTCAAGGCATGAGAAATAAAGCAATCACTTCTTTTGTCAAGACCATCACAACCAACTGAGAGAGTTATATCTTCAATTAAGTAATGGATGTCACACTAAGAATGTGAACAAATTGTGCATGAAACCTTTGGCAATCCCAGAACAAGAAGTAGCTGACATTGTATCCTTTGTCCACAAGACACAGAAATAAGTGAGGGTTCCATGAGACTCCATCACATGGGCAGCATAGCACAAGAACATTGCCCAGTGCAGAAATGTGGAACACAGGGGAGAAGAATTCAGGGGCACTGTTGTTTAACTTTGGTCAACAGGACATACTACTGGATAAAAGGAGACAGAGGAAGATGGAAGCCAGAGTGTCTCTGTCTTTTCCCTGTAGGAGTGCCTGTGGCTCCACATCTAGAGCACAGTCCAAGAAATCCTGCTAGGACTCTAAATTCCATGTGACCCAATCCTCCACACCAAAGGGAAGTAGCATCATCTGGGTGAGACTCCCTTCTGGGTTGCATATCTGTCCTCTGATACAATTCTTATGTAGCCATGGATATATGACTACAAATGTTACTAATATATTTTTTAGAAATCAATGTCATAAATTCTGAGAATTTTTCAATAAAGGATAGTACCATTCAGTCAAATATTTCAGATTCAAAGGCTACAAAACCCATCACAGTACAAAAAGAGAAAACAATAATCTTCATAAATAAAAATGCTAGTAATGCCTCTTTGAATTTTAGGATTTTCTAAGTCTTTGATGTCTGTAATGACAGTACAGCTATCCTGGGGTGGGTGACCATTTGCACAGTGGTTAGGATGCCACTTGAGATGCCTGCATCCCATATCGGAATCCCTGCATTCAAGTCCCAGCCCGTTCTCTAATTCCATCTTCCTTAGAGAGCAGCAGACATTGGCTCAAGTGCTTGGGTCCCTGCCATTCACAATGGAAACCCAGATTAAGTTCTGGGCTCCTAGCTTTAGCCTGGTTCAGCCCCTGCTCTGTGGGTATTTGGGGACTGAAACAATGGATGGAAAATTCCTCTCTCTCTCTGCTTTGCAAATATAAATATGTAATATTATAAGGTGTATTATATATAATGCATAACATATGATTATCCTAAGGATTACTCAATTTTATTTATTATTCCAATTTAATAACAATAATAGAGATAACATGAAACAAAAATTCCATCCCAAAATCAATAAACAATGACTTGAAAACTTACCCATATCAATAGTAATACTATACATAAATGCAGGGTCTTAGTCCACCCGAACGAGGATGAACTGGGTCCAAAGAAAGGTAAGTGCGCCGCTCGCCCGTTCCCCAGCCTCCCGATCCCGGAGACAATCAGACGCAGCGGGGAGTCAAGTCAAGCAAGCAAGAACTCGGCTTATTGTGTACGTAGCAAAGCCTTTTAAAGCACGAGACCACAGGATTACTGGGACAGGGCATAAGGACCAACCAATTACTTAAAAGGTCATTTTACGGGGCGACTTTTTACGGGACCAGCCATATGTCTGTACACTCATCATCAGTTGTCGTCACCTCCCCTGATGCTGCGTGGCCAATCAGCTTTGGTGGTAAACGACTTTGGGTACCGCCCACCTTACTCCCTTTGGGCGCCATCTTTGAATTGCCATGTGTGCCTAATTTCCCTGCAAGCACCATCTTTGAATTGCCTCCTGTGCCTAATTTCCCCACACATAAACAAAGTTCTACCTATTCTTAATCACTCTGTAATGATCTCAACTCTCTGGGTCTCAGTTTCTTCCTGGGAAAACTGAAGCACTTAGACTGAAGTAGTGTCTCCCAAGCCTTGGTTCAGTTTTATCTCATTGTAGTAGTAATGATAATATTGAAGCAGGTCAATGGCCTACAGTTAAACATTGGCTGGGACACCGACATCCCGCATCAAACTACCAGGGCTCCATCTGTGTCTCCAGCTCCTGATTTCAGCTTCCTGCTAAGGCAGGTCCTTGGAGACAGCAGCTGGTGAGGGCTCCAGTCATCAGGTCCCTGTTACAACAAGGGAGACCTCAATTGAGCTCCTAGATCCTAGCTTTGGACCCATCAAAAGCATCTGGGTGGAGACCCAGCAAATGGGAGCAATTTGTTTCGCTCTCTCTGTATCACAAAAAAAAAAAAAATAAATAAGCTAACATCTAAAAAATCATAAAGATAAGATTGATATCTACTGTAATTTCTATGACTTAAAGTAAGACAGCTATGTAGGAAATGTTTTCCTTAGAAAGGAAGAGTTTAAGACTTTCCACGTGGGAGCGTATTTGCTGCTTAGAGCAGGTCAGATGAGCTGACTCAGGAGTCAGTCATTTAGCTTCTGACTCAGTTGGTAATCCCTACAAGTACATTCGTTTGAAACAGCACATTGCTTTTCAAAATTCTCAGTCAAATATTGCTTAATTTATATCCATAATTGACCATCCGTTAAAGGCAGGAAGTACAAGGAACACTAATGTTGAAATGCAATAAGGAAACTAGGGGCATAATGATATAATTCTGCAAATTTTGTTCAATTTTCCCTTCATCAGATCAAAATTCTGTATGTATTTAGTACTTCAAAAGTCAATTTGGAAAACATAAACTAGTGTAATGATTATTAAATATGGTTTTGAATTAGGGGGGAAAATTACCCAGCATATAAAATGTTATGAAAGACTTTTCAAAAAACAGCTTGAACTTCCTCTTAGCTATCAAGTTAAAAACAAAATGTAAAAATGAATTTTTTTAAAAGGATACTGCAAGACTTCTACACATTTGGTAGCAATGGCAAGCTTTGTCTCATATAATAATATGCATTTTAAAGTGTCTATTTCAATCAATATTTATTCACAAAATCAGGTATGACACACCGTTATATCAATGTTTGTTTTCAACAAACTATAACCTTTAAATAAAGTTAAAAATAAGAAATTCATCTTTAATGGGAAAGGTAGAAAATTGTGTTTTATATATTATTTTTGATCTTAAGATTGCACTTGGCCAGTGCCGCAGCCCATTTAGCTAATTCTCTGTCTGCGGCGCCGATACCCGGGTTCTAGTCCCGGTCAGGGCGCCAGATTCTGTCCCGGTTGCTCCTCTTCCAGTCCAGCTCTCTGCTGTAGCCCGGAAGGGCAGTGGAGGATGGCCCAAATGCTTGGGCCCTGCACCCGCATGGGAAACCAGGAAGAAGAGCCTGGCTCCTGGCTTCGGATCAGCGCAGCACACCGGCTATAGTGGCTATTTGGGGGGGTGAACCAACAGAAGCAAGACCTTTCTCTCTGTCTAACTCTGCCTGTCAAAAAAAAATTGCACTTTAATTTTTAATTTTAAATTAGATTTTAACAGATTCAGTTCCATGAATATAATGATATTAGTGTTTTATAGTTTTAAATAAATATTGGCCCAAAACTATGTATGTATTCACTTACTTAAAAATATGCCACTCAAAAATTATTATAAAAATTAAAATTCTGTAAGCTCCGTGGAACTGCATAATCCTCTGACGCGATTTTCAAGTAAAAGTGCTTGGGAAGTGCTTAGTTTTCCTTCTCTCTGAGATCTTTCTGTTTAAAGCTTCATGAATTCAGTAGCTTTGAGGATCCCAACTCCACTCCTCTCAAGGATATTCTAACATCATTATTTGGGCCTCTAAATGCCAAACTCAATAAAAAAAATAAGGGAAAGAAAAGCATTATTAAAACTGTCTTTTTCTGTCTCCTTCTTGCCCCTTTCCCCCTCTTCTCCTCTCACTGTGCTCTCCTTCTGGGCTTGGTGACGCAGTTTTGTGCAAACAGACAGAAAGTCAGGCCCCAGAAACCATTTGTGTCATCGAAAAAATATTTTTTTTATATAAACCTACTTCTTTTTTTTTTTCACATTTGGAGGATAAGAGTCATTCCCATTTGAGACACCTGAGAATCTGGTGCCTGGTCCATGAGTATTTGTTCTTTCCCCCTTCATTTCTATCTTTCTGAAATACAGAGAGCAAAGAACATGGAGTCCTTACCTTAGTCATAACGAGAATGAGCATGAAAGATGATCTACAAGTGGAAGCAAATGCTCTTGATTTGAGCGATTAAGTGGGATCCATGGGAAAAAGGCCAGAACACTCAGGAGCAACATGTTCACACTTCAGATTCCTGGTGTGTGTAAGTTACAGAAGACAACCAGTAATGCCTACTTCACAAATTTTCAGGTTTCCAACACAGCTCACCCTTCCTTCTTGAAAAAAATTTTTGGTGAGAACATCTAATTTTGAAACTCTACGCTTAAAGCCCCCGTATCTTGGGATCCCACTTGAAATTATAATTCACACAGTAAAATGTTCATCCTGGCTGAAGTTGAGTGGAGACTTTGTCTCTTTCTTGGGAAATAATGAAGAAAGCAGCTCTGTCTCGGAGGTGCTGCCCATGTAGCTGAGGCTGTAGTTTAAGAGCAAGTGTATTGCCTTGATCTAAGCGTTTGATGATCTCTACCAATGCCGAATCTTCTCCCTGCCTTTTTTTCTTTTTGAGAATGGAAATTAGGGCAAAGACACATTTAGAGATACATGGGAAACAAACAAAGTATCACAGAGATGAATTATTTCTTTCAATGTTCTTTTTTTTCCCCAGAAACCTTTTATTTAAGGTATACCAACTTCAAGCATTTCACAAATACAACTTTAGGGACATAATGATTCTTCCCACCATACTTGCCCTCTCATCCTTTTTACCCCTCCGTCTCCTGTTCCCATTCTTATTTTTTACTAAGATCTATTTTCAATTAACTTTATGCACTAAGTCAATGCTCTTTGAGCAGAATCTGTTAACACTTCCTGATGAACCCTGGTGAAGTTTTGAAATGTCTAAAAATATCAACACTACACAGGAACAGAGTGTTCTTTTAGTATTACAACAATGTTACAAGAGGATCCCACTGAGGATGAAGAACAGTCAAGGGGTCTGGAAGAAACACAACACACTCCACACTGAAGCTGTGTGTTCAACAGCATCTAAAACTTGTAGGACCTACAACTCATCACAAGGGTGGGCCGGTGCTGCGGCTCACTAGGCTAATCCTCCGCCTTGTGGCACCGGCACACTGGGTTCTAGTCCCGGTCGGGGTGCCGGATTCTGGGCCCTGCACCCCATGGGAGACCAGGAGAAGTACCTGGCTCCTGCCATTGGATCAGTGCGGTGGCCATTGGAGAGTGAACCAATGGCAAAGGAAGACCTTTCTCTCTGTCTCTCTCTCTCACGAAAAAGATTTTCCTCTGTAGTGACTTATTTGTTTACTGAGTAATTCAAATATGGATAACTGGAAATAATAAATCAAATACCATAATATAGACATATGTTATGGAGATATAATACATTGGATATCTGAAATCACATTCCTTCCACTTTTACACTTCAACTTTACCTAACTCACAATGCATATGTATTCGAAGAACTCCAAACCATGGGTTGATATTTACATAAACAGCACTTCATTTAATCTTCATAATTTTATAGGCATAGCAGGTAAAGCCACCGCCTGCAGTGCCAGCATCCCATATGGGCGCCAGTTCGAGTCCTGGCTGCTCCACGTCGGATCCAGCTCTCTGCTATGGCCTGGGAAAGCAGTGGAAGATGGCCCAAGTCTGTGGGCCCCTGCACCTGCATCAGAGACCAGAAAGAAGCTCCTGGCTCCTGGCTTCGGATCAGTGCAGCTCTGGCCGTTGCGGCCAACCAGGGAGTGAACCATCAGATGGAAGACCTCTCTCTCTCCCTCTCTCTCTCTCTCTCTCTCTGCCTCTCTTTCTCTCTGTGTAACTCCGACTTTCAAATAAATAAATAAATCTTTGAAAAAAAAGAAATTATAATCTAAAAAATATACACATGCATGTGATTAAGAAACCCAGAAAGTTTAATGATGTAAAATTCACCAAAAGTTCTAGCCTTGAATTGTCTTCTTTGGTGAGCATTTCACAGATCTGAGCATACTTTCTACAGAGGTGACTCAAATCATTCACGTAGGGTCTTGCACCATTGCTAGGTCAGGAGGAAGACACTCTACCTGGCAAGTCTAGGTCATTTGCCCATTCTCAGAACTGGGATAAGGGACTGGGAACTGCCAGTCTCTGGAAACCACGTGGACTAAGAATAGGGATGGGGTTTTCCCAGCAGAGATCCAGGCAGGAAACCAAAATAAAAATATGTTGCTCCTCTTCTCTGCTCCTTGGTTACTAGCCTCCACTCACACTCCCCTCCCAAAGTAAACATTCTATCTTGCCTGGCCTGACATGATGCAGTATCTCATCTACATCCTGAACTGTCTCACCCCATCCCATCAGGAGACAACTCAAAACTCTGTGCAATTATTACATCCTCATATCTAGTAAACAAACTGTAAAAATGGTCAAACACTCTCAACATCAATTTGCTTTTGTGGAAGATAAATGACATGTCTTTAACAGCACCCATCTGGGAGAGAAGACAAAGAGAGGCGATAGTTATCTATTATTATCTATCTATTCCTAGGATCTTTTTTTGTCTGCATGGGCTACAGTAACAAAATCCCATAAATTGGTTGGCTTAAAAACAATAGCAACTTATGTCTCCTACTTCAGAAAGATAGGAAGTCCAAGAGTAAAAGTTCCAGAAGTTTGGGTGTTTAGTGAGAGCCCATTTCCAGCATCATGGTGCTCGCTAGCTGTTTCCTCACGTGGTAGAAGGTATAAGGCACTACTTTACAAGGAAGGGCACTAATCCCATGCATGAGGGCTCTCTCCTCATGACCTCCTCACTCCCTGAGGCTCACCTCCTAACACTGTCACACTGGTGATTAGGTGGCAACAAACCGGACTTTGGAGCCACAGACCAGAGCAGAGTCCAGGGGCCAGGGACGGTAATGACTCTGTCTTGCCTCTCAGTAGGTTGCTGAGTCAATGCACTGCATTTCCAATATTCTGCATTTCGGTGACTCCTTTCCTGAGCTTTGTTGTTCCTGACCACTTCTGAGCTGGGTATTGAAGAAGCTTTCGTTCCGGAAGACTGAAACCTTTCAGCAGGCCAGTTCCTACAGGGATAAGTCTTGAATTTTGCCTTAAATGTAGAGAAGCAACACACTTTGTCAGTCGTGGGATTTCTCTAGCAACATAACTCCTTGAACTTCTTCACTCTTAACTGCTTATTTTCAAATTCCTTATACAAGTATGTGCAGTAAATATAAGCTTATCAAGGACAGCATTTAACTTGCTTGTAGTATTCTTTTTTTTTTTTTTTTTTTTTTTTTTTTTTTTGACAGGCAGAGTGGACAGTGAGAGAGAGAGAGACAGAGAGAAAGGTCAGGTCTTCCTTTGCTGTTGGTTCACCCTCCAATGGCCGCCAGGTACTTATCCTGGTCTCCCATGGGGTGCAGGGCCCAAGCACTTGGGCCATCCTCCACTGCACTCCCTGGCCACAGCAGAGAGCTGGCCTGGAAGAGGGGCAACCGGGACAGAATCCGGCGCCCCGACCGGGACTAGAACCCGGTGTGCTGGCACTGCAAGGTGGAGGATTAGCCTAGTGAGCCGCAGCGCCGGCTCTTGGAGTATTCTTTACAGCTGAGAGTAACAGCAATATAAAAATTACAAGTCAAAATCACCACATACGTACGTGGGACTTGCACAATGATACAGTGAGTTAAGCTGCTGCCTGAAATACTGACATTCCCTGTGGGCGCTGGTTCAAGTCCCAGTTGCTCCACTTCTGATCCAGCTCCCTGCTGATGTGCCTGGGAAAGCATCAGAAGATGACCCAAGTTCTAGGGCCCCTTCACACATGTTGGAGACCCAAAAGAAGTTCCTGGCTCCTGGTTTCGACTTGGCCACGCCCCAGCCATTGCTGGTCCCACTTGCTATGTCTGTCTCCGGCTTTTGTCTCTCCTCATCTCTCTCCCTCTCCCCTTCCCTCCCATTCTCCATATCTATAACTCTGCTTTCCAAATACATAAATGGAATCTTTAGTTAAAATAAAATAAAATGCCTGAATGTAAGAAATAGTCATGGTCAGGATAAAGTCAAAAGAAACCAATATCATGAAAGTGCCTGTGTGCTTATATATTATTATTTATTTCAAGTGCTTGATTGCAAGTCATGTATTAAACAACAAACAAACAAACAAAACACTATGATAATTAGTTGTAGTGTTTTTGAACCCAAAATAGATGAGGCCAGGGCTCTGATCTATAATTAGGGAATGAGAGAACAAGCCAAAGAATATGAGTGTTTGGTAAATTATCTAATCTCTCTATCAGTATTCTGAAGAAAGGAAAGCTTGTGATGGATTTTGGTGATCATGAAGAGGCTTCCAAATACAGCCTGGCTTTCTTCTCTCTACACATAAGATTGTAATTTCGTGCCTCTTTTAAGAGCTAGGTGTGTGACCATGTGATGGGACAACAGAATTTGTGACTATTGAGTGGGTGATGATAGGACAGGGGCACATTCTCATCTCTCTCTCTCCCTGCTGTGCTTGTCAGAACCTCTGTAAAGACAGGGACTTTTATCGGTCTGGGTCCCTGAATATGAGCAAAGCCAGCCTCACCAAACTATGTGTTGTGTGCCATGCAACAGAACATACCTTCCACTGCCCTAAGTCACTGTATTTCAGAGGTTAGCTACAAGGTTTTACCAGACACCATGCTAATGGTTGCAATGTTCGTGATTTAGAATAGAAGCTTGTCAACACATGCTTCCTTTGTTCTAGCCAAAACCACCTAATCTTGTTCAAATATTCAGTTTTCCCACCTAAAAGTGAGATAGTAGTGTCCATTTCTCCAATTCAAAAACGTACTATGAAACCCGGAGGTCTAAATGGTCTTTTATATATTAAAGTCATGAAATGAAAATATTACGTGTTCTGACTTTGAATTATCAGTTGAACATTTCCATAAACTTGTCTCCCTTCATTTCAATATTTTTTCTTCTCTGGTTTAACTTTTTCAGGGCCAGACTGATAAAGCATTCTTCTCCGTAGAATTTAGGCACAAGTGTTCTTTTTGAGCTATTAAAAATTACCGGGGGCAGTGCTGAGGCATAGAAGGTTAACACCCTGGCCCAAAGCACTGGCATCCCATATGGGCACCGGTTTGAGACCCGGCTGCTCCACTTCCCATCCAGCTCTCTGCTATGATCTGGGAAAGCAGTAGAAGATGGCCCAAGTCCTTGGACCCTTGCACGTGGGAAACTAGAAGCAGCTCCTGACTCCTGGCTTCAGATCAGCACAGCTCCAGCCATTGAGGTCAATTGGGGAGTGAACCAGCAGATGGAAGACCAACCTCTCTCTCTCTCTACCTCTCCTCTCTATGTGTAACTCTGACTTGCAAATAACTAAATAAATAAATCCTTAAAAAAATTACCAATTATTTTTTAAGGCATAAGTCACCAAATTTGATTGGTTTCTTCTCAGCTGGTGAAAAATAGCTTCAGGTCTCTGAAAGATAGCATACATCATTAAAATGAGCTCTTAGAGGTGAGGTTATTAGAAACAAATTCAGGAAAGGAATATGAAACATTAAAGAACAAGAATTCATTGAGAAAGAGTTTAGACGACTTGTTAAAATAAGAACGAATGACAAGACATAAAACTCTAAGCCCAACTCTTGGAAGGACGCCTGACACTTCCCTTGAACTATTTAGAGGCAGACTACACTAAGTGATAGCTGAGACTTGTAAACCCCACGTACTGTGTCTCTTTAGTTTTTTTTTTTTTTTCCTCATTATTTCAGTGTATTTTCTAGAACTGTAAGTATATAACAACAAGCTTCTAAAACTCCATCTCTTTGCTGATTGAGTCCCAGCTACTCTGTTTCCAGTCCAGGTCCCTGCTAATGCTCCTGGGAAAGCAGCAAAAGATGGCTCAAGTACTTGGGCCCCTGACACCCACATGGGAGTTTCCAGTTCCCAGCTCAGCCTGGTCCAGCCCCAGCCTTTTGGCCATTGGGGGAGTGAACCAGCGGGTGGAAGATCTCTTTCTCTGTCTCTCTCTCTCTTTCCATCACCCCAGCTGTCAAATAAATAAAATACATATTCAGAAAAAAAAAAAAAACTCCATTTCTTGGCACAAAACTTCATTGCATGAAGTATTCCAGCACTCAACTATGTACACAAAACCATTGCCATCGACAGGGCGACAGGATCAAGACTGGAACTTGGAGAAAGAGTAGAACAATCAATCCCCTGATAACTGGGACAACCAGCTGTGATACCCAGCACAGAGTCAGATGGGAGATACTAGGATGGTTTATCCAGCAGCAGGATGGTAAAGTGTTTTCCTGTTAATCTGATTGTCTCGGATAAGGTTTCTCATGTGTTAGTCAATGAAACATCGGATATATGATCAGATTGCCTGGTTGCTTTGCTTTTTCTCACTGAAGTTCCCTGTTGCCAGAGATACAAAGAGCTGCTTTAAAGAGCAAGCCAACAGGCGGGTGCCAGACGGCGAGCTGGGGCCACGTAGCATCCGTTCAGCAGTGAAGCCGCAAACCAAGACGGCTCTCCACCAAACGCCTGGGTGTCTCCGGCCCTCCTTCATTAGGGATTTCCTTATGACGGCAGTTGCTGCTCTGGCACCAGACACGAAGACCCGGGCTAAATGATCCCCCCACTAAAACCACTGCTGGTGTCATTGTGCCAGAAACGCCACTCTGACCTCTGTCCCACCGGACAGTCAGACGGCACATCTCCCCCGGGCCTGTTGCAGAGTTTTCGAGTTTTCCCTGCATTTTCTACTTTTCCAGCGCCCTTTGTGGGCACTGTGTTAGAGAAACGAGTTGATTGCTGTTACTCGGGAATGAATTCACAGCTCTGCATGCAGAGGCTTGCTGCCTCTTTCCAGGACACCGCCCAAAATGAGACTGATCTAGAGCAAAGCATCACAAAGAAATGGTGAGACAAACATCCCTGTGACGGAGGGAATCGGCCCGCAAACGTCCCGCTAGGGAATCATTGCCAACTTCACTGTAAATTACTGGATACATGTCGTTCACATATTTCCTAACTCTTTCCTACGAATGGAAGTATTGCCTAATGTTCCTTTCTTTATTTAACTTCAGAAACTTAATCACCTTCACCATCTTACAATGTGAAGATCAAGGTGGAAGGCAAGATTGATTCTTTTCCAGGGGCTGGCGTTTTGGCATAGTGGCTTGAGCTTTCGGCTTGCAATGCCAGCATCCCATATGGGTGCCAGTTCAAATCCTGACTCGTTCACTTCAATCCAGCTCCCTGCTCAGGGCCTGGGAAAAGCAAAAAAGATGTTGCAGGTACTTTTGGTCCCTTCTCCCATGTGGGAGACCTGGAAGAAATTCCTGGCTCTGGCTTTGGCCTGGCCCATCCTTGGCTGTTGTAGCCATCTAGAGTGAACCAGCAAACCAACAGACAGAAAATTCTCCCTCTCTTTCTTCTTCCCTCATTCCATCCCTCCCTTTCTCTCTCCCTCCCTTTCTCTATAATCTTTCAAATAAATAAATCTTTTAAAAAAAAAACTATTCTTCACCAAAGCTGGACCCAGTAAAGAGCAAGTGGGCAGAGGGTCACTTCACAGCAGTATCTGCTCATCTGGGTTTCACAATGGGAGAGAAGGGCCACACCAAGCCTGGAGACCAGTCACCACCTCATTCACAGCTCTCGCGTTTCAGAAACAGGAAGCCAAAAGCAGGCTGGCTGCGGCACAAAGAACACTCCCGGGTTTACACATAGCGGACGATGCAGTGATAGACAGGGCTTCATGCAGAGAGTTCCTTGATAGCATCCTCATTCCAAGATGTCTAAACAGCCGGTGCAGCGCCAAGATCCACACCATGCAGAAAGACAGAAATCGTGGCTGCGGCTGGCTCTCTGCAGAAGCCAATCGAACTCCCTAGCCCCAAGCAGTCTGCACATGCGCAGAAGTCGTTTGGGCCCCCGTTGCTTATTCCTGAACAGATTTCACTGATGGAAATGCAAGCTTGGGGGGGAATCTGTGAAGCAATCATTGTGGCAGGAAGAGGTCAGGGTGGCTGGGCAGTGCCTTAGGTCACCCTTGGAGGCGGTGCTGCATTATGGTCTCCCCAGCCTACTCCCAGCTCATCGCTGGAGTGATGGAGGCGAGAGGAAACAAGCAAGGTCCCTACTCCTCCCCGTTGCTGAGGCACAGCTTGCTCCCAGGAAATCTTTGTTCACAGCGCGTTGGGGGGAATTTGCCTGTCCTGAAGGTGGTGCCCACTCCACCTTTTTCAATGTGTTCTCTCAGGACTGAGGAAGCCAAGAGCTTCTGCACTCAGGGAACTCTTGAAATAGAATCCCAAATTACTCGAAAATATTCTATTCCCTTTAAAGTACAAGATCTGAACAAGTTTACAAGCTCAAAAATCCCTTATTTGAGGAACTATATTGAGCAACTGATTTCATGAAAATCCAGACATAAAATAAAAGTATCATCTCTAGACTAGCAGTCAGTTATGCTACTGGGTTTTTTTCTTAAAGTGGTTTTTTCCCAGGAAACATGTACAAATAGACACACACACACACACACACACACACATACACAATCATGTGCATGTGTACAGATACAATGCAATCAGCACATAATTTTGTCTTCATTCATAATTAAACAGGAGGGAAATGTATTCTTCAACCATTGTGATTCTCAATATATTATTATTTCCGTTTAAACTTAGCCATCAGCAATTCTAACCCGGTTCAGGCCTGTGGGCAGATCTTCCTTGCTTTAATCTAACCTGGTATCTGACACGTGGCCCAACTCACAATGTACTCATAAGCCAGCTTTTCCAGACATTGGAGGACACCTGTTTGAGATGCAATCCCAAAGTGAGCACAGTCTGTCTTCAGGGACAATTAAGTTCATAATCAGGCAACTGCTTGGGCAGCAAGGTGAAAGAAATGGGATGGTGTATCCAGGCCAACACGTGGGCTTTCAAAACTAACCGTGCCTCACAGCTGGAGGTTTTGCTGTCAGTCTTTGTCTCTCTTGGTTCATTTATGATAGCATTTTTATAGACATTTTTATAGACAAACAAAATTAAGTGTGTGGTAGCCTTGGCCACAGAAAAACAATCACCCCACCCACTAGTCATGGAAATTTGTGCTACATGATTCTAGACCCTTCAGCCATGGCCCTTTTCCTGAGTTCGGTTATTTCTATAGATGGCTGGTCTCAGTTTTTTCATGACGATTGTGTTTAATTTCATTCTCAGAGGGAAACCTTAATTCCAGGAGCTGAGTATTTCTAGCTGTTCCCTCCTCGGTACTAACTACAATTTTCACTGTGGGTGTTAAAGTCAAGACTTAAAAATATTGGTGCACTATCACAACATGACATTAAATTGATATTGAGTGCTTCTCACTCTTTTAAACATTTCCCTACAGAGAGAGTTTGCTGTCTTCGTAGGGGTATGTTTTCTGTTTAGATGAAGTATGATAACATATTTGTCAAGCATGGAATTTCTATACATCATGCTCTGTCTGACAGGCTTGGCATTCAGTGAGCCAGTGTTGGGTCCATTCCACATTCAGTTATGGGAGGTCAGGCCTCGCTTGCGTTTGCTAAGCAAAGGAGTTTGATAAATTGCAAATATCCCCACACCTTTACCAGCATTGTGGATTCATAAAAGACTTGTAGATCAAAATGGTCTAAGCTAGATATTTTCAGGACATTGTCTTGCTCAGCATTTTATTCCCAGTACCTACAAAAATACTTGGCGCACAAAGAAATTTTGGTAAATGTTTTGGAGTGGAATAATTAACTCCAAAATCTAGGGAAGAGCTCACAAGAAACACATTCGCTTTCTAAACTGCATAGAAGACAGGCAAATCATTTTCTGCAGAAACATAACCAAGGTGAAAATATAGATAACAAATTGGCAACTAATTTTCTCCTTTCTAACAACAATACTCACAAACTGTATTTAATGACCAATACTACCGTATAGAATTCATAGGTAAAAACACTTGTTTTTCATGATTTTGCTGAAAACAAAGTCATACATTTTTAAGAAATTAAATTATTTGAGAAAATTTTATGAGTCCAATTAATAAAATAATCTATAGTGTCTTCTTTAGAGACAGCAGGTATGAAAATAAAGCATACTTTATAAAATAGATGTGGCATTGGCTGGCACCATGGCTCACTTGGCTAATCCTTTGCCTGTGGCGCCGGCACCCCGGTTTCTAGTCCCATTTGGGGCGCCAGATTCTGTCCCAGTTGCTCTTCTTCCAGTCCAGCTCTCTGCTATGGCCCGGGAATGCAGTGGAGGATGACCCAAGTGCTTGGGCCCTGCACCCCATGGAGACCAGGAGGAAGCACCTGGCTTCTGGCTTTGGATCGGCGCAGCACGCTGGCTGCAGCCACCAGCTGTAGCAGCCATTGGGGGGTGAACCAATGGAAAAGGAAGACCTTTCTCTCTGTCTCTCTGTTTAACTCTGCCGGTCAAAAAAAATTTTCAAAAATAGATTTGGCATTGAAGTATCACACAGGTTGCCTGGGTAGTCAAAGCACTTGGGCTCATTTAGCAGTAGTATACATTCTGGGAGTATACATTCTAATTTGCATATTTTACATATACTCTTAAATACAGGAAGAAAATTAAAACCGAGACTGAGATTAGATATTACATTTTAGAGTCTTGAGACGTTTAAACTACAGACATGTTTCAAAGAGTTTACTTACTAAAGTGGAATAAGTCTTTTGTGGGACAGTGAAAGTTAACTGATCACTTGTTAGATTCTTGTGACATGAGAAAGTAGATGACAGGCATCATCAATATCACCTGTAACTTTCTCTGGTTTAAGCAACTTAAAATACAACATTATTTGACTTGTAACTCCAGTTGAATCAAAGCATCTACTACCCCAAGCATCAGTGCTCTTCAATATCCAATTTCACAGTTTTCTTAACACGTATCTCATGTTATTTATAATAGTCAGAGGCATCCCAACACCTTGTCTATCCTTGCTACCTATTAAATGGTTTATCTGGCAAACCATCAATCACAAATCATGAAACATATTTTAACTCAAGTAAGATCAGCTAAGAAAGAAAACAAAGCTTGTGTGGCCTAATTGGAAACCTTACTCACATCAATAATGCTTGGTCTAGGGAAGAACATGTACCCTCCAGATCCATCTGTAATAGATGACACGGGCAAGATTAAAATCCCCAATCACCTTCTAACTAGGGGCAAGGAAAATTTTGGTGAAAACAACCCTAAGCTTTTGTGAAAAGAAAAGTTTTCAAAAAAATTCAATTTCAGATCAGGCTATTGCTTGTATTACCAAAGAAGAAAACAAATGTTTTTTGCTTATTCTCTAATAGAAATCAGAGCTCAAGAAAAATAAAACTTGGAAAATGGAACTCAATAACCTTAACTGAATGTTTTTCAAATGCCTTAATGAATTGGCTCACCTGGCTTTAGCCTAAATAATATGTATCCAATAATCTCTTATTTGATATTCATATTATTAAAATAACTTTCATTACTCATAACACTTATAAATCAAGATTTATTGATATTACACATACCCTTGTCTGTGTCTTATAAAGGCTACTTTAAACACACTCCAAGTAAATATATTCTCAAAGAAGGAAAAAACATAATGTCTCTTTCATAAAACTTTAATTGGAGGAACATAGATGGGCTCACTTATTCCATGAGGTCAATTGCACAACCACATTAACCAGGTGATGTTCATTCACTTGACAGGTAATGTCTCGGGGCCTGTCCACACAAATAATTTTATCTGGGCAAACACCATTTGCCAGTAATGATAGGACAAAACAAACTTCAGGGAACTTCACGAACGGTCGGTCACATCTCACTCTCAGTACACACTGGCCAACAGATCTCCATTGTTTGCGAATGAATTAACTATGGCTTGAAAAATCATTAGTGCCATCTGCTTCGATGGTAGGAAGAACATCTATGACCATTTGTTTGCAGGAGCAAAGATTAGGGAAGTTTCAGTGTGTCTTTGGCATCATTCACCCTAAATCTGACATGGTATTTAAAAAATAAGTCGTATGGCCTGTTCTCATTGGAACTCCTTGTAGATCCATTCACTGTATAGGGAACTCTCTGGGCACTTTTCAGGGGTGTTGGACATGAGAAGTGTCGATTAAGCGCTTCTACATAAAGATCAGTCACCACAGCTACCAAAATAATTCATTTGCAACTACGTTTTTATCATTTAGGAAAGAACTAATGAAATTAACTAAAATCAGCTTAACAAATTAATTCCTTGGGCTGTTTGGAAAAAGTAGATTCAAAAATGTATTTTTATTTCAATCACTTTCTTGTCCAAACAATGTAGATGAGTGTCATTTTCAATTTACCAACATTTGAAAGAAAAAAAAAATTCTTTCCACTGACTTGAAAATTATGTCTTTCATTGAAGTATTTTATTAAAGAATGTGTTTACAATGTGGTGGCATATCTTATCTTTGCACATCTAAACAGAGGGAAGGAAGCCACGAGTACACACACAAGCATGCACACATACCCAATGTAAACACAGTATTGTATCTTTCTCAGGACTCATGCTTTTTTTTTTTTTTTTTTTTTTTTTTTTTTAAGATGAGGAAAGGGGGCCAGCGCTGTGGCATAGTGGGTTAATGCCCTGGCCTACAGCGCCGTCATCCCATATGGGCACCGGTTTGAGACTCGGCTGCTCCACTTCCCATCCAGCTCTCTGCTATGGCTTGGGAAAGAAGTAGAAGATGGCCCTAGTTCTTGGGACCCTGCCCCCATGTGGGAGACCCAGAAGAAGCTCCTGGCTCCTGGCTTCAGATCTGTGCAGCTCCGGCCATTGCAGCCAATTGGGGAGTGAACCAGTGAATGGAAGACCGACCTCCCTCTCTCTCTCTCTCTCTTTCTCCCTCTCTTCTCTCTGTGTAACTCTGACATTCAAATAAATAAATAAATAATCTTTTAAAAAAAGAGAAAGATGAGGAAAGGAAGAGGGTGGGAAAGAAAGTTCACTAGTATCTATCTCCTACCAATAAGCATCAACTAATATTTGATTCATAACATTAATATACACACTTTACCATGCAATTTTCTTTTTTTTCCCCTTCTGTCTCTTAGGTTGGTGGAAGTAGAGAGTTAAGAACAAAGAACACGTGTCTATTGGAAAATTGGAGTTACAGAGTGTGTGAGAGGGAGGGAGAGACAGAGAGAGGAGATCTTCCATTCACTGGTTCACTCCCCAGATGGCCACAATAGCAAGGACTGGGCCAGGTGGAAGCAAAGAACCAAGAGCATCTTCTAGGTCCCCCACACGGGTGGCAGGGGCTGAAACACTTGGGCCATCTTCTACTGCTTTCTCAGGCCATTAGAAGGGAGCTGGCTCAGAAGTGGAGCAGCTAGGACTTGAACTGGCACCTATATGGAATGCCAGCATTGCAGGCAGTGGCTATATCTCCTATACCACAATGCCAGCTCCAAGTTAAATATCTGTTACAGTTTGTCATCTGAAATCATATCCATAAGCTGTTCTTGTTCTGTTACATCAAACTTCATCGAGTTACCGCACATTTTGAATTTGTCGTCTATTGTCCACACAAACCTCTGTAGCACTGTGCATGAACATTTGGAGCGTATTAGTTTATTGAATCATGTGGCTCTTTTCCAAATATTGACACAGTTCACTATATAATATTTTTTTTGACAGGCAGAGTGGACAGTGAGAGAGAGAGACAGAGAGAAAGGTCTTCCTTTGCCGTTGGTTCACCCTCCAATGGCCGCCGCGGCCAACCAGGACAGAGGGCAACCAGGACAGAATCCGGCGCCCCGACCGGGACTAGAACCTGGGGTGCCGGCCCCGCAAGGCGGACGATTAGCCTAGTGAGCCGCGGCGCCGGCCCACTATATAATATTTTAAAAATGACATTCATCTAGATCATTGCCAATCTCATTAGAAAAGTCTGAGTATTAGAAAGTGGTGGAACAAGTTTACAGAATTCTAATTGTCTTTTCAACACTTAGATGTTATCCTCGAAAAGATCATCTGTCTGTCTGTCAGTTGTTTCCCTGGAAGTGACAAGCTTTCTAAATCCCCAAGAAAATGTATCCACTGCCCAAGTCTGAGCAGTTACAGTGTTGTCTGCCGGTCTTTCTTCCAGTAAAATCAGTGTTTCCTACTAGATGGGTCTGTGGGGCCCAGTATTGCTGTGGAACAGCAAGTTAAGCCGCTGCCTGCGATGCTGGCACCCCACCTGGGCACCAATTGGAGTCCTGGCTAATCCACTTCCAATCCAGCTCCCTTCTATCATGCCTGAGAAAGCAGTGAAAGACGGTCCAAGTTCTTGGGCCCCTGCCACCCATGTGGGAGACCTGGATGAAGAGCCTGGCTTGGCCCAGCACTGACCATTGTAATTATTTGGAAAGTGAACTAGTGGATGAGAGATTTCTCTCTCTGTAAGTTGGCATTTCAAATACATAAAATAATTTTTTTTTCAAATATGGCTATTGGGCCAGTGTTGTGGTGTAGCAGGCTAAGCCTCCTCCTGCGGCTCTGACATCCCATATGGATACCATTTCATGTCCTGGCTGCTCCTCTTCCAGTCCAGCTCTCTGCTGTAGCCTGGGAAAACAGTGGAGGATGGCCCAAGCGCTTGGGCCCCTTACCCAAATGGGAGACCAGGAGAAGCTCCTGGCTCCTGGCTTTGGATGGGCCCAGCTCTGGCCATTGTGGCCTTTGGGGAGTGAGCCAGCACATGGAAGATCTTTCTTTTCTCTCTCTCTCTCTCTTTCTCTCTCTCCCTCAAATAAATAAATAAATATAAATAAATAATTTTTAAAAATGTGGCTATGTAAGTTTGTAATTAAAATAATCAGGTGCAAATGCACTCCCCTGGAACAGTTCTAGTACTGCGATACATAGCAGATGTTAAGTACTTCTCCAGGTCGGCGCGGTATGCAGCAGGTTAAAGCTCTGGCCTGAAGCTCCAGCATCCCATATGGGCGCCAGTTCTAGTCCCGGTTGCTCCTCTTCTGATCCAGCTCTCTGTTATGACCTGGGAAAGCAGTAGAAGATGGCCCAAGTGCTTGGGCCCCGAACCTGTGTGGGAGACCTGGAAGAAGCTCCTGGCTCCTGGCTTCGGATCAGTGCAGTTCCGGCTGTTGCTGCCAATTGGGGAGTGAACCAAAGGCTGGAAGACCTCTCTCTCTCCATCTCTACCTCTCTCTGTAACTCTGTCTTTCAAATAAGTAAAATAAATCTTTATAAAAAAAGAGTATGGTACTTCTTATTTCTTCACACCACCCTTTAAATAGACATGAACTCAAAGACTGAAGTTTAATAACTTTTTAAATTTTCATTTTTATTTGAAAGGCAGAAGACAGAAACAGAGAGAGAGAGAAATCTTCCATCCACTGTTTCACACTCCAAATACTTCAAACAGCCAGGGCTGGGAGCCTGAAACTCCCATGTAGGTAGCTGGGATACAAATACTTGCACCATCATCTCTTGCCATCATGTACTCAGGTAGAAAGCTGGATCCAAAGTGTAGGAGCCAGGCCTCAAGATACACACTCTGATATGGGTTGTGGGTGTCCCAGGCAGTATCCTAACTGCTGTGCCAAAAATGCATCTTAGGGCCAGTAACGTGGCTCGCTTGGTTAATCCTCTGCCTTGCGGCGCCGGCATCCCATATGGACGCTGGGTTCTAGTCCCGGTTGCTCCTCTTCCAGTCCAGCTCTCTGCTGTGGCCCGGGAGGGGCAGTGGAGGATGACCCAAGTGCTTGGGCCTCTGCACCTGCATGGGAGACCAGGAGGAAGCACCTGGCTCCTGGCTTAGGATTGACGCAGCATGCCAACCATGGCAGCCATTTGGGGAGTGAACCAACGGAAGGAAGACCTTTCTCTCTGTCTCTCTCTCTCTCTCTCTCTCTCACTGTCTGGAACTCTACCTGTCCAAAAAAAAAAAAAAATGCATCCTGAGATTTAATAAAAATTTTCAATGAAAAACTTCAGATGTGATATGGTACTACTGCCTTTCATTGTGCTAAACCACCAGGAATATTATGCACCATTAATTTCTCACCCTGATTGCAAATTTTAACATGGTAAAAAGAAGCAGACAGCCTCCCAGCACTATCACTAGAAGGTTTCTAATTTTGGAATCTCCCCTTGAGGATCTCAGAAACCACATCTGTCACTTTAAGGACCCCCTGGCCAGTTCTTAAAGAAAGCACTGAGGGGTGGGCGCTGTGAGGAGGCGAGTTAAAGCCCCAGCCTGCAGTGCTGGCATCCCATATGGTGCCGGTACGAGACTCAGCTGCTCCACTTTTGGTCCAGCTCTCTGCTATGGCCTGGGAAAGCAGTAGAAGATGGCCCAAGTCCTTGGGCCCCTGCACCCACCTGGGAGACCTGGAAGAAGCTCCTGGTTCCTGGCTTCGGATCAGCACATCTTTGGCCTTTGAAGCCAATTGGGGAGTAAACCAGCAGATGGAAGACCTACCTTTCTCTCTCTCTCTCTCTCTCTCTCTCTCTCTCTCTCTCTCTCTCTCTCTCCCCTTCTGCTTCTCTCATTGTGTAACTCTTTCAAGTAAAATAAATAAATCTTAAAAAAAAATAAAGCAAGCACTCAGCCTGCAGGGCTCATGGTCCTCCTGGGACACTACACTCTCACTGCCCATTTACTCAGAGCTGCCAGGTACTGGGTGTGGTCCCAGAGACTGAAATGCAACTCTAGGCAATAAGAGTTAGCTATCAGCAGGATTCAAATAAAGAAACCACATGAGGATTTACATTCAGATCTTCTGCAGGTACCTATATCCAAAACCTTAAATTTTTTACATGGCTAGGATGGCGGATTCCTCCTCCCCGCCTCCCCCATCAGGTCCTCATCTCTGAGCTGCCTTCTTCCAGTGTCATTTTGCTCCCAGAATGCCACAGCCCAGGAGCAGCAGCACAGCACTTTGCATGGTCTGGGTGTTTCCAGCCACACTGCAGATCAGAGGACCTCCCATGTGCTTGACCTATGCACATTCTCTGATGTTCTCGTCACCTCCAATGCTGACCCCAGTACTGGAGCTTGACAAACGTATCCAAGCATGCATTTTACAGCACTTGGATTTCTACGTGAAGGGGCCAGTGTTCTTGGGGCAGCAGGTGAAGCCACTGCTTGCCACAGAGGCATCCCACTTTGGAGAGCCGGTTTGAGTCAGCTGCTCTGCTTCCAATCCAGCTCCCTTCCTGCTGATGCACCTGGAAAAACAGGTGAAGATGGCCCAAGTTCTTTGGCCCCTGCCATGCATGTGGGAGACCCATATGGAGCTCTTGGCTCCTGTCTTTGGCCCAAAGCTGGCTGTTTCGGTCATCTGCAGAGTGAACCAAAGGATAGAAGATTCTCTCTCTCTCTCTCTCTCTCTCTCTCTCTTTCTCTCTCCCTCTTTTTCTCTCTCTCTTTCTGTAACTCTGATTTTCAAATAAATAAGTAATTTTTTTTTAAAAAAATAAGCCTGCATGGCTAGCTGGCATGTTTTGCAGTGCAGTGAGTGGAATAATCATTGCTTTTGTAACTTTCAAAGACTGTATAACACAATGTAGTCTTAACTTAGAAGATATAAAAGAAGGAGAGCTATAAAAACAGGCTTCTATAAATATGTTGGCTTTCAAAGAAAATTATGAGAAATCTTCACATAAAGTGCTTAACAGTTTGTCCTATCTAGAGGTCAATGAGCAGCCTTCAAAGAAACCAGGCTGAACTAACGTTACCAAATATAATGAAAACATGTGCTGATGTGGGAGGGGTGGGTGGGTGAGAGGGGTGGGAACTGTCCAGAAGCAGTGATGCTATCTGCAAACTTCCAAAGACGTTCGTGCGAATCAGAACCAGGTGCCCTTTGCATGGTGAAATCCATACCCAGGACTTTTCCCTGGGTTTTTCTTCCCCCACCCCAAGTTTAATACATTGAAAATGACACAAATCTATGATTTGGATAAAACACTGTTTTGAAAATAACAGCAAGTTGCCCAATCAATAACAATTTTGAAAGCATTTTTGAAGCCATTGGTTTTATAGAACACATTCTCACCATTTTTAGCACCAAAGCATGGATACCAGATAATGGAGGGAACTGTGACACCATGCAGGACATACTACCCCGAATCATGGCATGTTGGCATTTGAGAAGACAGCAGAAGCAGATCATTCTCTCTTGCCTTCTCCTACCAGGCCAGAAAAGAACTCTGACCATCCACTGATGTAGGACATATCGATATGGGATAAACAGGCAGAAAGATTAGCTAGGAACAAATGAGATGAAAGAGTTCCAGGCAGCCCTGCACTGTAACTCCACTCTTCACCTGTCAATCCACTATCTCTACTTCCCATGATGCACCTCTGTCTCATCTGGGACCAGGAAGGAAGAGATTCCAAGATGGCCTCCTTGAAGTTTTGTTGTTTTTTTTTTTTTTTCAGTACCAATAAGTCTTGATTTATTCATTGTATTTCCCCAGGGAAAGGAGAAGGGATGGGGAGAGTCAGCATATGTGTTACAAAGCAATTAGAAAATGGGAAAGGAGGAACCCAGTACAGCAAAAATCAACCTTCAAATACACACTCCCCAGTGGTGGGGTCACCAAACCCAAGGGGGCTTATTCTCCTGCAGTTCAGGAATGGGGGGGGGGGTCAGCCAAAGAACAGACGCAAGCTTTCCTACCCTCCCTCCCGCCCGCCCATAAATTCACGATTTCACATAAAGCTTTGGTTTCTAGCAGTAAACATGGAGTTACATTCGTCCGTCTCCTATCAAACAATCTTATGGCCACTTTGACATAAGTTTCTTGCACCTGCATAAAAGTTCCTGAGTGCCTTGGACGTACATTCATAGTCCCCTTCTTGACCTCCAAACCCCTTTTCTACACAGAAGGTGCCCAATAGCTTCTCTTCTTTCGGATAAATTGAGGTCTGACCCATCCAAATGCATCAGTGTCTTAAGTCATTGGCATGAGTCCCATCAGGAAATGGTCTTGACTCAGGAGGTTGGGAACAAGGGGCGGAGCTTCCTATTTTGTTCAGGATTTTTGCATGAATCCTTTAGATGTGTGGAGACACCCAGGGTTCAGTGTTTACGTGTGGGTGGGGGAATGGAGAAGAGGGTAGGTTAGGAGTCAAATTTTAAGGACAGAGATCCAGAATAGGATAGGGGAAGGGGAACGCCAAAGACAGCTTAAGATCCCCGCTTCAAGAAGAGAGCCTCCTGTGTTTCAGATCCTTCTGCCTGGTGCAGAACCTTCTGTCAAAGATGCTTTGGCTATTTTTCTCTCAATACAAAAAGAAGTTTGTAAACAATAAAACCCCAAAAGAACATGGAGAAAGACCAACACATTATATTTACACAAACTAGGCCACCTAGCAATCACCAACTCAGAGACGCAGTGAAGTCCTACAAAGCCCAGACAATACAATAACTGAAGGGGGGCAGCATTTGGGGGAGACAGGAACCCAGGACCAGACACACATCACCCAATGCGTTCTATTGCATTTGTCCCGTTTCAACACAGTGAGGTAGGTTGCGGTGATCTCTCAGCATGTACATGAAACCCCCTTCTCCTTTAGTTACCATGACAGTCATCACTACAGTCGCAGGGCAGGACACTGGCTCTGGACACCACCACCGAGGCCCTCACTTATGGGTCTCCCTGGAAGCCAAGAATTTGGGAAGGTTAAGGATTTTTTAGTCCTTGCTTCATGTTCACCCCTGGACAGCACAGGATGGGTACAGGGGTATTGGTCTTCAACTCATCCTTACCAGCTCCCATTTTTCACACACGCGTGTGTGCACACAAACACACACACCCTGTTGTGCATAGTGGGCCTCGCCTAAATCTGGTTGGTGAAGGATGGCTCTGTTAAGTGAAGCAAAAGACCTGTGTCCTAGGATCAGGCAACCTTGACCATGGCTTCCTCTCTGGGCCTTTCAGCTGGCATGGCCTGACTTCTCTGCATTTTCCTGTCCAGACTAATTTTCAATCTTCCGGGAGGAGGAGCTCAATCATGGGACAACCCCATTAACACTTCATCTCCCTGAAACATTTTCAAGGTGGAGGGGGTTTCAAGAGGACACTGTGGCAAAAAAGCCAGCTCCAGTTGGCAAAATGAGGTAGTTCAATAGGCTGTGCACTCCAAATAGTTGCTCTCCATGGTGATAAAAACAACAAAAAGCCTTCCTGCTGTGCAGACCTGGAGCTGCTGCGGACTTATCCCTGAGATTGCTCATGTACCTGAGAACACAGTGCAGGAATGAGGGCCTTTGATTAAAATATACAAAAATACAAACCCAGACTACTTATATTAAAAAAAAAAAAAGTTCAAATGCACAAGATACGTCGTTCGCACATAGTTAGTGCAGTTGGCATCCTGGAGAAAGTGGGACCCAAGGTACAGTTATCCAAGGGAGCAAATAAATAAATCGCATTGGCCCAGAATGGGGTCAGGAGTGAGCTCAGGAGCAGCGGGTCTGTGACTGTTCCCCTAGCCACCCTTTTTGCCGATCGTCACAACCCACTGCTTGGGACAGTTCCCAGCACCCTGTCCCAGGATCGAGTTATGAGGAAACAAGATGTGGAAAACCCTGCCTTACTCCCGAGAGTCCCTCCCACAGGACGTAGTGGTTTGGGGGTTGGGTCCAGGAATCTGGTCCCACAACCAGTCTTCTCACCCTGGCTAGGGAAGTATTATTCCATATCCTTTCTTCAAAGGAACACTTCCCCCATCCAGGTGACTTTGCAAAGCTAGAGATTTGGCACGCCGGGCCTCAGATAAAGCATGCAGGCTACAGGGTGATACCCCCCCCCAAACCCCTTAATTGCATTTGGATATAGCATGGTTGGAATTCCCTGCCTCACTCCTTCCTCCCGGCATAAGGGAAAAAGGGGTGATGCTGTGAACCCCAGCCTGGGATACGTGGCAATGCCAGCTCCCCCCAACCCACCCTGTCCCCACTTTCTCCACTCTGCAGTTGATGCCTGCTCCTTGAAACTTCCTGATAGCCAAAAAACCAGCCCCCACCCCCTGTGGCTCAATTCTGGGCCTCAGGGAGCATGGCAGGGCTGTGGATCTCCTCTTCATCGTCCCGGAAGTAGGCTGGCTTTCCCTGGGCGCTGGGGGCCTGCTGGGCCTTCAGGGGGCACGAGGCCACCATATGGCTGATGCTCTGGCAGAAGTGGTACTTCTTGGGTTGGGGTGGCAGCTTGCACTCCTTGGCATGATGGTCTAGACCTCCACAGTTGTAGCACCTGTCTCCTTTAGATCTGCGCTTTTGCATGCTCTTCCCCTTTGGCCGCCTCTCACTGCCAATACAGAACACCCCACCAGGCCCGGTGACACGGATGGATTCCAGGCCCTTGGCGGACTTCTTGAAGGTGAATTCCACTGCTTCACCCTCCTTCAGGCTCCGGAAGCCCTCCATGTGCAGCTTACTCTGGTGCACAAAGACGTCCACCGGGGGGTCGAGCGCGACCCCGGCGCGGGCGGTCATGGACAGGAAGCCGAACCCCATGCGCACGTTGAACCACTTACAGATGCCGGCCCCGTGCAGCAGCTGCGGCTCGTCCGCCGCCCGGGCCGCGTCCTCCGGCGCCTCCTCGGGCGCCTTCTCCGCCGCCTTGGTGCAGCCACCTGCAAACTGCTGGTTGGACACGGAGCCCATGGTCGTCGGCAGAGCCCGCGGCCCCGGGCCCCTAGTCGGGCGGCTGCTGGCCCCAGAGAAGTCCGGAGGCAAAAGGGCCTCCTTGAAGTTAAGATCTGCAGCAAGCCCCATAGACACAAAACCTTGCCCCAGCTCCACCCCTTTTGTATGTCCAATTAGGGGACCACTCCCTGTGCCTTTGTAGTCGCCCTTGTTGTTGGGCCTTCTCTGGCTTCCTTTCACAGTCTCCTCGTGGGCAGCTCTCGGAGTGTGGCCCATACCCACGTGTGAATGGACATTCACTCACTCACTGCAACTAAGTGCTGCTCTCTCATGCTCTGCGTGGATGTCTCTGCTTTGAGTTCCTATCGCTGTCGGGGAAGAAGAAGTTGGAATACAAGAGTTAGGAGACACATTCCCATAGCAAGAAGGCCATCACCCAGAGGCGGCCTCCCTACACCAGAAGAAGACAGCATCTTCACCTGCAAGGTGACGAGAACAAGAGAAGAATTCTAACAAGCAGGCCTTGCTAAGGACCCCCAGTTTATTACCACAGCATCATATCCCCCGTATCTCGGCACAACCGTCCACTCTTCGGGAGCCGAAGCACCAAAACACACAGCTTCCCCTGTTTCCTTCTCGTCATTTCCGGAGACTCTTGTCTCAAGTAGAATGTACTTTAAATAAATTGCTGTGCTTTCCTCTTATTAATATGTCCTTTGTTATAAGGATCTTAGCTATGAACCTAACAACAGGTAAGTAAAAGTTGCTTTTATTCTCCTATAGTTTCCGGCACCCACGAAATCTCTTCTCCTTTATACCTTCCTTAATCTGTAGCAGGTAAAGGTCAAGTTTAGTAAAGATATAAACATCCTGAGAGTGATATACAACAACTCTCAAAACTGTCAGCTCACCTGATGGGCAGAAAGCAAATCACGGGTATTGAGGAGGCAGATTTATCTCCGAGCACAGATGAAGCAACTGGCTGGTGATTGCTTTATTCCAGGACTTCCCCAAGAGATAGGAGTCAAGTTCTTATGGATGGAAGTTGGGACTGGGAGGTGCAAGTTCAGCTCATGTCCAAGTTCCTGATTGGTATGTGGTGCTCCTGGCCTTTCCTGGTTGGTCAGTGATAACCTGTTCTTTATGATGGAGAAGTGGGCTCCAGTTAGTCTGGGATTTGGTGGGATTTGCAGGTGGGAGATACTTCCTGCTCCCTCCCAAAATAAAAGCCTTGGGGACCCAATTCACCATCAGCATGTTGCTTTTTGGAGAAACAAATGACCTCATAGCTGCCCACTCCCTCGATGCAGTGAGTTAATTTTAGTAAGAGCTTGATTCGCCATCAGAAAAACAGGGCAAGGAGAACTCTAGCTAAGGAAGGGAGTCTGGACCACATCTGCATTCAAACCGCCATACAGGGTGTCAGGTTCCCAAGGGTACTTGCTTAATCACAGTACAGAAAACTAAAACCATTTTGTGAGAATCCAGAAGCAGGAAGAAACAGCCGATGACACATAGCATGGATTTTGCCACCCTCAGACACATCCCACTCACACATCCACAGACGCCCTCCAGAACCTGTAATATTCAACAAAAGTCCTGAGTGTCACAGCCACACTTAGATGCTGTGACAAAGGATACCAGTCCCTATAGTGTCTACTGCAGAGAGTTTGTGTGTGCAAGATGGCCCACACATGGAGTGCAGATAAAGCTAAAATGCACATTTACACCGACCTTTTCCTCATTGATAAAATAAGATTAAGAGGACTAGCCATGAGGGTTGCTACAAAGGGTATATGCATCACAAAATGTATCTAGAATTATTTATTTGAAAGTCAGAGTTTCAAAGAGAGAGGAGAGACAGTGAGAAAAAGAACTCTTCCATTGGTTCACTCCCCCAGAACTGGGTCAAGCCAAAGCCTGGATCCAGGAACTACATCCAGGTCTCCCACATGGCTGGCAGTAGCCCCAACACTTGTGTCATTTTCCACTGCTTTTCCTAGGCCATAAGCAGGGAGCTGGATTGGAAGTGGAACAGCCAGGACATGAGCTAGACGCAGTATGGGATGCCAGCGTCGCAGGCAGCGGTTTTACCCAGTACACCACAACACCAACCCCCAAAAAACTTTATTGATCAATTAATGGTAACAATTATTGCTATTGCTCTTGTTGTTGTTTATTTCTTACTCACATGTAGCTTGAACATTACCTATATTTATAATATTGTATGTCAATAATCCACTACAGAAATACACCTATCTTGGAAGTTAATATTCAAGAATGATTTTGGACACATTGCACAATCAAAATTTTGGAGACAACCAATACACAGGAGAAAAGATCAAACTGAATCTCATTTCAGTGGGATGTGTACCTAAATTTTTTTTGAGCCTGTGCTAACAGAGTTCTCTTTTCATACTGGTAAGTCCATCCGTGCTTCAGGTATTGTTGTCCTTGGGATCCCCAGTTCCACGTCTCCCTTTCTTCCTGCCTCTCCCTTCTCAGATCTGCTTTAGAGCACCCATCCCATCATGCTGCATCTCATGATGAATCTGTTTTTCTTGTTTGATCATAAGCTCCTGAGGAGACACACTGCAACTCCTTGAACCGCATCGCTCTCTGGACTAACACAAAGTTGGCAGTCGACAACTATTTGCAGAAAACAGCAAATGTTTTGATACAGGCCTGTCCTGATACAGGCGTGGATCCATTTCTTCCCCCATAAGCATCTCTAGAGAGCACAGTCTCTTGTTATCGGGTTATTAAAATCCAGCCGCACAATGATTCCACCACGACGTCTCCAGAAGCTGAAGATCTGGGCTTTTTTCACTTTTGTCTGACTTGGATGTCTGATCAAAATGCCCTGGTCCAGGGGTGGTTCCTGGGAGACCACATGTTGAGAGACAAAGAACACCCTTTACTGTCATGTTACGGGGGCGGGAAACTTTTCTCTGCCATGGGCCATTTGGGTAATTATAACACCGTTCACTGGCCATACAAAATTCTCTACTGATAAATTAGCCTGCTATAGATTTACAAAATTTCAAGTCCCACCTGCAGGTGCCTTGGCAGGGTCAGACCAAATGATTTCACAGACCTCGTGTGGTCCAGGGCCTGGACAGGCTCCACCCGAAACTGCTCACCGTGCACCTTGGATCTGTCACCTGGGACCAGGGTTTTGAAAAACTACATGTTAGCTTCCTGTCCTGTTATGAACTTTGTGTATTAAAAATTACAAAGTTTAGCTTTTTTTTTTTTTTTGTCTTTTGAGAGAATAAAATCCCAGACTCACTGGCATAGATACGTTTCCTTACACGTGGTAGATAGCAATACTGACCTCCACCACAAGGCACAGTCACCACCGCTAAAATGAGCCCGGGGTTCTCAAAAGTATTTCCTATTGTGAGAAGGCTGCCTCATTTCCTTCATATCGTAAGCTCCTTGAAAGCTGACTTAATTCGTCCCGTGTCTTCATCACCTTTTTCAATGCTAACATAGTGCCTGCTGCATCCATGTCTGTGCCCTGGATCGAGTTGAGCTGGGTGGTAAGATTTCCCTCCAACTTCGGTGACTCTCGACAGCTTCTAACGGAAGTTCGAGTTTGGATGAGCCATCCATTCCCTAAAATACACAGTGCACGCGCCCTGGCTCGGCCTGCGAGGCTGTGATCACCAGCCAGTTTTCAGCTGCATGTCTATTTTTTTTTTATTCTGGGAAGTTATAAAAATAACAGTTCTGCCATCACTTTCTAACTCACAAAGTGACTTCAGTCTCTTGCCTTCTAATTCCTTTCATTTCTCCTTTATAGACCTGCCAATAGCCTTGGCCCTTGCTGCCCTTGCATATTTAATCAGAGTAACCAATGCTGAGGATTTTTACAGGGAATTAAGTTTGATTTGTTTTGAAAAATTTATTTATTCCATATGGCATTGAAAGTAACTGAATTATTTTTGGTGTTGGAATGAGGTTACATGAACTACGTTTGAATTTTTGAAGGGAGACCACACACACACACACACATACACACACACACACCCCAAAAGTCCAGGAGTAGTTTTGCAGAAAACAACCCCTTTCAAAGGAACATCAACACACACTGAAGGGTCAGATCAGGAGATCGGGCAAAGCCCTGAAGATAAGGTTGCTGGAATCACCAGCCCAAAGCCCTTAGATCAGACCAGGACACAGGCACACAGTCCAGACAAGGGCACATGAGTGCCAAGCTATAGACCTGAGCTGTAGCTGTCATTGGCCACCAGTACCTCTTAGCCCTGGGGCAGAGGGCTGACCAGCCTAGCCCAGTCACTGATACAATCTCACCATTCACAGGCCCAGCAGAGCCCAGCCCCCCCTCATCCATGGCCTTCAGCAATTGGTTCAGAGGCAGAGACATGACTTCATCTTGTCCAATCAGCACAGACTAGGACTTTGATTCCATAGCTGGAGAAAGGCAAAAGTTTGACTATCCCAAATCCTACGGTTAGAAATATGCACCCTGGCACTGCTGCAGCTGTTTTCCTCAAACAAGAAAAATGAACTAACCAGCAGTACATGAAGCTGTAGCCTGAGCATCAAACTGTCCACTAACCTGAATGTACACCCAATCATAGCTGTTACTGTTCAAGTCACTGTGTATATTTCAACACTCCCCCTTCAAAAAAACAATCGTGACTTAAGATCAGAGATGCACAAAAGTAAGTGCAGAATTGCAAAATCCTGGTCGGGGAGTTCTTCCAGGCTGGGTGCAGAGCATTGTTAATTCCCTTGTTGGAGCCAAACTGCCCTTGAGCCCTTAGCCATGCTTGAAGGGAAAGTCGACTGTTTCTCAAATATGTCACAAAGTTGAGGCTAACAAGCTTTTAAAGCAGATAAGTGCCTCTCTGCCTTTGCCCTCCCTGGTGGGTAGAGATATGAGTCATGCTTCCTGTGAAGCCCAGAGACAGGGCCTCTGTTTCAAGTTTATTATTTGGTAACAAAGTGGCAAGCGCGCTGGTGCTGTGTCAGTGAGCAGGAAGCCATCCACAGTTGCCTGGATTTACACCTAGAAGAAATGCAAATAGGTTGCATTTGCAGGGATATGGGCTGGTGGCTTGACTCAAAGGCTCCATACTCCCAGAATAAAGGAAGTGAAACCACAGGCTTAATCCTTGACTAAATCTTGAGGCATTTTTTTGAACCACAACTCAGAAAATTAAAACCAAAATGTGTTCTGCCATTCCAAAACCCAAGAGCTGGGCTCTCGCTTCAGAGGCTGGCGAATCCCACTGCCTGGCCCATTTCACTGAATCTTACCCTCTGGTTCCCTTCTTCTGGTCTTCTGCAGGCCTCCCCTGGGCAGAGCTGTGCAACCAGCGGTACAGGGGATGTGGGGGTGGGGGGGGATCAGACTCTCAGCCTTGGGATCAGAAACTGAGGGCCAGGTAGCCTTGGGAGGGCACCAGCGGTTTGCAAGGCTAAGTGGACGTCAGCCTTCCCTCCACAGCTGTGGATTCTGCATTCTGGGATTCAGCCAGCCACAGGTGGAAAATAGTCCAAAAAAGAAATTGCACAGGCACAGCACTTTTTTTCTTGTCATTGTTCCCTAGGCAATACAGTATGCACAATGATCTACACAATGTTAGGGGTCATGAGTGATCTAGAGACGATGTGAAGAATCCCAGATCGCACCCAAATGCTGTACCATTGCAGCTAAGGGACTTGGGCACCTGTGGATTCGGGTATCCACAGGGTCCTGGTTCTGGAGTCAACCTCCGCAGATACTGAGGGACGACTGTCAAGGCTGCATTTAGGAAATAGCTACAGGACATCTTTGGGTTGTCCTGGGGAAAAAAAAAGTTAACCTGGTAACCTTCAAAGTTGCTGCAATATTCATGAATTATGAAGCCAAAGGCAGTTGTGCCCTCATCCAGGTGATAACGCACAAGAAGCCAACGTGCATTCTCCAGACACCCAGGCCACCCAGGGCGTTTAGCAGAGAGCAGGTTTAGGAAGAGGCAGTTGGGCAGGGAGCCCCGGGGCAAGGCTTGGATCTGATTCCAGGGCCGGCTCACGGGACTGACATTTCTTAGGAAGAAAGGGGATGTTGGGGGGGATCATATCAGACATGGAGCTGATTGCACAGGCACAGCCTAGCTGCAGCCTCTTCATACCACTGAGTGTCCAAAAAGTGACAACCTTAGCATGAAGATATTGGCCCAAAACACAGTTAAGTTCACCATGCGGCTATCTTGTGATCCTGACAAATTTTGATCAGCTCAAGAGAGTTTTCATAAAGTTTCTACTTATTCTCCAAAGTAAACTCAAAAATGTTTCAGACAATTTCTCTCTCTTTTTTTTTTCTTTGAAACATTTATTTTTATTTAATTGAAAGACAGAATTATAGAGAGAGGTCTTCTATCCAGTGGTTCACTCCCCAAATGGCCACAACAGCCAGAGCTGAGCCTATCCAAAGCCAGTAGCCAGGAGCTTTTTCTGGGTCTCCCAAGTGGGTGCAGGAGCCCAAAGACTTGGGCCATCTTTTACTGCTTTCCCAGGTCATAGCAGAGAGCTGGATCAGAAGTGGAGCAGCAGGGACTCGAACCAGCGCCCATATGGGATGTTGGGGCTTCAGGCCGGGGCTTTAACCCACTGCACCACAGCACTGGCCCCCGATTTCTCATTTCTTCAATGTTGTGAGATAACAGTTTGCAACCAGGAGAAGAGGCACTTCCATATCATTCACAACACAGGATTCTCAGTTCCCAGGTACTGAGGGTGATGATGCACTGACTGTAAAAAAACAAGAGAAGTTAACAGTTGCTTGAACTCATCTTCTAAATGCTTGTTATAGGCCAGCACTGTGGCATAGCAGGCTAAGTTGCTGCCTCTGGCACCGACACTCCATATGGGCACTGGTTGGTGTCCTGGCTGTTCCACTTCCAATCTTGCTGCCTGCTATTGCTGTGGGAAAGCAGTGGAACATGGACCAAGTGCTAAGACCCCTACAGCCACATGGGAGGCACTGAAGAAGCTCCTGGCTCCTAGCTTCAGCCTTGCCCCACCCTGGCCATTTAGGCCATCTGGGGAGTGAACTAGCAGATGGAAGATTTCTGTCTCTCTGACTCTCCTTCTCTGTAACTCTGCCTTTCAAATAAATAAAAAATCTTTTTAAAAATAAAAAAGTGCTTGATTAGAGATTGTAGCAAGACAGAATATTTTGAGAAAACTGCTATTTTTTTCAGAATTAAATTGAAATTATTAATATAGAGTAATCCACAGAACATAGGTTGTTTATAATTCATTTTAAAAATCAATGATTTGGAAATAATGGGGTAGAGAAATAAGTAATTAATTTAGAGAAATTTAACACAGGATTCACCACAAAAACTATGGTTTATTTAATCCTTACAATAAAAGAATGGAAGTTTCTAGTAATTCAGAATTTCAGAGGTGCAATATATTAACCATTTCTACAAATGTTCTGAGGTCTTCTAACGAATTCTTGGAGGAGTTTAAAGCAGTGCATACTCATATCTTTCATTCATTCATTCAGTAAATATTTAATGAGTGCTAATATATTTGTGCTAATATATTTTTGGGTTACAAAAATTAATGAATTAAAACAGATTTTTGTTTTGTTTTCATTCATGAAGCTGATTGCCTAACAGAAGAAGGTGGGCATGGGACTGTGTGCTCTTCTTCAATGCTTGAGATGAAAATTGTATGTTCTCATTGTCAGGTCTGGAATTTGATTTTATCTGATTTAAAACCAATAAGTGAGCCTGCTTCTGCTTCATCCATGCTGGGAGGAGACAGTAGGCTCCTGGTTGAGAGACAAAAGACTGCTAATCATGCACAGTGCAACAAGCAGCACGCCCACCCCATGGTTGTGTCACTTACTCTTGATGTCCCCTCGCCAGTCCATGTGGGTGATGTGGCATGCCTGGGTGTATGTGTGCATGCTTGGTGGATTGTGTTCCGGGAAGGGCAGGAGCACTGAGCATAGGGAACACATAGCACAGTCATGGGAGGCTCATGCTGTTTGTCATGGGGTAAGACATGAACCTCCAAGGCCATTCTCTGCCAGCCTAACCCTGAGAAATATCCCCTGAGACAGTAGTCAGAGCCTTGCATTCTTAGCATTCTGGCAAGACAAAGATGCTAGAGGGACCTCAAGGGTTCTTGCACACCTCTGTTCAGAATCCAAAGAGCAGTCCCGAACTGGTGTGTGTGGACTGGGGTGGGAAGTCCAATATAACTCCCTTACATGTTCCAGCCATCTCCTTTGGGTTCTTCTAGGTACCCCCATGCTCTTACATAGGGGAGTCCCTTTGCAATTCAAGAAGAGAGTGTGGCTTGCTATTGACACAGCTCAGAGTGCTGACCGCTGCGCAGAAACATGCAAGCCAGGGTATCCACGGTGCAAATCACATTTCTCAGCTCTCAAGGCTAATGCATGTGAACCACTGTGTTGGGATCCTAACTTCAGTTTCAAACGTTCTCAGGGTTACAGCTACTTTGCTTGCCTTACTCAGCAGCAGATGTGAGGATAACCTTCCTGTTCAGGTGGAGAAGGTATAAGGTGAGAAGCGGGCTGTTGGAACCTGAGTTCAACCAAGCTCCAGAGTCCATAGAACTCGTTATTCAAATGACTAGCTCTAAATGACTGAGGGTTCATGTAAGCACCAGAATTCACCTACAAAAACGTAAGCATGATCGGTGCTGTGGCACAGGAGGTTAATCCTCCATTGGTGGCACCTGCATTCCATATGGGTGCCGGTTCAAGTCCTGGTTGCTCCTCTTCTGATCCAGCTCTCTGCTATGGCCTGGGAAAACAGTAGAAGATGGCCCAAGTGCTTGGGCCCCTGCACCTGTGAGGGAGACCCAGAAGAAACTCCTGGCTCCTGGCTTCAGATTGGCGCAGCTCCGGCCATTGCTGCCATTTGGAGATTGAATCA
Organism: Oryctolagus cuniculus; assembly: GCF_964237555.1. Classification (NCBI taxonomy): domain Eukaryota; kingdom Metazoa; phylum Chordata; class Mammalia; order Lagomorpha; family Leporidae; genus Oryctolagus; species Oryctolagus cuniculus. The sequence goes on from NC_091447.1 coordinate 5,301,781, forward strand.
GCAGATGGAAGACCTTTCTCTCTGTCTCTCCTTTTCACTGTCTGTAATTCTACCTCTCACATAAATAATTAAAATATTTTTAAAAATGTTTTAAATGTAAGCTATTTTCTGCATTCTCTCTTTGATGATTTCCAATCCAGGTAGTTCAAAGCTTATACAATCATCAAAGGGCTGGGGAGCTAAGTTCAGGGAAACATCGCTTAATTCCAATCTAAAGTATTAAAGGGATCTCCTAAAAACCTCTCCAGAAAAGTGTTGCGATTGCCATGAATCTCTGGGGTGCTTCCACCCAATATCTCAATTACTATGGGACCAGCATACACCCCAAAATTCATATATTGGCACCTGACCCCTCAAGTGATGGGGTTTGGAATTGGAGCCTTAGTAGATAGTTAGGATTACATGAGTTCATGAGGTTCTGGTTCTCACGACGGGATTAAGGCCCTTATTAAGAGACCAGCACTGTCTCCCTGTTCTGCCATGTGAGATCATAGCAAGATGATAGTTGCCAACAAGCCAGGAAGAGGACCCTTGCCAGAATCTGACCATGATCTTGCATTTGCCAGAACTGTGAGAAATAAATATTGTTGAAGCCCCCCAGCCAGGGGTGTTTTGTCCTGACGATCTGAGCAGATAAGGGAAAGCAACCTAGAGCCGTCCCTACCTGGGGCTGCTTCCCTTCACTGCAGATCTCACACTGATGCTTGCTGGAGATGCTTTATTTGACAAAGTCTAGCCCCAGAGCTTGCAGAGAAAGCAAGCCACAGAGATATGTGGTTCCCACCTGTTGTCTATGAAGAAGGGAATGATTATGGCTCCATGCTCCTCACAGATAATCCCATCAAGTAGATTATTAAACTGGTAGGCCAACTGTAATACATGCCATGTGAATGTTATGAGCTGAGTGACTTGAAGTTGGTAGTGACATGGGATAAACATGTTCTTGCGATCCACGCAAGAGTGGGGCTGAGTTGTGATATCCTAGGTCAGTGCACACAGTTTGAACTGTGACTGATTCCACTTGCCAGGCCTTTTTCAATAGGAAAACAGCTTCTCGGTCCACACTGGGGAGATATGGTGGAGCTATAAAGATGGAGAATCTTTCTGGGGACTCCCAGAAACAAAAGGAAACAACGGAACTGTGCAGGACTCTTTGGTCCTTTGGTGCCGACAACCACCATCAAAACAATCTCTCAAAAATGAAAGAGTCCAGTTACAGCCAGTGATAGGTTTACAACTTCTAAAAAAAACCACAATGGAATAAATACTTTATTAGGGATGATGGGAGGTAACGTTGGAAAGATGGTTTGTGAGATGCATGAGCTTAGAGGAGCCATGAAGGATTAGAGTAAGAAAATAGACTTTAATCTGTAGGCTAATGGGTAACAACTTACAATTTCTGAACAAAGGAATGTCACAAGCAAGGCAAATGGATTACAGGGGAATAGACTTATGGCACGGAAATGAGGCAAAAATTAGACCAGTGTGTTATTTAAAGTGCAAGATAATCAATGTTTGGCTGCAGTGACAGCAAATAAAAAAGAGGAAAAGGGATTCCTGGCTGACACTGTGAAAGGAGAACAAGCAAGGAGAGATGTGTATTTTTTTTAATTTAGAATGCTCTTCACCTGGTTGTAGGGTCTTGTATTCACTGCAAGCAGTCTAGTGTCTTTTATAACCACCTCATTGATCTCAGATCCAAAATCCTCTTAACAATGATCTTGGTGTGTTTTTACCGAGGTACAGCAGAATGGACATTTAGCATTTCTTCTGTCTCATAATGTTCTCCTTGCCTGAATCTTGAGCTGATCTTCGATCCTCTCTAGATCTGAGTAAGGTGGAGAATTTTTTTTTCATTTTCCCTAGGGTTTTTTTTTTCTCAAACTACATCTGTCCATTTGTTCATTATGTTACTTTTTAAATATAATTTTGGTAATAGTAATTACCATGAAATCTACTCTCTTGGAAGAAATTTAAGTGTAAAGCATAGTATTACTATCTATAGGTGCAATGCTGTATAAATTCTAGAGTTTGTTCATCTTGAATAACTGCAATTCTTTCTTTTTTCCCAGGCCCTGGGAAGCACCACTCTATTCTTTGATCCTGTGAGTCTGAATGTTCTACTTCAATGGAATCTTATAGTATTCTTTCTAAGATCGACTTACTTCACTTAGTATGATGTCCAGAAGCTCTGAATCCATCTGCTTTTTGTTATGTTAACTAAAATACCTGAGAGGAGACTGCTTCTTTGGGAAAGAACTGGAGAACTGGGAAGATTAGAGTTCAGGACCAGGCATCCCTGCAGTTGGGCAGCTGTGGAGACTGTGGTCATGGGGCTAAGGGGCAGAATCAGATGGTAGGCCTGGAAGAAGAGAGTGAGAACCTAAGCCAAACTCGATCTCAAATAAATCAAACTTCACTTCACCCCTGTGACCCAAAGACCTCCCACGGCCCCACCTCCTTGCTGTCACAAATAGATCAATTCTCCACCCTTAAGCCATCTACCATTACGACATCAGAATTTAAATATCTACATGAATTTTTGGGAAATACATCCCACTGAACCCATAACCATGTTCATCCACATTGGTACCTGTAGCTGAGTAACATTGCAGTTTTGCATGCATGTGTGTGTGTGTGTGTGTGTGTATCACCTTTTAAAAGCTCTTTTCATTCGCCTAGGGATGGGAATCTTGGTTGTTTTTACATCCTGACGATTGTGAATTGTGCTGTATGGATATACAGGGGTTAATATCTCTTCAAGATCCCAATTTCAATTCTTTTGCACACGTGCTCAGAAATGGGATTGCTGAATTATAAGGTGGCTCTATTATTTTTTTTTTTTGAGAAGCAGAGTTAGACAGTAAGAGAGAGAGAGAGACAGAGAGAAAGGTTTTCCTTCCGTTGGTTCACTCCCCAAACGGCCCTTGCCAGCACATCCTACCTACCAACTTTCTGATAACAGCAAAGCCAAGGTTATGAAGCAATAATCTCATCACGGATTATTTTCAGATTAACTATTTTCAGATTAACTATGATTTTTTTTAAATCCATGTTTCTCAATGCATTTACATCCCTATAAATCTTGGAAAGTATCTATGTTTCAGAACGTGTCCATTTGGAACCGCACAGAAACCAGCAGGGATCGATTTAAACCTGTTGCAGAGTAGGAATACCCTAATAGTTCATTCCAACATTAGAAAAAGGGAGCATTCAGCTGAAGGAAGACAGACAGAAATCATAGACTACTTTGTCAGAGAGCAGTTTTAGCTATTTGCCATCAGACAATTTATGGTTGGAGATCTAAACTATTACTTTAGTTTTAGTTTCCTTATTCTGAGTACCAGATCTGTAACACCACTGTGGATGGCATTTTAACTTTGGGTAGTTTCCATGAAACCCAGCCTGTGTGTGTGTGTTTTGTTTTGGTCTTTCTTTAGTTCTTTCTAACTACTTCCTTCCAGGTCACCACTACTAAACCCCCAAATGTTAACGTTGTCAATGAGGTTATCTGTGTTCACTTACTTTATTTTATAGCTTCTTTTGCTATTTATAAACATCCCATAAAAATCAGGTGTCAACAGAGATTTAGAAGTCTCATTTAAGCATTTTGGTGGCTGGGGCGCAGTCTGTTCTTACTTCAGTTTTCCAACTCAGCTATTTTATGTTTGGATTCTGCTTTGCCATGCTTTGAATGCATCCCCCAAAATTCCTGTGTTGGAAATGCAATCCTTGAAGCAACAGTACTGAGAGGTGGAGTCTTTAAGAGGTAATTAGGTGTTGGCCGGTGCTACGGCTCACTTGGCTAATCCTCCGCTTGCGGCACCGGCACACCGGTTCTAGTCCCGGTTGGGGCGCCGGATTCTGTCCAGGTTGCTCCTCTTCCAGTCCAGCTCTCTGCTATGGCCCAGGAAGGCAGTGGAGGATGGCCCAAGTGCTTGGGCCCTGTACCCGCATGAGAGACCAGGAGGAAGCACCTGGCTCCTGGCTTTGGATAGGCTCAGCGCACCGGCCGTAGTGGCTGCTTGGGGGGTGAACCAATGGAAAAAGGAAGACCTTTCTCTTTGTCTCTCTCTCTCTCTCACTGTCTAACTCTGCCTGTCAAAAAAATTTTTAAAAAAGAGGTAATTAGGTGCTGAGGGCTCCACCTTGTAAGTGGATTACTGCTCTATTGTGGTGGTAGATAAGTTCCGGGTTAGAGGGTGGTTTTCAGACTCTCTTGCCTCTGTCTATTTCTCCCTCTCTCTTTCTTTGCACAACTACAATGATGCAGCAAGCAGGCCCTTACCAGATGCCAGGACTTTGATGTTAAGCTTGCCAGAACTGTGAGAAACAAATCTCTGCTCTTTATAGATGTCTCAGTCTCAGGCCTTCTAACAGCACAGAAAGCACTCAAACCAGGTTTCCTGTCCCTCTCTCTGGTCATAGCACGGGGGGATCTTTGTCCACAGAGTGCCTCCATCTATGTTACACCATTGGTCTCCTAGGGCAGCCATAACAAAGATTCACAAACCAGGTGGCTTAGAACAACTGAAATTCATTGTGCAATTCTGGAAAATAAAATCCAAAATCAAAGTGCTGACAGGAGCCTGCTCCTTAGCGCATCTATAGGCAAATCCATCCTTGGCTCTCTCTCCCTGCAGGCAGTTTGCTAACAATCTTTGGTGTTCCTTGGCTTGTAGTTGCATAAATGCACTCTCTGCCTGGGGAGATGGATTCTCCTGTGTGTCTGTGTTTACAGGGCTCATTTCTTATGAGGACACTGATTCTCCTGGGCTAAGGGCCCATTCTACACTCGTACGACCTCATCTTGATTAATTACATCTTCAGTGGTTCTATTTCCAAATCAGGTTGCACCCTGAGACACTAGGGGTAAAGACGTCAACATCTCTGTTTCTGTGGGACACAGTTCAACTGATGTTGAAGTTACCGAGGTTGAGAAATGGTTTAGGATGATGCTTAAGAGCTTGGGCTTAAGAATAGAAAAAGGCCGGCGCTGTGGCTCACTAGGCTAATCCTCCCCCTAGCGGCGCCAGCATACCGGGTTCTAGTCCCGGTCGGGGCGCCGGATTTTGTCCCGGTTGCCCCTCTTCCAGGCCAGCTCTCTGCTATGGCCAGGGAGTCCAGTAGAGGATGGCCCAATTGCTTGGGCCCTGCACCCCATGGGAGACCAGGAGAAGCACCTGGCTCCTGCCATCAGATCAGCGCCGTGCGCCGGCCACGGCGGCCACTGGAGGGTGAACCAACAGCAAAGGAAGACCTTTCTCTCTCTGTCTCTCTCTCTCACTGTCCACTCTGCCTGTCAAAAAAAAAAAAAAAAGCTTCCTGTCACTAACTGTGATTTCTGTCAAGTGATTTCATTTTCAAGTGAATGGGTTCCTGTCACCCATACGGGAGACCCAGATTGAGTTCCCGTCTCCCAGTTTTGGTCCCTGCCCAGCCCCAGCCACTGCAGGAATTTGGGAAGTAAAGCTAGTGAATGGGAGTTCTGTGTCTCTTTATTCTCCTCTCTCGTTCTCTCTCTTTCTCTCTCTCTCTCTCTCTCTCTCTCTGTCTCCCTCATCTCTGCTTCTCAAGTACATAAATAAAATTTTAAAAATTAGGTTAAGGTGATTAGCTCAGTCCCTGGCATAGAACAATTTTCCAGTAACTAGTAGCTATTGGCACTCCTTAACGTATCAGCTCTCTCCCAGTGTATTCAGGAATCCCTATTTCGAGCATTTTTGAAGTTGAAACGATGGGAGGGGCTAAGGGGTCCCTAGCTTTGGCCTCTGCTGTGTCATCTGTTGGTGTTCAGATATTCCTAGCAGCATCTTCATGAACGATTAAGAGGAACTAAGAGGACCCTTTGCAGGTAGACATGAGAAGCTCCTGGGTGAAGACTCATCCCAAAGGAAGACAGCACTTTCTTTTTTTTTTTTTAATTTACTTATTTATTTGAAAGTCAGAGTTACACTGAGAGAGGAGAGGCAGAGAGAGAGAGAGAGAGAGAGAGGTCTTCCATCCGATAGTTCACTCCCCAGTTGTATGCAATGGCCAGAGCTGTGCCTATCTGAACCCAGGAGCCAGGAGATTCTTCCGGGTCTCCCACAAGAGTGCAGGGGCCCAAGGACTTGGCCCATCTTCTACTGCTTTCCCAGGCCATAGCAGAGAGTTGGATCAGAAGAGGAGCAGCCAGGACTCGAACCAGCACCCATATGGGATGCTGGTGCTTCAGGCCAGGGTGTTAACCCACTGTGCCACAGCGCCGGCCCCGGAAGAGAGCACTTTCATTGGCCAACTTGGTCCCCAGATGCCTCTGCTTTCCATGAGGGAAAAGTGCTTCTGAGGATAGATTTGTGTCACCTGATCCCTATCTGGGACCTCCTGCAGAGAGAGGACCTTACTGTAAGGCATGCATTGTTTTATCACCCCTCTAACAAATTCTAAAACAAAATGATAGTGCAAGGCATTCTGTTCTAAACTGCCACAAATATCTATGATGCTTTGAAACTTTGGGGACCCCTGAAATGCCCAGGGTGGGTCACAAAAGGAGCCAGAGTTTTGTTAGTCCGTCTGGCTGATCCTGGAAGGAAATAACATGGAGACAGGCAGGGATGGATGTGTGTGGAGGAGCGGTGGTGCTGGGCGAGCTGGCCCCACTGGACCCACCCTAGAGACAGCTCTCTCAGAGAAGGAAAATTATTATCATATGTACTTCACACGGGAACAAAACAGAGAGAAACCTGTAGTCCAAGGACACCGAGCTACTAGGGAGCAGAGAAAAGATGTCCACCAAGGAGCTGAGAATTTTCCGGAACACACGTTTAGAAGCCCTCTGGAGCAGGGGTCAGGAATCTTTTTCTGTAAAAGCCCACAGAGTTCATATTTTCAGCTTCGGGGCCATCTGGTCGCTGTCACAAATACTTAACTTTGCTCCTGTAGTGCAGAAGCAGCCACAGACATATGTGTACAAATGGGCACGGCTGGGTTCCAACGCGAGCTGATTTTCAAAAACCAGGAGTCAGCCAGCTCCAGCTCACAGGCCACAGTGTGCTGACCTCAGCCTCCTGTCACTGCCACGGCAAAGGATTTGTTCGTCTTCGGGAAGCGTGGCTTCCAGAAACAGCAGCCACCCTCCTCTTCCGTCACCGTCAACCCCTCTCCCACCCCCCAGAAGTTGGTGATCAGCTCCGATTTGTCTCACTCGGTACGACGGGTTGTCTTTGCTAACAGAGCCAGAGTCAGACGCTCCACGTGAATTTTCCACAACAGAGCATTGGTTTAGCACCTCCTTGGCTGCACCTGTTCGTCGCCGGCTCGTGGTACACTCATTTTTTCCTGCACCTGTCTCAGCCCATCTCCTCTTTCTTTTTTCTCCCCAGCCGCCCTCCCTATGTTTTCCGGAAAGTTTGATTGGTTTCTCTTCTTGTTTTATTTTTCTTTAAAGCTGTGGCTTTTACTCCATTCCCTTACACAGCTCTGATTGCAACACATTTGCTTCAACTTACAACATCTGTGACCTAAATTTTATGAGCATTTCCATGGATTAGGGATGAAGACTGGGTGGATAAACTCTTAAAAGTTCAGTTTTTTTTTTCCGAAACTTTGAATTAATAAAGCTTATATGAAGTGACAAAGAAACAGAATGAAAACATCTAAAATGATGGTAAACTGCCCACATTCCTGAAAGAGATGGTTTATTAGAGCTGGAAGAAATGTAGCTACCAACACATCTGAAACCTTCTTTCATAAGAAATATTGAAATCAAGAAATTTAGAGGGGGCCGTTGCGGCGGCTCACTAGGCTAATCCTCCGCCTAGCGGCGCCAGCACACCGGGTTCTAGTCCCGGTCGGGGCGCCGGATTCTGTCCCAGTTGCCCCTCTTCCAGGCCAGCTCTCTGCTGTGGCCCGGGAGTGCAGTGGAGGATGCCCAAGAGCTTGGGCCCTGCACCCCATGGGAGACCAGGAGAAGCACCTGGCTCCTGGCTTCGGATCAGCACCATGCGCCAGCCACAGTGTGCTGGCCAGAGCAGCCATTGGGGGAGAACCAATGGGAAAGAAAGACCTTTGTCTTTGTCTCTCTCTCTCACTGTCCACTCTGCCTGTCAAAAAAAAAAAAAAAAAAAAAAGAAAGAAAAAGAAATTTAGAGGGGTAAATCAGGTGAAGCCACCACCTGAGGCCACCATATGGGCACTTGTTTGAGTCCTGGCTGCTCCACTTCCAATCTGGCTCCCTGGGAAAACAGTAGAAAACGACCCAAGTGCCTCGGCCCCTGTACCCATGTGGGAAATACGGACGAAGCTCCTGTCTCCTGACTTCAGCCTGGCCCCAGCCCTGGCCATTGCAGCCACTTGGTGAATGTACAAGCTGATGGAAGATCTCTCTTTCTGTCTCTCCCTGTCTCTTTGTAACTCTGTCAAGTAAATCTTTTTTAAAAAGAAAGAAAAGAAATTTAGAGTGGGGCAGGCATTGTGACACAGTGTGTTAAGTCGCCACTTGGAGGCCGACATTCCAAATCAAAGAGCCTGGGATGTGAGTCTTGCCTCTGCTTCCCGTCCAGGTCCCTGCTCAAGTTCCTGGGAGGCAGCAAAGGAAGACCCAAGTACTTGGGTTCCTGCTGCCCAAGTGCGAGACTCAGATGGAGTTCTGCCGGCTTAGGCGTGAGCTATCCTGGGCTATTGCAGAGGGAGTGAACCAGCAGATGAGAGAATTTTCTCTCTCTCTCTCTCTCTGTCTCCCTCTCCTCCCTCCTCTCTCTCTCTGTCATTCTGCCTTTCAAATAAATATTTTAATCACTTGAAACAAAGACATTTAGAGTGATTTCTCTATCTGGTTATATAGCTCACTGCAGAGCTGAGCTGCAGTCCAGGGATGGTTAACTCAGTACTGAGTCGCTGTCTCAGGTGCTTTCTCGTTTGATAAGACCAAACCTGTGAAAAGCAAGAGAAGCATTTTGGAAATGTCTTCCCCCTCCACTGAGCTATCAACATCTTGTCTCCTGTGCCAGTTCTGATCCTTCAGCCAAAACGACAAGAGCCACTTTCCCATCTGCAGTACTTTGTGGTTTACAAACCCAAGAGTCAGAGTTGGATGTATCTTTAAGGCAAGTTTAGTTTTACAGGACTTCCTCCAATCAAGTAGCCCTTTTGCTAACTGCCAGCTACGGAAGAGCCTCGACGCGAGCGTCTGTCCCCTGCCAGCCATCCTCCCTGGTCTGTGACATTCACTTCGAAGCCCAGTTCTGAAAATGCCCTGTTCTCCCTAAAAAGGCGCCCAGAGGCTCCTTGCTGTTTCCAACAGCCCAAGCGTTTCCTCACCTTCCAGTTCAGTTTTCTTTTCCCTTCGCCAAAATCCACACCAAACCAAAAGTCTCTTCATGTCTCTCCTCTGTTATTCTTGTCCAAACTCATGAATCTCACCACAAGCCAGGTGGCCTTATAAATTGGCAAGGTTAGAAGATTTTATGGACTTTCTTTGTTAGGACTGGTTCCTTTCGGTTTGTTGTTGTCGTTGTTGTCACTTGAAAAGAAGAGTTACCTAGAGAGAGAGCAAAGTCTTTCTTCTGTGGGTTCACTCCCCAAATGTCTGCAATGACCTGGGCTGGGCCACACTGCAGCCAGGACCCTGGGAGCTGGGTCTCTCACATGGGTGGCAGGGGCTCCAGCACTTAATTTATCTTCTGGTGCTTTCCCAGGCGCATCAGCAGGGTGGAAGCAGGGAGCAGGGTGGGAAGTGGAGTGGCCAGGCCTCGAACACACACTCATATGGGATGCCAGGGTCCCAGGCAGCGGCTTAACTGCAGTGCCACAATACGTATCTCAGGGGCTTCTGTCTGAGAACTGTGAGGGGCGGTTCCCAGTGCTTTGCTGGCCACGCGTGGCGTCCGTGGCCTGGGGTAGCGTACATTCCATCTCCACAGGGCACTCTCCCTGTGCCCCTGTGGCCACAGGTCCTCTGTATGTGAAGACAGCCTTCAGAGTAGATGAGGGCCTGCCTAGCTGACCTCATCCTCACATCTGCAAAGCTTCCAGGCCCAAAGGGTTACAACTTCAGAGCGGGGACTTGGAGGCTGCCACAGCTCAGCCCACAGCACCCCTGTCTGTATTTCTCAGCCTCAAACTAAAGCAATCTCTTTCCTGAGCTGCTTCCCTCCCACCTCCCTCCCTCCAGGCCGAGGGGTGTTTCCCCTTCATGGTCAGTCCCTCTCTCCATTGATGACAAGTTTCTGGTAGTCAGGGATTATCTTTTTCTCAACTTGCTACTTTGCTGCAAAACCTTGGGGGCTGTCTGAGCTGCATGGATGTAGACCAAGAAAACTGCTCTCTGCATTAAAGAGAAACTTCTCTGTGCCCTAGGCTCTCAGGGACAGGGAACTATTTTCCTGCCAAGGGCCATTTGGATATGTGTAACATCATTCACAGGTCAGACAAAATGATCAACTTAAAAAATCAGCCTGCTGTACATTGACTGAATTTCAAGTCCAGCCTGCGGTTGGCTTGGCAGGGCCAGACCGAGTGGCTTTGACAGCCTCTTTTTAAGGCCTGCGGGCAGGACATCCCACTGTAGGGTGACAGGGATCTCTCTCATGATGTGACTGAGACCCAGGCAAGGGCACTACACCTCAGTTCACCAGGTGAGAGACACTACAGCTTCAAGGTTAAGAGGACAGAGGACAAGTTCCAATACCAATTCTGTCACTTCCCTAGGTGCGTTTGCAACCTGATGATGTTCCTGAACCTTATACAAGTTTCTCCCAGGTTTCCTCATTTCCACAGCGTGGCATGCGGCCCAACCTTGAAGGACTGGAGTGAAACCTGATTGACTAAGACCTGCCACCTCCTGACCAGGGACAGCTACTCCCGTCGCTATGCGGGAGAGCGATGGAACGTGTTGACAGTGATGACAAGACCTCGAGTGACTTGCAAGAACTGTTTAAAGACTGGTGCATGACTGCCCAATCCGTGCATAGCCCCCATGCAGACAGAGAAGAGGCTTTGAGCCGGATTCGCAAAGAAGAAAGGAGAAAGAAGGGGCACTTTGTACGAGATGAAGGAAGCAGTGGTCACTGCTGGCCGAGGAGAACAGACAGCGATTGTGCCGAATTAAGCTGCAAATCCTACCTTTGACTTTTTGGTCACACAGCACAATTAGCCAGAAGAGCCGTTTTCAAATATCAAGGGCAACACAAATAGAGTTATTATCATCATTCACTCGTCAAAGCAGTGACCTTTACTTTGGGCTGATGTCTTTGGCAAGGAAGTTTGGCACAAAGCAACTAAAGTAACATTAAATGGCAAAAATCTGTTCATGTGACTGTGCTGTCTTAACAGCAGTTTAACAAAATATCTAATTTCAGGCTCAGATGTAAAAATGCTGAAACAGCCCACCTGCGCCTCCCAGGCAGCGTATTTATCAAAACGAGTTAAAGTCACCTTCTGAGTAATTGCTCGGAGGGGTTTTTCACACAGCAGAGAGGCACATTTTCTCTGGGCTGAACAATTGATCACTAAGTTCTAGTAACAGGTGCATCTTGCTTCTGGGGCCTTGAAACATGACAGCCTGTAGAAAGACTATTAAAATCGCTTTGCTAACAAAGGAAAATCAATTGTTCTCCACAAGGAGGTGCCCTCCGGCACAATCGATCCACAGAAGTACAATGCTGGGCTGCAAAGTCGGTGAACAGATTTGAGCTTTTGATTAGGTAAACGGTATAGAGGGAGCTGTGTCTCGGCTCTCTCCTGGACGCAGAGATAAAGATGCATTTTGCTGAAAGTTGCATTTGGCTTTCCTTCAGTAGATCAATGTGTTGAAAGCATAGTTCTCTTCTCTTCTGAATATCATCCTTTATGAACTATCATTTTGCTTGTTTGCAGGTCAAAGTACTTGGGAGAGAGTTGCAGTTGGTAAGGGGTTTCTTATGCGACCACTCCAAGAGTAAACACAGACAGATGCATGCGATGAAGGCGCTATACATTCCATTGTCAAGAGCTGTACTTGAAAAGCACATATCATTTGTGATTTTTCTGTGAACTATAAGATATATAAGAGTTAAGATGTCATTCAGCACTCAGTATGTTCCTTGCACTACCAAGAAATCGATAATTATCTGTCACAAATATATGCTTCAAGAGTAGAAAAATGGTGTTTTCATGGCATTTACAATCATATTTTCATCAAGCATTGTCTGTGTGCCAACAATCATTCAACAGACTCAATACTCAAAATAAAACCTAATTCAGACCGTTGGGATGGTGGAAAAGCAAACTTGCAGGGACAAAGAACTCTATCCTGAGATCATGTTCTGCTTTTATTTTTTTATTTTAACGGCAAGTCATAGTGGAATAGTGTGGACAAGACCCAATAATATTTCCTACATGGCTAGAATGCGTATACATGAATAGATTTGAAATTCAACGTTAAAAATTTTTTCAGAAAGCTTTTATTTAATGAATACAAATTTCATACATACAGATTTAAAAATATAGCGGTTCTCCCCTCCATACCTGCCCTCCAACCCCCACTCCGATCCCACCTCCTACTCCCTCTCCCTTCCTATTCTTCATTAAGATTCACTTTTACTTATCTTTATATACAGAAAACCAACTCTACCAAGTAAAGATCTCAACAGTTTGCACCCCCCCACACACACAAAGTATAAAGTACTGTTTGAAGACAAATTTTACAGTTAATTCTCATAGTACAACTCATTAAGGACAGAAGTCCTATGTGGGGAGTAAGTTCATAGTGACTCCTGTCGTTGATTCAACAATTGACACCCTTATTTATGACGTCAGTAATCACCGGAGGCTCTTGTCATGAGCCGCCAAGGCTATGGAAGCCTTTTGAGTCCACAAACTCCGTCAGTATTTAGACAGAGCCATAATCAAAGTGGAAGTTCTCTCCTCCCTTCAGAGAAAAGTACTTCCTTCCAATGCTAAAAAAATCTTTATGTGACCTTCATTTTATAAAATTAGCAGCCTAATTCAGTATTTTCATGGAATATTAATTATGCATCGTTTGAGCATGAGCCAGAAGCAAAGAGATTTTGCAGTCTAGATGATGTTGAGGAATGGATGTTGCCAGGAGGTAATTGTTTTTTTGTTTGGGTAAAGAGCCGCCCATAAGTGTCATTCACTGAAATTTCCAATCTCCTGAGTTTGAATTTAACGAGTTTAATCTCATCCCTCTGAGTTAGAGAAGTCCAGTGAATTGCTAGACATCATACAGTGTGATTCTTGGTCCACGCAGCCAAAAGAAAGATAGGGATGCCTGATGAACAAAGGGGAATGATCCAAAATCTGTAGACAGCAGAGTGCTGCGGAGGGAAAACCCAGGGGACAGTGCCCTGAGCGTGTGCTCCAACCCCAGCCTGCATCCTAATGCTCACCTTCAAGGCAGCAGCCTAGATGTAGCTGTCAGGTTCCCCTGATCCAGGACTCCAGAGGTAGCTGGATTCATCGCTGATCCGACACCCTCAGTCGGTAGACTCCTAAGGAAATGCTACAGGGAGTTCTTGGAGCAGATGAAAATGATAAAATAGGGAAGCCCAGAGAGAAAAAAAATATTTGGAAGAACAGTGGAAAAGGTAACTGTAAACAGATATTGGCGGAATAAAAGAAACGTGGTATTTTAGGCTTCAATTACACACACACACACACACACACACACAAGTACTTCCAAAAATTCATGGAAAATAGAACTAAAAGATAAGTTTATTTTGGTGCAAAAGAATCTTGACACCCATGTGTGTGAGGGGTCTTCAAACAGTTCCTGAGAAATGCACATTATGAAAGACCACATGGATTTCATAAGATTTTGGCCCCAAAGTAAATGTGTCATTTCATCCCATTTTTCTAATAATACTTTGATGTACCCCCTCGTGTGTGTGTGTGTGTGTTTGTGTGTGTGTAGTTTTAAGGCCATTGAACTGGGAAGTGGTGAAAGTATTGTTAGACTTTCATCAAAGAATGTCAGTCTCTAGAATAGATGCTAATATGTCAAGAAATGCAATAGTAAAAAGAGTAAGAGTGTAAAATTAACAAGCTTATGGGTATGGAATTTTATTTATTTATTTATTTGACAGATAGAGTTAAACAGTGAGAGAGAGAGACAGAGAGAAAGGTCTTCCTTCCATTGGTTCACCCCCTAAGTGGCTGCCATGGCTGGAGCCAATCCGAAGCCAGGAGCCAGGTACTTCTTCCTGGTCTCCCATGAGGGTGCAGGGGCCCAAGCACTTGGGCCATCCTCCACTGCCTTCCCAGACCACAGCAGAGAGCTGGACTGGAAGAAGAGCAGCCGGGACTAGAACCCAGCACCCATATGGGATGCCGATGCTGCAGGCAGAGGATTAACCAAGTGAGCCAGGCGCCAGCCCCTGGGTATGGAATTTAACAATTAAACAACAATAAAACAAGGCGTTAAAGGAGATTAAAGGTAAACCAGACAGAAAACATAGAAAACAAACTGCAATATAGTAAATTTTAAGACAGATTTATAAGTATATCAAATGTAAATAAACTAAAATTACAATTAAAACTTGAACATTGAGATGGGTGTTCTGGTCCAGCAGATTAATCCGCCACTCAGGACACCTGCATACCATCTTTGAGTGCCTAAATATTAATCCTACATCTGCTCCTTATTCCAGCATCCTGCTGATGCACACCTGGGAAGCAGCAGATGGTGGCTCAAATACTTGGGTCCCTGCTACCCACGCGAGAGACCCACACACAGTTTTGACTCCTGACTTCAGTCTGGTCCAGTCTTTGCTGTTGTGGGCATTTGAGAAATGAGGCAAGCAGATGGAAAATATATCTTTCTCTGTATGTCTATCTGCCTTTCAAAAATAAAAAAATTAAAAATTATTTTAAAGTGAAGACTAAAATAGTCTATAGGAGCTAAACTCCATGTCTCTTATAAAAGATATATTTTCAATGTTGAAATTCAGAAAGGTTTTAAAAAGGTTGATAAAAAAATGAACAACACTAAAAGAAAACTTTTGAAGCAACACTGTTCTTTGACAAAGTGGACTCTGAGGCAATACGTTTTATTAAATATGACTAAAAAGATATTTCATAACTAGAAAAGTATCAAATTTTGCTAGGAAACTTTAATGATTCTAAATGTGGTCACACTTAAGAATATTGTTCCAGGCCGGCGCCGTGGCTCACCAACTAGGCTAATCCTCTGCCTTGCGGCGCCGGCACACCGGGTTCTAGTCCCGGTCGGGGCGCCGGATTCTGTCCCGGTTGCCCCTCTTCCAGGCCAGCTCTCTGCTGTGGCCAGGGAGTGCAGTGGAGGATGGCCCAAGTGCTTGGGCCCTGCACCCCATGGGAGACCAGGAGAAGCACCTGGCTCCTGGCTTCGGATAGGCGCGGTGTGCCGGCCGCAGCACAGCAGCTGTAGCAGCCACTGGAGGGTGAACCAACGGCAAAAGGAAGACCTTTCTCTCTGTCTCTCTCTCTCACTGTCCACTCTGCCTGTCAAAAAAATAATAATTAAAGATAAATAAATAAATAAATAAATAAAAGAATATTGTTCCAAAATTCACAAGGCAGAAGTCCATAGAACTACAAGGAGAAATGGTTATGCTGAGAGATTTGAAAAAAACCTTTCTCAGCAAATGATAGGGCAAGTACAGAAACCAGTAAAATTATAGAAGAATTGGGGGCCGGCACTGTGGTGCAGTGGCTTAAAGCCATGGCCTGAAGTGCCGGCATCCTATGTAGGCACCAGTTCGAGACTCGGCTGCTCCACTTCCGATCCAGCTCTCTCCCTGGGAAGGCAGTGGAGGATACCCCAAGTGTTTGGGCCCCTGCACCTGTGTGGGAGGCCCAGAAGAGGCTCCTAGCTCCTGACTTCAGATTGGCGAAGCTCCAGCCATTGTGGCCAATTGGGGAGTGAACCATTGGATGGAGGACCTCTCTCTATCTCTCTCTCTGCCTCTCCTTTCTCTGTGTAACTCTGGCTTTCAAATAAATAAATAAATCTTTTAAAAAAAGAATATGGAGGAATTGAACAGCATGATTAACCACTGTACCATAATTGACCAATGTTGTACACCTAACTCATCAACTGCAGACTATAAGCTATACTGAACTCCAAGAAAAGGGAGTTCCTCGGTTTATTAAAATCTGAGCAACTTCATGTTGGTCCCATGGATTTAAAAATCATATTTGCAAGTTTGATTTTATTTCCTAGCTCAGTTCTGCTTAATTTTCCATACACAATCTCATTGCTTCCTGTGTAATATTTTTAAGACCTAGGAATAGGACCCAAGCAACTCTACATTTGTATTATTCTAACATTGTAATTCCAAAGGCAAGAAAGAGTCATCCACAGCCATACTTGCTAAAAAGATTTGGGGAGAATTATGATTGACCTGCCTTTCATTGCCTGCCAACCACCGAAGTAAACATTGAAGATAGGAAGATGGGTCAAACAGCAAGCCTGTTAATGTCCCATGGACCAGGAGAGGAGTTTATAAAAGGAAAATATTCTGTGTGTGTGACCGCATAAGTAGTTCTAAACTCACTTCGTCCAGTTCTGTGCCCCAAAAACAGTCTGCAATGATGGATGATAATAGAAAATTTACAAGAGGAGTTATGATTGGTCCATTTTGAGTCACAAATTTATCTTTGAAACACTTTAGCCAAATAATTACAGCACTCTTATTTTTTCTCTTTTAACTTTTTATGTGGAAATAATTCCAAAAGAACCTCTTTACTTTCTACACCCAAATTTATAAGAACTCTACATTTGGGAACTTTTTCAACATATCAGTGCGTGTATGTTTCTTTTTTGATTTTTTAAATAAGATTTATTTCACTTATTTGAAGGGCAGAGTGACAGAGAAAGAAGGTGAGACAGAAAGTGATCTTCTGTTCACCGGTTCACTCCCTCAAATGGCCACAATGGCTAAGGTTCGGCCAGGTTAAAGCCAGGAGCCAGGAACTGTCCAGACCTCCCACATGGGTGGCAGGGGCTCAAGCACTTGGGTCATCTTCTGCTGCCTTCCCAGGTGCATTAGTAGGGAGCTGGATTGAAAATGGATCAGCTGGGACTCAAACTGGTGCTCAAAGCAGCAACCTAACCTGCTGTGCCACAATGCTGGCCCCATAAATTTCATTCTGTAGTCTCAGTACCATTGATAAACCTTATCAGAATCATCTATTATTATGAATGATAATCTGGGATATTCTCAGTGGGCATAAGTGTTAGGATCGATGGAGAGTAGTAGTGAATGACAAACTCATGGCTCATAGGTTGAGGGAGGCGTGTCCCAGTGGAAATGGGAAGACTGTCCAGAACAAGGGGAATAGGCAAGAGCTTTGGGCAGCCACATCCTTGTTGCCACACTCCACAGTCAGCCACATCAGTAGTGGACATCCAGCTACGAAAATACCACTGAATTCGAAACCTAAGAATCAATTATAAAACTCAAGGAAATGCTGCCTACCACTTATATCTAATACAGCAGAGGTTATCTGTGGCCAGAACCTTATCAGAGAGTCAAGAGCAAAACACTACAGCTCTCAAAACCCCATTTTAGAAATGTTTCAATATCATCTATTCCGGCTAAAGTTCTGTGAGCTCTAACATGACTGACTCTTGTTCTAGTTACCTATTCTTGGAGAATAAATCACTCCAACACTTAGAAGTTTAAAGTCATAACTTCCTTTTTTTAAATGTCTCTTGGTTGAAGGAGTTGGCATGACTCTTTCAGTAGTTCTTGCTTGGGGTCTCCCACCGTGTATGGTTCCTGGGTGGATGAGGCCAGATCCTCTCCTGGGTATCCTCCAGCCTAGCAGTTGTCTGTTGTATGTCTGCTGGAATGCGGCCTCTCCATGCAGCCCAGGACTTGGTGCAATATGACAGACAACATCCCAAGAAGACAAGTTAAAGCTTACCTTGCCATCTGCAATGGACCTCCAGAGTCATGCAGTGTAACTTCTTCAGTGCATATTCGTTGAAACAGTCATACACGTCCTCATCATAAAAGAGGAAGGAACATAATAAACCTTTCAGCTCTCAAAGTGAGGAAAAGTCAAAGACTTTGGTGCAATGCTTTAAAATTGCCATGACCTCTGAACAGAGGTTCTAAGCTTAATTTCATGATTAAGTCATAAAACTCTACTTTTAGCTTCTTCCTCCTGTATGCTCAATTGAATGCCAATCTCTCTTATTCACAATATCACTAGTAGGGATGTGGTAGAATTAACAGTCAATGCCTACACCCACTAATTCCTTATAGACTTTAAAGTTACATCCTATCTCTATCCTTCTTCATTTACTGGCTGGAATATTCTATAAGGTTAAATGCCAAGTTACTGGTCAGCATGGAAAAGGTAGAAGAAATGATAATTTCTCCTTATCAACCATTTTTCAGAATAATGAGTTCTTATTAAAAACATCTTTCAACTATGAGCAGTTAACATTCTATAGTTTGTGTGTTCTTATTTATACTTTTACAAATTCATGAACTTATACATGTATGGCCATCTAATTTTCAGCAAAATTCTCAACACCATCCAATGAAGAAGGGACAATCTTTTCGACGGATGATGCTGGAACAACTGGTAGTCATTTGCAAAAGAAAGCAGTTGGATCTTTATCTCATTTTATTTATGTAAATTAACTCAAAATGGACTAAAGACCTAAATGTAAGAGCTAAAACTATAAACTCCAAAGAAAACATTGGGATAAATCTTTGTGACTATCAATTTGCAATGGATTCTTAAATCTGACACTAAAAGCACAAGGACAAAAAAAAGACACATAATTTTGACCCCATCAAATTAAAAACATTTGTGTTTGGAAGGAGGCCATCAAGAATATAAAAGACAACCCACAATGTAAGAGAAAACATTTTTGAATCTTGCATGTGTTAAGGAATGTGTACCCTGCATTTATAAAAAATCCTTGCAACTCAATCATAAAGAAAAGAACTACAAATTAAAATGAGTAAAGTATCTGAATAGAAATTTCTCCAAGGAAAAAATGCAGTTGGCCTACCAGCACATTGAATGATGTGAGATGTCCTTTATGATTTAAGAAACACAAAAGCTGCTTCATATCCACTAGGGTGACTAGAATCAAAAAATGAAATAATAACTAGTTTTGGCAAGGGTGTAAAGACTTTGGAAAACTCACATGCAGTGGATTGGAATGCAAAATGGTGCAACCATGTTGGAAATCTGTCTGCGAGCTACTCAAATGAGTAAACAAGAAGAGACCCAGATGATTAAACAGGGAGTTAAGAGGCACTCCACTTCTCAGATATCCCCAAGAGAAACAAAGACATAAGCTCACACAAACTTGGTGCACAACTGTTTATAACGGCACTTATTCAAATTAGCCCAGTGGTGGAAACCACCCCATATCCAGCTACTAACGAATGGCTAAACAAAATGTGGTCCATCCATAACAGCGGCATATGACTTGGCCATATGTAGGAATGAAGTTCGGACACTTGCACACACTACAACACCGATGAACCTTGCATATATTATATTAAGTAAAAGAAGCTGCTCACAAAGAAGCACATGGTAGATGATTCTACTCACCAGAAGTTTCCAGCACGGGGAAAGCTACCTAGACAAACAGTAGATAGAGGTTGCTTAGGAGTGTAGGCGGTAGCAAAATATGCGATATGCTAGCTAAATGGCACAGGGTTTCTCTTTGCAAGTGATGAAAGTGTGAAATTGACTATTGTGATAGTTGCAGCCCGTGAATATGTTAGGAATCATTGGGTTGTATCCATTTAGAATGAATTGTGTAGCAGGTAAATTGTATCTCAATAAACTGCTTAAAATGGATTTAAACCCATTTAATGTGCATTGAATTCATTGCAGCTTCCTTTTCAAGGCTCAAGCTGTCTTGATGTTGGGCTACAGGAACATCTAAAAATTGGTGCTGGGGTTCGATTTGATAGTTTCCTGGAGAACCGTATGAAAAGATGCTTCAGGCTCGGAATTTGCACAGCCTCCACATAGTTCCACTTACCCATAGTTCCAAACAGCCCTGTTCCA
Source organism: Oryctolagus cuniculus (assembly GCF_964237555.1). Classification (NCBI taxonomy): domain Eukaryota; kingdom Metazoa; phylum Chordata; class Mammalia; order Lagomorpha; family Leporidae; genus Oryctolagus; species Oryctolagus cuniculus. The sequence continues at coordinate 5,321,794 of NC_091447.1, forward strand.
CTTCAATGGGAAATGAGCAGAATCAGGTCATAGAGTCAATGCTCTCAGGCATTTTTGGTGGACAAAATGATGCTTTTGTTTGTTTTGTTGTTTTGGTAAAGATGGTACACAAGACCACAGGGATTTTATTTAACCTCTCTGTCTTCCTCTGTATCCCCATTCTCACACACCAGGGATCTCAGTAACAGAAAATCATGTAATTACTCATTTATTCTATACAACTCTAAGCACACAACATTCTCAAAATTACAATACCAACAAGATCACCAATAATACACTTCTCAAATCTATTTTTAAAAAAATTGATTTTTTTGGCTTAGGCAGATTGTACTATGGATGCACAGTTGAGTCACTGATTTTGATTTTTTTAGTTTTTTACTTTGAGAGGCAGAGAGACAGAGACACACAGACAGAATTTTTATTGGCTGGGTCAATCCTGGAATGCAGACAATGGCTGTGGGTGGGCCAGATAAAAGCTGTGAGCCAGGAACCCAATCCAAGTCTCCCATGAGGGTTGATGGGAAGCCAATTACTTGAACCATCCCTGCTGCCTCCCTGGGTCTGCATTAGCTAGCGCTGGAGTCAGGCGCTAGAGGCTGAGCTGGGAACCACATATGGGACAGAGGCATCTTTACTGAAATGTTTCTAGAGTCACATTTCCTGTGTGTGGTTATACTACTGATTAGATATATAATTGGAATCCTTTACTTCATTTTAAAAATTATATTTATGGATATTTAAAATTTAAATTTGTAACTAGGTGACATAGTTTAAAGCTCCCAACTCAACTACTGCTCTGCTGCTCCTAAGGATATAGAGTGACACCAGAACACTATCCCCAAAACAACAGAAAGAAGAAAAGGAAAACAGATTATTCAAAAAAGCACGATGTTTTTCTTAGACCATTAAAGAGCTAGGACTGAAATGCAGCCAGGTGAACTGAACTCCAAAGGAAGACAAGTCCCTTAAGAACAAGCAGGCCGGCCGGCGCCGCGGCTCACTAGGCTAATCCTCCGCCTGCGGCGCCGGCACACCGGGTTCTAGTCCTGGTCAGGGCGCTGGATTCTGTCCCGGTTGCCCCTCTTCCAGGCCAGCTCTCTGCTGTGGCCCGGGAGGGCAGTGGAGGATGGCCCAAGTGCTTGGGCCCTGCACCCCATGGGAGACCAGGATAAGTACCTGGCTCCTGCCTTCGGATCAGCGCCATGCGCCGCCGAGGCTGTTGGAGGGTGAACCCACGGCAAAAGGAAGACCTTTCTCTCTGTCTCTCTCTCTCACTGTCCACTCTGCCTGTCAAAAAAAAAAAAAAAAAACCAGCAGGCATGCATTTAGGCAGAGTATAGGAGGAAGGAGTATGAGCCAAAGAGTAGTCCGGATCCACCGAATGTCAATGACTTTTTTAAGGGACAGCTAGAACTCCACATGTCCGATCTTCAAGGGAGTCTGCACCCAGATGCTAGTTCTTTGGCATGGGTGTCTGCCGGCTACTGAGGAGAGAGACTGGGAGCCCAGCAGGTGGCCCAAGAGAGCGAGTGCAGCAGGTGTAAGGAAATTCACTGCCCTGAATTCACCTGCTTGAGTCTGAGATGGGTACAGGGCTGAGGCTGGTGGGAAGAGGATGTCATCCGGGGGCAGCAGCTGGACTCTGCATGCTGCACGCTACTTTGTTGTACAGAGGCTCTACCATACATATAACCAGTTTTCCAATGTTAGATATTCGGATTGTACTTTAAGTTCCATACCCCTGGATCCTTACTTTTTAATAAGATTGATTGATTGGTTGATTTGAATAGCAACATGAGAGAGAGAGAGAGACAGAGAGAGACAGAGACAGAGAGAGACAGAGAGAGAGAATATCTTCCATCCACTTGCTCATTCCCCAAATAGTCACAGTGGCTGGGATTGGGCCAGCCAAAGCCAGGAACACAGAACTCCATCTGGGTCTTCCACGTAGGTGCAGGGACCCAAGGACTTGGACCATCTTCTGCTATTTTCTGAGGTGCTTCACCAAGGAGCTAGATTGGAAGTAGAGCAGTCAGGACTTGAACCAGCGCCCATATGGGATGCCAGTGTTGCAAGTGGCATCTTAATCTGCTGTGCCACAATTCCAGCCCCAGATCCTATACTTTCTGCATCTCCAGGTACCACACTAGAAATCTACTCTCTGCGTTTCCTTTGGGAAGACTATGCTTTTATTGCCCCTGCCATTGCCTTCCCTAACCCTTCTCCAAGTTGCTGCCTCAGAGCTAATCACACAGTTGACACCTTTCCTCTCTCCTAGTAGAGCTGTGCCTTTGTGTCTTCCCCTGTGAGGCCAACAGTTAGGCATAGGTCTACACAGACTTTTGCATTCTGCGATTCTCTAGGTATGAGACATTCATTCTAAGAAAAATTATCTTTCCTCCAGAAGGAGAAAGGAGACAATGTTCCAGGCCTTTGTCAATGCTGCTCCTAAACCAGCAGAGAATTTACATCCCACTGTAGCCAGAAATAAGTCAATTACTCTAATATTCAATAAACTGCCCTGGACTTCCACAGTCACTTTCCTTAACTGAAAAGATTGCATTGATTTGTTTTTGCATGGTTACCTTTTATTCAGGAAGATAGCTTTGTTATTTTCTCCAAAATGACCTTGACATGATTGGCCTGCTGCTTGATTAAACTTCAACAAAAGTTAAAATGGTGGCACAACAGCTTAGCCTGTGACCTAGTACTTCTGCTGCTAAGAATTCAGCCAAAAAAAAAAGTTACAAATATAAATGTTTGTATTTTGTAATAATAAAAAAATTAAAATAAAAACAACCCAGATGCAGCTAAATTAGAAAACTGGTTAAATAAACTTTAGGACATCTGCACCATTAAGAAGTGCATAACCTTTAAAATTCATATTTAAAGGTTTAAAAACTTTTAAGAAACCCAGAAAGTTATCCAGGTCAATACCAACAAGTTCCCATTTGGTTCTTCCAGAATTACTTCTAGGTTAGGTAGCAAGAGTTGAGACCAAGTAGGATTTCATGCTCTGGAGACAAAAGGAAAACGGAGCTGAAAGCAAAGGCCAGAAATGTTCTCAAGGGAAAGTGCAGACAAAGCACAAAAAATCCAAAAGACTTTTCAGGTCTCTGCCTTTTCTGGGTCAAAATCAATCTGATACAGAATCTTATATATTAAAAGTTTTCAGAAATAAGAAGATACTTTTGTAAGAAAGGCTTCTTTTTAAAAAGGATTTATTTTATTTACTTGAAAGGCAGAGTTAGAGAAAGAGAGACAGAGACAGAGACAAAGACAGAGACACAGCAGTGGGAGTGGTCTTCCATCTGTTTGCTGATTCATTCTCCAAATGGCTACAATAACCAGGGCCAGGCCAGGCTGAAGCCAGGAGACAGGAGCTTCTTCCGGGTCTTCCATGTGGGTGCAGGGGTCCAAGCACTTGGGCCATCTTCCACTGCTTTCCACTGCACATCAATAGGGAGCTGGAGCAGCTGGAACTCAAAATGCCGCCCATTTGGGATGCCAGCGCGGCAGGCAGTGGCCTTACCTGCTCCACAATGCCAGCGCCCCCAAAGAAGGCTTTTTGTGACCAATGGGAAGGTTCACAGTTTCACTATATTCTACCTCCCTGCTTGTCATACTAAGGATTCAACCCAGGAATTAACCAAGCTCAGTGAGAGAGCCAGGGCTTTCAGCAGTGTGCGCAGGTAATATTTCTCTGCTAACCCCTCCCTGTGTGTCAACTCTCTTAAGCACACTAGCTCCCAAGTCTACGTGTAATGGTGAAGAAAAGAACACGGCACAATGCTTCTTTTCACTTTCTCCTGTGCATACACAAAGGTGAGATGTACCTCGTGCCAGAGCCAAAGGCATTGGTTTGTCTTCAAGCAGGAAACAACGGTGATGTTATAGGTTCTGCATCAGAGCTTCTAATACACCTGGGCAAGGGGAAAGAAAGTATGTTAGGTCTGAAACACAGTCTACACAACCCAGGACAACGTCGCAAATGTTCCTAATGGATTTGGTCCTTCCAGTGATGGACAGTGGGGAGAACAGACCAGCTGGAGCCTCTGCAACCGATTGGCACCTGCTCCTCCTCGTGTCTATACACATGGGAAACTGGGAATTGCATTGTCCTCCTATCCTCTTGTATGTTTATCAGACTAGCATTGGGACATGATTATTGAATAATTGATAGGTATTTTATTAAGGTACATCTTTCAGATTGTCAAATATAAGCAACATACTACCTCAATTAGTTACATGACACCAGTACCAAACACATTTAAACAGAGATGACAACTGGTGGGTGAGCTTTAGAATATTTTCTTTTTTAAAAATAGATTTATTTATTTATTTGAAAGTTGGAGTTACACAGAGAGAGAAGGAGAGGCAGAGAGAGAGAGAGGTCTTCCATCCGCTGGTTCACTCCCCAATTGGCCGCAATGGCCGGAGCTGCGCCGACCCGAAGCCAGGAGCTTTGTCCAGATCTCTTACATGGGTGCAGGGGCCCAGGACTTGGGCAATTTTCCACTGCTTTCCCAGGCCATAGCAGAGAGTTGCATTGGAAATAGAGCAGTCAGGACTTGAACTGGCGCCCATATGGGATGCCGGCACTGCAGGGGGTGGCCTTAGCCACTACACCACAGTGCTGGCCCCTAGAATATTTTGCAGAGCTACAGAAACAAGTTCATTTCTGCCATTGAAGATGCCTCTGCATATTTGAATGATTTCCATCATCTGACAGTGGACTCATGCTCACTTGCCCAAGAGGAATATTGCAAACACATTCAAGAAAAAAAGTCACGTTGGCTTACCTGTGTTACTCTAATGTCATTCTACTCAGTCATCAGTTGTTATTTCCAAAGCAGTAACTACTAATTCCACCAGTCTTTGTCTTTTGATTCTCCAGTCAAATTCTTGATGACAGGCTCTCTTGGAGTTCATCTGTTACGTAATTCTATGTAGGTAAATCTTTAATCCATTCTCTAGCAAATACTTTTCAGTAGCCAGAAACAGAATGGTCATGAACAAATTATAATTAACAAATTAGAGGCTGGCGCTGTGGCATAGAAGCCTCTCTCTGTAACTCTGGCTTTCAAATAAATAAAATACATCTTTAAAAAATAAAAGAATTTATTTTCTTTCTTATTTTAAGATGTTTTTTATTTATTTGAAAGCCAGAGTTACACAGAGAGAGAAGGAGAGTCAGAGAGAGAGAGACTGAGAGGTCTTCCATCCACTGGTTCACACACCAATTGGCTGCAACGGCCAGAGCTGTGCTGATCCAAAGCCAGGAGCCAGGAGCTTCTTCCAGGCCTCCCACGCAGGTGTGGGGGTCCACGCCTCTGCCCCAATGCCAGCATCCCATATGGGCAAAAGTTCAAGTCTCAGCTGCTCTACTTCCAATCCAGCTCCTTGCTAATGGCCTGGGAGAGACAGCAGAAGATGGCCCAAGTGCTTTCTCCCATGCACCCACATGGGAGACTGGGAAGAATTTTTAGGCTGTTGGCTGGTTCTAGCCCAGCCCTACCCATTGTGGCCACTTGGGGAGTAAACCAGTGGATGGAAGATCAGTCTCTCTCTGTCTCTCTTTCTCTTTCTTGCCCTCCTTTTCTCTGTAACTCTGCCTTTCAATAAATAGATCGCTGTGTTAAAAAAAAGAAAATTCATCTTATAATGCCTGTCTTCCTAGAACTAAATCTTATGGGCACCTGTGACTTTCTTTCTTTGGACAAGTTAGTTTTAAGATCCATGGACTTGGCCCTGCACCCCATGGGAGACCAGGAAAAGCACCTGACTCCTGGCTCCTGCCATCGGATCAGCGCGGTGCACCGGCCGCAGCGCACCGGCCGCAGCGCGCCGGCCGCGGCGGCCATTGGAGGGTGAACCAACGGCAAAGGAAGACCTTTCTCTCTGTCTCTCTCTCTCACTGTCCACTCTGCCTGTCAAAAAAAAAAAAAATCCATGGACTTGATATTCAGATCCAAGTTACACCCTTCCTTTGAAGGTAGAGTGGGTTCCTTGTGCACTGCCTAATATATTAGCAAACTCAGAAGCCAGGACTCCATCTTGTGCAGCTTAGGCACAGAGGCGTGTGGTTGAGCAATGCGGTTGAGCATGCACAGACACAGCAGCCTGGATCCACTCAGGAAACTCGTAATACCAGCTCTGGAAGCACACCTGGCCTGGAGACTGCTTCGTGTGACAGGGGCACTGAGTGGCTGTGTGAAGCCCTGGGACTCAGTCCTGAGTCCTGAGTGTGCACCTCCAGCCTACGCTAAGCTACCCGACTGCACCCCTGTCCTCATCTCACGGGGCCGTTTCCCTTTCCCAGAGGGATGCAAGGATAGAGGTCTGTGGAGAGAGTGAGACGATCCCATCCAGAGACTCCACAGTGCTGTACAGTACATTGTGGACAGATATTTGACAACTTAATTATATCCCCATAGAGATCACCAGGATGTCTAATATGCCTTAGACATAGGACAAGTAGTTAAACACCAAAATAACACAGAGAGATTTTCGATGCTAGCTAAGCCATATTTGTTTTCAAATTACTGTGTTGCTATTTAAGAATGTATTTTCTGGGGCCAGCACTGTGGTGTAGTGGGTAAAGCTGCCGCCTGCCATCCCAGCATCCCATATGGATGCCGGTTCAAGTCCCGGCTACTCCACTTCTGATCCAGTTCTCTGCTATGGCCTGGGAAAGCAGTAGAAGATGACCCAAGTTCGTGGACCCCCACACCTGCATGGGAGGCCTGGAAGAAGCTCCTGGCTCCTGGCTTTGGATCAGCACAGCTCTGGCCGTTGCAGCCAATTGGGGTGTGAACCAGTGGATGGAAGACCTCTCTCTCTCTCTGACTCTCCTTCTCTCTCTATGTAACTCTTGCTTTCAAATAAATAAAATACATCTTTAAAAAATAAAAGAATTTATTTTCTTTCTTATTTTAAGATGTATTTTATTTATTTGAAAGCCAGACTTACAGAGAGAATTCCAAACTGAACCCAATTCCGATGGGCACTAGTAAAACAATTAATCGATGATAAACTCATTGAATAAACTTGCAAAGAAAGTGAAAGCTAAATAGTGAGTTTATTACCTTCTACTGGTGTTTGACTAGTGACCAACAGAATTTAATTTCCATTTGAAATGTTGAAATTATAACTATTTTTCTAGAAGAGTAACAGCACTAAACCCACGTATGCATCCAATGCAGCAATCACCCAAAGCAGGTGAAATTCTCTAGGTACATTCATGGATAAAAACCAGTGGAATTACAAGGACCCCAGAAGAGCAATCATAAGGAGGAAAATGGCATTTTGAGAGAATTTAATAGTTCCTAGAGTCCATTGAACAAAATTTTAACATGAGTAAGACAGATGAAATTTCGGTCTGGAGTTGATGTGAATACTGCGTGCTGAATTAACCTACAACAAATTTTTAAAATATGACCAAATGTTTTCAGTGTGGAAAAGTTGTTCCCCACTCATGGACAGGCTTGTTTTTGATCACTTTTGCCCAGGCCATGTCCACTAATTCTTCCCCTGAGGCAATAAAACCTACTTCCCTTTATCAGGTCCAGTGAGCAGTCAGTGAGTCCACAGTCATCCTCCTTTAAAAATTTCTATGTTGCTTACTTTCTTTTTCTCCTTAAATTTTATAGACATCACTGATACGGACCAGCTGAGAAGTCATTCACAAATTTCTTTCAGTGTCTTCTGGACAGAGTGTAGAAGAGACCTGACATGGCTAACTGGGTGTGCTGTGCACCTGGCACTGTGTTAAGAAGCTATGAGCATTAGCTGCTAGGACTGAACAAGTTCACACAGGGCAGAACCTGCTGTCAACTCCCGTGGGCTCTCAGAATCCTGTTGGATGTGCCGGGGATATCTTTCCACTACTCCTGAAAGGATGCTTGCCATTCCTTCATGTTAAGGATAGGCCAGGAAGAAAGGAGGAAATGGGGACAATGACAAGTGGAAGGTACAAAAATTTTGTAAAGGAGCCATATTTGGTTTTGTAGACAATGGACCATGAAAGTGAAATGTGGGTAGAAGGAAGAAAAATATACATTGTGTGCCATGTTAGATAAAAAGGAAAAGAAATGTAAGGTGTTTTTCTGAAGAGATACGAAGAGAGGGGCCATACTGGTTTGGATTTTGGTTCACAATTTGAGTATAAGATATTCATTATAGGTGCTGGCACTGTGGTATAACAGGTAAAGCCACTGCCTGCAGGGCTGGCGTCCCATATGGGAACCGGTTCTTTTTTTTTTTTTTTTTTTTTTTTTGGGAAGGCAGAGTGGACAGTAAGAGAGAGAGAGACAGAGAGAAAGGTCTTCCTTTTGCCATTGGTTCACCCTCCAATGGCCGCCGCGGCCGGCATGCTGTGGCACGCCGCACTGATCCGAAGGCAAGAGCCAGGTGCTTCTCCTGGTCTCCCATGGGGTGCAGGGCCCAAGCACCTGGGCCATCCTCCAGTGCACTCCCAGGCCATAGCAGAGAGCTGGCCTGGAAGAGGGGCAACCGGGACAGAATCCGGCACCCCGACCGGGACTAGAACCCAGTGTGCCAGCGCCACAAGGTGGAGGATTAGCCTATTGAGCCATGGTGCCGGCCCACCGGTTCTAGTCTCACCTGCTCCACTTCTGATCCAGATCTCTACTATGGCCTGGGAAAGCAGTGGAGGATGGCCCAAGTCCTTGGGCCCCTGCACCCATGTGGGGGATCCAGAAGAAGCTCCTGGCTCCTGGCTCCTGGCTCCTGGCTCCTGGTTCCTGGCTTCGGATCAGCACAGCTCTGGTCGTTGAGGCTAACTGGGGAGTGAACCAGCAGATGGAAGACCTCTCTCTCTGTCTCTGCATCTCTGTAACTCTGCCTTTCAAATAAATAAATAAATCTTTAAAAAAAGATATTCATTATAAATAAATTAGCTTATAGAATGAATGGGATTTCATAGATGTCAATGAGAGTTGAGATGTCTGCTTGGAATGTGGTGATCAAATAGCATGACGTTTTCATGATCAGTAGTTCTGGAACATGTGTGGATCTGTGCCCACCATATTCTGAAAGACCACTCTGGATGCCCTACTCGCAGAGGATTGAAGTCCTGCTAATCACAACCCAAAACAATTAAAGTCCTGAATGTTTAAATCCTAAAACATCACAGTTCTCACAGAGGAAGAACATGGGAGAGGAGCTCTTTATAAGAGGGTAGAAAAGCTGATTTCTGAGGAAGGGAGTAGCACGCACTCGGGACAGTTGCCAGATTATTCAGTCATATTCCACTTCTGCCCCTCCACACGGTGCTAAGTTTGCCGTCAAACACACCTGTCAGAGAACAGGAAGAATTTGACAAGATCAGTGACCTTCTGTGCCCAAGGCACTGCTGACAGGAGGGTCCTCCACTGCGAACTGTTCTCAGTTAGGGATCTGATTGTTGAAGAACATGGACGTCTCATGTTTGCTTCTAAATCTAACAGAAAAAATAGCACCTGCTGCAATTCAGCCACCAGGTGCTACTTTCCCAGCTGTCCCCGCTGGTTTTTGTTTGCTTGTTTGCATATATACAAGTCGTGCCCCTTCTCAATCTGAAACTCCAGAGCTTACTGCCCAATTCTGTATTAATGACTGCAAAAATGGAGGGCATTTTATAAACGCTTATTTGATGATTTGGTGGACTTTGCTGAATAAAATGGACATCAATCAAATCCCAAACCATACAGACTAGGAATTAGAACAATCAAGGCTATTAATATTGAATTTCAAGATATGGCCATTAAATTTGTTTTCGTCTTCACCCCCATGCCTTTGGTGGAAAATTCAGATGAGTGAATTGGCCACGATATACAGCAAGGACAAAGACTACAGCTTTAAGAAAGTGTCAGGGCCAACGTTGTGGTGCATCGGATTAACTCGCCACCTGGGTTCAAGACCTGAGTCCCAGCTCCCTGCTAATGTGTCTGGGAATTCATGAGATGCAAGTGCTTAAGCCCTTGCCATCCACATGGGAGACCTGGCTGGAGTTCCAGACTTCCGGCTTCTTCCAGAACCAGCCCCGGCTGTTGCAGCCAATAGAGGAGTGAACCAACAGGTGGAAAATCTGTTTCTCTTTGTCTCTCCCTCTATCTCTGTCACTCTTTCAAATAAACAAACAAACAAACAAAAGTGCCTCTTATCTGCATCACATTTCCTTCCAAAGAATGAACTCCCAGGGGCTGAGCCACATTTGCTAAAAGAATGCAGCAAAATTACTGAATGACTAAAAAAAAAAAAACTATGTATGAAATAATTGTCATATGAAGACACTCATGAAGCAGTATCGCTGTTCTGTCATCAGCATTGTTTCCCCCAAATGTGCGGTCTCCATAGGAGCTTGTGTGGTGGATTTCTGTGCCTGCAAAATGGCACAGGAACATGCCACAGAAGATGGGAAACGCCAGCTTAGGTACATGTATCAGGTCACAGGAGAATTTACAACAGAGCAGAGCCACATAGAAAAAAAAATATTTTTTTGACAGGCAGAGTGGACAGTGAGAGAGAGAGACAGAGAGAAAGGTCTTCCTTTTCTGTTGGTTCACCCCACAATGGCCGCTGCGGCCGGCACACCGCGCTAATCCGAAGCCAGGAGCCAGGTGCTTTTCCTGGTCTCCCATGGGGTGCAGGGCCCAAGCACCTGGGCCATCCTCCACTGCACTCCCGGGCCACAGCAGAGAGCTGGCCTGGAAGAGGGGCAACCGGGACAGAATCCGGGGCCCCAACCGGGACTAGAACCCGGTGTGCCTGCGCCACTAGGCGGAGGATTAGCCTAGTGAGCCGCGGCGCTGGCTGGTTTTTCTAAAATTTTTTTTCCATTCTTTAGGATTTTTTCTAGTATTTTAAATTGTCAGCTTTATTTTTCACAAATTGTTGTGCTCTGTATTTCATCCTGGCATAATTTCCAATACTGGAGGTCTAAATTATGCAAAGACTTTTAGAGGGTTCTGAATTGTTATGCACTTTTTGCAAATTTGACTCCACAGAAGCGCATTACTACTAAGTTGACTTGTGGATAAGTATTGCAAGTGTGCTTAAAAATGTTGGTGCTTCATCAATAAGCATAGAGATGTCATTTTGTATGTCCGCATCTGTAAAAGGACAAATGTGTCACGACTTTCGCTTTTTTGGGCAACTGCAGATATATTTGTGACTCATCATGGCTATTTTTTAAAAAGACTTATTTATTTATTTGGAGGGCACAGTGAGAGAAGGGATGACAGTGTACGAGAGAGAGAAAGAGAGGGAGAGAGAATCTTCCATTTGCTGGTTCACTCCCCGAGTGTCCACAATAGCAAGGGCTAGGCCAGACTGAAGCCAGAGCTATGAATTCCATACGGCTCTCCCAGTGACGGGAAAACAAGTACTCAGGCCATCATCTGCTGCCTCCCAGGTGCATTAGCAAGAAGCAGAATTGGAACCTCTGAGCCCGAGCCGCTGGAACTTGAACTAGACTCTGTGATGTGGGATGCACACAGTGACTTAACCTCCTGTGCCACAACACTTGTCCTCTGTCATGGTTTTTCATGAATATGGTAGAAAGACTTGGGTTGTCCATCACAGCATTTCAGATGACAGTAGCTCTAAAGCTGGATTCACACAACAGCAACCACAGTGATGTGCATTTGCACCCTTCACTCTGACCTGGGTCCCGGGAGTACAATCCATCTGCTCACGCATGGCTGTGCCACTGTTGTTAGCGTATCTGAGCATTTCTGCTTTCAAAATCTCTGTGGCATTATTGCCTATTTTATTGTGTAAAGTGGCCTTTGACTTGTTCAGTCATGTTTTTATGTTTCTCAAATAAATCCAAACTGCAGTCACAGAGAAGGAATAATTTCTACTCTTCCTCAGCACTGTGGGGTGACTACAGATCACACTAACCTGATTTATATTCTACGAGCAGACAGAACACAGGAGCAAAAATGCTTCAAATGTAAAGTAATGATAAGGAGGGGGAAATACTAATTACCTTAATTTGGTCAGTACACATGGTGTACATTTATTGAACTATCACACTATACTGCAATGTCTAAGGAGATGGAAATGCTAACTAACCTGATTTGATCATCAACTATTGAATATTTATGTCAATTTTTTACAGTGGGGGTGGGTGCTTGAAGGAGCAGTTAAGCCACTGCTGGAGACACTTCCATACCATTCAGAGTGCTGGTTTGAGTTCCAGTTCTTCCACTTCTTATCCAGCTTCCTGCTAATGCACCTGGGGGAAGCAGATGATGACCCAAGTACTTGGATCCCTGCCACCCGTATGGGAGCCCCAGATGGAATTCTAGGCTCTTGGCTTTGGCTTGGCCTACACCTGGATATCGCAAGCATTTGGGGAGTGGACTAGCAGATGGAAGATCTCTCTCTCTCTCTCTCTCTCCCCACCCCCTTTCTCTCATAATTCTGCAATTCAAATAAACAAATACATAAATCTTTTGAAAAGTAAAAAGGAGTAATTTAAATAAAAAGCTACACACCAAATGTCACAACCAACTCCCAGGTCTGCCTGTCTTCAAATCTGTGCTCTTAACGATTGTTAGGGGAACAAAACATCAAACAGTGCATGAAAATACAAGGATCCTTGGGAAAGTGGCGCTATTATCCCAGTGTTTGTTCTGGCTGAAGGACACGGTAATGAGCATGCCCAGAGTGTAAAGAGACACACTTGGTCCTCTTTGCACCAACAGACCCAGTCTTCACTCAGTACAGTCAGGGCCCTAGATTTCTGTCTACATCTGAAGAAACAAGGCACTGTCTACAGTGGGAAAAGACGTGCTTTCAAATAGCACAAGCCTGTCTCAAGTCAACAAGTACGTATCCACAGTTCCAATTCCCACATAAAGCAGCAGGTAGTGTGGTGACACGGCAGCCTGTGTCATGCTAACACCCTTCCCCAAGGTTTTGCAGAGTCTAGTTATAAGCAACCATCCTGAGTTCCAAGAAAGGGCTGCAATAGTCAGAGTAGTTCCTTCACCCTTGACTTGTGGTTCATTCACTGCAGGGCAGGTGACCAATCAAGGGGTAGGCAATCAAGGCAGTTGGTCCAGTCAAGGGATAACCAATGACTGGGAGGGAGAGAAGAGTTCTTTCCCTCTAGATAGTCCAGGGACAGCAGCCATTTTGCCACTGAGAGGAGAGACTCGGGATGATGAAGCTGGTTCACAGAGGAAGATAGAACCAGGACGACTGCAGAACTGGTACTCTTGAGAAAATCATGTCCAAGTGCAATTTCTCTTCACTTTTTCTGCTACGTGAACCAAACACTTTCGTTTAAATCTGTTGAAATTACTTTTGTTTTGATTTATCCAGCCCAATACATAAATATATAGTTATGAAATCAAGCTTAACCCATTCTACCTATTAATAAATAAAGTTTGTAGACCTGACACAAACTCCTCCTCCTTAGGGGTGATATTTCCATGTGTCCTGTCTCTTAGGAAATAGGTATCAGGCCTTCCCACCCCCTGGGATGATTATTGCACCTGCTTAGAAAACTTCTGACTTTGAGCCAAGATGGGAGTAGTGGGGTGGTGTAGGCCTCTCAAACGTGGCGCGGAGGGGTGGTGGTGTTGGTGGTGGTAGTGGTATGCCTTCTCTAAGCGTAGCATGTCTAAAAATTGAATTCCCAATCTTCACTACTCAGTATATCCTCTGTTGGCCATCACTTCCTGCCCTGCTGCTCTCCCCAACCCTCCCTCCAGCTCAGTTATACTGAACTCCTTCCTGTCCTGGGACAGGGAGGACGCTCAGCTTCTTTGCACCTTCCCACTGGCTGTTACTTTGCCTACAATGATCTTCCTCCCTGCTCTGTCTGGCTAATTGTCTTTGTTGCTTCCAGTATTTTCTCAGATGTCACTTTCTCCATGATGCCTACTCTATCCACACTGTTTAAAATTTTATGATCCTTGCCCCTTTCTTGTTTTATCCTTTTTCCATATGACCCAACACTTTCTAATGCACTATGCATTTTATTTACCTATTACCTTTATTGCATATTTTCCATCAGAATGTAAGATCTATGAGACATGCCTTCTTGTCTCTTGTCTTCCCTGATGTATTCCAAGTGCTAGAACATGCCTGGAGCTTTAATAAATCTTTTTGAATGAGAATCCTTCTACCCTCAGCAACCTGGCACAGCGATCCAGGCCTATGAGACGGTGAGCACGCCAAGCTATCAATTAAAGATCTTTCCACTTACAATGATTTGTGATGGCTTAATATAGAAATTGGACAGAATATCAAGAGCCTCTACCTTATGTTGAGAGAGTCCAGAATTCCATCAGCAGACACACTGAGGTTTGGATACCTGAATAACTCCCACAGGTCCACCTTCCTGGATTCCAGTGTGCTTTTCCTGCCCTTGAGGCTTGCCATAGGAAATGCTTTGGGATTGAGAACACTTGTCTCCTGGATTGTGCAGGGACACAACAAATACTGAGTAACATATGACATCACCTGGAAGAGAAGCCGTGTGTCACTCCATAAAGTCTTCCCAAGCCAAGTCCACCTGCTATGATATTAATAATCTACCCATTAGTTTGTTCACTAATTTTTCATTGTTCAGTCGATAAAACTTTAGACTCTCCTTTGCATTGAGAAGAGTGCCAGATTATGCAACACAATAGATGAAATATTTGGCCTGGTGACTATATTTATGCGTTTTGTGTTTTGACAAAACTAGCTAGAGCATCATCACTAACGAAGAATATTTAATTTATGCCGTGAGTCTGGGCAGTTAAAAAAAGGAAAGTTTTCTTTTAAAAAAAATTTTATTTATTCATTTTACTTGAAAGTCAGAGTTACACAGAGAGAGAAGGAGAGGCAGAGACAGAGAGAGAGAGAGAGGTCTTCCATCTGCCGATTCACTCCCCAATTGACTGCAATGGCTGGAGCGGTGTCGATCCAAAGCCAGAAGCCAGGAGTTGCTTCCGGGTCTCCCACATGGGTGCAGGGGCTTCTGCTTTCCCAGGCCATAGCAGAGAGTTGGATAGGAAGTAGAGCAGCTGGGACTTGAACCAGCACCCATATGGGATGCCGGCATTGCCCGCTACGCCACAGCGCCGGCTCCAAGAAAATTTTCAAAGACCAGCAGGAATTACAGGATGCAAGTAGGAAAGGATGCAGATAGAAGGAACAACATGAACAGAAGCAGAGAAGAAACAGAGAGGATGGTGAGCATTCAGGAAGCCACAACTTGTTTTCTAAGACAGCATGGGGGGAGCCTGCTCTGTAGTGCAGCAGGTAAAGCTACTGCCTGCAGTGCCGGCATCCAATATGGGTGCCAGTTCGAGTCCTGGCTGCTCCACTTCTGATCCAGCTCTCTGCTATGGCCTGGGAAAGCAGTAGAAGATGGCCCAAGTGCTTGGGCCCCTGCACCCATCTGGGAGACCTAGAAGAAGCTCTTGGCTTCTGGCTTCAGATTGGTGCAGCTCTGGCCATTACGGCCAACTGGGGAGTGAACCAGCAAATGGAGGAGCGCTCTCTCTCTCTCTCTCTCTCTCTCTGCCTCTGTAACTCTGCCTTTAAAATAAACAAAATAAATAGATCTTAAAAAAAGACAGTAAGGAAGAAGGGGGTGTGCATGTGTGTGTGTGTAACAAAGTGGATACCTCTGGAAAGACTGCATTAGTCAGAGGATGAAGGACTTTGGCTCGCAGTCTAAGGAACGTGATCTAGGTTTTGAAGATGACAGCCACTGAAGGATTTCAAACAGCAGAGTGACAGGACTCTGTGTAGTTTCAGAAGAGCTCTGAATGCAGGACTGGAGAACAGAACGGAGGACAAGAAAGCTGCAGGCAAGGACCGCACCTGGGAAGGTCTTGGCAGACAGCGAGACCCGACATGGCCACACGGAGCAGTGCAGAGGGATCCAAGGAAAGCGTGTGCCAGAGAGACTCGGAACCAACAAGATGTCAGGACAAGAGAGGCTTGAACACGCGCTCAGATTTCTGACCCTGGGAAGGGCAGGTTTCTACAGGAAGACAATTGAAGGCAAGCGAGTTAGGGGACTAGTGCAGTGGCACGAAGGGTGTGTTAGGAAAAGACTCATGGCTACATTTTTTTTTTTTTGACAGATAGAGTTAGACAGCGAGAGAGAGAGACAGAGAAAGGGCTTCCTTCCACTGGTTCACCTCCTCCCCCAATGGCCACTACAACCGGAGCTATGCCGATCCAAAGCTGGGAGCCAGGTGCTTCTTCCTGGTCTCCCATGTGGGTGCAGGGCCCAAGCACCTGAGCCATCCTCCACTGCCTTCCCGGGCCACAGCCCGGGCTGGACTGGAAGAGGAACAACTGGGACTAGAACCCGGCGCCCATATGGGAAGCTGGCCCCGCAGGTGGAGGATTAACCAAGTGAGCCACGGCGCCCGCCCCATCATAGTTACATTTTAAATGCTTTAAATTTGAGAGGCTTGGGGAATACCCAGTTTGAGATTATCTTATACTGCAAGTTTGAAGTTAGGACTTGGAAGTGGGGTTTAGATTTAGATTTTTAGAACACATCAAAATAAATGGTGGTTGGAACCATAGGTTTCAAAGAGCTAAACCAGAGGGAGCGCATGAGGTGAGAGTAGAGAAAATCAAGGATGGCTACCCAAGCAAAAGGAGTCACACATGGGACTGAAAGCGGGGACTCAAAGCCAGGACAGAGCAACACCTAAGAGTTTCTTAGCATCAGAAAAGGTAGCCAAGTTTTATAAGAAGGCCTTATCTGTCTTTACATTGCACACAACTCAGCCTAGACCTGAAATGTCCATAAATGCTGGAAGTATCTTCATCACGCCAATTGTTTCTCCACACAGAGGAGAAACTGCCTCTTTCGCTCTGGAATATGTGGTGGGCAGCAAGATTCCTTCCAGTTTCCTCGGGTGGTACCGCTCTACCTGTGCTTTTTTTTTTTGTTTGTTTGTTTTGTTTTTTTTTTGACAGGCAGAGTTAGACAGTGAGAGAGAGAGAGAGAGAAAGGTCTTCCTTCCATTGGTTCACCCCCCCAATGGCCGCTACGGCTGGCGCACTGTGCCAATCCAAAGCCAGGAGCCAGGTGCTTCTTCCTGGTCTCCCATGCAGGTGCAGGGCCCAAGCACTTGGCCCATCCTCCACTGCCTTCCCAGGCCACAGCAGAGAGCTGGACTGGAAGAGGGGCAACCAGGACAGAACCAGTGCCCCAACTGGGACTCGAACTCGGGGTGCCAGCGTCACAGGCGGAGGATTAGCCTAGTGAGCCGCAGCGCCAACCTCTACCTGTGTTGACCCTGGCTGGAGCCAAACTTTGGGTCATTTGTGATCCTTGCCCTTCCCCTGGCTCCTGTTCATTTTCCCAATGAGCCTTGTCTAGCTGCCTCATTTGCAGGCCAGCTCCCCCACACTCCTGTTCACGTTGCAATGTCAAGTCTCCCCAACTCACCTGATTTCTATTGAATTGCTGTTATAGTTCACTTTTGTAGGACCCAAATTACTTATTCTAACCCAGCTGTGTATTTTAACAATTTCCACAAGTGACTTTTGTGATCATGCATTTTTGAGAAACTTTGTTCCAGACATGATTCTGAAAGTTTAGTCTTCATAAGAAACCACTGGTGGACTCCTGTTTCCCAGCTGCAAGGCTTCTAACTCACCACATGGTCCATGTGAGAAGTTGGCCTGCAGATTACAATCCCTGCCATTGACCTTGCACTTGAAGAACTTGCCAATTCTGATCTCAGCCTCTGCGCAGCTCCATCACCAGCTGCCACTCTCCGAGCGGCCAATGGAAAATGGGTGGCAGGATGAACCCAGGATTCAACTTTCTGGACCTCACCCGAGGAGGAATTCTGATTCTCAGGAGTCACTATTTTAAAAGAATATCCTAAGTGAGTTAATTTAAAGAGCCTAGCCCTATAGCACCTCAAAAACAAGGGGGTGCAGGAGTCTTCACTCTGGCTGGAGCTGTAGGAGCCTAATCAGAATGAGTTTGCATGCAGTGTTTCCCCTTGTGTCACTTGAGAATGTTTCCTAGAAGATTCTGCCAATCTCAGATTCTATCCTTTTCTCTCTCCCTCCCTCTTCCTCTCATATGCCATTCCCCATTATCCACTGAAAATTGTCCATCAAATTTATATTGCTTGAGTCATATATCAGCTCATCTGTAAAGATGTCTCCATATCCCCATTCAAGAAAGATTAACTGCTCTAATAGCTATAGTCAAATACTTATTAGATATTTATAATACAAAATCTCCCACACTGAATTATTGTCAGTTGCTTCTGTGTCCTTCTTGATGACTAGTCTGTGAGTTCCTTTAGACAAAGCACTGTGTCTTCTTTATCTTTGTTGTATCCAGAACTTGCTCAATGAATTATGTTGAAGGAATAATGAATTAGGTGTTTCATAAGCAATAAACAGTAAAACAAGTCGTTCCATGATAGCCATAGGAAAAGAAGCAAAACCTGTTCATGTTGCAATTTTGATTGTCTGGTCACCAGCAAATTTTGTGTGGCCAGTTGCAAAGGAGCACTGCCCATGTTTTCCCCGATTTCTCACTGTCCCTATCAGAGTAGTAACCATCAGCTGCTTTACAGGTGTCATCTCCACTGTGGGAGACTTTATGATGAATCCTCATGTTGTCTGCCTTGACATTGAAAAGGAATATTAAGGGTCAAAGGTAGATTGTATGTACATATTAAATACCCCTTCCTGCAAACAGGTAACTCATCCCCACTCACTAGAACTCAAGCACAGCCACGTGGCAGCCCATGGCCAACTGCTATGAAAAATACAAGTGCTGAGTATGAATTTGGAGAGGAATCTCTATGAGTCAGTGCATGGCTCTCTCTGCTGTGGTCTTTTCCTCAATGTTATAATAGCCATCAGCATTGTTCTAGGCTGGACCAGGACTGCAGCTGACCCGTGGTGGACAAGTAGAGCCAGGACAAAATGGACTTTGTTCTTGCAAGCCACTTGGCATAGTTTGGTAAATCCTGACTGATAAAGGTTCTTGACATGGGGCCCTTGAACAACCAGAGCATGTTAGAGTTCCCCAGGGTGGTATGCCACTAAGTCTGAATGGGGAAACCTTAGCTATTGAGTTTAATCATGCTTAGCATGATTAAAATTTTTGTGAGTTTTTGTCGAGAAGAGAGTGTAAGGACTCTTTGAGATGTGGGCTTGTGTGTGAGCATGTAGGGGCTTGCTTGTCACAGACACTGCCAGGCCTACCCTCACCATACCTAGCAGCTAAAAAATTGTACCCACATGTTCTACAGTGTCAGAGAGAATTCTCACGAAAAGCTGTGCAAACTAATGCCATTGATGTGGAGGAGGGATGTGAGGCCACACAGGCCACTGAAAATCTTGCAGATCCATAGTTGTATTCAGAATGGATTTGAGAATAATGTGTACTAGAAATTGAGCCTGTATTCAGATAGGTTGTTGAACTTGCCAAACTGTTGCTTAGAAAATTGTTGCCTATCTGAATTCACAGTACCTGGTCAAACCCATTCTTTAGTCAAGGATAATAAGTGAAAACGCTTCCTGATGTAGAGTTTTTTCCCCTTGGCCAGAGTCTTAATTGTTGCCAATGTACTTATGAATTTATTCGTGCTCAGTTTTTTCCAGTTGTGCCCTTTGGAAAGCATTGATTCTCATTCACTACCTAATAGCCAAGGCTGTGCATCTGCAGATTGACTGTAATAGCACATGCATATTTTGATCTTTCATCATAAACCCATCCTGCCACTTTGCAATCACTCTTATTGCTATGTTCTGATTTTCCTCTGCATCCTTTGCTATTTTATAAAGAAATGTGTCTAAAGACAATAAATCCTGTCTTCCAGAAGGGACTTTCAGAAACTGATGCATCTTTCCCAACCTTATCTAATAGATCAAACATCATGTTCTCTCTGCTGGGCGATGCTTACTACATCAGTTGTCAGCTGATGTGCTGACAATTCCTCGAATTCTCTGGCATTATGGCTGCACGTTTCCCTCCTTCCAGACATACTCCTGTGCTTTGCATTTAATACGTGTATTTGTCACTTGTGCCAGGGTGCTGTTGTCATTTTGATGGCCTCACTGCTCTCAGCAGCACCTCCCAATTTAGTATCAACTGTGAATTTCATTGGGACCTTTCTACTCCTTTCTATTTAATTAATTAGGTAACATATTTAAGTTGCACCTTGAGGGAGGCATCCAACAGGAAGTATCTACATACCCTGGTGGAATCCAAGTAAGTTCCTGAACGATCAGGAACACTGCAAAGTCAGGCAGCCAAAAGACAGTGTGTGTGTTATCTTTTCCGTGGATGTTTAGGGTTAGGCCAGGCAGATGTGGTGACTTAAAGACCTGGCTTGTCCTGAAATGTGGAAAAAGATCAAACAGAAGGGCATCCATGACAGAATTCTGGGCACGAAGTGAATGCAGTGATCCAGAGACACAAATCACCACTTTCAAAAGCAGCAGAAATCTTGGCGGGCACGTCCGTTTTTTGGATTGATTGTCCATATTGTCTGTTGTCACAGGACACATTCTGAGGGTCTGCATTTCATATCTTTTTCTCCCAAGGAAGCTGTGTGAATGTTAATGCAAAGAGAATCAATCCTGTGACCACTGGAGCACCTTATAATGATGTGTTCCCCAGCTGCCACATCACAGATGATGGTTCCTTCTGTCTCTCTGCCGTCTTTCATTTAATTTCCATTCCTCACCCCGGTGTTAATATTCCTGACTATTTGAATTCATTTTAGAGTTCATGAGACGTTGCATCAAATGTTTTGCTAAGATCTAAATGTATTACATCTCTCACATTGCATTCATCCACTAATCTCGTAATTCAATAATAAAAAAAAGCAATCAGATTTGCTTGGCATGGTTTGTTCTGTACAAACCCATGCTGCTCAATGCTCAATGGTGCTTAAATGATAAGGAGTTATTCAATGCAAATTTGCTCGTCTTGCTTCTCACTTCAGCTCAGGAGAGTCTGTGGATTTTTTGCCCACAGATCTCCTGGGATAGTAGGTCCAAAGAAACCAAGCACAGAAAACACTAACTCGCTTTATTACAATCTCACTTTTTGGCCTTAAACTTTTTTTTTTTTTTTTTTTGCCATTCATTGTCCTTACTTTTTCTCGTTAGATTTTTCATTAAATTTATTATGTGTGTTAGCCCTTTATTCTTATTTCTTATAACATCTTTTTTTTAGGAAAAGTGTTCATTCACAAAGGGACAAGAAGACTATGAGAATAAAATGCATTTTCAGCATAGTCATTGAGGATGAAAGGCAATTTCCTGATTATGTGTATATAATTTATTTCTCCCAATTTATTTTTCGTATTAGTCATATAGCATCAAAAGATATGGTTGCAATTTCTCTCTTATCCTTCCTTCCTTCCTTTCTTTTCCTTTTTCTTTTTCTTTCTTTTTTTCTTCTTTTACTGGACCATATTCTAAAAGCTTGGCATGGGTTACACTGTGTCCCCTCAAAAGACTTATTGCTGGAGTCCTCAGTCAAGGACCTCAGAACGTGATGTTATGTAGAGAAACAGGCTTTACAGGGGTAAATTAAAGGGAGGTCATCAGGCTGGGCCGTCCTTCCAGTGTGCCAGTGTCCTTCTAGCAGGAGGATGTGGTCAGAGACTGAAATGCACAGGGGACCATGGGTGAACAAGGAGGGAGGCCAGCCACGAACGGGCTGGCTCGCCCAAGGTGCTAACACTGCCAACACCTGATGAGACTTTTCCAGAACTGTGAGCTGCTACCTTTCTGTGCAGAAACACCATTTGTGCTGCTGTCTCCTGAGCAGCCGGACAAACACATAGAGTTCAGCCCCTACGAATATGCTGTTTTGTTCTTATTATCTTTCCTCTTCCATCATACTCTGCTACAATGTGATAAATAGTTCTGGTTCATTTTGTGCACCACAATCACATGAGAAGGCTTTGTACAGACACAGGATGGAGACACCAAAAAGGGAGAACCTCTGGACCTCTCTTTCCTGGGCTCCCACACTTTGAGCACAGAACAAGCACTGTTGATAACAAGCTGGGGCACAGACACAGACCGGGACTGTTGCAGACAGACTTCACAGACAAACTGAAACTGGGCTTCTTGCTGTCAGTCACTGCCACACACACACACACACACCAGTCAAGGTCGAGTATCCCAGGGTGAGAAGATCCCCTGACATCATCACTGCCCTCGTGAACATCGGAGGCCAGGCTGGGGCCCAAGGCTGTCCATGAGGTGTGTACCAAGAATCGGATCTATAGCATCTACCAAACAGAGTCTCTTGGCTTTTGACACTGCCTGAGTGGTTGGATACTGTGGCCCGGAAGCTGCACACACTAACTAAGTGGATGACCCCCTCACAAAATAGTGAGGAACCCTGGTGTATATGTGGATACATCCAGTGGGCCTGGGTAAATATTTTTGCTTAAGATGCACAGGGCAGGATAGTGCCGTGGCTCACTAGGTTAATCCTCCACCTGCAGTGCCGGCACCCCAGGTTCTAGTCCCAATCGGGGCACCGGATTCAGTCCCAGTTGCTCCTCTTCCAGTCCAGCTCTCTGCTGTGGCCCAGGAAGGCAGTGAAGGATGGCCCAAGTGCTTGGGCCCTGCACCCGCATGAGAGACCAGGAGGAAGCACCTGGCTCCTGGCTTCGGATTGGTGCAGCATGCTGGCTGTAGCGGCCATTTGGGGGATGAACCAACAGAAGGAAGACCTTTCTCTCTGTCTCTCTCTCTCTCTCTCTCACTAACTCTGCCTGTCCAAAAAAAAAAAAAAAAAAATGCATAGGACAAAAGCAATGGATCAGCAATCTGCTTTGCCTTGATTCTGACTAAATTTTCACACTCTATTGTGTACCAAATAGACTTTTACATAGTGCTAATTTTGTCCTGGTAGGCACTTAAACACATAGGATTTGAATAACACGAACCTGCTTCCCATGGTTCCTAGTGATATTGAGGGATATTTACTGTACCTCCTTTGCATGGGGTCTAACCCACACTACTGTGCATTCAATGATACATCCCATCCATCATATATTGGCACAAAAGTGGGTTAGATCTCTGTGGGTTAGTTCCATACGGTTTGAGAACAGGGATTGCTTTGTGTACCTGTATTGCAGCTTCCAAACACCACCTGTGTGGTGTTGGGCACTTCATTTGGGCACAGAAAACACACAAATGAGTTTAAAGTAGTGTTTCATATCCATTTGTAAAAGACTCATATTTAGGCATTTTGAGAGACAATAAATGCATTTCCTAACATAGAACTAAGTGAAGAGTCCCTTCTGATACGACTGAATTAAGTCACTCTGTGACTGAATCAGTACATAATATTTTTCTCCTTTAGGATCTAAATTATCCAAATATTTATTTTCATATTTCCACTTCGGTTTTATAAACACTGCCTCAGGGTTTCCACAAAACTACAAATGCTTGTGAAAATGAGTAAACAGTAAATGCTGGGAGGAAGCGTCTTTGCATTTGATTCCATTTCATAATTTTCTTGATATTGAATTCCATAGGTAAGCATTTAAGATAATTTGAATGATATTTTTATGTCATTGCTAATATTTGCCATTTGCACTTGGAAAACAAGCTCTATGAAACAAAGTAGTCAAAACAATGAACACACTTGAAACGCATCTCACTGAAGCCTGATACTACATAACTGAGAAAAAATAAGAGAGTCTTAGCTCTTCAGATGCTGCTCTTTCGAGTAAGCCAAAAGTTTAATCCATAATGAACTATTCTGAACAAGATGCCTTAATCGAGGTGATTAAGCACCACATTTCAAGGAACAGACTTTGAAAGGAATCTGTAAGAGATTTGGAAAACCTTAGAAAAACTTTCATTTTAATTTAGCAAATTTTTAGTGTTTAAATAAATAAAAAATATGGTGGCTAAAGCTCCAATCTGTCTCGTAGCCAATTTTCACATTAATTAAATAGTGTTATTAGATTTCACATGTCTTCATTTTGAAGTTTTTTCTAAAAGCAAGTAATCTGAAATGATCTCTTTCTTAAAATAGTTAATCACAATCTATAGCTTCAATAGGTTTGTGTCTTCATCACATGTCAATCAAATTTGTCAATTCAACCTAAAGAAACATGATTGTAAAAGACCATTTGATTATTTAATGTGGCTTCTCTAAGGGACTGTCTGAATATACATTTAAAATACTCAATTATTTTAAAGTATCCAATAAACTGGATATCTAAGTCTACGTTTTTCACCCTGTAACCATTATTAGAACTATGCAGAAAGTGTTCATACATAATATTCTTCTTCATATTCTTGAAGAAGCTAATAAATTACAGCACAAAATCAAAACCAAACTCCTAGTATAGGACTTATGATTATTTAAACATTAGAAAGCAAAGGTTGCACTTTTACATTTCTAAATCCAATATTTGATAAAGTTACCTCCTAGAGTACTGTAAATAATACTTTAAGAATAAAAAAATCTAGAACTTTTGGAAAGAATGGCATACGGCACTGTAACTGCAGTTAATGCCACTGAATCGTAAACTTAAAATTATTAAAATGCTAAGTTTCATGTCATATATATATATATATACACACACACACACACACTTTACCACAATTTTTTTTTGACAGGCAGAGTTAGACAGTGAGAGAGAGAGACAGAGAGAAAGGTCTTCCTTCCATTGGTTCACTCCCCAAATGGCCGCTACGGCTGGCACGCTGCGCCAATCCAAAGCCAGGAGCCAGGTGCTTCCTCCTGGTCTCCCATGTGGGTGCAGGGCCCAAGCACTTGGGCCATCCTCCACTGCACTCCTGGGCTACAGCGGAGAGCTGGCCTGGAAGAGGGGCAACCGGGACAGAATCCGGGGCCCCAACCGGGACTAGAACCCGGTGTGCCGGCACCGCAAAGCGGAGGATTAGCCTAGTGAGCCGTGGCGCCGGCCCACAATTTTTTTTTAAAAGAAAATTTTAAAGAATTTAACATCTAATATGATTTTTTTTAATTTTTTTTTTATTTTTTTGACAGGCAGAGTGGACAGTGAGAGAGAGAGACAGAGAGAAAGGTCTTCCTTTGCCATTGGTTCACCCTCCAATGGCCGCCGCGGCCAGCGCGCTGCGGCCGGCGCACCGCGCTGATCCGATGGCAGGAGCCAGGAGCCAGGAGCCAGGTGCTTTTCCTGGTCTCCCATGGGGTGCAGGGCCCAAGCACCTGGGCCATCCTCCACTGCACTCCCTGGCCACAGCAGAGAGCTGGCCTGGAAGAGGGGCAACCGGGACAGAATCTGGCGCCCCGACCGGGACTAGAACCCGGTGTGCCGGCGCTGCTAGGCGGAGGATTAGCCTAGTGAGCCGCGGCGCCGGCCGATCTAATATGATTTTTACAAAGAAAGAAAGTATTTTTGTTGTCACTATGTAACACATTATTTAGCAGTTTTAAAAGTTGTATTATGAATTATATTACTTTTTATTCCCATCAAATCTGCTAACTGAATGTGCATATTAAACTTTCTATAGGGAAAACAAATTTGAATTGCAAATTCGAAGGAAATTAAGAATTTTTGAAAAATAGCTTCTAGGCTTTCATTTGCACTTTAAAAACTTCTTTTTGTTGTTGTTGTTTTCTTCTTTTGACTCAAGTGACCAAACCTTCCAGACACTGAAACTTTTCTGAGAACTCTGTAGAAGTCATGCCTCACAGTTTAAATCATGGGAGGCAATGTTTACAACTCTGTGAAGATTTTGGTAAGGACATCTGTTTCTTTGGGGGTTATTAAGCTAAACCCTTCTCTAGGGGAAAAAAAAAAAACATAGTAAGCTTCAATCATTGTGATTTCTGAAGGCTTAAAGACTTAAGGAAAATCTCTTCATGGTTGGTCTTGGTTTCCTTTTTGGATTTTTCTCTAAGGGATATTCAAATGGTAGAAAAATAATATTTCAGTAAAATGTGAGTCATTGTCACATACATTTGTGTCATTAGGAATAAATTAGGAAAGTAAGTCCAAGTCACACCAAAAAAAGTAGGGTTTGTCCATTTGTGATCACGATTGATCCATTTGTGATCAATATGACACGACATATGTGGACAAGGACATTGTGGCTTTGCTATCAGTCAAAGCTGAGCAGTGAGGAGGGGTTGTAGCCCTCGTCACATTTCCCTACTGCCTGGCACTGGTGTCCCTGGGATAATTCTGGCAGTTTCCTTCCCCAAATTTCTTCCTGATGACATTTATTGAAGGATTAAGTGGATAAGGTGTTTAAAGAGCTGAGAACATAAAGCCGGGAAAAACACGATGTCTTGGCACCCAGGAAGAGAACAGTGAGAGAAAAATGATACAACTGGTACAATAACATCAGTCAAGTGCCTTGGTCTTAAATGGTTGAGATGATTAAGGTGATGGGAGAGGGCGTTTGTCCACTTTAGCTGTGCCACCAGAGTGATCACGACAGTCCAGTATTCTCAATTTCTGGGCTTTTATTTTAGGTTTAAATCTTAAGAGCATATTTAATTTGGTATAATTACAAGAATTTCATAGCATGTTTTCTCAAACCATAACTTTAATACAACCAAGTGAGAAATTTCTTCCTCATAGAAACATAATTTCAGAATGGAAGTAAATAGGAATATTGGCTACCTATATGCAAAAAAAAAAAAAAAAAACACCCTACCTTTCCCATGAATTCATAAACCAAAGCTATTGCATATACAGTTTTAATTGAACATTCTAAAATAATCAATATTTCTAGGAAGGCATCCACTAATCAAACTCTCCTCTTAAATTTTGTCTGTAAACTGTCTTTCAATGTTTTTCTAAATGAGTCTGATGATTTAAAAAGTCAAGCCATAAAAGTCCTGGTTGAGTTCTGAATAAAAAATGGGTCAAATTCTTTAATACCCCATCCAACATCAAGAAGTTTTTGATGCTTGGCTTGTTTGTCATTCCAACAGGCTCTCTCAGTGTGTGCACTTGTCTTCATATCTTCCCCTATTAATTTGACTCAATTTATTTTTTATTCACTCCGTTTTCCTCATCTCCATTCCCCATTGCAACTGAAAAATACCTTTTTCTTATTTGTTGAATTTTAGCTTCTCTTTTTTTAAGACTCCAATTGCTGAACACCCAATAGCTTTCTCTTTATCAGGTTATCTCATCATACGCTATGAAAAGGCTTTCGGGGTAGATCAAGAGGCTCATTTTAGAAACTTCTGGTTTATCCTAGTGCTGCAATAACATCAGGCAACGTAGTTCTTCCCTTCTTATATAAATAGACTCATTTAAACAAGATGTAATCTATATAATGTTCTTAACCAATATACACTAATCACTTGTAAATGTTAAGATCAGATAGCAACAATCTGGACTAACACCAAAATAAATTTATCAACACAAATATATCGTCTGGTTTGGACAACAGATCTACCTGTGCTGCGACTATCATCCATTGCATCTCTCACACTTGGGGGCTGGGAGAGACTTAAATAAAAGCTAGATATGATTTCTAGACGTTCTGGTGGAATAAGCAGACCTGAATAAAGCAAGCTTTCAAAACTATTTATGCTGAATCAAGGAAGAATATCTTCATGCAAAGTAAAAACAAACGAACAAACAAACAAACAAACAAACCTTCAGTACTTTCTAATCTTAGCTCCATCCACAGAACATACCTGTCCCTGGGTAAAGAAGCTGTCATTTTTGCTATAGTTTATTCATCTGTGATTGACCAAATAATGCCCCCACCCCATTTATGCCTTAATCCCAGAAACCTTTACACAACTTATTTGGCAAAAGGGACTTGATTTATGTGATAAGGATCTTGAGAAGGCGGGATTACTGGCTACCTGAGTATTCTCTAATGAGAATCTTTAGGACAAGCAGGAAGGAGGCGATGATGGTGGAGGGAAGGGCTGTGACCATGAACGCAGAAAAAACTCATAGGCACTGGAGGTGGACAAAGCAGCATCTCCCCGGAGGCCCCAGAAGAAACTAGCTCTGTGCACAGCTTGGATTCAAGCCATATGGTTCCTATTGGATTTCTGACCTTCACAAGTGTAAGCAGAAAAACTCGTGTTGCATTGTGGGTGTTCGTTACAGCATCTACAGTACACTGGACTGCCAAGATCTTCAATGCGCTGAGAAAAATGCTCTGCACAGCTAGCTTTGTGGATTTTTATTTTGAAGTGCATCATTTAGGATAAATCCTTTTCCTTTAGTTACCTTTTTTTGGTTGCAATGAATCTGTTGGGAACTAGCATTTCCTCAAGAGACAGCAAACACTAGTATTTCTGTTAGTTTCTTTCACCAAGTTGGGGGACCGCGATATTTCATAAATTTGATTTCTATATTTGAGTAGCCAATTTATTAGAAATTGAAAACACAAGAATCTTGCAGAAATCAGCTGCCAGATTTATTATTCTACCTGAAAATAAAAACATAAAAACACAGCCAAACAAACAGAAAAATAGAATAAAAACAGAACTTAAACAAACAAAAAAATCCCTTTAGATACATTTTTCCAAGAGTTTATAATGCAATATTTGAACCCTTCTGTATTGGATATATATTTAATTTGGCCACATACTTACTGAGCTCAGTGAGTCACTACATTCAACAGCAAAATACACAGTCTGGCCTTAAATATTATATAATTATTACCATTTCTTCCTTCGATACTTTAAGATAACTCACGGCCCAACTCTTTCTCAGTGACTAGAATTAGAATATTCAAAAGAGGGAAAAGAAACAAAGCACAAAAGAAAAAAAATCCACAAAATGATTTCCATTTAGAACATATTTAAAGACTCACTTAAACTTTCTCCTTCAATTTCACCAAATATCTCAATCATACATTTCAATTTTCTTTCCAATAAAACTTTCACTGAATATTTTAAAATCTGTTTTTATTCTAAGTGCTGCAAATGGTCGCATGAGCATATGGGGGAAGAAAGTCCTGATTTTTAAGGCATATTTCTTAGCACATAAAGGACCCACTGTTGTGTGATGTGGATGTAGAATAGTCAGAAATCTCGGGTTTCTTACGTATCTTGAGATTAGAAAATGGTTTTTGGAGGAATAGTGAATAGTACCAATTTGAGCAGGTAAGCTTCCTTCCCAGGAATTGTTTAGTTTGGAGCTGCAATTGGTGTTAAGTGATAGAGAATGGGCACCAGGGATATCTTAAATCATCATTTGTAAGGTTTGTTCCTTTAACATTTTGCAATGGACTCTTTAAAAACAGTCAGTTACTGAACAAAATTCATGTTCCTGCTTGAATGTGGCACCACTGACTTAGTGGTTTTTTTTTCAAAGTGAATGCAACAACACATCCTATTTCAAATGTTCTCTTCAAATGTAAAACAATAAAACAAAACAAAAAAAAAAACTTTGAAACTTCAAATCTTGAAATCTTCTTTCAAACAATCCAAATCACATTTACAAGAGTGTCCAAAACAAGAAGATGGGTACTATCCATGCCAGTGCTATGTCAGACAGCAACTTCCTGTATCCTTTGATGGTTGTGCATAATTTCCCTTTCCATCAAAAATTATGAGTTTCCACAGTTTCCCTTAGCAAGCTGAAGCTTACTCTTCATTTGTCAATGTGCATAAAAGCTGCTTATAGCATAGCATGGCATAAGCTATTTTTTAAGCAATAAATGGTTTGAGTCATCTATTTTGTCCTGAAATGCTATCCTTAGTTAACTGCATTGCTTATAAATGGTCATAGTAAATTCAGCATGAAAGAGAGTATTACAGAAAAGACAGCAGCAGAAGCATTAGCATTATCTAATATTTATATATGTTATCAACATAACACAGCAGTAAAAGGTTTAAATGCATATCAATGGGTACCATGTCTAAAAATTACTATAGTACCTATTTAGTGTATTGGATATTTTTCTTAAAGAGTGCTTGCTGTAACTAGAACAGCATAATATGTGATTTAGTACAGTTAATTCTTATTGATTAAATAATGTGTTTATGTACTGAAGGAAGTGAAAGGAGACAGAATTTTTTTTTTTTTTTTGCTTCACTGTAATCCAGATTTAACATTTAAATGAAAATTCCAACAGATCATGACATGTCCTTATTTAACTGAATCGGGCTTGAAAGTATTTGAAAGACGGCGTGGTTGGTATCTAAACGGCAAGGTGGCACCAGAGACGCATAATGCTACTGGCCTGTGACTCAGTTTGGAGCCAGAGTCCTGAACTGTGCACCTCATTTACAGTCCTGGCGACTTCTCCACTTCAGAGAGAGTGGCCCAAGTTATGGTTATCCTCTGGGAGTCATACATGAAGCAGAACAAAACAGAAAAACAGCAAACGCAACTGCCAATACCTTTGTACAAGAGGTGCAAAAACATCACTTCTAACAATTAAACTGCCATTTACAGTAGATTGTTTTTCTTTCTTTTTTTTTTTTTTTTTTTTGTACACCTGCTGAGACTTGGCAATGATGGGGGGAGGGGAGAATGCCCAAGGCAAATAGTCTCCAAGTGGATATTTACACAAGGTGGAATTAACCGTATCATAGCTACCCGGAGAAAATGAAAATTATCTTGCGTTGTTAAGAAACCAGATAGACGTGATAGAGCTTCATCATACTTAAAACCTGCAGGACCCCGTCCCAAGCCTAAGTAAAAAGTAATCCCCTCGTCCCTTTACCCGCTCACCCATTGTCTTCCTGTTACACAGAATAAATGTTTCAATTTCTCCCACCCGCCCTCAAATAAAGTGCACAGTCCATGGCAAACCATAGAATAATGCAACAGGAAAAGCCCCTTTTCATGTATTATTATTTAAAAATAAAATACAAACAACAAAAATAGAACGACGAGCATCCAGCGATCGATCCTCTGCATCCGGCAGAGAGAGGAGCGGCCCTGCCGACTGTCCCTGGGGTCAGTACACGTAGCCTTCGTTGTAGGGGTGGGGGTTGCAGCAGCCCCCTTCGGGCATGTAGGCCATGCTCTCGTCAAAGTGGGACAGGGGCACCGTGTCCTCCTCGTTGACGTGACGCTCTAGGTCCGTCTTCAGCAGCGGGCGCTGATTGTCTGGAAATGCCATGGAGAACAGGGCTTCCGGGTCACACACGAACTTGTACACGTATCTCTCTCCAGCCACCTGAAGGCCACGTGGACGAGAAGAGCCCGCCCTCACCATCCCCAGCGAGGGAAGGAGAGGGAGGAAGGAAAGCATGGTTAGTGCATGGGCAAGGATGGGCCAGAGAGAGGAAAGCAACCAGGTGATAGCAGATACCGCTACAAGACCCAAAGTACAACAGGCGACACTTGCTAACCTTGAGCAATGCATTCATTCTACATGGAGCTGGGCCATTTGCTCGCTTTATTATCAAGGTAACTGTCATTGTTTGGGCAAACAAAAAATCAATGATTTAATGCAGGCATTTCTCATCCAACTTTTTTCCGCTTTGAAAATACAAGTTCTGTATTTGTCAAAACCTGCACCTTTAAGGGGTAATAGCTCCCTCTTAAATAACATTTCTGAAATAGCAAAGAAACTAAACTTTCAATGGAAAATGTGTTTGATTCCTAATAAGACTACACTAGTGATTCACTGATTCACAGGGTGAACTTTTATTTTATTTAGTTATTTTTTTTGCTGCTGCTTCTTTTTCACTGTGCATTCTCATCTAAAAATAAGACGCACAGCCTTATTTAAATGAAAGATGGATCCAGAGGACAGCGCTATCCTGGGTACATCACTTTTTAAAATGAAAGCAAGATGCATTAGACAGAAGTTAAGGATGTGTGTAAAGTGTCAAATTGAAGTAAGAGGTGTAAAAAAGTGAAAGGGATTTAAAACCCGCAATGCATAGGGAGGAAATGAGAATAAGAAATGTGACAACTGCCTGAGATATTGGAGAGGTGGCATAATTTGAGGGAACAACATGCCCCGAACGTAAATTTTTAAGAGAAATGTTTCCATGGAAAATAATAAACACGTGAACCAGACAAATGAGCCTCTTGTTAGCAGACAATGCTGAGGGCTCCAAGCCCAGAGAGTGAGGGACAAAGACAGTTGTTTGTGCTGATGGAGATGCGTGTGTGTGTGTGTGTGTGTGTGTGTGAGTCTTAATTCTAAGCTGAAAATGACTCGACAACTCTCTGTGCCATGGATCAAAAAGACATCGGTATGGTGTGGGCGAGCTGTGTGTTCATGGTTTACAAACCATCTGTGTAGGTTCAAAAAAAGGGGACCCTGGTACTCTGGTGCTCTAAGGGCATTGGCTGCCTTGGATTTCAGTAAAAAGAAACCACTTTAGTGATTCTAAGTAATCTGACTATTCCTAGGTTTGAAAGAGCTAACACCCAGTGGTGTTTACAAATGTGGACACAATGCCCATCTGGTCTCTTTTTGTGTGAAGTGGAAACAGCAAAGGCTGTTTCAGGCCTGAGGTAAAGCCCCTGCCCAGTGCAAGGCACACAGAGGAGCCGGCCATAAATGCATTGACTTGAATCTTTTATATAAAGGAAATAAAGGTATTTTCTTCTACATCTAAAAAAAATGTGTTTATGTGAAAGGCAGAGACACAGAGATCCCATCCACTGGTTCACTCCCCAAATGCCTACAACAACCAGAGCTGGGTGAGACTGAAGCCAGGAGCCCAGAACTCCATCCAGGTCTCCCACGCAGGTGGCAGGGCCCCGTGTACTTCATCCATCATCCATCAGCTGCCTCCCAGGGTGTGCATAAGGATGAAGCTGGGTGGATCCCAGGCATTCCATATGGGGTGTGGGCAGACACAAGGGGCAGTTTAACTCACTGAGCCGAATACCTACCCTGGACATTCGGTTCTTAAAGATGAAATAGTAAAATTACCATAAAACTAAAAATAGGCAATATGAGACACAAAACTGAGACAACCAATTCTAGTTTTCCTTTCTTTTTCTTTTTCCTAAGTATTTTAAGCAATAATCATAGATGGCCTGTGCATGCCTCTTAGTGTTTCATCAGCTGCTTCGTTTTGTTTGGGGCTATTGAGGAGACATCTGCTCTGGGCACTGAGCATTTCTGGTGCGATCTGTTGCCACTGGCAATAATCAGAAATGATGTGACAGGAGGAATTCAAATGTAGGGCCCATAATCAAGATTCTACAACCTCTTAAGGACCTGGCTTCTCCTCACTGCTTGTTTCCCCTTCTCTGGAAGGAACACGTTTAGAGCCCTTGCTATATTTTTTGAACTACGGCTGCTAAGAACCAACCAAGGGGAAATGATGTCTTCCATTATTAGTAAAACAATTACCATGTGGAAAATGTCGTATGTTAAGGGCACTCAGGTTGCAACACTGACAGAGAAAATCGAATCAGGATAAAACACAGGGATCTTACGGAGGAGACAAAGGGGGAAGACAATCAGGTGTCACTTGTGAGCTGACTACTCCTTAACTTGGGTTTTAACCTCAGGATTTCAGAAGTAATACAAGGATCCTGGATAGTTAGATATCACTGATTAACCACAAAGAAATCGTGAAGTATAATTCTATCATCCAGAATATAACTATTGGTAAAATACTTGTATATATTTTTCTGGATATTGAAATAGAAATTCACACATGTAGTGTCCATAAGGCATAACAAGCATTAGATAACTGAATTTCTTCTTCCCTAATTACTGAAATTATCAGTTCTTAATTTTTTACATGCTTAGACCCACTTGATTATATTTTATTTTCAAATCTTTTAATTTCATTCTTTTACAAATATTACATAGGCCCACATACGAGGAATCTTCAAAGAAGAGTTTATGCAAAACAGGTAGTATGAACAAAACCATGCTTGCATTGCAGACTTTTTTTGTGCCAAAATAAGCTTAATTGTAATTCTGGTTTCCATGAAGTTTTGAAGTATATTCATATAATTTTAAGTCAATGTGCAAATGTGATCACATAAACATTTTCTCCTACACCCTGAAATACATTCGTCCACACTTTTTTATTTGAAGGCCTGTACAGTCTTCCTATGATTATTGGCTGCAGAGTTTAGCTGACCCTCAGCGTGGTGCATTTGTTCAGTTACGACGAGAAGGGCAGGGTGTTGCAGAAGCACGGTGAGTGATGCTCTGGGGAGTTCTGGGTATGCCAGACTCAGCACGTGAGGAAGATGGGATACAGGCTGCAGAGACTGGACGGGTCCTGACTATGGCCAGTGAACCGCAGGTTTTGCCATTTACCGTTCTTAACATTATACACCGACATGTAGCATTTCATTTACCAATCTGAATGGATAGATGGGTGGTAAACAGTTCCTGGGGGCAGTTACAGCCTCAGGGCAAAACTATGTGGGTGGGGGTGGGCAGGTGGCACAGCAGTTAAACTGCTGCTTGGGATGCCCACATCCTGCACTGGATGCCTGGGTTCGAGTCCCAGCTCCACGATGTCCATCCTGACTTCCTGCTGATGCGCACTTGGTCCTGCCTGGGCTACTGCAGGGATTGAGGGGGTGAAGCAGCAGTGGATAGGAGATGTCGTCGTCTGTCTCCCTCTCTATCTCTCTGTTTTTCAAATAAATGAAATGAAAAATTTTAAAATCGATTAAAGACAAAGATTCAGGAAGATAAGGAAAAACGTGAAGAGGAACAGCATTGCTGTCTGCAGTGTCTGTGTCATTATTTGGCAGAATCCGCCCTACTAATTTATAAAAGAGATTGTGACATGAAGTCTGAACACATTTGGGAACAGACAAGCCCATGCGTCACACCCTGAGAAGCCCAACCAACCACGCTGAGAGCTGAGGTGCAATTAGGATCCTATTGTAGTCTGAACGCTCTGGGAATGATCCTTCAGATAAAGGCTAATGGGTCAAGACACATGATCCCAGAGCAGCCTGGCTTACATGGGCTTCTGGATCTGAGATGCACGGCCAGCTACGATTGGGTGGAGACTTCTACCGTGCCAGATACATTGCGAAGTCTCCCAAGGGCACTATTTCATTTGATAATGGTAGTGATTGGAATAAGGTAGGAATATCACCCTTTTTAGGAGAAGAACATTTTCTTTTCTTTTTTTTTTTAATTTTTTCTTTGGACAGGCAGAGTTAGACAGTGAAAGAGAGACAGAGAGAAAGGTCTTCCTTTTTCCGCACATTGCGGCCGGTGCACTGCGTCTATCCGAAGCCAGGAGCCAGGTGCTTCCTCCTGGTCTCCCATGCGAGTGCAGGGCCCAAACACTTGGGCCATCCTCCACTGCCTTCCCGGGTCACAGCAGAGAGCTGGACTGGAAGAGGAGCAACCGCGACAGAATCTGGTGCCCCAACCGGGACTAGAACCCGGGGTGCTGGCACCGCAGGCAGAGGATTAGCCTAGTGAGCTGCGGCACCGGCCGAGAAGAACATTTTCAAGGTGGTCCAGTGAGCAGCTGGCATTCCCCAGGGAATCACAACTGCACTGTCTTTCCCTGCTGTGCAACACGGACCAGTAAGACCTCTCAGCAGCCCGGCACGAGATGGCCCCTGCACAGGGCAAGATGGCTGAGAAGGGGAAGCAAGAGACCCACCTGAAAGGACCTGGATACAAAAGGGGTACGGTGGGCGAGAGAAAGGGAGGAGTGAAAAACAACCCCAGGGTTGAGCTGGAAAAGACGTTAGAAGCAGGTGGTTAAAGTTACACATTTGGAAGGTGAGACCAGGAATTGGGAAGGGCCTGAATACCTATTTCGGCCCTGTGGGTTAATTACGGATCTTGGCGGTTCTAACTTCTGAGTGGGCAGATTCCAGGGCACTGACTTCCTAGTTCTAGGAAGCTCAATGGTGCTACCTACTTCTGTTTTCTTTCGGTTCACAGAGCAACTTGCCTAGTTTTTCTTGGTATCAATAGGATGACATAAATATCCACCACAATCTATAACATAGGCTTACATCCCCCACCCCAATAATACAGGACACACAATAAAACTGTAAAGCTCATGTTGGATGAATCATAAGTATAGTATAGTATAGTTCATCGTCAAGGGAATTAAATTTGAATATGCATGTAAGAATGAAGAATGTAATAACAATAATAAATAGTAAAACATTTATTTTCATTTGTCCCTTAATATCATCAGAGAATTTCATATTTTATTATAAGCATATTTCAGTTATTTTATCTTTTTCTTTAAAAAGTTACTATCACATAGTAAGGGAAGTTCATTTGAAATAAAACGAAATATTGAAATTTGTTTTACCAACCAAAGGAGAGCAAATATTTACTTTCAACCACTTAGGATGTTAAATTGTCAGGTGATAAAACCAGGCAACATTGCAGGACAAAATACCGTTATTAACGAGAACAAAGAAGTGGCTGACGCTTTGAAAATTAGAATAAGAAAAAAAGTTAAGAATTGAGTTAGGCTAATGTATTTCATTTTCATTAGAATCTATGAACAAACTCATTCAAGAATTATATTAATTGTGAAGAGTGTAGCAGAACAATAACTTCTGCAGATAGAGATGTAATACTGAAGCATTCTTTTTTTTTGGCCATATGCAAAAAAAAAAAAAAAAAAAAAAAAAAAAACAGGAACTTCCAGGAAGCCTATTCTTCTGCATATAATATTATTACAATGCATTTATACATAGAAAGGCTTGTCATACCAAAACGAAGAGCTGAGCAATCACGGAAGCACGAGAAAACCTTGCTTCAGCAACACAAGGACATGACAAGTGTCAACACGGTCAAGTTGCTTACCTTCTGCATGATACCTTTCTCATAGTAGTAGCGGAGCGAACGGCTAAGTTTGTCATAGTTCATAGCTGGCCTGTTTTTCTGAATGCCCCAACGCCGGGCCACCTGCACCCAAACAGAATTACGTTATCCTGTTTAGTCATAACGTATCAGTATATTCCATAAAAATTAGGTGGTTCATTCATGACCTGCCAACACTCCACCAAAATATGTCCCAGTCAAAGACCCAAGTGAAGGAGCCAAAGCCATCTTGATCTGAATTTGCTGTGTCCTGGTTTGCTTTTTTAAACCAGGGGTGCATGCGTTATGGTGATCATTCAGAAACACAATAGAATTTTTTGTCACCATTGTTTTGGACACAAAATTAAATGGAAAGCAGGGAATGTGTTTACAACGGGAATGAACAGGCTGCAATTCACCAAAATGAGGCAAGTTTTCCATTTGGAGTTACACTGTCCGGTTTTTCCTTCTTGGTTTTGCAGACAAAAACTATAGATTAACAGCAGTTTAGTTATCTCTTTCTAAAGGTGTTTTATTGGGGTCACAATAAAGCCAAACAAGGAAGAGATACTCTGCTCAACAATCTGTAAAAGAAGGAACAAGTAGCAATGTGCATAGCTGAGAAAAACAGTATACAAATTAGTAAACTGAACTGCAAACAATTTTTATTGCCTGGAGCAGCGACAGCATAAAACTGTAGCCAACGCTAAACTGGAGAATTAAGATTTCATTTAGAGAACAGTAATTGGATGCTAAAAATAAGAAGGAAGTGGAAAAGGTCATCACGTATACAAGTCTACAAACAAACATCTCTTCTGTGGCTTTAGGAGAGCAATGTATCTGCTAAGACAGTGTTGCTAAGGAGAGGCTTTAGACACCTGGGGTCCTCAATATGCCTAAAATATGATAAAACACACTTTCACCACACCAGCACATGGGCTAGCTGAGACACTGTACAGAACCACATCGCCTCCTGTGGCTCCCTGCAAGCTGAAGTCATGCTCTCATTAACGTCCAATCCTGGGGCTGGCGCTGTGGCGCAGTAGGTTAATCCCATGCCTGCGGCATCCCATATGGACACCAGTTCTAGTCCTGACTGCTCCTCTTCCGACCCAGCTTTCTGCTATGGCCTGGAAAGCAGCAGCAGATGTCCCAAGTGCTTGGGCCTCTGCATTAGTGTGGGAAACCTGGAAGAAGCTCCTGGCTCCTGGCTTCAGATCGGCCCAGCTTTGGCCATTACAGCCATTTGGGGAGTGATCCAGTAGATGAAGACCTCTCTCTCTGCTACTCCCTCTCACTGTCTGTAATTCTACCTCTAACCAGTAGATGGAAGACCTCTCTGCCTCTCCCTCTCACTGTCTGTAACTCTAGCTCTCAAATAAATAAATAAAGTCATTAATGTCCAATCCTTACAAGTCAGAGCAGAAACTGCAGCTGCCATGCCCACCTAGGCAATCCCAAGGGAGCTTTAGCTCTAGGGTTGGTGTGTTCCTTCATTTCCACGAACCTCCAAGTTGTTGCTATGTCACATGGGCTAAAAAAGAGCCCTCTTCTCAAAGAGATCTTTGTCTCTCTCCATTTTATTGGCAATAACTTTTCTCTATGGTTTTTTTTTTCTTTTAAAACTGGTGACCCTTGCTATTTTATCACTCACTAATTCCTATTCTCTTAATAAGGATTCAAAATACTTTATCATAGGCATAAGTGTATACATTTTTAAGAGGAGAAAGAAGCAATTACATATCCAAGCTGACAATCACAGTGACACATGCATTTCAATTTTCCAAAGATAAATTCCACTTTCAATGAAAATTATCTGAGCAATGATGGCATGCGGGGTTGGGGAGAGGGAGAGGAGTGCAGAGAGGTGGCAATAAGAAAGCATTTTAAAAAATAAAATGTTTTTCAAAAATCTAACAATGGATATCAGTGAATCTTCAATAGACACGGCAGCTAAACAGCACACGAACCCTGACGGGATATGAAATGAGTTGGGAGCATCTCCTTAAACTAAATAATTTCTGAATACTTATTCACTAGTGAAGGATCCTGTTCTAGACACCAGGCACCAGGATGCAAGTGGAAATGAAGTACAGCAAACTTCAAGACAACCTTGTGGGAGTCTCTGGGCACAGAGGCCTGATCTCTTCATACCATAAGCAGAGTCAGATGTTTAAGATGCCAGTTAAATCTCAGCACTGTAGCCATTAGTAGACATTTCAAAACAAGAAAATATGTTCTTGGAGTTGTTTTGGTGTCATATGCCCCGTAAAGTTGAGAGCAATGGAGCTCAGCCACATGCTGATGAAATGCAGAGTTAAAAATTAACAGGTAGGGGCCAGTGCTGTGGCGCAGCGGGTTAACGCCCTGGCCTGAAGAGCCAGCATCCCCTGTGGGTGCCAGTTCGAGAGCTGGCTGCTCCACTTCCCATCCAGCTCTTTGCTATGGCCTGGGAAAGCAGTGGAAGATGGCCCAAGTCCTTGGGGCCCTGTGCCTGTGTGGTAGACCCAGAAGAGGCTCCTGGCTCCTGGCTTCAGATCAGTGCAGCTCCAGCCATTGTGGCCAATTGGGGAGTGAACCAGCAGATGGAAGACCAACCTCTCTCTCTCTCTGCCTCTCCTCTCTCTGTGTAACTCTCACTTTCAAATAATAAATAAATCTATAAAAAAATTAACAGGTAACAAAAATAGTTCCTGGGAGAGGGAGACCACCCACCAACTAAGGAAGTCCACTCTGCCTTTACACTGGACCAATCACCATCCTCCCCAGTACCACTCGGAGCCAAGGCCCAACGGTGGCGATGTTCACCGTGACCTCATTTTAAGGTCCTCCATGTGAAACTGAAACAGGCTGTTGGCAAGGAAAATGATGATGGAGAGTACCACAGCATTCACCTTCCCATCGGGCGAATTAAATAGCATGACACAGTTGCTCGATATTTGTCACCTTGTTTTTTAAAAAAGCACGCCTGAATATGTCACAGTAAACCTGCAAACCACAGTCAGCACCTGGCTCCAGCTCAACAAGCTTTCATATCATCAAAGGATATGCATATCAGGTCAATAATTGTTTCTTGGAACAATTCCCTAGGATTCATGATGACTTTAGAAATAATATCTCATTATCTCAAATAGCTCAAAAAGGAAGATCTGAACAATTATGTGTTTGCTGAAGTTATCCAAACACACCGTGCAGACAACCTGTACGGGTCTGGAGTCTCACTCAGAAGCATTGCAATCTGCAAGATGAAAAACAGAGACTCGGCACCCAGGGGTGAATTCCGACAATATGGCTTCCAGATATCTCTCCTGTGTGTCGCTTGTATAGACACCCAGAGAGCTGCTACGGAGAACAGGGAAGAGGTGACAGGGAGCCACAGAGGCTATAGAAATTGCAAGAGCCCGTTCCAAGAAGACACTTTAACAAGACATGCAGCCATGGCCTGTTGGACACCATTGCGACAGGGAGCGCCCAGTGAGCAACGCAGCAATCAGAAACACCACTTCCTTCTGAACAAAGGCGCAGGAGGCGGTCAGCCCTGACTGCCCAATTCCCACTGAGTCAGTTTCCATTTGAAAATGGTCTACTGGCTCTGAATTACCAAACCCCCTCTTTTCTTTATGAGTCTGCTGGAAAAAGTTGTCTAAATGTCAGCTTGTTGTATGGAATACATGTAATTGCATTTCTTCCCTGTCTTTGAAAACCACAGAACCTCAGAATTCGCTCTGCGTTAATGGTCATCCGGTCAAATCCTCTGCTTCAACCTCTATCATCCTAACAGTCAAGGGTTGCTGTCTGGAGAACTTGATTCCTTGCGGAAAGAATTGGACTCTGCTCAGTGGGTCAAGATTGCTGACGTAATTCAGCAACGCCCCCCATCTTAGCAAATATGTGACAAAAAAATTCTAAAAATTCAGTTTCTGCTCAGTTTATTTTAATCACCAGTGCAGGGAAATAACTGTTTATGTGATACAAATCCCTGCTGAATGTGCCGAGTTCTAGCACAAACCAACTCTTGTAGGGATAATTCCCCTCCTCCAAGAGATGGAACAAACACATTCCCATTGTTAGATGCTTTCAGTTGACTGTGTTAAGGGGTTCTAGTCCCCGTTCCCTAGTGCTCCTCATTTGTGTGGTTCCTTCACTTACCTCATTTAAGGACAGCTCAGAAAAACCAATTTTTCTTTGACAGCCAAATTAAGCTTTAAACATCCTAAAAGATTCAAGCACCCACATATTCAGCCCTTGCTCGATGATGAGCAGCTTTAGTTTCTGATACGGGTGTGTTTTGCTGGGGACAAGGGAGATGCTACACAGTCAAGCTGCTCCATTGCTGCTAAAAGTGATTAAAAACTGCAGGAAGATGGCATTGTACGCCTCAGCTTCTCTTATTTCATATTTCTTATAAAGCATTCTTGAGCCAGATAATTGCTTAAGTCCTAAATTACATAACCTTATCTTCGGGGTATGAAATTAGAGCATATTATCTGATTACAGCTGAATACATGGTTTAATAAAGACAGAAAATTTAAGATGTATGAGAGCAGTTGCCTAGGTTGTGGCTGTTTAGTGCATGCAAAACTATTCACTTGGGTTCAAACATATTTCAACCTTACTGAATTTTTCAGCATTACTGAGCTGTTTAGATCCTGTAGCTCATATAATCAGCACGTTAGCTAGAAATTTTCCATTGCTTTCTTGGCTGATAGAAACTAAATTCAATTTTAATAGCAGCAGAGACAGCATCTTTAGTAGGACAGAAAAATTCCATAACAGACACCCTTCCACAGAGGTTCACAATGGCATTGATGGGTGATGTTACAGTAACAATAGTTGCTTTAAGCCTAAGGCTAATCCTGAGAATAATAACTGAACTCAGAAAATTCTTCCTGGAAACACTTCCTTTGTACGTGTACAAGGGGGTAGGGAGATGGGGAGAGAGGCAAGTTGAACACTTAGCTGAAAGCAATTCCCTTTATCCATA
The DNA here is from genome assembly GCF_964237555.1 of Oryctolagus cuniculus. Taxonomy (NCBI): domain Eukaryota; kingdom Metazoa; phylum Chordata; class Mammalia; order Lagomorpha; family Leporidae; genus Oryctolagus; species Oryctolagus cuniculus. The sequence continues at coordinate 5,363,456 of NC_091447.1, forward strand.
TCACCTCTCTCCAAGCATCTGTTATATCCTGGGGCAGCATTTTAAACTTCAGCCCTGCCTTCCAATGGGGCAAGCATACATAGTCCAGAGGACTCCAGGAGCCAAAGTCAAGGGGAAACAATGTTTCTACCAGGCCAGAGGTGCCTAAGGACTGAGATTTCCTACTGTGGCTCCTGCATGCCTTTATCTCTCCCAACTGTTCCTGCCCACCACTTCCCTTAAGGGCCCATGACTTTGCTCCTGGCATGTTCCTCTCCAACAATTCTGACAAAGATTCAGATTGTCCAAAGAATGACTGCTAATTTAAAGAAGCAATGCCCCCATCTCCAAAACTAGCAGAACTTCTGGGGCAGCTCCCTTTCTTCCCCAACCTAGATGCTCCTCTGACAGGGCATTCTTGAACACAGGTGCACGCTCCTGGGCTCCAGCTGATGCCTTCTGTCCTATAGGAAGATGGCCAGCTGGAACCAGACGCAATACCTTCATCACCTTAAGAGGAACCATTCTTTTTTTTTTTTTTTTTGCTCTATTTTCAAAATCAGAAAGTTTAACCTGAAGTTTTACAACAATACATTTTTTGGTCTATGGATTGAAAGTGCAAGCTTCTTTACAATGCAACATATCTGATGAATGTAAAAATCTACAAAACCAACCTCTTCAGGCTCGATCAGTTTGAACTCCATGCCTCGACCAGTCCAGGCAATGAAATGAGAATTGGAAGGGTCGTCCAGGAGAGCGACCAGAAACTGCCAGAGTTGAAGCGAGCCACGCCGCTGGTAGGTGGGGCCCTCCCGGTACATCCCTGGCTCCTGTTTGATGTCCCCTAAATTAAAGAAACATTAAGTCTCTATTATTAGCAATATGCCACTTGCATACAATTCTTTTCACTAAATCTGTCACTACAATAGTTAAGCCACAACCGCTTTGACTTTCTATGAAACATGATTTTACCATGATGTGGAGATTTAAAATAGTTAAGTGCTGAATGTGAATTAGCAATCTGTACAAACATATAGACAACTGTATATAGAACACATACAGGTCAAGACAAATGCACAGAAGCACCAATGAAATCCACAGATGCATTTATTAACTAGCAAGCTGTACAAACTTACAGATAACCATGTATATCTAACATATGCAGGTCAAGACAAATGTATACAAGCGCCAACAGAATTCACAGATACATTCATTTGCAACAATTCTGCGTAACTATCTTTTTTTCCTTCTTGATTCTCTTAAAAACCACTGTATCTAATCTTGCTTCTTGGCTTATATTAATGCCATTATTTACTGCTCTAAGCAACAGTGAAGAAGGAGTCATCAATTTCAAACTCTGGAAATGGTATTTTTGGACAAATGCAATTCTGCAAACCACCATTTGTATGAAGTTCATGGACCTGCACAATGCAAACTACTGAAAAATTTAATGCAAATATTGCAAAGCAAATTTAGTAGTATCTTAAACTCGTGCATTAAATAAGCTGCGCCTTATAGAAATCAGGTGAATCCTGTTGGGAATGCAGGGCCAACCTGCGTTGCACAACCATCACTGTATCCTGCCTCCAGCTCACCAGCCCTTCATAAAGCAGCTACCATGCAAACACTGTCTTCTGTTTTCCTTTAGATACTTCAATTTCATTCATTTGAATTTGCCTTACTATCCTTTTTCCACAAGTCCAATTTAAAAATGTCTACCCCAGAGGTTTCTGTTATTCATGGTCTGTCATTTATTTAGTATTGTCATTTATTTACTATTCCTACGTAGTTTAATTCTAAGCAAATGACAAATAAGCAAACCTTTCTGGTGATATAATCACATTTATAGGCAGAAGTTATAGAGACAAAAAGGTGTTAGCACTGCAATGCTTCTGGCATAATTCTGGTTTTACAACCAAAAATACCCAGTTTCAGGACTACTAATCATGTTATCTCTGGCCAATCACCAATCATCTTAAGAACGTGTGGAAACAGTCCTATTGTAGATGCAGAGTCTACGGTCCTCAAGGAAACAATGGTTAATATAAGAGAAAGGGGGCAGATTGGCGCCTCCTCACATGGGGCACCAAGCATAAGAAAAGGGGTGCGGAACAGAGGGGAGACAGAATACAAATTTGCAGCAGACTGACCAACCAACTGCCAGCGCACACACAGAGTGAACATGTGGCAGAGGGCCCAACCCCTAGCAGGCTGGGCCTTTTCATATCTTAGGTGGGCTGCCAGATGGGGGGGGGGGGGTGGGCGGTAGGCGGGGAGGAGCTTCTCCATCCTGGTTCTTCAAGTCTGGCCCCCTGGCTTCCAAACCTGGGGAAGAATGCAGGGGGTGCAGTGGTGAACAATACAGGGTGTGAGACTGAACTTGTCTCTTGAAAGAAGGCAGGGCCAATAAGAACCTAAAATGACTGAGGCTGGTATCTTTGTCCCATCAGTTAACACACACATATCTCCTCTTCACTAGGGAAATGTTTCAGACAGAACGGATTCAAGTCGATCCATTCAAACTCAGCGTGGATTATAACACGGAGCAATCTCAAGTGTTTTAAAACTTTACTTTGGTCACTAGAGAGAAAGACACTTCCTAAAACAATTACAGAAGCAACAACAGTCTACAAAGCTACACCAGAACACAAAATTATTCAGTCAATAACTGCTGAAAATTATGATGTCACTTTGGTCTTAACTAGAAAAGCTACAACTCTTATCTTCTTATTGATCTCAAGGAAGGCTTTATTTACCTCGGTTTTTCTTCGCAGATTTACAAGTTTTTTCATGGGGGCTAACTGAGCAATTGTGCAGATAAGAATGGAACAGTGTTATATTTTCTATGTTTCTATTTACTTCTGCCTATGAATGTGATCACGTTGGCCACGTGCAGTGAAAAAAAATGACCCCCTCATTTATCTTTCTCCTTCTTCTCTGTCACTCAGAAAACCCAAGACAAATACTATCTTCCCCCCAAAAGTTTTCATCATATAAAACTGAGGAGTATTGAAAGGTTGAGGGCAATAAATAATAATCAAGAAAGCAAGCTGCTCCAACACTAGTTCCTTTGGCCTGCCGGGGTACAGTACAATCCTGTCCATAGGGTTGATTTATTTTTCTTTGCTACATGTCCTTCCTCACATTCAAGATTTCTCCAAAGTGAAGCTCACCAAAAAGGAAAGAATCGGTTAAAGGTCCTCAAACTTGGTCTCAAAGAGGAGAAGCTATATTTTAAAAACCGTGGTGTTCTGATAATAGGGCTAAATAGCGCAGTGTTCACCTCTGAAAACACAAAGCTGAAAACTTGTGGAACGAGGTCCAGAAGATGACCCCGCTGGGGTTATAGCCTGTGACCTTCAGTGAGTTTGGTGCTTTCAAGAATCAGATCTTCCCCAGACTCACCACCCCTCTGAGAGGTAGGGAGGTGGCACGGGAGCAAGCGACCGCAACAAGCAGTTCATTAGGACTGAAAAGCAATGTGAACAGGACTTGGCTGTTGAAATCACGACAATTAAAAAGTTCTGCAAGCTCCCAAGTCATTACACGCAAGATCCCCAAAGTTTGTGCAATCAGCTAATCAGAGGGCCCCTGCTCGCTTCCTGTGAACAATCAAAGCAGCAAATACGGAGACCACTCCGAAGCAACCTCTGAATCAATTCACGGCTCACTTTTTACCCGAGCCTCCTCGGAGATGCTGACCTGCGCCAAACTTGTCCAGAGAGGACAATCGTTATCTAACTGGACACCCTCTTCTAACCTCTGGGGCCCCTGTCGTGGCCGCAGCGAGTGACATGAAAAAGATAATGCTTTCCTATCTGCCTTTTAAGCAATTACGAAGTAATGCTACATTAGCCACATACATCGTCGAAGTGGGGTGGGGGGAGGACGAACAATCACTAACTAAATGGGCAGTTATGTTGTTCCTGTGCTCCGTAATGCATCTTTTCACGAACAATAAGAGAAAGGAGGCTGCATTAGTCATCAGCGCATCCACTGTAGCCTGCTCTCTGCTCGGCTTTGTTAATTACGGGATCAGCTTCCAATAAATCTCAAATAACAAGCTGTATGTGCTCAGCAGGGCAAAGCAAAGACCCCTGTTCCTCCACACTCAGCACAGCCCAGAGCGAGGCTCGCTCCTCCAAACGTGGACTGAGTCACCGGACAAAAGGAAAGACGTTTAGAGAGAATCTGTAACAGGTGAAGTCTAAGTGCACAGCAGATGTTGACATGCACAGGAATCCTACAGCCAGCATGCCGGCTGGCTTCAGAAGTGACCACAGGGATCTGGCCACACCCCCCCCGCCCCGGCCCCAAATCAGAACTCCGAACACTGAAAAACCTACCATCGAACTTCTCTGGAACCACACAGGTGTCATCGTAAAACTGCCGGGGCCCCTTTTCGAACATACAGCCTGTGGGGGCAATGGGAGGCGTGAATTCATGGTGCACACGAAGCTCACCCTCACCACCGTCAAACAGAAACGGCAACACAAAAGCAGGGGTGCAGGGCGACTGGCATTCATTCAGCTCTTCGGCCCTGGACACGCTGTTTAACTCCCGCAACCCAGTCTTCTGACCATCTCACACCAGGGAACAGAGCTGTGGTGAGGACTGAATGCGGTGGCCGGTACACAGAGATAGGTAAAAGTCGATCCTTCTCACTGCCACCAATGCCCCTCTACTCTGACCCCCCTGGGGTCTCCAGCGCAGCCCCTCCCTTCCGTGTGCTTCTTCCACTCCTGCCCTGTCTGGCAACTCAGTGAGAAGAAAGGGAAATCAAAGTCAATCACTGATGAGGACTTTGCATTAGGGCTCTGAGGCTCTAAACAGAGTCATTTATTCCCTGCGGAAACATTTAGAAGGGCTAACCCTCCCTTCTTCAGTAGCCGCGCTAGGGAGAGAGGACAAACCTCAACTTTCCTTTAACCCAAAACTTCCCACAATTATTTTCCCCTCAAGTCTCCATGACTGTGGACCTTAGTCTCATGGTTACTATCGTTAATTACTAGGACAAAACGTCCTAAAGTTCAATAATACTTCTGTTTCTCAAATACCTTGGTCTTTATGGTGGGTGCATGATGTAGCAGCAATGACAGCAACAGAAATCACATTGCATTTGTGAAAAACATTTTTTGAGATCTTTTTAAAATTTTTAAAAAATGTATATAAAGGGGACAAATTTTGTGTATTTCATATATGCCATCTTAGCATATGTGGGTGAAATACGAAATACTTCTCACCCTTCCCTCCTTCACTCCCATCCCCCCTCCTTTCATACTTTTATCATAGCATACTTTCAATTTACTTTGTAATCACAAGCTTAATCCTCCCCCAAATCAAGAATTCAACAAGCAGTAAGTAGAAAAACTACTGTTCCTCAAGAGCATAGACAAGGGCTGTATACAATAAAAAAAAACTCAGAATGTCAATTTCACCCATATACATTACTTTTTTATACTCTGTATAAGTTACTGCAAATCAGGGAAAACATGATATTTGTCTTGGGGACTTCACTAAGCATATGGTCCCCAACTGCATCCATTTTGCTGTGAAAGACAGGACTTCATTCTTTTTGATGGCTGAGTAGTATTCAATCGCATATATATATATATATATCACAATTTCTTATCTCGCCATCACTTGATGGACATCTGATTTTATACTTTAGCTATTGTGAATTGAGCTGTTATAAACATGGGGGTACAGAGAACTCTTTCACATGTTGATTTCATTTTCCTTTGGGTAAATTCCCAGGAGTGGAATGGCTGGGTCATATCATAGGGCTATATGTAAAACTTCTGATCTCAAACATTTTAGATTTAACATCAAACACTCTGCCTTCAACTTCTATTGCTGTCATTCGATGCAAGGTAGTCAATATTGGACCCACCCTCAAAGGATAGATCTAAGTCAGTCTTGCTGAGGAGACAGAGTGTTCAGGTCAAGATCCACACATGAATTTTCAGAAACCCTGGAATGGGGGGTCAAGTCCAGATGAAATCATTTTTATCCATCCTGTACAGATGTCACAGGCCCACCAGCTTACCACAAACACAACCACAATCTGAACACCTCCACCAGCCTCTTCTGTGGAAACCCACTTTTAACAATGTAACATCCAAGGTATCCACTAAAGGTGAAACCTTTTACATCTACTGTGTTTTGCTTCAAAACTATGACTTGGGTCTGTAAAAGCAACAACAAATATTCCTCCAAAATACATTTCAGTGGAGTACACTAAGAGGGCTGAAAGTGGACTAATCTACAAAGCATATGTTCTAGCTAAAGGAATGTGATTATTGGCCAAAAAAAGAACACAGAAATCTACTTTTTCAGCTGCTTCCCTGTCTAGGATTCACGTTTACCATCAAAGACAGATAGCACCACCTGCAACATTTTTACTTTTAAGAAGGCAGAGTATTAAAATAACGGTTTAGGGAACAGCAACGGATTTTTTCTCAGAAGGTACTGATTGATGTGTGGCCTCATCCCTGAGATGTCTGACGGCTGTGAACAGGGCTTGCAGCAGCTTCGGGAATGGCACACTTAACTTCTGTTCTGCTGGGATGCGCCAGGAAGCCTTCTTGTCTCATGTAGATGGAGTGGCAGCTAGGCACTTCTGGAAGAAGAAAGGAGGAGGAGTCAGGAGTGTGCAGCTGAGAGGGGGCTGTTCCCCAGGGGCCACCTGGAGAGAGACAAGTTACAAAACCCACCCAAACCCCCAAGAGGGGACTCTGTCAACAAGTTCACGTGTAGGCACCGCCCACGTCAGAAAGACTTCCTCGTGGTGAACGCTGATTCTCTTGCACAGACATTCAAAGCTGCACCCAAATGCACCGTGCCAAACGTGGCTCCAAGAGCAACCCCGCCTGAGCCTGATGGTATCCTTACCACAGCTTCACAAGTTACAAATGTCTCTGGATGTGTGCAGAATAAATTCGTATATCCCACTGCATTCCACTTACAGAAGCAAAAGTCAACAAAAGGCTCTAGTTTAATTCAGGAACACCCAAAAAGAAACTGCGATCCAATGGCTAATCGGCTAATCTCTGAAATTCTTCAGCCTTCCAAGGTGATGGCTATTTTCTTTCCTAGATAAAAGCCTCAGGGGCTTTTCATTTTGGTAAGCACACAGATCACACTGAAAACAAGTGAGCTTCTGTGACCAAGGTGACTCATCCCTAAGAAAATAAATGTGGTTAATGGTTAAACCTGAGTATCTAATGTGTATAGCAGTGTAGATAAAAGAAAAAAAGAAAAAGAAATGTGGATTAGGAAACAAAAGATTAAAATCCAAGCACTGAGGCTGGTGTTGTGGCTCAGTGGGTTAAGCTGCTCCTTACAATGCCAGCATCTCCATATGGGCACGGGTTCAAATCCCAGCTGTTCCACATCCAATCCAGCTCCCTGCTAACGGCCTGGGAAACCAGTGAAAGATGGCCCAAGAGCTTAGGCCCCTGTTTCCGTGTGAGAAACCCCAATGAAGCTCCTGATTCCTGGGTTTGACCTGGCCCAGCCCTGGCTGTTGTGGCCATGTGGGGAGTAAACCAGAGGATGGAAAATTCCTCTCTCTCTCTCTCTCTCTCTCTGTCTCTCTCTCTCGCTCTCTCCCTATCTCCCTCTCTCTCTGTAACTGTTTTTCAAATGAATGAAATAAATCTTTTCTAAAAATCCAACTCCTTGACTGACTACTACTAATTACGCTCACAACTTTTGACAAACCATTTGTTGTCAGGTGGGGTCAGATGTTCCTTGAAGTCCACGTCCACTCTATTCCACAAGTTCCCATATTCTGAAAACAACGCTTCCCTGAGCACCACCGGGCAGATCCCTGTGAATGCCAACATCCCGGACCCTGCGCTCTCACAAGAACACCTTTCGGAACGCTGCACTTTGTTCTGTATTTGCATTTTTGGTTTCCTTCCTTGAAGAGTGCTCCACCAAGTTTCAAAGTTTCCAGTCCTACAAACTTGGGACCAGCCCTGCATAGAACATACAAGGTGGCTTCGCATAAATGACAACCACATGCATAACACACAGGGTGCTCTGCCTCTGGGGCCCAGTCAGCAGGTGCCCAGCAATTCTCAGGGGAGCACGCTGCATGCTTCCTGTCAAGGCAGCAACACAAACTCCGGTTTCACTCCATTGTCCACCAACGTCCCGAGGAGACTTGGTGCGTAGCTTCTCCAGGAGTGTACTGGTGTATGTGAATGAGTCAGTTCGCTCACGTGTATTACAGTAGTTCTACACAGTGTGAACAGAAATAAGTCTATAACATGTGTATAGCGGGGGACAGTGCTGTGGCGTATCCCACATGGGTGCCAGTTCAAGTCCCGGCTGCTCCTCTTCCGACCCAGCTCTCTGCTATGGCCTGAGAAAGCAGTAGAAGGTGGCCCAAGTCCTTGAGCCCCTGCACCAGTGTGGGAGACCCAGAAGAAGCTCCTGGCTCCTGGCTTCAGATTGGTGCAGCTCTGGCTGTTGCATCCAATTGGGAGTGAATCAGTGGATGGAAGACCTCTCTCTCTTTCTCTCCGCCTCTCCTTCTCTCTCTGTGTAACTCTTTCAAATAAATAAATAAGTAAATCTTTTTTTAAAAAAAAAGTATACGGCAAGCATGCTACTTAATACAAGAACGTGTCCTTTCTTCCACCATGAGGGGTGGAGTATGTGACCCCTTAGATGGTGCATCACTTCCATGAACTGGAATCTGCAGATCTCAAGTCTCCCTCACTGTTCGGCTAAGAACATCGTTGCTATGCTATGCGTTAGACTGTGTATTCGGCCCAGACACAGTTTGCCTTGGTCTAGAATGTGCCATTCTATTTGACTTTTGGTTTTAATTGTACTTGGTGATGAATGTCAACCAAAATAACAGGGGAGCAAAAACAAAACAAAACAAAACAAACAAACAAAAAAACTGTTTACCCTGCATGCCTTTCATCAAAAATGTCTTGAAGGCAATGTGTAACAGCCACAGCATTGAAAAGTATGCAGGGATTAATAGCTTACAAACTGAAAATCGGGTAAGGAACTTAGCAGTAACTGTTTTATCAGACCATAACTTCTTGTCATGTTCAGTGTGCTGTGGCATACAATCCCGACTCTACACAAGGCAGCGTTGTATCTTGAGGCAGCATTTACCATCGGGGTGCAGAGTAGGCATTCTCTGTGTTTCCAAACACCGAACAACCCATCGTATCCCAACTTTCTCCCGCACAGTGCTTTCCAGTCATTTCTCCCATTATTCTGATTTACTGCCAGGCATGAGAGCCCTCGGAGCAGTCGGGCCAGGAAGGGGCAGCGCCAACGACTCCACCATCAGCTCAGCAGCTGCTCCAAGGCAGGCATTTTGTCGAGCAACGTTGACAGCCGGCCACAAAATACTTTCACTGACGGCTGCACACCTGGAAGGGTGTCTGTGAAAACAGCTGGCTGCCCCAGACGCAGCTAGAGGCAAATGGACCAGCTCAGCTCTGTACTCTGGAAGTGTGGCTAACCGCAGAGGAGGCGAGAGGGGGAGAGAGAAAATGCCAGTGTTTCTGAGGAGCCCACCACTCAACACCTGAGCAAAGTCTTCCAACGTGTTGCAAATTAGTACAATCCTAGGAAACTTACATGCGACCTTAAAGACTACAATGTGAGAGGTGATTTCACTAACATGCACCTCGTGGGATGGTTCATGTGCTGTGCATTGCTGTACTTGCTCTGTAGCATTCAACAATTCTATCGATGGGGGGTACTGCATACTGTTAAGTTTCATAGAAATCAATGACTTATCTAACAAGAGAACACCAAAATCTTCATTATTTCAAAAGGCCCACCATATAATCTGAATTCTTAAAAAAGAGCAAAAAATAGCTCAGGGGAAAAAATACACATATGAGAAGATAATTGTGTTTTTTGCCAATTCCTATTGTGAATTATTGCACTCTAGAGTAGAGAAAATTAACATCTAACTCTGGAAATTGAGACACCTGGGTAGCGCTGTTTAAGTCCAGTCCATTCTTAAAACTGGTGCCCTTAATATAGTCGAGAAGTCTGAGAAACTATGGCCATGAGGTTTATTCCCATAAAGTAACTAAAGTCATGTTATCCTAAAGTGATATCAGTTAATTTATGACTATCAGAGTGGGTCAGACTCTAATCAAATTGTAGAAACATTTCCAAAGTGATTATTCAATCAAATGACTAACATGGTTAATTAGGAGCCATAAACACTGCTCTGAAGTTCATCAAAGTAATGACTTGCCCAGAAAAATTACTGCTAATTAAATTGCCTGCTGCTTTCATTTCTACCTTATCTAATAAAAAATCCAACCAACGAAGTTTGGCATTACATTTTAACTTTGGCTAAATGCTCAACTACAATCCAAACTAGCTAAGCGGTGACTTCAAAGGCAAATGTTTTATGGCAGGAATTGGAGGCATCACGTATATACTCATTCCTGTTCTTCATGGAATAAAACTGACAAGTTCAACAGTAAGCTACAGCTTAGCCTATGCAAGGATGTGACTATACCAGTGTATTTCCAGTCATCCCTACATCAGAATCTTACAATCATTAGTTCCGCATGGTGGTAAACAACCATGTGCCTGTTATCTAAGGGACCTCATTCTGAGTCTCAGATCCCTTGTTTTGTGAGGCTATGACATTTCGCCATTTGTTTAACATCTCTAACACTCAACTTCCTCCTCTGTGAAATGGGAAGAATTATAGTAAGAATAACCTTGAAAGGGGTGTTGGGAAGATCCTACAGGGGACGTTTTAAGAAATACTTCCCACAGCTAACTACGCACAGTAAGAATTCAGTATGTTTCTCATTATTAACAGTAACTCATTTTAAGGGATTCTTACACATATTCAAAGTGAGTGAACCACAGTATGTAAAACTAGGAATAGGGGCTGGCATTGGGGCACAGTGGGTTAAGCAGCCACTTGCAGAGCTGGCATCCCATGTCAAAGGGCCAGTTGGAGTCCCAACTTTGCCACTTCTGTTCCAGCTTCCTGCTAATGCACCTGGGAAGCAAACAGGGATGAATCAAGTACTTGGGTCTCTGTCACTCTCCTGAGAGGCCAGGATGGAGTTCCTGGTGCCTGGCTGCAGCCTGGCACAGACCTGGTTGTTGGGGGTGTTTGGGGTGTGAACCAGTGAATAAGATCTTTCTCTCTTTCTCTCCTCTTTCTTGCTCACTCTCTTTCTACTGCTGTGTCCTTCAAACAAATAACTATTTAAAAAGAAAAAATAGCTAGTAATAATTATATATCAAACTAAGTTCGTTTTTAGTCTTAATTTGCCATTCTGAAATCACACAAGATGGCTGATTTGTTGCTAACTAATACACACTTTCTGGGATATCTTCACAAATCTATTAATATAAAATATACTGCTTTAAAATTCATGATAAATGTATGATTTATATGGCTCAGGACAGATCCTTTGTTATTAGATTTTTAAAAACATTTGGTGGCTGCATCATTTGAGTTTCTTTTACAGTGTCACCCCCTGATGTTTGCTCCTAAATGACACTGGCTTAAAAAGTTTTAAATTCAGCCCATAAATTGAATTACGTGAATTTAATTTAGGATAAAGGATTTTTATGTATTTCAAAGCTTCTGGATCAAAGAGCTCTATAGCATGACAGCAGTACCAGCTAAATCAGTTTGCAGAAATGTCCGTGGTAATGAAAGCTGATCTAACACACTGCAAAAATTCCAAGCAGCACAGCCTTGCTGTCCTCATGACACACACAGGTCAATGCTGGGGAACCACCCAATTTCAACAGACTTAGGTGTTCTTCCAATTAAGATACACAGGCAAAAAACTTTTTAAAGTTGCCTGTTCTGCCTCTTGCACTTTAAACTGGGGCTGGGAATGTGACACAGCTTTGGGAAGCTTTACCAGGTTTGGTGAAGTGGGAATTTGCACGTGGAAGACTGCTAGGACCTCCTCTGACCTGCAGATTCGCCGCTCAGTCCCACAGGATGCAGATTTCCCCGTGTCCGTGGTCTGCCTGAAGGGTGCAGGAGCTAGGTCAGGCCGGCAAAGAGGGAAGAGTTGCCGCGGTTCTCTAAGACATCCCTACAGAGGTTGTTGAAACTGTTTTGTTACCAAACAGAGGAAAAAGCTAGAATGATTTCACATTGGACACGCTGAACAGTGCGGAACAAAGTCTCTTTCATTGGGTGCTTCTGGCTAACTTCCTGCAGCAATGCCCCAGTGTAACTCAATTAAGCACACGGATCTCTTAGATTCAATGAGAAATCTCAGGAAAACAGGAGTGAGTTGGGTATATTTTAATGTGGTTTCACTTTCATATCAGTCAGTGATGCATTGACTCCTTGTGGGGACACTGTTAAAATAAAAATTCAAGTCTACATGAACCTGGGTGCTGTCTACTGATGAGAAAACTTCACATAAGCCATCCAGGGCCAAAATGTATACATAACCACACATGGTAAAAAAAAAAAAAAAAAAAAAAAAGTGTGTGTGTGATGAAAGGCATATCTCAGAGTTTCTACAAGATTTTTAAAAACATGTACCCATTATCTAAAGAAATACTGAGTTCTATTAAGAACTAATGACGGGGGCCGGCGCCACGGCTCACTAGGCTAATCCTCCGCCTAGCGGCGCCGGCACACCGGGTTCTAGTCCCGGTTGGGGCGCCGGATTCTGTCCCGGTTGCCCCTCTTCCAGGCCAGCCCTCTGCTGTGGCCAGGGAGTGCAGTGGAGGATGGCCCAGGTGCTTGGGCCCTGCACCCCATGGGAGACCAGGAAAAGCACCTGGCTCCTGGCTCCTGCCATCGGATCAGTGCGGTGCGCCGGCCGCAGCGCGCCGGCCGCGGCGGCCATTGGAGGGTGAACCAACGGCAAAGGAAGACCTTTCTCTCTGTCTCTCTCTCTCACTGTCCACTCTGCCTGTCAAAAAAAAAAAAAAAAAAAAAAAGAACTAATGACGGGGCTGGCACTGTGGCATAGCAGGTAAAGCACTGTGGCATAGCAGGTGGCGCCTATATGGGCGTAGGTTTGAGTCCCAACTGCTCCACTTCCAATCCAGCTCTCTGCTGTGGCCTGGGAAAGCAGTGCAAGATGGCCCAAGTCCTTGGGCCCCTGCACCACCTGGGAGACCCCGAAGAAGCTCCTGGCTTCAGACTGGTGCAGCTCCAGCCATTGCATCCAACTGTAGAGTGAACCAGCGGATGGAAGACCTCTCTCTCTCTCTCTCTCTCTCTCTCACTCTCTCTCTGCCTCTCCTTCTCTCTCTGTGTAACTCTTTCAAGTAAATAAATAAACCTTTAAAAAAAAAAAAGAACTAATGACACCATTCTCATTCAAGAAATATGAACATTATGACAGTCTTGCCAATGTTTTCTCTCTTCACACTTTTCTGGGTTTTTGTTCGTTTCTTAATTCCTGGTAGTCTCACTATTTATGTTTAAAATGCAAAGGTTTTCTAGAGTGCATCAATATCATCAGTTTTATAGACATGTTTTCAGTGCACATGCGGTCACACACGTGCTATAATTTTAATCTACTTTTTCATTTGCCAGGTAAACAGATTTATTGTATTTAATTGGGGAAAATCTATTTCACTAAGTTTCCTAAAAAGGATACTAAGAGCAAGGGAGGACTTTACACCCATCTGATCACTCTACCGCAGAAAAAAATCTACAAATCCCAAAACAAGTCTCAGTGTTAGTATGCTGGAATTCCTATGAGAGAGAAAACAGGTCATAGCAAAAACTCAAATTTTATTAGAACTATCTGTTGTTAGTTACAGAGCTCCATGGGCATATATTTGTTACTGAATTGCAAAACTGGAGGTGGTTTAAACCTTTAGAAAGGAGTGAGGAATTTGGTGTTGCTTATGCACACTTAAATGAGATCTTTCTCTTTAGAGTTTTTCAGTAAATATGTGAATATCAATAACGTAAAATCTTCAGGGATATTTTTCCCACTAGGCTCAGAAGTACTGAATCTGCAGACTTGGGGAAGACATGGAAAAAACTGTGTTATTTTCCTTAGTCTCTCTTACAATGTTTGCAAAATTGAAAGAAAGAGGAGAATAAATTAGAAATGCAGTTATTCAAATTCAGACATTTTTGAAACTTAAAGTCTGGCAAAGAACAGTGTAGAATTTAACCTACAAAATAACCAAATCAAAAATTTCTTAAATTTTCAGGTAAGCATCCAAGGTATTTTTTTAAACACTATCCCACAAAAATAATAACCAGATCCAAGTAAGATTAGCTCGTATGGTCTCCTGGGCTCCCAAATTTACAGGTTTCACGAGACTGTGACTGCTTCATTAAGCTGGAGTTAAAAATGAGGTTGAAGTGACTGGAATGTGAGTCTAACATTGAGTATAACATTGAGTGTTTATCAGATGTTGCTATCCCCTGACCCCTAGCAGAGGTTGGGATAAAATTTAAAAAAGGATGCCATTCGCCACTGACACAGGTCTCTGAGACGCTGAAGGGTGGGAGGTTTTAACCCTGAGCTTCAATCCTGAGTTACTCCCCTTGTGGAATCCACCTAATTTCAAACCAACACACCATGGACAGCTCTGCCCTCCAGCTTGGGCCTCACCTTACATCACCACAGTACGCAGAGGGTTTGTCCTGTTGGCTCTGCACGCGAGCGATAGATGGGAGTCCAGCTGAACGTTTCCCTGTGTAAGAAATTCTGATGGACCTGCCTGTACAATACCACTGCTCTCATCTTCATCTTATCCTTCAGCCCCAATCATGGCATTTTTTTTCATTGTAAGAAACAATAATGGTGGGGCTGGTGTTGTGGTGCAGTAATGTTAAGCCACCTCTTGTGACACCCATTCGAGTCCTGGCTGCTCCTCTTCAGACCCAGCTTCCTGCTAATGTACCTGGGAAAGCAGCAGATGATGGCCCAAGTACCTGGGCCCCTGCTACCCAAGTGCAAGACCCAGATGGAGTTTCAGGCTCTTGGCCATCTGGGGAGTGAACTATTGGATGGAAAAATCTCTCGCTCTCTCTGTAACTCTGGCTTTCAAATGAATAAAGTAAACCTTAAAAAAAAAAAAAAGGAAAGAATAAGGCATCATATCAAATTACTAGTTCTATGTGAAAAAAAAATCTCCGGAAGTCAAGACAGAGCCATACCCATGCAAATTCATTATGGCTTGGTCCCCTAGTGGGCCAGACATTAAGTTACTAACTTTACAAACAGGATCCCATCTAATCCTCCCCAAATCACTAAGAGATACTACCAGCCCCTGTTTATAGCTGACAAAACCGAGGACAAAAAGTTATAAAATAAGCTCAACATGCTACAGGAGCAAAGAGATGCCAAGGCCTGGATTTCACACGGTATCCCCCATGTCATACCAAGTGTGGTTTTATTTTTTAATGCTAAGGATAAATAAAAACAGATTATGTGGCTGAAGCAAAGAGCTGCAAGGAGCTTACACACTAAGAAGAGGAGACAGCAGGAGGGAGAGTTTAGGAGCACCTTCCTACAGCGAAAGGGCTGTCAACTCATTCACAAGGACCCATGCCTGTCCCCCGCCTTTAGGTTTGTTTCTGATTCTTTCATATTTATCTTTGAGTTATCTATGTTTGCAGAATTTTCCAGACCTTATCAGAAACAAATAAATAGAAATCTCTCTCACACACACACACACACACACACGCACATTAAATAAAACAGCAATCACCTATTTAACCTGCAAAAATTCCTTGAAAATTACTTTTGGGCCGGCGCGCGGCTCACTAGACTAATCCTCCGCCTGCAACACCAGCACACTGGGTTCTAGTCCCGTTGGGGCGCTGGATTCTGTCCCAGTTGCTCCTTTTCCAGTCCAGCTCTCTGCTGTGGCCCGGGAAGGCAGTGGAGGATGGCCCAAGTGCTTGGGCCCTGTACCCACATGGGAGACCAGGAGGAAGCACCTGGCTCCTGGCTTTGGATTGGCGCAGCGCGCCAGCCACAACGCACCGGCTGAGGTGGCCACTTGGGGGGTGACCAACGGAAAAAGGAAGACTTTTCTCTCTGTCTCTCTCTCACTGTCTAACTCCGCATGTCAAAAAATAAAAAATAAAAATAAAAAATTAAGAAAAAGAAAATTACTTTTGTATTCATACTCCAGATGAAAATATTTCATGAAACAATAGGTCTCCCTTTTCCTCTTTTAAAACGTTAACTCACTGAAGTATGGAAATCCTGTGTAAAAAATATTATAATGTTATAAACTGCAAAGCATACATTGAGATATATACATGTATGTATGTGCACACACTTTAAGTTTTATTTTATGCCTTCTTTTTTACCTTTGCAACACACACATATGCACAGAGGTATCTAATTTTAAACTGTCTCATTTAATTTCAAAATTCAGTTCCACTTATAAAAATAGCTCATTTTACCCACTCGAAATAAGTAGTTGTGGACCTAAGTATCCCGGTTGTTTTGTTTAAAAAGCAACTACAAATTCCACACCGTAAAAGTCGGCTCGGCCTCCTTCTAATTCCCCTTTGCAGGCTAGCACAACCCACAGCAGATTCTCGCTCCCCTCCCCCTTTCCTGCCTATAAAATCCAAGTTAGACAAACACAGTGGGGCTGAAATGACAGATTTGAATGGAATTCAGACCCAGCAGTTCCTGTTTATGTTTCTGAGTTGAGCATGTTGTCTACTCATTCACTATACATTAGGAAGACTGCAAGGCCATAAATAGTCTCAGGTTACAGCCAAGCAGGACCAATGAGCATTCATCATGACTTCAGTGAACTGGCAAAGCAGCAGCTGATGGAACACGACACCCTTCAGCTCTGTACAAATGGACATTCCAGAGAACCGGCCAGTGAGCAGCGAGCAAGCCAGTGTGTGAGTGTGTGTGTGTCTCTGTGTGTGTGTTTCCTTTCAGTCTCCATTTTATGAATGAAACGCCAGGCTCTATAGAGTCCATTCATGCAAGAGAAATGCTTACAGGGCTCTGTCCCCAGGGATCAATCCGTCATGGGTAAAACTGATATGATTGGTTTAAGACAGCCGTCAGCCTTCCATTACTGCCTTAAAATGCAGTCCCTGTCCATTTGACCTGTGTTAATGCATAAAGAGTAAATCCAGACTGTGCTCTCTATTCTCAAATCAAATCACTAGCCAATGCCACTTACTGTAACTGTAGATTGAGAGCACATTTATGTATTTCTTAGAAAAACTGATAGAGCAGACCAGAGTACTAGTTTGGAAGATTTGCTATTTGGACTCAAAACAAATAACAAACACCCATGGAAGACCATCTAAGCAATAAAGAGTAAAGACAAAAAGAGGCCGAGCCAAGACCTCTATTGTAATAACAAATCAATTAGGAAGACATCACTGTCACTTTTCACAATCGAAGCACCTAAAAATCAGGGATTAAGTGATTTTACTAGTCCACAAATCACTGGCTGAGCAGAAGAAAATTATCTTTGGATGTTAGAGAAAGAGATGGATGTTAACATTTTCCGAGGGATCAATAGTTCATTCTTTACAATTCCCAAGTGAGGCTCCACTTGAGTTTCTTTAAGCAACAGTTCTGTGTTGGAAAGAAAAGAATGAGCAGCGCATTTCAGGAGAAAATGCGGCCACAAGCAAAGGATGCTTTGTACCAGAACAGGGCCAAGGCTCAAGGCCTCTGGAGTGTTACATACCAGGTACAAAAGGCCAAGTTCAGGAAACCCTACTCATCCCTGCACTGGAAATGACTAAAGATGGGAATGCTTAAAAATAGTCAGCGTTTCTAGGGGGAAAAAGCTGCTTGTGAGCAATAAAGGAAACGATTTGTGAAAAGCCAGTCCAATACTGAACTCTGTTAAACTTCATGAAAAATGTGTTTTATGAAAAAATTAGGCGTGGATGTCGAAAGTTGTTTGCACTAAAAACTCTCTCACTTCCATTTTTCCATGAATGTGTTGGAGCCCTCCTGACACAGAATGGGGTGCTGCAGCCATTCAGAACCCAGTCCCTGACTCCACAGGGAAGAAACACCTCTGTGTTGCATAGACCCGAAGCCAGGTAGGGAAACAGTGGTACTCACTGTGCTTCTCCGAGCAGCTGATCAGAGATCATTGCCAAGCCTGCAGAGGGAAGCGAGCGCAGCAGCATGGAAACCGCCCACTCTTTGTCTTAAACCTGTGCAGAACTGTCTACCAGGATATTTAACTTCCCGGACGAGCGTCTGGCATGTGGTGACGATGGTGCTTGGGGCGCCTGCGTCCCATAACAGAGAGCCTGGGTCTGAATCTCCAGTTCTCATCCCAGCTTCCTGCTAGTGTGCATCCCAGGAGGCAGTGGGGAATGGCTCAAGTAGTTAGGTCCCTGCCACCCACATGGGAAACTTGGACTGGATCCCATCTGGCCCAGCCCTGGCCACTGTTAGCATTTGGGAGTGAACCAGCAGATGGAAAAGCTCTCTCTGTCTCTCTGCCTTTCAAATAAATGTTAAAAACTTCATTTCTAATTCTAGTATCTGGCACAGAAAATGGTAGAGAATAAGTAAAGTTATGCCATATTTTGGAGCTCAAAATTGAAATGCTTGACACAGGCAGGTAGGGAGATGATCTGTAGCCCACATTCCTGAAGAACATTATACAAAGTCACTCAAAAGTGAGTATGTATTCAATTATTATTTCCCTAGTACATACCTTACCAAGACTTTAAAAAAAGTTAATGGCTCTTTAAGGGATTAGTTTTTTAAGGTGGTCCAAGGAGATGTAAATAAAACCTTAAGGTAGTCACGAGGTGAAACACTGAAATGACACTGGGCTTTGTAAGCTGGGACACAGGTAGATTAGCCGGATTCAATGAATTTCTCAACTTACGAAGAATTTATCCAGACACCACCCCATTGTAAGTTGAGAAGCATCTATATATTTTTAGGGGTTAGGACTTCTAGAAGGTGTTCTACGTATTGTGTCATGTCTTCCCTGCTACCTACAAGAGGGAGACAGGCATTGAGGCAGACACAGTGGTTGCTGAGAAGAGAAGGCACACACTGGCTGGCACTTTTGACTCTTGCAAACTTCCTAGGGAATCTGGGAAGAGACGCACCATCCCACCTCCTGCCCCATTTTGCCATCTGTTTAGAGTCCCAACTGTGCTATCATTTCTAAAATAATGAAAATAGGCCAGCGCCGCAGCTCAATAGGCTAATCCTCCACCTAGCGGTACCAGCACACCGGGTTCTAGTCCTGGCCGGGACGCCGGATTCTGTCCCTGTTGCCCCTCTTCCAGGCCAGCTCTCTGCTGTGGCCCGGGAGGGCAGTGGAGGATGGCCCAAGTGCTTGGGCCCTGCACCCCATGGGAGACCAGGAGAAGCACCTGGCTCCTGGCTCCTGCCTTCGGATCAGCGCGGTGCACCAGCCGTGGCGGCGGCCATTGGAGAGTGAACCAACGGCAAAAGGAAGACCTTTCTCTCTGTCTCTCTCTCACTATCCACTCTGCCTGTCAAAAATAAATAAATAAATGAAGATTTAAAATAATGAAAATAAGAAAATAATTTCTCCAATGTGAAATCATTGACTTCTTCCAGGGAGGGGAGTGAACCACAACGAGGCCTTCCACTTTGGAAATATTGATGTCTGCCAGTTTACAGCAGGCTTGGGGGGTTTGAAACAAACACCATGTCCCTTTACTGGGCACTCCCTGTGTCCCACCTGACTCCAGCTGGCATTTCCCGACAGCTTCCTCATCTAATCACTGTCTTTCCTGGACCATGTTTTTGGTTGGTTGTGTGTGTTCGAATCCTGAAGCGCCGGGATCCCATATGGGCGCCAGTTCGAGACCTGGCTGCTCCACTTCCCATCCAGCTCTCTGCTATGGCCTCGGAAAGCAGTGGAAGATGGCCCAAGGCCTTGGGCCCCTGCACCGGCATGGGAAAACCTGGAGGAATCTCCAGGCTTCTGGCTTCAGAGCGGCGCAGCACCAGCTGTTGCAGCCAATTAGGGAGTGAACCATCGGATGAAGACCTCTCTCTGTCTCTCTCTCTCTCTTCTCTGTGTAACTCTGATTTTCAAATAAATAAATAAATCTTTTTTTTTTTTTTTTTTGACAGGCAGAGTGGACAGTGAGAGAGAGAGACAGAGAGAAAGGTCTTCCTTTGCCGTTGGTTCACCCTCCAATGGCCGCCGCGGTCGGCGCGCTGCGGCCGGCGCACCGCGCTGATCCGATGGCAGGAGCCAGGAGCCAGGTGCTTTTCCTGGTCTCCCATGGGGTGCAGGGCCCAAGCACCTGGGCCATCCTCCACTGCACTCCCTGGCCACAGCAGAGGGCTGGCCTGGAAGAGGGGCAACCGGGACAGAATCCGGCGCCCCGACCGGGACTAGAACCCGGTGTGCCGGCGCCGCTAGGCGGAGGATTAGCCTAGTGAGCCGCGGCGCCGGCCAAATAAATCTTTTTTTATATAAAATACATAAGAGGTCAACTTCCTAGAAATATATATCTCCTCTTGTATGTAAATAACAATAAACTGTTTCTTTATTGGATTTTTAAAGATTTATTTACTGGGTTACATAGGCAGAAAGAGAGATTTTTCCAACAAGTAGGGCTGGGCCAGGCTGAAGCCAGGAGTCTGAAACTCCATCTGTGACTCCCACGTGGGAGCCAGGGGCACAGGCACTTGGGCCATCTTTTGCTGCTTTCTCAGGTGCATTAGTAGGGAGCTGGATCAGAGGTGGAGCAGCCAGGAATCCATCAGGCGCCCATACGGGATGCCAGCATCACAGGCTGCAGCTTAAACTTGCTGTGGCACAAAGCCAAATCCCAAGAAATTACTTAAAGTAATGTATCTAGTGACAGAATTTCTAAGACACTGCTACACCAGGAGTAGTCACAAATGCCAGAGTAAGGATTTAGAGATAAACTACTGGGTAATTTGAGCCTTCTCAATTGCAGTTTTCTTTGTTGTATCGCAAGTGTGTGTTCAGTTAACCCAAGCTCTCCCTAATCATCCTGGAACACATAAAGCACTATTTATTTACATTTCTGTACAGATGCATACAATAATGATTTGGTTCTTGTTCTGTTACCCAAGGACCTCACCCTGTAATGTTCTACTTAAAATCCCAAGCAGAGCTCGGCAGGGACCGTGCTGGGAGGGGAGTGAGTTCTCTCCTTTTTACTGGATGGTTGGAAGCAGTACCCACCAGCCCAGCAAAACACTGAATAACGTTGACACCATAAACTCCTGCCTCTGCTGCCGGCTCAGAAACTGAGGGGTATTTAAATCTCTCGATTAAAGTGCCAGCTTGGGCCTATGTGGATACTGGATATATCCGTCAGCTCTGACAGATGAAAGTTAAACAGATTTCCGTTTTCACATATTTAACATGAGGTAAATATTTTTCAGTATTTCTGTCATCACTTCTCTGCCTACACATAACTTTTCTACATGCTAAAGACATACAATCATTTTGCAAATTTTAAGTTGTTTTTTTTTTCCTACTGGTTCTTTTTTTAAAACTCCAAGGTGATAAATAAGCAATGGGGAACTTGGAGGCGGGCCCTGGGTGAGGAATGGAGGGATTTAAAACAAAGAGTGGGAAAGGTGCACCTTATTCTTGCAAAACAGCTTTCCTTAACATCTGTTTTAGATACTGCCATCCCTCATAAAGCTAATTGTGAAAAACAGATTCAGCTGACAAAAGTCTAAAAACCACCATTCTAGTTACATTTTAAGCCAGCAAGCTAATCAAGAGTCTTAAGAAAGGAGTGAATCCAAAAAGTCACTCAGCCAATCTCAAAGTTCATGCAACCAAAGCATTTTGGAATTAGCGGGGCTGCTCAGTCACCACTGTTTCTTCTCATTCAGCCTCGATACGATCAGCTGTCAAAAAAGGTCACTTGTTTGGCAGTCTCCGATGTTAACAACATTGCTGGCATAATTTTTAAAAAGGAAGCAGAATGTATCCTAGTCATTTCTCTCGGGTGAGGTCCTGTATTTTCATACCTTGCAGCACTGAACACCTCACAGTGGGAGTAAAATTGGAGCTCTGTGTAAGGTGAAATCAACGAGTGCTGAGTTGGAGAAGGCACACCCCGTGTGGGCATCCTTTAAGCTCCCTACAAAAATACTTACTTCAGATTAGCAGCAAGCATCAATGATACATGGGACAAACTGTAAAGTACTGCATCCATTCACAATAACCTCACAGAAAGACCATGAAAACAGAAGTCTGAAAATCTCACTTGCAGTGCATTTGTAACTGGCAATGAGTCACTCCTCACGTGGATCTGCAAAGGGAGGGGGGGTGGCACAGGGAGAAGCGATGTGAGGTAGGGATCTGCAGCAGCTTCCATGAGTATAGACTGGTAACTCTATGGCACATCTCTGTGTGTCAACTTCTCAGCTAATAACATTTGCCACAGGGTAAGGGTCTTACACCTCCAAACTGATTTTGTGACCATTTAAAAATTTCTGAGTGAACTAAACACCTTGTCATTTGATTATGGTTTACAGCCCTTGCCAATTTTCCTAAACACCCATTTTTTACTCCTTATTTGGTGGAGCATTAAACCTGTGACTAAAATGTAAATTAAAAATATAGTATCTCAAGAAAAATAAATCTTTTTTAAAAAGGAGAGAAAAAAGCCCGCATCAGTAGTGTCAGGAAGGGCTCTGAAGACCCAATGAGGAAGTGCAACACAGTTTTCTTCAGCTAATGCACATCAGGCACTCTCTCTTGCCATTCACCTCCACTCCCAGGTGCACAGTGCTTGTCCCCACCGTCACAGGTGTCTAATCCTCCTCTGGTCCCGGAAGTTCTCACTCTCTCTTCATTTCCAGTCCTCATTAAACTGCTCCACTACCTGGCTGGGAAACATCTTTACAACTAATTAGGCTAAAAACCCTGTATTACCCACAACCCAATCAACTTCTAGGCTGAGCTTTTAAATACTATACACCCCTAAGAACACAGCAGGACAGGGGTGATTGCAAGCACAGTGGGGAGGCAACCACAAACCCACAAAGTAACGGGTTGGTTCTCCCTCCTGCCACTCAGGCAGTATTGGACACAAAGTCGTAGAAAGTCACTCAGCTCTGCAACGTTCAAGCCTCATGTCACCCTGTACTTAGCATTCTTTTCATTTCTAGGATGGGATTAATGTGAAACCTTCACTTCTTCAACCCTAACGGGGTTAATTTTTAAAAAAATAATATTCTGTCACATTAAGAAAGTAGTACATGAGCATTGGCAAAATATAAAGTGCCTTACATACAAAATAGAAATGACCTATGAAATCACCATATATATATATATATATATATGGAGAGAGAGAAGTGAGGGGGTATATTTCAGTACCGGGTCTTATTCTGCATGAGTTACACTTCACAAATACATTGTTTTAAGACTCAGGAGACTCATTTTGTTAAACAGCTTCCCAAATCTCATTGCCAGCTGAAATTTTCTTTTTTTTTTTTCTTTATTTTTTTGACAGGCAGAGTGGACAGTGAGAGAGAGACAGAGAGAGAAAGGTCTTCCTTTTGCCGTTGGTTCACCCTCAAATGGCTGCCGCGGCCGGCGCACTGCGGCCAACGCACCACGCTGATCCGATGGCAGGAGCCAGGTTAGGGTCTCCCATGGGGTGCAGGGCCCAAGCACTTGGGCCATCCTCCACTGCACTCCCTGGCAACCACAGAGAGCTGGCCTGGAAGAGGGGCAACAGAATCTGGAGCCCCAACCGGGACTAGAACCCGGTGTGCTGGCACCGCAAGGCAGAGGATTAGCCTAGTGAGCCGTGGCGCCAGCCAGCTGAAATTTTCTTAAGTCAAATTTCAGTCTGCTGTGCCTACTGTCCCCCTAAAAATCCACCTGAGCCACCAAGAATAAAACAACACAAAGCAAAATAGCCACCAACCGGCCCAATACATGCAACTCTAACAAAATACAGTGCAACACATATCTAAAACATCTACCTCCTTGGCTATTATGAACCTGCAAAACCTTACCGATGGCCATAAAAATGGGGAAGGCGCCATGACTCCATGAGGATGGGATATTGCGTAAGGGATGCTGTGTAAGGCACTGCAAAGGAAACCTTCAACACTTATGTCATCCTTCTGATACGGTCACTTAGCAACAACAGCAAGGAGGAAAACCATCAAGTTGGAGTTGAGGAAACCAACCATTAAACTAAACATGAGTGTCCTGTTCCCAGTGTGGCACAAGGAGACTAGAGGAGAAGACTGACAATGACAGATGCATCTTACTGGGCATCATAACTTGGTTCATGATATAATCAGATCACGCTCTACTAGGCCACCATGCTGGTCCTAAACATCGATTTCTTATGTCCTCGCTGTCTTTTGATCCGAGTTCTTTTTCCTCACCCCCTGAATAAAACATTCTGCCTCACCAACATAATATTTTGAATGCTTTATCTTAAATATTCGGCAGTTGAAATTGCATTCCTGTAATTATAATTAAGACTAATAGACCTTCCATTTCCCATGTCATAATTAATGTCAGGCTTTATTAGAGCACAATCGTGCTGCCTTTCTCCTTACAAGGCTTCTTTTATTTTCACAACATTGATGGTATGTTTTATTGAGTTAAGCAATAAAGAGTCGCAGAGGCTTTCATGAGGGATAACCTTGCAGATTTGGAAAATGTCTTTTTGCATTATTTTTCAGCTACCTATAAAATACTTCCTATGTGCTATTTCTTCAACATCAATAGGAAAAAAAGAGGAGTCGGTGATACAGTGGTCAATACAATTTCCTGACAGGTTATTGAAGGTGTTGTCAGCAAGGACACAAGACCCAAGGACAACAGTCTGTCTCCAGTACACTTTCCGCCTGCAATGCACAATGCATGCAAACGTTTTCAATTAGGGGCAGCAACTTGATGAACAGAAAGACACATTTTGATGCCCATAGATTAATTTTTCATAGTTATACTGGTACCACATTTAGAATTTTATCCAAGAGGCACAACTTTTCCCATTTAACTGTTCTGTAAAACCAAATGGATCCCTACTGGCAATATCCAAGTTAGCAGGTGGTACACAACTCTGGAAATGAGGACTATCACTTAGAAACAGAAAAAGTAACATAACACGAACAGCTTCTCCAATAGTAAGCAAGTATTTCACAAGTCATTTGCAGGATATACAGCACACTTTCAAAAGAGATGCCCTACATAACTTTAAAACGGGATGCAGGGCTCTGCTTTGGCAGGTGACGAGTGATGGAATCTGTGCCCTAGAATGTCAGATTCTGAAGTCCATACCATGTGTGGGCCCCAAGCAATGCAACCGGCTCACCCGGCATCAGCTCCTGTATTCCGATCTCATGAGCAGCACTTTCTCCTTTAATCCACATCTCCTTAAGATACATCCTCAATACCAAGTTACACATAACCGTGTACTTTTGTGTTATCACAACTATGGGAAGACACAAATCACAGACCAAATCACAGCACTGCAAGAAAACCATTTGCATGTTGTTCTTTTTACTAACACACATCTAACAACATGTGTAGAACACACAGAGATTTTTTTCAAATGCTCCGCTTATCCACCAAGTCCTTTTGAGTGATGGTTTGGGCTGATTTACACAATCGCCATGTAAATTTCTCAAAATCATGATGAACTAAAATAAATAAATAAATAAGCTGCAGCAAATTGCAGTGTGGCTTGGGAAACAAGGATATTCCAGATAACAGGATCTGAAATCGACAGAGAGAAATGCATCTGATATACAGTGATGTTCACTGTGTCCTGGACATCAAGGGACAGATAGGAGGGCCCTTCAAGTTCAAGAACAATTAAACTAGAAGTAAGTCTATTTTGGTGCAAAAGTTTTGAAATCCATGCACAGTTTTCCATATGATACATTTTCCATGAACTTTCTAAAGCCCCTCATTAATGGTTCCAAACTCAATCCATTATGGAACCTCTCAAGATACACACCAGTTCTCAGAGCAAGAATTCAAACAGAGGCTCTCATACTATGTTTAAATTTTTAAAATTATCAATCAGCTAAATAAATTGATACATATATTCTCCCCCCCGCACCATCTGTGGAAAAAAGAAATGTTATCATGATAACAACCTAAAGGCAGCCCAAACTTGGCATTTAGCTGACCTCTCAGCTGAGTTCTAAAATCAGACTGCGTGGAAAGAAACGGTGTCCAGTCCTCGAGTCAGAGCCCACACCCTCCCTGCCTCTCACCCAGTCCCTAACCCAACACTGCATCAGGCTGTGCGGCCCTCACACAAACGCTTGTGGGCACAGCCTAGCTGCATCCTCACCTACAAACAACTTCCCAGTGGCCACCACTCACAGATGGCAGGGGATGCACTGGAGTGGGATGCACTCAGGCCTGGGATGAACCTGTCCAGGCTGGGAAGTGGACACTGGGCCAGCCAGGCTGGGCACTGCTCAGTCCTGGGGAGCTGGTACGCCTTCTAGAAGATGAGGGAGACTGCCCTCTCTGGCCAAGCCTTGAGGTTCACAGTGAAGTGGTCGTTTTGTGCAAACTGGAACAGAGAGCTTGCCTTCCTCCAGCAGAACTGATTCACTCACAACGCCATGCCCCAGCCAGGGAAGCAGCCACTGCTTTTCAAAGCACATGCACTGCTCTGCATCCAAATCAAAGGAAATCACACCCCACTCATACACGTCTATGTGCATAGCCACTGCCCCACCAATGGCTACAGTCATGCTAAGGCCAGAGGTTTACAGGTGCACAGAGCCCTTCCTACCAACGTTAGCTTCTAATTCACCCATCTTTTCCAAATACCTGACTCTGCAGATGTCCTGAGTTCCCCAGATGATAGGGAAAACTCAGCAGAGAGCTCTCAAGGTTCAGTGTTGGCAAACTTGGTGGTGACCTTTGGAATCTATTTTAAATTTCCCCTCCCCCCAGCTTTGGGGAAGTCCCTTTAACCTCCTACACATGACTCTGTTATACATTCATTCATTCGCTGGGACACAGCTAAGCTTCAGGAAGAAACCCTGCTTCTGTGTTTTGGTCTCCTAATTCCTAATATGCTAGAATTCCAACTTAGGGATCTTGGAATCTTTGCCACCAATAAAATATCTTTTTTTTTTTTTCATTTTCATTAGTTTGTGTTACTTATTTGAAAAACAGTAAAAGAGAGAGAGAGCGAGAAGAGTTCCCTTTCACCATTTCACTATTCAAATATCAGCAAAAGCCGGTGGTGAAGGAGCTAAAGGCAGGATCCTGGAACTTATTCCAGGCCTCTCATGTGTGTGGCAGGGACCCAGCTGCATGAGCCACCTCCTGCTGCCTCCCAGAATGTATTAACAGAAAGCTGGGACTCAAACCTCGGCACTGAGACATGAGACGCAAGCACTCCAAGTGGCTAGCCCAAATGTCTCCTCTTCTTTTTGCCATGGTATACAATAAATGCCCAGTGTGGAAGACTATGACTTCATATAACATTATTATTAAATAGCACTGCAGTAGAAACAACGATTTTTTCTTTTTTCTTTTTTTTTTGACAGATAGAGTTAGACAGTGAGAGAGAGAGACAGAGAGAAAGGTCTTCCTTCCGTTGGTTCACTCCCCAAATGGCCACTTCGGCTGGCGCTGTGCTGATCCGAAGTCGGGAGCCAGGTGCTTCTTCCTGGTCTCCCATGTGGGTGCAGGGCCCAAGCGCTTGGGCCATCCTCCACTGCCCTCCCTGGCCACAGCAGAGAACTGGACTGGAAGAGGAGCAACCGGGACTAGAACCCAGTGCCCATATAGGATGCTGGTGCCGCAGGTGGAGGATTAACCATGGCGCCGGCCCCCTAAACCACCGATTTTTTTAAAAAAAAGCATAGATCAAGAGAAAAATTACAATGTTACCCTCTTGGAGTGAGACTGTGAATAATTTAATGAACTGAACTTTTCTTTGGAAAGTTTTACCCATTTAATACATTTTACAAATTGAAGTTTGCTTTGAAAAGTTTCATTGTCAGGCGTTAGTTTGACTATCCACTTATATTGAAGTCAAAGATCAGTCAGCCCTTCCCAGATACAGAACAACTGAAGTAAGGGATACAATCAGAAGATCTCACAGCAAATGGCCAGTGGTCACCCAGCTGGACACCAACAGGAACCAAAGTGAGAGGGGATGTGAAAAGATGCCATAGACGCAATGCCGCCCCCGCATGGGCATACCTGAGTCGTAGGCAAAATCTCTGGGCTCCTGCTTGATCATCAGAGGAGGCGGGAAGCTCTGGCTGGCCGCGCCACTGACCAGGGTGCTGTGTTCATACACGGGGTCGTGGAACTCCTGCTTAAAGCCTTGTGGTGGGAAGGGGATGTTTGGCTCAGACATCTGGCGTTGGTACATGGGACGGCCTTCCCGTGGCATGGTGGGCAAAGGAGGAAAGGAGTTACAGGGCTCGGAGAGCTGGCGGCGGAATCTAGGAAGAAGAGAGTGGCTCAGATTGAAACGGTAACACAGACGATCTTTTAAAACCCTGGCGTGACATCTAACCGCTAAGCGAACCAACGCGGTTCCAACTGGCCCAAGAAGGAAGCCTGAAGTCCACTCTGGATTTCTCTTCCCCAGGTCAGCAGGAACGGTGGTGCTTTCTAATCAGTGTGTTCCCCTTCTTAGGACCCTGTGCCACTTCGATTCCTTCCCGAAGTCAAAATACTATGAGTGCCATTGGAGATATGGACCCAGGGGATTCTCAGTCAACGAGTTCTTCCATGTCACCTGCACATGGAAAGGATCTGACATACTCATAAGCAAGAAAAAAAGATGGGTAACCGAGGCTCATCTCAAATTGCTTCCTCCATCATTCAAATGTTACCAGAATAATCAACAAACATGCAAAAAAAAAAAAAAAAAAAAAAAAACAAACACCCAGAGATCTGTTTGATGGCTGTCCTGAGGAAGCAAGGGAGGAATGGCTGGGGCGGGTATCTGGTGCCGGGGCTAAGTCATCTGCATCCCATATCAGAGGAGCTGGTCCACAGCCTGACTGCACCACTTCTGAGCCAGCTTCCTGTTCATGCACACCTGCAGGCAGTGGGTGACGGCTCAGGGACTTGGGTCCTGGTCACCCACAGGGGAGACCTGACTGGAGCTCCTGACTCCTGGCTTCAGCCTGGCCCAATTTTGGCGAAGCAGCAGATGAAGTCTCCCTCTGTGTCTGTTCCTATCTCTCTGCTTTTCAAATAAAATGAAAATAAGAATAAATCATCTTTTATTAAAAAAAAAAAAAAAAAGACCTGGGGCCAGCACTGTGGCATACTGGGTAAAGCCACCGTCTGCATTGCCGGCATCTGGTTTGAGTCCTGGCTGCTCCACTTCTGATCCAGCTCTCTGCTATGGCCTGGGAAAGCAGTGGAAGATGGTCTAAGTCCTTGGGCCCCAGTACCCACATGGGAGACCCGGAGGAAGCTCCTGGCTCCTGGCTTCAGATCAGCCCAGTTCTGGCCTGTTGTGGCCATTTGGGGAGTGACCCAGCAGATAAGACCTCTCTCCTTTATCCTCTCTCTCTCTCTGCCTTTCAAATAAATAAATCTTAAACAAAAATAAATAGATAAATAAAATAAAATAAAAAGACCTGTTGTTATGCAGGGAACAAGAGAAAAATGAGTTTTAATTCCTCAACAGTATCCAAATCACCACTGTATCCCAGTGAGAAACACAACAGACCATGTCTTGGGACTGGCATTGAGGCCTAGTGGGTTAAGCTGCTGCCTGCAGTGGCAGCATCATATATGGACACCAGTTTGTGTCTTGGCTGCCCCACTTCTGATCCAGCTCCCTGCTAATGCACCTGGGAAAGCAGCAGAAGATGGCCCAAGTGCTTGGGCCTCTGCACCCAAGGGAAACCCAGATGAAGCTCCCAGCTCCTGGCTTCCATCTGTCCCAGCCCTGGCTGTTGTGGTCAGAGTGAAGCAGTAAATGAAACATGTCTCTCTCACTCTCTCTCCATCTCTCTCTCTGTAACTCTGTCTTTTGAATAAATAAAAATAAATCTTCTAAAAAAACAGAGAGAAAAGAGATTTTTTTAAAAAATATAAAAACATCAGGCTGGTAAGAATAAGCATTAAGCACACAGCTCCCCTTCAAAGATGAGAACACGCATGCGCCGCGTGGTGTGCGGGGTCGGGCAGCCGGCTCCTGAGCAGGCTGAGCTGTGGCTGAGGCTGGTGCTGGCTGTCCTGGACAACAACTGGCTCATCACAGAAGCGCTCTCGTCTGTGTTTCTCATCCACAATATCATTGACCCACCACAAAGAGGTGGATTAATTAAAGATTTAAAAGTGCTCTAACAATGCCCCAGGAGTGTTTAAAAATAACCTATAAAACATTTCTGTGATCAAATATAACCCTATTAACCCTCCCACTAAAAGCATTCCTGAGACTTTAATTTGGAAAGTTAGCATTTAATTTTGGTAATGCTAAGTGAAAATCAGGGGCGAGCCTTTCCAAGAATACCCCATCCTGAGAGTTACCTCTAGGCTCCCTGGCTGCCACACCTGCAGACCGGAAACACGCATGCTTGCACAACCACGGGGCGGCCTGGCGCTACATTAATTTCCCCTTCCCTGGCTTATTTCATTAGCCAAAAAAAGAAACAGAAATTATCATTAAGAACTTGTCAAGGAGTGAATCAGAAAATCGTAACTTTTGAAGTTAAAATAAGAAGCGGGCTTACTTCAGAAGCCTTAAAAGGAAGCTAAGAATGCAGCTCTGAGAGCTGGGTGGAGTGTTTTGTTTTTACGAGCAGACCTGATTCCAGTTGGTACTTGCTAGGGATCGCACACCCCCGTCTCAGGAGTGCTGTTCTCAGGAGCCCAGGACCTGGGCAAGAGGCTGGAGAAGCCACTGGCAGGGCGTTAGCAGGTGACACAGCACGCAGGGGGCTTCTGGGATACAGGGGATCAGGGCTGTGGGTGGTGGGAAAGGTGGAAGGAGAAAAGAGACAGGGTTCCTGCACAGTGGGCTCGGTAAACGGTGCCCAAGGGCTGGCCCGAGGAGTGGAGAGCGGCTGAGAAAGGAAGCAGCGAGCAGGCCAGGTGGCTGCGAAGCATTCCCAGAGAAGAGGTGGGGTGCCTGGGCTGGAGGGCGCGCTCTGGGGAGGAGATTTGTTCCCGGAGCCAATTTGCCATAAATAGCCCAGGCGCTGTCATTTGTTGGCTAGAACCCTCTAAGAAATCCTCCCCTGAAACATACGGCTTTGGAGATTTTCCTGGGACCGGCCAGCTGGTCCTGTCCTCAGAACCCAGTCGGGGGCAGTGGGAAAAGACCCTGGACCTTCCCTCTTCCAGTTCCGGCCCGGCTGTTCTCCAGTCAAATACTGGACTCCAAGTGGAGGAATGCAAATGGATTCGGCTAAAGCAAACGATTTCAAGTTAGGTCAAAAAAAAAAAAAAAAAAAAAAAACCACAGGCCTGCTGCTCCTTCAGTGGTCACCTCCTCGGCGACGCCAGGCTGGCGCACGCACAAGAGGCTCTGTGAACTTGAACTCCGGGCAGGCACCAGAGGAGGAAGAAACGAAACTGGCTTTCGTGTGCTCATGGTCTCTGCAACCTTTCCAGCTCCACACAACGTGCATCTGTCAGGTGGCCCGCCCTGCAGTCAGGATTCTTTTATCTGTGTTTCCAAAGCTGTTTACACAGATGCACACTCCCGCACACTCTGACTACGACTCAAGCCCTTGGGTGAGAAGGGAGAGATTCAGTAACCAAAGCACCAGAGGACCTGGTGATGGAAACACAGGCAGAAAACCCACAGATGGTTTTCCTGGCCCTGGAAAGACTGCTTTCATCTTAACTCCTTTATACCAGTGAGAGTTCCTGAACTTGAGGCCGAGCCCCATTGAACAACCCATAAAAAAAGCAGATCGGAGTGCCCTCTGATTTTCTGAAAGTTGTCGCTTTCCTCTGCTGACCTGGGGGATTCTTTAGACCGAGTTATTTTTACAATGGTGTGGCAGAGCCAGTTTGCCCTGGCTTCTGGGGAAGTGATCAGGAAGTTTCTGAGCCAACTGTTAAACACGGCCATCGTGAAAGGGCCAAACCCAGTAACTTCACAATTGAAAAGTTATGTTAAAAACAAAGGCAAGGATTCAAAACTCACCAGTTCCTAATTATTTTATTTCATTTCACTCAGAGTGACACACAAAAAGAGAAGGAGAAAGACACAGATCTCCCAACTGCTGGTTCACTCCCTAAATGCCCACAGCAGCTGGGGCTGCCCCAGGCTGAAGCCAGCAGCCAGGAACTCTATCTGGGTCTCCCACATGGGTTGGAAGGGACTCACACACTGGAGCCATCAACTGCTGCTTCCCAGGCACATTCATAGGGAGCTAGCTGGATGGGAAGTGGACGAGCCAGGACTCAATTTGGCACTCCAATATGGGATGCAGGCATCCTAAGGGGAGCTTAACCTCGCCACAAAGGCCACTCCTAATTATGCCCTTGGGGTGAGCCATGCCCACGGTATCCGTTTGGGAGAAATGCTGTGCCCATTTCTTGCCAACCCCACAGTCAGGGCTGTCCCAGTGAGGGCTCAGGAAGGGTGGTATTTACAGGACACACTCGGCAATGCCACAGAACAGGCCTTATGACTCTTCCCTCCCATGGGGTCTATTGTGAAACATTTACCAGGAAATGCCTTGGTATGTATACCTACAAAGGAGAAAGGAGACAGAGGCATGCTGTATATCGTCAGCCTAGGCTTTAAGCTGTTCATTGCGGCAGTATCTCGGGAGTTCTATTATACTGGAATATGAACTTCTTCAACTCTAGGAGTTAAGAGTCACCCACCAGAGCATTCTCCCTAGGTCCTTGCTCCTGCCTCGATAATAACTAATTCAGC
Organism: Oryctolagus cuniculus; assembly: GCF_964237555.1. Classification (NCBI taxonomy): domain Eukaryota; kingdom Metazoa; phylum Chordata; class Mammalia; order Lagomorpha; family Leporidae; genus Oryctolagus; species Oryctolagus cuniculus. The sequence goes on from NC_091447.1 coordinate 5,396,253, forward strand.
CTCTCCCTCGTTCACTGCTTCTTCCCAGTGTCTAGGGACACAGGTCTAGTGACATTAAATATTCATCACTTGGAAAGGATGGTAAACAGTTTTAATCAAATAAGTTCTATTCTGCAAAACTATGTATAGCTTAACCATTCAATCTAAGGTAAAGAACCTAATTCCATAAGCCACCTACTAAAATTAGTCCCCTCACTTTATAGAACAAGTACACACACATATGCTCATAAAAATGGGATGATCTGATTTAAAGTTTAAGTGAAGCAATTTAATTCAAGAAAAGTGAAAGGGAAGTGTTCAAATGTCAGTATATAGATTAATTTTCCATTTTAGCAACCAATTTAAATGTTTATAAAAGGGATGTTTATAAATGACCTTCTCCACCAATTATTTATAAGTATACATGCAGCAAGCTCGTTCTAAAAATATTTTGCACAGATGTGCAGAATTCATTCGCTCACCTCACATCTACTCTAGGTCTTCAGAACTGCTAAGAGGAGTTTCTTCCAAGAATGCTAACAGCCAGTCTTTAAAGAAATGGCATCCCGGCTTACCTGTGGTCCATGGGGTAGCTGCTGTCTGGTATGGGCTGTGACGGAGGGAGGTGGGCTGGGAAGGCTCGCTCAGGCTTCGGAGTGTGAGCTGAGCTGGGCGAGGCATGATGCAGTGGGGACACCGGGGTGCTGGAGGGCGTGGGGGGGTTGGAGGGCCTCATTCCCACTTGTGGCTTCTGATCATAGGCACTGGCAGGGACAAAAGCCAGGACGTCACTTGGAATGCAGCAACTTCAGAGTCGCCACTGTAAAAGCTAGTGTTAGCATAAACATAAACGGTGCCTTTTTAACATGCATAAAACAACTATCAGGAAAATCACTGTGAAGGGAAGCAGTGGGACTGTGTCCATCTCTCCTCGAATCTCCCTTTGAGCGAGTTTGATAGATATTTTCTGTCATTAAATTATTCTGTTATCATAATTACCCTTCCACAAATATTACATTTTAAAACAAGTCCGAACGTCAGCTTCCTAAATGGAGACTCTACCTGGTTTCCCTTCATTTGCGCTGGAATTTCAAGGCAATGCTGTCGCCATAAATTTTTCTTTATATTAAACAAATGATATGTGGCACGAACTTCCTCACACAAGATAATGGAGATTAATGAGGTTAATTAACATGTCTCCAATATATTTAAACTTCCGAGGAATGTAAGAATGAGTACAAAATAATGTTATGATGAATAAAATCCTATCATCACAGCCTAACTTTTAAACACTCACAATTACAAAAAAAAAAGGTATAAGTTTGATTATTTGTTATGAATTTAAACTGTTTTCCAACGTGCAGCTCTAAGGCATGTGCTTTAATGAATTTTTGTTAACCAAAACATATTTTATTAAAAACCAATTGTATTTAAATGTCTGAAAAAGATAGTTCTAAGTTCAAATAAAAATAAAAAATGCTAAAATACAAAGCATACTTCCGTACACATTTTTCTCTTTGATATATTTCTTCTTGGGTCAGTTTGAGGCATACTTTATTCTCTTATCCCATCAACACAACAGAATTACCCTCAAGTGCAAAGACACTTCACTAAAGCAAAGGGGTAGGTGCTGCCCAAGTCTAGCTGGTTTTAAAGCAAAGTCAAAGACACTCATATGGAAAAGCTCACGTTTGGTTCTGCCTCTGTTCTTTACCAGTACTTCTAAGTAAAAAACCAACTTCTTTTATAAAATGATTCCTCTGATTCAAACTCATGGCGGGGGGGAGGGGGACTGATAGTTTTTTGGTACTGAGATGTTACCTTTACTCCCCATGAAATGTTGTATTAAATTACATTTCTTTTACAGATACAGAAGGACCAGACTTTATACATGCAACATCACCACAGGATCACTGCCCCCCCCCCCCAAAAAAAAGCCTCAGAATATGCAGGCTCTGCTGATAATTTATGAATGCCAGGTAAGTCTCACAAAACAAGAGTGATTTCACAGTCACAATTCTGATCAATGCTAAAAAGCAATAATTCTACATCTAACTGGCTTATTGATTGAAAATTCTTCCATGTATTACATAATTATGCCTTGAAAATACAATACCTTAAGGAAAAAAATGCAAAATATAAAACTAAACTGGAACATCTAATCAGATCGATCAATATCTTCTTATTGAACTCAGTATGCTTTAATAGTTGGCTTCTACAAGAGATCTTTTTATACAAGCTATACTGTTTCAACAGAGCTGTCTCATAATTTAAGGCTCTAGTAAGCCTCACAGAAAAGCAGGCATAAAAGACAGGTTGTATAGAACATACAGCAGCAGAGTGCCCAAACATTGGTCAGCTCATGATATAGCGTAAATTGAAGTTTCTCAAATCTTACGTATCACGGATCTAAAGACTATGTGAAATAAACATATGAAGAAGTAGAAGACCTCTTTGGTTCAGAAGATTATCAGAAACCGAATTGATAGAACTCATAAAACAGTATAAATACCTGGAATCATTTTTAGAAGTTTCCAAACTTGTAAGAACTAAGTTTCCACAATAATTCAGGGTAAGATTATTCAATAGACACAGGCAATTTTTCCTTTATGCTATTAGAGCTTAATATGAAAAGTAAAAGCATGCCATTTGCAGTGCAGCGCTTATAATGCACACGTGTGTTATCACATCTTCCACCAAATGAACAGTGTACTTTTGCTGCACCACCCTTTATTATCATCACAAGAACAACTGGCTTTTTAATAGATAATAGCCTCTGCTAAGCCTTATAAAATTCTAGTTTTATTGCAATTGTCCATGAATGCATCTTATAGATCATCTGCAAAGCCTGTCAGATAACTAATGTACTGCTCAAACCTGCCAAATGTTTCATTTTTTCCCGCTACAAACTCTCTATCTAGAGTGCATAATGCATTCATTCTAATGGGAACTTTCAAAGGCTGCTTGTGCCAAATAAGACCCTCTTTTCAAACCCAAGACGCATCGACAGTAGAAAAGCAGCTAACGATTTAGATGAAAGCGATTGCTTTAAAATGATGCTAAGTGTGTGACTGCATGGTAAACAGTTCTTTAGACTTCTGCTCTATGCATTACCTAATTAGCTCGTTACATACTGAAGATGGAATTCATAAATTACAACGAGAGTTTGTATTATTCTGGATTTTTTTTTTTTTGGTCCCATCCTCTATCCAAACACCCTGTTGCCTTACCTGACATTATACAGGCACTTTTCTCCATAGCTGAATTTAAAGGGCTGTTCTTGACTGCAGGCAGAACCGAGTTCTGAACATGGACTGTGGGGTTCTTTCTTGATTTTCAGTGGTAGGCCATGAAACGCCACTAGGAAACAACCCGAATTAAATGTAGTTAGCAATTAAGCATAGTAATCTGTTCTACCTCTCATGCTTAAAATGCCATTAACATTTTGTATAACTTACTTAGCTAAAATATTACATTTGATGAGTTTCAGTGGCATAAAACATTCTGGAGAATTCTGTCCACTCCTTTTCTTCTTTTATGGTGTAAAAAAAATGTAAGTATGTTTTTTTTCTTACTACTTAAAGTGAACTGAATCACCTGTAATTTGCTTAATTTTCTGAAAGGGGAGTTTTGAAAACATTTCACAGATTTCCAATGACTGAAGCAGAGAAAAATATAACTTATTAGGAAAGAATCAAACTAAAGACCAGAACAGAATTTTAAGCATTATGGAAAAGAAAATGTCACAAACATATCAGTAGTGGTGGTTTAGTAGAATGACAACTGGACTAACAAAATTTAGGTACAGGTCCAGGGTAAAATGGTATTTTGGGCAAAACACTCAACACCTGTGAAGTCAATGCTCATCTATGAAATATAGAGCCAAAGGGTGGGTGTTTGGCACGGCAGTTAAGACACCAAGAAGAAACTCCTGCATCCCATTTGGAGGTGACAGGGTTTGAGCTCTGCCTCTGCTTCCAATCTAGTTTCCTACTCACGTGCACTCCGGGAGGCAGCAAGTGATGGCTCAAGTACAAGGATCACCACCACTCATGGGAGACCAGGATGCACATGGGGTTCGGTGCTTGTGGCTTCAGCCTGGTCTTTGTGGACATAGGGGGAATGAACAGGGCTTGAGAGATCTCTATCTGTCTGTCGCTATCTCTTGTCTCTGACTTTCAAATAGACGGAAATAAGTAAAATTCATAAAATAAAAGACGCTAAAATATCTGCCTACCTACTTATCAGAATTATGGAAATGTAAGGAATTGGTGAAATTAAGTATCAAACATAATCTCCCCAAAAATAATTATACTACATAAAATATTTACTCATTTTTCACAGGACTTAATGTATAGTTATGCTTACAATCATTTATGCTTATGTGATGCAGATATTCTCATTCAGAAAATATGAAGATTAAAAGAAATATGTATACCTGGAGGGAAATCATAGCTTTCAACTAAAATATACATATTAGAGACCATCAGAATATCAAAGTTTAATCTTAAATGGAGAATTATTAAAAATAAAAGAAAACAGATGTAAGGACAGATTTTAGTTTTAAAATGTTCAATAACCAGAGGTATGATTAATCAAGGGATAAACTCAGAGAGGATACTTAGCTGGGAGATCGGCTAGAACTCCCCCAAAAAACTAGAATTAAAACACAAAATTTTAAGTTTGTGTTCTATAAAGGAAGATATGGCAAGAAAAATTTTGCAGCTTCTGTTGCCATTTACAATGTCAATTACACCACTTAGTGAGCGTGCCATTACAGCATTACTTAGATTGAATGTCATAAAAAATTTTTAACATAAAATAAACACTGTGCGTGTGTATAATTCTGATAGAAGTATTCAATGGTACTGAAAAGTCACCTGAAACACTGTGCAAACACATCTGTCAAATAATCTAATTTTACTTACATTAGTTAGCGATCCAAGAAAAATGTAAATAATAATAAATAATTATACTGGGCATTCCATTTCCAAGTGTTTTCTTAATGTACTATATATGCATGTTATGCAAACATTTTAAGTGATAAATATGACTATACAAGAGAGTAAAGCCATAAAGAAACAGAAAAGACAGCATGTGTATCTTCCTGCTCTAGTGGAGTGCAGGGCATCACAAAATTCGCTTGACTGACTCTAACAGAACAGGCTTAAGAATCTGAAGAATCAGTGAGAGAGGCCAGCACTGTGGCACAGCATCACATGCCTGCAGCACCAGCATCCTATATGGGTGCCTGCTGCTCCACTTTCCATCCAGCTCCCTGCTAGCCTGGAAAGCAACAGAGGATGGCCCAAGTGCTTGGGACCCTGCAGCCACGTGGGAGACCCAGAAGAAGCTCCTGGCCTGGCCCAATCCTGTCCATTGTGGTGACCTGGGGATTGAACCAGCAGATGGAAGATCTCTCTCTGTAACTCTGCCTTTCAAATAAATTAAATAAATCTTAAAAAAAGGAATCAATTCGAATATGGCAATTTATTTGGATTCAGATGTGAACAACCCAAATATAATAATATAACTTTGCAGTAAATAGGATATTTAAACACAGACTATGTAGATGTTTTCATAAATTATTAATTTTACTGGGTGTGATAATGGCAATGCTAGAGGTTCGTGAAGTATTTACAAATGGAATAAAGAGATTCAGGGATTTTCTTTAGGGTACTCTATAAAAGTGTGGAGAGAACCATGATGAGTCAAATTAGAGAAATACTGAAAATTAGATGAGTCAAATTAGAGAAATACTGGTGGGCAGATAGTGGCTCATTATATTCTCTTAAAGTTATCTAAGTCCTTTAATTTCCAAGATAAAGATTTTCAAATATGAAAACAAATGCACACCAAGATTTTTTTTTTTTTTTTGACAGGCAGAGTGGACAGTGAGAGAGAGAGAGACAGAGAGAAAGGTCTTCCTTTGCCGTTGGCACACCAAGAATTTAAAGTGGTATTCTGTAAGAACATTCCTTCGCTGAGTCCGTGTGTGTGTATTTGTGTGGTTACGCTACTTCTTACAGATATAAATATTCCGAATGTAACCTATGTGAATACGTTAACCACAGGACTTCCATTTTTTTAGCAAGTAGTTTTCAACCATTATTTCCTAGAACATACACAGCAGAATGAGCATATGTAAGTTTTAGTACTTCAATGTATGTTTTGGGTTTTACATTTTCCCATGAAAAAGCAGTAGTAACATATAAAGAACTCAATTTGCATTCAAATCATAACATACTTGCGATATCAGACCTAACATACATGAAGAGGCATTGATAAGACATCAGAAACTAATTATGATGCAGTTTACCCTATTTAGCAAAATACCACGCACATACGAGACTACTGTGTTTAATATTACTACATTTAGGTGTCTGGGACCATGAAGTAGGAAAATATTAGTGATTAGGATATAAAAAGCACTTAACCTAAAAGAAAAAAAAATCTTGATAAACTAGGTGTCATTGAAATTAAAAGCTTCTCTTTATCAAGACACCATGAAGAGAATACAAAGTAAGCCATAGGTTTGAAAAGATATTTGCAATAGGAAGATCTGACAAAGAATTCATAAGAAACATGAGAGTAGCTTCTACAAATTAGTAAGTTAAATGGCCAAATTGAAAATGGGAAAAACATTTCAACAGGCAGTTCCTAAAAGATGACATTCAAGTGGCAAAATAAACATTAATGAAAAAGTATTCAAAATCATTATTAATCATGAAACTGAAAATAAACCCACACGAAATTATTACTAGATATCCCCTGGAATGGCTGAACTGCAAATGACGGGCATTACTAAGCTTTGGTGAAGAAATACGGCAATGAGAGCTTTATACATGATACTGAGGATATGAACTGGCATGAGCACTTTGGAAAATGCTTTGGCAGTAACAAGCGGAGCTCAACAGAAACCCACCGCATGGCCCAGCAACTGCACCCTTAGGGCTACATCCTGGACAGAGTTCATGGAGAGATGTGTAAGAATGTGCACAGAAGCTTTATTCATGGCAGCAAACATGGGGAAAACTCAAACACGCATTGGTGGGAGTGTGAATACATAAATCAACACATGCATATAATGGAATGAACACTGTCCAGGAATAATACATGGCAAATTACCCGCCAACATACGTAATATGCCATGTGTGAATTTCAGGAACAAACAGAGCTCTCTGAGAGGGAAAGAATCCCCCTGTGTTGGTGGATGGGAGTGTTACTGACTAGGGGAGGGCACCGGGACGCTTCCGCAGAGTTGGAAACACTCTCTCTCTTGCTCCGTGTGGTGGCTGCATTAAGATATACTATATGGGCCGGCGCCGTGGCTCACTAGGCTAATCCTCTGCCTGCGGCGCTGGCATCCCGGGTTCTAGTCCTGGTTGGGGCGCTGGATTCTGTCCCAGTTGCTCCTCTTCCAGTCCAGCTCTCTGCTGTGGCCTGGGAGTGCAGTGGAGGATGGCCCAAGTGCTTGGGCCCTGCACCAGCATGGGAGACCAGGAGGAAGCACCTGGCTCCTGGCTTTGGATCGGCACAGCGCACCAGCCGCAACACGCAGGCCGTAGCAGCCACTTGGGGGGTGAACCAACATAAAAAGGAAGACCTTTCTCTCTGTCTCTCTCTCACTAACATCTCCTGTCAAAAACAAAAAAAGATATTATATATATATATATATACACACACACATATATATATGTATGTAAAATTCATCAAGCTGTAACCAGATTTTTGCATGATAACAAATATGTACCTCAATCAAAAGGTTAAAATGGAAGAGAGGCATCAATCACAAATGTGCTAGTAAGCTGTTAAGCACGTCTGTCCTGGCCAAGCAGATATTATCCAAACGGCTGGCAGGTGTGGAGGGTGGTCAGGAGTGGCTGTTCACCTGACTGTGGCGTGCTACCCCAGGGTCCACCAGCACTGACCCAGACACGAAAGGTGTGGTCCACCCTAGCAGATACACTGCGCAGCTCGGCTGCTTGCAGACTGGCTCCATGGGCTTCAGGAAGTGACCTCAGAACTATGGGCACTGCTTAGTCTTTCCCAGCTGCTGTAATCAAGACATAGACTGAGTGACTTGCCCAAACGTTTCTCTCTCACAATTTAGGAGGCTGCGTGGTCCAAGATGGAGGCACCAGCAGATTTGAGGCCTGGTGGGGTCTGGTGATAAAAGTGTCAGCCAGCTCTCTCTCTCTTTTAAAAAAAAAATATTTATTTGCTTAAAAGGCAGAGTTACAGAGCTACAGAGGCAAAGAGAGAGAGAGAGAGAGAGAGAGAGAGGTCTTCCATCCTCCAGTTCACTCCCCAAATGGTCACCATGGCCAATCTGAAGCCAGGAGCCCGGAGCTTCTTTCGGGTCTCCCACGTGGGTGCAGGGACCCAAGGCCTTGGGCCATCTTCCACTGCTTTCCCAGGCCAGAGCAGAGAGCTGGATTGGATGTGGAGCAGCGAGGACTCAAAACAAGGCTCACATGGGATGCTGGCACCACAGGCAGCGGCTTTACCCACTACGCCACAGTGCCAGTGCCAGCCCCAGCCAGCTCTCTTTTATTATCACTTTATCCCATGCATAATCACCTCCTAAAACCCTCCCTCCAAACACCATCATGCAGGTGATTCAACCCCAATGCGGGAAGGCACACAGGTGCCCAAAGTGCTATCACAGGCAAGCTCATCCCTAAACACTGACACTCAGACCTGGCTGTTCACCAGTTTCCAGGGAGTTTTGAAAAAAAGAAAAAAAAAAAAAAACACAGATTCCCAGCCCCTGCCTGCTGAACCACGGTCCCCTCAATATGCACACGCTGAAGTCCTACCCTGCCTATCTTAGTAGATGATGTTACCTGGAAAAGTCATTCAGTTTACAACAGGGTCAGAAACAGGGGGTTCCAATGCAGTACGAGTGGCATCCTTACGAGTGGGGGGTTGGATACACAAACATCCACAGCGAGAGGATGTTGTCATGACATATCCAGGTGGGGTCCCACAAGCCAAGAAATGCCGATGACTGCCGGCCAACCCCCGAAGGTGCAGGGGAACCATGGAGTGGATGACCTTCCATAGCCCTCAGAACCCTGCCGACACCTCAATATCCTTCCAGCCTCCAGTACTGCCCAGTTGTGGTGCTTGGTGATGGCAGACCTACAGATCCAATATACCACTCCCAGAAAACCGGGCTTGCTAAGACTGGGGTATACCAGGATTGCGCCTCTGCAAAGATGTCGGGTGCTTCTCACGATCGATCGGCCACATCTGGAATCCACTGTGATGCTTGACACCTCCTGCACCCAGTGTGTGCAGCATTTGGACTTGGACTTGAAAACGCTTTTTAACAAATCCACCCATGTCTCAATACTCAAGGACTCCCAGAGTCTCTCCTGCTAACTCACTCGACGTGTGTGGGCCTCTTCATCATTATGGCTCCTGGGACCTGATTTTCTTTCTTTCTCTCTTTTTTTTTTTTTTTTTGGCTAATCATAAACCAAGCCAGTAATCCAATGAATATGACTTGGCAAGGGTTTTTTCCTAATTGCTACATGTGAGGAATAAAGAGGTAGGCCAACCCGAAGATCTGACATCTTTGCACAATTACCGCAGGCTACTGTCTTTTCCTCCCCTTAACTTGCCCGCTCCCTTATTCTTTCATCAACCAGGGCCGAGCTGAAAACGGGCTGGGGATTTCATCACAAGGCTGAGAGACTGAGCGGCTGCAAACAGGCGGTTCTCCAGCTCACTGGCACAGGCACAAGTGAAAGCAGCACACTCATTTTGTGCAATTTGCTTTACCTTCCCACATGGAGTGGGTGCATGTAAAAGGCTGTTAAGTACTAAATTATTCCTTATCAAATCACCATCATCTGGAGTCATGATCAACGCTAATTAAATTACTTTCGCTGAACACGGCTCCAGCCTGCTGCCGATGCCGCTAGGTACGTTTCATTTCACTTACGGCGCTGCCCTTACCAGGTCTGCAGTGAGAGCTACAGGCACCCACCCGCATTGTTTGTAGTTTTAATTAAAGTGCATCTTTCCTTCGTTAAGTGTATCAAATCAAGAGAGTTAACTCTTTCATTTACAAAGAACTGACGATTCAAAATGACAGGATGTCTTTATCCCTGACTTCAGACAGTTCAGATAAGTTATCTGTGAGATCTGCAGCCATCCTGGGGGACTCCTTAAATGCGTTTTCCATGGAACGTTCTACGAGCCACAACTCCTCCTGATGATCAGATCTTCGGGAGGAGGAACAGAAAGAACACTCAAGAGACGTGTTTTGCATTTTTTCTTTGAAGGGAGCCTGACCCTTCTACAACCACATCTTAAGCCTGACTAATGATGACTGACTTTTTCTCATGGTTAAATGTAAGAGTTCCAAAATGCCAGGACTTCGAAATAGGCATTTCCAAAACAAACTTACCCACTTCTTAATTCAGAAGTTTACTTCAATGGTAATCCATGGGTATTTGTGAAATTACTAATTGTTCTCATTTTAGAACTGTGAACTGTGCTGCAACATCTTGCTTGCATTTTGCTTCACCTACACTTTAGAAAGAGGACGGCAGCTTGCCACCACTGCATCCCCCAGGGTGCAGAAGTCCTTATCGTCCCAACAGCAACAGTGCTGGTACACAAGTATGACATTGGATGGCAACGGATGTATTACTATAAAGTCACATTTGAACACTTGAAATATACCCATAGAGAAACTGAAATTAAAATGTGCTCCCAGGAGAGTAACTTCCTGGGCCAGCATTTTGACGTAGCAGGCAAAGCTGCCACCTGAGACGCTGGCAGTCCATATGGGCACTTGGTTCAATCCTGGCTGCTCCACTTCTGATCCAGCTCCCTACTAATGCACCTGGGACGGTCAAGGGAGATGGCCTAAGTGTTTGGGTGCCTGCACCTGAGTGGGAGACCCAGAAGAGGCTCCTGGCTCTGGCCTGGCCCAGCCCTGGCCCTTGTGGCCATATGGGGAGTGAACCAATGCATGGGAGATACCTCTGCCTCTACTCATCCCCCATCCTGTCCCTCTGCCTTTAAAAAAAATGAGAATAATTTCCTAAACTATCATGACCCTGGAGGATTTATTTTTATCCCTAAATTGACACTGACAACATTGTTATAATTAATGCATCATGTTAGTCCACAGAATGTGCAACAAAATCTGTGAAGCAATTTCAGTTTATTGCTAAGTAAAGATGATTATATTTTATAAATTCAAGAACAATAATATATCTAACTTAAGGTGTCAATGATCTGTGGTTGAGTTTGAAATTTTAATTAAAAAAAAAAAAACTAGTTATAATGCTCAAATTTCATTCCATATCACGATTCCTAGCCTACAGTCCTGGCTCCACTACTGATTAAAGGCCCTGCCCTATTCCAGCTTCCTTCTCATGTGTACAGTGAGAGGTAGCAGGCAATGGCTCAAGTACTTGAGTCCCTGCCACCCACATGGGAGACCTCGATTGAGTTATTGCTCTTGGCTGTGGCCTTGCTCAGCCCTGGCTGTTGCAGGCATTTGGGGGGCTGACCCAGAGGATGGAAGAACTTTCTCTGTCTCTCTCCCTGTACCTGTTTTTCCACTTTCAAACAACATTTTAAAAACCCTTAATTTACATAGTTAAATTTTACTGTTTCAAAAGCAACATCACATACTGTGATTCTCGTCATTCAAAACAATGACATTTACTGTAATTCCCATCTTGCAGATATTTTCAAAAAGGCATAAAGAAGCTAGGCTTCATATCTCACTAAAAGGTCTAAGACTCAAATTATGACATATTAAGAACTAGAAACTAGAGCCCTGGACTTTCAAAGCCTTGAGTGAGTAATTCTAATTTACTTCGCACACACACATGATTTCTAACATGTGTGGGCACCACACTAACAGGTGTTTCTTCGATCATTCCTTGGATATTCAGTTAGTTCGCTCATTCTAGGAGCTTCTTCCGGGTCTCCCATGCAGGTGCAGGGGACCAAGGACTTGGGCCATCCTCTACTGCTTTCCCAGGCCATAGCAGAGAGCTGGATTGAAAGTGGAGTAGCCGGGTCTTGAACCGGCGCCCATATGGGATGCAGGCACTGCAGGCAGCAGCCCTACCATTTACGCCACAGCGCCGGCCCCCATTCATTCATTTCTTTACTGTGCCAGGTGATCAAGGGGAAGAGGATGTGAAGCTATGGAATGAAGATGAGGAGAGGGGCACAGTTCTTACCACTAGGAGCTCATAGGTGTCCACTAGAGCTCTCTTTAAGTTTGTGTAAAAAGGTGTATTTTCCCATCTGAGGATATCACCCAGTACCCCGTCCGATGTTCCATTGACTCACCTGTGTGTGAGCCACATGACCTTACTAATACCTTCCAGGCACTTGGATCTAAATGGAAACACTTCTCAGCACACCCCTGCTGCTTTTAGGCCACCTGCCTTCTTTCATTTCATTACTATAACCAAAGGCGTTTAAAAATTCGCACCATGCATATTCTGGTGAAGTCAGGGCATTGCTCTTCAGCATCCGAAGCTCCTCTGCACCCTGATAACCAAACTGTCGCCAGTGAGGGAAAGGCCTCCTCCCCCACGTGCACAGTGAGCGTGAATACAGCAGCACGTGGCCGTGGCCGTGGCTGTGGCTCTGACCTTGCTGCCGCCTCCCAACCTCCTCCGAAGAGTGAAATAGAGGAGCAATTTCTGGGAGCACAGAAACAATCACCCTGGGAGGAGAAACAGTCACATTTTTGCTTCTTCTCTAAAGCAAACCATGTCTCTGAGTCAAATCTGCAGTTGTCGGAGGAAAGCTAGCTACACGCTTTGATGACAGGCTCCTGATTCTGATGAGATTTCTGGTCTGTAGAAAAACCTTCTGTTAGAAGAATCTACCGGATGCTATTCTGGGACAGGGTTGACAAATTATAGTCTGTGGGCTGAATCCAGCTTCCCACCTGTTGGGTTTTTTTTTAAAGGATTAGTTATTTATATGAAAATCAGAGTTAAAGAGAGAGACAGAAAGATCTACCATCTGCTGGTTCACTCCCCAGATGGCTGCAATGGCCAGAGCTGGGCCACACCGAAGCCAGGAGCCAGGAGCTTTCTCTGGGTCTCCCACACGGGTGGCAGGGGCCCAAACACTTGGGCCATCTTCTGTTGCTTCCCCAGGTCATTAGCAGGGAATTGGATCAGAAGTGGAGCAGCCGGGACAGGAACAAGAGTCCATATGGGATGCTGGCATTGCAGGTGGCAGCAATACCCGCTATGCCACTACGCCAGCAGCTCCTGCCTGTTTTTATAAATTAAGTTTCAGCAGAACATTCCCATACAATCATTTATATATAGCCCAGGGCCACCAGTAGCTACCGTGGCCATTTAGGATAGCTGAGAGGAAGACCCACAAGGCCCCAAATATTTATCATCTTGCCCTTAACACTGAAAAGCTTGCTGACTCCTATTCTAGAATTCTATCTGTTCTGAAAAAGGAGAAAGAAGACATAAAAGAGGCTGGATGAAGAGCAACACTAGTGTCAGTAAACTAGCTCAATCAGTCAAACAGGGGGCTCTGGATCTTAATCTACTAATTCCCTGCGTACTCTGAATCTCCAAACCAAAAGTGTGTACAATTTCCAGAGGTACACACAAACCAACTGATGAACGATGACACGAAATGCAAACTGTCAAGCAGTATGCGTTTAATGTGCTTTGAAAAATTTCAAGGCATTTTCCTAGACCAGGGTGATGTATAACATGGAGAATTTGTTTTACACCTGCCTAAAAAAATATAACTGAAAAAGTCAAAACAAATCATGCTGCAGATGCCAAAGTGCTCGTAAAAAAAAAAAAAAAAAATCACTTGGCTTTAAGGAGTGATTCTTTTGGTAAAAAAATCTCTGTAAAAGGGAAAAAAAAAAAAGCCAATGGTATACATAAATTAGATTATTTAAGACCAGATACAAGCATGGCATGAAAAATGCAGGCAGCCTTTTATACAAATATATGAGTATGTAGTTAGGAATACACTCAGCAGATGAAAAGCATTCACTTTAAGATAATATCACTTCAATTTCAGGTGATAAATGGATGGCAATGACCTCAATTAGTGCTCAGCTGAATTCCAGAAGCAAAGGGGAAGTCTTGTGTACAAATAAAGACAATAGCGTGTTTCGCTCTGTAAATCCATCATGAGGACACACAGCAAGACGGAGGGTACTTCAGTGCCTCTGAGCCTTCCATCCAGTCTTTCCCAGTGCATTTAGCTCCTCCCTGCCCTCCCACCCCATGTGTGCAAACTCCCTCTGACCCATCCCCCCTACACACACACACACACACACACACGCAAACACACGCCCGACACCCATTACTAAAGAGTCCAATCTCAGCTATCAACAGAGAGCCTTTATGGAGCCATTAAACCATCTCTCTTGTTTACAGTGCCTGAAGAAAGATGTGAATTATGTCTGTGACAAAACCAGCGATAGCATTTCCAAACCGCTATCAAAATGCAAACTGAAACTCATTTAAGGACAGGGACCCCGATTCGAGTTTTCATGAGTCTCCATTATTTGCAGCGTCTGCAAATATATCCGCCTGTGACATCTCTGCAACCGGATTTTAGACCGTGACACAACAAGCTGACAATGTTTCTTAAATAATACCCCACAAGTAGAGAAGTTTCTACAGGAATATTATCAGTCTGCAGATACCCCATACCTCGGTTGCCCCCAACAGGGGCTTGTTGCTCAGTTGCTATGACAAAGCCAAAGTACACAGCCTCTTCTTCTCCTTGGGAATCTCAGAATTTTTAAATGGAAGCAGACATTTGATATAATCAAGTGTTAGCAACCCAGCCAGTGTTTATTGTAGCCTCAGAATCCTTTGTGCTCCAGAAACCTCAGTGGAGGTCTCTTGTTTTTGTAAAACAGGTAAAAGGGGAACACCCTTCCCCAGGGGGGAGCCAGGAGCCAGTAGATGTCCCTACCCCAGACCCAGAAGGAGATGCTGCACACCTGCCAGGAACTTCCTGGGCACAGCGACAGGCAGGACTGAAGTCTCAGCAAATCCTGACATTTCTCAGAAGAGAGTGGCAGACTTTTGTGCATGTAACATAAATTCTGCTCTGGAACGCGGACTGCACGCTTCCCAACAGGGGTCCCAGAATGGCCTTGATCCAGCAGCCAAGAGGGGATGCGGTTTGCAAAAAGTCCCGGGGGGTGAACTTGGACCCCACAGCCTCATTCTGCCTCTGGGGAGGCCAGCCCTGGGAACCAGCCAGCCAGCCTCTGGCCCTTGCCACAACCTCCCAAGCAAGCCAACTCGCAGGAACTATGACAACAGCGTGACAGGTGGGCAGTGTGCCTCTGAGGGTGGGTCTGTCTCTATCTCTGTAAAGAACAGTGCGGGGACCCAGGTTGCCACCCCAGGTGCCCGACCAGAGGCTGCCACCACGCATGTTCAGCTCACAGAGTGGTTCCAGCTATTGTGGATGAGTTGTGATGACCAGGAAACTAGGCAACCCTGAGGTGCCCATGCAAACATCACCTTCACAGTCTTCTTCTAGTTAAAAAAATAAAAATCCACAATCCACTTTCCAGCATGAAAAACAGGTTAGTGGTGGGCTGAGCCCAGGAGCAACAGCCCCTGGACCAGGATCCGGGTTTTCCCTGATAGTGCCCACCACGCCGCTCACCATTACCATTTGCGCTAATAAATTCAGTTCACCTGCTCATCTGCTTGGCACAGGAGCACCCTACCCCTTACCCAAAACACCAGGAAATCATGAGGAGGATGTGTTCACACACAGATGTGCCTGGACACACACATACGCACACACACACAGACAGCTCGCATCACACTCATGGCTGAGATACCCAACAATTCATCCTCCAGCAATAGGGAATCATGGCAAAGCTGGCAGGCACTTAAATCTACCCTGCACTGGCTATAAGACTGCACGAGCCCCTGGATCTCTGCCTTCACTTTGCTCATCTGTAAAATGAGACAACGATCATGCCTGTCTTAAGAAGCGGCTGACAAGCATCAAGGAGACTTGTATGTGAGCCCTCAATAAGGTCAGGTGTTGGTGGTGCTATTTAAAAGATTTATTTAGGGGCTGGCGCCGTGGCTCACTTGGTTAATCCTCTGCCTGCGGTGCCAGCATCCCATATGGGCACTGAGTTCTAGTCCCAGTTGCTCCTCTTCCAGTCCAGCTTTCTACTGTGGGCCGGGAAAGCAGTGGAAGATGGCCCAAGTGCTTGGGCCCTGCACCCGCATGGGAAACCAGAAGGACCTGGCTCCTGGCTTCGGATCGGCGCAGCGCGCTGGCTGTGGCGGCCATTTGGGGGTGAACCAGTGGAAGGAAGACCTTTCTCTCTGTCTCTCTCTCTCACTGTCTAACTCTGCCTGTCAAATAAATTTTTTAAAAAATTGATTTATTTGAAAGATAGAGACAGAAACAGAGAAGCAGAGAGATCTCCAATCTCTAATCCAATGTCCACAACAGCCAGGCCAGGCTTGGGCAGGCTGAAGGCAGGAGCCACAAACTCCATCTGGGTCTCCCATGTGGGCAGCGGGGGCCCAAGTACTTGAGACATCATCTGCTGCCTCCCAGGTGCCTTAGCAGGACGCTGGATCAGAAGTAGAGTAGCGGCCGGGCCTTGTCCCAGTTGGTGGCTTAACAATGCCCAGTGGACTGGTGCTGTTTCTCAAACCCAGTATTAGCAGGTGCCAGGGCTAGAAGAGAGCATGTGGGTCCCACAGATGCATCAAGTTGCAGCAGCAAGGCCCATGGAGACTGAATCCTGGCTTTGTCCCGCGCCTGCTGAAGGGACTGCTGGAAACCAGGTATCGTCTGTGCTGCTCAGCCCTCCCTGGGAAGAGGAGGAACACCACAGACCTTCCCTCCAGGGTCTGAGTGAGAAGCTGCTGAGACCACAAAACAGCATTCGGCACGTGGTGAGCCATCAACGCCGCTAGCCCAGACACTGCCTTATGCAGGAGACAGACGCACACTCCAGGAAGCAAAGAGGCTGGCGGAAGAAGCAGGGTTTCTGGCCCCCAGACTAAAGTCATGACATTTTTCCCCTCAACCTTGTTCCCAATGTCTCTTCACTGCACACGCAGATGAACACCTCTAACCCCAGGGGGAGAATCTGCCATGGGAAAGTTCCCTGACACCAGGAGAAGGCACACAGTGTGGCTGACACACAGCATGACCACTGGATTGAGAACAAAGCGGTCTCCCTCCAGCTCCTGCTCCCCACCCCCAGCCCTCGGGAGCCCCGGCTGTGTGACCACGGACAAGCTGAGCAGCCTCCCTGGTCATGAGACCAAAGAGTTCACTCTCGCAGTGCTACAAGGTGAATGCCAGGGTGTACGTGCCTGCTTCCTGACTTGAGAGAGAAGGGGAAACCGGTAAGGCTATGGGAGAAGAAGTTCCGAGGGCTTAAGATACTGAGCCACTTAGTGAGAAGGGAGGGAGCTGTACACGCCTTGTAATAAGTGAGGCTTGCACTGCCTTTTAGCCAAGGGCGGGACCTCACAAGTCATACTGATGACCCTTAATCATTGTGAAAAAGCAAACTTGGGCATAAATCCTCTATTTAAGAAGGGAGGGTGTGTAATACGCATTAGAGAGATGTGGGCTGACATTTTAAAACACTCGACGCTTTGAAAGGTGCTTCGAGTCTCCCTCAAATTCAATGGCATGGACCACCTGCTTTCCAGTTGAGGTGCAAAAGGAAAACGTTATGATGTTGATAAAATGAAAAGCGGAACCACAGGGCAGAGAGCTCTACTCCGAATTCTAAAAGCATCACAAACATCGTTAATGGAAAACCAAAGAGACCAAAGACAGAAATGTGTTGATCCACGCCTCTGAATTCTGAAGCGCAAATTTAAAACCACGGAACATCCACAAGTGTTGGTGCTCCGTGGTCCTCTTCCTCCCAGACTGACTGCCGGGGGAAAGTACGCTGGGAGGAGAGCCGGGCTTCCATCTGGAAACAGGGGGAAGAGCAGGGAACGGAGGCCTCCTGTCTGAACATTCCAGATCTAATCAGCTTTACATTCTGCACTGGCTTCCGATCAGATCTTCCCACCCCTACTGGTCCAGTAGATGGAAACAGCACGACACTGTTTTTTTGGAAACAGATTCTGTGCAGCGAGCCCAAACATAGAGCATTCACATCCAACTGGCAGGAACAAAGCCTGAACGAGCGGCAGCTCTGCGAGGAGCAGATCTAATAGACCGAAAAGAGGTCCCTGCATCCAGAACCCATCCAAATCCACACCGCTCAGAAGCCGCCCCCCTTCATAAAGCGCCCGGTCACGACCTTTACGGAGGTGAGGAACGCTTCTAGGGAGACAGCCTTGCACTGACGGCACACAGGTACTAGTTAAACTGTGGGAATTCCAAACATAAGGGTGACCTCTCTGCACAGGAATTCCAGAAGCCCTTGCACATTGTGGTGGACAGTGTGCATTTGGAAAACTCTGGGCGGTGCCCGTGATTTTGCTATGTGAACAGGGGCTGGAATATTCCAACACCGCCTGGGTGTCTCTCAGTCCAGCAAGAAGCAGGTCTGAGGAAGCGACGACAGATGGGCTAGAGACTATCCAGACCCCAGGGGGCTCTGTCCTGGCTGCTGAGTGACCCTGAAGACATGGGACGCGCAAGGGAAGGGGTGGGGCATCCTTGCACCCTGCATCCCCCACCTGCACCAGAACAGTCCCCAGAGTGCTATCCTCTGTGGATGACCTGCTTGCACGTGTAACAGACAGTCCAGAAAAACGGGAACTCAATCGATCATCAACAGCACACAATTCATGCAGATGGCAGCACCTACAGATATCTTACTTCCAAGTAACACAGGAGGAATTTGACCTTTACTTTTCCTTTTTTATTAACTCAGAAACACAGGAACTCTAACCTAAAATGGCACCTTAATTGCTTTAACTCCGGGCCACTGTTATGTACACAACCAAATTAAGATAACACTGCACTGTGGCACCCTCTACCAAACGCTAATCCACCTGTCATCACTGTGGAATAATAATTACTAAGAAGTCTAAGATTTGTTAAGTTTCACTTACTAAGAATAAGTAGCCAAATTAATACGTTTCATGAAATAAAATATGACCATTTCTGCCAGCAGCATTTTAAAAGCACGAAACAAATAATTACTGATGCAAAAACTTGCTTATTAGCTGTGCTCATTACTGTAGTCTTCGGAACTATGGCAGTATAGTTCCAGTTTTGGAATTCATCTCACAGGCAGTACCACGCTCTGGATGGGGCTTGGCCAAACCCAGAGATGGGGCTATGGTCCACAGTCTGCGGAAAGAGAAGGCCATGGGCGGGACAGTGGAATCTCCAAACCTACACGCCACTCATGAGTTCAGCTGAATTCCATTACTGCCCCTCTCCTCAAATATCTGCGTACACCTGCTTGAATATTTATCACCTGGAAGAATCTTTCCGTTCAACTGGATAAGTGTTTACCACCTGAAAAGTGCTGTTTTCTTCCCAGTTATGGAATTCTCATTCTTGATTCGTAATTTCACATGTTCTTCTTCCGGTCTGGATGTGACAAGAGCCTGTCATTTGCAGAGTCTTAAATCTATCCCTTTAGCACCAAAAATGATCTGCTGGATAAGGAGGAGGCGACCCTCAAAGGGCTGACAGGCACCTGCAGTATTCTGATGCCACCTGACCGAAGACAGCGCCGAGATCAATTCAGACTCTATTAGTCCCTTGGCACCTTGCTCAGAAAGACCCCAGTGGTAGACAATCAAAGCTGAGAATACGTTCTGAATACCAGAGCTAGAAAAGTTTGCCTGAAAAAAGCAAGCCAGCTGGCTAGGGCCAAAAAAAGTACCTTTCAGTAAATGCCAATAAAACTTTACAGGCTGCCAGAATAACAAAGATTGAGTAATTACAAAGGAAACTTCGCAATTTCCCTGACAATAAACACCTTCTTAAAAAGAAATTATCTATCACCTGGCCTCAATTCCTGCAGCTGTTAATGCTAGCTGGGGTAAATCCTGCAAAAACATTTTATTGAAACCAACTATTAAGTTGGTACAGAATTTTTACAAGTTCTGTGTTTTGTTTTTTTTTTTAAGTTTATTTATTTGACAGAGAAGAGTGAGTGGAAGGGAGAAAGAAAAGTCTTCCATCCACTGGTTCACTCCCAAAATGCCCACAACAGTCAGTGTTAGGCCAGGTTAAAGCTAGGAGCCAGGAATTAGGAACCAGGAACTCTACTAGGTCTCCCAGCTGTGTGGCAGAAACCCCAGTATTTGGGCCATTGTCTGCTGCCTCTGGGGTGCTTGAGCAGGAAGACAGATTGGAAACAGAGTAACCAGGACTTGAACTGGCGCTCCAGATGGGATGTAGGCATCTAAGCAGCTGTATCTGCTGCACTACAATGCTTGCTCCCCAAATGTTTACAGTTTCTACCCCAGAATAAATTTGAAGAGTGTCTTGTACACGTGACTTGTAATATTAAATTCAATGCAGAGTAGAGCAGTTTCCACGAGGAATCATTACTCCCTTGGAACAGCTTTTACCCCAAGTATTTTACTCATTTTAAAAGTTTTTCATCTAACTTGCTTGGATCAAGAATCCCTCCACGGGAAAAGGGAGACCTCGGAGTTGCACGCAGAAGAATGACATCAAAATAATGAATAAGAGTCTCTACTGTGGCTGGCCCCATGGTAAAGTGGTTTAAGCTGCCAGCTGTGATGACAATATCTCACGCAGAGTGCCAGTTCAAGTCCCTGCTGCTCCATTTCTGGTCCAGCTTCCTGCTCATGTGCCCAGATAAGCAGTGAAAGATGGCTCCAGTACTTGGGCCCCTACCACACTCATGTAAGAGACCCAGATGGAGTTCCCGGTTCCTGGCTTCCACATGGCCCAGCCTGGGCTGTTATGGTCAGTTGGGGAGTGAACTAACAGATTTCTCCCTTTGTCTCACTCTATGTTATTTTGCCAAACAAATAATAAATAAATAAATCATTTCTCAAAAGAAGGAGTTTATACTGCCACAAATCTCGCCTTCAGGGATTTTATTTCTAAGTATTGTAGAAAGCAAATGGAAATAATCAGTACACACACAGACCACATTTCCACAGACAAAGGATATGGCCCCCCAAAAAACTGTTACTGGAATGGATATAAGTATTTTCTCTAAGTTTTATGATTTCTCAACATATTCATTTCTTTTTCCTAGAAAAACCCATTTCTAATTTCTAACTGGAATCCAGTTCCAAATGCCAGAATCAGCAGTGAACCAGGTCAGATCACAGGAGTGCCCAAGGCCTAAGAGCTTACTCTCAGCACCTTCGGTCCTGCCGAGAATTATTCTCTAGTTATGGGCGTGCCCATGGGGCAATTTTTTCTTAAGATTTATTTATGTATTTGAAAGGCAGAGTTACAGAGAGGCAGAAGCAGGGAGAGAGAGAAAGAAAGAGAGATAGAGAAAGAGAGAGAGGTCCTACATCCACTGGCTCACTTCCCAAATGGCCACAACAGCCAGAGCTGTTACGATCTAAAGCCAGGAGATAGGAACTTCCGGGTCTCCCAAGTGGGTGCAGGGGCCTAAGGACCTGGACCATCTTCTACTGCTTTCCCAGGCCATAGCAGAGAGCTGGATCAGAAGTGGAGCAGCTGGGACTAGAACCGGCGCCCATATGGGATGCCCATATGCAGACGGCAGTTTTACACACTATGCCACAGCACAGGCCACAACCCATGGGCAATTTATACCGAGACATATTTCTACAAAATGACAACTATCTTTGATTTAGTTGATTATTAGAATAGTCGAAAATATATAATTAGGATACAGCTATTCATTAATGACCTGGACTTGTAATCTAAGAAATGTTCTTAACTTTCATTCAATTTAGAGTAATCTAAAAGGGCTTCTTCAACATGAGGAAAACCATCCTTCAATGTTTACGACACTTTATAGACTTGCTGATGGAACTTCTCAGCTGCTAGTTCACAGGATTCTGGATTTGGCTGTTTGAATCTACTCTAGAATTTCCAAGTCCCACAAGTGCATCCTGGGGTTGCAAGACGGGAGAAGCTCCACACAGTAAGGTCATTCTGATCTCCCCAGAACTGAGCCCCATGAGAGAGGAACCGATAAGTCACACTGCTACTAAATCCAAGGTCAGAGCAATAGTGCCACAGCAACATTCCGAGGCAGATTTCTTACCTTACTTGCTAACTCTGGATAAGCGGAAATCGGGTTTCCACGTGACACATCAAAAATGGAGCATGACCCAGGCAGCAGTGGTGTTGCATACAAAAAGCCACAGCAAGGAGGTAATCATGTTGGAACATGGCAAATCTTTTCACGTCCATCTTGGACAAAACATCTTGTGGTAACACTGAAATACATCTCAGGGCATGCTAATCCCTACAGCATGCAAGCTTTTATGTTGCCCAGAACACACAGACACACTCGCTGGAGAATAACTTCTGCATTTGATTTTATTTTCATATAATTTCCCTTGAATAAATATTACTTACTAATCCTTCTGAGTTTTCAAAATTTAAAATGTGATTATTAGGCAAGGGCCACATGAATAGATCTTTATTCCCCAATGACGCAGTTTACCCAAATACTCAAATATTCCATACTTAACTGCCTCCTTTTAACTGTCAAGAACATATTTACTACTATGTTGACGGAACGCACCTATTTAAATTTAATTTTTTGAGACTCTTTGATGCTAGCACCATGCTCGTTCAAATGAGCAGGTATTATAATGCCTGCTATAGATTACAGATTGATGAGAAAAATAATCATTTCCCTACACCTCCACAGTCAAAGACAATGACAAATAATTCCAACAAACAGCATGGTTGTTTACCAACACAACACAATGGAGGAGACACAAAGGTCAAATGGATTTCATTCCTACAGTTCGCCTTTCTTTTACTTTCTGAGTTACAATCTAAAGCTTTGGAACACAGACTTCTGCAGGTGCATCACCTATGACTTCAGGTGTTAGGTAGCAATTAGGTACATCAAATACTGCAGCGAGCTGATGTATTCAGCAGCTTGTATTAGCACTTAAACACACAGAGAAGATTCATGCAGCCCTCCCTCTAAGTGATCGTTCCAAGAAACCAGACAAATATGAGATGAAAGAGTGCTCTGCTCTCCTTCCAAGTGTGCAGGCAGAAAAAGAGGAGCCTTGGAGAAACACACGGATGCCACCTGCAAAACCATCACACACATAGCAGGCCTGCTGCACGGCTCCCTCCCGGCTCCTCTGAAGTGAACAGGAGCTTTGTAAACTGAAGGCGGGCATGGGGGTAGAAATGAAACCAGATAAAGCCCCCTTCCCCTCTTCCCTCACAATGTAAGATCAATTCTTAGCCAAAGCACTTCTTTGAGTTATCATCTTAGACTCCACTGACATAAAGTGTTTGATACATATGCATTATTTAGTATGCACTTGGTTTTCTAAAAAATTATTTATTTATTTATTTGAAAAGCAGAGTTACAGAAAGAGAGAGATAGTCCATCTGCTGGTTCACTCCCCAAATGGCAGCAATGGCCAGGGTCAGGCAGGGTGAAGTCAGAAACCAGGAGCTTCTTTTGGATCTCATATGTGCATATGGGGCCCAGGAACCCGGGTCATCCTCTGCTGCTTTCCCAGGCACATCAACAGGGAACGATATCAGAAGTGGAGCACCCAGGACTCCAACCAGAGCCCATACTGGATGCCACCACTGCAGGCAGCAGCTTAACCCACCACACCACAACACCAGCTCCTATGCATTTGGTTTAAATAAGTTTAAGTTCGAGTGTACCCACATGTTAAGATATATATATATAGAGAGAGAGAGAGAGAGAGACACCCTGCAAATTTCCAGGCTGGCCCAGTCCCATCTGTTGTTCTCATGAACCCTAGTATATCTGATTGTCTTTTGCCAATCCATAGAAGTTGACTTCCTTTGTCCGATCCAATGCTATCCTCAGAACTACCTGACTCTCCTTGGGGGACAGAAGATGCTCACTGCCAATTCACAGCCACTAGCACTTGATCTTCTGTTGACCCAACAGAAGTCATACAAATCTTGAAAAGCCATCTGATATGTGCAGCACAAAGACAGAGAATTAGGCATCAGGGAAGACTGGCTTCCACTGGGCACTCTCTGTCACCTTGGGTGAGCAGTTTCACCCCAGCCAAGCCTCAGCTTGGGCAATGCAGTTCTATCTACGTGAGATGGTGTAACCTGGAGGCTGGGCATAAATCTCCCACAGAACTCCTCTATGCCTCAACTTTCTCCATGGAAAAAACAAGATAATAACTTTTCCTACTTTGCACAGTTGCAAAACTTGCATGAACTCAGGTACAGGACATGGTTAGAAGAGTTTTAACACACAGCAAGCACCACACAAGTACTGGCTACTCTTACTCAACATATACAGATCCTGGGTGAACAGTCTCAAGGCTTTTGTCATCTCTACTATCACAAGGGTCTGGGTTTCTAGTTCCAGGTCATGCTTCATTTTCTTCATTCTGTCTTTTTCAACTTCTCCTATCTGTGTGGATCTCTTAGGAAATAAGAACAGTAAAAAGATTGTGGCAGGCATGCGGTATAGTGGTAAAGTTGTCACTCGGACACCCATATCCCCTAACAGGGGGTGGGGCAAGTCTCAGCTCCTTCACTTCCAACCTAGCATCCTTTTAATGAGCTCTTGGGAAGCAGCAAGTGACAGCTCAAGTATCTGAGTCCCTGACACCCACATGGGAGACCGAGGTCGAGTTTTCAGTTCCCGGCTTCAGCCTGGCCCAGCCCTTGCTATTGCAAACATTTGGGGATTGAACTAGGGGATGGAAAAATCTGTGTGTGTGTGTGTGTGTGTGTGTGTGTGTGTCGTTCAGATAAAATGAGAACAAATAAACAAATTATTTGAAAATAATAAAAAGACAATGGAGTTTAGTGTCTCTAACAGTCACTCAGTGTGTAGTCAGGTAATGTCTTCGATGGTTCATATAATAGCAAATGTGTTAATAATTATAAATGCTGGCTTATTTTATCCAAATTACACTTCTATGGCATTCCTATTATTCCAAGTCCCACTGGAAGATGAGGAAATGGAAGTGAGAGGAGAGGAAGTGAGTTAGCGGAGTAACACACCACATGACTGATGTTAACTCCTTACTCCATGGTAATTTAAGTAGTCCCACTATGTTTCCTCCTCATACACAGCTCCTAGAATGCTTTTTAAAGGCAGAAATCACATTTTTAATATATTTTGTGCATAAGAACCTTATCCTATACAAATGAATACTTAAAAGATTTATCTATCTTTATTTTGACTTTGCAAATTTGCAAGAAATCCAAATAATTTTGTAAGTGGAATACCTCTCAAAACTAGGGCTAATAAATACTTTCTGGAACTTTGATTCAACTGGAAGTCATAGAAATATTATTTATTGTTGTTAAAGGAGTCGGAGCTCTGTACATAGACAACCCTCCCTAGGAGCTAGAGGACAAGAGGAGTCTTCACATTTTTGTAACATGTATGATGCTACACCTGTAGTATCACCTCTTTTTTTCATTGGTGGAAAAGAGGCTGGTCTGCAATGAATAATTACATTTATCTGTGGAAGATATACCACCAGCATACAGCAGCAGGAGCAATACCACAAACCAGGCTATTTCACTGCCAGCTCAATTATGTGCAATCATCTCAAAACCTTTCTAACTCTGTCATCAACACTTTTACTTTGATTCTCCATTACTATTACTGTAGCTTAGGAAATCCTCTGTCCTCTAAAGAAGATACACGGAGGTTTTTCAAAAAGTTCGCGGAAAAAAAAAGTGCATTATGAAACTGTGCTGCATGGTTTTCAAAAGTTTTCTGCACCAAAATGAATTTATGTTTTAGTTCCACTTTCCATGAACTTTTTGAAATACCCTCATGCATGAAATAGATGCTGGTATTGCCTTCCAGACATCTACTGATCTATTCAATACTAACCTATGGCTAAAACCTTGACAAGAAATACCTCATTCAATCGCTGCACCAACACATTGACTTAGGCAGCTCAAGTAAGTTAGATCACAGCTCAAATTCACAAACATGGTAAAACTGTAGACCTAAGATTTGAGCTAGAAAATCTGAACTCCTAATCTCTCATGTTTCCTTGTGCATTCATGTCTACTTCAAGATCTTTAACTTCACTGAATAATCTCCTAATTCTAGAAATGCTATTTTGGGAGGGAAGAGGGGAGGAAAACGAGATTCTAGTTTCCAAATGTTGAAAGTCTTGAATTCAAAACTGTTTTCTTGGGGGATGAGTATTTGGCACAGAGGTTAAGACACCATTGTGGACACCTGCAACCCATATTGAAGTGCTGGGGTTGAGTCCTGGTTCCACTTCTAGTCCCAGCTTCCTGATAACGTGCATCCTGGGAGACAGCAGGTGATGGCTCAAGCACTGGGACTCCTGCCACCACCTGTGATACCCAGAATGAATTCTGATCTAGCTCTGGTCTGGCCTAGCCTCGGTTACTGTGAGCACTTGGGGAGTGAATTAACAAATCCAACATCTCTGTCTATCTCAGATTCTCTGTCTCTCTGCCTTTCAGCTAAGCTTCAAATACACTGAAAAACAGTGATAACAATAAATTGTTTCCTTGCTGTCAGTGTTTTTCCTTGGAAGCTGAAAATGTAAGAACCTGCTGAGAGTGATTACACTGATACCTGTGAAGTCTGTGGGTCACGCACACCTGATCCTGCGGCAGCCAGGCCACTGTTTACCAGACACATGAAGATGTAGAGATTTTATATAAGAATGATCTTGGGTCACTCACAACCTCGGCAGCCATTTACTTTAAATGGGCTTGAAGAGGGCCATAGCTAAAGTCCAATAACACATTGCTTTTTGGTTTTTTGGGATTTTTTAAAGGTTATTTATTTATTTATTTATTTTAAAGTCAGAGTTACAGAGAGAGGGGGAGATCTTCCATCCACCAGTTTACTTCCCAGATGGCTGCAATGGCCAGGGCTGGGCCAGGCCAAAGCCAGGAGCCTAGAGTTTCTTCTGGGTCTCCAAGGACTTGGGCCAACCCCCGCTGCTTTCCCAGGCCCTAGCAGGGAACTGGATTGGAAGTGGAGCAGCTGAGACATGGACCGGTACCATATGGGATGCTGGCACTGCAGGAGGCAGCTTTACCCACTATACCACAGTGCTGGCCTCCAATAGCCAATTGTTGTAAGTAGTGTTACAGAGGGTCCTGTGGATTCATTTTTGTTATTTAAATGGAAATGACCATAAAATTAGCACCCTTCTAGTATAGTTCTCATCCTGATTATTGCTATTTAACCAGTAAAATTTTTCCTTTGGGTTGAGTGAACACTATAATTATTATTGCTTTGCAGTGTAAAGGTTGCCTCTTAATTGAAAAATCAACACTCTTTTCCCTTTCAATGAGTACATCAACTTCAAAATCAACAAAAACATTGAGTCACTGAAGACCTAGGTAATTTCGCTAGACCCACAAATTAGGGTACCCTTGATCAATCAGAATTCACAACCTGTCATTTTACAGAGAAGATGGTAACGGATCCTGAATCTGGGCTTTTAACTGGGCCTATTTCCAGCTTAGGTTTTCATGAATTCTTAAGATGGAATTGATGGCCATCAGTTGATGGGCTTGAAGAAACAACACGTAGGTTTCTTCTGTCAGGAGCACTGTGGGTACGCACCGAGTTTAGCTGGTGTGCTTAACAGGAAAACGTAAAGCTGCTTTTAGAACACCTGTACCGGCCGGCGCCACGGCTCAATAGGCTAATCCTCCGCCTAGGGCGCCGGCACACCGGGGTTCTAGTCCCGGTTGCTCCTCTTCCAGTCCAGCTCTCTGCTGTGGCCCGGGAAGGCAGTGGAGGATGGCCCAACTGCTTGGGCCCTGCACCTGCATGGGAGACCAGGAGGAAGCACCTGGATCCTGGTTTTGGATCGGCCGCAGAGCGCTGGCCGTAGCGGCCATTTGGGGGGTGAACCAACAGAAAAGAAGACCTTTCTCTCTGTTTCTCTCTCTCTTTTAACTCTGTCAGGCAAAAAAAAAAAAAAAAAAAAAAAAAAAAAAAACAAACACCTGTACCACATGTGGAGATAAAGACTACAGCTTGGTAGATACAGACATAATTTCTGAGTATTAAAAAAAAAAAAGTAAGGCAGAAATGTAAGCTAATCACAATCAATGCACTCGTGATATACTATAAAATACTTCATTCAGTCAATAGATCACAGTTGAAATTCACAAAAATGGTCAGCTGTAGACCAAAGATTTGACTTGGAAAATTTGAACTCCAAATCTCACATGCTGCCTGTGAGCTTATGTCTACTTTAAGATCTTTAATGCAGTGCTGAACAATCTCCTGTTTCTAGCAATATCACGTGGAGAAGGTAGGAAATATGATGTGCTTTGTAAATTTCATACACTCTATGTTTGTGTCTATATAGAAGAAAATCTTACATAATATTTTCTATGTGTCAAATGTACTGCCTGTGCATTTTACACAAACATATACACTATCACACAAACACACAAAATACTACTATAAACTCATTCAGTGCTCAAGTACCCCTAAGCCAAGGGAACAGTATCCCCCTCTGATTCAGCAAAACTGAGTCATCTTAAATTGCGTGTACGAGATCCCACATCCAGGAAGTAGCAGAGATTGGAACTCAGTGGCTAATGTCCTAGTCTAACACACTATGCCATCCTCAATCCCTTGATTGCACCTCACCATGTTTCTATCTCATGGCTTTAGTGTCTATTGCACAAATGTTATATATAGCACGAAGGGATATAAAAAAAGTAGCATGAGACATAATGCCAAATGTGATGTTCAATTAATTTTAGCAAATATTAGCAAATGTTTCTGGCCTAATTATATGTTGTCCAAAGCTAAACAGTGTCCAAAGCAAAATTTAAAAACTCTCTTTTGGGAGCATCATTATTTTGTTAAACAAACATTCAGGATTCTGGAAGCTGAACTCCCATGTATACACAGGACTAAACCATGCTTCTGTAATGCAAAACTCGAAGGGGCAGATTTTCAGAGCAACAGGGAAGTCGGCACCATCCATTCCACTCTTGCTTTCTTTATATGCATTCTTTTGGGTATTATGTTATAAATTAGAACAATTCTATAAGTAAGAAGAAATATGGTTAAAGTTCTCCATTTTCCCTTTCTTATCTAATACAAACATATAAAGTATGCATGCATACATGCATGTGGCAAAACTTTCTATGTACTTTATTGCCATAAAAATTCAACGAATGGCAGGACAGCATATTTTGTTGCAAAGAGTACCAGAGAAAAATGTTACAAGATCATTCTTGGCTCAGTCATTCACTACCCAGGACACTATGGGAACCACACTCAATCTATGAGTCTCATCCACTCGCCTCCACCGTAAGATCACTGTGAGAAACAAAGACTTAAGGGCCGTGAGAATGGTCTATGTACTCACAGTACAACCAAATACAAGAGGCCAGTGTTACCGCCAGTATTGTATTTACCCTCCAGTGCACAGTTCCTGGCACAGTCAGGTGTTTCACAATGAAGAAGCCAAATTGGGATTAGCCCAAAGGTATAAACTGCAGTATTCCAAAATGATATGATTCTAAAAACTGTTCTCCACTTAATCACAAAACTCACATGAAAATAAGAGCATCTTTCCCCAATTTTGTCAACTTGGTGTTAGTGGCTATTCTGCACTGGCAAGTACTGAAATGTTACAGTAGGGATTTAGGAGGCCTTTTAACAGGAAAAGGTTTTTACACAGGGGGCGGTTGTTAGTGACAACTAGAAGTTGGGCAAAAAATTACAAGAAGTGAGAATTCAGTATTTGACCTAGAATTTAAATGGAGCTATTTGCTAATATGGGTCTGCTTATACGCCTGTCACACATGAACTCCAGTGTGAACCTCTAGATTCATGTTATCAGTTTATGAGCATTCCATAAACACATTACCCAAACCTTCAGAAATTGCCATTTAAAGCCAAAGATCTAAATTTTGACTTTGATCCATGAGACAGCTTTATCTCAAGATGAGGTGACTGAAGCTTATTGATTAGCTGATTACCTTCTAAAGCACCAGCCTTTAATCTGCAATCAAAACCATGAATGAAAGTAGAGCTTCCAGAAGGCAAAATAGGGTTTGATTACCCTGGAGGAAAACAAGTACATGGAGAGTCCTGGGCAGGCAAAAACATCCAAAGGATCAGCGCAGTGGCATCCGGTTACCTGGCTTTCTCTGCAGACGGCGGAGCTGACATATCACCTGATATTCCGGCCACAGAACCAAGGACCAGAGAACCAAATGGAATCAGCATAATGAGGCTGTTGTGTCCATGAGCAAAGGGAAAACCAAGCTCAAACAGAGCTGAAAGTTCACTTCAGAGCATGATTGCCATTTCAGAGGAAGCCCTAACACTACCAGAAGCCTATTCACACGTGGATAGTCATGGCCACATTTAACCCAACCCCTGGCCTTGACAGTACTTGACAGAACTTCTGCAGGCAAGTCTGGTGCTGAAAGGGATTCTAAGAGCTTCTTATGGCTTAGGACTAAATCTCAGTGCTGAGATGTCCAAGAGGAAAGTGGCGAAAAAGGGATGCATGGATTCCAAATTTATCTAGAATTCTGCATTCGCTTATAGATTTTGATCATAATCAATGTGAAAAACTTAAATAGTAGTAAGCTGAGAATTAGCAACAAATATACTAAGATTAATAAACAAAATTTCAGCATAAAGAAATATTTAATTAATCCTGTCATCCAACTAAAAAATCCTTGTGCTAGTGGGTAATGGGTAATAAATGTATTTCTTATTTCTGTGTCACAAAAAGAGTAAGTATTTGGCTTTTAATAAGTCACTAACATATGAGAGTGTCTAGGCTGTTATTTGTCTTATTTGCTATTTGCAACACAGGTAAGGACATGCAATCTTTCTCCTTTGAAAACCAGAGAAGCCAATAACCTTGCTGGATTTCAGCTTTTGGTCTTCAAGTGAAAGGTGTGCTGCTGTCAGTCTGTGATGTCTCTGCAGGCTGCAGCCGAGAGATTTCCCTGGGAATTCCGAATGCACTACCAATACCACCAGCAGTAGCACCAGTTCCTGCTGGTGCTCTACGGCTCAAAGTCAAGTTCTTCTCCCTCCATGGTGGAGAATGCCATGCCTGAAATATTTCAGGGTCAAAACCCATGCACAGCCAACCTGCAAACAGATCACACTATGAAGAATGCCTCTCAGATTCTGAGCGGGCCAAAGGTGTAATCATCGCAGCGGGATAGAGCTGGAGGAGTCCCTCAGCACCCTGCCCTCCTCCCGGTTTCCCCACAGCGTTTTTGCTCAAATGGATTGGAAGAGCTCTTTTTTGGGGACAAACCTCTGTGAGAAGGTTCTCGTGGTCTCTCTTGATCTATCACACCTCTATGAGAAGAATTTTCAAATATTATTGGGGCCAGCACTGTGGTGTAGCGGGTTAAGCTGTCGCCTGCAGTGCCAGCATCCGATATGGGCGCCAGTTTGAGTCCTGGCTGCTTCACTTCCGATCCAGATCTCTGCTATGGCCTGGGAAAGCAGTAGAAGATGGCCCAAGGCCTTGGGCCCCTGCACCTGTGTGGAAGACCCAAAGGAAGCTCCTGGCTCCTGGCTTTGGATCGGCACAGTTCCAGCCACTGCAGCCAACTGAGGAGTGAACCAGCGGATGGAAGACCTCTCTCTCTCTTTCTCTCTCTCTCTCTCTCTGCCTCTCCTTCTCTCTCTGTGTAACTCTGACTTTCAAATAAAAAAAAAAAAATACTATCCATGTCCTATATGAAGAACACTCTGTTAGCTGTGGAGAATTTTTTTTCCTGGGTAGTAAGTTTTGAAACGTTTGAACTGAGTACTGGCTGTGAGCAAAGATCCCCAGACCAAGCAACTGTAGGCTGGAGATCTGAGCTGTGCAATTTCAGCCATCACACACCTTAGTTATTCTAGTATTGTATGCCCGAGGCTTCTCTTTCCACAAAACGAGAACAATACCCAGTTATTTCAGAGCATCCGTGCCAAATAGAGATGACTGAGAAGTGTACTGTGAGACAGGAGAACCAAGTAATATATTGTTCAAGAGCTCTGATCTGATAACTGAAATGTAGTTCTCACGTTACATAAAGGCAAACAGCTTTCCATTATCCTTCGAAAAACAAAAATAAAAACAAAACAGAGGCAAACAAAAGTAGACATCTGCCTTAGATTTAAAAACAATTCAGGTCACCCCGCAGGAATGTTTTTTAAAAAGATTCTAAATACCCAAGAAGCTACCCACTCAGCTCTGTTCAATATTTGGTGAATACCTAAATGAACCCTACAGAGAGGAGTAAGACACAGTCTGCCACAGCAATTGAAACAGGATGAAGGGACGCGTGTTTGGGTGCTGCTTGGTATGCCTGCATCTCATGAGAGTGCCTGGCTTTGCCGGCTTCCACTTCCAGGTTCCTACTAATGTGCACACTGAGAGGCAGCAGGTGATGGCTCAAGGGTGGGGGCCCCTTCCACTCACCTGGAAGTCCTATACTGAATTCCAGGCTCAGGGCTTTGGCTCCACCCAGACCTGACTTTTGCAAGCATCTGGGGTTTGAACTAGCCCACAGAGGATTCTCTCTCCCTCTCTTTATCTCTCACTCTCTCATTCTTGTTTCCACTTCAAATACATAAAAATAAATGAAATAATTTTTTTCAGAAAGAAATAGGATTCAAATTGGGATATACACAATATACCTTTGTAGGCAGCACGGTATTGGTATGAGAAGGTCTGATTCTGATAAAGAATAAGTGATCACCGAGCCGAATCTCAAAGAGCAAACATAATCTCAAGAAATGGTAATTAACTGGATCACATACTTTTTTACAAGTCCTAAGATATTCTTATTAGTTCCTCATCACAGGAAATTTGACATACGCAAAGAGGTGTGAGACAGACACCTACAGGCACCCACTGGGAAACTGAACGGCCACCCCAGTGGACAGACTAGCTTTTGTGGAAGCAAACATACGATTAAAGGAATAAGAACTATGCACATTTTTATCAGATTGAACAGATCAGAGTCTGAACACACGGTGAAGATGCGTGGACACTGACCCTCATGCAGCCTCCTGCAACTCAGCACGAATGCAACCTCCCTCGTCCATGCCATGCAGGGAGAACGACATACCTTTTGC
This sequence comes from Oryctolagus cuniculus, assembly GCF_964237555.1. Classification (NCBI taxonomy): domain Eukaryota; kingdom Metazoa; phylum Chordata; class Mammalia; order Lagomorpha; family Leporidae; genus Oryctolagus; species Oryctolagus cuniculus. Next base: position 5,429,488 of record NC_091447.1, read on the forward strand.
TTGTCCACCACTGCATCAGCAGTAGCTGGGACACTGTGGCCCAGCAGAGGGGCTTAAAGCACGTTTCTTACACGAGTAGACTTAGCGTTTGTACGGACTGTAATCATACAAAGATGGCCAATAAATACACTAAAATCCCATCAGTAAAATAAGATTTGCTGCACTGTTGAGATATAGTACTTGGGGCTGATACGGTGCAGTGGGTTAAGCAGCTGCTTAGAACGGCAGCATCCCATTGGAGTGCCCATTGGAGTCCTGCTTACTCTGCTTCTGGTCCAGCATTCCTGTTAATGTACCCAGGAAGGCAGAGGAAGATGGCGCCCAAGTACTCTAGTTCCTGCCACCCATGTGGGAGAGCCAACAGAGTTCCTGGCTTCTGGCTTCAGTCTGGCACAGCTGTAGCTGTGGCAGGTATTTGGGGACTAGACCAGTGGATGGAAGATCTTTCTGTCTCTCCCCCCTCTCTATTGCTCTGCCTTTCAAATAAATAAGCAAACCTTTTTAAAAAAGAAAATATTACTCATATTTAAAATCACAAAAATAAAGATAATGTTTTATAATCAAAGGTTTATATATTTTTATTAACAAGTAATAACTGTATGTCTTTGTGGAGTATCAGGTGATAAAGACATTGACACTGAGTGAACAGATCAAATCAAAGTAGTCAGCATTTCCATTTCCTTAACATTTCTTTCTTTTTTTTTTTTTTTAAAGATTATTTATTTGGAAGCCACAGTTACACAGGGAGCAAGGGAGAGACAGAGAGAGCAAGGGAGAGATCTTCCATCCGCTGGTTCACTCCTCAGTTGGCCTCAATGGTCAGGGCTGGGCCGGGCAGAAGCCAGGAGCCAGGAGCTTCATTTGGGTCTCGCATGAGGGTGCAGCAGCCTAAGCACGTGGGACACTTTCCACTGCTTTCCTAGGCCATTAACAAAGAGCTGAATTGCAAGTAGAGCAGCTGACACTCAAAGTGGCTCCCAAAAGAGATGCCAGCAGCAGATGGTGGCTTTATGCCACAATGCTAGTCCTCCTCCACATTCTTTATATTGGGACCTGTGCTATGGTGGCGTAGTAGGCTAAGCTGCCCCCTGCAGCGCCGGCATCCCATATGGGTACCGGTTCATATCCTGGCTGGTTCTCTTCTAATCCAGTTCTCTGGAAAAGCAATGAAAGACAGCCCAAGTCCCTGGGCCTGTTCCTGCACGGGAGACCCAAAAGAAGCTCCTGGCTCCTGGCTTCAGATCAGCCCAGCTCCAGCTGTTGGGGCCATTTTGGGGAGAGAACCAGTGAATGAAAGACCTTTCTCTCGGTCTCTCCCTCTCTCTGTCTGTAACTCTACCTGTCAAATAAATAAATAAAATAAAACCCTTTTTTAAAAAAATACAATCATTCCAATTTACAAATAGAATTGTGGGTGCAAGATTTCCACACAAATCAGAGCTAAAGGAACCATCACATTCAAACCTCTATAGGATCTGAAAGTCACTCATCATAGGATTGATTGCAAAGAAAACAAGGAGTAACCATGAAATAATTTCTGAATAGTCAGTAATGTTGCATCCACAGCAAAAATAATATTAATAATAATAATAAAAACAAAACCTCTTAGCTAAAGCCTAGACTTTTTTTTTAAGGATTTCTACTGCCTTCCCAGGCCATTAACAGAGTTGAACTGGAAGTGGAATAGCCAGGACTCGAACTGGCACCCATCTGGGGTGCCGGCAACACAGGCAGAGGCTTAGCCCACTACACTGTGGTGCAGGCACATAAATCCCAGTTTTTAAAAATGTGGTATATAAAACCACTGCACAGAAGTACTTTGTCATATCTTAAAGCTTAATCAGACCTGTAAAAATGGGATTTTTAATCTAGTCATTCCTGATATATTGTCAATTACTGAGTTAACATCACCCTCAGCTACTGTCAAATACAAGCAGTGGTTGCCAGGGTATAATTCATTAGATTTAAGAAAGCAACATCAAGCTAACGTTTTTCCTTAGTGAGACACAGCACAAATTCTCACCAGGAGAAAATTCAATAACAGACAGGAGCAAATATGCATTGTGCATCTTAAATAGACATTTATGGCTATAAAAGGAAAAATGATGCAATTTAAAACCCATGACCAACACTAACTATACACTTAGGACATAAAGGTCCACATTTACTAGTTTATGTCAGATTATTTCTTCTTTCTATTTGATTTCATAATATTTGCATATCCTATGAAGTGATGGCCCAAAAATACACTTATTTTCCTGACTACTTTGACCTTATGTTCAAATATTAATAAATGTGGTGTTTGCCTTTTTATACATCATGATATATTAAGTGTATGTATGTAAGAGTATATACATATACACCAGGGGAATCCTAGAACAAAAAAAAATCTAATATTTGCTTCAGCAAGTAATTCTCCACCATCATTCCTAACCTACTAGATTTTTCCAACAAATATTATTGGGCTCCTGCCTCTACTAGGTCCAGTCACTGAATAACAATACACTTATTCACTATTCAGTAAACTTCAACCAAAGACGGCATGGATCACTTTTCTCAAAATAATCCGTTACTAATTATAGGCAGAGTGAGTGGAAAATATTTGCTGGCATACTTCCCTCCCAACACCTTTGAGAAGTCCATTTCTAGGATGTGTTATTATAAGGAGGGCAAAATTAAAGAATAAACAAAATAGGAAAGAATAAGCTAAAGACATGAAGTAAGATAGATACTTTCAGCCTCTGGTTGTGAACAACTTCCCAGGGCTTTTATTTTGGCGTTCATCTTGTCATTAAATCTGACTAACCTACCTTAACTGGCAAAGCCGAAACTATTAAAAAAAGAAAAATAAAACTACAAGAGCACACTTTATTAAAATTAAGATTGATGCTATTTTCTAGCTACAAATACAGTCTTTCAGCACAATTTCTACTATCCAATATGCTCCCATTAATTATGTTGCTTCTAAAGTTCTTGTTTTAATCCTAGCCTGTATTAACTATAGAGATGTTAGCTTTTCTGTTTAAAGTTTGACTCATATATTTAAATATGCTTCAAAAAATTTTTTTAAGAAAGCAGAGGCAGGCATTTGGCTGGGTGGTTCCAAGGTCAGCTCAGACATTTGCATCCCATAGTGGAGTGTCTGGATTCTAGTCCCAGCTCTGGCTCCTGACTCCACCTTCCTGCTAATGTAGGCCCTGGGAGGCAGCAATAATGGCTCAAGTGATTGGATTCCTGCCACCCACATGGGAGACCTGGACTGAGTTCCTGGCTCCCACCTTCAGCCTGGTTCAGCTTTGACAATTACGAGCACTTAAGGAGTGAACCAGCAAATGGGAAATGAAAACTCTATGTCTTCTCTCCTCTCTCCTCTCTCCTCTCTCTCTCACTCACTCACTCTCCGTTCCTCCCTCCCTCCCTCATAAATAAAGAAAAAATTAAATACACCCATACCTTAAAAAAACGTGTACTGTAGTAGCAAACTCACATTCTCAAATCTCAGAAATACAATTCCTGGCTGGCGCCACGGCTCAACAGGCTAATCCTCTGCCTTGCGGCGCCGGCACACGGGGTTCTAGTCCCGGTCGGGGCGCCAGTTCTGTCCCGGTGCCCCTCTTCCAGGCCAGCTCTCTGCTGTGGCCAGGGAGTGCAGTGGAGGATGGCCCAAGTGCTTGGGCCCTGCACCCCATGGGAGACCAGGATAAGTACCTGGCTCCTGCCATCGGATCAGCACGGTGCGGCGGCCATTGGAGGGTGAACCAACGGCAAAGGAAGACCTTTCTCTCTGTCTCTCTCTCTCACTGTCCACTCTGCCTGTCAAAAAAAAAAAAAAAAAAAGAAAAGAAAAGAAATACAATTCCTAGGGCTGGCTTTGTAATGTGAGTAGGTAAAGCTGCTGACTGTGACGCCGGTATCCCATATGGGTGCCAGTTCAAGTCCTGGCTGCTCCACTTTTGATGCAGCTCCCTGCTAATGTGACTGAGAAAGCAGAGAAAAATAGCCCAAGAACTTGGGCCCCTACAGCCTCATGGAAGACCTGGAAGAAGCTCCTGGCTCCTGGCTTTGTCCTCCCCCTGTCCCTGGCCACTGCAGCCATTTGGGGGAATAAACCAGTGAATGGAAGTGTGCTCTCTCTCTTTCTCTCTTCCTCTGTCTCTCTTTCTCTCTCTCTCTAGCTCTGATTTCCAAATAAATAAATTAAAAAAAAATACAATCTCTTCGAGGGTGTGCCCTTTCCTGGTAAAAGCATCAAAAGAACGATGAAAGAAGATGGCAAATCTTCCTGGTCAATCACATCAAAATCAGTGATAAAACCTAAATTTTAGAAGTGCTCAGAGGCCGGCACCACGGCTCACTAGGCTAATCCTCCGCCTTGCGGCGCCGGCACACCGGGTTCTAGTCCCGGTTGAGGCGTCGGATTCTGTCCCAGTTGCCCCTCTTCCAGGCCAGCTCTCTGCTGTGGCCAGGGAGTGCAGTGGAGGATGGCCCAAGTGCTTGGGCCCTGCACCCCATGGGAGACCAGAAGCACCTGGCTCCTGCCTTCGCATGAGCGCGGTGCGCCGGCCGCAGTGCACAGGCCGCGGCGGCCATTGGAGTGTGAACCAACGGCAAAAGGAAGACCTTTCTCTCTGTTTCTCTCACTGTCCACTCTGCCTGTCAAAAAAAAAAAAAAAAAAAAGAGAGAGAGAGAGAGAGAGAGAGAGAGAAGTGCTCAGACATGACAGCAGGAAACTATGTTTAACTATGTTTCGGAAGGTAGCTCAGCAGCGAAGCAGAAACTTGAACACAAATCTCAAGCAGAGCTCTCTGGTCCCAGGCAAACACACACATTAACAAAAAGTAAGTTCCTGAGTCAGGCTCTGTATGGACCTGAATTCAGTTCTTAAAGAAGCAGACAGCAATCTGTTAAGGTACTTCAAAAAATAAATAAATAAATAAATAGGAGTTAATGTGCTATTGATTTTTTTTTAATTCCTAAGGAAACAAAGTGTAGCGACGACCTTGATTTATTAGAATGTGTCCCCATGGAAGAGTGGCATGAAATACCTGAGTCCACCCACTGGCTTATTCTATTATTTTTAGACAGTCCCCTACTCCTACTGCTGTTTTCCAACCATCAGGTAAGCTTAGAAGTGTGCAAAAGATTCTTTCACAAATCTATTGGAGGGGCTGGCACTGTGGCATTAGCAGGTGGAGTCGCCACCTGCGGAGACAGCATCCCAGGTGGGCCCTGGTTCCAATCCCGGCTGCTCCACTTCCAATCCAGCTCCCTGCTAGTGCACCTGGGAAAGCAGCAGAGAATGGCCCAAGTGCTTGGGCCCCTGCACCCATGTGGGAGACCCAGAAGAAGATCCTGTCTACTGGCTTCAGACCAGTCCAGCCACAGCAATTGTGGCCATTTGGGCGTGAACCAGCAGATGGAAGATGATCTCTCTCTCTCTCTCTCTCTCTCTCTGTAACTCCGTCTTTCGAGTAAGTAAATAAATCTTTAAAAAAATCTATTGGAGAAGAATAAAATTACTAAGCATTCACCAACATCATTCTACTGGCCACAGTCCAGTGTGTGCTAAGTGCAAGGAAAAGGAGTAGCATCCCAAGGAGACTGGAAGTTCTCTCTTTGGGGAGAACATGAGATACGAATGCGAACATCATCAAGCTGTTTCTACAGTCTCTAGAGACAAGACTGAGGGCTTGACACAGAGGTTAAAATGCTGCTGGGGGCCGGCGCCGTGGCTCACTAGGCTAATCCTCCGCCTTGCGGCGCCGGCACACCAGGTTCTAGTCCCGGTCGGGGCGCCAGATTCTGTCCCGGTTGCCCCTCTTCCAGGCCAGCTCTCTGCTGTGGCCAGGGAGTGCAGTGGAGGATGGCCCAAGTGCTTGGGCCCTGCACCCACATGGGAGACCAGGAGAAGCACCTGGCTCCTGCCATCGGATCAGCGCAGTGTGCCAGCCGCGGCGGCCACTGGGGGGTGAACCAACGGCAAAGGAAGACCTTTCTCTCTGTCTCTCTCTCTCACTGTCCACTCTGCCTGTCAAAAAATAATAATAATAATAATAAAAATGCGGCTGGGATGCCCACGTCCCCTAACAGCTCAAGTCCTGATTTTGTTCCCGATTCTAGCTTCCGGCTGATGCACACCCTGGGTGGCAAAAGCTGATGGCTCAAGTAGTTGGGCCCCTGCCATCTGCGCAGGAGACCTGCGCTGCCACCTTCAGTTTTGCCCAGCCCCAGCTCTTGCAGGCATTTGGGGAATGAATCAGCAGATGGGTGATCTCTGGTGCTCTCTCTCTATGTATGTCTCTCCACTTTTCAAATAAATAATTAAAAAAAAAAAAAAAAAGACTGAGGAGCCAGCATTGTGGTATAGTGGGTAAAGCTGCCTCCTGCGATGCCAACAGTCCCTTAGAGGGGCCAGTTCGAAATCTGGCTGCTCCACTTCGCATCCAGCTCCCTGATAATCGCCTGGCCTGGGAAAGCAGCAGAAAATGGCTCAAGTGCTTGGGCCCCTGCACCCACATGGGGGACATGGAAGAAACTCCTGGCTCCTGTATTCAGCCTAGCCCAGCCGCGTTTGTTGTGGTCATTTGGGGAGTGAACCAGCGAATGGGAAATGGATTTCTTTTTCTCTCTCTCTGTACCCCTTTCTCTCCGTAACCCTTACAAATAAATAATGTTTTTTTTAAAAAGACTGAAATGTACTAGTGTAACCAAATGGAAAGAAACTAGTCATAAAAATAAGGCATAATTCTGTGATGAAGAACAAAATGAACAGTTTTAAGTCTAAACTTAATAAAATAGTTACATTTAAAGTACATGACTTGAAATATAAGATTATTGGTAGAATTAAATTGTGAGTAAAAACCTTTCAAAAATCTTGTGTAGATACAAATATGCACCCATTTCAGAAAGATAAGGCTCACCTATGTTTTAAATACTTTTTGAGTTCTTTTTGGAAAAGATAGATGACTTTTTCTGGATTAACGCCTATCCTCAAACAATTCTATTTTTTTTCCAGCAGAGTTTCTGAATCATGAAAAGATGTATTGCTAAGATGAAACAATTTGTTCAAACCATGTGACTTTCTTTTAGCCCTCATTCATTTCCTCGCATGGACTTGTGGGAAGTTGTTTATTTTTAATGTCTGTATCTCCTTCAAAATTGAGTAAGCTTCAAAGTTAGCAAGCTACAGCAAAATACCATATTTTCCAGATTCCCAACAAAAATGTCTGATAAACAAAAACAAAGAATGTTTAGGGAAATTCTTGGAAAGCGCCCTGGTGGTATGGTTAAATCCCACTGTTACAATTTCTTACTTTAACCCCATTGTGACAATTTAATTTTAATTTAATTTTAATCCCATTTTAATTTTAATCCCATTGTTACAATTCACAGTAGACTCTTCTGTATCTATCAAACCTGGTCCAGCCAAAGGTTTTCTCTGCCCTCCAACAGTGAACAGAACTTCACCATTCATTCTCTTAACCTTCATTCTCCAAAGGACTAAAGCAATAAACGCAAAAACAGAAACATCTTATTTCATTGAGATTTGCCAGGAAATCTGATTATTGACGTTTGAGAGCATTCCCTCAGGAATACAGACAACCCCCACCACCACCACCACCATGGGACAGAGTTTCTTCCTATTCCTTGAGATTCCTCGGGCACCGGGAGCGTCCCTGGAGAGAAACACCTGTGACAGGCATTTCAGGGACCACAAAACCTCCCAGTTCCAGAACCTGATGACCTCCACCATGAAGAAATTCTCAGAATCTAAATCCAGATCACTCCCCTGTTTTCTCTTCCGTGGAGACTGGTATTAGCTGGTCACCAACACAGAACAATAGTCCCTTATGTCACCCGCACCTCCACTTCCTTTTTCTTAGATTATTTCAGATCTATTTTTATCTCTGTTTAGAGGTTTCTTTTTTATAATTAGGTGTTTTATTTCACTCACAAGTCCCAAAAACCATAATTGTTAAACTGTAACTATTCACTAATTGCGGGGAAAATACAACTTCACCGTTCTGAAAATGTTCAAGGTTTTCCTGTGTAGGAAGTTTTTCCAGACTAGAGACGTTTATTGAATTCTGCTGTGATCATACACAGAAAATGGGAAGGGACAGGTCGCTGGAGTAGCAAGAGCTGGAAACATCTTCCAGGCCTGAGTTATAGAACAATTTTCTGCACAGCTAAAGAATCAGGACTTTGCCCCGCAGGAAGTTTAAAGAGAAAATTAACAAAGTCCGATTGCTGTATGCTGAGCCACTGCAAAGGATACACTGGAAGGGGGAAAAATTAAAGGCAAGAAGAGCACCGAAAAGGCCAAGTCAGAGCGCAGTAAGGCAGAACGTGCGTGTGACCTCAAGCAGTGAAATCGAGATGGAGCAGGGATCATGACGTGAGGACGGTGTTAAAAAGTAGAACCAACACCCTGGTTAGCAACTGGAGATTCATGGGAAAAAACTAAGGAGACCAAGGCTACATCACAGGTTTCCAGCTTGGATGGCGATGTGACCATGAACTTGGAAAGGCAGAAGCACAAGAGGAGTGATGATCAGGAAACATGCTGATTTCAACACTGGACTTGCTAAGCATCAACTTGAACCCTCTGTGGAGCTCGGGGTTGGTGTGTTTTGCAGTGTTTATGCCAACACAGCTCTCATGGCTCAGCGGACGAGTCCAGAGGTGTTGCCTTTTGCCACACTGCACAGTGACCTAGAGGTGAGTCACTAGGTGAGAATGTCTTGCAGATGGCTGCAGGGGAATGACCCTATCCAGAGACAATGGCATAGAAGACATCCAGGACTGTGTTGACCAGTGCAGTAACTGATAGACACACACGTCTGAATGTAAACTCTCACACATCGATCCAAATCACAAAGTCATTCCTTGGTCTTCTTAGCCACATTCTGAGGGCTCAGTGGCCACTGTGCTGGCAGCACAGATGTAGTTCATTGCCATCAGCACAGTTCTACAGGACGGCACGGGCATGGAGCAAGGAAAAGCAAGAGGAAAGATTTCGGGACAGACCTCTGCAAGGAATGAAGAGACACATAAAGAGGAGGGAAGGAAGATGAGTGGAGAAGGAGGGATCAGAGGAGTAAAGGAGAAAGGAAGAGCTGTCACTGTGGCGTAGTAGGCTAAGCCTCCACCTGCAGTGCCGGCATCCCATATGGGCACCGGTTCGTGTCCCAGCTGCTCCTCTTCCAATCCAGCTCTCTGCTATGGCCTGAGAAAGCAGTAGAAGATGGTCCAAGCGCTTGGGCCCCTGCACCCACGTGGGAAACCAGGAAGAAGTGCCTGGCTCCAGATCGGCTCAAGCTCTGGCCATTGAGACCATTTGGGGAGTGAACCAGCGGACGGAAGAACTTTCTCTCTCTGTAACTCTACCTCTCAAATAAATAAACAAAATCTTAAAAAAAAAAAAAAAAAGGAGAAAGGAAAAACATCACACCATTGTGACCAAAGAGAAGAGCAGTGAAGGGGCTGAAATACTCAAGAATAAGGAATGCTGGGAAGATGTTCAATAAAAGAAGAACTAGAAAAAGGAAAGGTATGCTTAGGTAGTTTACCCTGACATTCGGTGGACCGGTGCTGGAATCCACACCGATTCCTGCCTGTGCCAAAGGACTCAATGACACTCACTCTACTCCTCAGAAGGCAAGCTGAGCTTTCAGAGAGAACAACGCAAATGCCCTGCAGGGAAGTAAACGGCCACATGACTCAGCGTTCCTCTCTCATACTCTGACCAAAGTAAGAGGAGGCCTGGCTGTGGCGCTCAGCTACCCTCCACGGAAGCGATTCCACTGGTCTCTAATACGGATCTGTGCTGTCAGTCAACAGGTTTCTGGAAGGCAGACAGCAAATACCTGCATTCAAACACCAAGCAGCATTCAAAATTCTCTTCTCCATCCACAGTGAAACTTGGCCAGCGGCGGTGCACCAGGAGCGGGGGGGGGGGGGGCCCAGTGACTGTTCTAGGCGTACAGAGTTTCAGTCTGGGCTGACGAAGAAGTCCTAGAAACCGACAGTGGTGATGGTTGCAACAGTACTGGCCGCTAAAAATGGTGAATATGGTGAATTCGATCTTCCGTGTATTTTACCAAACTGCGATTTTTATCAAATGTACCTCACCTGAAACATGGGGCATGGGGGTGGGTCTGAAAGAGCCTCTCCAATCCCCCACAGTGGAAGACTCAGATACCAAATGTCAGAGCTCAACACACTGCCCTCACATTCTGCTACCTGACCCACAGTACCCAGGTGTGAAAATACAGGTTTGAGAAGTTGTAAGGTATTAAGTACCTCTTGGCTTCTGCTGAAATTATCCCCTTGGATGTTACCAATCCTCTGACAAAACAAAGCAACTTAGAGCTTTGAAGGGCATGAAAAGAACAAAAATGCATGTGCATGAGGTCAGTTTCATAATTAAGACAGATTTACAACTGCCCTTCCCCCTCATCTGCAGGCCGACTTTCCGTGATGTCATTTACCCACAGTCCAAATGGAAAGTTCCAGAAATAAGCCACGTATAAGGTTTCAGTAACTTTTATTGCAGTAGACTGTTGTTCTACTTTTTTATTACTTATTGATGTCCGTCTCTTTCTGTGCCTGATTTATTCACTGAGAATTACCATAGATCTGCATCCATGTGAAAAAAAAACCACAGTAGGTACAGTTCAGGGCACAGTATCATCCATGGAACATTCTGGAACATGACTCCCACACAGAGAAGGGGAACTCCTGGTACACCTGTATCATGACCATCTGCCCTTGTGTCAGTAGCTGCATCAGCTGGTAACATGGAAAAGTGTAAAGACGAGCAGTGGACCCCAGGGGCAGCCATGTTTGTACAGGCAAAACGCGTAGTCCTCAGCTAAGGGGAGGTGAGTGCGCTCCACAGCCAGGCCTGCTGCAAGAACAGGAAGGCCTCGGAAGGAGCCAGCGGCTGCTTCCCTTTGCGCTTCTAGAACCAGAAAGCAGACAATTTCAGGCTAAAGACTAAATCCACGCAAGTGATCTTCATGAACACCAAAGAATCCAGTAAGCCCATGTATGTGCGGTCCAGTTAGGCAGCAAACACTGCAGGAGGCTACACAGTAACCCATCTCATGGGGATCTGAACTCTCAGTGTTTCCCCACAGCTCCCAGATTGAGAACTCACTGGCAGCAGGTGCACCCTCATGGACCACTTTCCTCTCCAAGGCTATGTACCCAACACAGAAAACAGAGCCATCTTTTAGAAGCATCCATTTTCCTTGAAGCTGCTGCTGCTGTCTCAACCTGACCACAAAAAAAAAAAAAAAAAAAAGGAAAAAAAGAAAAAATTCACCTAGTGACTGCAAGCTACAGTAGCGCTGGCACAGTGCAACTACAGACACTCGCAGTGGAAACCAAAGAGGAGAAGGAAAGAAGGAAACAAGACAGACACAGAACAATACAAGCGATGAGTCATACTGTACTCACAACTTTCAGCCTGATAATCGGGCACGAACTGCTCATCATTGTCAGGGACCTGAGCTGAAGAAGAAGAAAGATATATATATTAAAAAACAAATTCAGAGAGAAGCCGCCAAGGCATTAAAGAATGTCATGTAGGTATCAGTCAAGGAAGACCTCGGCAGGCCGAGATCAAATGTCGGATTATTGGCTTCTACTTAAACAGTATTGACAGCATCATTTAGGAGGGGAAACAGACGAGAAAATCCATCTATGTCAGAAATATGACGGCGGCAGATGTGGTCCCTCTGAACTTCACCTGGCGGGTGGAAATAAAAGAGACCCACAACAAAGGAAGCTACAGGATTTCTATTTCCTGCGGGTTTCTTTTTTTTTTTTTTTAAGAATGGAGCAAAAGGTATTTCAGTTCAACCCACGGGCAGTTGTCTATGCAGCCCATCTAAAGGAAGCACACGGCAGCTATCGCTTCCCTCTGCATTTTCAGGAGCGTTTGCTTTGGAGGTGTTTCTACCTTTTGTGCATTCGGCTGCCATAAATAAAAAACGTTCGCCCTGAGTTTGACCGAAGTATGTGAGAAAGTTTTAAAAATGAAGATTCACCGTAGGTTTGGAGCCCTTATAATAAAGCAATGCATTGCGATGATGATAGTTGCAATAAGAAAAATAATAACCATAAAACAAATGCCATCTTTTCATGCACAGTATTTTCCTGGCAATTATTCAGCATGAACAGAAAGAATATCACCATTTCATGAGTCCTAATGTCAAACGACTTCCCTATTTTTAGTAAAGGAAAAACACCGACTAGGAAGGACTTAATGCATTCGGCAGCAATCAAAACACAAGTGCAGTTTTCTTTAACTTCTAAAACCTTTTCATCACCGTTGGGGTGGACATCAAAATAACCTGTTCCAAGCTGACATAATGTTACTAAAACGACTTTTCACCAACACAAACTGCACACACAGACACAAACTGCAGAAGATAGAAGTTAGGTTACATTTAATCTGGTAAAAATAGAATGAATTATCATCCTAATTGACTTCAGCTCTGATCTGATCAGCTATTATTATTTTGCGAGTATTACAGAATACGGAAACTTTTTTATGCAGGCAAATCGTATGAAAACAGATGTCTACTAGTTTTTTAAAAAACAAGCGTATTCTGTCAAGGGAACATTTATTAACATAAACAATCAGTCTCTGTTGAAAATGTTTCAGGCTGGCAATGAGTGGATTAAGAAAAACATCCATAAAATTTCTATAACAAGAAATTCTATATAGAAAGGAAATACAACAGCCATAAGTTTAAAGTTGCCATGAGTATCAGTTTAGCCAATCCCACTTTCTAATACTGATAATCTTGCCTATTTATTAAAACACATGTAGTTGGGCGCTCAGCTGTTTTCTAACTTTCTCCTGCCCTGAAGTCGTTAATCCTTATTCAAAACGCACTCAAGCCCATTACCAAATAAACCCAAACAAAGGAAGAGCCTGTCCCAGGTGTGACTGACGCTTACTTCATCGGTCTCCACGGGAAGGCGAGCTTTCTGCCTTCCTGTTCCACGAAGACCTGACAACAGTTCCTACTGACAGGCTACCTGGGTAACTGCGGGTAAGTCCTGTAACCTGAACGCCGGCTCACTAATCAGCCTAACAGAGAAGCAATCTCAACACAGCATCAGGCATTCCAGAAACGTAACTTCTTTCCTTCTTGCCAGTCTTCTCACACCCACCCTTTTCTTCCAAGTCTCACACACACACACACACACACAAAAGTTTCAATCATTACAATGACCAGTGTAGTATCTTTACTGCCAGTGAATTCTATTAGAGATGGAGGGGAAAAAAAAAAAAAAGAACAGCTAAGACTTGGACATCAGCAACTCTTAGCTACTCACACAATGCATTTTGATACTGCGCTAAGTTACATTTTCCTCAAAGATTTATACAATGAGAGTGGAGAGGTTCAATTTTTAAAGCAAGTCTTTGTGCCAAAAAACTACACATTTTTAAATATGTAGTTAATAAATAACAGCAAGTAAATGGAATCAAATTCTGCATATTTGTTCCCATCACATCCATAAGTTTTAGTCTTTCCTCTAAACTAACAGCTAAATAGATACTGCGATTGAGATGCAAAATTATCAACCAAGGCAATTACTGTGCTTTTTAAGAGCCAACATTTACAAGAATCTAATAAAAATGTAATATCCCTTTACAGGAATAGTTAAAAATAGCCAGTGAGTAACAAAAGTATGTTTGTAACTGAATATGCTGGTATGAACGTCCTAAAGGCTGGGATTTTTTTTTTCCTTAGGATCGTTAAGACAAAGTTGCAACTCCATAACAGATTTCACTACAAAAGCAACAAACACAGAGGGCCCTGGTGACTGTGTGGTGCTTGCTGAGCTCTGTGTGTGGGGGGAAAAAAAGGGCAAAACCTCAGGAGCAGAGCGATGGCAAAGTCATCTGTCACACAGAGAAAATCGCTGCATACTAACAATTCATACAAGAGTAAGAATAAGAACTGCTATTTCTGTTCTAACTCCTTAACATACCGAATAAACAGTTCACACTTGTGCCTGAACATATTACAGAATTTTAACAGAAAACATATGAGTCACATTTCACAGAAGCTAATCTTCAGAAACTGAACAGACCAAATGCGGCAGCAAGCTACTTAAATAGACAAAGGCTTAAGCCTACCTCTAATTTCAAGTTAGAGTAAAAGGAAAACAGTTAACTCAAAACACTCGTTGGATCTGGGCAAGGAAAATATGACAAAGTATTGCCACACTCCTATTCGCGCATTTCCTTTTTCTCTTCGACTCACGAGAATTCGTGGAGCTGCTTGCAAACTGGTGGCTGGTCATACCAACTCCAAAGTGAGTGGAAAATTAAACCGTGGAAGCTTTTCTCTCCACTGCCATCTACTCCAAACTTGTAATGATCACCTTGGGAGAATGAAAAGGTTCCCCATACTATGTAATTAAAAAGAAAGAGCACAGAGAAGAGAGGACACACAAAAAGCAAAACACAGAGCAAAGAGCCCTACAAGGCTTTACTGAAGACAGAACGCGTGGCGTGGGCTTTACTGGACAGGGTTGGGGTGGCTCTCCCAGCCCAGGGCGTCCTAACAGGCCGGCTGCCATCATGTCTCCCCATTAGAAGGGGTGAGAAGGGGCACAGTGCACTGCCTGCCATTTGCTTTACCTAGATGATTATCCAAAGTTGTTTTCTGATCGTGTGTCTTCACCACACAGCAGTACATCTTACGGCAAAGACATTCCTAAAAATAGCAACCGTGACCCAAATGTCACACAATCCCCAAGTCTCATTTTTAATTTCAATATCCTTTCTTAAACTCATGGTGCCTTCGGGGTGGGCAATTTTAAATATAGCTTACCTCTCTATACTGGATCCCTGCTTCTCCTTTTCAAATAACATAATAAGCGTTACTTGAGAAGAGGTTAAAAGTCTTAAAATGTTTCAGGATTGACTGCAGGCAAGACAAACTCCCCCTTACAAACCAGGGGCCTAATGCTTTTCCTTTTACAGCTAGGGGGGAAAGCGGGGAAACTACAAATAAAACCAAAGTCGAGTATAAAAGGGTTAATATTTAATTAAAACCAGTTCTATCCACTGTAACAATGACCCGGAGCCAAACAAGGCGGAAGACGTGTGAGTCACTCTTTCTGCTGTGAATGAGACAGCTGATCTCCTCCGCGATTCCTCAAGACAAGCAGGCAGGGCTGGAGTTCTGCCTCCATTCACAAAAACACAGTCCAGCATGCATGAGCCATGTGGCCCAACCGCAAACTTTTCATGTCACACCCTTGCAGGGAGCTAAAGCAAGTAAACTTGAACTTGCAATATAAACACACCAATTTTATTGCGCCGTCTCAAATAGAGCTAGATCCGCTGAGGAACATATTTAAATACCTGACATACATAAATACACACACATACATTTAACCCATCATCCTAACTTGTTATGGAAACTTGAATAGACAAAACTACAGAAGAAAGCAAAGCGGGGGGAAAAGGAAAGATGGAAAAAGAAAAAAAAATTAAAGAAATGCCTTATTTTTCTCGCCTATTATTCAAATCTTTTACAGCATGAGACTGTAAGAGATTCCGACTGATCTTCACTTCATAGTAATTCACTTTGAAGCAAAGGGTCAAAAACGAATTTCTCTGAAGAAATTTAAGTTTTGTCTTAAATAAAAGTAAAACAACAAGGGGAAAAAAATCCACCTTTGGTATTCTGTTTAATCCTAAAATGAAGCTTGGAGCCATGGAACAAAATAACCATGGTCCACTAAGCCTGGTTTTATACCACATCCGCCTTTAACATTAAAATGATCGTGCCAGCGTCAAAGCATTAATTAATGCAGAAGCATAAACACATTTACACAGACATGAAAAGGGGACATCTCCGCAGGAGAGAAACACCTCTAATACTTAATAAATACATTCTTCGCCAATGCTCTACCAAAAAAGAAAATAGTTCAGTTCAAGTTCTGTTTGGAGTTTCAAATCAGCTTCCACTCCTCCTGAAGGAACCTGCAGGGACTGGAAAACTTCAGGCAAGGAAGCTCAGAGCTGGAGAGCTGCTGTTTCTACCAAGTGCTTTCCCTGACACTACCCAAGCCTCCCTCTACTATTATTTTTCTAATGACAAGACTGCGCACAAGTCCAAGGGAATAAAGTGATCCTAAGAAATGTGTGGATTACACATTTCCTGGGAAAGAACCAGAAAAACTCTGCTACGTTTCATTAAGGCTTATCAGGATCCCCTGGAAAAACCACACCACATCTAATTTTCCTATTTTTAGAAATACTTCTCTACTTTGTAAATAGACCCTAGAGGGGTAAAAAAAAATTTTATGTATCTCTAATGAGTACTCAGAAATAAAATCCCTGTAGTTTACCAGCTATCTTTAAATTAAATGAAAATTCTTTCTTCCATATGTTATGGTATTTCCCGGTACAACAAAAAGGAGGGATATTAACTCCCCCCACCCCACCCCACCCAGGCCATATACATACACAGCACATGACTGTTGTTCAATTCCAACAAATTGGGTGAACGTCTATAATCCAATGCTTAACTTTCAGTTCCCATTCTATGAAAACGAAACAAAATACTGTAGTTTTAAAGCCTTCATTTCTTATCGCCACCCCACAGGGGACAAAAATCAGGAGCACATATCCAATTTTACGTCCCATTCTAAAAAGAAAGAGTAGACTTTGCGAACAATAAAAACGAGTGCATTGTGGCCAGTGTGTACCGTGGACGACAACAGCACACATTATTTAAGAAAATCATAAAAAATTATTCTGAACGCACACTTAGCAGCAGCCACTGCAGGGAAGTGAAGTCCTGACACCTCCGCTTCTAGGGCGACCTACGCACTTGACTTGACGGTGACACAAAAACAAGAGAAGAAACTGAAATAAGCACCTGATTTGCATGTGGGATAGTAACTTCGGTGTAGGAACTTTGTTCCTGGGGCCAAGGGAAGCAGACTAAAACCCGACTAGACTGCGCCACCACCAAAAACCACCGTGCGAATCACCACGGGCCGTGGTCCTTGAGAAAGCCCATGAAGGGAACTCAAGACATCCAGACTGCCAACAACACAATGGTCAGGAGAAGCTAGGTATTCCCACTCAGTAGCTACTGAGACCTCTGACTTCTCTTTAAGTTGTGTCAGTAGGCGCCGATACACTACTCAGCAAGAAGCTATGTCCTCCACGTGTTCTATTTTTGGCCCCCACACCCAGATGTTCCCTTCTCAGACCCCAGCCACTGATGCCCACATAAAACAGGTTGTGAAGACCAAGATGATATTGATGGGGTTGCTATCGGAACTCATTATTTCATGGAATCAAATAATTGCATTGCCTGTCTGTCGGGGCAATCTAATTCAATAAGACAAAGAATCAATAAGGAACTGTGCAGTAAAATTACAATATAAAGGAGCCATGGCAAAATTTTAAGTAGGCATATTCTCTGATTTCTTTTTTTTTAACCACTGCTGTGGCCACTGAAAAACATCGGTGTTTCAATTTTCTTCAGAACAGGTTGGTTATTTTAAGTCATGGTGTATTTGTTAAAAGCCTTTCAACTGTGCTGTTTGTGCTTGGAAAGTGATATTAATGTAAAGTTGTACTCTTCGCAACCATATTACAGACTCCTGCATGGAGACAAATATTGGGAAGAATGCAAAGTACATTTATAGAGACTCGATTGAGTTGAAAATATGGGTTCCTTCCCCACGCTCAGTCCTGCCTTATCTATCCCAACAACCCCTTAGAGATAAAACACATTTCACAATCCATAATAATTTACTCATGGCTAATCCACATGTTGCACACTGAGCCTAATTTGCAAAAATTCTTACAAGGAAAAAACAAACTAAACATGCTAAGATATATCATCTCCAAGTATTTAAGTATTTAAGATGTTGATCATTTCTTAAAAACATGATTATCTTATGACTAACTTAAATAAGATGTTTAGAGCTGGTTAGCGTCCCAGTGGCGTTCTGACTCATGAGAGACACTGGGTTAAGTGCAAAGATCTTTCTCAAAAGGGACAAGATTCCTTAAAATTCCAGTCCTTTCTTGGCTGGGGAACATCATGGAAAGAAATATGTAAACAGGGCAAAGTCTGCCAGTCAGGCAATGTTTTAATTACAAATCTAACTACAAATAAACTAGGTTAATGTGGGGAACTCTTTTTATCTAGTATTATTCAAGACATGGGGTGAGTCAAATTGAAACATTAATGCAAAATGATATAATTATATTTAATTGCAAAAAACAAAAATAAATGCTGAGCCCATTAACAAACAGTAAAAAAATAAAATAAAATTTCTTTTCTCCCTAGGAGAAATTTTCAAATTCACATTAAAAACTTTGTGCTTACATAAAGATTGGTTAAATTTGTGAAAACTATTCTAAAAATGTTTAAATTACTCTAAAATGCAATCCTATCCATGTTTTGTAAATAGCTGCCCACCTGGGTATTCCATAGAACAGTCACAATTAATTCCTGGATTTAATTAAACTTATTAATGCTTTTTAAAGTAAAATTCCATGCTTCTCTGAAATTATTGGTCATTTTCTAAGTTTGTTGCATGGAAAACTCAATCCTCAGATATAGCTTATAGGTAGGTTAATAATCATGGGTAAGAAAATTTCATGCAGAGTTTTATAAAATAAACTCAGATAAATTATTCAAATCACTTATCTGCTCTGTAACACACAAAACAAGTCAAAGTAAAAAAAAAAAATACTGAAACTGATTATAAAATGCTAAGAGTCTGTCACAGATTCCACATTTTAAAATTCCAAGAACAGAGTTGCTATGCACATTCAAAATCTGCCAGCAAGTTACTGCCTTGGAATCAATGAGATTTAAACATCCTAAGAAGCCGCAAACCTTCCAGAACAATTAAAATATGTATTTGAAATTATTTTGGATAAGCAAATAAATTCCTCCAGGAATGAACCTTCCTCACAACCTTCAGCTTCGCAAAACTGAAAGATAGAAGTTAATACAACAACCTCTGGGCAAATTTTCCTGAAAAAGTTGGGTTTGAGTATATGGCTTACATTGCAGTAATGAGTGATTTACTTCAGTAAGTTTCATGTACAGAGAGACGCCAAATGACCTTTAAATAGAACTAAAACTGTCATTAATACTTACCTTTCATTAATATACAAACACAATCACCCTTTCAAAGGACTATTAAGAAAGCTACTTAACTTGCAAGATTCACAAAGATTGCAAAAGCTCTTTGAAGAACTAGAATATCAGCAAAACAAAGAAACTTATTTTCATGCTAAGAGCAACTTGCTCAACTGTGCACAAGACCACCTGATAAAACACATCAGCCCACCCCAAAGTAGCTCCAGCAACCCTTAGTTTCATTTCCCCCTCTCTCTCCTTTTTCACCATTCTAATGATCTCTTCCAAAAATGTGCATATTTCCCATATAATGTGAACACACAAGTAACACACTTATACTCAATGCTTAGGTATTTATAATTTCCTTCTTGCCTTTCCTACAAGACACATAAAATTAATATTTCACATTATGCCAAATCCCAAAGAAAAATTTCAAATTCTGAATGCCGACAGAATTCCCTCAGCATTAGCTATTTCTGAAGTTGTATGAAGCTTTACTAAAGCCATGCCTCATTGTTCCTATAAATAAAGTTGCACACAATCAAAGATACAATGGATTGCACCGCAACATTTTATCAACAAATAATCCAACATAAAAGCAACCCCTGTTGAAAGTCTCTGCTATATAAAAAAAAAAAAAAGTACCAAAGTGACAATGTAACAAAGGTCAATTTCAACAAACATCACATGCATAGTAATACACAGAAAACATTGCTTAAATCCTCAAATCCCTCCCGGAAGATTTACCTTTAAACCCACAGATTTCCTAAGTATTGGGTACACACCTAGCGTTCTGTGCTGGGAACACGGTGGAAAAAAGACACTGGCACTTAAATCTTGAAGCATCCCGTCCTGATGAACCCAGAGAAACTAATTTCTGCCATCAGAAAAGACCTCCACCAGATCGCCAAATAATGACATGCGCTGCTCCAAAGGCAACAGCCAGCTAGGCAGCCGGTTCTGGCTCTGGGAGGTCTCTCGAGGTACAATAATATAAACCTGATCAATTGCAATTAAAATCCGAACAGAGGCTCAGAACTTGAAGTCTTGGTGCATTAGTTCTTGCCAAAAGCAGATGTGATTGTGAGCTGGAAGCAATTTCTCCTGGTAATTTGTGATGACACTGGGTAGTGCAGCCCCAGAGTCCCCAAAGACAAACTCGTCAGAAGCTGTAATATATGCATGACACACGAGGTGGCTCTTGTAGAGCTCAATTAATTGGGCTCAACATTAAGACAGCAAGTTCAGGACTTTTTTTTTTTTCCTCTTCCAGAGTTGCTTCTCCCCCCAACCAGCTCCCCCGCCCCCTCGTTTTAAAGCAATTTTTTTTTGCCTTACCTTCTGCAAGCCATGTTTCCTGTAATTGACTGAGATCTTGAAAGAGTTCTAAAAAAAAAAAAAGCCAAAGATATAAACATCAGATTTGCTAATCTTTGGGCTTCATTTTATGGAACTGTCTGTCCTGAAGCTGAAAGGAAATATCAATTTAATTTGGGGAGAAGGAATTGACAGAAAAAGAAAATAGAATTCACAGCCTAAGCGTCTTAATAATAATCTTGCCTACTTTTGATGGCTGCTAACACTTTAAGAAAGTGTTTTAGTCAACCAAACAGTACAATCTTTTTTCTTTTCTAACAAATAGCTTACTTAAAAGCGCAAAGACGGCAAACACCACACACATATGAGGATCCAAAAAGGTGAGTTGAAGGTGTGTCTATTCACAGTACTCTTTCTAAAATACAGTCAACTCCTGGTGAAATCAGTAGTAAGGGAAACATGGGCTAGGCTGAGGTGCGTTTGATTTGTATTTTCTGAATGTCAACTACAAGATGTAGCAGCAGCTGCATGTTTTCCGACTGAATGCCTCAGAACTCAGAGGGGCCCCTAGAAATCTAAGTTTTAGAGAAGAATTTCTGCTTTCACAGGTTTACGAGTCAAAGACAGACCAACCGTTCCCTGGCCCTATTCTAGGACCCAGTCCAAAACGGTGTGTTCAGCCACGGTGGGAAGGGGAGGAAGGAGGTGGCAATAAATAGGAAGATGTAAGGAAGTTTCAGAATTCCGTGCACCTCATTTAAATTGCAAACTAAACTTTGATAATGAAATCCAAGTATTTTTGAGTTTCCTATGAATACTCTCATATGGCTGAAAGAATGTATACTATACTAATCTCCTACCAACAGCTCCTAAAAGAGAGTGTGCGAGCTAATTTGTCAAATAGCATTACAATCATTAATTAGGGCTCACATGTGATTCAGGGAACAATTTAAGGCCTAGAAGCAAGACCTAAAGACTTCACAATGCCACCCTTGAACTCAGCCTTGACAAGTTTGCTAACAGTCCGTGGACTGAGCTAGCAGAGGAGAGGAGGTTCACAGCATCATCTGTGTCACCTAACTTGTCCTAAACTCAAAGCTGCCTGGCTGGGTGCTACCATGCTGTGTATGTTAAAACTGTTAGTATGTAGGACAAGTCCTATGTCTTAGGAACAGGGCATTTAAACAGAGAGGAGGGATGAGAAGAAGGATGCCACTGTTTAAGTTTTTATTTCCTTCTTTGATTAGTTTGACAGGACCATAAAATCTTCCCCAAAGCAAACTTGTCCATTATGTCACTCGCTCCAAGGGAAAAAGTCTCGGTGAAGTTCAGTCATTTCAAAGTTTTATCCTTCTAGGCGAAGACTGGTTCTTCGTGCAGGTGCATGTGACAGGTTAAAAAAAAGGGGGGGGGGATACAGCGCAAACCTCACCTTCTGAGTCATGAGCCAGATCTCTGTGAATGAATTTTCTCTTCCTGACATTCGTTGGTTTCTCGTGACAAGTTCTCCCACGCTGACTCTACAAAGGGAAAGACGAAATCCTTTAAGAGTAGGTAAACCTCAGCTGTCACACACTCCCAGGACGCAAGCACGCACGCGTGCACCACCCGGGTCTAGCGGGGGCCTCTCCCTGAACAAACAGTGAAGCCCTTGGTGGCAGAGAGCCGGCGGGGGAGCTCGTGTTGAGAACCGGATCCTCAGGCTCAGCTCATCAGTGGCATATTCACATGTCAACATCAAAACAACCGTTAAGCGGCAACACTTTAAACTCCTTGCTCTTGGCTGGGTCAACGCTAGTTTGCAATGCAATGCATTGTGCAGCCCCCACCCTGCGCCCCCCAAGAGCCAAGAGAGAGGCTTGAGAGAGAGAAAGAGAGGGAAAACAAGTAGGAGAGGAGATGTGAACCCCAAGTAGCAGCCTTGGGCTCAACTTCATTCTTTTCAAGTGGCAAACCCAGCCAGAAACTTTGCTAGCTGCAGCAGCAGCTGCGGCCCCCGCCTCTCCAGTCGTCCACTCATCTGGGAGCGCTTTCATTAGAAAAGAAAAGGAGGAGAAGGCGGTGGGGGTGGGGGGAGGAGAAGTGGGGTGTGGGGCTGGGAGGGGGGAGGGGGCCCCAGAAACAGAGCTGTGCCTGGGCCGCGTCCCGGAGAGGCGAGCTCATGTCCCAGCCGGCGCCGTGCAGCGGCCAAGGAGCGGCCCAAGTGGCTGCGCCCTGGCCCCGCGCTCCGCGCCCGCGCCCGCGCTCCCCGCCCCCGCGAGTCGCGTGTATAAAGCGGCGGCCCAGGGACCCGCTCCACTCACGCCGGGGACCACGTAAGGCACTTGCTGGTCGTGGAACGCGTCCATGCTGCGGCCGCTCGCTCGCCACTCCCCAGCGCGCGCGGTGTTCTTATATTTCCAGCATGGAGCCGGGGCAGCTTTCCTGGGGATCTGGACTTGTATCAGCCTGGAAGGGGAGGGGAACAAGATGGCTTTTAGGCTTTCAAAAAAAAAAAAAAAGCATGAATGAAGCTCCTGAATTTGCATGGCTAATGATCCTCCGCCGGTTCCCCATTCACAAAACAGATCCCTCCCTCCCTGCACCGCCCCCTTCCACCTGGATCCCCGCGCAGGACCTGGCAATTTGCGTGCTTTCGATCCTAGCCCAAAACAAAACAAAACAACCCAAGCGGAGGGACCCAAGCGTTTCGGTCCACACTCGTGGCGTGTTTCCTGCGCGGTCGGGGTACCCCTCCCCGGGGACCGGGGGATGGGGAGTGGGGGGTCAGCTCCGATTTGCAAAAAAAAAAAAAAAAAAAAAGTGGCAATGGCGACCCTCGCGAGTCACCGGGCACCTAACGGGACTGGGGCGGCGCAGGCGGCTCTGCGCCGTGAGGGCTCGGCGCGCACCGCATAGCCGCGCAGGTACCGGGCGCACGGAAAGTTGCGGGAGCGGACCCACCTGGAGGCCGCGCCCGGCGAGCAGCCGCGCACGAGCCCTCTCCGGGCACGGGGATGGCGGGCCAGGCGCGCCCAACTGCTGCCCGGCGCACGCCGGAGGCGCCAGTGACGGAGCGCGCCTCGGGGGCTTCTCCGCCACTTCTCCTCCAGGGGCCTCCCATCCAGGCGGAGCGAGCGCCGCCGCCCATTGGCTCCGCGGGCGCCTTCCCCGCGGTCGGATGTCGGGCTGTCAATCAGGCGGCTCGCCGGCCCCCCGGTCCCCGCAGGCGCTAGGGAGCTCGGCTCTCTGCAGCCCGGACGCGGCGGCTCGGGGCTGCGGGCACGCGGCGCGGCTCAGGCGTGGACGCCCAGGCGCCGTCCGCCCCGCCACGCGCGCCCGCCTCGCTCGCCGGCCGCCAACCCAAGGTCCCCGGCAGCTCCCGCCGCCCCGCACCGTGGCTGACTGCAGCGAGAGCCGTCCGTGGGACTGGAGAGGGAACGCGTGAGCGCGGATCAGGCAGAGGACCGGCTGCGCGGGCAGCGACATCCCGGAGCGTGAACGTCAAGGCCGTCCGCGCGTGGGCAGAGGGCGAGGAGCGTCCTCCCGGTGCCCCCGTAGGCACAGGCAGGGGCGAGCCCACCCTTCCCCGGGTGGGCAGTCAGGGGGGCGCCCACCCCGTACCCGCGTAGGCACAGACAGGGGCGCGTCCATCCGTCCCCGCGTGGGCACAGGCAGGGGAGCGCCCACCCGTCCACCCCCATAGGCATTCATGGGCGCGTCCACCCGTCCCCGCGTGGGAAGTCAAGGCCGCGTCTACCCTTCCCCGCGTGGGCAGTCGGGGTGCGCCCACATGCCCCCCAGGGTCGCATCCACCCCGTCCCTGCGTGGGCGGTTAGGGGCGGTCCACCCGTCCCCACGTGGGAAGTCAAGGCCTTGTCCACCCGTCCCCGCATGAGCAATCAGGGGCGCGTCCACACGTCGCCCTGTGGGCACAGGAAGGGGCGCGCCCACCAGTCCCCTCGTGGGCACGGACAGGGGCGCGTCCACCCGTCCCCGCGTGGGAAGTCAAGGCCGCGTCCACTCTTCCCCGCGTGGGCAGTCGGGATGCGCCCACATGTCCCCCTATGGGCAGTCAGGGGCGCGTCCACCTGTCCCCGCGTGGGAAATCAGGGGCGCATACACCCGTCCCCGCGTGGGAAGACAGGGGCGCGCCCACCCTTCACCGCGTGGACAGTCAGGGGCGCGTCTACCCGTCCCCACGTGGGCAGTCGGGGTGCGACCACCCCGTCCCCCCGTGGACACGGGGGAGAGGCACTTCCCACGCATCACGGCTGCCACTTGGCCACGAGGGCCGGGTCCCGCGCGTCCAGGGGCCCACGCGATCCAGCCATGGGGTGGAAGGCGGGCGAGGGCCCACGTGACGTCAGGGCAGGGAGCGAGGCCGCCTCTCTCCTAGCCCCTGGTCCCAAAGCCCCAGCATGGGGGCGGCAAAGGGCCGCTTAGAAAGCCGCGGTCCCGGGGGTGGAAGTCCACGTGCGGTGCCCAGGCCGCCACCGGGCGCCGGGTGCGCGCTCTGAAATGGGGAGTGGGCGCACGGGCGGGGTGGACGGGAGCGGGTGGAGACGTCAGTCACGCAGGAGCGCACCCGCCCGCAGTTTGAGCGGGAACTGCCGGAGAAGCTGGGCTTGGGGCTGCCGTGGGGAGCCTCGTGGTGCGGTCTGCGGAGTGGGGGGCGCGCGCACACGCTGCACCCACTTGCCGAGACCCCGGCGGCCGGAGCCCAGCAAGGACCCAATTCCTCCTCCCCCGCCCCTCGAGGGGGCGGGGCTTCTTGCGCGGCGCCCGCGAGCGTCTCCCCGCGGCCAATCCCGAACCGTGGCTTCGAAGCCCATTGTTGTTGACTGCTGACCCCGCAGCGCTCCGGCACGGGATTGGCCACTTCGGGGAAGGAGGCGGAGCCCTCCCTCCGCCCCGCCCCGCCGCAGCCGCCGCTCAGCTCCATTCACAAAAATCCCGGCCCTTCGGCGTCACGTGGCCGGGGGCGTGGCAAGGCCGCGGGAAGTGACACCACCGAGGCCCAAGTTTCCCAAACCACAGAACTTTTGTATGTGTGTGTGTGTGTGTGTGTGTGTGTGCGCGCGCGCGCTGAGCAGCCTCCTCTTTGTCCCGGCCCCGCCACAAACCTTCGATGAGGAAGGGAAAAAGACGCTCCGGATGTGGAAGTTACAAAGAGAGCGGAGAAAAATCAAGTCGGAAATTCACCTCGGAGGGGGCGATTCCGCGCGACCACAGAAGCCGAGCGCGCCCAGGTGGGGGCGAGCGTGGGGTCGCGGCCTGAGACCCTCAGGTCCGCCTTCCGACACCGGGGGCCTTGCAGGGGGCTCCTCGGGGGGTCCCAGCCCGGCGCCTTCCGCGCTCTGCGGAGGAACTCACATCTGTTCCCGCTCGGGTCCTCACGGCCTTTGGCAGGGGCTTTCTCCTGCTCAGTTTTTGTTTTTGTTTTTTTTAAGCAGAAAATGCAACATCTTGAGACGGAAGCAACCACACACACACACACGGTGCACGTGCCGTCCCGCCCCTCCCCTCCCTGTCTTCCCCGCGGTCCGGCATGGTCCCGGGCAGAGGCTCCGGGCTGGGATCCTGGCAGCTTTAGTGGAGGTGTCCCTAGGCATCCCCTGCCCCGCAGAGCGCCTGGTAAAGCCCGGCCTCGTGGCTTCCAGGCCCCTCCTGAGTGTAAAATGTGGCCTTGGCAGCTTTTTTGGGCGTAGAACAGAGGCCGTGACCATCCCTGACTCCTGCTTGGGTTTTTGATAAATGAGAGTATTAACGAGAACCCCACCACCACCACTGTCTTCCACAAAGTTCATTTTTTTAAAGATTTATTTTTATTTATTTACAATAAAATAATTTATTAATTGTTTTTCATTTATTTGAGAGGCTTTTTAAATATATATATATATATATATATATATATATATATATATATTTGAGGGGGAGAGTTACAGAGAGACAGAGCTTCCATCCACTGGTTCATTCCCCAAAAGGCTCAGGAGGCCAGGGCTAGGCCACACCAAAGCCAGGAGCTGCACCCGGGTCTCCCACGTGGATGCAGGGGCCAAGATACTTGGGCCATCTTCTGCTGCTCTTCCAGGCCATTAGCAGGGAGCTGGATGGGAAGAGGAGCAGCTGGGATCCAAACCGGTGTCCGTATGAGATGCCAGCTCTGCAAGCCATGGCCTAACCCATTACACCACAGTGCCAGCCACAAGTCTGTGTTTGAGTTTGGAAATTTGTGAGGTGTGCATCTAAAGTCACTTGAATCTTTATAGTTCCTGGCTGTTTAGTAAAATAGTCCTGGTGGGTGTTCTGCCCTTATCACCGTGTTGTATAGAAAATACGTATTCAATGAAATGACTTTCTCAAAGCAGATTAAAAAGGGATTTTATAACAAATGTGGTACTACTTGTTTCCCATGCTTCATGTGATTCATGTCAAGTGAAGTTTCTTCAAAATTTGGTTGATGATTAAGGGAAGCAGTCACTTAATAATTTATTAAAATACTTTGTCAAATCGTAAAGGCTTGGTTGGGGCACAGTGGCAACAAATAGCTTAGAGAAACAGCCCCTTCACTAGCAAAATGGGCCAAGGAAGTGAATAAGTGAGAATAATTCCAATGGAAAACATAGTACTGCTGAGCACCTGTAAACTCCCAGTGGTAGAGCAAACGCAAATGGTTTATAAATGCAGGATTAAAAATAATTCTTAACTGCCCTAGAAGTTTTAACCCACCCCATGGAGAAAAAGTTTCTAATATCCAGAGACTTGGAGGTTAGAATTTGAGGGCTTGTGTATTGGTGGTTGCTATGTGACTTTGAAATGAGTTTACTGCGCCAACTAGATTCCAAAATGTACAATCTCTATAAGACCCTGAAATTGAAGCTAATATTCCTGATTCAAAATTGGGCCATTCTGATTCAGGAAATCGATCCTGAAAAAACTGAAGCAATGATTTATAAGGATACTTACTGAAGAAGTTGTAGAGGGGCTGGCGCCATGGCTCAATAGGCTAATCCTCCACACACTGGGTTCTAGTCCCGGTTGGGGTGCCGGATTCTGTCCCGGTTGCCCCTCTTCCAGGCCAGCTCTCTGCTGTGGCCAGGGAGTGCAGTGGAGGATGGCCCAAGTGCTTGGGCCCTGCACCCGCATGGGAGACCAGGAGAAGCACCTGGCTCCTTGCTTCAGATCAGCGCGATGCGCCGGCCGCAGCGCACCGGCCGGGGCGGCCATTGGAGAGTGAACCAACAGAAAAGGAAGACCTTTCTCTCTGTCTCTCGCTGTCCACTCTGCCTGTCCCCCCCCCCAAAAAAAAAAAGAGAGAAAGAGAGAGAGAAGAAGAAGTTATAGAGGGAAAAACTTATTTTAGTTTTTTTTTTTTTACAAGAAGACAGAGATCCTTCATTCACCGGTTTGTTTCCCAAATGCCCACAACATCCAGGGCTGGGCACGGTCAAAGCCAGGTGCTTGGAACTCAATCTGGGTCTCCTACAAGGCTGGCTGGGACCCAGGCACATGAGCTGCCTCCCATGTGTGCATCCGCAGCAGAACAGGATTTCAGTCAGGCTTTCCCGGGTGGCGTCTACTGCCCACCACAAGGGAAAAAACTTAGAAGCAACTTCTGTACCCACCATTAGGAGGACGGTGTGAAGAATGCACAAGCATGATCCTTTCATACTTTGGAATTCAATTATGATTCTGCAGCTGTTCAAAAATATTCTTTCCCTGGTTCTCAGAGTTTAGATGCCGGACCCCTTTGTCAGAATTATATTCTTGGCTGGTGCCGCGGCTCACTAGGCTAATCCTCCGCCTGCGGCCCCGGCACCCCAGGTTCTAGTCCTGGTCGGGGCACCGGATTCTGTCCCGGTTGCTCCTCTTCCTGTCCAGCTCTCTGCTGTGGCCCGGGAGTGCAGTGGAGGATGGCCCAAGTGCTTGGACCCTGCACCCGCATGAGAGACCAGGAGGAAGCACCTGGCTCCTGGCTTGGGATCGGCGCAGCTCTGGCCAGAGCGGTCATTTGGGGGGTGAACCAACGGAAGGAAGATCTTTCTTTGTCTCTCTCTCACTGTCTAACTCTGCCTGTCAAAAAATAAATAAATAAATAAAAGAATTATATTCCTGAGTGGCTCCATTAAGTTTCTGACTAAGGTGGCCGGAGGAGCCTGCAGGAGGCATGTCGCGTGGACGTTCTCTGGTGGGAGCTTTTGCTGTACTTGGTCTCTCAACATTTCTTTTTCTTTTTCTTTTTCTTTTTGTTTTAGAAAAGCTGGTTTGGATTCCACCAGAAGTCCAAGGGGACACCTGCAGCATGTGCTGGTGTAGACTTGTTTGCCTGCACCCCCGTGGTGTTGAGCCTGGAGTGCCCAGATCACCATCAATCAACTTGTAAATCCAGGCTTCCAGTGTGGCTTGAAAAATCAGAGGCTGTGGGAGCGCTGGGCCTGAAATCTCACAGAGCAGCCGTCCACTGGTGCTCCTCATTCCCCACTCCCCATCATCC
The DNA here is from genome assembly GCF_964237555.1 of Oryctolagus cuniculus. Taxonomy (NCBI): domain Eukaryota; kingdom Metazoa; phylum Chordata; class Mammalia; order Lagomorpha; family Leporidae; genus Oryctolagus; species Oryctolagus cuniculus. Next base: position 5,458,445 of record NC_091447.1, read on the forward strand.
TGCTGATGCTGGACCCTGCACCCTGTGATGATCTGCAGCACCAGCCTCTGTGTGTGGGGAAGCTCCCTTCTGAAGTGGAGAGAGCTGGAGATGGCATACATGGTGTCACACATCCTGCTGGCAGAGAGGAAAACATAGTATGCGTTTTATGTGTATACAGTAGGCACATTCTCAACGTTTCTTAACTGTTTGCCCCAAGGGGCTTTTCTAGACTTTGAAAACTCTCTGATCACCTTCATCCCCTTACATTTCAATATTACAGTTACACTGTGCATGTGTTCGTGTCCTGTCATCCTTTGGAGGGCCACAAAGCGTTGGGATACCTAAGATCCAATCTTCCAAGAACCAGTTTTCAACATGTGGGGCCAAGGTATGATATATATATGTCATACATATATATCATATATATAGTTTATATATATATATCACATATATAGCTTATATATATAGCTTATATAGTTTATATATAGCTTATATATATATAGTTTATATACATTGTTTTTCTTTTATCAATACTGTACTTACCTATAAATATAAAAGTTTATGATCAAAAGAATGGCATGGAAGGTATAGCTTTTTTCCCCCCACCAAGATTTACTTCTTTATTTGGAAGGCAGAGTTACAGAAACAAAGAAGACAGAGTGGGGGAGAGAGAGAGAGAGAGAATTTTCCATCATCTGGTTTACTCCTCAAACGGCTATAACAGCCAGGGCTGGGCCAGGCTGAAGTCAGGAGCCTGGAGTTCCATCCCACATAGATGGTAGGGGCCCTCTTCTGCTGATTTCCCAGGCACATTAATGGGGAGCTGGATCAGAAGTGGAGCAGCTGCGACCAGAACCAGTTCTCATATGGGATGCTGGCGTTGCAGGCAGTGGCTTCACCCGCCACACCACAGAGCCAGCCCCAACCAAAGTGTGGCTTTCATACCATTCCCAGCAGTCTCTTGTGTTTACTAGAAAAGACAGCACGTTACATGCTAGTAATGATTATCAAAAACCAGACATTTGCCTGTTAACCTCAGACTACAGTCTTAGCTACACAGGTGACATCTGCAATGCTCATCCCTAGCTGCTTTCTTCATTATCCTGCAAAGAGGAAACAAAGTGTGTGTCTCCACTCGGATCTAGCACAGTTGGCACTTCTGCTTCCAGGATCCTAATTTAAGCTGTGATCCCAACAGACAAGGACGTCCGGGTACGACATTAGATAGTTCCATTCACAGCATTCAGGACGCATAGGTGCATGGTGGGTGGATGAAACCAGAAAATGTGTCAAGTGGACATGCACTGGTGTCCTTTCTGTAATTTACATCTGTCTTTTTTTTTTTTTTTTTTACTTATTTGACAGAGTTAGACAGTGAGAAACAGAGACAGAAAGGTCTTCCTTCCATTGGTTAATCCCCCAAATGGCCACTACGGCCAGAGCTACACTGATCCGAAGCCAGGAGCCAGGTACTTCCTCCCGGTCTCCCACGCAGGTGCAGGGCCCAATCAATTGGGCCATCCTCCAATGCCCTCCGGGGCCACAGCTGGACTAGAAGAAGAGCAGCTAGGACTAGAATCGGGCACCCATATTGGATGCCGACGCTGCAGACGGAGGATTAGCCAAGTGAGCCACGGCACCCGCCCCCTACATCTGTCTTTGATCATAAGGTACATTTGCCTCTGGTACATCTGATTGGAGGTGGGAAATCAGAGACAATTGTGTTTTTCCTCTGGTACTGAAATTGTTTGCTACAAAATCCATATTCCATACTTGTATTTTTTAAACCACTAAAGATAAGGAGAAGTCAGTAGTTTAAATAAGAGTGAGCTTTGTGTCAGGCGCCGCGGCTCAGTAGGCTAATCCTCCACCTTGTGGTGCTGGCACACCCGGTTCTAGTCCCGGTCGGGGCATTGGATTTTGTCCCAGTTGCCCCTCTTCCAGGCCAGCTCTCTGCTGTGGCCAGGGAGTGCAGTGGAGGATGGCCCAAGTGCTTGGGCCCTGCACCCACATGGGAGACCAGGAGAAGCACCTGGCTCCTGCCTTCGGATCAGCGTGGTGCACCGGCCGCATCGGCCATTGGAGGGTGAACCAACGGGAAAAAGGAAGACCTTTCTCTCTCTGTCTCTCTCTCTCACTATCCACTCTGCCTGTCAAAAAAAAAAAAAAAAAAAAGTGAGCTTTGCAAAGACATCAGACATTTTTATGTATCAAACAGCCATGTGTATGGTGTGTTAGCAGGTGACTCCTCTGCCTACTTTCCCAAGAGGACTGTTTGCTTTTCTTTCAGAATTGAAAGGTGTGGTTGGCAACACCAAAATAAACAGTAAACATCCACAGAGCTCCCCAATCTTGGCTTCTTGTAATTGTTTTCTGATTTGCAGTGAGAGATGCAGGTGGGGTCACTATGTTTCCTTTCTGTGTAAAAGGCAGGTGAATGATGAAGACAGAAAGGATCCCAACGTCTTATTGAAGCAGCATTTCAGGGTGGCGGTGGCAGCAGCTGCAGCGTCCCACATGCCTCACATGCCTGTGTGAGTCCCGGCTTCTCCCCTTCTGATCCAGCCACCTGCTAATGCGCCTGTGAAAGCAGCAGAGGATGGCCCAAGAGCTTGGGCCTCTGCCACTCATGTGGGAGACCTGGATGGAGTTCCAGGCTCCTGATTTCAGCCTGGCCCGGCCCCAGCTGTTGTGGCTTTTTGGGGGAGCGAACCAGCAGCTGGAAGATCTCTCTGTCTACTCCCGCCCCACCCATTTCTGTCACTCTGCCTTTCAAATAAAATTATCTTTAAAAATCTGTAAAAAGAGACAGAGAGAAGGAGCATGTTTTCTCCCAAATTACGGTTGGATTTACGGCCATTTGAAGCACTATCAGACATCAGCAGGAGGCTGCTTCCCAGTGCACCTCCTCTGTGAGGTCTTCCTGGAATGAGTTTTCCCTTGGCCCCGCAGTGCTGGCCTTTACCTCGGTGCTCTGTGTAAAAGCTTTTCCTGGTCTCTTAGGACCCCGTGTGCTGCGTGACTGAAAGGTGAATGTTGAACATCTCGTCAGAGTGCTTCTGAACTGCCTTTCTGCACAAAACAAATATCAGGGGGCTGGAGCCATGGCTCACTTGGTTAATCCTCTGCCTGTGGTGCCGGCATCCTATATGGGCGCCAGGTTCTAGTCCCGGCTGCTCCTCTTCCAGTCCAGCTCTCTGCTGTGGCCCAGGAAGGCAGTGGAGGATGCCCCAGATGCTTGGGCCCCTGCACCCGCGTGGGAGACCAGGAGAAGCACCTCACCCCTGGCTTCTGATCGGTGCAGCATGCCAGCCATCGCGGCCATTTGGGGGTGAACCAACGGAAGGAAGATTTTTCTCTCTGTCTCTCTCTCTCACTGTCTAACTCTGCCTGTCTAAAAAAAAAAAAAAAAAAAAAAAAAAAAACCAAATATCAGAAATGAACTAAGCGGCCGGCGCCACGGCTCACTAGGCTAACCCTCCGCCTTGCGGCACCAGCACACCGGGTTCTAGTCCCGGTCGGGGCGCCAGATTCTGTCCCGGTTGCTCCTCTTCCAGGCCAGCTCTCTGCTGTGGCCAGGGAGTGCAGTGGAGGATGGCCCAAGTGCTTGGGCCCTGCACCCCATGGGAGACCAGGATAAGTACCTGGCTCCTGCCATCGGATCAGCGCGGTGCGCCGGCCACAGCACACCGGCCATGGAGGCCATTGGAGGGTGAACCAATGGTAAAGGAAGACCTTTCTCTCTGTCTCTCTCTCTCACTATCCACTCTGCCTGTCAAAAAATAAAAAAAAAAAAAAGAAAAGAAAGAAAAAGAAAAGGAAAGAAATGAACTAAGCAATGTTGCATGCATTGGCAGCTCTGAAAACAAACCAGCCCAAAGTCACTGGATGACGAGAAGGCCCTGCCCCTCTAAGTAGATTTTAGGGCAAAGTTTGTGTTTGTACTTAAAGTAGTTCTCAAAACAACTACAAAAAAAAAAAAAAAAAAAAAAAAAAAAGAGAGAGAGAGAGAGATAATTATGTGAGATGATGCATATGTTAATGAGTTTGTGCTAATCTTCCCACCATGTGGTTGTAGAGCAAACATCATATTGTATACCTTACATGATTTTTGTCAATCATATCTCCATAAAGCTGGAAAAGAAAAAGTTTGCCCTGAAAACTACGAAAGAAAATTAAAAGCTGCACTGAGCTAAATAGATTTCTCTAACGAGTAGATTTATTTACTTTCCTGGCAGAGAAACACGTTGTGATGTCTAAGAAAGTGAACATTTATGTGACCAACAGCGAAGTATTTTTATGTAACTCAGAATCACAGCTTGTACTAATGTAACCTTTCTCTTTCACTCACTTTTTAAAAATCTATTAAATGAAGAGTTTGTATGAGATGGCCTCACCTCAAGAGTCCTTATAAAAGCAGTCCCCGTTTTTCTTACTTTTAATAGCTGACTGTGTTGAGAGCAGTTACAGAAAAAGGAGTTGGCATCAGACAGTCAGGGATTTGAATGCTGGCGGTAAACACAGGCCAAAAGACTGTATCTCAGTCTCAGTTTTTCCATCTGTGTAATGGATATAAAACCTGTCTTCCAAAATTGCTGTGCGGAAGAAGTGAACTAATATATTTAAACGTTGTAGAATTGATACTCCATAGAAATCACCATTCTTTTTCATTATGGTTTTCCTGTAAGGTGTAACAGTAGACCTCTCCTGTCTGAGTCAGCCCTCATCAACCTGTTGCCCTTGAGACTGAGCCATAAGACCCTGGGTCATTGTTGGATTGCTCCTGATTCCAGGATACAGCCTGACTCCTTGCCAATGGTCCCAAGCGTAGAAGGGTGGTTGTCTCTTGTTCAGACGGGAGATGGACATATCAGAGTTCCTCACTGGTTTTTTGACCAGCTGACTTGATGCCTGTCCCAGCATGCCAATTATCTTGCTGGTAAGATCTCCTTACTGAGTTCAAAAAGTCTAGCACAACAGGAGAATTAGTTCCACGAAAGCGAAACATAATAGTGGTCCAAAAGTGAGAAGTTTCTGAAAAGAGGCCAAAGGAACAGCCTCATGTCCATTGCTTCCTTAGCCCCTAGAAAGTCTCCCCTGAATAAGGGTCACCGATGATATTCAAGTCAGCTTCTTGGTATTTGAAGAACAATGTGTCTTTGAACTTTGTAATAGTGATTTCACTTCTTTGTGATCTTCCTGAATTCCCTTTTATATTTAAAATGTTCCTTTTGTCCTGAATTTCTTCTCAAGTTTAAAAATAGCCTTTTGACTACAGGCATTTCATGTGAGCACATCAAAGAAACCTACAAATCTTCTTTGTATCTGTATGACACGCTCTAAATAAAACTCAGGTTTTTGTTCTTCGTTCACTCAGATTGGAAATGGAAATTACTCCCCATTTCTAGATAATATCAACACTCCTTGGTTGAAGAAGTATATTTGGAAGCAACATTGTCCACCCCAGAAGATAAGTTCTTGAAGGATGAGAGTCTTAGTTTTGTGAGGCAATGTTTGTATTTGACCCTCGTGACACCATTGGAGTCATTAGAGGAAGGCCACATTATCAGAAAGGCATCCAGGATCCATTGCATCAGGTGTGTGTATGGAGGAGGCCTAAAAACATTTTTGCACTTGGAGTTGAAACAGAAGCATTCGTTTCTATACCTACACGTGTTGTCATGTCCACTCCACTGGAGTCTTCTGAGAATTCTCAGAAGAGTTAGAGCTATCAGTTAAGAGAGAGGGAAAGTACTTGACCTTTACTACTAATAGCTGTTGTCATTGAGTTATTCCTGATGTAATGCAAAATATGACTACTTGAGTTCTAGACAATTCAGTCTGAAAACACAAAGAGGACTCAGTAGTTCATCTAGTTTGTTGTCCATGCCTCACAACTACTCTCCGTACTTTCCAACACATAGAGCCAACTCTAACTCGTCCATTCTTTCTTAAGCCTTCCATATCTGTTCAATGATCCAGAACAATCCAAGTTATTGTTTCTCAGACTGTTTGTAAAGAAAGATTTGTGTTAGTTACCTATCATTGAGTTAGTTATCTCTCTAACACCAACGTCAAAATCAAGCAGTTTAAATTAACGCATGTCTCGCAGTTTCTGTGACTCAAGAATCTAGGAGCAACTTTGGGGTTTGTGGCTCAGGGTATCTCCTAGGTCACGTGTGGCTAGCATTGCCTGCAATGGGACACCTGCTTCCAAGCTCACTTGGGGTGTGTGTTGACTGAGGCCGTGTCCCGCAGCGGTTCCCCATGTGGGTCTCTCCATGAGGCTGCAGACAGACTGGGCTTCTCAGTGTGCAAGATGGAGCTCCTTCCCACCTTCTCTGTGAGTGAACCAGCGTTACTTCCACCTAAAGCTGTTGATCACACAGATCAATCTGTCTTCACAGGGATGACACGAAGGTGTGGAGACACGGAGGCTGCAACCACCAATGACCAACGTAGAAGCTCACTACAAGACCTTTTTCTGTTCCGCAAAGTCCAGTCCCCTCCAGGCTGTACAAGTTATCTGGTGTTCTTTGCTATGAAAACTGCTCCCACAGTTAGAATGAACAAGACAGGGAAGAGAGGCATTTCCTGATTTTCTTATTCACAGTTATATCCCCCAACAGCTAGCAGAGTGGTTGCCATAAAGTAAACACCCGATGACTGTTTATGGAAGGATCTAATAAATAAGTGCACCCTGTTTTAAAATGTGTATGTTTTTGCTGAAGCAAAGGAAATCATCTCTTCAAGTTCCAATATCATCTAGTGACAACATCTTGGGGTGAGACTACGTCTCATTAAAACGAAACTAAACCCATTGTGCTGAAGTTCAAAATGTTATTCCCTCATATCAATCCTCCATTCATCCAACGTCTAAACTGCGCAGGTCTTCTTTCATATTAAGAAACACACAGAGAATTTGACACACACATCCTCCATCACCAAGTCAAGAGCATGTGTGCTTGTTTGCCTGAGTTTACTACATATAGACAGAAGAGCTGCCAAGCATCTAATCTGAGGGGGGCTTCCATGACCCCATCTAGATATCCTGTGCTACATAAAAGACAGCAGTCCCAGGATGGAGTGGGGGACAATAAGGTTCCACCTCACCAAATCCAAATCTAAGTTTTTTCACTAGTAAGATCCGACCTTCTTTTTTTTTTTTTTTTTTTTTTTTTTACAGGCAGAGTGGACAGTGAGAGAGAGAGACAGAGAGACAGAGAGAAACGTCTTCCTTTGCTGTTGGTTCACCCTCCAATGGCCACCACAGCCGGTGAACCGTGCTGATCTGAAGGCAGGAGCCAGGTGCTTCTCCTGGTCTCCCATGGGGTGCAGGGCCCAAGCACTTGGGCCATCCTCCACTCCACTCCCTGGCCACAGCAGAGAGCTGGCCTGGAAGAGGGGCAACCGGGACAGAATCCGGCGCCCCGACCGGGACTAGAACCCAGTGTGCCGGCGCCGCAAGGCGGAGGATTAGCCTACTGAGCCGCGGCACCAGCCTAAGATCTGAACGTCTAAGAAATTTTACTCAGCTAATAATTCTGTGGCATAGGCAAGTAGGTAGTTTAGGTCTCCTGAGCTGGAAGTTGCTACAAGTCCCATATGTAATTCTACCCTCCTACTTGTCAATCAAAACATCCCCTTTCCTGGGCTGCACTTGCTTCATCCAGGACCTGAGAGGGGGAGGAAACACCATGAAAATATGGAGATTAAGCTACGCGTGGAACTTGTGGAGTTATCACGTGTTTGCCAGGTGGCTTCATGCCTGTAAAGACACCACCTACAACTTCATAAAGGAAGCCAACAACTGGGAGGGCCTCTCTTGCAAGAGCAGCCCATGGCTACAAGCACTGCACAGGTGCCCTTTCTTTCACCACTACCCCACACCCTTCCCTTCAAGCCATCTCCTGGCCCATTGTCCACTCATTGGCACTTCTCTATGTGCGGCAACCCAGGCTAACATGTGTGTTCATTTCCACAGCTTTTGAATAAAATTTGTCACTTTTTGCACTTACGATTGCACTTAAAATGTTTCTCTTGGTTAAGACAAGAGCCCCCAATGAGATTGATACACTCATGCCCACATCAAAAAGATTGGGCTTACAACTCTATAAGGAAACAATCTATCTACTATTAGCTATTTGTTCCTTCTTCCTGTTTTCTTTGCTTTCTCCTTCCTGTAAAATTCACCCACTCAGCTTGGCTCATCATCATGTTCCTTCTTTCTTTGTAGATTGGAGACTGCCCGGTTCGTGAATTGCTAATAAAAACTCAAGTAGATCTTTGAAACTCGATTTGTTGAAGTCTTGTTCTTTGGCTCCCCTAACTCAATCACTTTCTAACATAGTAATCTGTTTTATTTTCATCACAGGATCTAGCTTGTTGAAGACAAGATGGAATCTGTTATTCCTTTGCTATAAACCCTGTCTCAGATTGTCCATGATGAGACATAAAATTCTGCTTTGTTTTGTATATGCTTGCACTTAAAGTCTTAACTCTTGCATTTTAATTATTGTTTTGATTTTGCACTGAGTCCTCTCTGACTCTCTACCTTTTATCTAAGTTGTGGAGCCACAATATGAGCATGAGATTATTCTGTCTGTTGGGTGAAGCTGCTTTTATCACTTACTTTACCTACTCTAGTTTAGAACTAAGTGATGTCAATGAGCGTTTTGCATGAATAAGGGCCGCAAATGAATCTATTCAAATTAAATGGAAATTAAAGAGACATTTTCAAGGACATTTGCTCTAAGAATCGATCTACTTTGCAATTAGCCTCATGTAAAATTATTTTCCCAGTAGTCATGGAAATAGCAGGTAGTTCACTAATCCAGGTTGAATAAAGTAGATTATTTCCGTGCAAGGTACAATAATTTCCATTGAATTTAAATTTAAATTTGTTGTTAATTTTTAAATGTTTGTGTGTGAAATGTTGAGGGATGAGGGAGGGCTGGGAAAAGACTTTTGCTGGCGTTGTTCTCTGTGCTAGGTAGTGCACCGGCTTGCATATGGTCTGCACTCCCTTGGGGATCTTGGGAAGAATACTGACTTGTGGCTCTAGTACCCTTTCCTGCAGGTGCTCAAAGCAATGATAGCACTGAGCACCCTAAGAATGACCCCTGAGAGGCTGGGTGGCCTCTCAGACCAGCTTTCAAACTCTTTCTGAGAGTGTCGTCTGCACTGAGTGTGTTCATTTCATTGGAGGCTCTGTCTTAAGCAAGAGAAGCATTCTAAGTGTAGTTGCATATAAGGTGCAAAAAGTGACAACAAATCTTACTCAAAAGCTGTGGAAATGAACACACACACACACACACACACACACGTGAGCCTGGGTTGTCCCACATAGAGAAATACCCATCATGAGTGGGCAGTGGGCTGGTGTCTTACCCAGCACACAGAAGAACACTATTCTCCAAGTACATGCAGGGGGGAAGACATTCCCTTGGAATGTTCATAGGTGGTTTCTGGAGAAGAAAGGCACAAGAAAAAGTTGCCAGGTTCAAAAGTTTGAGAAAGAGAGGGGGAGTGAGCACTGGGTAGTACATAACTAAGTACAGAACCCCTGAGCATGGACTCTCAGCGCAGGTGGTTTGTGGACAAGGGTGCCTACTAGAGACAGGGGTGAGGAGGGAGGGTGCAGACAGAAGCCAGGGACTTCACAAAGTGTCTTTGGTCATCTAATGTCTTTTCTTGTGACACAACATCTCAGAGAACTAATTTTTTTTTTTTGCATTACAGTTTGTGAAACCCTTGTGTAAATTATCAGAGCAAAACTGAAGCAGAGAGTTTGTCCATAGGGCTGCTGCTCACTGATTCAATATTAACATGTGGACGTAAATGACTGTCTTCCAAGGAAGTGGTATAGTAGGAACAATACACTGATATTGATTAATATCTGCCATGATACCTGGGGCCCCACTCTTTTCCTCCACCTTTTTTCTTCTCATTTTCATTATTTCTTCTTTCTTCATTGGTGCCCTAAGTTTAGCAGTTTGTTAGGCACCTACAGCCTTGCTGAGTCCACTCAGCCAAATGGAGAAATGGTTCTCACTTAGAATACCAAAGATAGTCTCTGGTAGAGAATCAGTGGTCTTGAGTAGCTCACCAACTCACTCAGATTTTGGAATGCTAAAACAAAGCAAAACAAAAAATAGCTCTGAGGATTGCCAGCATACAACAGCATCTTGTTCCCCCAGAGAACAGAATTAGTATACAGCTTAGTGACTGTAGCTATTAAGCATTGCATTTGTAGAAAATGCTAAGAGTAGACTTCAAACATTCTCTCACAAACGTACCTTCTATGTGAGCTGATGTGTATGTTAATTAAGTCAATTTAGGGAAGAGGAGATAGGGTGCCCTTACCCAGAGAAGAGGAAAGATGCTGAATGTCCGGTAACAGCCTGGGGAAAGCAATTTCCACAGCTACATTTATGAATGACTGCAGGCTGGCGTTGTGGCATGGCCCATTGGTTGCCATTGGCAACTCTGGCATCCTGTTATGGGGTGGTGGTCAGAGTCCCGGTTTGAATCCCAGCTGCTCTGCTTCTAATCCAGCTTCCTGCTAATGTGCCTGGAAGGCAACAGAAGATGGCCCAAGTGCTTGGGTCCCTGCCACCCATGTAGGGAGACAGCATGGGGTTCCAGTCTCCTGGCTTCACCCTGTTCTGGTCACAGCTCTTGAGGCCATCTTGGGAATGAACCAGTGTTGGAAGATTCTGTTTCTCTCTCTCTCTCTCTCTCTCTCTCTCTCTCTCTCTCTTTCTCTGTGTCTTTTATTCTGACTTTTCTTCTCTCTGTCACTCTGCCTGTGAAACTAAAAAAAATTTTTAATTTAAAAATGAAAATAAAGTTAAAAAAAATAATGTTTGACCGTGAGCTTTAGGGTTCACTGTGAGGCAGCCTAGGACAGTGGTTAGGGCCATGGCCGCAGTTTGACTTTTGTGGGCCCCGGGTACTTTTTCCTTGTGTGGGGAAGACTCCAGTCACCTGCTGTTCCTCCCTTGGACCAGGATGTGCAAAGCAATCAGTAAATAAAAACAACGCCACTTCTACCACAGAAATGCAAATTTATCACCAGAAAATCTGTCTATCTTCTCACTCATTTCCACAAACATAGATCTTTTCTTACTGTGCAATGTGTGATAGTGTGATAGTAATTTATCCATTACAAAAAGGGGAGAAGGAGGAGGGAGGAGATTGTGGGAGGGAAGTGTTAGGCACAATTTCTTAAAAAGCATTTATTTATTTGAAAGGCAGGGTGATGCAGATGGAGTGAAAGACTCACTTATTTGGAAGACCTCTATATCTCTCTCTGCCTCTCCTCTCTCTGTGTAACTCTGTCTTTCAAATAAATGAATAAATCTTTTTTTAAAAATGTCTGGGTACAGGTAACTGAAATGTGCAAGTTTATTTGACTCATGGTACAGAGACTTGGGATGTCCGAGAGTATGGCTTCTGCACCTGCCTGCCACCTCCTAACGTGCTGGGGGATGAACCAGAGCAAGCAGGACAGCGTGGGTTCTCTTCCCCTCCTTACGGTCATTGGTGCCATCATGGGATGTGGCATGCCACCCACATGCCTTCATCTAATACTAAGTACATCTGTAAGGCCCCAATTCCACGCACTTAACAAATGCACTTGGGCTTCAGTTCCCAACACATGAACTTTTAGGCTGGATTCTTAGAAGGAGGCAGATCTGGTTCTGCAGTGAACTGATTTCTGCTGGCCCTGCCTACCCGTGGCTCAGGCTCACGGCCACAGGCTCAGTTCTTCCAGTCTCTTGTACACACTCTGGCTTAGGGTAAAAACTGTTGATGGGTGTGGGTTTAATTTAATTTACAACATTTTTGTTACATGGAAATATGGTCTGAGAGCTGTTTTGTTTCAAGATCTGAAAATCTGAAGTATTGACTTGACTTTAAACATCAATTCGGCTAGGGTAGGCATCTGTCCTCACAGCTAAGAGGCCCCTTGGGACACCCACATCCCATTATCGGAGTGCCTGGGTTTGAGTCACAGGTCAAGCTTCTGACTTCAGGTTCCTGCTAATGTGCACCCTGGGACACAGCAAGCGATGGCTCAAGTACTGAGTGCTTGCCACTCATGTGGGAGACTCATGTAAGTTCCAGGCTCCTAGCTCTGGCCTGGCCCAGCCTCAGCCATCACAGGAATTCAGAGAGTGAAACAATACGTTATCTGTGTGTCTCTCCTCTCTCCCTCCTCTCTCTCCCCAGCCCTCTCTCTGCCTCACTGGAAGGGAGGGAGGGAGGGTCTCTCCCATGAGTGGCAGGGACCCAAACACTTGGGCCATCTTCCTCTGCTTTTCCCAGGCCATTAGCAGGGAGCTGGATTTAAAGTGGAGCAACTGGCCACAATGCTGGCCCAGTATTATTGATTATTTAGGGAGTGAGAGGACACTTAACTTCATTGGCTAAGTAGTCTTGCACTTCCTTCAGTTAAATACAAAGTATCACTAGGAAGGTCTACTGAGAGAATAAGCAGTTTGTCTGCAATCACAACATGTTTTCTTTCTTTCTTTCTTTCTTTCTTTCTTTCTTTCTTTCTTTCTTTCTTTCTTTCTTTCTTTCTTTCTTTCTTTCTTTCTTTCTTTCTTTCCTTTTGACAGGCAGAGTTAGTGAGAGAGATGGAGAGAAAGATCTTATTTTTCTGTTGGTTCACCCCCCCAAATGGTGGTTACGCCAGCGCACTGCACAGATCCGAAGCCAGGAACCAGGTGCTTCTCCTGGTCTCCCATGCGGGCACAGGGCCCAAGGACTTGGGCCATCCTCCACTGCCTTCTCGGGCCACAGCAGAGAGCTGGACTGGAAGAGGAGCAGCTGGCACAGAACCAGCGCCCCAAACAGAACTAGAACCCGGAGTGCCAGCGCCGCAGGTGCAGGATTAGCCTAGTGAGCCACGGCGTCGGCCACAACATGTTTTCTTACAATGAAAGGTAAATGGCGTAAGATCCTTTGTTCGAGACTTAACGTTGCCTGGACTGGAACTTCGTGGAAATAAATTGCTAATGTCTTTGCTTCAGTTTTCTTCACTATGAAATGAAATCACCACCTTTCTCTGCTTTATTTCCCACCCCCAAAACATGTGGACAAATTCAGATACATGCAGTCGAAGTGAATGCTTTCATTTTAGTTCTTTTAAAGTATTTTAAAAAATTCCCACTGATATTGGGCAATTAACATGCAGAAAAAATACATATATACCCACTTGTTGTGGTTTTATAGTGATAGGAGTGATTCCCAGCAAATATTTCACATCTTAAATTCAGAACAATGCTAGTGCGTTTAAACGAGTCTGTTTAGCAGTTGGCACATATCTAATAGATGCCTCTAGAAAGGGTTTTTTTTTTTTAAAGCAAAAGTCATAGCAAAACATGCATTTCTTATTTTTAGTGAATAGAATATAGTAAACAGGCTTAAAAAACAATAATTATTTAAAATATGCAGCCATTGCCTAAAACATTTTCAGATTCCATGTTTTATGGCTGTCCTCTTAAATCCAGGCTGTCAGAATATTCTTGTTGAACACTTTTAATAGAAGAGTCTGAGTATGGAGGTTCTTGGAAACAAACCACTTGGAGGGCATCCCATGAATAAAAGGGTGGGAGGTGTTACTTTCCTTGGCTGTTGGTGTGAGTTTCACATAGTAACATTGTGATTTACTTTGTGGGATAAATCAAGAGGCTCTGCAGACAAAAGGAAAAGGCAATTCTGAAACTGCTTCTTTTAGAGAGACTCATTAGAGTGATTATTTTAACTGGCAAAATTCTTTAATATGAATGACAGTGGAGATGTCAGGTTTTTTATACTTAGCCAAAAACCAGGGAAATAACGTATTTGGGGAAAATATCATTAAAAAAGAAAATTCAAGTTGAAGACTCAGGATCTCCCTCTACAATCTTTTTAATGTCTAGATAGTGCCACCACTGGGACTTAAGTTAAGCAAGACCACGAAGTTCAAGCAGGAAGTAGGACTAGAGTCAGGCTATGCAAACTGGATGCACAGAAGACTTTTTCTTTATAAAAATTCTTTATTTATTTTCATATTATATGAAAGGCAGAGAGACAGACAGAGCTCATGCACCCACAGGTTCAAGGCCTGTGGTGCCGGCCTCCCAGGGTGCACATTAGCAATGCTCCATTCAGGAGCAGAGCCAGGCACTCCCACGTGGAATGGGGGCGTCCTGAGTGCTGCCGTAACTGCTACCCCAAAAGCCTGCCTCCACAGTAGATTTTTCTTTTCACCTCTACAACGCGAATGACCACAAGTTCCCTGGGATCATCTCAAAATTACTCAGCTCTGTCAAGGTAATCTCCTAGATACATACTGATATGCACAGAGATGTGATAAAGAATGTTCTTTTATTTTACATTTTATCCCTTGAATTCATAAAAGTAAATTTGAGATCTTTACATTTTCCTATGCATTAAACCAAACATTCTGGAAGATTTTTACCTATAGTAATTCATTTCTAACAAAGTGTAACATAATCTTCATTCTATTAGAGCATATCTGTTTGTGGGTATATATAGGTATTTATATATGTATCTATGTACACACACAGGCATATGATCTGAAGTTTGCCTTTTGAAATTTATAGCAGAGGAAAACAATTTTTAATTATCCAGAGTTATATTTATAGTTCATTTTCAAAGCACATTTTCATTGTTCAGTTCTCACAGTCATAATTTTTAGTTTCTAAACTCACAAGGAAGAAATGACATATTATCTGTGTGTCACTAAATAAAATTAAATCTGACCCAAGCCTTATCTTCCTAGCAACCCAGTTACTTGGCCAAATTTCTCCAACACTCTGGGGCCAGCCAGGAGCCCAGGAGTTTCACAGAATGCCTGGAACGTCGGGGCCAGCTTTGGGATCTCAATCAGGCGGGGCTGTGATGACACACTTAATCCCCAAGCCCACTTCCAGAGGGTGACTATTGCCAGAGGCATCTGTGCTAGGTCCTTCAAGTTCAGCCTCCCTGGGAACCCCAGTCTCCCCCAGGTTCCTCTAGACCCTGGAATTTCAGCAAAGACTGGGGAATGGATCTGCGCCCATCCGCCACCCAACAGTCTCCCTCCTCTGTCTAGTCAAGGCAACCTTCCTCCTCTCCTTGACCCTTTTGGCCCCTGCCTCCTCCCCATTCCTTTCCTCTCTTTCACACCTCCAGACTCACCCTGAAATAGATTGAGGGATTTACAAACAAAACTTGAGACAGGAACATACATTCAGATAACAAAAATCACACAAATCCAAGCTACTGTCTGGCATGAGAAAGGAAATCCAGATGTAAGTGTCTAGTTAGCTCTTATTCTCACTGCTCTTTCCATAACAGTGAAAACAAAACACAAGTTGGTATCTCAACAAATGATGCTCTCTCTTTAGACCCACTATGAATATATGCTGTATTTTGACTGGTGTGAGATATGCAAATTATAAAAATCACCACGAACCACAAATCTCTGCCACAGTACCTAGCAACACAGCATCACAGGGGTGCTGGAGGCAAGGCAAGGCAACTGCTCATTTTACAGCAAATGAAATCAAGGAGCCACATAGGACACTTGCATTTTTTTTTTTTTGACAGGCAGAGTGGACAGTGAGAGAGAGAGACAGAGAGAAAGGTCTTCCTTTTGCCATTGGTTCACCCTCCAATGGCCGCCACCGCCAGTGCACCGCGCCGATCCAAAGGCAAGAGCCAGGTACTTATCCTGGTCTCCCATGGGGTGCAGGGTCCAAGCACCTGGGCCATCCTCCACTGCACTCCTTGGCCACAGCAGAGAGCTGGCCTGGAAGAGGGGCAACCAAGACAGAATCCAGCGCCCCGACCAGGACTAGAACCCAGTGTGCTGGCGCCGTAGGTGGAGGATTAGCCTATTGAGCCATGGCACCGGCCGGACACTTTCATTCTTACTATTATAAACATTGTTCCCTGGAAAAATTTAAGGACTGTTTGTTTGTTTGTTCTTAAGAACTCTAAAATAAAAAGAAAGACCCAGCAGTTATTGAATTGTTCTTGACAAAAGAAAAAGGCTGAATTTTCAGTTCCATTTTTGTTGTGGAAAACTGATTCATTCCAGGTTCTCCTCTCAGTATGAGAGAACTTCAAAGCAGAGACAAAGAGCGCAGAAGTGAGAGCAGAATTTATTTCAAGAGATTAAAGAACTAGTACACAGGGAGACATTAGTGCAGGCAGCTGCCCCCACCCAAGTGCAAGTCACCCTTTTACTGAGTGGGGGATGTGGTCCTAACTGAAGATACAAATGGGGTGGAGTTTGGGCGGGGCTTTGGGGCGTGCAGGGTGAACGCTGGAAGGTGTCATGGTATCTCCATGGGGAGCTGTGTACACGTGGTCATCAATGGTATCTTGTGCATCTTGGGGGAGCAGGGTTGACCAGGCCGGCCAGTAGCCATGTTGGATGGGTGTGGAAAGGGGTGGGGTTTTTCATGGTGGGTGGCTCCAGCACAGACACTGTGGGTAGTCTCTAGGCTCTTCTGCTAGTTCCCCTGCCTAGCCTGTATCATGTTAACATGAAATTTATTGTAAAATTGGGTTAAGAATTATTTAAAATTTTTATTTATTTGACAGACAGCAAGATGTCAAAGGGAAAGAGGAAGAGCGAGTGAGAGAGAGAGAGCGAGAGAGAGAGCACACTTCCATCTACTGGCCTGTCTACAATGGCCACGGCTGGGCCAGGCCAAAAGTGGGAGCCGGGAGCTCACTCCAGGTCTTCCAGGTGGGGAACAGGGACCCAGTTTCTTGACCCATCAACTGTTTCCTCCAAGAATCCTCATTTGCAGGAAGTTGGACTCAAGAACCAAGCCCAGTGTTGACTTTAGGTCCTTTGATGTAGGTCCCAGGCATTTTAACCACTGTGCTAAACGTATGTTCCAAGGCCAACGATTTTTTTTTTTTTTGACAGGCAGAGTGGACAGCAAGAGAGAGAGACAGAGAGAAAAGTCTTCCTTTGCCACTGGTTCACCCTCCAATGGCCGCTGAAACCGGCGCACCGCGCTGATCCGAAGGCAGAAGCCAGGTACTTATCCTGGTCTCCCATGGGGTGCAGGGCCCAAGCACTTGGGCCATCCTCCACGGCCCTCCCAGGCCACAGCAGAGAGCTGGACTGAAAGAGGAGCAACTAGGACAGAATCCGGCTCCCTGACTGGGACTAGAACCCAGTGTGCCAGCGCTGCAGGTGGAGGATTAGCCTATTGAGCTGCGGCGCCGGCCCAGCGATTTATTTTTAAGATTTATTTTATTTGTTTAAAAGAATGAAAGAGAAAGAAGGAGATAGATAGATAGATAGACAGATAGATAATAAATAGAGATCCTCCATCCCCTGTTCACTCCCCAAATGAACAATGCCCAGAGCTGAGCCAGGCTTAGGTAGGAGGGGGCCCAAGTACTTGCACCATCTTCTGCTGCCCTCCTGCACATGTTGGCAGGGAACTGGGTCAGAAGCAGAGCAGCCAGGGCTTAAATCAGTGCTCCGATATTGGATACAGACCTTGCAAGCAGTACCTAACCCACTGCTCCACAAGGCCAGCCTCATGACTAATCCCTATGACAGCCTATCCAAACAGATAGAAATAACTGAGAGTTAGAATTTATATTTTAAAAGATTTATCTATGGAGCTGACATTGTGGCTTAGCAGGTTAAGACCCCAACTGTGATGCCAGCATCCCATGTGGGCACCGGATTGAGACCTGGCTGCTCAATATAGCTCCCTGCTAATGCACCTGGGAAAGCAGCAGAGGATGGCCCAAGTGTTTGGGTCCCTGAATTTATGTGGGAGACCTGGAAAAAGCTCTGGGCTCCCGGCTTCAGATAGGTCAAGCTCAGGCCATTGTGACAATTTGGGATGTGAACCCGTGGATGGAGAGCTGTCTGTCTGTGTCTCTCCTCCTGTCTCTGTAACTCTGTCTTTCAAATAAATAAAAAATGAAAATCTTTCTAAAATATTATCTATTTGTTTATTTGGAAGAGATATATAGAGAGAAAGATCTACCATCCACTGGTTCACTTCCCAAATGGCCCCAACCACCAAGTCTAGGGCAGGCTGAAGCCAAGAGACTGAAACACCATCCACGTCTCCCATGTGGGTGTCAGGGGCCCAAGTACTTGGGCCATTTGCTGCCTTCCCAGGAGCTGGATGGGAAGCAGAACAACCAGGACTTGAATAGGGACTTGAACCAGCACTCTGATATGAGACGCTGGTATCATAGGTGCAGCTTAACTTGTGCTACCATGCTGGCTGCAGAGAGAACATAGTAGTTAATCTTTAAATTTCACTGCAATGATGTATTTTTTTTATTTTTTTGACAGGAAGAGTGGATAGTGAGAGAGAGAGACAGAGAGAAAGGTCTTCCTTTTTGCCGTTGGTTCACCCTCCAATGGCCACCGCGGCCGGCGCACCGCGCTGATCCGATGGCAGGAGCCAGGTGCTTCTCCTGGTCTCCCATGGGGTGCAGGGCCCAAGCACTTGGGCCATCCTCCACTGCCTTCTTGGGCCACAGCAGAGAGCTGGCCTGGGAGAAGGGCAACCAGGACAGAATCCGGCGCCCCAACCGGGACTAGAACCCAGTGTGCCAGCGCCGCTAGGTGGAGGATTAGCCTATTGAGTCGTGGCACCGGCCAATGATGTATTTGTGAGTAACTCTTTAATTTCAGGCTTCCGCCTCAAGCCTTTGTTCAACAGTTACTGGTTGCAAGTTAATTCTGAGGAAAACCAATTAGAAATAAATTAATTAAGCTCAAAATTCTCATTACTTTGAATTTTCCAACATTGTCCCATTTTGCATAAAGAGGAGTGAAAGGAATTTATGGGTTTTCCTACTCCAGTATTATTTTCAAAATGTAGCTAAATGCATAGTTACGGATTTTATTAAATACCATACAAAGTAGTAAGCTTTCTGAAATAAGATTGTATAATGTAATCTAGCAAATGGTTCTTAGATTTTGCTTAGATTACAGGCAATCATGCAGGGAGGCAAAGATTTGGTAAAATTATTAAATGTTAGCTATTTTGTTTAATGGTATCATTTTCACAGGAAATGTCTGCTTATATTCTGCAGTATATTCATATAAACATGCCCTGTGAAGTTTCCTTCCAGGAGTGTTTATGGAATCTGTGATTTGGGGCAATAAGCATTAGAATCAACGAAGGTAATTGTTAAAAACGTGTACTTTAAGCAATTTTCTCATGACTTTTATCACCGGAGATTAAAAATTTCATCTTTTCATTTCATGTATGATTATGTTCATTGAGTTGTATCTACAAATCACATTGAATCTGTTAAGAACTAATTAAAAATTAAAATTAAAAAAATTAAAATTGAAAGAAAAGACAAAGCATTAATTTTTTAATTTAATTTTTTATTTGAGAGGTAAAGAGGTAGAATGAGAGACAGACACACACACGGACAGAACTCCCAAGTGCTGGCTCATTTCCCAAACACCTGCAATGGCTTGGGTCTAGGCTGAGCTGAAGCTGGGAGCCAGAAATTCAATTCAAATCTCCCATGTGGGTGGCAGGGACCCAAGTACTTGAGCCATTACCTGCTGCCTCCCAGAGTGTGCATTGCTAGGAAGCTGGAATTGAGAGAGTCAACACTTGAACCCAGGTACTCAAATATGAGATGTGGGCATACCAACTAGCAGTATAAATATGAGGCTAAAGGCTTCTCCCTAAATCCCTTAATATTTTTTTAATGATTTATTTTATTTATTTGAAAGTCAGAGTTACAGAGAGACGTAGAGACAGAGAGAGTGGTCTTTCATCCGCTGGTTCACTCTCCAGATGGTCGCAGTGGTCGGAGCTGCGCCGATCCAAAGCCAGAAGCCAGGAGCTTGTTCGGAGTCTCCTAAATGGGTGCAGGGGCCCAAGGTCTTGGGCCATCTTCTACTGCTTTCCCAGGCCATAGCAGAGAGCTGGATCAGAAGAGTAGCAGCCAGGAGTAGAACTGGCACCCATATGGGATGCCGGCGCTTCAGGCCAGGGTGTTAACTCACTGAGCCACAGCACCGGCCCTCATTAGTATTTTTAAACATACTTTTGCTATAGTGAATGAAATTATTATAATTTTTCACAGTTAGAAAGACTATGAGTAATGGAGAATAATTTAATTAGTCATATAAACATTTTGTAAAGTATGTAGTAAAAATTGAATATATATTTTTTCTATTTTACAATGGTTACATAGAAAGTAAATTTATATCCAGTTAATTTTCATTTCTTATTATACAAGTTGCTGTTGATATTACAAGGAAGACATAATTTTATCTTTAGAAATGATGCATGTTGGCATATTATATTCATTTTTTAGTTATTTAAATATAAAGATGCATAATAAAAAGTAGTTATTGAGACACCCATGGTAGATAAATCATCGTTCCCAATTCTTATCCTCCCCACATGTCCATGCACTTTGCCACGTGACTTGGAGCTCCCGCCACCAGAAGCAATAAAGCTGGGCTTTTACGTGTTGTTTTCTATACTCAATGAATTGTGGGCAGAAATGATTATGAGACAGTTTACTCTATTTCTTTTTTTTTTTTTTTTTTTTTTTTTTTTTTTTTTTGACAGGCAGAGTGGACAGTGAGAGAGAGAGACAGAGAGAAAGGTCTTCCTTTGCCATTGGTTCACCCTCCAATGGCCGCCGTGGCCGGCGCGCTGCGGCCGGCGCACCGCGCTGATCCGATGGCAGGAGCCAGGAGCCAGGTGCTTCTCCTGGTCTCCCATGGGGTGCAGGGCCCAAGGACTTGGGCCGTCCTCCACTGCACTCCCGGGCCACAGCAGAGAGCTGGCCTGGAAGAGGGGCAACCGGGACAGAATGCGGCACCCCGACCGGGACTAGAACCCGGTGTGCCAGTGCCGCTAGGCGGAGGATTAGCCTAGTGAGCCGTGGCGCCGGCCAGTTTACTCTATTTCTTGAAGTCAATGGTGTGCCCCCCTGATGCCAGCCCTCCCAACCCCAAAGCAGGCCTTGGTGATTGCTGTACTTCTCTCTTGGTGCCCAAAGTGAATGGAGCCTTAGCCTCATTGCCAAGCTATAGTGATGGCCTGTGAACACAGCCTGAAGCAGAGCCCAGTGTCATTCAGTTGAACCATGGTTGACCACAGTCTCCCAAGCATGTGGTTAGGTGCCTCCTGTATGCCCATGTAAGATTGTGATTGTTGAATATATATCACATTGTTGCAACAGAGAAAAGCTTATACAGAAATAAAAAAATGCCAATTCATGATAAAATAGAAGGGATATTCAAAGAGTTTATGTAAATGTGAATTATGAAAGAGCTAAGCTTGGATTTAAAAATAATTTTGAAACACAGAAAGTCATCTTTTCATTCCATTTTTTCCATGAACTTTTTGAGGCACCCTCAATGAATGCATAAATAATTTGGACAGAGATTCAGGCCAACATACTTCTAGTTCCGGTGTCATTATTGGCAGTATGATTTGTGCAGGCCTGCTATGGTGCTCAGGTTCGTCAGCTGTAGAAGTTGCATTGGATATGCTGCATCCTGAGGTTCCCATACCTTTCATAAAGCAAGAATGCCTTTTCATCCCAAGAGTAATAAAAAGTGCCAAGAGATACACATTTCACACGTTGTGTTTCTCTGGGGAATCATTACATCATATTATTCCTTCAGTGGTCACAACAGAACAACCCTCTTGATTCCATAATTATACCATGATTATGAGGGATCATGATATGAGGAGGTGATAAATTCTTTGTATGCAATTAAAAGCCTAACAGAGCGCACAGCAAAACCAAAAGGAAATGGTAGGTTTTGGAAGAGTGTTACAAACCAGGGTTCTGTCTCCTCCAGCTTGGAGAGATTAGGAGTGGGTCTTCGGAGGAGAAGGTTCTAGAGTTCCATCCTAGTGGGCAGGATTTCAACAGGAAGAAGTTCAAGATCAGTAGGTTACAGGAGGGAGAGCAGAGGAGCAGAGCACAGTGAGTTATTGGAAATGGTGATTTTCCATTTCAGTGCTCATACAGTGTCAGGGACAATCTGAAGATATGGCTGGGCAGACAGGTAGGGGAAGAATGCTTTGAGGGTTTTAACATCTCTATTCTCTTGTTTTTAAGTTTCTATTTCAGAATAGTTTTGCATTTGAAAAAATAAAAATGTGAAGTAGTACAAAGTGTTCCCATATACCCAACACCCAGCTTCCCCTATTGTTAGCATGTTATGTGAGTATATTTGTCATGGTCTGTGGTTTTGATTTCTGTGTTCAGAAGCTCAGAATTTATCATGCAGACAATAGTTAAGTCCTAAAAGACTTTGAGAAGAAGAGTGATTAGTGAGTGTCTCAGAAAAATCCAGCTGGGATTGTGCAGGGAAAAAAGAGATGAGAGAGACTCAAGAGAAGGGAGCCCTGGAGTCTGGACTTCAACGCAAGTGTGCATTTATTCCTTGTTAGCAAGGCTGCACGCTCATCAGATAACATGAGTCAATTACTCCAAAGAGGCATTGGACTGCTGGATTATAAGAAAAGAGTATTTTAAACATGAAATTCAAGTATTTTTTTTTTTTGACAGGCAGAGTTAGACAGTGAGAGAGAGACAGAGAGAAAGGTCTTCCTTTGTCGTTGGTTCACCCTCCAATGGCCGCTGCGGCCGGCACGCTGCGGCCGGCGCACAGCGCTGACCCGAAGCCAGGAGCCAGGTGCTTCTCCTGGTCTCCCATGCGAGTGCAGGGCCCAAGTACTTGGGCCATCCTCCACTGCACTCCCTGGCCATAGCAGAGAGCTGGCCTGGAAGAGGGGCAACTGGGACAGAATCTGGAGCCCCAACTGGAACTAGAACCCGATGTGCCGGCACCGCAAGGCGGAGGATTAGCCTAGTGAGCCACGGCGCCGGCCGAAATTCAAGTATTTGGATAGTGGTCCTGAAGTTCTGCTGTGCAGAAGAATCATCTGGGGTGAAAAACACAGATTTCTGGGCTTCAACTGTAGAAATCTGGAAATAGTGGGCACTGTGAAGGATGCAGGCATCTTTACTTCAGGAAGAAGCTCATGCCGCAAGGAGGCGAATGGTCTGCAAGGCACTTCTTGACACTCGTTGGGGGACATAATAATTCAGGGGATCCTGGATGCCCCTCCCCCTTGAATCAGCACTTGGCTAAGAGCATAGAGACAACCTTTCATTTCAGCCTCATGGTAAGCCTGAGATGTGGCTATTGATGATACTGTCCGACTTACTAAAAACCGAGAACAGCAGTTGGAAAAATCACGGAGCAATTCAGGATACGCACCCAAGACTATTCCAACTTCCGATGTGACACTGGAGAAGTTCATGATATTAAATGCTGTGGCTTTTGTCTTTCCTCTTCTTCTTTCTCTTTTCAAAAGTTTCAGCTGATTGGGATCAGTGCCACATTTAACAAGATTGTCTGATTAAATTTACTCCAGTAAAAATTTCATCCTTAAGTGGAGAAAGACCAGCTGGAACATAATCAGTCATCATAGTGGGATGCCCTAGATCTGAAGATGCCCATCCTACCAAGAATAATGCATATGCACATAGCAGTAATTCCAACATAAATATAGAAAAGTTCTGCAGCATGTGTTATTATAACCGTTTAAGCAAAAACACAAGGACTTTAAAGTGGGACATTATCATTGCCTTGCACATTTTTTTTTTCTCCCTCTCTGAAAATTGACATCTCAAAATAAATTCCCAATCTTGAAGTCTAAGCATTGATTGTCTAAAGCATTAGACAATCCTTAGACAATTAGACAATTTGGTACGGGGCCATGATAAATCATGATGGAAGCCAGGATAAACCTTATTCTTCTGAATCATCTCTTGGTCCCACGTACTAAATCTTTCTAACCTGAAGGGCCACTCAGAAACCTGCATCTCCTATAAGAAGCAGCCAGCAGCTTCTGTCATTTCAAGAAGAAGAAATAAAATAGAGCAACTTGAGAGTCATAGACAGAGTCCAGTCAACATTACAGATGTTAGTTCTCCTTACTTCGACAAACAGGCTGCACCAAGGACTCATTAACAGGTATCCCCTCCCCACCAAATATTTAAGGAGAAACAGTAAAAAAAAATTGTTTGTGAGTTGCAATAGTAACTGAAATCTGCATTGAGTTGTGATAGTCCATTTTTCTTTTCCACAATTGCTCCTTGTGATTTTATTTGTTCTTAAAGAAAGTGAGCAAAAGGCAGTGGTAGTTTTATCACTGTCCACTGGCAGAGCTGTTTCATTTGCCTTTTTATCACCAGTGTTCTTTCCTGTGGTGATGTTTCCCCTTTGACCCCAGAGGTGAGGTGACAGCATTAGAAAGAGTTCCCCTTAATTTCAGACTTAGCAATCAAAGTCAGTTTATCATGTCCTTTTTCTCCTAGGCCCTTTTTTCTTTTTTGTAACAGAATCACAGAGAGAGAAGGAGAGATCTTCCATTTGCTGGTTCACTCCCCAAATGGCTGGGGCTGAGCCAGCCCAAAGCCAGGAACCTGGAGCTTCTTCCGTCTCCCACATGGGTGCAGGGACCTAAGGACTTGGGCCATCTTCTGCTGCTTTCTCAGATGCATTAGTAGGGATCTGGATTGGAAATGGAGCAGCCACGTCTTGAGTTTGCACACTTATGGGGTGCTGGTGTTGTAGGCAGAGGCCTAACCCACTACGCCACACTGCTGACCCCTTTCCTAGGCCTTTTGAGGAGTGCTTTGGTGTAAAGTTTATTCGGAATCAGCTACTTCCAGATGTTGTGCTGAAATACACTCAGGGCACACGTGAGCACTGCTCTCTCTGCTCTCCTTCCTATTTCTATCTGTCTATTGTGCCTCCTTTTATCACTTCAGGGAATTGATTAACTCCAGAATATAAGGGGAAATAAAAGCCTATTTGGTACCATGAGCAGGAATTTTGCTATATGATGCACAATATGTATGCTATATGATATGAAATACATCAGATGCAAGAGTTGCAGAATTTCTTTAAAATAATCCCTCATCACAGGTGCTGGATATAAGGCTCTGACAGAAGGCACGCGGATAACCCCTCAAGGTTACCTCATGTATGTCCTGTGATCCACGCTTCAGTACAAGCTTCTTGGTTGTCTGATAATGCAGAGACCACCTAGCAGCTGCTCATGGAAGATTGAGAACATAATGCCTCAGTTATGATTTACTTACAGTATGATTAAGAGACTCAACTGATGCAGATTAAAACTAAGGCATTTATATAAAACACAGATAAAAAATCCGTCTAAATCCGTATTTTTATGTATTCATACAATGCTGAAGTTTGAAAACAAAAAAGATGCTATAGCCAATAAAAACAACAGCAAAATATGCAACATCTAAAAATAATGGTCAGGATTTATATGAAAGTAATATGGAAAACCTTATCTTTTTAATATAATAAGCTCATATAAATGGACCCTCACATAGGAACACTCAATATTATGAATTTGTAAATTTATTCTAAGTGAATTTATAAATGTAGCACAAAGTAACTCAGTATCGTAATTAAATTTTCTTATAAAAATGAACAAATAAGAGAATATTCAGAAATTGTGGCTTAGGATTAATATGTGAAGTACAATTTGTTTTTATTTTTTAATTTTTAAAAAAGATATATTTATTTGGTTAAAAGGCAGAGTTACAGAAAAACAGGGAGAGACAGAGAGAATAAGATCTTCCATCCATGAGTCCACTTGCCAAAGCCAGCAGATTCATCTGGGTCTGTCATGTGGATGTAGGGGCCCAAGTACTTGGACCATCCTCTGCTGCTTTCCCAGGTGTATTAGCAGGGAGCTGGGTTGAAAGTTGAGCAGCTGGGACATGAACCTGTGCCTATATGGGATGCCGATAATGCAGGCAGTGGTTTTATCAGCTATACCACAACACCAGCCCCCTAAAATGTATTTTATATAATTATTAATGAATCCAATGTGGTATAAGCCTATGAGTTAGAAAGGAGATCACTGGATTGGAAGAGAAGATCCAGAAATAGAACTTAGATTGGATAAACACTCAGGTAACACTTGATTGGTAGGGAACATAGTAAAATATTCTGTTTAGAAAATACACAATAACAGTAACCAATATCCTACTACATTTTTTTTTCGCTTAGATGTATGAAAAAGACTAAAAATAATTATAGGGAATAGCAACCAGTTGACAAATTTGGGAAAAGAATTTGATATCACACATCAACAATTTCAAAACATATATTGACCAAAACTCCAACTGGAAAGAATTTGTATTAAGAAAAGCATCAGGAAAATGTGAAAATATTTATATGTACAAGAACTTGGCATATGTTTTAATAGAGAAAAATCAGTACTGACTCAATGGCCAACAGGATAGCAAAGCAAGGTAGCTGCTGAGTGAGACTTCTCCCCATGCAGACATCAACAAGAACAGCTCTTCTCTCACCAAGCCACTTTCGTGGGTGCTGTGGAAACCTCGTGAGAGACCACAGTGCCTGCTTTTAGTATGGCTCACAGGTGAGGATTATTTGATAAGTTGTAGCACAATTATGTAACCATTTAGAATGTTACCTGGTATGTTTATTCCACAGACCAACATTACTATGTAATGTAAATATCATTTTAAAATGTTTATAGTTCCATGTATCTTACAAAAAATGCATAGAAATTTCAATAACTGTTATTTCTTGGTTGTCAGAACACCTGCAATTTTCCTTGTTTAAATTCTGTCTTTGGGGCTGGCGCTGTGGTGCAGTGGGTTAAAGCCCTGACATGAAGTGCCCGCATCCCATATGAGTGCTGGTTCTAGTCCCGGCTGTTATTCTTCCGATCCAGCTCTTTGCTATGGCCTGGAATAGCCATAGAAGATTGCCCAAGTCTTTGGGCCCCTGCACCCATGTGGGAGACCTGGAAGAAGCTCCTGGCTCCTGGCTTCAGATTGGCCCAGTTCCCGCCGTTGAGGCCATAGGTGGAGTGAACCACTGGATGGAAGACCTCTCTTTCTGTCTCTACCTCTCTCTGTAACTCTGTCTTTCAAATAAATAAAATAAATCTTTTAAAAAATTCTGTTTTTGTGATTTTTTTGAGTTTGCTTTCACTTTTTTTATTTTTTTTTTATTTTTATTTTTTAGACAGGCAGAGTGGACAGTGAGAGAGAGAGACAGTGAGAAAAGTCTTCCTTTGCTGTTGGTTCACCCTCCAATGGCCGCCACAGCTGGCCAGCGCACCGCACTGATCCGAAGGCAGGAGCCAGGTGCTTCTCCTGGTCTCCCATAGGGTGCAGGGCCCAAGGACTTGGGCCATCCTCCACTGCCCTCCCGGGTCACAGCAGAGAGCTGGCCTGGAAGACGGGCAACCGGGACAGAATCCGGCACCCCGACTGGGACTAGAACCTGGTATGCCGGCGCCGTAGGCAGAGGGTTAGCCTACTGAGCCGTGGCGCTGGCCTGAGTTTGCTTTCAAACATGAATATGGGCTAACTTTAAAGTTAAAAAATAAAAGGAGGACATTATGACATAGTGGTTAAGTTGCTTCTTGGGAATTCACATCTGATAATCGATATGCCTGGGTTTTGAGTCCTGGCTTCACTTCCAACCCAGCTTTCTACTAATGTGTACCCTGGGAGGTAGCAGGAGATGGCTTGGGACCTGTGAGCCTGGTCGAGTTCTGACTGCGGCAGAAATTTGAAGAGAAACTAGCAGATGGAAGACCTCTCTCTCTCTCTCTGTCTTTCTCTCTCATTCTACCTTTTAAATAAGAAAAAAAAAAAAGAACTTAACATTTTTTTAAAAGTCACAAGAAATATTCATTATTTCTTCTATCTTGGTCAATAAACAGATGAAAAGTTGAAAAAGTCCATGTCCTCCCATGAAAGCCAACATTTCATGGCCATTTTGATGGACTTAGCGCCCACATCAGTCTGTGAGTCTGAATGCCCAGTTCTTTGGGACCAGGACTCATTCAGTGAGCTGTGAAGACTGTACCATGTCTCAGAACCACACTGAGGAAGTGGGGCCACTTGGCTTAAAGAGTTTAGGAGGGGGCTGGAGGTGTGGCATTAGCAGGTGAAGCTGCCACCTGTGATGCCACCATCCCATATGGACCTGGTTCGAGTCCCAGCTCCTCCACTTCTGATCCAGCTCCCTGCTAATGTGCCTGACAAAGCAGTGGAAGATGGCCCAAATCTTTAAAAAAAGAGTCTTCGGAGATGCTATTCCTTATATTACATCTGTTTTGCATGAGAATTAGGTAATACAATGTAGGAGACGAACACAGAAAAAGTATCCAAAAGAACTGTAAAAATCTCAATATATAGTTTCCTCTCCCACAAGCTTTTGGACGAGTGGAAGTTTTCCCGATGATTATCACGTCACAGACATTAACATCTCTGTGATATGCTGTGGACCACCAGTTGGCCGTCCCACATAATGCATTTCACATCCTGGATTATCTTGACCAGAGGCTGCTGAACACACCACGAACTCTGAAGTCGGTAGGAATGGATAGAAACGTGGGCTTTGTCTCTGGGCACCTGCGCCCTCCTGAGCACTCTATGCTTTGCTTTCCTTGTTTTCAGTGTGGGGAACTGGATTTTATATGAATTTTTCACTTTTGACTGTTAACTCAGGTTTTTTTCTATCAGCACAGTGGTTTAAACCAAATATACGTACACTACTGAGTCTGGTCCAAGGCCCATTATTTTATTGGTCTTTCAGGACTTTCAGAATAAATGTCAAACTCCTTGGCGTGGCCTAGAAGCACGTGTGAACTGATCGCTGTCTTCCCTCATGTATTTCGTCATCTCCTTGGCTGTTCTCAGTTCTGCATACACAGTACACCCACCTCAGTGCATGCTCTCACCTGTGTCTAAATTCCATTCCAACTCTGCGCCTCCCTGAGCAGCCTCTTCCCCAGCAAACGCTTCTCCGAAAGCTTTCCCAACTCCCAGCTTAGCCTAAGCAGGACTCTTTTACAGGCTTTCTCAGACCCTCTGTCCATTGCTCTGTCTTAGCACTTGGGGAACTGTATTGTGGTTGCACATGTGTCTCCACAATAGCCTACAAGCGCCCAGAAGACAGGAACTATGTTTAAGTTGCTAGCACAATTTCTGTCTCAAGTAGGCATCCATAAACTTTTCATTTTTGTTCCTTTGCACCTGTAAATGATGAACAAATGCATACTTAAGGGCTAATTTCCCACAAGTCTTCAATGTGACTTATTTTCTGGTGTCTGTATTTATTGTAGGTCTCATACCTTTCATTAGAATCCTAACACTACTCTTAGGCTAGGGACCATCGTGGAAGTGAAAAGACCTTTCTTTTTATCAACTTCATTTGTCTTCCAAGTATGGAGAATTCTAGAGGCAAGGAGAGAACCGCCACAGGATGGTTGAGGGAAGAAGAACAGTGGGCCTTAACTCAACCAAGCACATCTTTACCAAGAACATCAGAAAAGGAGGGGAACAAACGAAAAAGATCTATGAAAGATGATAAAGTTGCCTGTCCTAAGGAAAGGGGACAGTGTGATGGCAACCCAAAACCTCGGAAGAAGGTACCAATTCCTCCGTTACCTGTAGATCTGTCACCCATCGACCTGGTTCACAGAGACATTTTGCGGGCCTGGGGTCAAAAGCTGAGGTTAAGCACTAAAGGCCCGAAAATAGATCTGTATAAGCGACTATGTGAATATGCTTACCCAGACCAGAAGCCTTGTTTACAGGCTATTCCCAGCACAGCAAAGGAGGTCAAGATCAAAACATCCTTACAAATAAAATCAAAGGTGGGCAAAGAGGAAACATCCCAGGAAAGTGCTAAGAAAACAATGTGTTCCGCAGGGACCGACCCCCCTGAAGTGGCTCCTCCACTCCAGGAGGGCGTACCTGTGCTCCTGGAGGACGTGAATACAGTTGAGGTGACAACTTCTGCCCCAGAGGCTGTGCTGGCCTCTTGGGCCAGAATTGTCGCTGGTGCTGGGAAGAGGAAGGCAGTGGAAACACCCCCAGAGGCCTCCGGTGACAGATGGTGTGTGGTCCGTGGGAAAAGTCTCCCTGCAAACACACATGGTTGGGTTCAGCTGCAGTTTCATGCAGGACAAGCCTGGGTTCCTGAGAAGAAAAAAGGAAGAGTGAGTGCACTCTTCTTGCTTCCTGCAAGTAATTTCCCACCCCCATACCTGGAGGACAATATGCTGTGCCCCGAGTGTGTCCACAGGAATAAAATCTTATCAAAAAGCCTTCAATGGGACTAGAATATCAGGATTTAAAGGACATTTACAGCTTCTGCTTCCTTCTTTGACATCATCTAAGTTCTTGAGGAGTAGGGAGCCTGCGGAACCTTAGCCATGACTGATGATGTAAATTCAAGGCCCATCCCCTCACAGACCTACCTCATCAAGAACGTCACTACAAGCAACTTTGCAAAAGTACCTCTTGGGCCACCAACACCCTCAACAAGGGCATCTCTGAGTCCATTGTGATGGTTGTGAGCATCAAGCACCCGGAGATCATCCTGCACTTCCTGCTATCATGGGAAGACAAGACTGTGTCCGTTTGTGTTTGTGTACTCCAAACAGGCCTGTGGGGTCTCCCATCTTGTGGTTCTTTTCTCTGTCACCAGCAAAGGAAGTTCATAGCTGAAGCAGTGGTTTCCTGTCCATTCAGCAAATAGTCCACTAGAGCATATAGGCTCTTGAGCTCAACCTGTTGCCTCTTCGTAATTCTGCCTACTGAGATCATGCGTCATATTGTCTGGGTTAGCATGCAGCATTACTCAACTGCTTTCCGTTAGAGAACTAAATCCAGCTTGCAGATTCTGTTTTGTTTCACAGGATTGTTTATCCCCTTCAGCCCTTTCACCCTCTCTTTGTGTGAGCAATAGTGCCTAGAACAGACAGGGGCCAAGTGGTGACAGAAGAGCCGAAAGAACCGAGTCAGGATCAGGACAGAGATCTCTTTCTAGCTTTCACCTGCCAACTTCCTACTATGAGTCAGGTATGATGACAGTAAACAATGGCCACTGTGCATCCTGGCATTCAGAATTATTTCATACATGTTAACATGACTAACGAGTTTCTTTGCTCTCTGAGGGATTATGCATCATTTGGGAAGAAAGCTCGTGTTCTGCTATGTTGTCTGGTTATACCCAAGGTCATTTACTAATGTTCCCTGCTGCTTGATTCTGCTAATGTGATGTGTTCTTTCTCCAGACCCCACTCCTCCTCTCCCTCCTGTGCTCCCAGAATACTTTCAGAAGGAAGAGAGACAAATAATTAAATCTATTTTTAAAAAGGATTTATTTATTGTTTGGGGCCAGCACTGTGGCATAGCTGGTGAAGCTACTACTTAACAACACCAGTGTCACATATGGGCATTGGTTCGGGTCCTGGCTGCTCCACTTCTGATCCAGCTCCCTGACAATGAACCTGGGAAAACAGTGGATGATGGCTCAGGTGCTTGGGCTCCTGCACCCATGTAGGAGACCCGAAGAAACTCCTGGTTCCTGGCTTCAGGACGCCCCAGCTCTGGCTGTTTTAGCCATCTGGAAAGTGAACCAGAGGATGGAAGGTCTCTCTCCGCAGCCCCCCTCTCCCCGTAACTCTGTCTTCAAATAAATAAATAAAACCAGAAGTTAGGAGCCTCTGTGGGTCTCATGGTTGCAGCAGCTCAGGCGCTTGGGCTACCTTCTGCTGCTTTTCCAGGCCATTAGCGGGGAGGTGGGACGGGAGTGAGGCATCCAGGACTCTAGCCAGTGCCTATGTGGGATGCTGGCGTCACATGCAGCAGCTTCACCTGCTATGCTACAATGCCCACCCCCAAATAATTGGATTCGATTACTTTTGCCCCAGATGAATTCCATGGCAGAGGGAGGATAGGGTACGATGATTGAGCTGCTGTGGGGGAGCCCAGAGAAGATCTGCATTCATTCCCCATCTGAATGCTAAAGTCACAACCATGCAGATAGGTCTGGGCCCACAGCTATGTGTGGTGTGAACAACATGTGAAATATAATAGGAACAATAGAAATCTGGAGCCAGAACTTCAAATTTTCCTTGGTTCCAGAAAGGAATGGAAGACTCCATGAGCAGATTCTAAAGTAACTGCGCTGAAGACAGGTTTAGCAAGATATCATTGGTAGAGGCAAAAGGGTCTGTAAAAAAGAAAAACAGTGAACTCCTTGACAGGAATCAAAGGTGGATGTGACACATCTCCTGAGGAGGGATAAAGGGACATTTTTAAATTCCAATTTATTACAGTGGCGTTAATTTACCAAAAAATGTTCCATATAAATTTCTGTATGTTAACAAGTTAGAGCTTACAGATAAAAGTTGAAATTTGGCATCTTAATTATGTATACCTAGTACCAGAAGGAACGGTAAACATTGAAATGTGTTTGGCATGATGCAACGGGAAGTCAGACATCACTGGTCATGTGAGTCTAATCACAGGGAAGCAATAGGTCCTGATGACACTAATTGTCTCTCTACAGTCATTAAGTAACCTTAATACTCAGATGTACTCTTTTCCCCATTTCTAATAAGCATATCTTTACAAAATAAATTATGCTTCACCATTAAAAAAAAAAGAATCCTAACACTAATGGCTTATCATTTCACTCCATTATTTCTTCAAGGTCAACAATTTGCTGCTCTACATACTAACACTACTCAGAACACACATACACATACACACACACATGTGAGTAATTCACTTTGATCTTGGGCATTCTGGTGTCCTGTTGGCCTCCTTCCTGGCATTTGTCTTTCGTAGACTTATTAAAATGCACAGAACCTAAAGCAAAAAGCGTAGAAGGGGATTCACTCGTAAGGAATATAAGTAATGCATAAAGTGTACAAGTTTTCTGAAGAGTTCAGTGATGGCTACTTAACATTACTAACACTCTTCTCATTAAGAACAAATATTTTCTGCATTCCTAATTGCTTTGAACAGTTATTACATACATTGCCCATTCATTTAAATCTAAACTCCAAATTAAAGACCCATAAGCAAACATAATTCTGGAACGGTTAAGGCTAAGTTAATAAATATCTTTATGATATTCTCAGGTGACATGGAATGAATCAAATGACACTCCGTCTTGGTGCAGTAACATAGCATGAGTCTGGAGATCATGTGAGCTGTGTTCAGTTCCTTGCAGTCCACAGCTCAGGCAGGTGCAGCATGATGGCCAGCCTGCCTGGTTATTTCTTCATAATCACAAGGACCTGCATTAGTAGGTCTAATTCCATTCATGGTGTCTGTCACATCCACCAGGACCAACTCATCAGAACTGTTCGGACATGGGTATTAAAAATTCCAATTCTGGCTCTTCTTGTGGCACAGCAGGTTAAGCCGACACCAACATCCCATATGTGCACTGGTTTCAGTCTCAGCTGCTCCATTTCCTATCCAACTCCCTGCTAATGTGCCTTGGAAAGTAGCAGAAGATGGCCCAACTGCTTAGACCCCTGCACCCACATGGGCGACCTGGATTGAATTCCTGGCTCCTGGTTTCTGCCTAGCCAAGCCCTGCCTGTCACGACCCTTTGGGGAGTGAACCATGGGTGGAAGAGCATTCTCTTTCTCCATCTCAGATTCTCTCTGTCGCTCTGCCTTTCAAATAAATAAATCCAATACTAAAATTTTTAAATTCCTGGGCATTTTCCCAAACCGTCCAAGTCATTTTCTGGATAGTATGCATAGAGAATCTTCATGTTTTCAACAGTTCTCCTGACTGTTCTTAGGATCTGAGACCTCTTGCTATGGAGAAAAAAAAGCTATCTGGTGCTGTGTAATGGAAAAGATTGCGGGAAATGAAAAGTGGTGTCAGCTGACACAAACCATCTTTCATGAAGTGTGATTTTTATAGAAGAATCCCAAGTATTTCATTACTAGTTTTAAAAATACAGAAAGACAGTAGATGATAGAGAGAGATCTTGTAATAAGGAAATTTATTATTTTCTCATCAGTGGTGCTCCTGGTTTTCTATTTCCACTCAGTATTCAGGGTAGAATTAATAAAAAAAATCTGTTCTTTTTACTTACAAAATAATTACGACAGACTAGTTTCTTCCTTGAAATTAGTGCAATTTTTTTCTCTTATTTTTGTGTGTGAAATAGCTTCCTACTTCCAAATTTTGCTTCATTTTCTGGCAACTATTTATATTCTTTAAATGAATTACCCGCACACAACCTCCTGTTATTTTTCCCAATTTAAAACGTGTCTCTCGACCTCCTTCTTCTTCCCCTTCCCTCTGCACCAGCACCCCCGTTTTCTTTCTGAGACGCCTCTCTGCCCAGCCTTTCTTCACTCCACCCTGATCTCCGGTAGAAGGCGGCTCTTCTTAAAGCCCCCGAGGACGTCCGTGCTGTGGAAGCTAGAGGTCCGTTCTCAGTCCTTGTTTTATAGCATGAGTTTCAACACTGCTTCTCAAAGCTCCTTTTCCTCTTGGCTTCCAGAAAACTGTGTTTCAGTTGTCTTCTTTTTCTTTCTTTCCTGTTTGCTTCAGACAGGTAAAGTGCTGATGTCCTAATAGGTTTGAGGAGGCTCACCTCACACCATGGCGTGAAAGCCCACTTCCTGCGCTCAGGAACCACTTTCCTGGTGTTTTTACTGCCACGTAGAACCCCCCAGGTTCCTGACTGTGGCTCCTCCACAACTCCCTGACCTCCAAATGGTGGGACAGCAACTAGTTTGATGTTTAGATGGCTTCTCTTTCCTGTTGATACGTAGCCCACACAGTCTTATCCAGACTCCAATCTTTAAATGCTATCTATACTCTGAATATTCCTAAACTCATATTTGCAGTTTGGATCTCTCTCCTGATCACGTGACTCACCCATTCAGTGGATCCCATGAAGCTTCAGTAGGGTATTGGAGAAATTCAGAAAATGGGCTTCCACTCCCTCTGTCCTTCTCCAAACCTACGTCTTTCAAAGCTTTCCCCACCTCTGAAGATGCAGATTCACCTTGCTGGCACGTTGGAGGTGTTCTTGACCTGTTCCCTTCTTTCTCACACCCAGTTCTTTTCTATCAGCTTTTTTGTAAAATTCCGTGTATTCCGGCCACCACTTCCTTGAATTCCATCCATCATGTCTCCTTGAACCAAAGCAGTTGCTTCTCACATTGTCTTCCTTCTTTTGTCTTTGTTCCCCTAGAACGGTGCATTGAGATTAATCCTTTGGCAAACTGAGTCGTCACTCCTCTTCCCAAGATCTCGCCATGGTTTCCCATCTTACTCAGAGACTTGAAAAGTCATCATCATGCATCCTATGATCTTAAATGTCATATTAGACATACACAGCTGCATCACAACTTGCACCACCAGGAACAGATATGTAACCCAGTAAAGTATCTGGGTATACATTAGCTGGTTCCCCTGACTCTACTCCTGTCGCACGTGCAGGAGCCACTTGTGGAAGGTCTGCTACTGGTATTGCTCATGTGACTGTGGGCTGAGTTCAGCTGTCTTTTGGCTGAGGGCTGGAGATCTTCTGCAGTTCTTATCCTCGGTCTCACCTTAGGTCATCTCCCAATAGGGCAGCTGGCATCCATCAGAGTGAGTGAGTGAGAAAGTGGAAAGTGAACAAAATTGGAACCAGAACTTTGTAACCTAATCTTGAAGGCAATGTCTCATGATTTTTATTGTACTTTCTTTGTCAGAAGCCAGTCACTAGGTTTAGCCTACAATCAAAGGGTGAGTGGTAAACAAGGGCTTGGATACCAGGAGCGGGGAGTACAACTTTGGAAGCTAACTTAAGATCTTCTGATGCAAATAAACTACTCCTTCCATCACATGTCTGACTTTATGTGTTGCAACTGCCCCCTTACCCATCAGTCTGCTTCGATTAAACAGCTCCTTTGTTATTCCCTGTGTGTCATGTGCTTTCATGCTATTTGAGTTAGGCTTGTAAAGAGATTTAATTTTTTTTTTTTATTTTTAAAGGTTATATCTAAGTCTTAACATGTTATCTGGAGCAACTGGGATGGTGGGGATCTCTCATTAGCATCATAGGAGTCCACTGTCACCTTGAATCAGTAGCATGCCTGGTGACTTGTTGCCATGTGATATGTTACCAAGAACTGATAGCATGTGCATGAGGGAAAAGATCTCAGGAGTCACACGGAGCCAGCTAGCTTTCTGAACTCTAGAAGTCTCCTGGCCAGTTCCACTGGTATCAGCAGACAGGAAGTGAAACTTATTGCAGAGCTTGCTCATTGATCAAGATAAGAATGTCGGGCCGGTGCTGTGGCTCACTAGGCTAATCCTCTGCCTTGCGGCGCAGGCACACCGGGTTCTAATCCTGGTCGGGGCACCAGATTCTGTCCCGGTTGCCCCTCTTCCAGGCCAGCTCTCTGCTGTGGCCCGGGAGGGCAGTGGAGGATGGCCCAAGTGCTTGGGCCCTGCACCCCATGGGAGACCAGGAGAGGCACCTGGCTCCTGGCTTCAGATCAATGTGCTGCGGCAGCCATTGGAGGATGAACCAATGGCAAACGGAAGGCCTTTCTCTCTGTCTCTCTCTCTCACTGTCCACTATGCTTGTCAAAAAAAGAAAAAAGAAAAAAGAATGTCGGGACGAGTGCTATGGTATAGTAGGCTAAGTCTCTGCCTGTGGTGCCGTCACCCCATGTGGGCACTGGTTCATATTCCAACTGCTCCTCTTCCCATCCAGCTTTCTGCTATGGTCTGAGAAAGCAGTAGAATATGGCCTATGTGCTTGGACTCCTGCACCCAAGTGGTAGACCCAAACGAAGCTCCTGGCTTCAGATCCGCCCAGTTCCGGCCACTGAGGCCATTTGCGGAGTGAACCAGCAAACAGAAGACCTTTCTCTCCGTCCCTCCCTCTCACTGTCTGCAACTCTATCTCTTAAATAAATAAACAAAATCTTTTTTTTAAAAAAAAAAGAATGTCACAGTGGCTGTGATCCTCTGAATGCTCAGAGGAAAATACTGGATAAAACATCAAAATCTAAAGTCAGATGGAAAGCAAATAAAAAATAATCATACAGCTCAATTTAAAACAAGGAGAAGAAAGCAAGACCACTATAAAGGTTAACCAGAATGAGCTTCCCAGGAATTTGAAGTGATGACTACAGACAACAGGAAAGACTCTGCACACAAAGTGCCCAACTTAGTATGGTAGGATATGGCTAAACTATGCTATTTGCTATGGCAACAAGACCCAAGTTGTGGACCTCAATCATGACTGTAGAAAACAATGTGGTGTTAGGGAAGGGAGAAAGTCTAAAGTCGAAGACTATTACCAGAAGGACTCCATTTTGGTAAAGTGTTTGTCATCGTCCTGCCTGATCTTTCATTTAATAACCCCTTGGAAAGGCTGGTTATGTTAGGATCCACTCCTTAGTCAAAGGTCAGAGTTTGCAGGTTTCCAGGGAACTTTATAGATGCTTCATGAATATTAAATGATCCATCTGAGCTCAGCAAGCAAGGGTGGGATCCTCAACAGCAGCGCACCTTCCCAACCATTACCTTACACATAAGCAAGTGGATTTTAAAGAAAGACCGAGTAGCATGTTTCTGTCAAGTATTTCTTTTTCACTACTATCCCCATCACACATCGATAGCTCATGGAATCACATTTTCAAATGAATTATGAACGTAATCTTTGAGTATTAGAATAACTAATGCATGCATCAAATGCCAAAGAATATTTAAAAGGAAGTGATTTCATCACATTATTAAAAGGTACAGACCTTTCAAGATTCTTATTCTGTGAAAACTTTACTGTGAGTTAGATTACTAAGGCAAACATTTCCAATTGCCGCACAGTACATAAAAAGTAAGGGTTTTT
The DNA here is from genome assembly GCF_964237555.1 of Oryctolagus cuniculus. Lineage (NCBI taxonomy): Eukaryota > Metazoa > Chordata > Mammalia > Lagomorpha > Leporidae > Oryctolagus > Oryctolagus cuniculus. The sequence goes on from NC_091447.1 coordinate 5,496,214, forward strand.
AATATAATAAACTAATAGGGAGGAATCTTGATTTTGATGAAATGTATCTAATACCAGCTAATCATATTCTGAGTTCCCTTTACCTAACATTGTTTACTTGACATTTAAAAATCAAATAGAAAGAAACGCCTCTAAATCTTTGCTACGTATTTAAAATTGATAGTTTATATTTGGTATAAAAGGGATAAAATTTATAGTCCTGGGTGACAATTTTATGTAACAAGGCATGAGAATGTAAAATTCCATTCAAATTCCTCCTTATCACTATTCATGAAAGCAGCATTTCTCAGCTGGGAAAGCTAACAGTGATATTACATGGTGACATTATTTCAGAAGAGTTGTCTATGAGGCAGAATATCTAATTTTTTCACACATGAGTAAGGACTATGTAAAATTTAGCATTTAATTTGCATTCTATATGCAATATTTTAAAGGGCAAGGTTAAGTATTTTTTGAAATATTATAATAACCTAAAATTAATTTAAAAACAAGAATTTAATATTTATGTACCTCTTTTCTTCCAAGTCTTTCGAAATAGCTTTGCCAAAAAGAATAGTATATCTTGGTATACTAAAGATACAAACACTATTATTGCTGCTTTGGTAAAAAGAAAACTGGAGCATGGAATTGCATAAATGATTTTTCTAAGGCAATCCAAATCAAGTACAGAAGCACTGGAATCATAATACAGCCCTCGCTTCAGTGTTCCTCATTTTTAGTGTTTGATGCTTTTCTTTTAAATATGAAAACCAATGGAACAACCCAACAATGTCATGTGCAAGAGACAAGGCTGTCAAGGCTGCTGTTTTCACAACCTCATGGACTCAGACTCAATGTAAGACCAGGTGTTTAAATTCTCTCATGTTGTGCAAGACACTGAAACAAGAAGTGTTGCCCGAGGCCATAGAGTATACTAAAAGCAGACTGGACTCCAGCTCAGGTATCCTTTATCCCCAGTACAGTGTTGTGTCGCCAAGATTCGAGTGCAAGAATCCAGCTGGGTTTGCAGAGGCATTGATCCTTATGTAATCAGTTAGTGGCAGATTCTGACTTCCATGTGTTTTAAATATAACCTGCATATGAAGTGTTGTTCTTATTGGTTATACTTAAGAGGCAACATAATTTTTTAAAAGATTTATTTATTTATTTGAAAGGCAGAGTTACAGAGAAGCAGAGGCAGAAAGAGAGGTCTTCCATCACTGGTTCATCCCCAGTTGGCTGTAACAGCCAGAGCTGCAACAATCCAAAGCCAGGAGCCAGGAACTTCGTCCAGGTCTCCCACATGGGTGCAGGGGCCCAAGGACTTGGGCCATCTTCTACTGATTTCCCAGGCAACAGCAGAACGCTGGATTGGAAGTGGAGTGGCTGGGACTTAAACCGGCGCCCATATGGGATGCTGGCACTGCAGGTGGCGGCTTTACCAACTAAGCCACAGTGCAACCCCCGAGGCAAGGTAATTTTAAAAATATTTTTTTGCTTCATTCAGGAAGATAGAATGTTTGCTACTCTTCGATGTGGATTCTCCACTTTCTTAATTAATTTGCAAATCCATTCACTCTTGCATTCCTTCTGTTTGATCATCTAAAGCAGATATCAGCATATGGCTTGTGTCAAACGCCGGATAGTCACTATTTTGGTTACTGGTCCACTCTGGTTTCCATGAGTGTTTATAGCTCCAAAGAAGCCGTGGATGAGATGTGAATGAGAGGTTACGGCTATGTTCCAATCAGCCTCCCTCACAAATAGAGGTGATTTGTCCATGGGCTGTAGTTTCTCAACCCTGACCTAAACCATGGTAATTGCAATATAAAGGACAAGATACATTGGGGTATTTCATATCACAGGCATTTCAGATCTGTAGTACAATCTCCAATAAAGTCTGGAGCTCCAAAAGTGAGGTCTATAGATCTGTTACATCAGCTTGCCTGTTTAAACCTTAAATTTATCTTTATCTTTTCATGCTGACATCATTGCTTTGGGGGAAGAACAATTGAAGAATTAGATGATGTGTAGGGTTTAACAGGCTTAATCAGGACCACATATGTTTCTTAATTTAAACAAAAATATTTCAAAACCTTTGATCTTCTCATCCATTTATGTCATCTCTCACTTTTAAAACCACTTTAAAAGGCATAGACTCACAAGGTTGTGGAGATCAGGAGAGAGCAATCCTTGGGCTGGGATTCTTAGCAATGTCTGGAGGGTAAAATGAAGAAGAGGCAATGACTCAGATTAGTGCAGTAGGCTTGGGTGAGAAATGAGACAATTGCATCTCAAACTGCCCAATTTGGGGGAGATGCAGAAGGTGAGGGCACTGTTCACTAGTACGTTAAGATGTGTGGCATGGGGGCAAATGTGACTGGTTACCTTTGTGTAAAGTTTGCAGGTGAATTGTGCAGTCATGTCCCTTCCCTACTCCATTATGACCCCTTCCTCCCATCATCACTTCCATGAACAATAGGGACCAGAAGCCAGAAGATTACCCTGAAAAAACTGAGACCAAGACTGGAGTGGGGGATGGAACAGAAGGCGAGGAGAACATATCCCAGTCCACACAGTGAGGGCCAGGCCCTATTGGCTCTTTTCCTACCTTGCTCTGGGATGATCAGCCACAGAGTCAGAGGAGTCTTCTTGGAAGCAAAGAGACAACAAGAAAACATAGGGCATAGACTTATGAAGTTCCCAATTCCCCAGGTTCACATTCCCAAACCTCCTTCTCCCTCTGTCTCTTTTAATCTCTTCCTCTCCCTCACCCCAACCCATGCTTCCTGCCAGCATTTTTGTCAACTAAGGAGTATTGATTATTTCAAGGAATCTTCCAACATGAAAAAACAAGAAGTCAAATGAAAAACTAAAAACAAAAACTGGATCCACAAACAGGAGCTCAGAGGAAACAGTCAACCTAGGAAGCAGAAAGACGTTTGCTTTTTTGGTTGTCTGAGAGGGGCAAATCTTCAATACATCCTTGATATGGGAACAGGATGCTCTTATAAAGGAACCATTATAGAAAAAGAGAAATCTGGGTGGGCATTATGGCACAGCGAGCTCAGCTGCCACTTGGAATGCCTACATTCCATGATGGAACACCTCTTTGAGTCCTGGCTATGCCATTTCTGATCCAGCTTCCTATTTACATGTCTGGGAAGGCAGCAGATGGTGGTCCAAGTGTTTGGGGTCTGGCTACTCATGTGGGAGACCTGGATGGTCTGCCTGGCTCTCGACTTTGACCTCGCCCAGCTCTGGTTGTTGGCCTTTTGGGGGAATGAACCAGAAAATGGAAGATCTCTTTCTTTCTCTCTCCCTCTTCTCCCTGTGACTCTCCGCAGTACTTATCTGTCACTCTACCTTTCAAGTAAAAATAAATAAATCTTTAAAAAGAGAACTCTCTTAAACAGGGACAGTGAATACCAATCAAAGCTGAGAAGATAAAAAAGAGAAAGCTCATAAATTAGAACAAAGAAGTAAAAAAAGAAAAGAAGAAGAAACTAATAAGGTTGGTTGTAAATAACCAACATCCAACAGAGTCCACAGAGACAAGAGACAGAGAAGGGAACACATGATTAGAGATATCATGAAAGAAACCATTTGAGAAATCATGAATAATTTTTAAAAGACCTATTGAGTGTCTTAAAATATTTTACTAGCTCCTAGGCTATAGTATTTTTATATAGAGAGAATGGTTATAATGTAGATCAGAAAATGTGGCACTAGAAAATTTAGAGTAAGATTCAAACTACGACAATAGAAACAAATTACGTGTAATGTCTATTTTATTTTAGTCACATTGAAAGTGGGAATACTGTATTCTGCTTCGGCTACTGCATTTCAAGTGGACAGCTAGACTATGGGATGGGGGTAATGTTTATTGAGCAATTTTCTGTGTCAGTTAACTATTGCTGGGTAAGAAACCACACGGAATTTTGTGGCTTCAAACAGCAGTCATTTCATTTGCTCTGAAGAATCAGCCAGCTGAGCTGGACCCGGCTCAGCAGTTCTGCTGGTCACATCTGGAGTCATCGCTGCCAGGACAATCATCTGGTGGTCAGACTGGGGCTGGGCTTTCTTTCATGGACATGCTTGGAAATCAGTGATGGCTGCCAGCTGAGCAAATCTCTCCCGATATAGGGCGCTGGTGCAGGATTCTTCACATGGATGTCCCAGGTCCCATGAGGTCAGAGTGGAAACTGCAAGGCTTCTGGAGGCTCATGCTTGAAACTCCAGTGGCATCACCTCTGCAGTATTCTATTGGTCAAAGCATGCTGCAAGACCAACTCAGATTCATTCCACGTTGTGGAGTGACTATATCGCCCTTTTCTTGGGACAAGCTGCAGAGACATGAGGAGGGTGGAATCTGTGACTATGGTTTTGCCGTCTACTGTATTTACTCCAAATCTTTTGGAAAAAAAAAAAAAAAAGAGCTTGACCAGCCTGAAGTATAAGAGTTGAGGTAGCTATTTTTGGACCCTAAAGGGTTGCCATGGGGAAGGAATATCCCACTGCTTTTTTGCTGGACTGTATAGATCAGACAAAATATACTGATGGAAGTTTTGGAGAGTCAACTTCTGGCCAACACATGAAAGGACATGTTACAAGCTGTGAAATGTTCTGTCACAAGCAGGCTTTAGATGTATGTTGGCTGCTGATGATTTAGCACCAGACAGAAAGGATCTGATTGTACAAGAACACAAGGCTATAGATGGCTTTTAACATCTCAGCCAATGCTGGATCCCTTCAATGTGTGGGGAATTTAAGTCAGCGATCAGGACGAATCATCAGGTTTGTGAATGCCCTCTGGGTGCATATGCTCACTGCGATGTATAAACAGGGAGAAGAAGTGAGAGGAGGAGCAGGAGCTTGGGTGACTCTGATACTTCAGGGAAAGAAGAAGAGGCAAGTGCCAAACAAAGGTGCAGCAGAGGAAAGAAAAAACATTAGCAGAATCGCTGATTTAGCACAGCACATCACCTCAGCATTTATCTCTGCAGGTAAAATTTTGTACTGCATTCAGAATATCTATTTCGTCTCATTCCTCTCTGATACATAAATCTCTTTCATCTGAAATTCCTATTTTATGAAGTTATTACTTGGTTTCAGAGTTATTCAGGCTCAAAGCGCTCCCTCCCCCTTGGAGTTTTCCATTTATAATAGCATCCTAACTAGTATATCTTTCCTGGGAGGATAAATTACTACAGCTGTGGGTTTAGAAGCTTCGGTTACCTTCCAACCGCCTGCATTTTTAACTGAGTTTATATTCAGGCTCTTCAGAGAGAAATATGACAAAACAACCAGGAGAATGTTGCATGACCTAATCCAAGTGCACATTAGTGGCAGGATAAAGACAAACTCCAGGCCCGATAAGCCAGGTAGACAATTTCCTGGAGACTTGTGTCTCCCACTTCTCTCTTTAGCTTTTTGCTTGGGACTGACTTCACTGTGATAATGGGGAAAGCTATTGATGAAAAGGCATGCACATTTTATGAATCCCACCTTGCTCAAAGAGCAACAAGAATGTGGCACGGTAAATGTGGTAGGTCCTAGGAAGATTGAAAACAAAACTGTCAATAAAAGATTTCAAATAGAATTGTGCAGTGCATAGGTAACCGGGTCAATCTAGAAGGGAAACACTTAGCATATGAACAAATAAAGGCCGAATGGGGTTTCTTTCACAGTCAGGGGTGAATGAGACTGTGTCATTTTGTTGAAGCTGGTTAAGAGAGGAGGAGGCAATGGCAGTGTCTTGGAAGATGGCTTGGCTTGGTCTCATGCATTGATCAGACTTTGCTCAACTGTGGCCCACCAATGTTCATTTTTGCCTGCCTGTCTGTTTTCCTACCTGGAAATTCTCTGACTGGCATAAATGATACTATTTCTTTGAGGAATTTCTATTAATGCAGATGTCTGTTCTAACAGACCCAGTCCTAATAGTTTCCTCGGTTCTGCAAACTAGACTTCACATTCTTCCTTCTATATTCTAGATTCTCATGATAGCATTTTGTTTTCTTGTGTGATAAGATACTCCATGCCGTGCCCTTTCTGTCTTGATTTCTAAATGAATTTCTCATGTCTAATTTGGAATATGTAGATAGGTAAATGGATAGGTAAATTCATTCTGTTTTTCATCCCAGCATCTCTTGAGGTCTTGAAAAGCTAAAACAGATCTTTTGGGGATGTTTATGCACAGTGGCTACTTGGAGTCTTGCTATGTGTCCTCAGTAATCAGCAGCCTGAGTACCCAGCATTTTATGGACATGACACAGAGACCAGCATTGCGACAAAAATAAGAGGATGACATTTCAGTAACTGCAGTACCCAATTTGTGTATTTTCTCCCAACACTTCAAACACTTATTGCACATTCATCGGAGTCAGCAAGAAGACTCCTCGCTTACTTGAGATGTCATAGGTTATTTTATTAGTCCATGTTTTATGTATTTTTTTTTTTTTTGGTAAACATCAGTCCATATTCACAGCATATTTTGGAGGAATATATCAAGCAAGTAGTAAACATTCCCTCCATTCCTTCTGTCTCCTAAGCCTAGAATCCCCAACTCCTCACAACCTTTAACTGCCATCATGCCAGATATTTGGATTTTGATAACTGTATTTTTTTTTTTTTTTGACAGGCAGAGTGGACAGTGAGAGAGAGAGACAGAGAGAAAGGTCTTCCTTTGCCGTTGGTTCACCCTCCAATGGCCGCCACAGCCGGCGCGCTGCGGCCAGCGCACCGCGCTGATCCGATGGCAGGAGCCAGGAGCCAGGTGCTTATCCTGGTCTCCCATGGGGTGCAGGGCCCAAGCACTTGGGCCATCCTCCACTGCCCTCCCTGGCCACAGCAGAGAGCTGGCCTGGAAGAGGGGCAACTGGGACAGAATCCGGCACCCAGACCAGGACTAGAACCCGGGGTGCCGGCGCCGCAAGGTGGAGGATTAGCCTAGTGAGCCGCAGCGCCGGCCGATAACTGTATATTTTTAATACTGTTCCACATCAACAGATATGATTCCACTTCACTATCTTTAATAGCAAATATATACCTACATTTAATCTAATGACTTTTTATTGACAGATATGTTTAATGCTTTCTTGTTTTACTGTTATAAACAATAAGGAAAGCAGTGAAAATTTAAATGTGTGCACATGGTACAAACTCAGACTATTCTTGTCATAGAGCATAATCATTAAATAAAAATTATTTGATAGGCAGAGGGAGAGAGGGAGAGAAGGAGCGAGGGAGTGAGGGAGAGAGAGAGAGGGAATGACAGAACAAGAGAGAGAGAGAATTCTCATTTCCCATTCACTGGTTCACTCCCCAAATACTTTTTTTTTTAAAGATTTATTATTTTATTTATTTTGAAAGACAGTTACAGAGAGAGGCAGAGACAGAGAGAGTGGTCTTCCATCTGCTGGGTCACTTCCCAGATGGCTGCAACGGCTAGAGCTGCACCGATTCGAAGCCAGAGCCAGGTGCTTCTTCCAGGTCTCGCATGTGGGTGCAGGTGCCCAACGACTTGGGCCATCTTCTACGGCTATCCTAGGCCATAGCAGATAGATGGATCAGAAGAGGAGCAGTCGGGACTAGAACCAGCACCCATATAGGATGCCAGCGCTTCAGGCCAGGGTGTTAACCCGCTGCACCACAGTGCCGGCCCCCTCCCCAAATACTTTTAATGACTCTGGACTAGGAGCCAAAGCTGGAAGCTAAAACTCAAGTCAGAGTTCCTACATGGGTGGCAGGGATCCAACTATTTGAACCATCACTGTGACACTCCCAGTGTCTGCATTAGCAGGAAGCTGGGGTCAGGAGTCAGAGCTGGTACTTACTTGAACCCAGCTGTGGTATGGGACTGGGTCTCCATCAGTGTCTTAAACATTAGACTGTATGCTCACTCTGGACATACTTATTTAAGTGCAATTGTTGAATAATATGGAAAAAATTATCTGCCTATAAGGACTCTACCAATTTGTACTCTCACTAACAGTTCTTGAGAATATCTTTTCCCTAATAATCCTTGTCCAAATATTTTTAAATTTCATGAGTCTGATGGCAAAGTGTTTAATTGATATCTATATAAATTTTACCAGTAGTAACCAATGCTGTATATTAATTTTGTAACTTGACTATATCTATTGCCCATAGATGTAAATTTATTTCATTCATTGTCTTTTTGTATTGATTGGTAGACATATTTTACTATATATATATATTGCATCAACAGTAGGTTTATTATGTTATTTGCAAATGTTGTCTACCTGCCTATTATTTTTTCATTCGTTTTCTTCTGAAAATCCCAATGAGTAGCAGCCCCTTTACCTGCTTCTACTCCATAGATGCAATAATTTAGAAATTTATTTCCTTTCTCATTCCTTGTTTTTTAAATATACTTTTATCACTTATGTACATATTCCAAGGCAATATGGTATTGAGTCTTGTTTTTTTTTTTAAATAAAACCCTATAAGAACAGAATTTTTACCACTTGCATTCTCTGCCCTGCCTTTTTCATTCAATAATATATTTCTAAATGCAATTCATGCTGATATTTGTAATTGTGCTTCATTTCTTTATTTGCTGTTACAGTTAAAACTTGCTAAGGCCTGTTAGGCACTGTCGTAGATGATCCATGAATTTTGTTGTGTTTTCAATGTGGGCAAGTGTAACAGCCCAAGTAATGACTGCTTTGTTTCTTCCATCCAACTACTATATCATTCATTTCTTTTTCTTACCTATCTGTTCTAACTTGGTCATCTGCTTAATGGAGTGCTGGCAAACCAGGGCCCTCCCCCGACTCACCTGCTGTGTACTGCCCACAGCTCTGATTGGTACTACTGTCAGTTGTCATAACACAAAGGCTTCTACCACAGTCACCGGAGTTCACTGGCCTTACTGGGTACCCTGACACCTTGGATCTGCTGGTTTGATAGGATGCTAGAATGGCCTTTTGAAGACACAGTTACAGTGCAAGGGAGTCAGAAGCATTAACAGTCCTAGTGAAATGTTCTCCAAGTGGCGCTGTGTGCTCAGAATAAGCATCCAATAAATGGCACAATTTCATCTGTAGCCTGGATGCAAACCACTGGTGGTGCCTGTGGATTTGGGAAAAGTCTCATTTAGTGGACTGCGTCTGAGCTCCTATAACCGGGGCCCATGAAGCCACCGGATTGTAGGCACTCTATTATAATTCTAGTTTTTTATCATTTAAATTAAAGACTTATTTATTTATTTGAAAGGCAGAGTTAGAGAGAGGACGAGAGAGAGAGAGAGAGAGAGAGAGAGAGAGACCTTCCTTCCCCTGGGTCACTCCTCAAATGGCCACAATGGCCAGGGGGCTGGGCCAAGCTGAAGGCAGGAAGCTGTAACTCCATCTGCGTCTTCTATGTAGGTTACAGAGGCTGAAGCACCTGGGCCATCTTCAGGTGCTTTCCCAGGTTCCTTAGCGGGGAGCTGGTTGGAAGTGGGGCAGCCAGGGCTCAAATTAGCACTCTGATAGGGGATGCTGGTGTCACAGATGGCAGCTTAATTCTGTGCCACAATACCAGCTCTGCTTTGTATCTGTGAACCCGATGTTTTCTATATTTCCTCATAGATTTATTTTATTTATTCTAAAGAGTTACAGAGAGAGGTAGAGACAGACAGAAAGACAGGTCTTCCATCCATTGGTTCACTCCCCAGATGGCTGCAACTGCTAGAACTGAACTGATTCAAAGTCAGGAGCCAGGAGCTTCTTCCGGATCTCTCATGTGGGTTCAGGGGCCCAAGGGCATGGGCCATCTTCCACTGCCTTCCCAGGCCATAGCAGAGAGCTGGGTTGGAAGTGGAGTAGTCAGGACTTGAACCAGCACCCTTGTGGGATGCTGATGCTGCATGCTGGGGCTTTAACCCTCTGTGCCGCAGTGCTGGTCCCAGTCTAAACAAATTTTATAATTTTTCTGTGCTGATACTTTTCAACTTGGATTGATAATTATCAGCAATCAGCTTCACATGATGTTAGTCTCAGAGAATATGATACAACTGCCTAATTTCCCTATTCCACGTCTCTGGATTTAAAATTCAGTGTTCATAAGATGAATTATCTGATTGGTTCTACTTGATTCTCCAGCTCCAGTTTATGTTGAGAAACAAAGTTTATACTTTTAATTTCCATTTTTCCATGAGTTGTTTAAAGAGCTCTCATATTTATCACTTTTTCTTTAAAATTTGCTTTGGTGGACACCTAGGTTGGTCCCATGTTTTGTTTAATGAGTTTTGTGTGGACGATGAATGTAGCAGGGCAGATATATCTCTACACACTGATTTAATTCTCTGAGGATGCAAAACCAGCAATGGAATTCCTGAATCGGTTGGCAGTTCTAATTTCTTGTGGAAATGTCATACTGTCTTTCATAATGGTTGCACTAATTTACACTTCCGCCATTAGTGTACAAGGTTTCTCTTTCCTCCATGTCCTGAGCTCATGTTATCTATCTTTCATCTATTTGATGATAGCCATTATAAAAATCATTAAGTGATATCTGATTGTAGATTTAATTTGCATTTCCCAGATAACTAGTGATGCTGAGCGTTTCTTTTTTCATAGACCTGTTGTCCATTGGGATGTCTTCTTGTGAGATGCTTATTCATATTCTTTGTCCCTTTTGAAATCTGCTTTGTCTTTGTGCTATTGCGTTTTTTAAGTTGATTGTACACTTTGGAAGTCAACACATTAACAGGTGTACGGTTTGGAAATGCTTTCTAATAATGTATAGGTTGTCTCTTAACTCTGTTACTTGTTTCTTTTGCTTTTAATTTCATAAAGTTCCTTTGTCTTTTTTGGGGGGGTTGTTTCCTGTGTTTTGGGGGTCACCAAAATATGTATTAACTTAAAAATATATTAGAATCTAATAGGAGAGGGAATAGTGGCATTAATTTTATTGGGAAGTCAAAGAAAATACTTTCTAAGATAATGTGTTCATGCTTATTATTATGTAACTATTTATTTAATGGATATAGTAGGTTGAAAATCAGGGCATGGTACTTTACTACAAATGAGAACTAATAATTCTGACCTATGAAAAGGGAGATTATATAAGCATTAAGTAATTTATTTAGAGGAATTTAGGAGTATAATTCAAAATATGACCTTGTAGAGATTTCCTTGGGACCTTGTTTTTCCTGAATAGTTGTAACTGATGATCACTAGACTCTGAGCTCCCCAGTGACAGCGATCAAACTCTTGTCACTTATTATCCTAAAAATGGAGGTAAATGGTCATAGCCTGTGTATTTGCTATGAGGAGAGTGTTCTGGAGAGAAAAGAGAAGTGGAATTACAATGCAAAATATACTTCAAAAGAGACTGAAAACCATACTTGTAAAGGGGAACTTGATCTGCAACGGAATGGGAAGGTGCACCAGAGGAAGTAGCACTGGGGAAGCAGAGGTGACTTCCAGGCTGGGCCAGGAAACAGACCCATGCAGCTGACAGGGGCAGTCCTGGAGCTCAGTTCCCAGGTAACCGCCCACCTTGCCTCCTGCATACGCCAGCCTGTCACTATCCTCAGAGTCTTTGCAATCATATAGGGTCTACAAGAGTGCAATGACTACTTCTCTTTTATGGCTTGGAATCTTTAAATCATACTGAGTTGATATTTGACGTACTTGTTGACAGCCTAAATGGATTTTTTAATAGTGTAGCTCAGATAAATCTTTGTTTTGTTGTAGGGGAGCCAAAAATGTTTTTATGGCTAACTCTAGCTTAATAAGCAGCCAGAGTTTCTTTTTAAAAAATGCAACCATTTAATTTTTAATATGGATTGGTTCCTTTTGGTAATTAAAAACAAACATTTTGTAAAACTGCCAACTTATTCATCAAAATAATGTACTGTTTTGTATGTCAGGCATTTAGATACATTTTAAATCTTCTGAAATGGAATTATGAAATAACATTAAAATAGGACTTTTATTGCTTACGCTCTGTGTAGACCAAAGGTCACATATAAAGTCCAACATGGGGTGTATTAAATTATTGTGGATTCTGAAAGTTACTTGAGGTAACACATACCTAAGTGTTTGTGTAACTCTAACATATAGCACCAGGAAACAAAAGCATCATGTGTCACCTTGGTTATATAGGTCTGGATTTTTTTTGTTTGTTTATTTCAAAGTCAGAGTTGAGAGAGAGAGAGTAAGAGATACACACGTAGAGATCTTTCACCTGGTGTATCACTTCCTGGATGGCCGCAGAAGCCTGGAGCCACAGATTCATCCAGATCTCCCACGTGGACGGCATGGGCCCAAGTTCTTGAGCAATCTTTCATGGCTTTTCCCAGGCCATTAGTAGGGAACTCAATTGAAAACGGAGCTACCAGGACACAAACCAGTGCCTATATGGGGTGCTGGCATCATAGGTGACAGCTTTACCTGCTAGGTCACAATGCCTGTCTGAGGCCTGGGTGTTTTTGCCACTAGTCATGTTTGACCAATGATAACCCAAATCTTTTGCATTTTTCTCATTAGTAGCTATGCCAATAGATTGCCCTTGAGTCAAAATAACAATGCAGCTAATTTTCTATGTCAACTTGAGCTGGAAATTCTTTCATTTAGCCAGAGACCACATAAAGAGGTCCAAGAGGAATATGCATTTAGCCTAGCAGTTAAGATGCCTGTGACACACATCAGAGAACTTGGGTTCAGTTCCTGATTCTGGTTCCTGACTTCAGTTTTCTGTCAGTACAGATCTTCAGAGGCAACAGTGATGGCCCAAGCAATTGGGCTCCTGCCACCCAAATGGGAGATCTGGATTGAGTTCCTGCTTCCTGGCTCTGCCCTTGACCTAGCTATAGCCATGCAAGCATTTGCAGTCAACCAGAGGTTGGGAGCACTTTCTCATTGTCTCTCTACTTCTCAAGACATAATAATGAATTTTTAAAAGCTAGTCCAAAAGGAGAGCTTTCTTTTTAACTTCTTTGTGTGTGCCTAGAAATCTATATCTCAAGTTCTCAGAAATAAAATATTATCCAATGTAATCACTTCAAGAGCTTTCAAGTGTTTCTGTGTTATGTACTTCTATATACTGTTCATTCACTTCTATTTCTAAACTGCCAGGGGTCTTCCAGATTTCTTAGGTCAGTAAAGTAGAAATCAATCAAATACTAATTATTTGACATTGGTTTGTAGTAAAACTAAATGTGTTAACATTCTTATCTAATATTGAACATCATACATTTTATTTTTTACTAATATCTTATTAATTTTCCAATGTCAAATCCTAATTATACAGTATTTGCTCTATCATGCTGTCCTGACAGCTCCTTTGTTTTACCCAGATGCTTAGATCATTAGGACATTAAAAATGATCCTACCAGTTCTGACTTTATGAATCCCCTTCTTTCAGAAGGTGACGTTAGGACTGTACTGAAGTTCTTGGTTATGAACTTCATTTTCTTTGAGGTGTAAAGCTAGTTTAACAGTATTAAATAATGACCATCAACTAAAGGATGAACTTCAGTGAAGTTAGTTTACCAAATCGAATCCAAGAGGAAAGTCCCTCTGCACAAAGAAAACGCAGCACTCTTCATTCTTCCAGAGATTGAATTGGCTGTGAGTGCTCGTGGTTTGGCCTGCATAGCATCCAGAAGGTTTAAGCCTTCTGAAGTCATGTGGAAGTTCATGGGGAGACGAGGTTGGGACTGCAAACTGAACTGTATAGAGGTACGTCTGCTTGCCCCGGTGCCTCGGTTCTCTGTGTATTTCTGTAGTTCTGTGAAGGTGAAGATCACTAGACTCTCATTTTCTTTATGTTGATGGAGCCACTGAAAGCCCCAAACCACCACAGAGTCAGGAAATGCAAAGTGTGGTCACTTTCCACAACCTCTTATGAAATAAAATTGCTCAGTATTCTTGTGTGGTGTGAGGTTTCAGTTATCGATCTAGAACATGCATCATCAACAAGCAACAGTGATGTGAGTGTGGCCCCCATGCCCCTGTTACTTTCTGTAAAGCAGCAACCCAATGTTAGAACTGACCACAAACTGTTCTCGGCCCCAGAAAGGTTAGAGTTGGCTGTGCTACAAAAAGCAATAATTAATGTGTTTTTATTGCATATTGTGAATGTATAGTTTATGTTTTGTGATGAGATGCTAAAATTACTTTTTTAAAGGGTAGTTATTGCTTTGTGTTTGGGAAATATAAATATTAGCATTAAGAAATGTTTCAACTGAAAGACATAGTGCTGAATTATTGGCCTTTGGAGTATGAGAGAATTTTATAGATGCCAACTGATTTGAAAAATCTGTGATTCTTCACCAACCAAAAGATAAGGTAAGACTTAAGATTTTCTTAATTTATGCAACTTTCCAAGTGAAAATGTATAGCTAAGACACGCTTCCATTTTAAATGAATTTTCTCCATGGTGTGAAGTAACTACATTCTTTAAACTTCTGATGTTTGCTTATGAAATAACTGCATCCATTTAATCTGAAAGCGATCTGTCAAATTTCTACTTCTGAACCAAGACTGTGAGACATTTGGAATTTCATTGCTCCAAGAGTCCTCCAAGACTGGGATACAAACGACTGCAAGATTTAAATTGTTCTTTGTTTTAATAACATTCTCCACCTTAAAAATATAGAAATCAAAATAAAAAACTAACCCTTAACTAACTTCCACCCCCAAATTGTATAATTTCAGTGGAGTTGCAGAAAATATATAAATTGGAACCTAATAAACTTAGGTTTGTATCTCAGCTTTTGTGTATATCTTGGACAAAGTATTAGCTTTTTCTTGGTTTTAAAAAAGATATATTTATCATGTGTTTGAAAGGCTGAGTGATAGTGAGGGAGGGAGAGACAGATCTTCCATTCTCTGTTTCACTTCCTAAATGGCCTCAATGGCTGGGGCTGATCGAAGCTGAAGTCAAGAGACTGGAGCTCTATCTGGGTTTCCCACACTGGTGGCAGAGACCCAAGGTCTTCAGTCATTATCTGCTGCCTTCCCAGGTGCATTAACAGGGAGCTGGATTGGAAGCAGAGTAGCTGAAACTTGAACTGGCTCTCTGATATAAAACACTTGTGTTGCAAGCAATGGCTTACTCTTCTGTGCCAGAATGCTGGTCCCAAAATATTAGTTTTCCTAAGCTTCACGTTCACATGTAAGATTGCAGGCAGGCACTGTGTTACCCTTACAAGTCTTGAAACATTCTGTGACATAATCTTTGGCAGAGCCCTTGGCACTCAGGAGGGAGGGACTATCAATGCAGGTGTTTGTTGTCTCTTGCCTTTGTCTATCTTTTATGGGCTGAATTGTGTTCCTGCACGATTTGTGTGTTGAGTCCATAGCCCTCGGTACCCAAGAGCGTGGCTCTGATTGGAGAGAAGTCCAACAAAGAAGCAGTGAAGGTGAAGCAAAACCCCTGGGGAAGACGCTACTCCCGCATCATTCGGAGCTGTATAAAGAGGAACAGATCAGGATGCAGACATGCACTTGCATAAAAAGGCCTTGTAAAGACACAGAGAGAAGGGGCCCATCTGCTCACTAAAGAGAGAGGTCTCAGAAGAAATCAGACCTGCTGACATCTTGACCTTGGACTTCCAGAACTGGTTACAGTGCTTGGTCTATGCTATTTGTCCATGGGAGCCCTAGCAAACTTATACCTACCCAGGTATGATTCTGACCTCTTGTTTGGAAACAGACTTACTGCATTGGACAAAAGGGTTGAAGGTATGACTGTGCCAGGCTATGGATGTAGTACCTGGAACAACCATAATCATTTTCTTGGGTTCCAAACAGGATTAGTCACATCCTTCCATGGGCTTTTTCTGCTGAAGGCCAGAGAATGGTTCTCTAATTCTTTCCCTAGGATTGAGGTCCTAGAGAAGATACCCAGAAATGCCAAGAGAAGCCTGGAAGGACATGGTAGGTACCTAGGGAGAAGCAGACCCTCAGCTGCCCTCAGTTTCAGCAACTATCTCTGTTTTTGTGAATTTCTTACCAGAATGTTTTTTTTTTTTAAGTTAGATTGAAGTCACGTTTATCTAAAAGAATCCTGGATATTATTTTGACTTTTGTTCTCAAATTGAATATACAGTTTCTTGAGCAATAGCACCGGCATCAGCATCACTGATGTGATGAGTTGAATTGTGTGTCCCCTCCAGAACCCTCCAGGACCTTAGAGTGTGGCCTTATTTGGAAAATGGGCTTTTGTCAATGTATTTAGTTAAGATGAGGTCATACTGGAGTAGGGTGAGCCTCTGATCCAATGTAAATAGCTTTTTTAAAAAAGATTTATTTATTTATTTGAAAGTCAGAGTTACACAGAGAGAGGAGAGGCAGAGAGAGAGAAAGAGAAAGAGAGAAAGAGAAAGAGAAAGGCCACAGCAGAGAGCTGGACTGGAAGTTGAGCAGCCAGGTCTCAAACCGGTGCCCATGTGGGATGCCGGCGCTTCAGGACAGGGCATTAACCCGTTGCGCCACAGCGCCAGCCCCAACTTGCTTTGTTATAATAAGACAGCAATGTGAAGATGCAGCCACAACAGGGAGAATGCAATGTACAGATAGAGACAAAGGTGGGAGAGCTGCATCTACAAGCTAAGGAATGCCAGATGATGGCTGACAAACCACCGGAAGTTAGGAAGATGCAAGGAAGGATTCTTCCGCAGGTTTTAGAGGAACATAGCTGTTTTGACATGTGGATTTCAAATACTGGCTTGCAGAACAATAGATTTTTATTGAAGAAAGCCTTCACCTAGCACAACACGTGAGAAACATAGGATTAAGACTCACTGGGTCTGACACTTCCTTGAGCCCTCACATGTCTGGAAAAAGGATGTCCCCTCTGATCCTCTGTACTTCTTATTTGCACTTCTCTTTTTTTATTTTTTAAAAATATTTATTTGAAATGCAGAGTGACAGAGAGAAGGGGAGAGAATGAGAGAGAAGAGAGATTGTCCATCCTTTGGTTTACTCTCCAAATGGCTGTAATAGCCAGGGATGGGCTAGGATGAAACCAGGGACTGGGAACTCCATCTGGGTCTCCCACATGAGTGGCCAGGGCCCAAGCACTTGGGCCAACGTCTTCTGCCTTTGCAAGCACATTAGCAGGGAGCTGGACCAGAAGCAGAGCTGCTGGGACTCAAAGAAGGACTCCAATATGGATTGTTGGTGTCACAAGCAGTGGCTTAACATGTGGCACCACCACGCCTGCCCTGCAATTCATCTTGTCATTTTAACATGTTTCCCTTATCAACAACTAAATGACACATATTTTGAGGTCAGGACCCATGTCTTTTAGGTCCACACTGTCCAGCATAGTGAATAAATTTATTTATATTTGTCGTTGTCTTGGTCATTGATACCATGATCATTGTCATCCTCACCAACACCATCTATATGGCTGCTGCTTGTTTATCACTACAGAAGCTAAGCAAGGGGATTTCCATCCATCATACCACTGAGTCGTCACAAGACTCATGATGAGTAGTGGTTCACCTACTTAGAGGAAACTAAATTTGTTGCTGAAGAGAGGTTTGGAAAACGTATTCCTACAGTTCCCACAGTTGGTGAGAGCGGATAGTAAACATAATTCTAAGATCTCCAAAGTCAGAGTCTAGCTGATACTGTGATTTTTATTTTGCAAAGCATTTCTTGTTTTGCAACTGCTTCATGTTCTAGAACTCTATCCATACTCTCTCTCAGTAACCAAAATACACTTGCACTTTTTGGAGGCTGCCCTTCAAAGTTTAAATTTTTGTTATCTACATTATATCTTAATAATTAAATTACTGACCCTGGTTTCTTATTCTCTCTCTCAATTTATTTAATATTTTATCCCTTATTGTGACTTAGGTTAGGTGAAATGAAATTACTATTTTAATACCATATAAATGTAAACTCTACAAATAAATATTCAAGAACTGAATGAAATAGATATTATGTATTTTTTATAATCTCTAGAGCAAGATAAAGACTCCTTTAAAAACCACTGGAACAACCCATACTCCCTTGGAACCCCAACTCTGAACTGAAGTTGCTCTGTTGGGTTACCTAAGACTTTACTCTGCTGTCATTGCTTTCTCAGAAAATTCCTTTGACTTGCCACTCTAGATCAGTCTCCATAATGTGTTTTTGATTAGTAACATGCAATTATTACTTTATAGAGGTGTTCATATTAATTATCTTGAATGGGAGAAAAGCTATAACAAATTTATTTGATCATTTTTTATAATCCACAAAGGTTTCATACATTTTTTGATTAACAAGTAATAATTGTATGTCTTTGTGGAGTATTGTGTGATAAAGATATTAACACTGAGTGAACAGATCAAATCAAAGTAATTAGCATTTACATCTCCTTCACATTTCTTTTTTTTTTTTTTTTTTTTTTGTGAAGATTATTTATTTGGAAGCCACAGTTACAAAGAGAGAAAGAGAGAGAGATCTTCCATCTGCTGGTTCACTCCCCAGATGGCCCAGTGGCCAGAGCTTGGCCAGGACAAAGCCAGGAGCCAGGAACTTCATTCGGATCTCACATGTGGGTGCAGGAGCCCAAGCACTTGGGCCATTTTCCACTGCTTTCCTAAGCCATTAGCAAAGAGCTATGTTGGAATCCAGGACCCCAAGTGGTTCCCATAAGGGATGCTGGCATTGCAGGTGGTAGCTTTACGCACTATGTCACAATCCTGATTCTCCTTAACATCTCTTTATGTTGGTGTTTGTGCTACAATATAGTAGGCTAAGCCTCTGCCTGAGGTGTTGGCATCCCATATGGGAACCGATTCATAACCCGGCTGCCCCTCTTCCAGTCCAGTTCTTTGGGAAAGCCGTAAAAGATGGCCCAAGTCCTTGGGCCCCTATACCCACGTGGGAGACCCAGAAGAAGCTACTGGCTCCTCCCTTTGGATCAGCTCAGCTCAGGCTGTTGTAGCTGTTTGGGGAGTGAGCCAGCAGATGAAAGAACATTCTCCCTGTCTCTCCCTCTCTGTGTCTGTAACTCTACCTATTAAATAAATAAATAAAATCTTTAAAATTTTTTCTTTATGTTTGCAGCCTTCCAAGTGCTTCATAAATTGTATTTGCTACTAATTTTTAGAAACCTACCAGTATGATTGTTTTTTTTTTTTAATTTTTTTTATTTGACAGGTAGAGTTACAGACAGAGAGAGACAGAGAGAAAGATCCTCCTTCCATTGGTTCACCCCACAAATGGCTGCTATGGCCGGAGCTACACTGATCTGAAGCCAGGAGCCAGGTGCCTCTTCCTGGTCTCCCATGTGGGTGCAGGGGCCCAAGCACTTGGGCCATCCTCCACTGCCCTCCTGGGCCACAGCAGAAAGCTGGTCTGGAAGAGGAGCAACTGGGACTAGAACCCAGCACCCATATGGGATGCCAGTGCTGCAGGCAGAGGATTAACCAAGTGAACCATAGCACCGGCCCCTGACTGTTTTGTTTTAATTAACATTGCCATCCTCCACTTTTCATTAAGTGCTATCAGGGCAAGATAATTTCTGCTTTTTTCTCACCACTGTTGACTAACTCAGTGCCTGGGATCTAAGCAGGATCCGAAAAACTGGACAAATGAGTAGATGAATAATGACGCTAAGTGTAGTGCCTTTACTTTTTTCCAGGCTTCGTTCTGCTTGGACTCTGTAAGATTTCAGTGGTTGAGCAATTCTGCTTAAAACCATCTTTCCTTCATGTCCATGACAGATACCCAGGGCTCCTGTATCTCTGCCTCTATACTTTTGAGCTATTTTCTTGAATCTTACGTTCTTACTTCTTGGTGCAGGCATTTTCCCAGCCTTTCAGCATTGCTTATTGGATGAGAAGCCTTGTCATGCTGCGTTTGGTCAGGGCTATACCCACCCTGGGCCTGGTTATCAATAAGGAGGCTCAGCTGCACTGCTGAATATAGTTGATCGCTGTTTGCTTCCCCAAAGACTCCAAGACAACTGGATTTTAATTTGTATTGAAGTTCAGAAAATTTTAAAAGCAGAGCATTTTCATGATAAAATTGTTGCTGTTAATTGAAAGTATAAATTGCTGGAGTATAAAACAAGGCCAAAATTCAAGTTTCTTCCTTCCCTGCTTAAAATTTTTGTGGCAGCTTCCTAGTTATTTTGGAACTCTACTCTTACATGTGTGTAGTGGTTGACCTTCTAGCTTCTAGCCCAGGGGATATTAAAATGCTGGGTTGACAGGTAGCCAGCTTACTTGGCTTTTTACTAATAACCTGATGTACTTAAAATAGAGCACTTTGAAAAGATAATTGGATATTATGTATCAATGTAATATTGATGGGTTAATAAAAATGATTGAATCCATTAATAAAAAAACCCAACTCTTTTCTAGTGCCTATATTGCCATCTATTCCTGGTACAAATGCTCATCACAACACCCAAGCATCGTATTTCATAGCATTCACTTACTTACTGAATGTGTCTTCCTTCTCATGTTCCCCCAAATGGCAAGAAGAACTTATGACTTGTTTATTTCATTTAATTTGGTCTCTTACAAATATACCTTAATATGTATGATCAAATGATCGAATCAACTTCCTGCTCAAAAGCCTCCAACTGTGTGTGTCACACTTCAAATAAAACCCAAATCCTCTGGCATAATCATCAACTCTCAACCTCATTTCCTGTAATTCTGCTCGCTCTCTCTCTCTCTCTCTCTCTCTCTCTCTCAGGTCAAGGCAAAACAGACATCTTGCTCATTCTGGATACAGCCAGCACTTTCTTATTTCAGGACTCTTGATTGCTCTTCCTTCAGCCTTGCATCTGTGGATTTCAGGGGCCTTCATGCCAGCCTCTTCCTCTTGGAGGCCTTCATGACATTATCTAAAATAACATTTACCCTGTCCCACTCTGCTTAACAGTGCTCTTCATAGACTTCTCAATGCCTAAGACTACATGTTTATTGCCTACTATTTGTCTCTGCTACTAAAATGTGAGTTTTGGGAGAGAAAGCACATTTTCTCTATTGCAATTATTGCTATCATCCCAGCATTAAAAAATGTCACAGTAGGCATGCCACAGTTCCTGCTGCATGAATGAGTCAACTAACATTAAGTTTTTCATTTACAGGCCTTGTTTCACTGTCTGTTGTTAGCTTACCAATCATTTAACGCCCTGTCCTCAACATAGCAGGTTTACAAGAGCTATTTGTTAGATCTCCTTTCCTTTGAGGATCTCAATTCCTAGAATGGAAAATGCTCCCAAATGAATTTTGTTTGAAATCTTGGATCACTGTTCAACTAGGTTTCTGAAGAACTGCTGATTCTGAATTTAATCTTTGCTTTTTCTACAACTATGTTATTTTATTTCACCATTCCTCCTTTTCATGTTTTCGGTTTTCAACATGATTTAGTACTACTTGCATTAAATGTCCAAATGAATGATCACATTTCAGATCTGTAGGGGGACAGGGTCTTTTATCTGAGAGCCCTCTAAAACTGACAAAAATTGTAAACTCTTATCTTTTAAAAAGAGTCATATTAGGTAAATCAGATACAGTTGAGGAATAAATTAGAGTCTCCTACAGCATCATTTTGGCTAATCATGTTAACTTTGATTTTTATGGACAAATATCATAATAGATTATACTTTTGTTACCATGTAGATGACAAATAGGGATCACTTATCAGAGAAGAAAGACAATGTACAATTTCAGAAAATGATTTACTTTTGGGAGATATTTTAGAAAATCTTTTACATAATATGAATGGGCATGAAAGTCCCTGGGTTGAATTTTAGAAACTCAGATTAAAGTTTAAGTGCATAATAATTGTAATCTAGAAGCAAAGGACTTAAACTTCGGGCAACTCAGTTCTCTTATATATTGTCTCCCATGCATCTCATGAAGACAAATGGAATGGAAAGCCTCATTCATCTCTACTTCAAACAAGATCTTACTCATATTTGCAAGTGATGGCTCAGTCCTTTCTTTTTTTATTTATTTATTTATTTATTTATTTATTTTTTGACAGGCAGAGTGGACAGTGAGAGAGAGAAACAGAGATAAAGGTCTTCTTTTGCCGTTGGTTCATCCTCCAATGGCCGCCGCAGCCAGCGCGCTGCGGCCGGCACACCGCGCGCTGCGGCTGGCACACTGCACTGATCCGATGGCAGGAGCCAGGTGCTTCTCCTGGTCTCCCATTCGGGTGCAGGGCCCAAGGACTTGGGCCATCCTCCACTGCACTCCCTGGCCACAGCAGAGAGCTGGCCTGGAAGAGGGGCAACCGGGACAGAATCCAATGCCCCGACCGGGACTAGAACCCGGTGTGCCGGCGCTGCAAGCGGAGGATTAGCCTAGTGAGCCGGGGCGCCGGCGGTCAGTCCTTTCTTTAACAGCACAAATCCAAGATGCAGACAGTCCAGGGATGCTATAGAACCTCAAGAAAGGAAAAGTTAAGTAGACAAATAACTTGCACACAACAGGGACTCTGAGCTGTAAATTCTCTCTTACACATCTTGATCTGGTCATGCCAGGGACACTGAAAATGATGACACATTTTTGACTCCTTTTCTTTCCATTTGAGTTAAACACATCACTAGCTAAAGGGAGAAGAAGAAGGGAAAAGAAGGAATCAAACCCGTGTCCACTTTAAATGGAGTCTGAAAACTTACGTGACTGAGAGTGAGGCGCTCTAAATTGCACCTGTTGCAACCAAGGCCCTTTTTAAACATGTGAACTCCACATCGGGGTTCATAAACACAGGTGCACCCACCCCAGGGCTCATAAGTCAATGTGAAGGGCTGTTTGAACATGGAAAGGAAAGAATTCAATCCTTATTCTCATTAGCATTTGACAGAAACTCAGCGTTTTCTTCAGTTATTCATGTAGGCAACAGTACTAATAGCACAACCTGTAATTTTTTTCACCAATGAAAAACAGAGATATTAAAATCACATTACTTTTTCTAGCAGTATCACAACTTATCACGTATGCTCATCACTGCTTTGGTAGTTATTTTACATATTTCCAGGTCTTGTTATTTAATGCAATCTAGAGACAAACAATTTTTTAAAAAATGTTTGATTGCTAACAATTCAATTTAATTGGCTTCATATATGATATTACAAATTTTGTTCTGACATTTCAAAGACATTTTCTAAGAACTTCTGCTTCAGTAGACTACTAAAAAGGTTCATGAGTGAAAAAAGATTCAATGTCTTTGGTGTTTTGTATTAAATTATACTCTGTTAAGATTTGTTGTTTGAAATCAATTTGAAGAATAAAATAAAAAGAAGAATTGAGGAAAAGATTTCTTTTTTTTAAAGATTTATCTACTTATTTGAAGGGTTGAGATACAGAGAGAGATAGGTAGACTGATGATAGATTAGATAGATAGATGGATAGATGGATAGATAGATGGATAGAGGATAGATAGAGGATAGAGGAGAGATAGACCGTGAGAGTCAAATTTTCCACCTGCTGGTTCACTCCCCAAATGGCTTCACTACCGGAACTGGGCTGATCCGAGGCCAGGAACCAGGAGCTTCTTCCCTGTCGCCAGTGTGGGAGCAGGGGCTCAGACACTTGGGCCATCCTCCACTGTTTTTCCCAGGCACATTAGCAGGGAGCTGGATCAGAACTGGAGTAGCTGGGACTTGAACCAGCACTCATATACAGGATGTGGGCACCACAGACAGCAGCTTTACCATCTCCATCTACTCCATGGTGCTGGCCCCAAGATTTCTTTCTTTCGAAACTGTGTTCGTATGGATGCTGGTGTTGCAGGCGGTGCCGCAAAGCTGGCCCCCATGTTGTTGATTAATCAGTGCATTTTACCAAGCTGTGAGGAGCAATGAGAAATCACCAGACTGTCTTTCAAGAGGAACCAGGAGTGTGTTGATAAAAAGCAAACGCCAACATCAGTAACACAGGGGTTTGACAGGCCAAAGGGTCACTAATCTTAGTCCAAAAAACCAGTGGACTGAAAAGTAAAGGAAAAACCTATAATTTGTTTTAGAAAAATTATACCCTGTCTCTGTTTAGTCATTTTCATATCAGTTGTAATTTGTAAATGAATATGACCCAGGTTCTTTGAATTTCTCTCATGGGTGCTTCAAAGAGTTCGTGGAAAAGTAGAATTAAAAGATAACTTTATTTTGGTGCAAAATGTTTCTGACAGAGACCCCTAGTTTTGTCATACTCCGCATTCTCCACAAGTGTTTTGAGCAGCCCCTTGTTTATCTTTCTGGAACTGATGGGGCGAGGTGAAGGGGTGAGGAAGGAGAGGGGAGACGATGAGATATTTTAAAAGTTCCCTTTAGTGATGCGTGAAGAGTTTATGTGCTGTGGATGTCATTTTTCTCTAACCACAGTCTCTCTGCTAAAACAGATATTATGATACCCTTTACTATCTCTACAGGAATTTTTTAAAGGTGCATTTTATGAGAGGTTAAACCAAAAATAAATATGCTTTCGTAAAAAAAAAAAAAACTGGGTACATATATTTAGAAATTACAAAACTGAAACCACATGTGTTAAATCACCATGTAGTTTATTTCTCCACTTTGATAAACAGCATATGAGCCACAAGCTGACAGTAAAATACATATAGAGTTCACGAAAGTTGATGATGACTCATTACTTGGTCACAGTGCAAAGATTTCACCTTTTGTAGCATTTGTAGTTACTCCTTTTCACCATATCTCTTTGTATCATACCGAAAAGATTCTTAATATCAAATGGTACCAAATATTGCAAGGAGGACTCATAACAAAATTTTTAAAAATTGCATAACTGGCCCTTTTATGTAGAGAGAGATATGTATATACTGAGTAAAGTAGCAAAGAGTGTAAATCTATTTTGGACAGTAAGTGAGCAAAGGGTTAGAGTCTTCCTCCATGCATAAGGGCAGGAAGTCCTATCTCACCTAAGTGAGGGAAGAAATTGTATTTGTTCATAAACTTCCTGATCACTCTTTGTAGGAGGAGCCATGATCAATTTCAGCTCAAAGAAGGCAGTCACTGCCGGCGCCGCGGCTCACTAGGCTAATCCTCCGCCTAGCGGCACCGGCACACCGGGTTCTAGTCCCGGTTGCCCCTCCGGATTCTGTCCCGGTTGCCCCTCTTCCAGGCCAGCTCTCTGCTGTGGCCAGGGAGTACAGTGGAGGATGGCCCAGGTGCTTGGGCCCTGCACCCCATGGGAGACCAGGAAAAACACCTGGCTCCTGGCTCCTGCCATCGGATCAGCGCGGTGCGCCGGCCGCAGCGCGCTGGCTGCGGCGGCCATTGGAGGGTGAACCAACGGCAAAGGAAGACCTTTCTCTCTGTCTCTCTCTCTCACTGTCCACTCTGCCTGTCAAAAATAAAATAAAATAAAAAAAAAAAAAAAAAAAAAAGAAGGCAGTCATTGTATCTTTTGCTTCTTTTGCAACTCCCCAAATAATAATATTTTACACATGTGTAGCTTGTCCCACATCTAAGTTCCCCCTTATTATTTCATAAAATCCTTACTGGTGGTCGGGTAAGGGGGAGGGGGCTCAATGATGTCCCTTCCTCTGAGAGCTGATGGCTAAATTTTCGGGAAACATTCTAATAAAATTAAATATTCAATTATATACAGCTAACATTTATTTAAATTGTATTTGAAACAAAGGTGTCAAATTCTCAAACATTATTACCTAATTGCTTTGCTAGAAATGCTATCAATTAGAGGTTTTTTCCCTCCACTAAGTATTACCGTTAGCCTGATTTTACTAATGAGAAAACCGAATTTTAAGGAATACAAGAAAAAAAAACTTACTCAACAAGTAGAACTTGGTGGGACCCCTATGCATATCTATCTACTAACTATTATTTTTTATGTTACATGGTCAACAAATATTGAGTTCCTACTAGGTAAAAGTCATTATAATTAGAAATTCACAGCAAAGACCTCAAACTGCTTTTTCCACCCTTCTTCTCAATTGATGACTTCACTTTTCACTCCACAAGGCAAACAAATAGTCTCAGGACAGAAATCCCTCAAGTTCTCTCAAGCACACTTGATCTACCTCCTTGCACTTGGCCTTCTACCTGTTTCTTAGGTGATGTATTAGCAACATTCAATAGTGTGATTTATTCTTCTTGGCCGTAAGGCCTTAAGAATATCCCTGTGGGCTGGTTTTCCTCCTTACCTTTTTTTTTTTTTAAGATTTTTTTACTTATTTGAAAGGCAGAGTTACAGAGAAGCAGAGGCAGAGAGGGAGAGAGGACTTCATCCACTGGTTCACTCCCCAGATGGCTGCAATGGCCGGAACTGTGCTGATCCAAAGCCAGGAGCCTCTTCTGGGTCTCCCATGTGACTGAAGGACCCCAGGACTTGGGCCATCTTCTACTGCTTTCCCAGGCCAGGCAGAGATCTGCATGGGAAATAGAGCAGCCGGGACTCGAACCGACACCCATATGGGATGCTGGCACTAAGGGCGGTGGCTTTACCCACTACACCATACCGCTGGCCCCCTTACCTATATTTTAAGAGTTTTGCTTAGTCACCAGTCTTTTATCTTTTTTATTTTATTTGAAAGTCAGGGAGATAGAGATAAACAGAGATAGAGATAGAGAGATATAAAGATAGAGATAGAGATAGAGAGAGATAGAGAAAGAGATCGGGAGAGAGAGAGAATTTTCCCTCTACTGGTTCACTTTCTAAATGCCTACAACAGGGCTGGAACCAGGCTGGAACTCAATCCAGGTCTTCTATGTGAGTAGCAGGGACTCAAGTATTCATCATCTGGGCCCTCCCAGTGTGCACATTAGCAAGAAGACAGATGGGAAGTGGAGAAGCCAGAACTCCAACCCGGCAGCATGAGATGGACTATGGATGTCCCAATCAGCGATCTACATGCTGTGCCTTGTGCCAGCACTGCTCCTTGCCTTTTCAATTGCAACTTCTCAGTTGCTGTCCTTGGCTCCCAGACTACCGAACATTGGGTTAGAAAAGCGAATCTCATGACATCCATGGCTTTTTAATCAGTGTCTCTCTCTTTCAATTTGTCTGCCTGCCTTCTCTATCTATCTATCTATCTATCTATCTATCTCCTACCTACCTACCTACCTACCTATCCATCAGATTTATCTATCTCTATTTGAGAAAACTCCCCAGGACTCCCAGTCTCTGCATCTCCTCGCTCTATTTGACATTTCTGTTTAAAGTATAATAAGCATCTCCAGTTTAACACATTTTAAAGCTAAAACTGTGGTAGTCATAACACCTGCCCTCTACCCAATCCTGTAGCAGCTCCCTCTACAGTCTTCTCAGCTTAGAGCATAAATCTTGATTGCTTACTTTTTTTTTTTTAAAGATTTATTTATTGGCCGGTGCCGCGGCTCACTAGGCTAATCCTTAGCCTGCGGCGCCAGCACCCTGGGTTCTAGTCCTGGTTGGGGTGCGGGATTCTGTCCCAGTTGCTCCTCTTCCAGTCCAGCTCTCTGCTGTGGCCCGGGAGTGCAGTGGAGGATGGCCCAAGCGCGTGGGCCCCTGTACCCCTATGGGAGACCAGGAGAAGCACCTGGCTCCTGGCTTAGGATCGGCGCAGCGCGCAGGCCGTAGCAGCCATTTGGGGGGTGAATCAACAGAAAAAGAAAGACCTTTTTCTCTGTCTGTCTCTCTCACTGTCCAACTCTGCCTGTCAAAAAAAAAAAAAAGATTTATTTATTTAATTGAAAGTCAGAGTTAGAGAGAGAGAGAGAGAGAGAGGGAGGAGAAGCAGAGAGAGAGAGAGAGATCTTCCATCTGCTGGTTCACTCCCCAGTTGGTCATAATGGCTGGAACTGCACTGATTAAAGCCAGGAGCCAGGAAATTCTTCTGCATCTCCCACGTGGGTGCAGGGACGCAAGCACTTGGGCCATCGTCCACTGCTTTCCCAGGCCATAGCAGAGAGCTGGATCGGAAGTGGAACACCAGGACTCAAACCCACGTCCATATGGGATGCCGGCATCGCAGGCAGCGGCTTTACCCGCTACACCACAGCACCAGCCCCAGATTCCTTACTTTTTGGTTCATACCCCAAATCCCAGCTCAAAGCAAATCAGCCTAGTGCTTTTTTCAAAATACATCATTCCATTGCTTCTCAGCACACCCTGGTCTCAGCAGCCACTTGGCTTCAACTTCGGTCATTATTATTATTTTTTTTTTTTTATTTATGTGCAGGTAGAGTTACAGAGAGAGAGAGAGAGAGAGAGAGAGAGAGAGAGAAAGGTCTTCCTTCCATTGGTTCACTCCCCAAATGGCCGCCACGGCCGGCGCTGTGCGGATCCGAAGCCAGGAGCCATGTGCTTCTTCTTGGTCTCCCATGGGGTGCAGGGCCCAAGGACCCAGGCCATCCTCCACTGCCCTCCCAGGCCACAGCAGAGAGCTGGACTGGAAGAAGAGCAACTGGGACTAGAACCTGGCACCACCCATATGGGATGCCAGCGCCGAAGGCAGAGGATTAACCAAGTGAGCCAAGGCGCTGGCCCCAATAACCACGGTCTCTTCACTCATCTGCCCCCAGCCCCCTGCAGTCTGGTACCAACCCGATCACCAGGATGGTCAACACTTAAGGGCAAACATTTCTCTGCTCAGATTCTTCCCCTGAAAGGCTCTTCACTATCTGGGCCTCCTCGTCTCCCCACCCCAGCCAGGGCTGCTGAGACCTCACAGCCTAACGTTCTTGCCCCCCTCTTCTGCTCCCGTCTGGACGTACTTGGTGCTTCCCACACGGCCCTCCTGCTCGCTTTTCTCTCGGCCTTGATTTCCTATGCAATCTCATGGCACTCACCTTGTCTTCAGAAGGAACTCACGGAGGCCTTCCTGGGCCGCTTCCTCTGAAACTCAGCCCTCCCTCCCTCCTTCAGAATTTCATATGCCTTTTCTTTGCATCCTTTTCTATTACTTCTTAGCATTGTTAGTTTCTTCTCATATTGCATTATTCATTTTCTTTATGAATTATCTCCCTTTCTATAGCATAATCTTCAGAAGTCCAGGGATTTTTTTTCCTTTTTTTTTTTTTTTTTTTTTGACAGGCAGAATGGAAAGTGAGAGAGAGAAACAGAGAGGAAGGTCTCCCTTTTCCATTAGTTCACCCTCCAATGGCCGCTGCAGCCGGCACACCGTGCTGATCCGAAGCCAGGAGCCAGGTGCTTCTCCTGGTCTCCCATGCAGGTGCAGGGCCCAAGGACTTGGGCCATCCTCCACTGCACTCCCTGGCCACAGCAGAGAGCTGGACAGGAAGAGGGGCAACCGGGACAGAATCAGGTGCCCCGACTGGGACTAGAATCCGGGGTGCTGGCGCCACAGGCAGAGGATTAGCCTAGTGAGCCGCGGTGACGGCCCAGGGATATTTTTGATCTTGCTTGCTTAATAGCATACACTAAAACCCAGGGAAGTGCCCACTGCATAACAGTGACAAATACACACTTATTGTATAAAAGATTAAAGATAAGAAAATTTGAACGATGAATAGACTGGCGAAGTTCATTTTTTAAAAAAGGGAAACTGAGGCACGTTTCTCCACATTATAGAGAAGTGAGTTAGGAGTACAGAGACCAAGGGAGAGAGGAATTTGGAGGTTTACTTTGCTGTAATTTCAAGTTGATCCAGGAGACTCAGCAGTAAGAGTTCATGAATGCTTGTTCTAAAATGAAACTGTGTGATTCAGCGACCCTGGGCGGGCCTTGCTCTTCATCCTCCCAACTAGTGTCTGGTCCGGATTGCCTGGTTTCCATTCTCTCATGCTTTGGCACAACCGCAATTCTTGACTGTCCTCCAGGCCAACACCCCTATGCGCTTGGCTCTGTTATGAGCTTTCTGCTCCCGTTCTTATACAGGTTTTTTTTTTTTTTTTTCCTGTCTCCTACATGAACACAGAAGCATAACAGATAGCATCATTTTTAGCAAATATTTTTATTGAATGTAAGGAGTTGTCTAAGATGACTGTCTTTCAGACATACTGTCTTGACATCATCCGTGCCATTGGCAGTCTGATAGTACACAATGGGTTCCCAAGACTCCTTGTTTAAGGCATGGCTACTTAGAAAGAGTCAAGTGCAAATTACGACTTCAAGGCTGATATGGTCAGTGCAGCATAATAATATGAGAACAATTACAGTTGTCTCACAAATACCACAAGTGTCACCATGTATGCTAGAGTGGAGAGTCATGTGGCACTTTTCTTGAACAAGTGTTTTCTCCATACACTGTTCTTTATACTATGTGTCACAAGTCTGAACAAAGGAGACAAGGTCCTTGCTGTGAAACGCTTAATGCTGCAGGATGTGACACACAATTAACAAGTACAGACGGTCTTTGACTTACGATGGTTCAACTAAGGATTTTTCCACTTTCTAATGGTGTGAAAGTGAAGTGTACTGAGTACAAGTGGTACTTCAAATTTGGAATTTCAATCTTTTTCCAGGCTATCAGTATGAGATCCACTTCTGTGTCGTGGTTCTGGGTAGCAACAGTGAGCACAGCTCCCAGTCAGTCATGTGGTTATGAGGGAGAAACTGTCCAGTGTGCTGTGTTGCTAACATGTGATGTTGTACAGCATAGGTGTGATAAATGCATTTTCAACTTACAACAATTTCAATTTACAATGGGTTTATCAGATTTTAACTCCATTGGGAGTTGAGGAACATCTGTAAATAAAAAAAATCCTGATAGGACTAAGTGCTTTGAAGAGAATTATAAAGAAGTTTCCTCTGAGATGAGTATGGAGGTGAGATGTGTGTAACAAATTGGTGCTAGCTGTGTAAGTATTGGGGAAACAGCATTGCAGGTCACTGTGATACATTATGTAAGTGTGGGTGCAGTGTGCTGGTTAAGTCGTGGAGTGGAATGCTGGGAGACCAGGTTTTTTGTTTTATCATGAGCAAGACAGATAGGATAAAGGATTATAAGTCAGGTCTTTTTATGGATTTTTTTTCCTGCCTTGTTGCTGCATGTCAATCTGATTGCTAATTTTTTTTTTATTTCCTTCAAAAATGTACTTAAAAACCCCAGTACTACAAGGTTCTCTGGGTTATTTCCTCTCTTGACTCTAATAAACACTTTTAATCACACAAAAAAGAGAAACTCTAAAATGAAGGTTTTTGATTATATTCGAGGTAGAATTGGAGACCACAGAAGATTGTTTGGCAGGAACGGACATGATCTCATTCAGATTCTTCAAAATACTTTGGTTGAATTTCTTATAGCTAGACAAGCATGGAAGACGGACCACACATCAGGTTGCTACTCCAACCAGCAATCATCCTGGAACAAAATGATGGCCTAGACCAGGAGGTGTCAGTGGAGCAAAAGGGGATGACTTAGTCTAGTTTTAAAGGTTCAGTTGCTAGGAATTGCTCATGGGTTGGGTGTAAATTATATAAGAAAGAAATGAATTAGTGCTAAATCCCAGAATTTGGCTTGAACAACCAGACATAACACCACAAAGCAAAGACTAGAGAATAAGAAGCTTGGTTATGTCCAAGTGTCATTAATTTATCTTCAGAACCTTCTCCACCCTTTGAAATTGTCCTCTGTGCTACAGTGGCTGAACCATGAACTCCACCCCTCTCAGCCTCTCTTGCTAGCTGTTACTGGTTTAGGTTTGTCAAAGAGGAACTTGGGGGTGAATGAGAAGAGGAAGCCATTATTCTTTAGTGACAGCTGCAGGCAGCTATGTGGCCATTGGAGATGAAATACGGGGTTTCCTTAGTGGCTTCCAGATGTCCTCCTGAGAGTCACCCACTTGAGTGCTGCAAGTAGCTGAGACTATTAACATTAGCTTCTGTGTTCCTTGCATATCCTGACTCGTGCCTGATTGTGGCTTCCTTAGCCCTGCTCATACTACGTAATTCTCTAGTTCCCCAACTTAAGTAATTTCCCTTATGAAATACTTAAAGTGGTTAAGATTTTTCTTGAATAAACTCTGACTAATAGAGGGAGAATGATTAATTGTTCTGCTTTGTGAGTTTCGAGAGAGAAATTAGCACTGGAGATGGAGATTTTGAAGTTGCTGGTATACGGATAATAAACACAGGACCGAGTGAAGTCTCTGCAGATAGCCGAAATGGGGCAGGACAGAATCCTCAGGGCTCAAACCTTTTGAAGTCAAATAAAAGGGATGTCAGCAAAGAATACCAAGCAGGAGAGGTCAATGAATTAGAAGGAAATCCAGGTGGGAAGAGTATTATAGATGCCGAGGGAAGAAAGTGATGTGACAAGGAGGGAGGTCATTGAAGTGTAGACAGGTCAGAGAAAGTTGAGATAAAGAAATGGGGCCTTGAAAGGTGAGTATATTTTGGATCAGAAAGGAGCAGCTGTTTAACCACTTATTGAAGACAGCAAGACAGGTTTGAACACGAGAACAGAGCTGCTATTGCACATGGGTTCTTTGGGATGGAGTAGTGTGTAAACGAGGTGGAAAAGAAAGATTTAGTAAGGCAAGAATGACCCGTTGCTGGTGGCCATGAAAGCTAATCAAAGAAGTTTGGAATATTTTTCTGGGAGTAATGAGAGTCTGGAAGTTGACAAGTTGGTGTAAGTTGTTAAGTGGGGAGCAGGTCAAGGTGAGATAAGAAGACATTCTGGGAGAAGTCATGTGGTAGGCTTTGATGATTATTAAATGATAACATAAAACATCATTGTTGGCAGTTTTAAGATGAAATGATTTGGAGTAGGGCAACCTCCACAAATAAAAAGGAAGTCTGAAGAAGAATGTGCTACTGCTTTTGCTATTTTAAATGATTCATTTATTTGGAAGGCAGAGTGACAGAGAGAGAGAGGGAAACACAGAGAGAAACAGAAACCTTCTAGCCACTGGTTCACTCCCCTAAAGGCTGCAATAACCAGGGTTGTGCAGGCCTAAGCCAGGAGCCAAGAACTCCATCTGGGTTTCTTATGTGGGTGACAGGAGCCCAGATACTTGGGTCACCATCTGCTGCTTTCCCAGGCCTGTTAGCAGGGAGCTGGATTAGAAGTTGAGAAGCTTGGATTCCAACTGGCGCTCTAACACAGGATACTAGCTTCACAAGTGGTGACTTAGCCCACTGCACCACAATGCCAGCCCCGAAGTGGTAATTTTTAAAGCATAGAGTAATGGTCACTCAATAAGTTAAGAGACATTTAGTAAAAACTATTTTTTGAAAGAAAGTAGTTTTATTTCTTGCTCTCCTATTATAATGGCCATATCAACAAAATAGAGAAAACAATGAGAAGTTTTTGTGTTTCTAAAACCCATTTCAACAAGGATCAACACACAGCCAACTCATTTCACTATAGTCCCATCTCTACCCTTTCAGTCTCAAGATAAAAGTGAAGCGAATCCCAGTCATGCTATCAATCAACATGTAAATAATTTAGTGAATTGAATTTGTTTTATTCTATGCTTATTTTTATCTAACACATATGTTATATGTATTTGCTTTTGTGAGTATTAATAATATTTTTTTTTGAGAAAGAATGAGCTACATAATGTTGATATCAGTTCAAATGAACCAACATAAACTATTATGACCAGGTGAGGGAAATTTAAATTCTGACTAAACATTGAGTGACTTAGGGAACTATTGTCAAACTTTTAGGTGTCAGGATGTTATGCTTATAATGTTTTTAGTATTACCTTTTTTTTTAAGGACAGAGTTACAGAGAGAGGTAGAAACAGAGAAAGAGGTCTTCCATCAGCTGGTTCACTCTCCAGATGGCTGCAACGGCTGGAGCTGAGTGATCCGAAGCCAGGGGCTAGGAGTTTCTTCCGGGTCTCCCATGTGGATGCAGGGGCCCAAGGACTTGAGCCATCTTCTACTGCTTTCCCAGGCCATAGCAGAGAGCTGTATTGGAAGAA
Source organism: Oryctolagus cuniculus (assembly GCF_964237555.1). Taxonomy (NCBI): domain Eukaryota; kingdom Metazoa; phylum Chordata; class Mammalia; order Lagomorpha; family Leporidae; genus Oryctolagus; species Oryctolagus cuniculus. The sequence goes on from NC_091447.1 coordinate 5,529,979, forward strand.
GAGCAGCCAGGACTAGAACCAGCGCCCATTTGGGATGCCAGCACTTCAGGCCAGAGCGTTAACCTGCTCCGCCACAGTGCAGGCCCCAGCATTACCATCTGGATGCTCACTTAAACAATATATTGTTTAGTTTTGCTGTTTTAAGCTTTAGAAAAATATCATATCCCAAAATTTGCTATTTTACCTACTAAACATAATGTTCATCCATATTTCTTTGTGTAACTGATGTCAATGCATTTTCACTACTATATCATCTGTTGATGATGAGTGACTGTTACTGTTATTTACTTGACCTGGTGTTTGTGGATACTTTGTCTATTTCTAGCTTTTTCTATTTTGAACAAGTTTTATAAGCAATGTATGTCCTATAACATATATACGTTTCTACAATGTGAACCTAGGAATGGAATTGGTAGGTCATAGGTAACTGTCAAGTTCAACTTTGCACAATTGTTGTCCAAAATGATTATGCCCATTAACATTCCCTCTCACGGTTCATTATAATTCTCATTGCAGAGCAACCTTATCAAATTAAAAATTTTCAGACTTCTCACATGTTGCCCATGTAGTTACTAAGAGAGTATCAAGCTGTATTAATCAACTTTTAATCCTATGACAAAATACGCAGCATAGACTACTTATCAAAGAAAGAGGTTTGAGGCCAGCTTTATGGTATAGCAAGTAAAGCTCCTGCCTGCAGTGCCAGCATCTCATATGGGCTCTGTTTTGTGTCCTAGACTGTTCCAGCTCCCTGCTAAAGACCTGGGAAAAGCAGCAGAAGATGGCTCAAGTGTTTGGGCACCTGTTGTCCACATGGGAGACCTAGAAGAAAGCTCTGGTTGGATGAAAGCTCTCTCGCTCTCTCTGTCTCTCTTTCTCTCTTTCTCTTATGTGTACCCCTGTAACTTTCAAATAAATAAATGAATCTTAAAAACAAGAAGGAAATCCATTTTAAGTCATGGTTTTGGAGTTTTACTGCCCAAGACAGAGTGGGCCCCATTGGTCCAGCTGCTGATGAGGCCAGAGGAGGGTGATGGCGGAGCCTGTGCAGAGGATCCTATAATGACCCAGGAAGCTGAGAGAGTCTGGACCCAAGCTGACTTTTATAACCAATGCTTTCTGAGGCAGTGACCCCAGTGACCTAAGAAGGGTCTACCTCCTACAACAACCCTATAGCTAGGTGAATAGAACACTACTGAGTAGGCCTCAATCATGTGTCTCCCTATGGGGCTCAGAGGGCAAGGATCCACATCTCACTACACCGGTGTCTATCCCTCAACAACCACACGGATTTAGCAAGAGTCTGTTGAGGAAGGCTGATTCCCTGAAGGGACGTGAGGAGGACATACGTAAATATTTGTAGACATTTATTTATTTAGTTTGTAAAATATTTGTGTAATAGAGGAAACAAAGCTTTCTTACAAATGGAAAAGAAACAATGTCATTATGCTCTTGTGGTATTTTAAAGTTCTTATGCCTCTTGCAAATTAAGCCTTTCATTCAAAAAACATAGTAATATACTTGCTCCAAAAATTTATCAGTTACACAAAGAGTGATAGAATTTATCATTGGATTTATTTTATGTTTTAAGGCATGACTCAAGTGCTATATATTTATTTGAAAATACTTCAAAACAAACAAGTGGATTTTTAAATAGAAGCATAGGTCCTCCTCAGCAGCATCGTCATGTTAAGAAATCGAGGATCAACAAAGCTTTATCAATTTGGAAGGATTTGCATCTCCAGGCTAATCCAGAAGTAAGGCTCCTCTATTGAAGAAGTACATTAGTTCTGATTCCCAAGGCACTTCCTGACAAGTTGTCAATGGCTTTCCTCCTCTCACACCTTATCCACCTCCTCATTCCACCCCACACCACCTGCCTTCCACTGAAGTGGGGTGCTACTCATTATCATATTGCACAGTCATAAGGCTTAGGTTGGAAGTCTTTTCAAATAAAATTATATGCTAATGATGCATTATCGTAAAGGTAGTGATCATCAAACTAATGATTAATCTTGAAATATTTCACCTTCAGTCATTCCACCAGGCCATGAACGTTGGTTTACATCATAGACGCCTATGTCTATCAACATACACAGAACACAGTACTTGGCTGAGTCGTTTCTAATTCCTTACACATGAATTTGATATGACCAGGGGACTTTTGCTCATATCATTTTTATTTTTTCAGGTGGTATGTGAGATTATATGACCATATATTCTATGTTGAGAAGTCATGGTGACCGTTTTTCTACAGTAACTAATGAAGTTCTGTTTCAGAATTTGTCGAACATTGGACAAGCATGGCCAGGTAGAGCCTATTTTTATTATCCAAGAAAAGCAAAAAGGATTTGCCAACTAGGAAGGATTATGCTTGTGTTACAATGGAAAATACTCTCTTAAGAGAAACAAATGCTTGTAACTCCAGATAAATCTTCTAGTAATGAATAAGATCTTCACTACAAACCTTAGAATGTCAGCCTTAGACAGGTATTATCCAGTTTAGATGGTATTTTGTAATACTTATTTCAGATTATTTTCTACCCAAATATTCAATTATTTGGTTAAGCTTGTTTGTTGTTGAAAATGATTAAATACATCATCTAAAAACAATAAAATAATCAAGTATCTTCTACAAGCAATGAAGAATAAACTGTCTCTAATTTGTTTAAATTCACAGATTTTTTTACATGAATTCATTCTTTGGTAGGCGGCAAGAATGGCAGAAAAGTGGTGATACACTGAAGAGAATGCTTCCTAGAACTTTGAGAGAATTAAAAAAATTGAAGACAATCACATACTTTAAAAATCAAATGAAAATATACGGCGACGAGCAAGCACACGGTAATGTGTCCAGATGTTTTGTCTTCCTCCACGTGACTCTAATGGACGTGGAAGAGACTGCTGAGCCCTACGCTCCTCTTTAACCATTTCCTGCTTCTCTCACACAAGTGGCTATGGAGGAGAGAGCTTCTCTCTGCTCCACAAAATTAAGTTGGGCATTGGTTTCCAGTTTGCTCACTTAGAATCCTCTCCCGGGGTTTTGGGAATTGGCACCAAGAATATGAAGTCTCTCTCTCTCTCTCTCTCTCTCTCTCTTACACTTTAACGTTCATCTCTTTCTAGTGGCAAGTGTAAGATGTAAAATGCGGGCTGGTTTTGGCTCATCTGAAGTGAAGGGGAAGAACACAGCTGGTGTGGAGAGAAGAGCAGAGCTGAGAGATGCAGAGGTTGCCAGTGGACCTCTGTTTCCCTGTATCAAAAAAGAGTAACCCCTCTTTTTTGGTCCATATCTAAACTTGGGTGCCACGACATATAGTGTCTCCTTAGTATCCTAGTTGTGGGTAATAAGAGGTGAAATCGGGTCTAAATCACTTGCAACCAGAGGAGTCCAGATGAATGCAGTCACTGCACAGTGATTTATAGGTGGTGAGATTCATTGCAAATGTCAGCTATAGCAGACATAGCTTCTGGGATATTGTGTTGAGAAGGAGTTAAAGGAATACAGAGTTGAGAGAGAAGACAGATGGACAGATACACAGACACACACAGAGTGAGCCAGAGAGAGGACAGGAACCTATCCTGTAGACCAGGGCTTCTGAACCCCAGCACAATGGACATTTTGAGCCAGAAGTGTGGTTGTGACTGATGGCTCTTCGTGCATGGCAGGATGTTGAACAGTGCCTGTGGTCTCTACTACTAGATGCCAGGAGCATCTTCCTGCTCAGCTGTGACGACTAAAAACATCTCCAGATATTTCTGAATATCTGCTGAGTTGGCACAACTGCCCTTTACCTGTGATTTGGAGCTACTCACATTGGTATACAAGCAAGGAATGGCCTTAAGTAAGTGGAATCTTTTCTAAAAGCCAGCTTCACCAAGTTAAACGTGCATCCAATTTACCAAATGGGTATTTATTTACTTGCAAATCAGCTTCCATTTTGATGAAAAAGATGGGCAGGTGTCTATACATAAGCTAAGCAAATGCCCAGAAAAGAACTAAAGCAAGCGCTCCTGTGACTCTTGTTGCCTTGGCGTGAACACTTTGACATCTGTCCTCCTGAGTTGCATGCTTGCTGCCATTGTTATGGGCGGCACCATGGCTGGCAACTGCTTGGACACTGCCACAAACAGTGTTCTGGAAAAGTGAGGGCCAGGGGGGTGGCGTCATGGTGCACTAGGTTAATCCTCCACCTGCAGTGCTGGCATCCCATATGGGCACCGCTGGTTCTCATCCCGGTTGCTCCTCTTCCAGTCCAGCTCTCTGCTGTGGCCCGGGAGGGCAGTGGAGGATGGCCCAAGTGCTTGGGCCCCTGCACCCGCATGGGAGACCAGGAGAAAGCATCTGGCTCCTGGCTTCAGATCGGAGCAGCTCCGGCTGTTGCGGCCATTTGGGGAGTGAACCAACGGAAGGAAGACCTCTCTCTCTCACTGTCTGTAAATCTACTTGTCAAATAAATAAATAAGGCCGGCGCCGCGGCTCACTAGGCTAATCCTCCGCCTAGCGGCGCCGGCACACCGGGTTCTAGTCCCGGTCGGGGCGCCGGATTCTGTCCCGGTTGCCCCTCTTCCAGGCCAGCCCTCTGCTGTGGCCAGGGAGTGCAGTGGAGGATGGCCCAGGTGCTTGGGCCCTGCACCCCATGGGAGACCAGGAAAAGCACCTGGCTCCTGGCTCCTGCCATCGGATCAGCGCGGTGCGCCGGCCATTGGAGGGTGAACCAACGGCAAAGGAAGACCTTTCTCTCTGTCTCTCTCTCTCACTGTCCACTCTGCCTGTCAAAATAAATAAATAAATAAATAAATAAATAAATAAATAAATAAAAATCTTAAAAAAAAGAAAAAGAAAAGTGAGGGCCAGTAGATGGAGAGAAACTCCCAAGAGTGAGGCCTTCGCGGAGGAACAGTGAACTGAGCAAGGGACCACATGTCTTGGCCTGGAATCCAGCTGTAACTGGAGGCAATGTTCCTTAGGGATATGAGTCAATGAGTTTCTTTTTCTTGTTCAAACTGATTTCAGTTGGACTTCCTTCATTTACAGCTGTAATGATCTTGAGTAATGCGGAAAGCTACGACGAAAAGAATCAGAATAGAATTCTTCCATTATCAATTATGTTTTGTAGGTCCACTTTTGATATTGACATACCAAAAAGAGAATTGATTAAAAAAATCTTAAAGTGACACAGTGAAGAAAAAAAAAGTTTTATGAAATGGGTCTTATGAATAGCATTTATAAAATACCAAGAAGGGACAACATAGAAAGCTGTTTCTATGCAGGTGACTATTTTCAGTGGGAAGTGTTTTTACATAGATATGTACACACTGACCTGCTCTAGTCAGTTTGCAGTAACAAAGCTGGGGGGTGGGGTGGTGCTGTGGCGCAGTAGGTTAATCCTCCACCTGCAGTGCTGGCATCCCGTATGAGTGCAGGTTCAAGACCCGGCTGCTCCATTTCCGATCCAGCTCTCTGCTATGGCCTGGGAAGGCAGTGGAAGATGGTTAAAGAACTTGGGCCCCTGCAGTCATGTGGGAGACCCAGAAGAAGTTCTTGGCTCCTGGCTTCGGATCAGCTCAGCTCTGGCTGTTGCGGCCACTTGAGGGGTGAACCAGTTGGATGGAAGACGTTTTTCTCTGTCTCTCCCTCTCACTGTCTGTAATCATACATCTCAAATAAATAAATAAAATCTTAAAAAATTAAAAAAAATAAACAACTGGCAGATGTATAAACAACAAAAATTGTTTCTCAAAGTTTCAGAGACTGGAAAGTCTAAGACCAAGAAATGAGCAGATACTGACGTGTGCGGAGGGCCCGCTTTCTCATGGATGGCACCTTCGGCTGTGCCCTCACGGGCGAAAGAGGCAGCCAGGTTCCCATGCATCTCTCTCACAAGGGCACTAATCTCATTCAAGGCTGCTCTCCCTGCATTTTGTCACCTCCCAAAGGCACCATCTCCTGATATTATATTGTGGAGGTTACGACTTCAGTGTATGAATTTGGTGGTGGTTGTGGGGAGCACACAGACAGTCAGACAATAGAAGTAATGATTCCTTTATCTGCATATATCTTTATGTCTATCTCCATATCATAGGTATCACTATCTGTATTTATAGTTACATCTACATTCTATGCATCCCCCAAATTTAATCTCTCAGGCCATGGCCCCTTGCAATAGGGAATGATCCATCCAGGCTCCTGCTGGAGTCATTCCTGGGAACTCCATGTAATGACACATAACCCCACCTCAAGGTTCAGAGTCAGTTAGACTTGTGGCAGCCCAAGGTTCAGTTTATCCAAATGCTTCATGAGCTCTGGTGCCAAATGATGAACTTTTTGAAACAGGTTTCCTGTTTCAAGAAGTTGGGATAAGAAGTAGTGATGGAAGGCATCACTGGGAAACAGAAGTTGAAGTTGAAATGTCTCATAAGAAATATCTCATTAGAAGTTATGGTAGTGACACATGACTTGAAATGATAAAGGAGGAACACAAGAGACATTTTGAGAAAAAAACCTAGAGGCAAGAGAAAGAGAAAGGAAAGGAAAGGGCCGGCGCCACGGCTCACTAGGCTAATCCTCCGCCTAGCGGCGCCGGCACACCGGGTTCTAGTCCCGGTTGGGGTGCCGGATTCTGTCCCGGTTGCCCCTCTTCCAGGCCAGCTCTCTGCTGTGGCCAGGGAGTGCAGTGGAGGATGGCCCAGGTGCTTGGGCCCTGCACCCCATGGGAGACCAGGAAAAGTACCTGGCTCCTGCCATCGGATCAGCGCGGTGCGTCGGTCGCAGCGCACCGGCCGCGGCGGCCATTGGAGGGTGAACCAAGGGCAAAGGAAGACCTATCTCTCTGTTTCTCTCTCTCACTGTCCACTCTGCCTGTCAAAAAATAAAAAAAATAATAATAAAAAAAAGAAAGGAAAGGAAAGAAGAACTGGTCCTTAAGTCCACCCTCAATCTCCATGGTTTCTAGCATTGTTCAACCTGTGCTCATGTGCACCAACTGTCCCTTTGTTGCCTCTGGCTCCAAACTCACCCTTTAATACCTTTGCTATAGTAGCGGATTGGACTCCATGCTTTTTTGTGATAGTGGACATGGGCTGAATCAAAAGAGACCCCAGGAGAAACGCTGTGAGAGGAGGAGGGGGATCTTCTCCTGATTCTGCACACCTGTCTGAGTCTCACCTCCACTGTGCTCTGGGAAAGGCTGCTTCTTGTGACCTCCACCTGCACTCATCCGCTCCCCAGATAATGAACTTGAGCTCCCTGCCACATTAGGATCCGCTTGCCCAGCTGCTGTGGACCAGCTGTGATCCCAGGGACCCAGAACAAACACTTTCCAGGAAGTCACAGCCACACGTTCTGCAGTATCTTGGAATCTCCCCTTCCAATCCTGCCCTCCCTTGTATGCTTTCCCTCAGCCCTAGGCCAACTTGCACAACTTTATTATTTTGCATTGTTATGGTTACTCCCCTTCCATAGTTTAAACACTCTTTATAATACAATTTTCCTGTTCAAATTACTCTGGCTTCTTTCTCTCATTGGATTAAAATAGAGAGTCTCAGAATAACAAATCCAATTCATCTGAATGTAAATGAATTTCTACTTCTGACCACAAGAGCTGACTTCGGATGCCCAGGATGCATCCTATCTGTATGGGATTCTGGCGCTTCTACCCTTGTCAGTGGACTCCTCAATACTTTGTGAACTTGATCTCAAGGCCTACAGCAGACTTAGCTCAGTTTTAATGAACACAAAGTTTGATGTCTTTGTCAATAGTACCAAGAATGGTTTTGCATGCTACAATATCAAACATCCAAAGCACAAGGAAAAACAATATAATTAAGGTTAAGGGTATGTGGAGTAACTAAGAGATAGTTGATGGGTCTTACTTCTATCTTAACTCCGTTCAAGTTCATGGATCCATGAGCTAGGGTAAGTTTAGATAGGTAAGAATAACCATCTGGACAGGTTTTGTTGAGTGTCCCCCAACATATTACTAGTCACACAGGCTTATTTATCCTCTGAGAAAGCATGCAATTTCCCTGTTACACAACATGTACTCTGGGGCTATAAGCACATTTTTTTTCATTTAAGAAAGCAATTATGAGGTATCTTCCATGATTGTTCAATGATTGGTTTCATCAGGATGTGTGCTCAACAAATTTTTTGCAATTATGTTCATAAATACTAGTGCTATTTGCATGGACAACTTGAGAAAATGGAAAGCAGGAGTGAAGATCTTATAACATCTCCCCTATTCCACATTTTCATGTGTTTATTTATTAATTGCATCATTTAACAGGCTGCACATCTGATCTACAGTTTTTTTTTTTTTTTTATAAGCTTAAGTATAAAAGTATAGCACAGGGACCTGTGATGTGGCATAGTGGGTAAAGCCACCACCTGCAGTGTCGGCATCCCATGTGGGCACTGGTTCGAGTCCAGCTGCCCCTCTTCCTATCCAGCTCTCTGCTAAGGCCTGGGATAGCAGTAGAAGATGGCCCAAGTCCTTGGGCACCTGCATCCCTGTAGGAGACCCGGAAGAATCTCCTGGCTTCAGATCGGTGCAGCTCTGGTCGTTGCTGCCATCTGCGGATGAACCAGCGATTGAAGACCTCTCTCTTTCTCTCTCTCTGCCTCTGTCTCTCTGTAACGCTGTCTTTCAAAAAAATAAATAAATCTTTTAAAAAAATATAGCATAGAATTAGGAAAAATAATGCGATAGTTTGGGGGATCTTTGATATAATAAATATTTTTAAATGCAGTAATACTATTCATAAGACAGAATTAAATATAGTCTGAAAATCAATAATTATGCAATGACAGTAGAAAAAGCAAAGTACAGAGATTTTTCAGTACAGCTGACGCTTTGGAGACAAAACATCTTGCAGACTATGAACACACAGAGAGCATCCATAGCTAGAAAAGCTGATTAAACAGTACAGTGTGCAATCAATAGAGTATTTGCAGCACATCAAAAATTAGTACCTAAATATTAACCTTCTCAAAGGAAATTATGGCTAGATTATGCCACATTAGGGAGTGACATTGAAAGGACCCACTAAAAGATGTTTCTCTGAATAATTTAGTTTTTAGAGCTGAAAATTACAAGATCATATTATGAATAACAAATCAAATATAAGGAAAAAGCTTTTTAAAAGCTTTAAAATATATTCCCGAAATAGCCTTCCACTGAAATCTATGCTTGTGTGGTCTGGAGGTGAAAATAATGCAGCCAGGAGTGGATTTGGTGGGGACGTGTGGAGAACTAATTCAGATTATATCACAGAAATGCTTTCTCCTGGATTTAGTAAGTAAGTAGTGCATCACACGCATATTGCATGCAGTGAAAAATTCAAAAAGCAAATTCCCTTATCCAAAAGAAATGTGCTTAAGCAGTATTTTGTGGGCATTTTCCTTAAACATTATTTACAAGTAGAATTACATATTTGAAGTATAAATCTGAGATGTTCAGAAATTTTAAATGTGCTCACCAAAGTATAAATGGAAAGAAATGACTGTAAGAAAATTCTCCAAAGAGTAAACTTGATAGATTAGTAGTGAGAAATACTTAAAGATGAAATGAAAACAGTAGATTAATGTTAATCTAAAATAGGTTTAATATCTATCAGGTCCTAGTTAAAAAAAAACTTGGGAACAGACCAAAATGAGAATAAATTCAGAAATATGACATTCTTATACTTTGTTTTATTACGTAATTGAATCCCTGGTGAAAATAATCCAGAGTGACTAGACAACATTTGAAAAAAAGCAGCTCCTTATACCTGAGGCTGAGTCAAAAGTTGAAATATTCTATATATGAGTACCAGTGTACAATTTCAAACCTTTCTTTCTTTCTTTCTTTTTTTTTTTTTTTTTTTTGACAGGCAGAGTGGACAGTGAGAGAGAGAGAGACAGAAAGGTCTTCCTTTTGCCGTTGGTTCACCCTCCAATGGCCACTGCAGCTGCTGTGCTGTGGCTGGCACACCGCGCCGATCCGAAGCCAGGAGCCAGGTACTTATCCTGGTCTCCCATGCGGGTGCAGGGCCCAAGCACTTGGGCCATCCTCCACTGCACTCCCGGGCCACAGCAGAGAGCTGGACTGGAAGAGGAGCAATCGAGACAGAATCTGACACCCCGACCGGGACTAGAACCCGGGGTGCTGGCACCACAGGTGGAGGATTAGCCTATGGAGCTGCAGTGCCAGCTTCAAACCCTTTTTTAAATTATAAGATTTATTTTATTTGTTTGAAAAAGAGAGAAAAAGAGAAAGAGAGACAGATCTTCCATCTGCTGGTTCACTTCCCAAATGACTGAAACAGCAAGGGCTGGGCCAGGACAAAGCCAGGAGCCAGGAGCTTCTTCTTGGTCTCCCTCATGGGTGAAGGTACCCAAGGACTTGGGCCATCTTCTGCTGCTTTGCCAAGTGTATTAGTAGGGAACTTGATTGGAAGTGGAGCCACCAGGAGTTGAACTGTCACCCATGTGGGATGCAAGCGTTCCAGGAGGTGGCTTAACCTACTATGCACAGTGCAGGCCACTAATCCTACTCTTTCCTGAAAACTCCAAGAATGGCATCCGCACAAGACCGTGGAAGAGGATCGCTGGGTACTGGTTAAGGATACAGGTCCTGGGAACACGTTTAGCTTAGCAGTGGGATTCCAGTTCAGATGTCTGCATCCCACGTTGGAGTTCCTGATTCCAATTCCTGGCCCCAGCTCCTGATTCCAGTTTCCTGCAAGCACAGACCCTGAGAGGCAGCAATGATGGGTCCCTGCCTCTTGTGTGGGAGACCTGCATTGAGTTCCTGATTTCCAGCTTCAGGCTGTCCTAGTCTGTAGCTAATGTTTGGGGAGGCTCTGTCTCTCTTTCTCAACCTCTTAAAAAAAAGTTAAATTAAAAGGAAAAAAAAATTGATCACAGTTCCATATCTTGCTGTCTGGGTGAACTTGGGCAAGTTTCTTACTCCCTGTGCCTCCATTACTGTTTGGGAGGGGGAACAGTATGTAGTTTAGATGAAGATTGCCTAGGAATATATAAAGTACTTGGGAAACTGTTCAGTTTCTAACCACTTATGAGCTCCTTTCCTATTCACCCAGGATCCCATCCCTTCTGCTTCTGCCCACTCTTTCCCACAGGTGCCATGCCTTGGCTCATCTCTCCCTACTGACCTGCAACGGCTTTTCTCATTTCCAGTCTTTCTGAGCCAGTTCCACAAAACTTCGTCTATCTGATGTCATGCTAGGAAGGCCCTTCCTCTTCACTCTTTTTCTTTTTTTAATTAACGATCATCTTATTTGTTTGAGACGCACAGTTACAGACAGAGAGAGGGAGAGACAGAGAGAGAGGTCTTCCATCTGCTGGTTCACTTCCCAGATAGCTACAATGGCTGGAGCTGAGCCAATCTGAAGCCAGGAACCAGGAGATTCCTCTGGGTCTTCCATGTGGGTGCAAGGGCCCGAGAACTTGGGCCACAGTTCACTGCTTTCCTAGGTGCATTAACAGGGAGCTGGATTGGAAGTGGAGTAGCCGGGACATGAATTGGCACCCAAATGGGATGCTGGCATTGCAAGTGGAGGCTTAAGCTACTGGGCCACAGCGCCTGCCCCTACTGTTCACTCTTTTTCCAGAAATGTTAACAGAGTGCCAAATCTTTGCAAGACCCAGCCAAGTAGGGGGAAAAGCCAGCTGGCGCAGCCCCTCTTCTTGCTCTTGTGTCTGGGAGATGGACAGTGATAGATGTAAGCAGGCCCTAACTGGTCTGCATCAGTTGTTCTTCCCCAAGCTCTTCACAGGACCAGCGCCTTCTCATCACTCAGGTTTTAGTTCCAACATCACCTTCTGTATATACCATTCCCACAGTCAAGTACCTATTATATTACTATTGAATATTCTTTACAGCATTTGACCTTATCTGGAAGTGTCTTTTCAACAGATGGATTTACTGGTAAAGAAGAGAGTCTCACTGTCCTCCTTCTCCCTCCCCTGCACTAGCCATGATCTGGACAGTGATATGGTTACGTGGCAGCTCCAGTGTGGGCCTAACTGATGAGGACTCATCAGAATACTTTCTCCACCCCTGCTAAAGGAAGTGGCTCAAGAAAGGGCAGCAATCCAGGCCTAATTCATGCATGCCAGGCACCCCCCTACGTCACAACTGTGTATGTCAAATGTTTACATACAGGAAAGAGCGCCTTTGCTTAGGACACATGGTATATACGTATGAGATCTGGAATTTCTATGGCCAGCTTGCTGCCTCTAGAGAATGTACCTTCAGGAGGAAGCTGATATCAGAAATGGAGGCAAGAAATCACTAGGAGCAGAGCTCTCATATGATGAAACCAGTTCAGATGCCCATAGTCCTTGGAAAGTTCCAGGCATGGGAAATAGTAAACCCCTCACATTTTGTGCATGTTTTAAATAAAAAATTATAGAGGGAATTACGGATTCATATGCAGTTTTAAAAAGCACTACAGGGGGCTGGCACTGTGGCATGGTGGGTAAAGATGCCACCTGCAGCTCCGACATCCCATATGGGCACTAATTTGAGTCCCGGCTGCTCCACTTCTGATCCAGCTCTCTGCTACGTCCTGGGAAAGCAGGAGAAGATGGTCCAAGCGCTTGGGCCCCTGCACCCACGTGGGAGACCCAGAAGAAGCTCCTGGTTCTTGGCTTTGGATCAGCGCAGCTCCAGCCATTGTGGCCATTTGGGGTGCGAACCAGTGGATGGAAGACCTCTCTCTCTCTCTCTCTCTCTGCCTCTGCCTCTCTGTAATTCTGTCTTTCAAATAAATAAATAAATCTTTAAAAAAAAGAAAAGAAACACTATAGAGAGATGATAATATTTCATAAAATAGCTGTACAATATCACATTCAGGACATGGATCTAGATAGCTATTTTTTACAAATCTAACATATTTCTACTTGTTTTCAGTCTATAGAATTTTACCACATGAGCAGCTTCTATTGACTTTTTTTAGTTAATTTATTTAAAGATGTCGTACTTATGTAAAAGGCAGAGTTAGAGAGAGAGAGGAACAGACAGAGAGAGGCAGATCTTCCACCTGCTGGTTCACTCGCCAAATGACCACAATAGCTGGGGCTGGGCCAGTCTGAAGCCAGGAGCCAGATGCTTTTTCCAGGTCTCCCACATGGGTGCAGGGGCCCAAGCACTTGGGCTACCTTCCACTGCTTTCCCAGGCATATTGGCGGGAAGATGGATCAGAAGTAGAGCAGCCTGGTTTTTTTTCCCCCCTTGTTTCTCTTATAAGAATTTAATTGGTATGTAATAGCATATGTAACCAAATACAAATAAATAGTTTAAAACAACTAATTGATACTTAATCTGAATGGGGAGAAACTCAGTTCTAATATAATTATGTCATATTAAATAAGCTATGAAATAGCAATTATGTCTTTACAACAATGTAAAGTTTGTAGTTTTTGAACTGGTGCCCATACAGAATGCCAGCGTCAGAGGCAGTGAGTTGCTTTATCCACTAGGCCACAATGCCAACCCCTTTCTTCTGCCTTTTATAACCTTATCCACTCCCTCCCCCACAAATTCACCTACAACCAAGGATGACCATTAATGTCACTTCTATTTCTGTAGAGTGTCATTTAAAGATGCTACTTAAGTGGAAACAGACAGTTTGCAGCCCTTAGGTTTTTTGGGGTATTTTTTGTTTGTTTGTTTTTTAATTCAGAACAATGCCCTAGAGATGCCTCTGTGTTTTGTGTGCATCAGTAGCTGCTTTGGTTGTGTTCACTGAAGAATTTTCCATAGGACAGATGTACCACAGTTTATTTAACCATTCACACACTTAAATACATCAACACTTGTTTCTGGTTTGGACCAATAAAACTGCTATGAACATTCGCCTACAGATTTTTTTGTGTAAACATGTTATTTGTCTGGAATACATGTCCCAGAATACAGGTGCCAGGTGGCAAGGTAGTTGCATGTTTGGTTTTGTAAGTAATGCCAAAATTCTTTTCTAGGGTCACGCTACCACTCTACATTTTCACCAGCAACGTGTGAATGATCCAGTCTTTCTGCATCCTTGCCAGCACATTGGCATCATCTCTATTTTTTCAAAGTCATTCTGAAATATGTATTGTGATATGTCATTGTGGTTTTAATTTATTTTTCCTTCATTGGTAATGATGTTCAGCGTATTTTAATGTGTTTATTAGTGAATTTTTTAAAGATTTATTTTATTTATTTGAAAGACAGTGTTACAGAGAGAGGTAGAGGTCTTCCTCTGGTTCGCTCCCCAGATGGCCACAATGGCTGGAGCTGCGCCAATCTGAAGCCAGGTGCCAGGAGCCTCCTCTGGGTTTCCCATGCAGGTGCAGAGGCCCAAGCACTTGGGCCATCTTCCACTGCTTTCCCAGGCCATAGCAGAGAGCTGGACTGGAAGTGGAGCAGCCAGGACCAGAACCGGTGCCAATAGGGGATGCCGGTGCTTCAGGCCAGGGCTTTAACCCATTGTGCCACAGCGCCGGCCCCTATTAGTTTATGTTTTTTATGTTTTCATCTGTGCAGTGTCTCTATATATCTTTACAACCGGATTCAGTTATTGTGTTTCTTTTTCTTTTGTATTTATTTATTTATTTAAAAGGCAGGCGTGCGGAGAGAGAGAGATCGTCTTCCATCTGGTGGTTCACTCTCCAGATGTTTGTGCCTGGAACTATGGGGACGGGGCTAGGCTGAAACCTGGAACCCAGAACTCAATTTGGATTTTCCGTGTGTGTGGTAGGAACCTAGCTTCTTGAACCATCACCTGTTGTCTTCCATGGTGCATATTAGCAGGAAGGTGGAATTGAAAGCAGAGTCATGGCCGGCGCCGCGGCTCACTAGGCTAATCCTCCGCCTAGCGGCACCGGCACACCGGGTTCTAGTCCCGGTCGGGGCGCCGGATTCTGTCCCGGTTGCCCCTCTTCCAGGCCAGCTCTCTGCTGTGGCCCGGGAGTGCAGTGGAGGATGGCCCAGGTGCTTGGGCCCTGCACCCCATGGGAGACCAGGATAAGTACCTAGCTCCTGGCTCCTGCCATCGGATCAGCGCAGCGCGCCGGCCGCGGCGGCCATTGGAGGGTGAACCAACGGCAAAGGAAGACCTGTCTCTCTGTCTCTCTCTCTCACTGTCCACTCTGCCTGTCAAAAAAAAAAAAAAAAAAGAAAGCAGAGTCATGACTGGAACCCAGATATGGAACACCCAATTACACGTAGCGTCTGAACTGCTAGGCCAAACACCCACTTCATAATATTTTTTAGTGGTTAAATTGTGAGAGTTGTTTAATCCAGATACAAGTCCTTTGACAGATATTTGATCTGCAAATACTTTCTCCCAGGCTTCAGTTTTTTATTTTTTTCATTCCTCTTAACAGTCTTTTGTAGAACAAATGCTTCTAATTTTGATGAAGTTGAATTTATCCATTTTTCCCTTTATGCATATTGCCCTTGGTGCCAAGTTTTATAACCCATTGTCTACTCCTAAATCCTAAAGAATTTCATGTTTATATATGTTTGCATTTTAAAGTTACATATTAATTCTTAATATTGAATAGAATGATTCTTCTTTTCCTCTGTTTTGCATTTTTTTCCATTTTATCAAAACTATCTCAGCTTTTAATCGCATTTGTGGCATAGTATTAAATCCATGGATGAATTTGAGGAAAATTTACATGTTCAGTATGAGTCTTTCAAGCCAATTAATGCATGCTGTTTCTCCACTTATTTCTTTCATAAACACTTCAGAATTTTCAACATGTAGGTGCTGTATGTATTTTGTTAAGTGTTGGCGTATTATTTCAATTACTTTGGAGTGACTGTAAAATGGTATAATGTTGGGCTGGTGCCGCGGCTCACTAGGCTAATCCTCCGCCTTGCAGCGCCGGCACACCAGGTTCTAGTCCTGGTCAGGGCATCGGATTCTGTCCCGGTTGCCCCTCTTCCAGGCCAGCTCTCTGCTGTGGCCAGGGAGTGCAGTGGAGGATGGCCCAAGTGCTTGGGCCCTGCACCCCATGGGAGACCAGGATAAGTACCTGGCTCCTGCCATCGAATCAGCGCAGTGCGCCAGCCGCAGTGTGCTGGCCGCGGCGGCCATTGGAGGGTGAACCAACGACAAAAGGAAGACCTTTCTCTCTGTTTCTCTCTCTCACTGTCCACTCTGCCTGTCAAAAAAAAAATGGTATAATGTTTTTAATTTCAGGTCCAGAGTGTTCTTTCTTAGTATGTAGATAGATGGTCCACTTTTGAAAGTTGAATTTTTCTCTTATGACCTTGTTAAACTTATAGAATCGATTTTATTTCTATTTCCAATTGAAATGCCTTTTAATTCTTTATCTGGCACTGTTCGCAGCCACTAAAACTTTCTCTAATATGTTCAATAAGAGTGATACTAGTGAGGATCCTTGCTTTCTTCCTGATCTTAGGAGAAAGAGTCTAGTATTTCACCATTGCATATCACATAGGCTACAGATTTGTAACAGATTTCTTTACCAAATTGAGGTAACTCTCCTCTATTCCTAGTTTGTTGACATTTTTAAGATTCTTTTTTATTTGAAATATTTGGGTGGAGAGAGAGAGAGAGAGAAAGAGAGAGAGACAGAGACAGAGATAGAGACAGAGACAGAGATGTCTTCTAGTCATTATTGCACTCCCTAAATGCCCACAACAGCTTGGACTGGGCCAGGCTGAAGCTAGTAATCTGGAACTCCATCTGGGTCTCCCACATGGGTGGCAGAAACCCATCTTTCAGTCATCACATGGTGACTGTCAGAGTGGCCATTAGCAGGAAAGTGGAATTGGAGTTGAGGCTGGGGTACAGGCATATTTGAATTTTTCACTGCTGCACTAAATGCCTAACCCTGAAAATTCTGGTCATGAATTAGTGTTGGGTTTTGTTAAGTTATTTTTTTAAGCCAATTGATAAGGATTATGTAATTTGTTTTTTTCCATGATGGATTGTGTTGGTTGAAATTTAAAAATTTAACTAGCTTGCAAACATACTTTCAGTGAGTAGATTGTTCTTGTTACATATTTTACTAGATTGGGTTTGCTGATCTCTTTATTGAGGATTTTTGTGTGTAAATTCTTGAGAGATGCTGGTTTGTAAAAAAAAAAAATTTGTACCCTCTTTGTTAATTTCAGAAATAGTATAAAAAGTTTAATAATAAGTTAAAGTTTAATAGTATAAAGTTTAAAGTATAAAAGTGGTGTTGATATTTAAATATTTGGTATAATTCTCCAATGAAACCATTTGGAGTTGGATATTTTCTTTCTGTATCCTTTTAAAATACAGATTCAATATCCTTAATAGTTACAGGACTATTTGTGTTACCCACTTTACTTTGGATCAGTTAGTTAGTTTGCAGTCTTCAAGGAATTGGTTCATTTCATTGACGTTGTCAAATTTAGGTCCATAAAGTTGCCTATTATATTCCCTCGTTAGTGTTTAATGGGTGTAGACTGTGTGATGCCTCTTATTTCACTCCTGATACTAGTGATTTCTGTCTGTGTGCTTCAGTTTGTCAGTCTTGTGAAGTATTGTCAATCATTTTAGTTTGAAGAACCATACCAACATTTTGTTGTGTCCTGGAAACTTTGTATTCTGGTTCTCATTAAATCTTTTATTTTGGCAGTCAGCATGCAAGTCTAGTCTATTTTTGTTCCAATGATCATTTATTTTTGTGGTTTTTTTTTTTTGAGGTTTTGGGGTTTTCATTTGGGCCCTTTTGGTTTATTGGGGGTTTCTGGGTCTCTCCCTCTGCCTTGTGAGGCAGAACCTGCACGGAAGGGG
The DNA here is from genome assembly GCF_964237555.1 of Oryctolagus cuniculus. Taxonomy (NCBI): domain Eukaryota; kingdom Metazoa; phylum Chordata; class Mammalia; order Lagomorpha; family Leporidae; genus Oryctolagus; species Oryctolagus cuniculus. The sequence goes on from NC_091447.1 coordinate 5,547,769, forward strand.
AGAGGTCGCCTGGTGTTGGGCAATGGTAGAAAACGATCTCAAGCTCAGGAGACAAAGAGACTTCTTTATCTGGCACGGGTTCTAGTGGAACACTCCATGGTCATGACTTCTGCTACTATGAACTCCCCAATGGGATGCCTGCCCACCCCACCCCCATCTTACGACCCAGGCTTGATAAAGGGCACTGTAAGTGACTTAGGAAGACATCAGGGAGCTAGACACATCTCATTTTCTAACTTGGGAATATGGAACAAAATGGAACATCACCCCAGTAAAAGGGGACAACCATGTAAAGTCTATTACATGGAAGTCCCCAGACGTGCAACTAAAGCTAACATTCCAAAGGAGCAAATGGACAGTGTACTCATCAAAAGCTTAGCGGAATTTTATAATATTCACCGTTGTGTGTCCTCAAAACTATATAGACAAAACTATCAAAACAGATATGCTCAATTTATCCATGCTTAGATAAATTACAAGCAAGAGTACTGCTGGTGAGCCTTTAATAATGGATGCTGAAATACTCTCTTTAGTATTAAATTTGTGTATAAGAAGAAAGTAGATGTGAAGGTCAAGATCTCTGGACCCAACCTCCAGCAAGGTATCCTCATTGTGTGTGGAATGGAGACTTTGAGGTCTATGGCTAAAGAGCACACAGGATAATTACTGCCTTGTTCTTTGAGCTTTCAGAGGTTATAGACCTGATTTACACAGGTGTGGAAGTATTTTGGCTATAGTTTGAAATTTTAAAGTCTAGTGAAAATTTGGAGTATTTGATAAAACTATGGCTGCCCGGGTGACATCTCCATTACCTGAAAGTGTAATAGGTATGAATGTAATATGTACATGGAAATTTCTCCTTTTACCAGATAAAATGAAATGAGAAATATCTTCTAGGTCTAATTTGCTAATGGCAGAAGCAAAACTGAAGTCTTCAGAGATAGGGGAGCCCTCACAGATATAATACATTTGAAACAATATCAAATACCTGGAGGACCACAGGACATTACTGCTATGATTTGGGAAGTGTTAGATTCAAGTGTATTAGTGATCACAAACTTAAGGTACAATAACCTGCTGTGGGCGATGAGGAAGGATGCAGGAATTTAGAGGTTGACAGAAGATGATAAGAGGCACAATTTCCAAGCAGCTTAGCAGTTCTTGATGTGCTACTCTACTGATGCAACAGAATGTGCCAACGACTGATATTCTGAAATTAATCTTGTTAATGTATTTTTCTCCATATCATTTTCAGGGAGATTCAACAATTATCTGAATCTGCCTACCATATGTATATATATATAAATATAATTTACTATATTACCTCAAGGACATTTGAATTGTCCCACCCATTGTTGCAATCTGATGAGGCAAGACTTAGATCTAATATAACTGGCAATGCTATATTGATGACATCATAATTGTTTCTAAAACTGAGGCTCGATCTTAAAGTAAATGTACTTACAGGCGTATATCACATGATACTTAGAATATTTGATTAACTCCACAAAAATCCAGAACCCCACATACACTGTGAATCTTTTGAGAGTTGCATGGATTTTGGCAACTTATGACATCACAGGCCACTAAAATTAAATTATTGGGGCCAGCATTGTGGCACAACAGGTTAAGCTACCACTTGCCAAGCAGGCATTGCATATTGGAATGCTGGTTTGGTCTTCTGCTCTGCGTCTGACCAAGTTCCCTGCTAATGTGCCTGGGAAAGCAAGAGAAGATGGTTCAGGTGCTTGAGCCCTGGCCACTCACATGGGAGTCCCAGGTGCAGTTCCTGGCTCCTGGCTTCAGCCTGGCTCATTCCTGGTAGCCATGGACATTTGAGGAGTGAACCAACAGATGGAAGAGCTCTTTCTCTGTCTCACTTCCTTTCAAAATAAGATCAGATAAGACATTCTTACAGCTTGTCGCTTAAGCTAAGCACTTGCCATTGGACTTTCCTGATTTTTTGAAAATTCACATCCTTCACCTTTGGATATCATTGGTCCCAGTTTCAAAAGTCAATGAGGAAATGCCACATTTAATTTTGGGTTTGAACAATAGAATTCTTTTTAGAAACACAGAAAGCTGCAACCTGTGCTATTTTGTTTGGACTCTGTGGTCCTAATGTTGAAATTATGTTAGAAATGTTGATCACTTATACTTATGCCAAGGCAGTATTTCTAAAACCTCATACAGACTGAATGGGAAATCTGTGATCTTCTGAACTACACAATTACCAGATGCTTCTTTCTCTTATTGTCATTTACCATCGGACACCTATGCAGACAACCCCCAAAAGTAAATGGCCTAAGACAACACTAACACTTGAAATATCCATCATTATAAATGATGTCATAAAAAATATTCCAACAAAGAGGAAAGTGCTCAAAGATGTTCCCTGGTATGCTAGAAATTTTTTTTAAAGATTTTATTTATTTATTTGACAGGTAGAGTTATACACAGTGAGAGAGAGAGAGCCAGAGAGAAAGGTCTTCCTTCCATTGGTTCACTCCCCAGATGGCCGAAACGGCCAGAGCTGCAAGGATCTGAAGCCAGGAGCCAGAAGCCAGGAACCAGGAGCCTCCTCCTGGTCTCCCATGTGGGTGCAGGAGCCCAAGCACCTGGGCCATCCTCCACTGCCTTCCCAGGCCACAGCAGAGAGCTAGACTGGAAGAGAAACAACCAGGACTAGAACTGGCACCCATATTGGATGCCGGCTCTGCAGGCAGAGGATTAACTTAGTGAGCTATGGCGCCGGCCTGCTGAAGATTTTTTTTTTAATGTAAAAGTATCCTTCTATAGGATTTACAAGGAAAACTCATTGTATTGATGATCCAGTGGCCTCTTTTCTCCCATAGCCTACTACAGAGCTCCCCAAGGATTTATGTGCTATTAGTGGTAAATGAGCATCTGTTGGAGTTAACTGCTCAACAGTGCCCAGGAGTTGGCCTGATTCATAAGAGTGCACTTCCAGAAGGAAAAGCCAAGGTTTAGTATGAAAATCAGCTACTCTCCATCCAATAAATAATGAAATACCCATTGAAGAGCTAAATTATGGGCTGTGTTCCTTGCAATGATTAAAAAAAAAAAGTAGAAATAAGAGCCCCACTAATTGGGTCTCTATTAACTCTCAGACTTGTGATTTATTCTGGAAAAGGAAGCAATCAGATCATAAGGGGATTCCCATGTGTGGTACTGCTCTTTGAAAATCTCCAGAAATTCTGAGAAACCAAATCCAAGACATGTTGATGCTCATCAGAGCGAGCTGTGCTGTGGTCTGAGGCAGTGGACTGAAGTTGATGCTCAGGTTGAATCTCTTGAAGTGATGACTTGGGTCCATGACATGAGTGTAGGGAAGGGATTCAAGTCTTGCAGTGATGTGCTGGTGACATCACACACTGATGGCCTCTAGCTAGGGCGCACTGTAGAGCAAGAGAAACTTAATGTCTGCAGGTCACCCCTATCAGCCTGCGGTTGGCAAGCAGAGCACATTGGCTGTTTGCCTGCTGCCTGGGGGAGGAACTTCCATACATACTGACAGGACTTGACACCCGTCCTGTGCTTGCATTTCCACCATCAGTCTCTGAAGCCAATGCTACAAATGCTGCCGAAGGGCTGGAATAAAATAAACACTAAATCACTTTAGCCTGCCAGGTATGTTTCATCAGATCAAGGCTTGCAGTCTGAGGGTAACAGTGGGTGAAGAAACATGGAAATATCACTCCCAATGCACTTTTCATTTTCCTTACCACCCTCAAAGCAGTGGGTCAATAAAAACTGGCATGGACGATTAAAATGCCTGTTTAAAAACATGTAAGTGACAAGGCAATTAGGGGCTGGTCTGTAAATTTTCAGCCTTATATCTTGCAGTCTAATATGAAGAAGAATAATTATGGGCGTTGGCACACTCCCCAAATGGTCATAACATCTGGGCTGGCTGAAACAGCTGGGCCAGGCAGAAACCAGGAGCCTGGAGCTTCATCCAGATTTCCCCCATGCAGGTGCAGGGCCCCAAGTACTAGGGCCATCTTCCACTGCTTTCCCAGGTGCATTATCAAGGAGCCAGATAAGACGTGGGGCAGCTGGGACTTGAACTGGCATCCATACAAAATTGCATTCAATGCTAGACCCAATGGTTTCTATATGAGAGCTACCATCCCAGAGGCTAGTGATGTTGCACATTGAGAAATTATGTCTATCAATAAAACTTAACCGAAAGAAGGCCAGTGGCATTGATGAGAGAGATTATTTCTTCTCCAGATCTTGCCAAGACAGGGACAATGGCAAGTATTTTGTTGCCCAGTGGATGTGCTGGCTCCATTTTTCTGTTCTTAGCGAATCCAACTCACTGTGACTGGGAATGGAACAGAGAAGGAAGCCCCAGCTGGCATTGTCATGCTACCCACATGGGAAAGACCCAAGGCTGAATCAGAAAGCCCACCTCCGAGAGAAAGGTTTAGATAAATTAATGGTTAATTAAAATTTATTAATGATAGTCATGATAATAAAATTTAGTAATAAATACATAATAATTTATATAGGATATAATAAAAATTTATTAGTGATAATTAAAAGAAAGGCGAGTTTGTTAATGAAAGAGAGGGACTCAATTGATGGGGGTTACAAAAGGAAAGTGCTTACTACCTTTAGACACAGTTGGAGCAAAAGAACAATAGCTCCTTTAGCTTTGTCGTGGATGCTCCTGGAGTGAAGCGCTCTGATGGAACATTCTCATCTCAAGAAGAATGAGAGCCGGTGCCGCGGCTCACTAGGCTAATGCTCCGCCTTGCGGCGCCGGCACACCGGGTTCTAGTCCTGGTCGGGGCGCCAGATTCTGTCCCGGTAGCCCCTCTTCCAGGCCAGCTCTCTGCTGTGGCCAGGGAGTGCAGTGGAGGATGGCCCAAGTGCTTGGGCCCTGCACCCCATGGGAGACCAGGAGAAGTACCTGGCTCCTGCCTTCGGATCAGTGCGGTGTGCCAGCCGCAGTGCGTCGGCCGTGGCGGCCATTGGAGGGTGAACCAACGGCAAAGGAAGACCTTTCTCTCTGTCTCTCTCTCTCACTGTCTACTCTGCCTGTCAAAATAATAATAAATAAATAAATAAAAAGAAGAATGAGAGTGAGCTGGCTCGTGGCCACCCACTGACACACCCTCAGGAGCGGTCGATGTCCGCAAGATACATGAACTGACAGGCTCTCTGGAAATGACTACGTGAAATAATACCAATATGACTATGTATGCTGATTCTCATTCTCTACATGTGTCTATTAGCAAGCATTCAAGAAAGGAAGTGATTTATGGGAAACGTTGACTATAGGAAAATTGGAGAACACAGACTCAAAGGTAAACTGAATGAACATTGTGTGATGCGTGGTGATGATGAAGGCTGAAGAGAGTTGATGGATATGATAATAGAAGATTATCTGCTGCTCATCCCAAATATTATAATACATAAAACTATCATTTATTATTTATTATTTATTTATTTATTTTGACAGGCAGAGTGGACAGCCGGCGCGCCGTGCTGATCCGATGGCAGGAGCCAGGAGCCTCCACCTGCAGTGCTGGCATATCATATGGGTACCAGTTCATGTCCTGGATGCTCCTCTTCTGATCCAGCTCTCTGTTATGGCCTAAGAAAGCGGTAGAAGATGACCCAAGTGGTTGGGTCCTTGCACGCAATGGGAGACCTGGAGGAAGCTCCTGGTTCCTGGCTTTGGAGCAGCCCAGCTTGGGCCATTGTGGCCATTTGGGGGAGTGAACCAGTGGATGGAAGACCTTTCTCTTTGTCCCTCCCTCTCTCTGTCAGTAACTCTACCTCTCAAGTGAATAAATAAAATTTTAAAATAAAATTACACTTTCATTTTTTTAAAAAAGATTATTTATTTATTTAAAAATGCAGAGTTATATAGAGAAAGGAGGGGAGAGGGAGAGGGAGAGATACAGAGAGAGAGAGAGAGAGAGAGAGAGAGAGAGAGAGAGAAAGCCTCCATCCACTGATTCATTCCCCAAATGGCTGCAACTGCTGGGTCAGGCTGAAGCCAGGAGCCTGGAACTTCATCTCGATCTCCTCCATGGGTACAGGGGCCCACATATTTGAACCATCTTCTGATGCCCTTCCAGGCGCATTAGCAGGGATCTGGATCGGAAGTGGGGCAGCTGGGATTTGAACCAGTATCCCTACGGGATGTCAACATCACAGGTGGCGGCCTAACCCATCATCCCACAATGCCAGACTCAAAATCAGGATCTTGAAGAAATATTTATACACCCATATTCATTGCAGTTTTATTTATGATAGACAAGAGATGGAAGCAGCTTAAATGTCTATCAACAGATGAATGGATGAAAAAAAATAAGTTATGTAACCATAATGAAATTTTAATAAAAAGTATTTATTTGAAAGGCAAAGAGACAGATAATGAGATCTTCTGGGGCAGGCTCTGTGGTGTGGCGGGTAAAGACTCCGCCTGCAGTGCCGGCATCCCATATGGGCGATGGTTCGAGATCTGGCTGCTCCACTTCTAATCCAGCTCTTGCTATGGCCTGGGAAAGCAGGAGAAGATGGCCCAAGGCCTTCGGCCCCTGCACCCATGTGGGAGACCCAGAAGAAGCTCCTGTCTCCTGGCTTTGGATCGGCACAGCTCTGGCCATTGCGGCCAATTGGGGAGTGAACCCGCAGACGGAAGACCTCTCTCTTTTTTTTCTCTCTCTCTCTCTCTCTGCCTCTCCTCTCTCTGTTTAACTCTGACTTTCAAGTAAAATAAATAATTTTTAAAAAAAAATAGATTTTCTAAATGCTGGTTCATTCCCCAGATGGCTGCAATTGCTTGGGCTGGGCCAAGATGATACAGGAGCCTCCTTCTGGGTCTCCCATGTGGGCAGCAGGAACTCAAGTACTTGAGCCTTTATCCACTGCTTCCTAGATTCAGGAGCAAGGAGCTGGGTCAGAAGTGGTACCACACTTGACATGAGCTGTGAACACCCCAAGCAAGGTGTACCCCAACACCCACCCCACCCATACAATGAAACTGTAGTCATCCTTAAAGGGAAGAAAACCCTGTCCCATTAGCTACTAAATGCTTGAACCTTGAGAACATTATGCAAAATGAAGTCAGTCCATCACAAAGGAGAAACACAATATGGCTCCACCTATATGACCTACCAAAAAACTCAAATCACAGAAGCAGAAATCAAAATGGTTTCTATCAGGACATGGGGTAGGAGAAATGGACATTGTCCAAAGTGCATCGAACTTTAGCTTTTTAGTTTTCTAAGGTGAAAAAATTCTAAAGCTCCATCACACAACAACGTGAATGTGACTCACACACTACAAAACTGCACACTAAAACATGACAGAGTAAATTTTTATTAGGTATTTCTTTTTACCACTGTTAAAATTTTTTTAAAACAGCCCTATGATTATTTATGTGATGTTAAACACATTGGCATATTGAATTAAAGTCTCCTCTGGCCATTATGCCTAAGGACAATTGGACTGAAGAAGACTCAGACTTTATCAGCGGTAGATAGATTTTTTTTTTTTTTTTTTTTGACAGGCAGGGTGGAGTGAGAGAGAGAGAGACAGAGAGAAAGGTCTTCCTTTGCCGTTGGTTCACCCTCCAATGGCCGCTGCGGCCGGCGCGCTGTGGCCGGCGCGCCGTGCTGATCCGATGGCAGGAGCCAGGAGCCAGGTACTTCTCCTGGTCTCCCATGGGGTGCAGGGCCCAAGCACCTGGGCCATCCTCCACTGCACTCCCTGGCCACAGCAGAGGGCTGGCCTGGAAGAGGGGCAACCGGGACAGAATCCGGCGCCCCGACCGGGACTAGAACCTGGTGTGCCGGCGCCGCTAGGCGGAGGATTAGCCTAGTGAGCCGCGGCGCCGGCCAGTGGTAGATAGATTTTTAAAGTTTTTTATGTATTTATTTGAGAGAAGGAAAGAGGGAGGATGTTGTGTGTGTGTGTGTGAGAGAGAGAGAGAGAGAAAGAGAGAGAGAGAATATGCCATGTGCTGCCCATTTCCTAAGTGTCTATGGTGACTGGGGTGGGGCCCTGGCTGGATCTGGTTGCAAGAAACTCCACCCAGGTCTCCTAAGTGGGTGGCAGGGTCCCAAGTACTTGAGCCACCATCACTGCCTCCCAGGGTCTCCATCAGTAGGAAGCTGGAGGTAGCAGCTAGAGTTGAAATTGAACTCATATGCTCCAATGTGGGACAGGTATGATCAGCCCTCGGCTGACTGCCTGATCTCTGATTATCGTTCTGGATCACTTAGAAGATGTAGACCATAATGCACAGAGAGCTTAAGACCAGAGAAGCAGAAGCCTTGTAAAGTTACTCAAGTCCAGAAATGATTGTGTGGATATTGTTGGCTAGCCCGGCTGCTTGTTTTAATTTGTAGCAATGAGCTACTACAAAAATGGAATATGTAATCTGTGGTCCTCTGTTTGGTTAAGCAATGCTGTTGCATAAGTGAATAGTTAATGACTAATAAGCTCACTATCACACTTGACTGTTTTATTTCACATAATGAAGACACAGTTGAGACTAAATTGCATTCTTTGTTTGCTAACACTGGCATCTTAACCTATTTGGGATGTTGTCACAACTTTGGATGACTTGAGCAACAGAAATGTCTTCCTCACAGCTCTGGGGGCTGGAATTCAGGGATGAGAATGGCAGCTTGGTCAGGTGTGACGAGGGCCCTATTGGGGTTCTATAGCACTGATTTCTCATCGTATCATTAAGCGGTGGACAATGAGCCAGCTGGCCCCAGGCCTCTTCCTGTAAGGGCACTCACTCCAATACACAAGAGCTCCAGCTACACGTTCTGATCACCTCTGGAGGTCCCACTCCAAATATCAACCCTCTAGGACCAGGGTTTCTTTTTTTTATTTTTATTTTTTGACAGGCAGAGTGGACAGTGAGAGAGAGAGAGACAGAGAGAAAGGTCTTCCTTTGCCGTTGGTTCACCCTCCAATGGCTGCCACGGCCGGCGTGAGGTGGCCGGCACACCGCGCTGATCCGATGGCAGGAGCCAGGTACTTATCCTGGTCTCCCATGGGGTGCAGGGCCCAAGGACTTGGGCCATGGGACCAGGGTTTCAATATATGAATTCTTGAGAAATTCACATATTCAGTTCTTTGCAAGTATTACACTTTTTGAAATGGTAAATATGCAGGAATAACTTTGATTTGCTGGCCCATCTTCCTGTAACAGGGATTTCTACTTGCAAGTTCCATTGTTCCTTTTAAGAGCAATGAAGGCTGATGGATTTCCTAAAAATCAGTTACATTTTAAGAAATGTAGGTGAAAAGTCCATCCTTTTATTTATATCAATAATTAAAATTGCTGTAGTAGTGATAAGATATCTGAGACTTTTTTCTACTTATGCAATGTTTATGAAGTCAAAGATGGAACTACAGTAATCAATTATCATTGCCATTTCCACAGTTCTACTTGGAGAACTTGTCTGTTCAGTCTCATTCATGGTTTTGAGATTTTTATCCCAAATTAGAACAGCTGATTCCGTATTGCATAATGAATATTGACTATAGCATATTTGAAAAAAAATTCTGATGAGATTCTTACTGCAAACATTGAGGATAGAATTTTCAAAGAGGTCTTGAGGAAAAAAGAAATCAAGTAAGAAATTCTGTAAAGATTTCTAGAAGTTATCTTAATGCATAGGTATTCATCTAGCCAGTTGTGAGAAATATATTACAGGAGGGTACTTCAAAAGGTTCACAGAGAATAGAATTAAAAGATAAGCTTATTTTGGCTCAAAAATTTTGAAATCCAAGGATAGTTTTTCATAATACGCATTTTCTTTGAACTTTATAAAGACTCCTCATGTGTGTGCATGTTTAAGATATTTGAAGCTATAATTATCTATAGTCATCATCCAATCTTCTTTTCAAGAATCACACAGTTTACAAAAGCTTTTGCAAATTCTTTATTCATTTAAGCGATGTTATGCATTTCATGCCTTCTTGCATTTATGTAGTTTTTTGTGCTCTTTCTCCAGTTCTTTAATTGGTCTATTTAAGAGAACACAAAACTTAAAGTTTGTAGAAACTGTCATAATCCTCTCAGGAATTATCTATGCCTTGGTCTTTGGAAGGATCCATCAGATCTCGAGTTCTATCTTTAATAAAATTTCTTGAGTGAAGCATTGATAACATCAATGGCATTTAATTTTTTGTAAGTCACGGAAAAATTATTCAATTCAGTTCTTCAAAAGATGAGGGAGTGATGTCGCATAAGAGCTCCACCTACAAACATTATTCACCTCCCTCATATCCCTATATCTATCAAACATCCTCCCCTCCAGGGCTGTTCAACACCTGTGGATTTAACTATTCACACTTTCTTCTACTGAATTAAAATCCTACATACAAGATTAAATTGAAAAAAAAAATTTTTTTTTACAGGCAGACAGAGTAGACAGTGAGAGAGAGACAGAGAGAAAGGTCTTCCTTTGCCGTTGGTTCACCCTCCAATGGCCGCCGCGGCCAACGTGCTGCGGCCAGCGCACCGAGCTGATCTGAAGCCAGGAGCCAGGTACTTCTCCTGGTCTCCCATGCGGGTGCAGGGCCAAGGACTTGGGCCATCCTCCACTGCACTCCTGGGTCATAGCAGAGAGCTGGCCTGGAAGAGGGGCAACCGGACAGAATCCAGCACCCTGACCGGGACTAGAACCCGGTGTGTCGGTGCTGCTAGGTGGAGGATTAGACTATTGAGCCGTGGCGCCGGCTGAATTTTTAAAGTTTTATTTATTGATTTGAAAGGAAGAGTTTCAGAGAGAGAGAGAGAGAGAGAGAGAGAGAGAGAGAGAGAGAGGAGAGGGAGAGGAAGGGAGGAGAGGCAGAGAGAGAGCGAGTGGGAGAGGTCTTCCATTTGGTGGTTAACTCCCCCAAACAGTCGCAATGGCCAGAGGCAGGCAGATCTGAAGCCTGGAGCTAGGAGCTTCTTCTGGGTTTCCCACATATGACTTGGACCATCCTCTGCTGTTATCCCAGGCACATTAGCAGGGAGCCAAATCGGAAGTGGAGCAGTTGGTGCAGCAGACAATGCTTTTTTGCACATCCCACAGTCCCAGCCTTAAATTGAAAATTAATTCAGTATGTTTGCAAATTTCAAGTTAACTATTAAAGAAATCTCATGGAAAATGTCCTTCATATTTTTTCCCTGCAAAAGATTTGGGACAAAGAAACATAAACCCCCAGCAATGCATTGTTCTATTTCTGCAGTTAGGGAATTAGCATTTTAAGTAGAGTAGCCTACAGCCTTATAAGTTAAGGTAGATCCTTTATCTGCTTGACAGCCAATCAGTGTGAGATTCCTACATAATTTTATTTATTTCTAGTCAAAATAAGACTAGATACAGTAAAATGTTATTAATTAAAGTATTAACTAAGTATTAACTAAAATGCAAAGCTCAAGTTCTGTGTTGTGTGTGTCAGAGTCTAGGGATGAATGACATCTTCTTAGCAAGGATCCTCAAAAAGCTTGACTTTCTCTAGCAGAGACTTGTGAACACTACAATCAAATATTACGTGGGGTTCAGAGAGGTATTCAGAGAAAAAGTTTTATGAACTGTGATCATAGATTGATACTGATGAAACATTTTGCTTTTTTTATTCACTTGTTTGCTTATTTATTTCTTTGGCAGAGAAAGAAAGAGGCAGCAAGACAGAGACAGATATTCCATCAGCTGGTTCACTTCCCAAATACCCAAAACAGCCAGCGCTAGCTAGGCCAGGCTGAAATCAGGAACTCCCAGGATTCCATCCAGTTCTCCCATGTGGGTGGCAGAAACCCATCCACTGGGACCATCACCTAAGGTGTGGGTTCACAGGAAGTTGGATCAGAAGCAGAGCTGGGACTTGAGCCCAGGGACTCAGATATGAGATGCTGGAGTTCTAGGTTGCAACCTAACTGTTGTGCAAAATGCCCACCCCATATGAAGTATTTTTTTTATAAAGGGGGATGGAAGTAGATTTTTTTTTAAAAGATTTATTTATTTATTTGAAAGACAGAGTTACAGAGAAGAAGGAGAGAGGGAAGGTCTTCCATCTGTTGGTTCACTCCTCAGATGGCCGCAATGGCTGGAGTTGAGCTGATCTGAAGCCGGGATGCAGAAACTTCTTCCAGGTCTCCCACATGGGTGCAGAGGCCCAAGGACATGGTCCATCTTCCACTGCCTTCCCAGGCCACAACAGAGAGCTAGATCAGAAGTGGAGCAGCCGGGACTTGAACTGGCGCCCATATGGCAGAGGGCAGCTTACTGGCTAAGCCAAAGCACTGGTCCCAATGAAGCATTTTTAACCCAAGTATCCCCAGTGTATGTGTATTACTTCTGGCCCATGTACTTATACTTTAGTGTTGAAACTATGCTATAAAAAATATAGTCAAGTATCATTTAACAAGCAGGATTTGGCTTCTGGAGCATTTAGCAAACATAGGCATGAGGTGAGAACAGTTTGGTCCAGGTGAGGAGAAGCCAGTAGGGCTTCCATAAGTCAGACAGTCTTATATCATGGATGGAATCTGGGGAATCTCAAACATGCAGCCAGCTTTCACCCTGGAATATTTGATCACTTCTGAGGTGGTGGTGGAGGGGTGGGGACACTGGGCTGGAACAGGGAGATGGCAGAGTAAAATATCCTATAGCTCTGTGGTGCAAAGCAGGCAAGCTCCCTCTTGACATGCAGCCTCAGACACACTGGTCCGTCATCACTGGAATCTCCATGGCATGTCAGGTCACAAAGCTGAGCCCAGACCCACTGAGGGAGGCGAAACTCCAGGGCGTTTCACAGCCAAGGAAGCACCAGCCTGCCAGGGGCTCTGTGAATGCTTGCGTTTTAGTCTAACACAAGCTCAATTCATCCAGACTCACTCCTGCCTTTTCCTTCAACCCTAGAGTAATTCACTCCATGATTTCTGAAAGAAAAGTGTTTTTTAGTCCCCTAGCTATATAGGTAAACAGTTTCCGCTCTGGTTTCTTTCCATATGTTCTGTTTGTCTTTGGTGTGGGGCCCAATCAGAAAGATAGGATCAGATTGATTAGATTCATGAACTGGATACCACGCCCCCTCCCCCCATGTGATCTCATTTATATCCACCCACCTGTCAATCAGACTATGTAACCACGCCCCTTTTGGAAGTGACCAAGAGGCATGAAGCACCCTGGGGCCACCCTAGTTCTGTGCTGCCTGTTTTTGTGGCTGCTCCTGCCCCCCGCTGCTACGCCTGTAGACTCCCACAGGCTCCCTCTGAGAGCCTGCTATGGAACTCCTGGGTTAAATTTTCTGACCCCACCCCCACTTCCTTAATCAAACCCCTAGGTTCCTGTGTATTTGTTCCTGTGTATTCCGCTCACTTCCCCAAATAAACTCTGAGCCTTACCATGTTGCCTGTGTCATTTGGGTCTGAACTTAGAATGCTTCTCTAAGCTTGAGAAGATGAACCCAAAATACTAATTTTAAAATATGCTAGCTGATAATAGATTGAATACGCCAGGCTTACGGGTGGATGTTTTTGGTGTTTATCCTACTTGGTTTCTCTCAGTTTTGGAAATCTGTGATTTGGAGCGTGTGTGTGATATAAGGTTGGAAAATCTCGAGTCCTTATTCCTTTAATTATTTCTTCTGTCGCTCTTCTGTGTGTGCTATTCCTTCTGGTATGTGTACGTCACATCTTTTGTAATCATCCCGTAGCTCTTGGATATATTACTTCTGTTTGTTGTTTTGTGTTCAGTTGATTTTTCAGAGCATTAAAGACATGATTTCTGTTAACAATGTTGTCACTTTTAGTATTTCATTGAAATTCTCATTTAGATCATTTCTTTCCGCTTACTCTATCTATTCCTGTCTGTTTTCTACTGGTTCACTCCCCAGATGGCCACGACAGCTGGAGCTATGCTGATCTGGAGCCAGGAGCCAGGAGCGTCTTCTGGGTCTCCTATGCAGGTGTAGGGGCCAAAGCATTTGGGTCATCTTCCACTACTTTCTCAGGTCATAAGCAGAGAGCTGGATCAGAAGAGGAGCAGCTGGGACTGGAACTGGTGCCCATATGGGATGCTGGGGACCTCAGGCAGAGCTTAGCCTACTATGCTACAGCACCAGCCCATGAACCATATGTTTTTAAGATTGCAGTCTGGTAATTCCCAAACCTCTGCCTTCCATAGCCACGTCTGTTTATGAAACTCACTTTGCCTCTCCAGTCTTTGTGTTTTCTAGGCTGTTACTGTGCCCTGGAATTTTTTCTTGAAAGTCAGTCAGGATGTATCAGGTAAGAGGAACCGAGACAAATAGATCTTCAGTGTGAAGCTTTATGATTGGCACAGAGTTAGAGTGTGTCTAGCGTTTGCTGCAGGTGTCAGAAGCTTCTTCCAATTTTCTTATCTTTGTCTCTCTTGCCGTGTTTGGGTTTCCATAGAGACGACCTCTTACAAAGGGTGAGTGTCTTTCACCTGTCTCAGCTGTGATCCACTTAGTGTGATGGACTCTGGGATGTGTAGGTTGGCACTGGTAGGGGCAAAGCATTCTATCACCTGTATTATATTAAATCTTGGAGTTTCAATGGGCTTGCGTTCTTATTTTTAATATTTATTTATTTTTCTGAAAGTCAGAGTTGCACAGAGAGAGAAGGAGAGGCAAAGAGAGAGAAAGAGAGGTCCTCCATCCAATGGTTCACTCCCCAATTGGCTGCAATGGCTGGAGCTGCGCTTATCCGAAGCCAGGAGCCAGGAGTCTCCTCCGGGTCTCCCACGTGGGTACAGGGGCCCAAAGACTTGGGCCATCTTCCACTGCTTTCCCAGGTCACAGCAGAGAGCTGAAACGGAAGTGAAGCAGCCGGGACTCCAACCAGTGCCCATTTGGGATGTCGGCACTGCAGGCGACAGCTTTACCAGCTACACCACGGTGCCAGCCCCTACTTTGGGTCCTTGAGAGATGTCTTTTGGAAGACTCACTTGGCCTTTATTCTTTTTCTGCCTCTTGGCTGGAGATGAGAGTAGCATGAGCTAGAACTGTCTAATTGCCCTTCTCCTATGGAAGATAAGGCTCTGGTAGGGGTGGACGTTGTGGCATAGTGGGCCCAACTGCTGCGTGGAATGCCTACAACCCAGATGGGAGAGCCAGCTTGAGTTCCAAGTACTTGGGCTGAGTTCCTAGGTCCTGGCTCTGGCTTGGCCCCAGCCCTGTGTGTTGCAGACGTTTGGGAAGCAGACCAGCAAGTGGAAGAGCTCTCTCTCCTCTTTCTCCTCGCCTCTCCCTCCTGTCTGCAACTCTGCCTTTCAAATAAAGAAACAAAAAATCATCTGAAAAAAAGATCTCTGGGGCTGGCACGGTGGCTCAGCAGGTTTAAGCTGTGACCTGCAGTGCCGGCATCCCACAGGGGTAGCAGTTTGAGTCCTGGCTGCTCCATTTCCAATCAAGCTCCCTGCTAATGAGCCTGGGAAAGCAGTGGAAGATGACTCGGGTCCCTCGGCCCCTGTACCCATATGGGAGACCTGGAATAAGCTCCAGGCTCCTAGCTTCAGCCTGGCCCAGCCCTGGCCATTGTGGCCATCTGGAGAGTGAACCAGCAGATTGTAAGATCTCTCTCTCTCATTCTAACTCTACCTTTCAAATAAATAAATAAATCTTTAAAAAAAAGTCTCTGGTAAATCAGCTTGCTTGAAGGCTAGCTTTGATATGGAGAATTAAATGTTTAGGACATACTTCAAAATAGTTATTTTCCCCCTGAAATCATTCAAAATTATTAATAATTCAATTAATTCAAAATTATTAGTTTCCCTGCCCGTTTCTGAAACACAAGGGGCCTTTTTTGCTGATCTCGAGGAAAACAGCAGGAGAACTTCCTGGAGCTAAAATGCATGAAACCATGGGCAACACTCCTAAGACTGCACTGCCAGGTGTTTGTAACTCCAAAGGAGTCCACCTCCAGCCTGCAGCAATTTGTTAATTACTTCCTAAGTCAAGCTGTAAGTTACTAGCTCTGACATTTTGTGCTCCCAGCAAGTGTATGCTTGTCTGCTACAATTGTCTCTGTTGCTCTTTCTCTCCAGTTTCCAGCATTTTGTGTTGCCTTATGATCTTTTTGTTCTATTTTAAAATTTATTTAGTTTTATTCGAGAGGCAGAGTGACAGAAAGGGAGAGAGTGAGAGAGAGGAAGAGGGAGAGACAGAGGGAGAAAGATCTTCCGTCTTTGGTTCATTCCCCAAATGGCCACAATAGCCAGGGCTGGGCCAGGCTGAAGTCAGGACGCTGCAGTTGGACCCAAGTACTTGTGCCATCTTCTGCCTTCACAGGTTTATGAGTAGGGACGTGGAGAGGAAACAGAGCTCAATGTGGCATACTGCTATTGCAAGCAGTGGCTTAGCCTACTGCACTACGACACTAGCTCTTGCCTTACAATCTTGATTTTCTTTTTTTTTTTATATTTACTTATTTATTTGAAAGGCAGATTTACAGAAAGAGAGAGAGAGAGAAACAGAGAGACAGATCTTTCATCTGTAGCTTCATTCCCCAAATGGCTTTAGTTGCCAGCGCTGGGCCAGGCAGAAGCCAGGAGTCTTCCAGTTCTCCCATGAGGGTACAGGGGCCCAGGCACTTGCACTATCTTCTGATGCCACCCAGGTGCATTAGCAGGGAGTTGGATCCAAAGTGGAACACCCAAGACTTGAACACCTGCCCATATGTGATGCAAGTGTTGCAGGCAGCCGCTTAACTCACTATGCCACAATGCCAGTTCCTCAATCTTGACTTTTTGATGGTTCTAGGAAGCATCATTGGTTTTCAGTTTATTCCAGCTTTTTTCTTGTTATAAGCAAAGGAGTGATGGCTACCGAGCTGTGATTGGAAGATGGATGGTTGATTTTTATCAGAAGCTATGGGTCCAAGAAGAGTGGAATAACATGTAAAACACTGAAAGAAAAGCTGACAACTTAAAATTTTATATCCAGTAGATACAGTTAAAATGTCAAAGAAAGTGAGATTTTGTTACCAGAGCCCTACAAAATGCAAAATGGATAAAGGAAAATAATCCCAGGTGAAATCATGGAACTGTAGAAAATGAATAGTGTTATAATGATTAATGATTTCAGATGTGAGGAAATAGAAATAATATCATGATTTTAATACTTCACAATTACAAGTTTGTTTTCATGTAAGATGCTTTATAGGATGTGATAATTTCTTCTTATTTTTTAAGAATTATTTCTTTGAAAGGCAGAGTTACAGAGAGAGGGAAAAACAGAGAAACAGAGAGAGAGAGAGAGAGAGAGAGAGATCTTCTATCTGCTGGTTCACTCCCCAGATGGCTGCAATAGCCAGGGCTGGGCCAGGCCAAAGCAGGAGCCAGGAGCTTCATCTGGGTCTCCCACATGAGTGCAGGGGCTGTAGAACTTGGGCCATCTTCCACTGCTTTCCCATGTGCATTAGCAAGAAGCCAGATTGGAAGTGGAGCAAATGAGACATGAATCATGCTGATGTCACAGGCAGCGGTTTAACCTACTATGCCACAAAGCTGGCTCCAGTAAATACTTTAAAATAGATAGTAATAATTAAAAGATGATTATTGAGAACTGCAAGGTAACTACTAAATACCATGGCATAAAAATGTGAACTTTAAGGTTAGAAAAAATTGATAGCTGAAAGGGAGATCTAATAAACATTTGTAAAAGCTTTACTATTACAGCTGACAGTCTCCTACATCATCTTGTGCATCTGTTTTGGTTCATATGCTTCCCTTTGGAGACCGATTTCAGAACTGAAAACTGAACATTTGAATTCATTTGTTTGATCCTCTTTGTATGACCTTTAGAAGAATTGTTTTGTTGTTGGTTTGGTAACAATTATTCAGAAAGTAAATCACATGTACTTGCAAAAGAAAAAAAAAAGCCTAAAAACATGTACTAAAAACCTCAAAAGTATATGGCCAGTGTATACTTTTCAAATATTCTATGATAAATTTGTAAACACTATACCAAAAGCCATCTTACATTGTGGGACTTAGTTTTCTAAAATTATTGCTAGCTATTGTTGTTTCCAGAGCAGATAAACAGTGTGAATAATATTGGGAAAATACAGAAATACCATCTGCAGCATTTACTAATGACTTTAGTACCAAAACTTTGAATTTTCTGTGATTTTTAATGGTTTTAATCTAGAAATACATTATTTAAGCAAGGCTCATTGTCCTAAATTATTCTCTGTGGCTATTTTCAAGAGTTTGAGAAATGAGTTCTCCTAATTGTGACAAAAAGTCTGATGTCAACTTTATCTTTTTTTAAAGCAAGGGATTGTCCATTATACATTGTGGAAGATTTAAAAATTTCTTTCCCCTGTCCTTATCTTTCCCTGTTATCTTGAAAGTTAATAATAAATTTCTATTTATAAGTCCTTTTCCAATTTTGGTTTTGATATTCTGTTTGTCTCTGAAGAATTGTCTTTCTTGGGCTTGGGAAAATGGTTTCTCATGTTTCTTTCATTCTTTATTTTATTTGTAATTTACTCCTTTTCATTCATTCTTTCTAAATCTCTGGGAAATAGAAGCTGGAGTTCATGAATACAACCTTCTGTCTTTTAACTTGACACTTAGGATTTTTATCTTTTCATGTTTTTGCTGTATATTCTAGAAGTTCCTGTAAGTTCACTAATTTATTTATTTTTTAATTGTAATTACCTTTTAATTGTTATTCAGCCATTCTCTCTCCCTCCCTCACTCCTTACCTCTGCACAACCCCTCACCAGCACCTTGCTTTTATCATTCAAAGAACACAGTCTGGGCCCTGACACAAAGGAGTTTAATCCTTGCATTTCTTTTATTTTTATTTTTATTTAGTAAATATAAATTTCCAAAGTACAGTTAATGGATTACAATGGCTTCACTAATTTATTCTTCATCTACTTATTCTATTATTTAGTTTTTTAGTAAACTATTACTTTGGCCATGGTATTTAACTGTTTCTTGTTCTTGAATGGATTCTTTCCAATAGTCTCTCATTCTCTTTTGATTTTTATTGTAACTTTACATATCACTCTGAAAAATCACAATTTAAAAATTCCTTTTTATTGCTTGCTTTGTGCAGTTTTCTATGTGTTTAGCCGTTGGATTTAATTTTCTTGGCCCTTTTTATTGCTGTTGACTTTCCATAATGACAGATAAACCTTAGCCATCTGTTTACTTTTGCTTAAGTAATAAATGGAATTTCTGACTCTCTTAAATGGAATGCCCAGGGATGGCCAGGCATGCTGAAACATGATTTCTCTTCCTTTTTTGAATTCTGCTTTCTTATGATTCTTTGCGTTTCCAAACTACAATTTCCTAATAGAGGAGATGGCCTCTGAGAAATCCTGGCTAATAGAATACCACCTAGTATTCCCAGAACAGCAGCTTTGCTTTTGAAATCTTCAGCAAATGTTTCAGAAAATAGTTGAGACTAATTTAGATCACATGCCATAAGTCCATTTTAAAAGAATTGCCAAAGAAGTACATGTTAATCATAACACATTTCAATCTTAAATCAAGCATAATATTCTTTTTAAAAATATTCTTCTCACTCTCATTTCAAATTATAGGATAGCTTTTTTTCAAAGTCTCATGTTATATGAAGTCAATCGTGTTTTCCCCCCCCCCCAAAGAAAGTTGAAAAATAAATGTTTCTTTTTCTGAGATCAGACGAGATCAGGGTGTTCAGGGAGGTAAGGCCATAGACTAAATGTTTCTTCTTCAAATTGTTATCATTTTTTTTTCTAGTAACTCGAGTTTAAAATTCTGCCTTTTAAAATATTGTGATATTATAAGGAAGCTTTTTGTTCTATGAGAATGAATTCCAAGAAATTAAGCAGCTCGCCCCCTGAAGACAAATGAAAGACACATGAAAATATAACATGTTACCATGCTTGAGAGATCATTCCTAAATCTAGGTGATTCCTAATAGAGGAGCAAAATGTGGGCTGCCTTTCATCAGAAGCAGTCAAAATCTGTTAATCAAGTCACATTTATTAGTGCCTTTAATTATGAATCTTGTAGATGTAAAACTTGTTTATAATTCATAAGCTCCAAGTAAAGAGAGTCTGTGTAATATAATCCATGTGTTATCAAGTCTATAAATTATCCAAAGTTCAGAACAACCATTGAATTCTCGATTAATTGTACTGATAGAGCACAGGAGGACATGCCTGTTGCAAAAGGGGATATTCTCAGTACAAAGAGACTGATGCTAACTGGTGAGTTGGGGAAGAAAGAACCAGGAAGATCAGCATGCGCCTGGGACAATTGCATAAGGAACTGAAGAGAAGAGCTCTAACCAAGAGATGAAAGATCTGTTTGAGAAGAGGATCAAAGCCCTGACGACAGAGAGGAAAACTGTACAGAGCAAATTGCTGGAGGAGATCAGAGAAGTCAGCTCTCCCCTCTTGGAATGAACTGGCTGAAATTTTGTTGCATCATTCAAAAATGCTTTAAATAACATCTCTGAAGGTCTTCACAGGAGATTCACTAACAGCTGCAAAGTCCTTCAGTTGAAAGAGGGAGAAGAAAGGGCTTTGTTATGTAATCGGCTATGCTTGCTTTGGGAAACTTTGTAGCTATTGAAACGTCTGTTGTGCACATTACAGG
Organism: Oryctolagus cuniculus; assembly: GCF_964237555.1. Classification (NCBI taxonomy): domain Eukaryota; kingdom Metazoa; phylum Chordata; class Mammalia; order Lagomorpha; family Leporidae; genus Oryctolagus; species Oryctolagus cuniculus. The sequence continues at coordinate 5,568,396 of NC_091447.1, forward strand.
CTAAAAAGGTTCACAGGGTTGGATCCTGTGTGAGCAAACTTGATGCTAATTGCAATGAGGAAAACACTGGGTGTGGGGAGCAATCCGGACTGGACTAAGTTACTCGAATTGGGACTTATTCTGTGCATCTGCTCTCCCACAGTGTGGCGCTGGGAGAGAGGTAAACAGCTTCCGCACAGCTGCCTCCAGTTCAACCAATTAACTGTAGGACTTGCTCCTGATTGGAGAGCAGCGTACTCAGCCGAGTTGGGATTGGCGGAGGAGGACTATAAAGGAGGGGAGAGACGACATGCACCAGGAACATCTATGGGGAACATCTAAGGGAACCCGTGCAGCCCCCAGAGAGCCGGCCGGCGGTGTGCCGCTCCCCTGCGGAAGTGGGGAATGCGGCCAGGGGGAACTGCCCTTCCACGGAGGTGGAAGGGATAGTAGCCAACCCGGGAAGAACCAGCAGCAAACCCGGGGAGGGCCGAGCAGACGAAAGAACAGCGCAGGGTCCTGTGTTGCTCCTCCACGAAGAGGGGGAGCGACATAATGGTGCCGTGACTCGGATATGAAGCCTAGGCAGGGTTTAGTGTCGTTCCCCCATGAAGACGGGGAGCGACATAATGGTGCCGTGACTCGGATAGGAAACCTAGGACGGATAGCAAACTTAGGAGGGAAGAAACGGGAAGAAACGGGAAGAACTAGGGAAAATATCGGAGAGAGAAACTAGCAAACAGCCTAGGGAAATTACCGGAGAGAGAGACTAGCAAACAGCCTAGGGAAAAGCCGGACGAAAAAGGTGCCGGAAGAAGCTATTGAAAGCCTAGGCATAGATTCGGATACGGACTACGGACTACGGGGGGAAGCTGGGAGAAATCTTTAAGGTCGAAAGCGAAAGTGAAAGCTAGAACAAACAGACTCGGACGCGGACTGTGGGGAGAGGCCAGGAGAAATGAGGGAGGAATATTGTTGGAAGAAAACTTGGGGAAACATACCGGGTAGAGAAAAATGTTAGGGAAATTGAAGCCGCGGGGGGCAGGCCGAGGCGGAAACGAAAGCCACTTTGGGGTTCTCAAGTTAGCCCGGGAATAGGGGGCGAAAAGTTGAAACTAGAAGCTGAGACGCAAGCCAGATTGGGATCCGTCTGATTAGCCCGGGGAGCAAAGGACGGGAAGCCAGATCGTGGGGCGGAGACGTACGCTGGGTTGAATTCGCCAGGCTAGCCCGGGGAACTTAGATTGAATCCTAGTGGCGGAGACGCAGGCTACGCTGTGTTACTCGCGGAGGCCGCCGCGTGCGGAGAGAGCACGGGGCGTGAATGGATAGGGAACGCTGGCGTAGGCCGTGGTTCAGACGCGAAAGGGTTAAGCGTGGAGACCGCGGACCGCGCAAAGCCGGGAAGCCGCGCAGAGAGGCGCGCGGGCTGAAGCGGCGCAGAGCCGGGAACCCGCCGGCGGGGCGAGGTGCCGGGAAGCTGCGGGGATAAGAGAAACAGAAGTTTTAGAAGTAAAGTGAGAGAAATAGGAATGCTGGAAGATAGAAGTAAAATGGGAGAAATAGAAATGCCCGGAGATAGAGAAATAGAGAAATAAAAAGGCCTCCCTACAACACTGCAATGTGAGAGCTTGGATTCGGTCTGCCTAATCAAGTGAGGCGATGAGCACCTGCGGGCAGCTAGCAGCTTATGCGCCGCAGGTCACCGAAGACAGGCACGAATTAACATCAGTAAGGCTTCCCCACAATACAACAATATTAAGCTTGGATTCGGTCTGCCTGATTTAAGGCGGTAAGCGCCAGCAAAGCTCGACCAGAGTATGAGCTGCAGGTCACCGAAGATAGGCACAAACCAACACTAATAAGTCTCCCCCACAATACGGCAATGAGAAGGCTTGGATTCGGTTTGCCTGATAGGTTTTGTAAACACCTGCAGGCAGTTCTAGCAGAGCAGAGCATGCGCTGCAGGGCACCGAACACAGGCACGCATCAGCGCCTAAAAACCTCCTCACAATGGCGAAGAGAGGACCCGGATTCGGTTTGCCTGATGGATAGGACTTGTAAGAGCCTGTGGCAACTCTAGTGTGTGCCGCGGGACACCGAAGACAGGCGCGTATCAACGCCAAAAATAAAAAGAAAGGGGGATCTGTGGGGAGCAATCCGGACTGGACTAAGTTACTCGAATTGGGACTTATTCTGTGCATCTGCTCTCCCACAGTGTGGCGCTGGGAGAGAGGTAAACAGCTTCCGCACAGCTGCCTCCAGTTCAACCAATTAACTGTAGGACTTGCTCCTGATTGGAGAGCAGCGTACTCAGCCGAGTTGGGATTGGCGGAGGAGGACTATAAAGGAGGGGAGAGACGACATGCACCAGGAACATCTATGGGGAACATCTAAGGGAACCCGTGCAGCCCCCAGAGAGCCGGCCGGCGGTGTGCCGCTCCCCTGCGGAAGTGGGGAATGCGGCCAGGGGGAACTGCCCTTCCACGGAGGTGGAAGGGATAGTAGCCAACCCGGGAAGAACCAGCAGCAAACCCGGGGAGGGCCGAGCAGACGAAAGAACAGCGCAGGGTCCTGTGTTGCTCCTCCACGAAGAGGGGGAGCGACATAATGGTGCCGTGACTCGGATATGAAGCCTAGGCAGGGTTTAGTGTCGTTCCCCCATGAAGACGGGGAGCGACAACTGGGTTCTGAGGTGCATCCTTGAGGATGGATACAACAGGGTATGGGAAGCTCTTGACACTGTGGATTTAGTACACTGCTTTAGCTTAATTGAGAGATTCCACGTAGCCTATAGCAATTCCAATTTTGCTTTTTCTGAGCTTTTGTGGTCCACAATGTGAGGCTAGGGCATAGAAAAGGGTTTCAGTTACTGAGTGAGGAGGCCACCGAGAATTCACATTTCACTCTGGCTTCGTGTTCTCTTCTTACATTGACAGTTTACAAAACTCCCGTGAAATGCTACGAAACCATGCTTCTCAGTGGAAAATGACTCTATGAAAAAAGCCAGGAGTCAGTGGTGAAGATCCACACAAAGCATTAATGATTTTATCTAGAAACTTATGTTTCTGATCAATTAAAAATGGATTGTCAGGGGCCGGTGCTGTGGCACAGTGGATGAAGCTGCAGTCTGCAATGCCAGCATCCCATATAGGCACTGAGTCCTGGATGCTCCACTTCGGTTCCAGCTCCCAGCTAATGCGCCTGGGAGAGCAGTGGAGGATGGCCCAAGTGCTTGGGCCCCTGCTAGCCACGTGGGAGACCTGGCAGAAGCTCCTGGCTCCTGGCTTTGGGCCGGCCCAGCCCTGCTTGTTGTGACCATTGGGGATGAACCAGTGAATGGAAGCTCACTCACTCTCTCTCTCTCTGTCTCTCCCTGTCTGTAATTCTGACTTATAAATAAATAACTAGATATTAAGAGAATAATGGATTGTCAAATTATGGCAGCATGGAAACTTGAAGCTGCCAAGCCCACCACAAGCTCTAAATGGAAACAAGAAAAAGCGATTTGTGAACCTGACTCAGCAAACGTTCTAAATAGTCCAAAATTTGCTCTTATTGTGAAAAATAAAACTTCAGTAAAATCTGAAACAGCAATTAACTTGTAATATGAAGCATGTAACATTAGGAGGAAATGTGCTTTTGGAGACATTTATTTTAATAGCTGTGTAAACAACCTGTGGCCTCCTATTATAGCTACACTGAAAGTCTGAAGGTATTGACATAGTTCAGTCATACTCGATTGCATTTGATGAAACAAAACACATGCTTTTTGAGTTTGAGAAAGTCTCAGAAAGCCTTTACTGGCATGTGAATTAATATACTTTACTTACAGTGACCAGGAACAGTTCGTGATGTAGTAGAAATAAACCATGTTGAAATCCAGGAAACCTGGATCGTAGCCCGGTCTTGTTATCCGATAGATGTGTATCCTGTCCATTTGGTCTTGCCAGGCTTTAGACCCATTTCCTTTTATTTATGCATTTATTGTGCAGCACAAGTTTATTCCATTGGTTGTTGCCACACAAAACTTTAACATAGTATTATTTAGCATTGGGATATACAGGAACTAGGATACTCATGGGAGTCCAAGTAGTGTCAAAACTATGACATTGTGTAAAGGTGAACTCAAATATATCAAAATGCACAAAGCTCTAGTATTCCTCCACTGCTTAGAAAGATATGATTGTTTCTCCATTTACAAAATACAATCAGGACAGTCTAACTTTTCGCCAAAGTTTAACTGCCCCACAAATTAATTGAGATTGTCTTTTTGAAAACAAGAGGAAAGACTTCACCCTACTAATGTTCATTTTAGCTAATATTCAGATACAGCTATTTCCTGTTTCAAGTTTGTGGGCGATTCGGTGAGGCTGCCTGCCTAGCCCATGCAGTTAACCTGACTGCCTTCTGCCAATCAGGTAAACTGCTCCTGGGTGTGGCCCAGGCCCACCTGGAAAGCTACCTTCAAGCTGATCAGAGAGGCATATTGGTGCCAGTGTTGGTTCTGTCCAATAGTTAGTGTCCCCTGAGTTAGCTCGCCCCTTCTGCCTGCCCTTTAAAAGTGAATAAAGGCCGGCGCCGCAGCTCAATAGGCTAATCCTCCGCCTGCGGCACCAGCACACCGGGTTCTAGTCCCGGTCGGGGCACCAGATTCTGTCCCGGTTGCCCCTCTTCCAGGCCAGCTCTCTGCTGTGGCCAGGGAGTGCAGTGGAGGATGGCCCAGGTCCTTGGACCCTGCACCCCATGGGAGACCAGGAGAAGCACCTGGCTCCTGCCTTTGGATCAGCGCGGTGTGCCGGCCGCAGCGGCCATTGGAGGGTGAACGGCAAAGGAAGACCTTTCTCTCTGTCTCTCTCTCTCACTGTCCACTCTGCCTGTCAATAAATAAATAAATAAATAAGTGAGTAAAGATGGACACTTCCCTCCTGTGCTTCTTGTGGGAAGAACACCATCGCCCTGCCCTCCTGGACAGTGCAGCTTTGCAGGACGAGTGCACGAGTTCCTTTCGGATGCCAGCTAATTCAGTCCAGACTAAACCACAGGTGAAAAATATCGTTAGATCGCCATTCCACAGATGAGCAAACTGAGACAACGGAGACCAGGTCATTTCATCAGAGTCGTCCACACATTGGTAGAGCCAGGATCCAAAGCGCATTTGTTATGTTCATGTCCTTCACCATTGTGCTACAGCTCCTTGAGAGTATGCTGTTGTTAGCCAAGTGGAAACACATGTTTAGAGTTAATAAAGCTGATTCAATTATTTAGTATTAGGATACTAAGAATTCAAAGGAATCCTCCACCAGCTACACCAGGTAAAATATCGCACTTGGAGTTGCCTTTATTGTTGTTCTTAAATCTTTTATTTTTATTTTGATCAACGTAAAGGGAACAGATTTAATGTATTTCATAAGTACAGTCCTAAGAAGACAATTATACTTCCCTCTCCCTTCTTCCTCCCTTGGTCCCCACCCCCTCCTTTGTGCTTTTCTTTAAATTTTTGGAAAGACAAACTTTCAATCCCTCTATAATCACAGGTTTAATTCCCCACTAACCATAACATTCAACAAGTAAAATGCAGGAAGACCACAGTTCCACAGGAGGATAAACAGGGCTAAAAACAACAAATGTATCACAAGATGTCGGTCTCTAATTAGCTCTGTTCAATAAAGGCAAAACATTGCTCCACTTAGGACTGGTTTCCCAAGAACGTTTTGCCATGGCCTTTGGTTTGCAAATCTGAGAAAGGGCAGCACTCAGCTCTCCCGCGTGGTCTGCTGTAGCTCACTTGGCAGAGCCAGGCAGTGGCTCCCAGTGGCTCTGACAGCCACGCATAACATTGTCTTCCGAATTGCCTCCATGATCTTCCAGTACTGTGTTGGCTGCCTGAGAACAAAACTGAAAATATGTTCAGGTAGATGTCTGTGTTCTGGAAGTTGAAAACAATCTGTTCCATCTTAAAAAGCTAGAGTCTGGGGCTCCCTGTTACTGTATCCCATTTCAGCAACGGAGAAAACATGATTCCTTCAAGGTTGCTTAAGAAAAGAAAACAGAGGGACAGGCACTATGGCTTAGCGGGTAAAGCTGCTGTCTGCAGTGCCCGCATCCCCTCTGGGTGCCAGTTCAAGTCCTGGCTGCTCTGCTTCTGATCCAGCCCCCTGCTAATGCACCTGGAAAGCAGAAGATGGCCCAAGTGCTTGAGCCCCTGCACCCACTTGGGAGACCCACATGAAACTCCTGGCTCCTGGCTTCGCATTGGCCCAACCCCAGCCTTTGCAGCTTTTTGGGGAGTGAACCAGCAGATGGAAGATCTTTTTGTCTCTCTGTCTCTGTGTCTATATCTCTGACTTTCAAATAAAATAAATATTAAAAAAAAGAACTAAAAGAGAAAAAGGACAAAAAGCTAAAAGTAAACACAAGTTCAGAATCCAACCCTTTTAAATTTGCCAAGTCCAGAAGTCCCCACAGTTTAGAGAAAATAGTAAACGTGAAGTTTTTTGCTGCAATTTTTTTTTTCCTAGGGAAAATAAAAAAGGATGAGGGAACTTCTCCAAGCTGTCAAACTTGAGAGAGGCACATTCTGAATTGTTAAGGGATTTCCTATCTCTTCAACTCCAGCTTCTTTTTGATGAACCCTGAGGATTGTAAACCAGCACCTCACCACCTGACAAAGTCAACAGCAGTTTTAAATTAAATTCCTTTAAGTGAATGAGTCACCTTTCATTACTTTGAGTGGTATGTTTTGTCTTAGCTTTGGAACAAACCACAGTCAGGTGAGGTAACTTTACTATACATACAATTTTTGTCAGGAAATTGAAGTTTAGGTTACTTGCTCAGAAAGTTATTTACTGAGTTCCCACAGATGTTGCATTGCTTGTAGAAAATGTGCAGCAAGGATCATCTTTGATGGATTATTTCAACTTTGCAAATTATTTCTCCACTCTTGGTGAGTACTTAGAGTACACTCCAAAACAACCGAAATGGCACCTACAGAGCTGATTTTTAGTTTTCAAAGAACTACAATGTATAAGTGTATTAGTAAACAATGATGTTCCTTAAATTGCTATTCCTGCAATAAAAATATTTAAAATGATATGTTACAAACACAGTGGTGGAATTAAGATAATCTTGACTGCAACAGAATGATTTTCAGTGTTCCAGTAAAGCCTGGAAACCCAGTAGAGTCTCATTCTAGACAATACTGGATAACTACAGAAGTCAGAACTGTGTGCGCCCCAAGTGTTAAGAATCAATGGACATTTCTGAATCTGCTTGCTCGTTATAAACAAGTGTGGACTTGCTCGCTGAGGTTAAAGGGGGTCAATACTGGTAGTTTTGGAATTCTGTGTGCTCCTTTGAGGTGGATCCTCTTCCCAGCTACCCAAGCGAACCACAATCCTGACTTCTCTTTATTTCCCTGCAGCTGTCCCGTATTTATATAGATACCCACCTAGCTCTGTGTGTGTCGGTATCTGAATATAATACATAGCATTCTGTGTGTGTGTGCGTGTGTGTGTGTGTGAGGGTACCACAAAAAGTTCTGAAAATGTTACTGAAAAGCAAGTTTATTTTGGTACAATTTTTACAAAAAGAGTCCATGCATGATTTGTTCAAAATATTCATTATCCATGAACTTTTTGAAATACTTTCATATATGGATGGATACAGATATAGAAACAAATCAGTCAACATATAATAGTACATCCTGAACCCGACACTGATATCCATATGAGAACATGATGTGTTACACAGCTGGTGGTGGCTGTCACTGGGGCAAAACCATTGCACAAAAGGCACTGAGGCAATCAATTTCATGTATGGAACAAGGTTGAATTGGATTCCTGTATCACACCACTCACGCAAAACTCTCCTCACTTAAATGCAAACCAGCAGCCAGAGAAACGATGAGGTTTGGGAAACACGGCAGGCTAGGAAGGTCAAAGAAACATGCGGTCCTCAGAGGCATGGCGACCACTCTCTTCACTGTTCAGTTGGAGACCAGAATGGGTTCCTTGAGAGGACAGCATGATGATAGAAAGGAGGGAAAGCTTTAAAGCAAAATGGTAACCATATAGAATTGATTTAAAGAAAGAGAACACAGAAGAGTATAAATGAGGAGCTTGAATTTGCAGAAGTGCACAGCCAAGACTTTAATATGTTACCTAGGATAAGAACAAATAGTGAAAGTTAGGGATATTTTGACAAAGTAGTCAGGTTAACATAAATCCAATATCCAGAAGACCAGAGCTTTGCATTTTATTCGTGGAGCTAAGAGTTAACAGAAGAGAAGGAAGTAAAGAGAATTAGAATGAGAGGGGCAATGTGCCCCGCAGAAGATTCCCCAGCACTGTTCACCCACCTGGGGCCTGCTGCCTCCCTCCACTGTCCCCACCTACTCAGAGACCTGAAGGGCCCAGAACCATGGCTGGCCATTTTCATTCCTGTTTGATTTTATTGTAGTCCACAGTAGTAGTAAACAGGCATCTTTCTTCATTCTGGTATATTCCCATTTGTCTGCTACTGTTTTACTCTTGCTTTTCTCTCTTAGTTTCTTGTAAGAAGAAAGCTCAGTTTGTTTGTTCACTTCAGTTCTCCAGGGCTGCCAGGTGGTGTTCAGGCACCAATAAAACCTGTGTCTTAACCCAGAACCCATTTTACAAGCACAATAAGCATGATTGATGCATTCCTGGGGGAAATTTGCTCCCCAACGCTTGGGAGCAAGAAGTACCATATTGTCATTATTGAACAGTAAATCAAATGCCTCCGATTCCTGGTTATGAAGATCTTTAAGGCTTGCAGGCTTCTTGGAACACAGGGGAGGGGGGGTCTTTGAGGCATGGTTTAAGTCTCTCCTGGTTGTTCTCCTTTCACGCCAGAACCAGTGAGACTCTGGTCCCATTCCTGCCCAACTACGATGCCTTCCTGGAGACTCAGGGCTGAATCTCACTTGGCAGACTGGGCTGTGGAGAGACTGTGCTGTTATAGGGGCTGTGTGTAGGAGCCTCAACTTCCTCTCTGGGCTGCTGAGGACAACAGTGGCTGCATATGGCACTCCCAGAGCAAAGATGCTAATTGCTAATCCCCCCAGAACGTCTTCCCTGCCTCCTCTCACGGAAGAGGAAGAAGCACCGGCTTCCAAGTCTACCACCTAAGCGAGCGCCAGGGCATCTGCACACTTCTACCCACTTCCTCCGAAAGAATCCCATCCCCTTGCTTTTCTGGGTCTTAAATCCAGAAAATGGGGACTTGCTGTCTCAGAGGCTAAAGATCTCTCTGGATCCCTGAAACACAAAAACCATCGAGTCCCTAAGGACAGCAGGGCAAATCAAGACAAAGCAAAACTATCTTTACTTCTTCCAGCTCTCTTCCTGGGCTGCAGTGTGGGTCTGGAGGCAAATTTCTGAATGGACACCAGTGGTGTCTGAGTGCTCGCTCCAGGTTTTCAGTGCATGCGAAGCCCCTTCTGCCGCCAGAGTTCCAGGGCAGTGTATTGCTGCTATGGCTCAGACTTTGCCACCTGCATTTGTGTGGCTCTCGCTGCTCTGCTCACTGTTGCAATTGGTGACACCATCTGCTCTTCATTGCAAAGTCTTCTCAAGCCACTGCTCACTCTTACCCTGGGGGCTGGGAAGGTTCTCTCTCTGTTGGCAAGTCTCTGCTTTCTCGGTAAATGTTTCCTTTGCTTCCTTCCTGTGTTCTTCTTTTGCCCTTCTGACCTGGCTCTGAGATGAAAGAGAAAGCTTTCAGATTGGCTCTGACCCTCCACCTTCTTTGCTACTTCTTGCATTGCAATAGCGAAGGGTTCTTCTTGCCCCAGTCCACCTGAAATGGCTGGAATCTTCCCTCCTGTCCACTTCCCTGTGGGCCACACTGAAGATGGATTCTAGCATGCCTCTGTGCTCAGCCAAATCTTGCCAAGGTTTTAATTAGAAACACACTCAAAAAGGAGCCCAGTTCTTATCAGCTCGCTCTGTTCTATTTATAGAAGCAGTGCCATGGCAGTGTCTGACAAAGCTATTGTCTTTCAGACCACCCCACAGATCTTTATTCTTCCACCTTAGAAAAAGATTGAGGTGAAAAATGCAATACGACTTAGCTCCTGGAGTTTTAGGAATTACCCAACACTTTTTGGTTTTTGTGTTGGAATAATTTCAGGTCTGATCTTCTTCCATGTGATACTGTACTACCTAAAACTGGCCTCCTACACACGTTTAACTGTAAGGTTAAACTCACTGATCTAGTCCTAGCAATAATCTGTTTTTAGCCCTCTGCTGAAAAAGGCTGCTATTGTTTAATCCATTTGAAATACGAGGGTGAAACTTTGTAACTTCTCTGCATTTCCTCATAGTTCTCTGGGTGTATCTAGAAATCAATTATCAGTTGGTAATTTCTTTTCCATACATCAGAAAACTATCTATGACATTAAATCCTACTAAAATGCACTGCCCTACATACAGAGTTAGTACTGCTTTCATACTCACAAGGGCAATTCCTATTTTTGCAAATTGCATCGAATCAACCCTAGGAATGATGTGACTTTTCAGCAACCGGGATTGAAATTATCTTTTCATAAGAAACCACTTAAAAATTCAGCACATGCAAGCTGAAATGTCACTATCTTACTTCATAACTAAACTGTAGGAAAACTACTCAACTGTCTGGTTGAACACTAAACACCAACATTTGTAGGCAGCATTTTCCTGTTTGTTTCCGATTTCGCTGGCACTATTTTTGAAGTTTCTGACCAACAGTTGTCTTGATCCCATTGTATCATCAGTGTGCACTGTAGTTCAGATGGGAAGTCCAACATCAAACTGGATTGGGAGTAGCGAAGGTATTGATATATCTGAAAACGTTCTCTGGTCCTGGCTAACCATTGTAGCTTTCCAGTACCATTTTATTAGAAATTAAATGGGAAAGATATAAAATCTAAGTGACATAGAGTAGTTACACATGGCCGACTCTACCTTACACTTCCTCTAAAGTGACATTTTTTCTTTGTTTCCTTCTGTAGACAGAATCCCTCTCCCAACCCTGCCAGCTACATAACTGGCCCCCTTTATCTCTAACAAGCCATGCCGTGACATCATCTCTCAGCACACACAACAATGTGTCCTTTTGTTGTGCTGAGGTTCAAAAACTGAGCCACCCTAAATATGGGTTTGGTTTTCATTATGTAACAAATGCCACAACCTGTATTGACAGCAGAGTCACATCCCTCTACTGCAGAGAGAAAATGAGAGAATTGGAACTTGCTGTGCTAAACTGCTGAGATCACCATCATACATTATTAATTAAAATAAATAAGAAATAAAAGAAAAATGACTTTTACTCCTGCCACTTGAAAGGTCTGCAATGCATTATCTAGTCATCAGTTCCATTTCTTTTACCACATCATGCACCAAACTTACACAGTCTTCGTGACAAAATTCTCTCCATGACCTTGTCACTGCAAGTTTTCATACATTGCCCCCATCCCATACACTCTGTCTTACCTTCAGTGGAAGCTCTCTCCTCTGACTCTTGCATTCACAGTCACAGAACCCGGGAATAAAAGCCAAGATGCTGTCATTGGTGGGTGATTTCAAAGTAACTAAAAATAATATGAGCAGATCTGTCACCTGTAAAACATAGACTGAGTTCCACAGTTTAGGGGGTGACCTTGGGAGAAGCACTCAGCCTTTATCTAGTAGATTCCATTACAGACAACTGAGGAGGCCAGTTGAGAAAAACAGCGTATTTTAGCAGGGTGAAGAGGAGGAGGAGGAGGAGAACAAAGAAGGAAGAAAAGTCAATTGACTGAAAAAGTCTAACACAAAGATGCTACAAAACTTTGTGGGGAAAGTGGGATTGAAAAATAAGTTCATTTCAGCAGGAAAAGATTTTGATATTCATGCACAGTTTTTTTCTACAGATTTTTTTTTTCATAAAAGGCAATTACCATGACCTTCTTGAAGACTCTATATGCATGGATTTCAAAAATTCTTTTGGGTCATGATAAATTCATCTTTAATTGCATTTTCCATGAACTATTTGTATGTTTTGTTGATTTTACTAAATATTGGCCTACAGTAGCCAATCTTTTAAGCAAAATAGAACAGACACACAAACAAAACAAAATAGCAATTTGTAATGTCCCAGGTAGTTTTTGGTGACTTGAAAACATTTCAGCAAATTTGCTATCAGTCCTTCCTTAAAAAGAAGGGACTAAGGTGTGTGCCCATGAATCTGGCTGAGACTTGAGGGCCACTTTTGAGAATCTATGTGGTGAGTGTGCTGCTGTGTGACTGAGTTTTACCAAGAACAGCTTTTCCTTGGCTCCAGCTCTGTTCTCTAAGCATTGGGAGAAGCCAGTTGCCAACCTCAGGGCTCAGTAGACCCTGAGGAAGAGTTATGGAGGAGAATGGAGACCTCTCAACAAAAGCCAGCCTTCACTAATGTTACGTGAAGCACACCAGAATTAGAGAAGTCCTGCTCCATCCAGCTATTAAGGTGACTGATGTAGGCTGGACCCACCTCTGACTGAAACATCCAGGGAAACCCCAAGCCAGAATTGCCCATCCAAGCTGCTCCTGAATTCATACCCAGAGAAACTATGGATGATTAAAAAATGTGTACTGCTTTTTGAGATATTAAAGTTTTGGAGTAAAAGCAATATTACACAGCAATAGATTATCAGTGTTTCATCAGAGTATTAATACTGTTATTCCTCACTACCTACTCGTTGAGTTAAATTTGAAGATAAATGCCTATTACTATTATTTGATAATATTGTACTTCTTAATTATAATTTTTTCCTCTGAGAGATGCAGACAGAGAGCACTCCCTTCTGCTAGTTCATTCCTCAAATGCCTGCAAAGTAGGGCCAATATCAGAACTGGGGGTCAGGAAATCAATGCAGATATCCCATATGGGTGGCAAGAACCCTAGCCCTTAGGCCATCACCTGCTGCCTCCCAGGGTACATGTTAGCAGGAAGCTGGAATCAGGAACCAGAGCTGGACGTGGAAACTAGGCACTCTGATAGGGAATATGGTATCCTGGCCAATGTCTTAACTACTAGACTAATTAGCCACCCCAATGTCCCTTACTTTATATATCCTCTATCCTGTTTCTAATATTTCTCCATTTATATTGAAAAATAAAAATGCTTCCTGGAAACAAACACAGTGTAGTGGTCAGCTCTTGGATACAATGGAGTCAGCAGTCTCGAGTGTGTATTTCATACCTGCCACTTTTGTGGATGACAGAAAAAAATTCTAAAACCACAATTTTTCTAGGAATGATTTAAATTAGTTAAATTTTTATTTTATTTAATGTAATATCAGTTTTCTTTATGTCATCCACTAGCAATTTTATCATTCTTTTTTGGAACTTATATTGGCTAAAGTCAAAAGGAAATCAGTTATACTGAATAAAATCTTGAGAGTGGTCGAGGAGAGTAATATCTAGGAAAATGCTATCTTTTGTTTGAACTTGGGAAATTATGTCATTGTTTTTGTTTGGTGTTGGTATTTATTCCATTTCACTTTTTAATTTGTGTTTTAAAACCAAAACAGTGCTTATTGAATACTATTCATGCAGAGTTCCATTTTCAGTATGTAAACAAATATAATTTTCAAATAACTTTGAGTGGAGTATGTAGAGTGGAAAGTTTTGTGTGAAAAATGAATTTGATTATTTACCTTGTTAGGCTCGAATATTAGCATTTTGGAGCCAGAACCTTAGCATTTATCTGGTCTGACCTTTTTAGTTTATATATAAGATTGCACAATAATGGGAGAGAGAACACTAGAACCCAAGTCCGGTAGAGCGTTCTTTCCATTCTACCGCAGCGCTCCATGTTTTAAACATATTTTTATCAGTTTGCCAAATTTACATTTGATCATAGTCATTATTTTATCTCAGAGTCTTAGACCCTTGCTTTACTTTGCATCTGACTAGACTGGTGGAACACAAGCCTTTTCCATCATAAAAGTGCTATGGAGCAATTGAAGTAGAAGCCGAGAGCCCAGAGCTACCCTGAGTGTGTTCCTTGGGTCCACCGCCCATTGCCTGCAGGTCAATCCTGAACACCTCTAATCTGTGCTCTACTTCAGGAGCACCTGCATGCACACAGGTGTTTCTTCTCCACGCTGATTCTCTTGGGATTCACAACCAAGTGACTAAAAGATGGGACACTAAGATGGGACTAAAAGATGTTCTATGTACATTTGATCATCAGTAAAATCACCCACAGTCTCATGCTCTGTGACCCATTTATTCGCTTCCGTTCTGAGTTGAGTGCTGCTCCTTCCCTGGGGACAAGGCTTCCCTGTGCTCAACTCAAGCTGCAGAGGCTTGCTCCCTCACACATTGCACAGCCCTCTCTTGGAGATGCCTCCTTTTTGCCCCTCAGAGTTTGCAGACAGTTCTCCTTCCCTCCTCGTTAAGAACATCCTGTTTTCAATCCTACGATTCCACTGATCCCACCACTCTTCTTTCCATGGCTCTCTTTGCTGCGGTTGACATCTGACTCTTGTCACTTTCATGCCTTCAGGATATTAGCACCTAATTCCCAATCTTTCTGCACCACAGCCATCAATGCTAGGAATTTCAACATCCACTTAATGATCATTTCAAAAACTTGTCCTTATGTAGTTTCATTTCCTTTCCTTCAATGCCGGTGTTTCTACCTACTTGCCCCCAGTGTCACAACCTCGAATGTGTGATTACCAATAAGGTTAGCCCCTGCAAATTGCATTCTCAAGCAGCCTAAGTCCACTTCCTATCTTTTCGGTTCATTTGGTCTAAGACCCCCAACTCCAATGCCCACATGGTTGATTGGCCCATTACTGATTCTGATTCCTTACCTGACCTCAGAGTTTACTTCCCTCCCTGGCCTGCTTATGGCCCTATAACCAACTTCCTTCTTCCACTCCTGCTTCTCATGCCTTCTACTCCCTTTGCTCCACTCTCTTGGCAAAGCCACTGTGTATCCTGAGTATGTCCAGCACATCTCCTGCATTCCTGGCCAGGCAAGAGAACCGATGAGGAGAAAACCACAATGTGTCATTGGAAATGGGACTACAGATGCCAAGTGAGCTTTTGATGATGTCTGGAATTCACACTAGCGTCTCCTGAGCTAGTCACTCTCTCACTTACGTTTGGGGCTATTTCAAGTGGTCTTTCCCTCTCTCAGCAACTAACATCTGCTCCTCTAAGTTCCTCTTCAGTGCATGACCTGAGTGTGGTATCTTTTGATAATATTTTTTGATAATATTGAAGAACTTAGCAGAGAATTTTGAGAAGCCTCAGCAGACACATCTGCTCCACCTGCCTTCCTCACCTGTGCCTGTGAACTGTGTTGCCATACACTCTCTGTTCTCAGCCATGGCTGATCATCCCACCTCCGAGCCCATTTCTAATCGCTCATTTAGCGCATTGCTTCAGAATTCTTCTCCCTTTGCCTGCTGTGTCATTATTTCTTCCCTAGCTATTGAGGTTTTCTCATAAGCATGAAATTTCCTGTAAGATCTCACATTTTAAGACAATTTTCTTGGATCTCTCTCCTCTCTTCAGTTAGATGACATCCACTTTTTCCATCAGATGAAATCCATTGTCCTCAGTGGCTCTCTCTAATTTCCCTTCCCCTTCCTCTCCCTCCCTCCTCCTTCTTCTTCCTGACCCATACAACATTTTACAACAACTCACCACATTCCAGTCTACATACTTAGAACTGCACTAGAGTCACTCCTGATGAATGAATAATCTGTATTACTTTCTTTCTTAAGCCACTACCTCTTGATGGGTCTCTTATCCCAAAGCTGCCTACTCTAATTGGAAGTCCTGTGATAGGAAGGAGTTTATCTATATCTATATCATCTATATCTATATTTATATCTATATCTATCTAGATATAGATATAGATTCTATATCTATCTATAATAGATATAAATAGATTCTATATCTATATCTCTATATATCTATCTATATCTATCTATTTATCTATCTATCTATAAACTCCTTCCTATCACAGGCGCCCATATTGGATGCCAGCGCTTCAGGCCAGGGAGTTAACCCACTGTGCCACAGTGCTGGCCCCAAGAACTGATTCTTGCACGGGTAGCTGGGGACTTGACTTTGAAATGGCTTCCCTATGACCTTCATTTCCTCTGTTGCCTCTCCCATGTATAGATATCCCATAGATAGATATAGATATATCTATAGATATAGATATATAGATATATATATCTATGTCTGTATCTATATCTATCTATTTATCTATCTCTCTCTATATATATATAACTGCTGTGTTTCTAGCACCTAGAGTGATACCTGATACCAAGTCATACTAGTGGTATTCATATTATTAGTGATTTTTATCAAAGCAGAAGCTATTAGTAATAAATACTATTTGAGTTAATGCTGTAAAATATTGTATTGCCTTTATATGTGTGGCGATTTGAGCAAAATACACTGACAAGTCTATACCTTTTGTCCCATTAAGGGTGTTTAAATGGGGTTGTTCATAACACAGAGATGAACAGAATGGGAGATCCAAAATCTGAGATGGGCCAGGCCAGCATGAAAGTGATTAGAAAGGGAGATGTGTCCTTCCTGTGGTCTGAGAGTTAAAAGTTGATGTCGAATCACTGCAGATGCATATGCCCACACAGTAAAAAGTGTCAGGGCATGGAAGATGACTTTATGAATGACACATAAATCCACTAATTCAGACTAAGAACGATCCACAAGGAATAAAGAATCTGCAGATATAAATAGACAAATAGGATAGAGCTCTCATCTTTTTTTTTAGATTTATTAATTTTATCTGAAAGGTGGAGTTATACAGCAAGATCTTCCATCTGCTGGTTCAACCACTGGTTCACTCCCCAATGGCTGCAATGACCAAGGCTGGGCCAGGGTGAAGCAAAGAGCCAGGAGCTTCATCTCTGGTTCTCGCACATAGGTGGCAGGGGCCCAAGCCCTTGGGTCATCTTTCACTGCTTCCCCAGGTGCATTAGCAGGGAGCTAGTTTGGACATGGAACAGCCAGGACTTGCAGTGGTGCCCATATGGGATGTTGGCATCTCAGGTAGGTGTGCCACAAAGCTGGCCCTAGATCTCATTTTTAAATGAGGTGCCAGGGACCACCAGTCTCCAAAGTGGGCCTAGCCCTCCACTATTGTCAAACACATGATCACAGCTGTTTCTCTCTACACTTGGAACAAGGCAAAATCTCGTTGTGAGCTTATAGAAATGTTTAGAAGTTACAGGCTGTGTGCCCTTGGACACAGTTTCAAATGAGCAGAGCGCTTACGTTCTCCTGTCCTTTAATCCTAAACATTTCTTTGAGCAATATTTACGGCTTGAATGGGGGCGGGATCTGCCCGTAAAGGGCCTTGTGTACTCCACGTGAGATTGGTCTTTTGATCCAGGAGGCCACGGTCTGTTCAGAGGGGTGGTTCCCTTCCAAGAAGCTGAGCACCACAAACGTTCAGGATGCAGCACTTTGACTTATCAATCCCTTAATGTTTACAGCCTTTTCTCCTTAAACTTCGTGGCTTAAAGCAAGTGAGACCTAACCACATGGGAGAGGCAACAGAGGAGATGAAGGTCATAGGGAAGCCATTTCAAAGCCAAGTCCCCAGCTACCCATGCAAGAACCAGTTCTTGGGGCCAGCACTGTGGCACAGCAGGTTAACGCCCTGGCCTGAAGCACTGGCATCCCATATGGGCACCAGTTCTAGACCCGGCTGCTCCACTTCCAATCAAGCTCTCTGCTATGGCCTGGGAAAGCAGTAGAAGATGGCCGAAGTCCTTGGGCCCCTGCACTTGAGTGGGAGACCTGGAAGAAGCTGCTGGCTCCTGGCTTTGGATCGGTGCAGCTCTGCTGATTGCGGCCAACTGGGGAGTGAACCATCGGATGGAAGACCTCTCTCTCCCTCTCTCTCTCTCTCTCTGCCTCTCCTCTCTCTGTGTAACTCTTTCAAAAAAATAAATAAATCTTAAAAAGAAACCAGTTCTCACATTTCTAGCAAGAGCATTTTATTTCTGAGATGATGGGCATGAATGCCAAGGCCTAGATACATCGAGTTTTCTAATGCTGCAAAAATAGTTACTTTAATTCAATAGCTGATGTTAGAAAAACAGTTTCCAATTCTTACTTACCTGACTGCATTCAAAATTCTCCTAGAGTTCAGCATTTGATTCTCCAGGAAGCTCTGCCAGATCAATCAGTGCACAACAGTGAGAAGACGGACTCTCAGCACCCATAATAATAAAACATCTATTACTGGCACTCCAAGAGAAGTAATGGTTGCATAATCCTCATTAATTTAACATTAAATATCCAGCAAGCATTACCTCATTGTATAGGTCCTGTTACATCACTATCAGTTTAATTGTTTTCTAATCAATTTAAATGTATTTTGAGCGGAAATAGTGGTGAAACTCAAGTAATCTGTAGATTTATAACGTAGCGCTTAGGTCGGAGGTGACCAGGAAACCAATCCAGTGAATGAGATGGATTACTCTGAGAATTTTGTTAGTGTCAGGGAGTTAGTATTATTACTTATTTTTAATAGGTAAGAACTTAATCATCAATGTCACTAAAACCATTTTCTCAGGATCAGACCATAAAAATATACAGTAACAATAATGGTAACTCATCATATGAGCTTTAAAAATCTAGTTCAACATTTAACCCTGTAATCCCTTCTCAACATGAGCAGCAGATAGATGACTGTCTAAATTAGCAACCAGCAATCTTGTACGTCTTTAGGAAAAAGTTCTTCCACAATTACTCAAGTTTGCCCTTGTGGTGTGAAAGCAATCACAGGTGATACATAAATGAATGATTGTGGCTGTGTTGCAATGCAACTTTATGAAAACAGACAGCAGGCTGGGTACGACCCACTGGGCATGCCAACCCCTGTTCCAGATCATGGATTCTCTGTGACAATTCAGGGCGAGACATTCGTTTTGTTTGACTATCATTGATCCCATACTGTCTTCCAATGAAATGCATTTAGCAAACACATTCTTAGAAATGCAATGATGTTGGATCCTGTTGGCTGAAACTCAGCCTGCTTTTTCACAGTTGTACTTACTGTGCTCTTCCAAGTGCCTTTGAGACCCATTCCGACTCAGTTCAGTGCCTTCTGTGTCTAGGCTCCCTGCAAGTCTCAAGGTAAGACCTGAACTCATGAAGCATGCTTAAGTGAATTAGCCACCACATCCTCTGTGCCCCCGTAACACACAGCCATTATCACCATATCGCATTTTATTAATTTTAATTATGTAGTTATTGGTGTCTTTTATTTTGTGTTGAAAAATTAGTAAGAACTAGTAAATATGTCTCATGCAGTTTTGTACTCCAGCTTCTAGGACGCTGTGTGTAGAAGATCTGCTTAAGAAATATTTGCAGAAGGGCTGGCACAGTGACATAGTAGGTTAATCTTCTGCCTGCGGTGCCGGCATCCCTTATGGGCTCCGGTTCTAGTCCCAGCTGCTCCTCTTCCAAACCAGCTCTCTGCTGTGGCCTGGGAAAGCAGTAGAAGATGACCCAAGTGCTTGGGCCCCTGCACCTGCATGGGAGACCAGGAAGAGGCACCTGGCTCTTGGCTTCAGATCGGCATAGTTTCTGTCGGGGAGTTAACCAATGGAAGGAAGACCTTTCTCTCTGTCTCTCCTTCTCACTGTCTGTAACTCTACCTCTCAAATAAATAAATTAAAAAGAAATGTTTGTATTTGTTCTTGCTGAACTAAACTGGAAAGTTCCCTTTCTTTCCCCTTTAAACTTTTTTTTAAGATTTAATTAATTAATTTATTTGAAAGAGTTACACAGAAGAGAGAAAGAGAGGTAGAGAAAGAGAGAGGGAGGGAGGTTTTCCATCTGCTGGTTCACTTCCCCAGTGGCCACAATGGCTGGAGCTGCGCCGATCCGAAGCCAGGAGCCATTAGCTTCTTCTGGGTCTTCCACATGGTGCAGGGGCCCAAGGCCTTGGGCCATCTCTGCTGCTTTCCCAGGCCATAGCAGAGAGCTGGATCAGAAGTAGAGCAGCCAGGACTTGAACCCGTGCCCATAAGGGATGCTGGCACTGCAGGCTGTGGCTTTACCTGCTACACCACAGTGCCAGACCCTCCCCCTTTAAATTTCTTTCCATGTGTCTCTGCTGCCACTGGGTGTCTGATTCTAACATCACTTTCATATCAAAGTCATGTGGATTTTTAAAGCTAAATATCATGCCCCTAACCTCCCCTTTTCTCTCAAGCTCAGTAAATTCCATTTTTTCAATGATTCCCAAATGGCCGCTCACCTTTGCTGTTCACCAGTGGGCTGGCACCAGGTGATTGGAGCCCTTCTTAACATACAATGCACAGGGCTTATTAGATTCCTGTCCAGTGAGGTGGCCTACAGAAGGTGCCAAGTGAAGTGTTACTGAATAATAAGTGAGCCTTGTGTTTAACCAGGGACAAAGACAGGTGATTCTTTTCACCTCTTTTTTCCTTTGCATTTTCTAAGTGTTTACAGAGCTTTTAAAGTATGAAATTTAGGTTGGGTTGGATGTTAAGCCTCTCGGTCTACCAGACTGTTCCTGAAAAATCACCTTTTGGTGTCTTCATTGATCCTCACAGTGCCTCGGCCATAATGATACTTACTTCTTAGAAAGCTGGGATACTATTATTTCTGAACCACAGATATGACTTCTTAAAACATTCAATGTCCTCTTTCAGGGTCTCTTTCTATTTGCGAGTTACATGCAGATTGGCAAGTGCACAGTTTGTCAGATAATACTGAGACCCTCTCAGAATACTAATGAAGTAAAGCTCCATAATCTGTAACACGTGTAACTGACAGATCACTACCCAGGGTATGTAAATCATGTCTAGAGAATTACAGGAAAGCACTAAGCAGCAGAAGGATGGCCAAAGATAAGACAGTAAAAGGCACAGAGAGGGAAATGTGCATGACCAGAAAGCCTCCTTGGTGACTGGAGAAACCTTGCAATTCCTATGTGGACACACACAGTCACCCAGCATGAAAATTCATGTTTATCTTACTTATCATTCTCTTAGTATTCGTGCATAGGCATCTCATGACAAAATTGCATTATGGAAACTCATTTCTGTTGCTTCTGTACTGGTTATACTATTTTTAAAAAATGCTTTCTGTGTATTTCTCTCCAAGTTTTAGTTCTAGCCATCAACTTTTATTTGAATCTCATTTTACTCCCATTTGATCTATCTGTATCTCTGGATATCTAAGTATATAGATGATTTGTCACTTCCAATTTCTTTCTTCCCCTTCTAAGCCCCAATTTCCACTAAAAAGTTAGAAAGTGGGGCTGGTGTCATGGCACAGTGGGTTAAATCACTGCCTGTGACACCTGCATCCCATATAGGAGCTGGTTTGAGTCTACCTACTCCTCCCCTGATCCAGCTCTCTGCTAATGGCCTGAGAAAGCAGCAAAAGATGGCCCAAGTGCTTGGGTTCCTGCCATCCATGTGGAGGCAAAGGTAGAGCACTCAGCTCCTGACTTTGCTTTGGCCCATCCCCAGGTGTTACAGCCATTTGGAGAGTGAACCAGTGGATGGAGGATCTCTCTCTCTGTCTCTCTCCATCATTCTCTGTAACTCTGCCTTTCAAATGAATAAATTAATTTTTAAAAAAATTTTGAAAGCAGGGGCCAGTGCCATGGCCTACTTGGTTAACCATTCCACTTGCAGCGCCAGCACCCCAGGTTCTAGTCCCTCTTCCAGTCTAGCTCTCTGCAGTGACCTGGGAAGGCAGTGGAGGATGGCCCAAGTGCTTGGGCCCTGCACCCGCATGGGAGACCAGGAAGAAGCACCTGGCACCTGGCTTTGGATCAGCATAACTCTGGCCATAGCAGCCATTTGTGGGGTGAACCAACGGAAGGAAGACCTTTCTTTCTGTCTCTCTCACTGTCTAACTCATCTGTCAAATAATAAAAAAATTGAAAGCAAACACAGTACCTACATTACTTCCAATTTATTTTATTTTATTTATTTATTTTTATTTTTGACAGGCAGAGTGGACAGTGAGAGAGAGAGACAGAGAGAAAGGTCTTCCTTTGCCATTGGTTCACCCCCACAATGGCCGCTCTGGCGGTGCGCTGCGGCCGGCGCACCGCGCTGATCCGAAGCCAGGAGCCAGGTGCTTGCTCCTGGTCTCCTATGCGGGTGTAGGGCCCATGGACTTGGGCCATCCTCCACTGCACTCCCAGGCCAGAGCCAAGAGCTGGACTGGAAGAGGAGCAACCGAGACAGAATCTGTCGCCCCGACCAGGACTAGAACCCAGGGTGCCGGCGCCACAGGTGGAGGATTAGCCTAGTGAGCTGAGGCTCCAGCCCAATTTCTTTTTTTTTAAAGATTCACTTTATTTACATCCACAAGGGTGCAGGGGCACAAGTACTTGGGCCATTCTCTGCTGTTTTCCCAGGCACACCAGTAGGTAGCTGGATTGAAAGTGGGCAGATGGGACACAAACTGGTGCCCATATGGGATGCTGTCATGACTGTAAACAGCAGTTCATCATTCCTTACTCTTCTTGCATTTTACAAGAATTGGCTTCTAAGTATGTTGTGGAAATTTGCTTCTTAGATAGTGGTGAGCAATCCAGATGAGTTAGGGCTGGTCAAAGATGACTGAATGTTCTGAGGTTTTGAGAACAAAATGCCTGGTTAATAATCCTTTTATATTCTGTGATATTTCTTTTTTCCAAAGAAACATTTTATTTAATGAGTACAAATTTCATAAGTACAACTTTAGGAATATAGAGATTCTTCCCACCATACCCTCCCTCCCACCCTCATTCTCACCCTACCTTCTCCTCCCCCTCTCATTCCCAGTCCCATTCTCCATTAAGATTCATTTTTAATTAACTTTATACACAGAAGACCAACTCTATACTAAGTAAAGATTTCAACAGTTTGCACACACACAAACAAAATATAAAAGACTGTTTGAGAACAAGTTTTATTGTTAATTCTTATAATACAACTCATTGAGGACAGAGGCCCTGCCTAGGAAGTACAAGCACAGTGACTCCTATTGTTAATTTAATACTTTATTGTTGTTAATTTAATAATTAACACTCTTATGTATGGCATCAGTAATCACCTTAGGCTCTTGATATGAGCTGCCAAAGCTATGGAAGCCTTTTGAGTCCACACACTCTGTCAGTATTTAGACAGGGCCATATGCAAAATGGAAGTTCTCTCCTCCCTTCAGAGAAAAGTACATCCTTCTTTGATGGCCCCTTCTTTCCACCAGGGTCTCAGTCACAGAGATCCTTCATGTAGGACATTTTTTTTCCCACAGTGACTTAGCTTTCCATGCCTGAAATGCTCTTGTGGACTTCAGCTGGACCAGAATGCCTTAAGAGCTGATTCTGAGATCTGAGTACTCTTTAGAGCGATTGTCATTCTATGAGTCTGCTGGGAGGACTGCTTCTTATGTTGGAACATTCTCTCCTTCTTAATTCTGTTTATTGTTATTACCAGACACTTTATATCTCATTTATATGATCCCTTTAACACTTAATCCTATTTATATGATCACTTTAACACTTAAGATTGCATTATTACTGCCCAGCTTAATGGGATTTGGAATCCCATGGCAAGTTTTTAGCTGTAACCTTAGAAGTAAGTCTGTAGGAATGCATGCAGAACTATACAGTTTTACAGTTACAAACTTCCTCCTCACTCTCTTATTCCTACTTTTATTTTTTACTGGGATCTGTTTTCAATTGGCTTTATACGCATATGGTTAATTCTATGTTAAGTAAAGAGTTCAACCAATGGTGTTAAGAAGAAAAACAAACAAACAATCCTGTTCCTTGACAGTCAAGACAAGGGCTGTTCAAGTCATTGCTTCTCGGAGTGTCAATTTCATTCCTACAGGTTTCCTTTTAGGTGCTCTGTTAGTTATCACAGATCAGAGAATTTATGGTATTTGTCCCTTTGGGACTAGCTTATTTCACTAAGTATGATGTTTTTCAAATTCATCCATTTTGTTATGAATGACTGGATTTCATTTTTTATCACTGTGTAGTATTCCATAGAGTACCTATCCCATAATTTCTTTATCCAGTTTTCAGTTGATGGGCATTCAGATTGATTCAACATCTTAGCTATTGTGAATTGAGCTGCAATAAGCATAGGGGTGCAGATAACGCTTTTATTTACTGATTTCATTTGCCTTGAGTAAATTCCCAGGAGTGGGATGGCTGGGTTGTATCATAGGACTATATTCAGATTTCTGAGGTTTCTCCAAACTGTCTTCCATTAGTGGTTTTATCAGTTTACATTGCTATCAACAGTGGATTAGGGTACCTTTTCCCCTACAGGCTCACCAGCATTTGTTGTTTGTTGATTTCTGTATGAAAACCATTTTAACTGGGGTGAAGTAAAACCTCATTGTGGTTTTGATTTGCATTTCCCTGATGGCCAGTGATCTTGAGCATTTTTTCATATGTCTGTTGGCCATTTGGATTTTCTCTTTTGAAAACCGTCTGTTCAAATCCTTTACCTATTTCTTAACTGGGTTGTTTGTTTTGTTGTTACGGAGTTTCTTGATCTCTTTATATATTCTGGTTATTAATCCTTTATCAATTGCATAGTTTGCAAGTAATTTCTCCCATTCTGTTGGTTGCTTCTTCATTTTCCTGACTGTTTCTTTTGCAGTGCAGAAGCTTTTCAATTTGATGTAATCCCATTTGTCAATTTTGGCTTTTATTGCCTGTGCCTCTGGGATTTTTCTCAGGAACTCTTTGTATGTGCCAATGTCTTGCAGGATTTCCCCAATGCTCTCTAATAATTTGATGATATCAGATTGTAGATTTAGGTCTTTAATCCATTTTGAATGGGTTTTTTTGTAAGGTGTAAAGTAGGGGTCTTAGTTCTTACTTCTGCATTTGGAAATCCAGTTTTCCCAGCACCATTTGTTAAAGAGACTGTCCTTTCTCCAGGGATTGGTTTTAGCTCCTTCGTCAGATATAAGTTTTTTATAGATACTTAGATTGATTTCTGGCATTTCTATTTCGTTCCATTGGTTTATACATCTGTTTTTGTACCAGCACCAGGCTGTTTTGATTATAAGTGTCTTGTAGTATGTCTTGAAATCTGGTATTGTGATTCCTCCAGCTTTGTTTTTGTTGCAGCTATTTGAGGTCTCCTGTGTTTCCATATGAATTTCAGCATCATTTTTTTCTAGATCTGAGAAGAATGTTTTTGGTATTATGATTGGTATTCCATTGAATCAGTAAGTTGCTTTTGGGAGAATGGACATTTTGATGATAGTGATTCTTTTAATCCCTGAACATGGAGGCTTTTTTCCATTTTTTTTTTGGTATCTTCTTCTATTTCTTTCTTTAATGTTTTGTAATTCTCATCTTAGAGATCTTTGACATCCTTGGTTAAATTTATTCCAAGGTATTTGATTTTATTTTGTAGCTATTGTGAATGGGATTTATCTTAGATGTTCTTTTTCAGCCATGGCATTGTCTATGTATACAAAGGCTGATGATTTTTATGTGTTGATTTTTATATGCTGCCATGTTACCAAACTCTTCTATGAGTAACAATAGTCTCTTAATGGAGTCTTTTGGATCTTCTATATATAGAATCATGTCATCTGCAAATAGGAATAGTTTCACTTCCTCCTTCGCAATTTGTATTCCTTTGATTTCTTTTTCTTGCCTAATGGCTCTTGCCAAAACTTCTAGGACTATATTGAGTATTAGTGAGAGTGGGCACCCTTGTCTGGTCCCAGATCTCAGTGGGAATGCTTCCAAATTTTCCCCATTCAGTAGGATGCTGGCCATAGGTTTGTCATATATTGCCTTGATTGTGTTGAGGAATGTTCCTTCTACACCCAATTTGTTTAAGGATTTCATCATGAAAGGGTTGTATTTTATCAAATATTTTCTCTGCATCTATTGAGATAACCATATGGTTTTTTCCTCCAATTTGTTAATGTGGTATATCACATTGATTGATTTGAGAATGTTGAGCTAGTCCTGCATACATGGTATAAATCCTACTTGGTCTGGATGAATGATCTTTCTGATGTGTTGTTGGATTCGATTGGCTAATATTTTGTTGAGGATTTTTGCATCTATGTTCATCAGGGAAATTAGTCTGAAGTTCTCTTTATCTGTGTATCTTTCTCATGTCTAAGAATTAAGGTGATGCTGGCTTCACAGAAGGAGTTTGGGAGGATTCCTTCCCTTTCAATTATTTCGAATAGCTTGAGAAGAATTGGAGTTAGTTCTTCTTTAAATGTCTAGTAGAATTCAGTGGTGAAACTGTCTGGTCCTGGGCTTTTCTCTGCTGGGAGTGTCTTTATTACTGATTCAATTTCTGTCTTGATTTTTGGTCTGCTTAGGTTTTCTACATCTTCATGGTTCAATTTAGGTAGGTTGTATGTGTCTAGAAATCTATCATTTCCTCTAGGTTTCCTGATTTTTTGACATTTGTAGTAATTTCTGCTGATTGTTATTTCTGTGGTGTCTGTTAGTACATTTCTGTTTTCATCTCTAATTTTATTGATTTGTGTCATCTCTTTTTTGATTAGTTGAGCCAATGGTGTGTCAATTTTGTTAATTTTTTCAAAAAACAGATTTTATTTTGCTGATCCTTTATATTTTTTGTTTCAATTTTGTTGATTTCTTCTCTAATTTAAATTACTTTTCTCCTACTATTTTGAGTTTGGTTTGCTATTGTTTTTCTTGATCCTTGAGATGCATTGATAGCTCATTTATTTAGCGCTTTTCCAATTTCTTGATGTAGGCACCAACTGCTATAAACTTTCCTCTTAACCCTGCTTTTTCTGTATCTTGTGAGTTTTGATAAGTTGTATTGTCTTCATTCGTTTCCAGAAATTTTTTGATTTCTTTAATGGTGCACTGTTCATTCAGGAGCATGTTTTTAATTCTCCATGTGTTTGCATGTGTTCTAGAGATTTCTGAGTTGTTGATCTTCAGTTTCATTCCATTGTGGTCAGAGAAGATGCATGGTATGATTTCTATTTCTTTTTAATTTGCTGAAACTTGCTTTATGGCCTAGCATGTGGTCTATCCTAGAGAAAGTTCCATGTACTGCTGAGAAGAATGTGTATTCTGCAACTGAATACACTGAAAAGTTCTATAGATACCTGTTAGGTCCATTTGGTCTATAGTGTCAATTAACTCTGTTGTTTCCTTGCTTATTTTCTGTCTGATTGATCTGTCCATTGCTGAAAGTGAAGTTTTGTAGTGCCCCATTACTGTTGTATGGGAGTCTATGTTTCCCATTGTATCCACTAAAATATCTTTTAAATAGCCAAGTGCCCTGTAACTAGGTTTGTGCACATTTACTACAGTCACATCTTACTGTTGAATTGATCCCTTAAACACTGAATGGTGGATGAAAGGATTGTCAGTGGCTCTTGGACAGACTTTTGAAGAAAAGCTGAAGTGTAAGATTTCTTGTAGGTAACACCTCCCATTGAAATAGATGTTTGCATGCAGTGCATGTTTAAAGATTCAAAGATGGAAAAGCACTGTTCTCTATAGCAGCATTGAGATATAGTTCATTAGAGCTTAAATAAAATTCAGAGAAGTGTAGGTGTCTGGGGAAGGTGTCCAGACCCCACTTGGGAGGCACTTATGCCTGCTCTGGTGGCTAGGTTCCAGTTCTGGCACTACGTTTGATTCCCCATTCCTACTCACACACACTCTGAGAGTCAGCAGGTGAACACCCAAGTCCTTGGGTCACTGACACCCAACATGGGAGACCCAGATGCAGTTCCAGATCATGGACTGGTGACCCTGGCCTGCTGGGTTCCCAGAGAGAAAAGAGCACATACAGTGGCCCAGAGGTGGCCCAAGATCTGTGTCTAACAAGGCCGTCCAATGTGTGCAGAGGGAAAGGTGGGCAGGGGGCAGGTGAGCAAAGGTCCCTAGTGTGAGAGGAGGAGCTGTGTCCTGCCCTGAAGGGGACAGAGCCCAGCATGGGTTTGAAGGACAGCAACAGTGGGATTTCACAATTGTGTTTCTGTTGATAAAGAAAATCCACACTGAGGTACAAATGGGGGCACCAAGCCTGCCACCCCATCCTTGCCTGCTTCTTGCTTCCCTAGCCCTGCCCTCAGGGTGAAGGGCAATCTCACCTGAATGGGGGGGACCCAGATCTCTACCTGGACATGACCACTGTAGGGCACTGCAAAGGAAAGAGTTCCCCAGAGAAAGGCCCTGAGGCACTTCCCAAAGTTCACATTCATGCCTCACATGGAAATGCAGGTGACTGGGGCCCTGGAACCTGATTTACAAAGGTGCCTGCCCGCCAGCCCCCAGGCCCTCCAGGCTGCTGTCTCTTTCCATCAGTCTCTCTTCAGGCGCTGAAGCCTCCCAGGATTGCTCCAGGCCACAGCTCCCAGGAAGGGGACACATCATGGAGAAAGGCCCAGGACACTGGGCACTGGCCAGTTAGGGAACACAGCAGCAAGGTCAGAAGAAGCAAGGCTACTTGGGGCTCTGCCCAGCCCACCTCTGGGACTCCACACAGGGCCTGCTTATAGTGACTTGTCATTGTGTTGTGGACTTGGGGCAGGTGCACACACACCAGCAAGACCTGTGTTCCTGCACCTCTTACAACAGTTGCCACATCACCTGTGTGCTGGGAGCTCACACAGAGTGTCTGCATGTCTGCACTGGACATAGCTCACAGCCTTATCCCGTCAGGATCACCATTGTCACTCTTGGGGGTGCCCTTGAGATTTCTCTGAAGTCACTTCTCCCTGTGACTTCCCTGAGGCCTCCAAGAATGGCCTGACCACCTGCTGAAGCTGGAGCACCCACAGCCCTGATTCTGTGCCAGGAGGAGGCAGAACAGCAAAAGGGCTGTGATCCATCTTGGTGGAGCCTCCATGTTACCTTCAGATTTGAAAGAAATGATCATTCCCTAGAACTAGCTCCCAACCCCAGGAAACATGGAGCTAAGACAAATAACCTGGGTGCAGAGGGCTCCGTGTCCACAGCTTCCCCAGGTAGAGCCCGAGGGGCCCTCTGCTCTGCAGGCAGCCCCCAGTTCTACTGTTACCTCCCTCCTGTTTGCACAGCAGCTTTGGAATGCCAGGCTGGGCCAGATGACCCAGTGTCCTGAACACCTGCAGAGAAACCCCTGGTATGTGGCTGCCTCTGTTCTCTGCTGAGCCCAGGCCACAGCTGGAATTCCTGCCCAGCTCCCAAGGGTAGCTGTCTGCGTCTACAACTGGCCAGTCCCATACATTGTGATGTCAGAGTCCTTGGCCTTCGGAGTGGTTTTTTTTTTTCTCCATTGGCAATGCAGGTGCACATTGGGTATGGACACTCTCAGCTCTGCCTCCATGCACATCACGAATGACTGGACCTACCTGCTTTGTCACAGATCCATGGACCCTCCTTCCTGTGTAGCAGCAACTGTGCATGTTTGAACCTCTCACTATCTCCCTTAACTCCCTCCCCCTCCACAAGCCTCACCATGCTCTCCTCCCTCACCTCCACCTCCCCAAAACTCCCACACCCCAGACCCTCCCACCTTTCCCACACCCCACATCCAATCACCCACCAACCTCTACCCCACATCTACCCAAACCCCCACCCCCAGCCAGCTTCTGGGAGCCATCGCTCTCTTCTCAGGTCCAGGAGGTCAGCCTGTGTGTCAGCCCCAGAGCTAGAAGAGGAGACCGTATTTGTCCAGGGGAGATTCATCTGGGTGTCAACTCCATCCAACCATGCCAAGGTGCACCCAACGCAACACACACGACAGTTCCATGGATAAAGTTTAGATTTTTATTGACGAGAAGCACAGAAAGCTCTCAAGAAATGTGAGCCCTCCGGCAGCTCAGCTTGCACACTGAGGCAGGCTACCTGGGGGTCACCTTTCGGCTGCGGGGGCCAGGGCCTCTGGCTGGGGCTGGCAGGCAGCAGGCACGCAGGAGGAATCTGAGGATGCTCCTGCCAATCCTCCTGCCCAGCCCCTGCCGGCCGTTGCTCGGGACAGAGGCCGATGCTGAGGTCCCAGGCTCCTCAGGCTCAGCTGCTGGGACCTCTGGCACCACCAGGTGCGGACTGCTCCTGGGGCTGGGGGTGGAGGGGGCGGCCACAGGGACGGGCTCGGGGGCTGGGCTGGCACCAGGGATCCTCTCCTGCAGCTGTCCAGGGAGGGAAACGGCCAGCACAGGGGCAGCAACGGCAGAATCTGGCTTAGGTTCCGGCTTGGGCATGGGCTCCGGCTCCAGCACCAAGTCTGAATCCGACTCCGCCTCGGACTTGGACTCCAGCTCAGGCTCGGGCTCCCTGTGTCCCTGAGGAGAGAGAGGAAGACGGGTGAGGAAGACAGATGCGCTCCGCACCTCCCTCATTCCCACAAAACCGTGAGGCTGTGCGGGGAGACCACGGCCAGACCCGCGCTCTGCCAACAGGGCTGTACCTGCTCCAGGCTCTGGGAGTCCGGCTGCAGGGACATCCGGCTGGATCCTGCAGGACCAGATGGCACCGAGGCTCCAGCGTCCGGAAGCAGACCCAGGCCCGCCAGGTACTCCTGGGCGTCTGGGTCCTCGGGAACCCCCAGGGGCTGAACCACGATCACCTCCTCGCCCTCAGCTTCCTCTCGTAAGGGGTCAAACCACCATTGCTGGCGGGCAGATTCCGCTGTAGGCCTGTCGCAGGGGTCTGGGCTGAGGAGTGAGCTCAGGAGCTCCTCCAGGGCCGGGCTGGCCGCACACGGGAGCTCGTAGCTCCCCCTCTGGATGCAGTCCCGCAGCTCCGCCAAGTCGTTCCTGCTGAAGGGCATGGCCCCTGCCAGCATGGCAAAGAGGATGACCCCCAGGCTCCAAAGGTCTGCTGCGAATGGATCATACGGCTCCTGCCGGAACACCTCGGGGGCGCTGTACTCCGGGGTCCCGCGGAAGCCCTGCACCAGCTCGCCCTCGGGCAGATGGCAGCTGAGCCCAAAGTCCGCCAGCTTCACGTTGAGCTGAGAGTCCAGCAGCAGGTTCCCCAGCTTGAGGTCCCTGTGCGCCACCCGCTGTGCGTGGCAGTGGGCCACAGCCGCCAGGATTTGGTCAAACATGACCATGACCTCGGGCTCTGGCAGGCCGCCCCGCCTCATCACGTGCTGGTAGAGGTTGCCCCCGTCCACCAGCTCCATCACCAGGCAGTGGTAATGGCCGACGCGACCCACCTCCAGCAGCTGCACGATATTCAGGTGCCTCAGGAGCTGCATGATGCTGGCCTCTTGCGTCACTCGCCTGGTGCCGAAGGGGTCGCCAGCATGTAAATGAAAAAACTTCACAGCCACCTGCCGCTGGCTGGAAGCCTGGCGGGCCAGCACCACCATGCCGAAGCTGCCCCTGCCCAGGGCCGACAGCAACTGGAGCTCAACCTGTGAGCTGTCGATGGCATCCAGGTCCTCACGGCCTTCCAGGTGGGTGTCCCTAACTACGCTCTCTGCTCTGCTCTGGCTAATATTCCTGTCCATACACACTAACTAAGGAGCTACCCTAACTACAATAACTAAGAAAATAAAGGGACAACAAGGGGACTACCTGCTGAGCTGACTACCGTACCACACTACCTATACTAACTACACTTATCAAACACAGTGGCAAGACTAAGTCCTATCTAACCAAAACAGAAAACAAAAACCAGAAAAACTCCAAAACAACAAACACTAAATAGCTACACTAACACTCTGAGATCTAGCCGCGCTGTCTAGCTATAGATGCGGGAAGCCAAAAACGAAAAAAACTGCAAAAAAAGACACAATGGGCCAAAAAAGAAATAGGAGGAAAAAAACAAACTAAATCCAAATGGGGGAAAGAAAAAACCAAATAGAACAAGAAACAAACAAACAAACAAAACAGCACACCAACACCAACCAACACAAGCGCAAGCAAAGATGGGTCCAAGCACACAGGTCACCGAAATAGCTCCCTGGTAAAGCGGACAAAAACCTGGTCCGCGCAGCCGCTTATATAGGCGTGTGGAATCCTGTCATCACAGGGCTCCTTATGAAGTCAGAGCGAGAAATGGGCCAATGGCAGTTCGGCAGGGACTTGCACGACTTTCCATTTCACCACAGTTGGTCCTTATGAAGTCAGAGATGGGCGGGCACCAATCACAGCCACAGCTAATCCTCGGGGGTTTCCTCAACAAGTTTCCTCTTAAACAATATCAAAGACCCCAAGAGTTTCTGGCTTAGATTGGTGATACAGACTGATGTTTACAATTTGAACTTTAAACACGTAGGATGCACCTATGGCCTTTTCCTTTCTCCTTAAGAACTGATAACATTTGTGGGGTCTTTAAGACCTCTGATGGTCTACACTGCAGAGACACATCCCATTGCCTTTAACCCTGAATGATAGGTCTCTGAATGTTGCTACAACTTCTCTGGCATCATGATATCCTTGACAAAGTGTTCTGTTGCCCCTGACACCACCAGGCACATTATTCTCATTGACAGAACTGAGAGGAAGGCATCTTTCTTCATCCTCTCCCCCTAAGATCCTCACCAGATTTCTCGTTAGAACCCCTGGAGGACCAGAAGGCAGCTCTGGGTGGGTATAGTCCAGGTACGGAGGCCAACCAAGTGTCAGCTGAGAGAGCTGCATCCTCCAACTTGTCCTTAGAAAAGCAGGAAGAAATGGAGGCATTTCCAGATGTCTCAGGGTTCTTGGGCTACTCCAACAGAGTGTCGTGAACGGAGTCATGGAAAACAGAACTTCATTCCTCAGTGTTTGTTCTGCAGGCTGGAAGGTGAAGGTCAGGGCTCCAGCAGACTCGTTGTCTGGAAAGCGCTCCCTCTCTGCTGCTGCTGAGCCTTCTTCAGAGAGAGATGGTAAGATGGGAAGGCTGGTGGTTTGCTGTGGTTGGTTGAAGCTAAGTACATGTGTGCAAAATGGTGTTGTCGTCCTTAAAAAAGTACCACACCTTAGTCCAAAACTCCCCAGTAAATTTTAAGGAAAGATCATGGCTTCCTGGGGTGTCCTCAGGTGGTGAAAGCACAGACCTCACCCCGTCAAGCCCTTTAGACAGACAGGTAGCCTGCGGCTGACACTGCAGTCCAGCAGGTTAAACCCTGCTACACCAGCATCCCATGTGGGTGCTGGTTGGAGGCCTGGCTCCACTTCCAAACCAGCTACCTGCTATTGTGCCTGGGAAAGCAACAGATGATGGATCAAATATTTGGGCCTCTGCCACCCGTGTGGGAGACCTGGATGGAGTTCTGGGCTCCTGCCTTTGGCCTGACACAGAGATAGCAATTGAAGCCATTTGGGGAGTGAACCAGCAGTTGGAAGTTATCTCTCCTTCCTCTCCCTCACTCTCGCCACCCTCTCTCTCTGCCTCCCACCTTTGCTCTCTGTAACTCTGACTTTCAAATAAATCAATGTGTGTGTGTATGTGTGTGTGTGTGTGTGTGCGTGTGCGAGTGTTAGAAAAGAGAAACTCATTCATCCTTTAAAAGAGAGTGGAGCCCTAACCCTGGGTTCCCCTTCTCTTTACACTGTAGCATCAACCTTGAAATTCGATCATGAGGTTTGGAGGGACGTGGACAGTTTTCACCACTAGACCTGCCCTGCATGAAAGGGATCTTTGAGGCTGAACGACAGGACCCTGCAGAGGACCCAAAGCCATAAAGAAAGAAGATCTCTGGGAAGGCTAATTGTCTGGTAGGATCACATTGTGCTGGGTATGTGCATTGGAATAGTGGACTGTAGCCCATAAATCTACAAGTATTGCATACTACTCCCCAATTTAAAGATACTCTTCAATTTCTTTCATCCGTGTTTTCAGGCTTTGTTATAGAATTTTTTTTGTCTCCTTGATTACACTTATTCTTGGGTATTCTTTTTCTTTATTGTAGCCCTTGGGTATGGGATTGCTCTCTAGGTTTCTTTTCCGGATGATTCAGTTTCGGTGTATAACAGTGCTACTGGTTTTGTACATCGACTTTGTAGCCTACAACTTTGCTGCATGTCTTAGTTCTATCAGGTTTTTGGTTGCACCTTAGGGGTTCTCTAAGATCATTTCAATTGCCAACAGTGACAATTTGACTTCCTCCTTTCCAGTTTGGAGGTCCTTTGTTTTTCTTGCCCAATTTCTCTGGGGTAGGCCTTCCAGTATCATGTTGAATAAAATTTCAGTTAAAAAAAGGAATTTCTGTACATTTTAGTGCCTTTTAGCATTGATCTGGGATGGCCAATATCTAGAAATATGTTTTCATTTCAATGCATATTGTTCATTTTTAACCTGAATTTCCCATTATAGAAATCACGTTATAATTGATAGAATTTAAAAGGAGGGAATTATCCAACATGGGAAGCAGGCCACAGAGACAGAAGACTCATAGAAAAGGGACCAATGGCAGTCCAGCAGGGACTGGCATGAATTTCTATTTCATGACAATTGGGCATTATGAAGTCAGAGCAGGTGAACACCTGGCTAACTTTTGCTCTTTTCCCAGGCAATGAGCAAAGAGAGGATCAGAAGTGAGTCAGCCCAGACACAGATGGGTGCCAGTGTCTCAGGGGGTGGCTTTCCATGTCGTCCCACAGTGCTGGCCACATCTGGGTCACTGCCACATTGTAGGTCACTGCCACATGGTAGGAATTATCACAGTGGTGATCTGCACTGGCCCCTGGTACTGTACAAAGCATCAGAAATGCAGTCCATAAGTGCTGTTGCAGGAGAATGACTTGTTCCTTTTCAAATGTGAGGGGAGGGGCCGGTGTCAGGACTCATGGGGTGGAGCTGCTGCCTGTGACACCAGCATCCACATCAAATGGTGTGCTCTGACTTCCTGATGGAGCTCCTGGCTCCTGGCTTCAGCCTGGCCTAACCCCAGCTGTTGCAGCCATTTCAGGCATGAACCAGCAGCTCTCTCTCTCCCTGACTCTCCCTTTCTCTGTTGCTCTGCCTTGAAAAATGATTATTTAAACATCATTTTAAAAGGTTCTAGGAGTGAGTGGAGGAGGGGCAGCAAATTGTGGCATACTCTGATAAGCTGCTGCCTGGAGTGCCGACACCCACAGTGGGCACCACCAGTTCCTGAGCAGGATGCTCCACTGCTGACCCAGCTCCCTACTACTGGGCCTTGAAAAGCAGTGTAATATGGCCCACATTCTGGGGGCCCTGCCACCCAAGTGGGAGACCTTAATGAAGCTCCTGGCTCCTGACTTTAGCCTGTCCTAGCCTTGGTCAGTGTGGCCTTCTTAGATGTGAATGAGCTGATGAATCTCTCTCTCTTTCTCTCTCTCTCTCCCTCTCTCTCTCTCCCCTCCCTCTCTCTCCCTCTGTCTCTCTCTCTCTCCCTCCCTCGCTCTCTGGCTCTCCCCTAGTTTCT
This sequence comes from Oryctolagus cuniculus, assembly GCF_964237555.1. NCBI lineage: Eukaryota > Metazoa > Chordata > Mammalia > Lagomorpha > Leporidae > Oryctolagus > Oryctolagus cuniculus. Next base: position 5,603,749 of record NC_091447.1, read on the forward strand.
CTCTCTCTAGCTCTCTCTAGCTCTCTTTCTCTCTGTCCTCTCTCTCTAACTCAGCCATTCAAATCTCTAAAAATATAGGACAGGAAACGTATTTCCCCCAATTTTGACTGCTTCAGGAATATTGCAACAAAATGTCTCCCATTTACTTCCCACGAAATGTTTTCAACCTATTCTGGCATACCTGTTGTTGAATTATAAAATAGATGCAAATTAAAACTTACTGATGAACACTATTTTCAGATTTTTTTTCTTTGACAGAACCAAAGATAATGTCACAGTTGCAAAAGAGTGGATTACCGGATTGTCAGTGTTTCTTGGTGAGAATTTTGAAGGGAACCTGAAATATACGATCTCTGTAAGTGATACCTGAAATACATCTACTCATGTTTTCAGGCAGTGCATTGTAAAGATTCAAAAACAGAAAAGCACAGTCTCTATAGCAGCATTGAGATAGAGTTCATTAGCTGAAATAAGACCCAAGAGGCGCAGGTGTCTGGGACAGGGTTTAAGACCCCACTTGGGATGCACACATGCCCTGTCCTAGTACCTGGGTTCCAGTCCTGCCACTGCATTCGACTTCACGTTTCTAATCGCACGCTGAGAGGCAGCAGGTGAACACCCAAGTCCTTGGGTCCCTGACACCCAACATGGCAGACCCAGATGCAGTTCCAGATTCTGGATTGGATACCCCAGCCTGCTGGCTTCTCAGGGACGAAGGAGCTCATGCAAAGACCCAGAGGTGGCCCAAGATCTGTGTCTAAGAAGGCTGTCCAATGTGTGCAGAGGGAAAGGCGGGCAGGGGGCAGGTAAGCGAAGGTCCCCAGTGTGAGGGGAGGAGCTGTGTCCTGCCCTGAACAGGACAGAGCCTGGCATGGGTTTGAAAAACAGCCACATTGGGAGTCCACACTTTATGTGCAGCAGGGCATCAAGAAAATCCACACCAGGGAGCAGACGGGGGCAACAAGCCTGCCACCCCATCCCTGCCTGCTTCTTGTGCCCCAGCCCTGCCCTCAAGGAGAAGGACAGTTTCACCTGGATGGGGAGGACCCAGGTCTATACCTGGCCATGACCACTGTAGTTCACCCCAAAGGAAAGACTTCCCCAAAGAGCTCACACATACTGTCTGCACCTCTGCCCTGCACACAGCTTACAGCCTTATCCATCAGGATCACCATGACCCACTTGTCCCTCCTGGAGCTGACCTTGAGATTTCTCTGGAGTCACTTTTCCCTGTAACTTCCCCGAGGCCTCCAAGAAGGGCCTGCCCCCCTGCATAAGCTGGAGCGCAGTGCAGCACCAATTCTGCCCAGGGAGGAGGCAGAAGAGCCAGAGGGCTGTGATCCATCTTGGCGGAGCATCCATGCTACCTTCAGATGTGTGTGACAGAAATGATCATGACCTAAGAACAAACTCGCAACTCCTTGAAGCATGGAGTTAAGACATGTAACATGGGTGTGGAGTGCTCCATGTCCACAGCTTCCCCTGGTGGTGTCGAGAGGCCCTGTCCTCTATAAACAGCCCCCAACTCTATTTCAGTTCCCTACTGTTTGCAAAGTCAGCTATGGATGTCCAGGAAGGGGCCAGGTGAACCAATGTCCTGAACACTTTCAGAAAACTACTACATGGCAGCCTCTGTTTTCTGCTGAACCCAGGCCACAGTAGGAATTCCTGCCCAGCTCCCACCTGCAGCTGCCCGAGTCCACAGCTGGCCAATCCCGCACACTGTAATGTCAGGAACATGGCCCGCAGGAGTGGGGTCATGTTCTCCAATGGCAGTGCAGGTGGACATTGCCTGTGGACACTCTCAGCTCGGCCTCCATGCACATCACTAGTGACAGGACCTCCCTGCTGTGTCACAGATCCAGGAACCCTTCCTGTGGAGGAGCAACTGTGCACGTTTGAGCCTCCCCCCCCCTTACCCGTCCCCCTCCACAAGCCTCACCATGCTCTCCTCCCTCACCTCCACCTCCCAAACAAAAACTCCCACACCCCAGACCCTCCCTCCTACTCGCACCACCCACACCCAATCCCCCACCCACCAATAACCACCATCAACCTCCCCTCCAGCCAGCTTCTGGGAGCCATCGCTCTCTTCTCAGGTCCAGGAGGTCAGCCTGTGTGACAGCCCCAGAGCAACGAGAGGGGGCCGTCCTTGTCCAGGGGAGATCCGTCTGGTAGTCAACTCCATCCAACCACGCCAAGGTGCACACCAGGACCCAAACACCACACACGACAGTTCCATGGATAAAGCTTAGCTTTTTATTGACGAGAAGCACAGAAAGCTCTCAAGAAATGAGAGCCCTCAGGCAGCTCAGCTTGCTCACTGAGGCAGGCTACCTGGGGGCCACCTTTCGGCTGCGGGGGCCAGGGCCTCTGGCTGGGGCCGGCAGGCAGCAGGCACGCAGGAGGAATCTGAGGATGCTCCTGCCAATCCTCCTGCCCAGCCCCTGCCGGCCCTTGCTCGGGACAGAGGCCGATGCTGAGGGCCCAGCCTCCTCAGGCTCAGCTGCTGGGACCTCTGGCACCACCAGGTGCGGACTGCTCCTGGGGCTGGGGGTGGAGGGGGCAGGCACAGGGACAGGCTCGGGGGCTGGGCTGGCACCAGAGCTCCTCTCCTGCAGCTGTCCAGGGAGGGAAACGGCCAGCACGGGGGCAGCAACGGCAGAATCTGGCTTAGGTTCCGGCTTGGGCATGGGCTCCGGCTCCAGCACCAAGTCTGAATCCGACTCCGCCTCGGACTTGGACTCCAGCTCAGGCTCGGGCTCCCTGTGTCCCTGAGGAGAGAGGGGAAGACGGGTGAGGGAGACAGATGCGCTCCGCACCTCCCTCATTCCCACAAAACCGTGAGGCTGTGCGGGGAGACCACGGCCAGACCCGCGCTCTGCCAACAGGGCTGTACCTGCTCCAGGCTCCGGGAGTCCGGCTGCAGGGACATCCGGCTGGATCCTGCAGGACCAGATGGCACCGAGGCTCCAGCGTCCGGAAGCAGACCCAGGCCCGCCAGGTACTCCTGGGCGTCTGGGTCCTCGGGAACCCCCAGGGGCTGCACCACGGTCACCTCCTCGCCCTCAGTTTCCTCTTGTAAGGGGTCAAACCACCATTGCTGGCGGGCAGATTCCGCTGTAGGCCTGTCGCAGGGGTCTGGGCTGAGGAGTGAGCTCAGGAGCTCCTCCAGGGCTGGGCTGGCCGCACACGGGAGCTCGTAGCTCCCCCTCTGGATGCAGTCCCGCAGCTCCACCAAGTCGTTCCCGCTGAAGGGCATGGCCCCCGCCAGCATGGCAAAGAGGATGACCCCCAGGCTCCAAAGGTCTGCTGCGAATGGATCATACGGCTCCTGCCGGAACACCTCGGGGGCGCTGTACTCTGGGGTCCCGCGGAAGCCCTGCACCAGCTCGCCCTCGGGCAGATGGCAGCTGAGCCCAAAGTCCGCCAGCTTCACGTTGAGCTGAGAGTCCAGCAGCAGGTTCCCCAGCTTGAGGTCCCTGTGCGCCACCCGCTGTGCGTGGCAGTGGGCCACAGCCGCCAGGACTTGGGCAAACATGACCATGACCTCGGGCTCTGGCAGGCCGCCCCGCCTCATTACGTGCTGGTAGAGGTCGCCCCCGTCCATCAGCTCCATCACCAGGCAGTGGTAATGGCCGACGCGACCCACCTCCAGCAGCTGCACGATATTCGGGTGCCTCAGGAGCTGCAAGATGCTGGCCTCTTGCGTCACTCGCCTGGTGCCGAATGGGTCGCCGGCGTGTAAATGGAAGAGCTTCACAGCCACCTGCCGCTGGCTGGACGCCTGGCGGGCCAGCACCACCATGCCGAAGCTGCCCCTGCCCAGGGCCGACAGCAACTGGAGCTCAACCTGTGAGCTGTCGATGGCATCCAGGTCCTCACGGCCTTCCAGGCTGGTGTCCCTAACTACGCTCTCTGCTCTGCTCTGGCTAATATTCCTGTCCATACACACTAACTAAGGAGCTACCCTAACTACAATAACTAAGAAAATAAAGGGACAACAAGGGGACTACCTGCTGAGCTGACTACCGTACCACACTACCTATACTAACTACACTTATCAAACACAGTGGCAAGACTAAGTCCTATCTAACCAAAACAGAAAACAAAAACCAGAAAAACTCCAAAACAACAAACACTAAATAGCTACACTAACACTCTGAGATCTAGCCGCGCTGTCTAGCTACAGATGCGGGAAGCCAAAAACGAAAAAAACTGCAAAAAAAGACACAATGGGCCAAAAAAGAAATAGGAGGAAAAAAACAAACTAAATCCAAATGGGGGAAAGAAAAAACCAAATAGAACAAGAAACAAACAAACAAACAAAACAGCACACTGACACCAACCAACACAAGCGCAAGCAAAGAGGGGTCCAAGCACACAGGTCACCGAAATAGCTCCCTGGTAAAGCGGACAAAAACCTGGGCCGTGCAGCCGCTTATATAGGCGTGTGGAATCCTGTCATCACAGGGCTCCTTATGAAGTCAGAGCGAGAAATGGGCCAATAGCAGTCCGGCAGGGACTTGCACGACTTTCTATTTCACCACAGTTGGTCCTTATGAAGTCAGAGACCGGCAGGCACCAATCACAGCCACAGCTAATCCTCGGGGGTTTCCTCAACCAGCTTTCTCTTAATATCAAAGACCCCAAGAGCTTCTGGCTTAGATTGGTGATACAAACTGATGTTTACAATTTGAACTTTAAACACGTAGGATGCACCTATGGCCTTTTCCTTTCTCCTTAAGAACTGATAACATTTGTGGGGTCTTTAAGACCTCTGATGGTCTACACTGCAGAGACACATCCCATTGCCTTTAACCCTGAATGATAGGTCTCTGAATGTTGCTACAACTTCTCTGGCATCATGATATCCTTGACAAAGTGTCCCGTTGCCCCTGACACCACCAGGCACATTACTATAATGGACACAGCTGAGAGAAGGGCATCTTTCATAATCCTTTCCCCCTAAGATCCTCACCAGATTTCTCGTTAGAACCCCTGGAGGACCAGAAGGGAGCTCTGGGTGGGTATAGTCCAGGTACGGAAGGCCAACCAAGTGTCAGCATTCTCCAAATTGTCCTTAGAAAAGCAGGGAGAAACTGACGCATGTTTGATGTCTCAGGGTTCCTGGGCTGCTCTCACAAAGTGTCTTGAATGGAGTCATGAATAAAGAACAGAACTTCATTCCTCAGTGTTTGTTCTGCAGGCTGGAAGGTGAAGGTCAGGGCTCCAGCAGACTCGTTGTCTGGAAAGCGCTCCCTCTCTGCTGCTGCTGAGCCTTCTTCAGAGAGAAATGGAAGGTGGAAAGGCTGGTGGTTTGCTGTGGTTGGTTGAGCCAAGTACATGTGTGGAGAGTGGCGTTTTAGCTCTTAAGAAAGTACCACACCTTAATCCAACATCTTTTTTTTTTTTTTTTTTTGACAGGCAGAGTGGACAGTGAGAGAGAGAGACAGAGAGAAAGGTATTCCTTTTTGCCATTGGTTCACCCTCCAATGGCCGCCACGGCCGGCGCGCTGCGGCCGGTGCACCGCGCTGATCCAATGGCAGGAGCCAGGTGCTTATCCTGGTCTCCCATGGGCTGCAGGGCCCAAGGACTTGGGCCATCCTCCACTGCACTCCCAGGCCATAGCAGAGAGCTGGCCTGGAAGAGGGGCAACCGGGATAGAATCCAGTGCCTTTACCGGGACTAGAACCCGGTGTGCTGGTGCCGCAAGGCGGAGGATTAGTTTAGTGAGCCACAGCTCCGGCAATCCAACATCTTAATCTGCATTTTAATCCAATAATTTTCAAAGAAAAATTGTGCCTTCCAGGGGTTTACTCAGATGGTGATATCAAAACCATCCCCCTTTAAAGCCTTGTTAGACAGTCATGTAGGCTGTGGCCAACACTGTAGTCCAGCAGGTTAAACCCAGCTCCACCAACAATCCATGTGGGTGCTGATTGAGGTCCGGGTGTTCAACATCCAATCCAGCTCCCTAGTGTCATGTCTGGTAACGCAGCAGAGGATGTACCAAGTATTTTGGGAGTCCTGGATGGAATTCAGGACTGGCCTGACCCAGCCCTGGTAATTGTGGCTCTTTGGGGAATGAACCAGCAGTTGGTCGATATCTTTTTCTCCGTTTCCCCCACCCTCTTTAACTCTGATTTTCAAATAAATAAATAATTTTCTTTTTTTAGAAAAAAGAAATTCACTCATCCTGTGAAAGAGAGTGGAGCCCTAGTCCTGCATTCCCCACCTCTATACTGTAGCATTGACCTTGCAGTTTGAACATGAAGTTTGGAGGTACATGGACATTCCTCACCACTAGGCCTTCTCTGTGTGAAAGGCATCTTTGAGCCTGAACTACAGGACCCTGGACAGGACGGCAAAGCCAGAAAGAAATAAGAACTCCAGGAAGACTAATTGTCTGGTAGGATCAATTTATGCCGAGTCTATGTGTTGAAATATTGAATGTTACAAGTATTGCAGGCTAATCGCAATCTAAAATACTCTTTAATTTCTTTCATTGAAGACTCATAGTTTTAATTGTAGGGATATTTTACCTCTTTGGTCACATGTATTTCCAGATATTTCCTTTTTCTTTAGTGTAGGTATTGAACATGGGATTGCTTTCTGCTGGTTATTGTATGTTGACTTCACAGCCTGAAACTTTGCTGAACGTATGCAATATGGAGTTTTTGGGAGTTTTCTATTTGTACGTTCATATCATTTGCCAAAAGTTATGATTTGGCCTCATTCTTCAATTTGGATACCCTTGATTTCTTTCTCTTGCCTAATTTCTGTGGCTAGGATTTCCAGTAAAATGTGGAATAAAACTTGAATGATAATAAAAAAGAATCTGCATAACTTTAGTATCTGTTAGCACTGATCTTGGTTTTACAATGTATGGAAATATGTCTTCATTTCAAGTTCATTTTTAACCTGAATTTTCCAATATAGAAACCAAATTATTAAAGCTGACTTAAAGATTTTTATATGTATTAAACACTGTAGAATAAAATGATTTATAGTTATCGTATCTCTGAGATAAGCCAGTATAACTTCTCTTTATGAAATACAGAAAGCGGGGCTAGTGTACTGGCATAGTAGGTAAAGCCATTGTTCGCTGGCATCCCATATGAGTGCTGCATTGTGTCATAGCTGCTTCACTTCTGATCCACTTCTGTACCAGCTTTGCAGGTACAGTGTTCTGGGTTGACAGTTTTTTCTGTTAAGACTTGGAATGTATCTCACCATTCTCTCATAGCCTAGAGTTTTTTGATGAGAAGTTAGCTCAGCGTCCAGTTGGAGATCCTCTGAAAGCAATCTGGCATTTGTCTTGTGCAGATTTTCGAATCTTTTCTTTGTGTTTTACTGTGGAGAGTAACTACAATATGTCATGGTGAAGATCTTTTCTGGTCATGTCTATTAGGAGTTTTATGTTGCTTCCTGTATTTGGATGTCCCTTTCTTTCTCCAAATTAGGAACGTTTTCTGCAATTATTTAATTAAAAAAGGCCTGCTAATCCATTCTCTCTTTCCATGGCCTCAGGAACTCCTATGACCTGTATGTTGGGTCATTTGATAGTATTCCATAAATCGCTAAATCTCTGACACTGTTTCTTAGTTTTCTAATTTCTTCTTCTCCTTTTCCTCTTCTCCTTCTCCCTCTCCTTCTTCTTCTTTTTGTCTGACTGTTAAACTTCCAGAGATTTGTCTTCTAACTTGCATCACCAAGTCTGTTCTTAAGGCTTTCTACTATATTTTTATTTGTTTGAGAGAACTGTTGATTTCCAATATTTTGTTTTGTCTTTAAAATCTCAATTTTGTGGGAAAAATTTTCATTCTTGTCATGTATAGATTTCTTTAGTTCATGAATTTGCTTCTGATTACTTCTAAGTAATCCTATGATCAATTTTTTGAATTACATTTCTGGCTTTTTTCAATCTCTTCTTCACATTTTAATATTGAAGTGTTATGTTCTTTTGGGGACATCATTCTTATTCTTATTTCTTGAATTTCTGCATTTATTATTAGACATTTGTGGTGATACTTTTTGGTCTATTTTTTTCCCCTATGATGGATTTTATCTTTGGACTATGCCCCTGTGGCTTAGAGGAGTGTCTACTCCTTCAGTGAATAACCAGAGACATGTGCTAGGTGTGGTCAGGAAGCTCTGGTCAGTGATCCAGGGTGAGGGGAGTGTCCAAGGTGACTTCCAAATTGGGTGTAGTAAATCTCCTCTTTTTTTTTTTTTTTTAATCATAGGTGATGTTTGTTCTGCTCCGTTGGCATATTCTCACATTCACCCCCTCACCTCAAAGGAGACCAATGCCTGGACGGTAGCCCCAGTGGGTATAATTTTCAACTGCACTGCCACAAGAACACAAAGGAACATTGTGGTCCTTGGTGTGAGAATGAATCCTGCATAAATGAATCTCATCAGGGAATCAGGTGGAGCATGTGGAGCCACCCATGGTAACTGCACAAAGAATCAGCCACACTCTGTGCCCTCCCACACAGCCATAGTGTTTTCACAGTGCCAGCACACAAGGCTCCCACAGTCAGGAGCTCCCATCTCTCTCAATTCTCCCAGCCAGACTCAGGTGTCTCCTCTCAGCTGGTTGCAAGACACATGAACACGAGCTGGCACAGTTGTTACATACGTCCAAAATGGTGCCTGCCCGCTCTCAGCTGGTTACAGGATGCCAGTGCTGGATGGTTGAGGAGAGAGAAATGTGCCCCCCTTTTTTCCCTATAGGTTGTCAGGTACACGTTCCCCAACAGGGCTCCAAGCCAGACTCAAGCCAGGCTCTTCCGCAACTTTATTGCCAGTGGCTTGGGCTGCTGCAGTCTGGTCTCACCTCACTCCAAAGCTGGTGCTGAGGCTGTTGGTTCCTGGGGTCCTGAGCTGTACACTTCTACTCTTTCCACATAGATCCACAATATCCCCCCTAATTTGCATGGAGTTTCCTTTGCCATTTTCTACCTAGCCCTTCCCTAAAACTGCACTCTCTCCACTTTTTATTAAAACTTTCCTCCCCTAAACTAGAGCAGCAACCTCCCTCCCTATTCTGCCATCTTCCACCAGACCAAAAGGAAGACATCTTATTTATTATTTTTAAAAACTTTTATTTAAGTTATACAAATTACATGTATTTCATGTATACCAATTTAGGAACATAGTGATACTTCCCACTTTACCCTCCTTCCTTTGATTAACATATTTAAAAAGTTCTATTACACAGAGGATGAGATTGGAAGTATAGCATAGAAAATTTATAAAATATTGAAGGATGAAATTGTTACGTGTTCAGGAAAAAAAATTTCCTTTACAAAATAATTTTTGCATATTAACGCAAGTTAGTTTCTTGCCTTCTTCCTTTTTTTCTTTCCTTTGTTTCCTTACAGGAACAATAGCCTGAGATCAAAGTGCTTACATCTGAGGATTGGCCTTCATGACACAGAAATGATGGGAAAAGAGGAAGGTGAATTTTCTTACAAGCTATATATATACATGTATATATAATATATGTATATATTTTATATATAATATGTATATAATATAATGTACATATGTATATTATATATATAATATGTACATATATGCAAGCTATATATTTATTTAAAGTGCATCTATTTATTTTGGTACCAATGTTTCGTAACTTTGGTATTTTTTTATAGATGTTTAATTTATTTGAAAGCAGAGTGGCAGAGAAAGAAGGAGAGCCACAGAGAAAGGGAGGGAGAGAGATGTTCCATTCCCTGGGTCACTCCTCAAATGGCCCAGAATAGCCAGGGCTGGATCATACAGAAGCCAGGAGCCAGGAGCTCCAACGGGGGGTTCACACATGGGTTGTAAGCGCCCAGGTCCTTGGGCTGTCATCTGTAGCCTTCCTAGGCACATTAGCCAGGAGGTAGACTGGAAGCAGGACAGCTGCAACTTGAACTTGCCCTCAGATGTGGGATGCAGTCATCGTAGCAAGTGGAGGCAGGTGGGCATAACCTGCTCTGCCACAACGCATCCCCTAAATAATTTCTAAAAAGCTCGGTGCCAGTGATCTTCTTGCACACCAGTGTCACCCTTCTCCAAATGTGGTCCTCGGACCAGAAGCACTGATGTCACTGAAGTGCAGCTCCTCAGTGCCATCTGAGACCCTTTACACTAAAAGTCAGCTTTGTCACCACAGCCGCAAGTGATTCACGTGCATGCTGAATGAGCTACCACTGTCTTTTTTTTTTTTTTTTTTTGAAAGGCATAGTGGACAGTGAGAGAGAGAGAGAGACAGAGAGAAAGGTCTTCCTTTTTCTGTTGGATCACCCCCAAAGTGGCTGCTATGGCCAGTGCGCTGCACTGCACCGATCTGAAGCCAGGAGCCAGGTGCCTCCTCCTGGTCTCCCATACGGGTGCAGGGCCCAAGGACCTGGGCCATCCTCCACTGCACTCCCGGGCACAGCAGAGAGCTGGACTGGAAGAGGAGCAACCGGGACAGACTCTGGCACCCCAACTGGGACTAGAACCCGGGGTTTTGGTGCCGCAGGTGGAGGATTAACCAAGTGAGCCATGGCCCGGCCTCTTCTTTTTTTTTTTTTTTTTTTTTTTCCTATATTGTTGTCTTTTCACTGCCAAGAGTATCCTTCAGTATGTATGTAGTTGTGTTTGTGTATCTACCCACTTGTGTGGGCAGTTTTAGTACCCTTGAATTCCTGTGTCCATACACAAATCTCCATTTTCTTATCATCATCTCAAGGTTTCCCTGCTGTCTACTCCCAGTCTTTGAAACTTGTGAGAAGTTAAGGAATTTTACTGAACAGAAAGTTTAGTGTCTCAATCAATCTGATTTCATAATTGTCATACCTTTTGTATCCCTTATATCATTGTTTAGGCTCATCTCATCAATATTAAATTGATACATAATATATATTATATATTTAATATTATATATTAAATCATTATATATAAATATTATTTATTAAATTATATATTTAATATTATATATGCCTTCATATATATCTCACACACACTCACAGACTACTAAGCAATAAAATTAATTTATGGTCAGAAATCTGTTCCACATAAGCCAAGGACCCACAGATATTTTCTGTCAACAACCAGGTTACTATCTTGTTAGGGGACATACAGTCTCTGTTACAACTACTTAGTTTTGCATTAACACCCACAGACAATACATAAAGGAATTGACATGGTGGTATTGTAATAAAGCTTTATTTATATAAATCCCCAGTTGGGTAAGACCCATAGACTGTAGGGTTTAGATACCTGATCTACACACATCACACATCCCCATTGGTAGGCAATTACTCTTTGTGAATCAATGCCTTGATATAAATATGGTGGGTTTCTGTCAAGATCTTTACAGTGTTGAGGGGTCGGCACTGTGGCTCATTTGGTTAATCCTCTGCCTGTGGTGCCAGCATCTGATATGGGCACCAGTTTCTAGTTCCGGTTGCTCCTCTTCCAGTCCATATTTCCATCATTCATTGATAGAAAAAGCCCCTAGTAGTTACTTAATTTAGTAGTTATTCCTCATACATTCCTACACACAGTAATTTACTGACAATTCTTAAAAGAATGAAAGAATGATACATGAATAAGAAAAGATTAATAAAGTAGAGAATGTACAAAATCAGAATAAAGTAGTGTTGCAATGTATATGCAGAAATAGGACTTCTTGTTAATATACACGGCAAGCATAACAGTAGAAATGGACTATGGGTGCTTGAAAAGCAATGGATTTTTAAATTATGTGTATTAGAATACAAACTGTGGGGCTGGCGCCACGGCTCACTAGGCTAATCCTCCACCTTGCGGTGCCGGCACACCAGGTTCTAGTCCCGGTCGGGGCGCCAGATTCTGTCCCGGTTGCCCCTCTTCCAGGCCAGCTCTCTGCTGTGGCCAGGGAGTGCAGTGGAGGATGGCCCAAGTGCTTGGGCCCTGCACCCCATGGGAGACCAGGATAAGTACCTGGCTCCTGGCTTCGGATCAGTGCGGTGTGCCGGCTGCAGCACACTGGCCGCGGCGGCCATTGGAGGGTGAACCAACGGCAAAGGAAGACCTTTCTCTCTGTCTCTCTCTCACTGTCCACTCTGCCTGTCAAAAAAAAAAAGAATACAAACTGTATGTAGCATATAATACACTTCCAGAAGAATTATTAAATAATAACTAAATAAGGGTCTCTCATTAATACTTTGATATGATTTGTACAATTTATATTTTACATATATTGGAAACATTTAAAAATAGTTTATTTTTGCTTTAATTCATTTTTTAATGAATATGCAAATTTATTGAAAAGGTAGTCATCAGAATAAGTCATTTTAATGGCAAAGTGTAGGGCTGAAAATATCTGCTATTTTTCTACACTTTGTATTTAAGCTTTCTTTTTTTTAACTTTTATTTAATGAATATAAATTTCCAAAGTACAGCTTATGGATTACAATGGCTTCCCCCCCCCATAACGTCCCTCCCACCCGCAACCCTCCCCTTTCCCTCTCCCTCCCCCCTTCCATTCACATCAAGATTCATTTTCAATTCTCTTTATATATGGAAGATCAGTTTAGCATATATTAAGTAAAGATTTCAACAGTTTGAACCCACACAGAAACACAAAGTGAAAAATACTGTTTGAGTACTTAGCGTTTTCATCATGAAAGGGTATTGTATTTTTTCAAATGCTTTCTCTGCATCTATTGTGATAATTATATGGTTTTTGTTCTTCAACTTGTTAATGTGATGCATCACATTGATTGATTTGCAAATGCTGAACCATCCCTGCATACCAGGCATAAATTCCACTTGGTCCAGGTGAATGATCTTTCTGATGTGTTGTTGGATTTGGTTAGCCAGAATTTTGTTGAGGATTTTTATGTCTATGTTCATCAGGAAAATTGGTCTGTAGTTCTCTTTCTCTGTTGCATCTTTTCTAGGTTCGGGGATTAAGGTGATGCTGGCTTCAAGAATTTAGGTGGATTCCCTCCCATTCAATTATTTTCAATCCTTGAGTAGGATTGGAGTTAGTTCTTTAAATGTCTGGTAGAATTCAGCAGTGAAGCTATATGGTCCTTGGCTTTTCTTTGTTAGGATTTTTTTGAAAAACTTTTATTTAATAAATATATGTTTTGAAAGTACAACTTTTGGATTACAGCGGTTTTTTCCCCCATAGCCACCCTCCCACCCACAAACCATCCCATCTCCTACTCCCTCCCCCATCCCATTCTTAAGATTCATTTTTAATTATCTTTATATACAGAAGATCAACTATATACTAGGTAAAAATTTCAACAGTTTGCACCCACACAGACACACAAAGTATAAAGTACTGTTTGAAGAATCGTTTTTCCATTAATTCGCATAGTACACCACATTATGCACAAGGCTCCTACATGGGAGTAGGTGCACAGTGACTCCTGTTGTTGATTTAACAACTGCCACTCTTATTTATGATGGCAGTGATCACTCAGGTCTCTTGTCATGAGCTGCCAAGGCTGTGGAAGCCTCTTGAGTTCACAAACTCTGACCTTATTTAGATAAGGCCATAATCAAAGTGGAAGTTCTCTACTCCCTTCAGAGAAAGGTAACTCTTTGTTGGACCCTTCTTTGGGAGGGTCTTTATTACTGATTCAATATCTGTCTTTGAATTGGGTCAGTTTAAATTTTCTATGTCTTCATGGCTCAATTTAGGTAGGTTGTATGTGTCCAGTAATTTATCCATTCTTTTAGGTTTCCCAGTTTTTTGGCATATCCCTCTTTGCAGTAGTTTCTGATGATTCTTCTTATTTCTGTGGTGTCTATAGTTACATTTTCTTTTTTATATCTAATTCTATTGATTTGGGTCTTCTCTTTCCTTTTTTGGTCAGTTGGGCCAATGGTGTGTAAATTTTGTTTATTTTTTCAAAAAAAGGCTCTTCTTTTTGCTGATCTTATGTCATTTTTTATTTCAATTTTGTTGATTTCTTCTCTAATTTTAATTATTTCTTTTCTCCTACTATTTTGAGTTTGGTTTGCTCTTGTTCTTCTAGATCCTTGAGGTAAATTGCTAGTTCATGTATTTGATGCCTTTCCAATTTCTTAATGTAGGTACCAATTGCTATAAAATTCCCTCTTAACACTGCTTTTGCTGTATCCTATAATTTTTGATATATTGTATTGTCTTCTGTAATTTTTGACTTCTCTTTTGATTTCTTCAATGACACACTGTTCATTCAGGAGCATGTTGTTCAGTCTCCATGTGTTTGTGTATGTTCTAGCGTTTCCCAAGTTGCTGATTTTCAGCTTCATTGCATTGTGGACCAAGAAGATGCATGGTATGATTTCAATTTTTTTAATTATTATTTTTTATTTTCATTTTTTGACAGGCAGAGTTAGACAGAGAGAGAGAGAGAGAGAGAGAGAGAGAGAGAAAGGTCTTCCTTCCATTGGTTCACCCCCCAAATGGCTACTATGGCTGGCATGCTGTGCCGATCCAAAGCCAGAAGCCAGGTGCTTCCTCCTGGTCTCCCATGCGGGTGCAGGGCCCAAGCACTTGGGACATCCTCCACTGCCTTCTAGGGCCACAGCAGAGAGCTGGACTGGAAGAGGAGCAACCGAGATAGAATCCGGCTCCCCAACTAGAACCTGGGGTACTGGCGCCACAGGCCGAGGATTAGTTTAGTGAGCTATGGCGCTGGCCTGATTTAGATTTTTTTGACTTTGCTGAGACTTGCTTTATGGCCTGGCCTGTGGCCTATCCTAGAGAAATTTCAATGCACTAGTGAGAAAAATGTTTATTCTGTTGCTGCAGGGTGAAAGGCACTGCAGGCAGATATCTGTTAGGTCTATTTGATCTATAGTGTTGATTAACCCTGTTGTTTCCTTGTTGATTTTCTGTCTGGTTGATCTGCCCCTTGCTGAACGTAGGGTATTGAAGTTCACTGTTACTATTATATTTGAGTCTATATCTCCCTTTCAATTCATTAGCATTTCTTTTAGATATCCAGGTGCCCTGTTATTAGTTGCATATACATTGATAATAGTTATCATCTTCCTATTGAATTGATCCTTTAATCATAGTGTCTTTCTTTGTTTCTTGTAATAGTTTTTGTGTTAAAGTCTATTTTGTTTGATATTAATATGGCCACACCAGCTCTTTTTCAGTTTCTGTTAGCATAGTTTATCTTTTTCCATCCTTTCACTTTCAGACAGCATGCATCTGTGTTGGTAAGATGTATTTCTTGGAGACAACACATATATAGGTTTTCTTTTTTAATCCATTCAGCCAGTCTATGCCTTTTAACTGGGGAGTTGAGACCATTTACATTCCGAGTGACTCTTTTTAAGTACCAACTTCGCCTTGTCATGTTTCCAAAAATAGTCTGAATTTTTTAGTTTGGGTTTTCTTTGTACTTTACTGGTTCATTTTCTGTATTCCTCTTTCCTAGTGATGTTCGTGTTTCTCTGTTTCTGCGTGTAGCACATCCTTGAGCATCTTTTGTAGGGCTGGGCAAGTAGTTACAAATTCTTTCAATTTCTGTTTGTTGTGGAAGATCTTTATTTCTTCTTCATTCATAAATGAGAGCTTTGCAGGATACAGCATTCTGGGTTGACAGTTTTTTCCTCTTAAGACTGGGAATAATATACCTTGCCATTCTCTCCTTGCCTGTAGGGGTTTTGATGAGAAGTCTACAGTGAGTCTGGGTTTCTTCTGAATGTGACTTGGTGTGTGTCACATGCATATTTTATGATCTTTTCTTTAAGTTACTTTCAAGAGTTTTACTACAATGTGTCATGATGAAGGTCTTTTCTGGTCATGTCTATTAGGAGTTCTGTGTACTTCATGTACTTGGATGTCTTTTTCTTTCTCCAGATTGTGGAAGTTTTCTGTTATTATTTCCTTAAGAAGGCCTTCTAATCTTTTCTCTCTTTCCACTCCTTCTGGAATTCCTAGGATCCATATGTTGGGTCATTTGATTATAACTTGTAAATCTCCAACTGTGTTTCTTAGCTTTCTAATTTCTTCTTCTTTTTTTTTTTTTTTTTTTTTGTCTGACTGTACTACTTCCAGAAACTTGTCCTGTAAATTCTGTTGTTAAGGCTTTCCACTGTATTTTTGATTTGATCTATTTAGTTCTTCATTTCTAATATTTCATTCTGACTTCTCTTTAATATCTCATTTTCTTGGGAGAACTTTTCATTTAGATCATGAGTTTGCTTCTGATTGCTTCTAAGTAGTCTGACAATTAATTTTCTGAATTCTGTTTCTGGTATATCCCTGATATCTTCATCTTCACCTTTTATCATTGAAGTTTTAATGTGCCTTTGGGAGGTACATAGTGTCCTTCTTATTCTTAAGAGAAAGGTCTTCCATCTGCTGGTTCACTCCCCAGATAACTGCAACAGCCAGAACTGGTTTGATCCAAAGCCAGGAGCCAGGATCTTCTTCAGGCCTCCCAAGCAGATGCAGAACTTATTCTGGGTCTCCCACTTGGGTGCAGGGGCCCAAGGACTTGGGCCATCTTCTACCGCTTTCCCACGCCATTGCAGAGAGCTTGATTGGAAGGGGAGCGACTGGGACTAGAATTGGTGCTCATATCAGTTGCTGGCGTCGCAGGTGGAGAATTAACCTACTGTGCCACAATGCTGGTTCCTATCTTTTCTTTTTTTGTCTGGTTGCTTTTCTCTTAAGTTGTGTCTTTGTGATTTAGTGAGACATCTATACTTTTGGTGAGTTCTAAAAGGTGTGTGCTGATGTGGTCTGGGTGTTCTGTTTAGTATTCCAGGGTGGAGGAAGTATCCAGTGTAAGACCCCCATGGGTCTTTCTATCTTCCCCCTGGATTTGTGGTTAGAGGAGGTTGTTCACTTCTGTTGATGTAACCTGCCCTTTTCCTCACAGTTGGGGGATGCCCTGGTGTTGGTCTCTGGTGTGTTCAGGGTTATATCACCCTGCCTAACAAACTGCACCTCTAATATGTGGAGATTTTCTTGTGGTGAGGTTTCCTTCTGTTATGAGCTGCAGTGTGTGCATTGCAAGTGGATACACGGAGCCCTGCCTACTAGAGCCCAGCTCGCTTCTCAATGGTGGATGGAACAGGCTCAAGTTTTCGATATTCAGGGCTTTTTCTTGTTGTACAGCTTGCGTTGTGGGGAAGAAACTCTTCTGAAATGTTGTGATCCTCACTCCTGGCTGGGGGTGGTGGTGAGGTGGCCCCAACAGTGATGGATGTGTGCATGGGAGGCAAAGGTGGCAGTCCGCTGCTTACGTTTGAAAATGTAATCAGACAAGATGGCTTCTCCCAGCTGGCTGCAGGGAGATGGGGGAGAGAGATGGGCAGGAGGGTGCTTGACTTCTCTGTTTGTTCCTCTGTACCATTTTTCCTGCATGGAACTGGAAAAGTAATTCAACAAGTGCTCCCTCCCATTGCTATTTGCAGCTCTGTGGACCTGAGATTTCCCATCTCATGTGGTCTGCGGGGGCTGGCGTCAGCCTCTCCAGTTCGCACCTCCACCATGCCTCCACCACTCCCCCCCCCTTTTTTTTCCTTTTTGACAGGCAGAGTTAGACAATTAGAGAGAGAGAGAGAGAGAGAGAGAGAGAGAGAAAGGTCTTCCTTTTTCCATTGGTTCACCCCCCAAGTGGCCGCTAGGACGGTGCATTGCGGCCAGTGCGCTGCACCTATCCGAAGCCAGGAGCCAGGTGCTTCCTCCTGGTCTCCCATGCGGGTGCAGGGCCCAAGGACCTGGACCATCCTCCACTACCTTCCCAAGCTACAGCAGAGAGCTGGACTAGAAGAGGAGCAACCGGAACAGAATCCAGCACCCCAACCGGGACTAGAACCTGGGGTGCCATTACCGCAGATGGAGGATTAGCCTAGTGAGCTGCGGTGCTGGCTCACTACTTCCCTTTGTTAATTTGCTCTTTCAGCGTGGACTTGCCTGGTCTCTGTTGGTCTCTTGGGATTTTCTTCACCAATTTCCCACTGCTCTATCTCCAGCATGTATCTTTTCTCCTTTTTTTAAAGATTATTTATTTATTTATTTGACAGATAGAGTTACAGACAGTGAGATAAAGAGACAGAGAGAAAGGTCTTCCATCTGATGGCTCACCCCCCAAAAGGCCGCACTGCCTGAATCTATTCCGACCCGAAGCCAGAAGCCAGGTGCCTCTTCCTAGTCTTCCATATGGGCGCAGGGGCCCAAACACCTGGGCCATCCTCCAGTGCTTTCATGGGCCACAGCAAAGAGCTGAACTGGAAGAGGAGCAACTGGGACAAAAACCTGGTGCCCATATGGATTGCTGGCACTGTAGGTGGAGGATTAACCTAGTGTGCCATGGCGCCGGCCCTTCTTTTCTCCTTTTTAATTATCTATTTTGTCTCATGTGACTCGGATGCTCCTATTCTTACACCGCCATCTTGGGACTCACCTGTGCATGTTAATATTGATGCATCATGAAATCTATTCACAATGTGTCTTATTTTTGATCTAGGGAGCTTTTAGCTTGGTTTCTCCTAAAAGTAGAGATAGAGATTAAACTATAGTTACAAATGGTTTGTTTGGGATTTGAATCCATGAAATAGCAGTTGTGGGTTAGGATTCATGAGAGGGAAGAAGGTACAAGCAATGAACAGGTGTGTTGTTCTGCCCATTTCTGTGGGTCTCTGAGGTTGGATCCACTGGATGACTGAGCAATCATGAGTCATGTGCATGGAAGAGTATTTGTCCAGTTGCTCCAATTTGCCAATAGTCCAGGATTACACTAAACCATGTTATTTATTTCATCCTTTATGCACCTAATGAGAGTATTCTCATCTAGTCTCAAGTAGAGGTGATTGAGAAGCCCCAAGCAGAAAGAAACAGATACCAGAGGCCAATCCTGCTGCCTGGATACACAGCAACAGGTGCGGTGAAGATTGGAAGCACAGAAGTTGCCTTAACACCAGCAGAACAGTGTCGAATAGGACAGGATGAGATAGCATGGAGTGTAATATGTTCAAACATGCCAGAACAGGAGTCATATAAGAATGGTAAGTGTCATTTCTCAAAGTTATATTTCAGTTCTTTGTCTTCTCTGTGTGAGACTTGCTGGACATTGAATTAAGATGCATTTCTCACCTTCATCTGCGTTTATAGGTTTGTAAGTCAAGTGTGCCATACATTTCTTCTCCTTCATTTAT
Source organism: Oryctolagus cuniculus (assembly GCF_964237555.1). Lineage (NCBI taxonomy): Eukaryota > Metazoa > Chordata > Mammalia > Lagomorpha > Leporidae > Oryctolagus > Oryctolagus cuniculus. The sequence goes on from NC_091447.1 coordinate 5,622,902, forward strand.
TGGCTCTGCAACCCAGACTGATTTTTCCTTACTTTTTCTGTGATAATTTAATATTGAACCATTATAGTCAAATGGTGCAGCTCCCCAGTATTGTTCATCTTTCTCCCTCCATTTACTTCTGGGCATTTGCAGTTGGCATCAGGTACAAAGAATATTTGGACTGCAGTGTGATTTTCCCAGAGCGTCAGGCAAAAACCCTGCTTACATGGTGGACTTTGTTCAAAGCTGAAGAACAACGGCTGCCTCTTGGAATTCATTTTCGAGAAAATAAAAGAAACAAAATGCACACAATGCAATGAACTAACAAATAATTCATACAGTGGTGTCTGAATACCTTTTTTTAATGAAATGAGTCCCGTTGAGGTCCTTACTTGATGTTCAAGGAGAAAAATCCAAGTAATGTTTAGAGTCCTGAAAATAAGGTACGGTCTTCTTTAAAAAAATTGAGTTTGGATTACGAGACAGGCAATCTGACTTTTTCCTTCATGCAGGGGTTTTTAGCTACCGTTGGGATATTTTCCAAACAATGATAGAATCCAAGAGCCTGAAAGGAGAGTACTGGGCTGGCTCCTTAACTCTGTCTGGGCTTCACAGTGAAAGAGCACATTCGGGCATCCGGACCAAGAGCTTCAGATCAGTTATTCAAAACCTCTCTGTATTTTGGTTGATCGGAAGCAAAACATTTCTCTGCGAGGTTTTCCTCATGGTTTCCGCCAGAGGAAGGCTGCAGAGGTGAGGGAAGCAAGTACTACAGCATGGGAACTTCTTAGTTCCTGCTGAACATACCTGATATTATTGCTAACATGATCACTGCCAGGGAGACGAGGGAAAGACGATCCGTGATTTCGAAAGTTTCGACTTTCCAAAATGAAAGTAAACATATAAACATTTCACGGGTCAAACCATCTTTGTTCTGATAAGAGTACTTACAAGGCTTTGAAAATCTTATTATATTAGGGATATAAATAATTGATCCACAATGGCATTTGATCCACAATGGCAAGCACTAGAAGTCAAATATTAAACTGATTTGTCTTCTTTGGACTTGGATATTGATGTGTCATTAGGGTGACATGGTTAACTTAATACTCAGACATCCCTAGCTTTTAAATGAGATGGTGCATTCTCACTTTCCAATTCCTGTTACCTTTAACAGCTTGAATGCTAATGAAGAGTAGCAGCTGTGCTTCTTTGAAAGGCAGGTTTCTGCTCTTTTTTTTTTTTTTTTTTTTTTTTACAGGCAGAGTTAGAGAGAAAGGTCTTCCTTTTCCGTTGGTTCACCCCCAGAATGGCTGCCGCTGTGGCTGGCGCGCTGCGCGAATCTGAAGCCAGGAGCCAGGTGCTTCCTCCTGGTCTCCCACGCGGGTGCAGGGCCCAAACATTTGGGCCATCCTCCACTGCCTTCCTGGGCTACAGGAGAGAGCTGGCTTGGAAGAGGAGCAACCTGGGCAGAATCTGGCATCCCAACCGGGACTAGAACCTGGAGTGCCAGCGCTGCAGGTGGAGGATTAGCCAAGTGAGCCACGGTGCCTGCCTATGCTCTTAAATGAGATATCTGACAGCATTACTCAGAGACAGGCTCATCAGCAGCATTCCAGCATTGGATGTCTGGCTTTTGTACAGGCATCACATTGAGTGAACTCACCAGGAGAAAAATGGTAGCAGAGATTTTGATCATGATGACAATTTTCTCTGCTGGGCAAACAAAATCACTCGAATTTAGGTAGATGGATACATAGATGAGGGAGAGAGAGACAGAGTATAGAATTAGGGGGTTCTAAATTTTTAGTTTAGCAAATATTTTAACGACATAACATTTATTTCAGTTACCATAGTTGGTATTCCTTTCTTTTTTTCCTTTTTTCTTTCTTTCTTCCTTTTTTTTTCCCTCAGTTTAAGTATTTATAGGTGTCCTGCACAGACAATAAGGAAAACCCAAATCCCCAATTTTTGGTGTTTTTCTGTTACTGCAGGCTTACAAAAAAAGGTACACAGTAAAGTCTAGTGCAAAGAGCCCCAAATCCCTGGTGGTCTTTCCTTTTCTCAAAACAGGCTGGACTGTGGTTGAACTAAGATTCCTTCTGCTTCTCTACCTTAAGGTTCAGACTAAATCGAGCAAAATAGTTTACCTGGATCTTCATCGTGACCTTAAACCTGAACATTTACTACATTCATCTATTGTGGAAGCCTGGAAAATTTAGCCTACAAGAAACTAAGAGCTACCTCCTTCAAGCAAGCACCTGTGTACTCTCCACAGCTGCAAACCTCACCCGCACCTGCTACTCTTTTCAAAGGCAGAGGAGCAGGTCTGTGCTTGACTCCCTACACCCTCCTTTGGGAAATGGGCCTAGGGAAGGGAAGGCAGGATGTGCGGATGTTCTTCTTTTTATTTGACAGGCAGAGTGAGAGAGAGACAGAAATGTCTTCCTTCTGTTGGTTCACTCCCCTAATGGCCGCTATGGCCTGCGCTGAGCGATCCCAAGCCAGGAGCCAGGTGCTTCCTGTTGGTCTCCCATGCTGGTGTAGGGGCCCAAACACTTAGGCCATCCTCCACTGCCCTCCCGGGCCACAGCCGAGAGCTAGCCTGGAGAGGGGCAACCAGAACTACACCCCGGTGCTACAAGCGGAGGATTAACCAAGCGAGCCACAGCGCCGGCCCTTAGACTTTATTCTAAGCACTGCCCTAAGGGCGCACACGCGCATGCGCACGCGCACGCTGGCTTACCCCTTATAACCTAAAAGTTGTTTGTATCTCCACTGCATCAATACAAACTGGATGCACTTAAAGTTCAGCAGAAGTCCGATGCCAAACTGCCGCTAAACGGAGGAGCTGGAGTTCGAAAGAGAAGTTTGAGAAGGTAATAAATAAATGATTAACCTTGCTCCCCCCCAGGTGGTTGTAGCCTTCCGGCCGTGTGGGAATTCTACTTAGGGTGTTGAGGGGACACTGGGAGAACTGGATCTGCAGAGAGCGACTCTTTAAATGATACCATTTATTTTTAGCTTTGGCCTTTATTATATTCTTTCCACTTACAGATCTTCTTTGTAGAGTTCCAAGGAGGGAAACCAGAGGCTTCTTGGGTTGTACGTGGTTACCAAGGTGGGTCTACAAACGCTTAGCTTCTGTTTCACTCCCGTGTCAGAACATCTGCTTGTGCGCCCAGAATCATGCCTAGCTCATCATCTCCAGTATCTATTCAGAGTCTGTCCCACTGGGAGTCGCGTCCTCTGGGATTGCTTTCCTAAGGACGCAGTTTTGAAGGGGAGAAATGCTTTTACCGGCTTTCTTCTCCATGTCTTTTACTCTCCTGATGAACTTGCCCTTTCAAACACTCTCTAAGGACAGAGGAAATGAATAGTAATGAGCGCATTTGGAAAGAAATGGGCTCCTGATCATTCTGGATTGGTTCGCTCTACAGTAATGGCTCCTGTTCATTTTATTTTAAGGAACTTTGCTTAGGCAAGTTGCTGAGTGCAGCAAGGTGGTTTTCACTAAAATAAACTTATTGAATTTTGGTGAGCCTCTGAGACTAAAAAAGGAAAGACAATTGCCTATAAAAAGTGGAATTGTTGTCTTTTGGTAGAGAAGAACAGTAGGTGTATGCAGCTTCGAAGTGATAAACCTGTACGTCTCCAACTTTGTTTGTACACCTGCCAAGTCTCCCCAGCAGCTGTCTTCATCATAGCCATCTGAGCACTGAGAGAAAAGTCCACAGTTTCTCAAACAACATGCATCGTAACTAAACTTTAAAAAGATTTTTATACCATCAGTCAGAAAGTTTACGACTGTAGGCACGGTAAATTTGAGAGTGTAAAATGTGTGGAGATTTTTATTCCTTTTGTTTTACATAACCACTGTGCTTTCAGAAGACAGCCTGCTTAATAAATGAGAAGGAAAATGGCAGCAGGTTCTTTAACGAAGCTGAGTATCTCTCACTACTTGGAAAGGTGTTGGAGAGAAAGAGCACTGTGACCTAGTCATAGATTCACAGATAGAGAGGGAGAGACAGAGAGAAAGGTCTTCCATCCACTGGTTCACTCCCCAAATGGCCACAATGGCCAGAGCTGAGCCGATCCGAAGCCAGGAGCCTCCTCCAGGTTTCCTATGCAGGTGCAGGGGCCCAAGGAGTTGGGCCATCTTCTACAGCTTTCCCAGGCCACAGCAGAGAGCTGGATTAGAAGAGGAGAAGCTGGGACTAGTGCTGGCGCTCACATGGTATGCCGGCACAGCAGGTGGAGGATTAACCTACTGTACCACAGTGCTGGCCCTGTGACCTAGTGATCTTAAATAGGTGGTCACATCACATCATTCATGTTACATCACATTGTTATAATTTTTAAAGGCTTACTATTATTAAGCCAATACTCATTTCCATGACTGGGAAAAGAACGGTTCAAAAATCTTTCAGGGGCAGGAGTTGGGCATAGCAGTTGAGGTGCCACATCCCACACTGGAGTGTCTCGGTTTGAGTCCCATCTCCACTCCCGATTTTAGCTTCCTGCTAACTTGCAGCATAAGAGGCAAAGCAGATAATGCCTCAAATGCTTGGGTTCCAACTACTCTCGTGAGACATCTGATTGAGTTCCCAGCTCCAGGCTTCTGTCCGGCCAGCCCTGGCTATTGTGGGCATGTAGGGGCGTGAACCAGCAGTACAAGAGAGCTCTGTCTGTATGCTGGATTTTCTGTTAGAAATTATTTTAAACATGCCTTAAAGTTCACAAACGTTAAGCTAACATTTAAAATGGCTACTTTTGGTGTCGGGTCATCATTGCAAGGAAGTAATAACCTGTTCCCACCACTGTACAGAACCTGCAGTGTCACAGTGTCATTTTCATAAGGTGCTCAAGAGAGAATTTATATTATGTATAAGAGATCGTTATAAGAAACATGTATCTAAATTTTCAATTTTATTCTTTCACGGAATGCTGATTGCTTTTTTATTTGCTGACTAAATCACACTAAATTTAAATGTAAATTCTTTTTAGATGCCACAGAATAATGCATATTAGTAAAACCTTTTTTAATTCAATTCATACTGGCTTTTTCATTTTTGACCTGATTTTATCACATTAAATGACTTGTTTTTCCCCTGTGTCAATTGCATAAAAATCATAGTATCATTAGTAATAAAGCATCAAAGTCTTCTATGGACAGATCATATTAAATATTTAATTTACTCTTCTACCCCTTTCCAGAAGAACATTATAAGAAAACCTTTCCATAAAATCAGGACAGGGATGGTGGATAAAACGCCTGTTGGAATGCCCGCACCCCATCTTGAGTACTTGGGTTAGAGTCCTGGCTCTCCTGACTACAGCTTCCTGTTAAAGCATACCCTGGGGGTCAGCAGGGAAGTGCTCAAGGAACTGGATCTCCAGCTACCAACATGGGAGACCCAGATTGAGTTCCTGACTCCTGGCTTCAACTTGCTCAGCCCTGGCTGTTGTAGGCGTGTGGGGAGTGAATCAACAGACTCCAGTCATATGAGGAAAACATTAACAAATGAAATCAACCTGATTTGGGATTTTCTGGCACTGAGAGGCATGGCTCTGTTCGAAAACCAAGTTATTTACCAAAGGGGGCACTTGGTCATTAACAAAAAGAGCAGAGAAATTGTTGGCAGACTTGGCCATTCGGTTACTGTCAGACTTGGGTGACCAAAATCCAAATCTGGTGAGAATTTATTTATGCTGAATGACTTCCCAAACAATAGGTAAGCTTTTGAAGGAGAACCTAAATTTGACCATTATCAAATGACTAAGACGACATCACAATAAAAAGAAAAGAATCATTCTGACTCAACGTTAAAGCAAATTACAGAATGCTGCCAGGAATATGAAGATCTTTCTTCTTAGAACTGATGAGTGCTTGATAGTCATTACTGCAGTATAAATTTTTTCTTGACAGGCAGAGTGGACAATGAGAGAGAGAGAGAGAGAGACAGGGAGAAAGGTCTTCCTTTTGCAGTTGGTTCACCCCCCATGGCCGCTGCGGCCGGTGCACTGTGGCCGGCACACAGTGCTGATCCGAAGCCAGAAGCCAGGTGCTTCTCCTGGTCTCCCATGTGGGCGCAAGGCCCAAGGACCTGGGCCATCCTCCACTGGACCTCCTGGACCACAGCAGAGAGCTGGACTGGAAGAGGAGCAACTGGGACAGAATCCGGCACCCTGACCGGGTCTAGAATCTGGGGTGCTGGAGCCGCAGGCGGAGGATTAGTCTATTGTGCCATGACGCCGGCCACTGCAGTATAAATTAATGAAGACATCTACCTTGAAATGTAGTGTGTCAGCACCAGGACAGTAAACAGACACTGGAGCCAGAGATCTAAGAGTGGGGTAACTTGTTTCATTTACTCCAGTACACAAAGATATAAATATGTGTGTCTGTATGTATATGTGTGTATATATCGAACTTTGAGAAATTCACTGACCAAAGCAATGACAACAAAAAGCAAGCAGTGTTTGTGCAAACTACATGAACTAGAGTCTACCTTCTCCAAAGCTTAGTTACAAAATTAACCTTTGGTTCACTCTTTAATGCTTTTGATCTCTTCAGAGGTTTGCAAATGACTATGCTATACTTTTAAAGCGTTTTCTTTTAGGACTTCTTAACTGTTTTTTCTGTTTTTCATTCAAAATGGTCTCTTATTCACTTCAAATATCCCGGCCCTGGCTGCCTCCCTTGTCACAGAAGGAAGTGGGCACAGGTGAATCTTCTATGGAAAGGCTTTGCTGTTGACTACATCTGACTTATTATGTAACACATATACTTTTTTTTTTAAAGATTTATTTGTTTGAAAGACAGAGTTACAGAGAGAGATAGAGACAGAGAGAGAGGTCTTCCATTCGCTGTTTTACTTCCCAGATGGCCGCAAAGGCTGGGATCCGAAGCCGGAAGTCAGGAGCTTCTTCCAGTTCTCCCACATGGGTGCAGGGGCCCAAGGAGTTGGGCCATCTTCTTCTGCTTTCCCAGGCCATAGCAGAGAGCCAGATTGGAAGTGGAGCAGCCTGGGCTTGAACTGGCGCCCATATGGGATGCCAGCGCTTCAGACCAGGGCTTTAACCCACTGCACCAGTGTCATCCCCACACATATACTTTTTATTTATTTATTTATTTTTATTTTTTTGACAGGCAGAAGTGGACAGTGAGAGAGAGAGACAGAGAGACAGAGAGAAAGGTCTTTTTTGCTGCAGTTGTAGTATAGCTGGTAATATCAATGTTTGCAGCACCGGCATCCCATATGGGCGTTGGTTCGAGTCCTGGCTGCTCCACTTATGATCCAGCTTCCTGCTAATGCAGCTGGGAAAGAAGCAGAAGATGGCTCATGTGCTTGGGCCCCTGCACCCATGTGGTATCCCAGAAGAAGCTCCTAGTTCCTGGCTTCCACCTGGCCCAGCACTGTCTGTTGTGGCCATCTGGGGAGTGAACCAGCAGATGGAAGATCTCTCTCTGTTTCTCCTCTCTCTGTAATTCTGTCTTTCAAACAAATATTTAAAAAAATAAATAATCCCCCCTAATGTGGCCAACATTGTTAATTGGCTTGATGCCTGAAAGAGTAGGATCTCTTTCCATGGGATGCATTAATCTTTTTTTTTTTTTTTTTTTAGAATCTGCTAATCTATAACTGGCACTGCTGAGGGTCCTTCCTGCAAGAAGGTGAGAAGCATGGTGGGAAGGTAAATAAAGTATTTATTTATTTGAAAAGCAGTGTTATATACACACATACAGAAGGAGAGAGAGAGAGAGAGAGAGAGAGAGAGAGATATCTTACATCCGCTGGTTCACTTCCCAGTTGGCCTCAATGGCCGCAGCTGCACTGACCCAAAGGTAGGAACCAGGAGCTCCATCTGGGTCTCCAATGTGGGTGCAGGGGCCCAAGCACATGGACCATTTTTTGCTGCTTTCCCAGGCACATCAGCAGGGAGCTGGAGCAGAAGTGGAGCAGCTGGGACTGCATCTGAGCTGCAGGCTGCAGCTTGACCAGCTATGCCACTGTGCCGGCCCCGAGTAGAAATGTTTTCACAGAGGCCTGCTGGCACAGGGAAGGTGGCCCCAGGCTCCCAAAAACATATCTGTGGGGAAGGGGAGAGCCCAGTGTTTGGGCTCAAGGCAACGGTGGAGGCAGGGATGAAGAAGAGCTGGCATAAGCCCAGATTTCACCTGAGGCTGGAAGCCTGTCCCAACACAGCCAGCTTTGGGCAGTGCTGTCATCTCAGTAACAGTGGGCAAACATCATGTGAGAAGGTAGAGAAGTGTATCCTGGAGACCTGTGCTTGGGGCATCACTCCTAGAGCACCATCAGGCATCCTGAGGCCCCAGATGCTCCTTGGCAGTGTAATCGACTGAGTGTGACCAGCAAAGACACAGCTATGCAGGTGCAGACCCATGTTGGCCTCTGTGCCATCCTTCTCCCCTGTCCCCCAAACTGCTGAGTCCTGGTGATTCTTTCACCAAGGGAAGAGATTGATCGGTTTCTGTGCCAACCAGAAATGTGAATTGGTGAACAATTGATTGTAAAAATAAACGTGTGACTATACTGGTGTTTCTGGGTTGGTGGAGCTGGTCAAAGACTAAAGACACATTCATTTTCTTCTCTCTCTCTGCTTCTCACTTACAAAATCCCAAGTGACCAGACAGGACCTTGTTAACCCACTGGGAACACACTAGTGAGTGGTCCAGACCCCATCAGCTCAATGGAATAAGGTGGGGCAGGACTATACAAGCACAGGCCGTGGTGTAACAGGACAACACTCTTGGCCACTTGCATGCAAAACTAGAGGGTAAAGATCAGCCTTGGGATGATTTTTGGCCCTAATTTAAAATTGTTATTAAATTGAAATGGAAAAACTAAAAGTGAGTGTGTCACAAAATATACATATGATATTTTCTGTTTTAAGAGTTTAAGGAATTAGGTTTTGTTGATAAAATAGCTTTAAATAAGCTTTTAAGAAATAAATTTGATTTTTCTTACAAAAAATACTAAGGTTAAGCCTCCACCTGTGATGCCGGCATCCCACATGGGTGCCAGTTTGTGTCCTGGCTGCTCTGTTATCTATCCAGCTCTCTGCTAAGGCACCTAGGAAAGCAGTGGAAGATGGCCCAATTGCTTGGGCCCTTACTACCCTCATGGGAGACCCTGAAAATGCTCCTGGCTTCTGGCTTTGGCCTGGCCCCAGAGCTATCTGTTGTGGCCATTTGGGGAGGGAATGTGCATTTGGAAGATCTCTCTTTCTCTCTGTCTCTCTCTCTCTCTCTCTCTGTAACTCTGCCTTTCAAATAGATAAATACATCTTTAAAAAAAGAATAAAAAATATGTTCATCTTTATCTAAATATTAACTGATATTATGCCATTAGTCTTACTTTTTGAGATTATTGTGGCAACAACATTGCTAGTACCTGCTGCAATATTTTTTACATTGAAAGAAAAAGGTGAAGAAGTCTGGGAGTCTAAACTTTTAAGTTTAGACTAAGTTTTAACATAAAACATTTTAATAATATACATGATTACATTTTTTTCTGGTTTCATTGGTACCTTTTAGTTATTTCAATTATAACTTTCAATTTGCATTAATAACCTGGGATTTTATATTTTATTGAAGTCATCTTTTTAAAAAGATTTATATAATATTTATTTATTTATTTGAAAGCCAGAGTTACACAGAGAGAGAAGGAAAGGCAGAGAGAAAGAGAGAGGTCTTCCATCTGCTGTTTCACTCCCCAGTTGGCCACAATGGCTGGAGCTGGGCTGATCTGAATCGAGGAGCCAGGAGCTTCTTCCTACTCTCCCACATAGGTGCAGGGGCCCACACACTTGGGCCATCTTCTACTACCTTCCCAGGCCATAGCAGAGAGCTGGATGGGAAGAGGAGCAGCTGGGACTTGAACCAGTGCCCATGTGGATGCTAACACTGTAAGCGGCAGCTTTACCCACTACGCCACAGTGCCGGCCCCTGAAGTCATCTTAAAATTGAAAAAAAAAAAGTGTCAACTACTGTCAACCCTACTCTTCAATTATTTTCATTATCATCAGACATTGTTTATTCAAGGGACGTGAAGTAATTTTAATATTTGCCTAGTAACACATAATTATGTTAATTGCCTCTAAATTAATTCAACTGTTCTCTAAAGCAAAATATTTTGGAAATAACTGTCCTGTTATACATATACTTTCTTTGGTGGGGGTAATTCAGATTTGACTGCAATTCTTTTGCTTGAAGAGCTCAGAGTCTGTGTGTGTTTGCCACTGTGGACTATTTCCAAGGTGTAGGACTTTTGGATTTATATGGAGGCTCTTTTCCTCACTGTGCCATTCAGGAACTGTAAGAGTGTGGACAGAGACTTTAAGCTTACTCAGGCATAATAAAAAAATGTATTGAAGGATTCTTCCAGGTATAAATATTTTTTGATTCTAACATCTTTTGATGGAAATGAATCATGTGATAAAAAATAAATAGTTCTTTTATTCAGATGAAGAGTCCAGTGAGTGAAAATAATATTCAGATGTTTGAAATATTCATCACTAAAACTTAGAAAACAAATAATTTAAGATATAACATGAGATAAAACATTTTAAAACATTTGTTTCAGAGACAAATTCCAAAATAGCTTTAAAATAAAACTGAAATTCATGGTAAGCTTAATAATATTTATAAAATCAGGTGCTATTATCTTGTTCATAAAATGTTTTAATGAAGAACCAATGTACATTTAGGTCCAGGAGAGATTATTTATTTGTTGCTGTGTTTTCTATTTTCAAAAGTCAATTTTCTCTTTGTTTGATAGGGGTTTTAGTTTAGGACTATTTTGTAAACTAGGAGAGTAACTAAAATATGAAATAAGCTAATAAAAACTAACTGTTATTTCTTTTTTTAAAGATTTCATTTATTTATTTGAGAGGTAGAGTTACAGACAGTGAGAGGGAGAGACAGAGAGAAAGGTCTTCCTTCCATTGGTTCACTCTCCAAAAGGCCACATTGGCCGGAGCTGCGCCGTTCCGAAGCCAGGAGCCAGGTGCTTCTTCCTGGTCTCCCACACATGTGCAAGGGCCCAAGGACATGGGCCATCCTCCACTGCTTTCCCAGGTCACAACAGAGAGCTGGATTGGAAGAGGAGCAGCCAGGACACAAACTGGAGCCCACATGGGATGCCGGCGCCACAGGCGGAGGATTAATCTACTGCCTCATGGCGCAGGCTCCTTGACTAAAATTTTAATTGTCTTGATGGGTTAATGCTGTTTTGTCTTGGGCTAGCACTGTGGCACAGTGGGCTGAACTTCTGCCTGTGGCACCAGCATCACATACGGGCACCAGTTCAAATCCCAGCTGCTCTGCTTCTGATCCAGCTCTCTGCTTATGACCTGAGAAAGCAGTGGAAAATGGCCTCATTTTTTGGGCCCCCACACCCACATGGGAGACCCAGAATAATATCCTGCCTCCTAGCTCAGGATTGGCCCAGCTCTGGCCATTGTGGCCATTTGGGGAGTGAACCAACAGATAGAAGACCTTTCTCTCTGTCTCTCCCTCTCTCTGTCTGTAAGTGTAACTCTCAAGTAAATTAATGAAATCTTTTAAAAATATGCTCGGTGTTTGCCGGCAAAAATAAAAGTTATTGAACCCAGAAGATCACTTATAAAACTTCATTCTTGCATTTATTAAGCAACAAAAAAATTTCACAGAAGACCATTCTTTGCTTTTTCAGTCATGTCAACAAGAGAGGAGCTTTCTTTTTGCCCTTGTGGTTTTTTTTTTTCATATAAAAAGACAAACAGATATGAAGGAACAACCAAATGAACATTTCCAATAATATTTTAAATGTTTCATTAAGTTTCAATGCTTTATAATTAATATAGTTTACACATGACCGAAAGTTGTTTTGGTTCCCAATTAAACTTGCTTTGTCAAATTGTGTACAAGGTGACATGTGTATGTGTGTAATTAAATGAGCTTTAGACAAAACTTGCACCTCTCTCTGAAAACAGTCTTTAAAAGGTATAATACACATATTGAGAACAAGAAAAAAAACCGTATCTATGATATAGCAGCTTTAAAAGGAATGCCAGATATTTAGAACTACACATGTTAAGGTAATCTAAAATATTACAAGCCAAAATCCAGCTAATTCTTCACGGATGTGCAAATAGAGCTCTCAGCATGAAGTTGCTGGAGAGCATAGAAAAGTTGCAAATGTGTATAAACATTCTGAAAAAATTACTTGAGCCATCTGCAGTTCTTTATAGATGCTATGTGCTTGGAACTCTTATTTTCTCCACTGTTTATTGCACAGATTTGTTTATGATTGGACTCACTAAAAAGTTGTCTGCTAAACAACTGGGTATTAAAGTACACCATCTTCTAACATCTCAAGGATAGAGGAGGGCAAAGGGAGCATGAGGCCAGAGCCCTGGGAATTCCCTGGAGAGCTCTGGGTTGTGACTGAGGAATCTCCAGGGTCAGTCAATAGCAACAACCTCTTCTATCAATGTCTGGTCCATCCTTTTGTGTTTGCATTTAGGAATTTTTTATTAATATAAAGTGAACAGATTTTGTATATTCCATAGGTATTGTTCCAAGAAGACAACCACACTTCCTTACTTCTCTGGCCTCTAATCTCTCTCCATTCCTCCCCTCTTTTCATCAGATTTTGAAAAGATCTAAGTTTAATCCTTCTACAGTCTCAGGCTTAATTCACCACTAATAATATTCAACAAGTAAAAAGTAGGAAGAATACAGTTTCACAGGAGCATAAACAAGGGCTAAAAACAACAATTATATCCCAAAATAACTATTTCATTCCTATGCATTTTTGATATTCTATATTAAATGCCACATACCAGAGAGAACATATGGTATTTGCCTTTTTGAGACTGGCTTATTTTACTCAACATAATGGTTTCCAGTTACATCCATTTTGTTGTACAGACAGGATTTAATTCTCTTTTATGTCTGAGTATTCTATAGACAACATTTTCTTTATCAAGTCATCAGGTGATGGATATCTGGGTTGATTCCATTTATTAGCTATTGTGAATTGAGCTGCAATAAACATGAGGGCACAACTAACTTTTCATAGGCTGGTTTAATTTTGTTTTGGCAAATTCCCAGGAGTGGGATGGCTGGGTCACACGGCTGATCTATTTTCAGATCTCTGGGGAATCTCTATACTGTCTTCTACTAGTTTACATTCCCACTGAAAGTGGATTGGGATAACCTTTTCCTTACATCCTCATCAGCATTTATTGTTTTTTGAGTATTGGGTGATAGTCATTCTAACTGGGGTGAGGTGAAACCCAATTGTGGTTTTTATTTGCATTTCTCTGATGCCTAGCATTTTTTCATATATCTGTTGACCATTTGTATTTCATCCTTTGAAAACTGACTTTTTATGTCCTTTGCCCATTTCTTAGCTGGACTATTTTCTTGGTTGATGTTGAGTTTCTTAAGCCCTTTATATATCCTGGATATTAATCCTTTATCAGTTACATAGCTTGCAATTATTTTCTTGCATTCTGTCAGCTTCATTTTAACTTTGCTGAGTATTTCCTCTGCAGAGCAGAAGCTTCTTAGCTTGATATAATCCCAATTCTCTATTTTTCTTTTTATTTCCTGTGCTTCTGGGGTCTTTTCCAAGAAGTCTTTGCCTATGCCAGTATCTCCCAGAGTTTTTGCAATATTTCCCTCCCATAATTTGGTGGTATCAGATAATAGATTAATGTCCTTTGATCCATTTTGAGCTGATTTTTTTTTAATAAGGTGTAAGGTAGGGTCTTGTTTCACACTTCTGCATGCAGAGATCCAATGTTCCCACATCATTTTTGAAGAAACTGTTCTTTACCCAGGGATTGATTTTACCTCATTTGTCAAAGATTAGTTGATTGTAGATACATGGATTGATTTCTGGATTTTCTATCCTGTTCCACTTGTCTACGTGTATATTTCTGTTTTTGTGCTAGTTCCATGCTGTTTTTATTAAAATAGTATATGGTATATGTAGTATGTTGTGAAATCTGGTATTATGATATTTCCAGCTTTGTCTTTGTTGTTTAAGACAGCTTTAGCTATTTAGGATCTCAGCATCATTTTTTCTAGAACCGAGAATAATGTTGTTGGTACTACTTCTTTGAGTCTGTAAATTGCTTTGGGTGGTATGGACATTTTGATGATATTAATTCTTCCAATCCACAAACATGAAAGATTTTTCCATTTTTTGGAGTCTTTTTCTATTTTTTTATATGTATTGTGAATGGTAATGATCTTACAAGTTCTTTTTCAGCCATGGCATTGTTTGTGTATGCAAAGGTTATTGATTTTTGTATATTGATTTTTATATCCTACAACTTTCCCAAACTCCTTTATGAGTTGCAATAGCCTCTTAGTGGAATATTTTGGTTCCCCTATATAGAGGAATATATCATCTTCAGATGGGAATAATTTGGTTTCCCTACTTCTAATTGCATCTCCTTTATTTCTTTTTCTTGTCTAATGGCTCTGACTAAAATTTCAGAATTATATTGAATAGCAGTGGTGAAACTGGACATCCTTATCTGCTTCTGGACCTTAGTGGAAATGCTTCCAATTTCCCCCCATTCAATATGATGCTGACTGTAGGTTTATCATAAATTGCCTTGATTGTGTTGAGGAATGTTCCTTCTGCACCCAATTTGCTAAGGTTTTTATCATGAAAGGATGTTGTATTATATCAAATGATTTCTCTGCATCTATTGAGATAATAATGTTGTTTATATTCTTTAATTTTTAATGTGATGTCTCATATTTATTGATTTGCCTATGTTGAACTATCTCTGCATACCAGTGATAAATCCCACCTGGTCCAGGTGAATTATCTTTCCAGTGTGTTGGATTCTATCATCTAATATTTTGTTGAGGTTTTTAATATTGATTTATTTTTTCTGTTATATTCTTTTCTTTCTTAGGAATTAGGGGGATGTTGGTTTCATAAAATGAGTTTGGGCAGATTTTCTCCCTTTCAATTATTTTGGAGAGTTTGAGAAGGATTGGAATTATTTCTTCTTTAAAAGTCTGTTAGAATTCAGCAGTGAAGCTGTCCAGTCCTGGATTTCTCTTTGTTGGGAGGGTCGTTATTAATAATTCAATCTGCGCCTTGGTTATTGGTCCATTTTCATTTCTATGTATTCATGATTCAATTTTGGTAGATTGTATGTGTCCAGGAATCTATCGATTTCTTCTAGATTTTCCAGTTTGTTGCCATATAGCTGTTTGTAGTAATTACTGATGCTTTTTTTTTTTTTTTTTACTTCTGTGGTAACCACTGTTACATTTCCTTTTTCATCTCATCATTTTATTGATTTGGATCTTTCCCTTCTTTTTTTTTGATAATTGGGCCAAAATGTGTCAACTTTTCTTATTTTTTAAAATTAGCTTTTCATTTCTCCGATCATTTTTGGGGTTCCAATTTTGTTTATTTCTTCTCTAATTTGAATTATTTCTTTCCTCCTACTAATTTAGGGTTTGGTTTGATGTTGTTTCTCTTGGTTCTTTAAATGCATTGACAGGTCATTTATTTGATCTGCCTTTTCAATTTCTTTATATAGTCACCAATTGCTATAAACTTCCCTCATAATGCCATTTTCCCTGTATCTTGTAAGTTTTGATATGGTGTGTTATAATCTTCATTAGTTTCTGAGAATTTTTTATTTCCCTTTTGATTTCTTCTATGACCCATGTTCGTTCAGCAGCATGTTGTTCTGCCTTGATGTGTTTTGATAGTTTTTAGAGTTTCTTAAATTGTGAATTTCCAGCTTCACTCCATTGTGGTCAGTAAGGATACATGGTAAGGTATTAATATTTTTGAATCTGTTGAGACTTGCTTTATGGATAGTATATGATCTATCCTAGAGAAGGTTCCATGTACTGGTGAAAAGAATGTGTATTCTTCAGCTGTGGGATGAAATATTTTGTAGATACCAATTAGGTCCATTTGGTTCATAGTGTACCTTAGCTGTGTTGTTTCTTTGTTGATTCTCTGTCTATTTGGTCTAACTATTGATGAAATTGGGGTATTGAAATCCTCCTTTATTACTGCATTGGTGTCTATGTCTCCCTTTAGACCCATTAAAATTGTTTTAAATGTGCTGGTGCAGGTGCCGTGGCATTGAGTGCATGTACATTTACAGTAGTCACAACTTTCTATTGAATTGATCCCTTAATCATTACATAATGTCATTATTTGTCTCTTTTAACAGATTTTTTGTGTTTATTTTGTCTGATATTAGGATGGTTACACCTGCTCATTTCTGCCTTTTCATCCTTTATCTTTTTCATCCTTTCACATTTAGTCTGTGTGTATTTTTATGGTGATGTGTGTTTCTTGTAGGCAGCAAATAAGTAGGTCTTGTTTTTTAAATTCATTCAACCCATCTATACCTTTTAATTGGAGAACTTTGGCCATTTACAACCAAGGTTGTTACTGTTATGGAATGAATTTATCCTACCATTTTCCCATGAATCTCCCTATGGTTTGCTACTTTTACAATGGAATTTTCTGCCTTAACATTTTTTAATAATGAGGACTATCATCTTGTTTCTGTGTGTAGCATATCCTTATTTGTAAGGCTGGATGAATCCTGGCAAATTCTTACAGATTCCGCTTGTTTGGGAAGGTCTTTATTCACCTTCATTTATAAATGAGAGTTTTGCTAGGTACAGTGTTCTATGTTGACAGTTTCTTCTTTTAACTTAGACAATATCTCTTCATTCACTCCTAGCCTGTAGGGTTTCTGGTGAGAAATCTGCTATTAGCCTAATTGGGGACCCTCTGAAGGTAATCTGGTGTTTCTCTCATACACAATTTAGAATATTTTCTTTATGTTTTACTGTTGAAAGTTTGACTATAGAGTGTTGTGGTGAAGATCTTTTCTGATCATATCTATGAGGAGTTCTATGTGCTCTCTGTACTTGGATGTACCTTTCTTTCTCCAAAGCATGGAAGTTTTCTGCTGTTATTTCTCTGAATACATCTTCTAATTCATTATCTCTTTCAATGCCTTCAGGAAATCTCAAGACATTTACATTGGGCCATTTGATAGTATCCTTTAAATCTAGAAATCCATTTTCAGTTTTTCTAGTTTCTTTTTCTTTTATCTGACTGAGGTATTTCCAAAAATTGTCTTCTAGCTCTGATATTCTTTATTATGCCTCACAAAGTCCATTGTTGATGCTTTCCACTGTATTTTCTATTTGACATATTAAGTTCTTAATTTTTATTATTTCAGTTTGATTTTTCCTCAGTATCTCTATCTCATGATAAAATGTTTCACCCATATTGTGAATGGATTTTTTTATCTCATGAATTGTTTTGTTGTGTTTCTAAATAATGCTATGATCATTCATTTGAATTCATTTTCAGGCATTTCATTTTCACATTCCAATATTGAAGTGTTGGTGTGTTCCTTTTGGGGAGTCATATTATCTTCCTTATTATTGTTTCTTGTATTTCTGCATTTATTTTTAGGCACTCATGAAAGTACTTGTTGGTTTTCTCCTCTGGTGGTTTTTATCTTTGAACTATGCTTCTGCGGCTTAGTAGAATGCATGCTTCTTCACTGGATATCCAGAGGCATGTACTGTGTGGGGCCAGGGAGTTCTGGTCAGTGTTCAAGAGTGTGGTGAGAATCCAGGGTGACACCCAAGTTGGGTGTGCTAGGTTTCCTCTGTTGTCAGCAGTGGGGAGGGTATGATCACTTCTCCTGGCATAATCACAGTATCACCTCTCTTCCAAGGTGATCAGTGCTCAGAATTATCCCACAGTAGCACAACCCCCACCCCTGAAAGTGCATGAACCACAAAGGATCTGTGTGGTCTTCAGTGTGAGCATGGAACCCTCTGTAATGACTCACCCCAGGAAATCAGGGAGCTCTGAGTCTCTGAAGACAGACACCGTAATTGCCCAGAGACCTAGCTACATCCCACACCCTATAGTGCAGTCAAAGAATCCCCCACTGTCATAGCGCACAGGGGCCCCTCATTGACAGGGTGCAGGGGATCCACTCTCAGCCCAGTGTTGGTCCACCTTGGCAGTTTGAGCCCAGAGCCTTTGATAAGGTGGGGGAATGGGAGCACTCCACAGTCCTAAGTGGGTACCCATCCCCTTGCCAACCCTCTAGGCAAGACTCATAGTGGGGAACTCAGATTTACCCCTCTGATGAAACCACCTAGTTGTGAGAGTCATCACAGTCTCTTCTGGTGTTAAGATGGTGCTTTCTCCCTGCTGGTCACCAAACACCCTTGTGGGAGGATCAGGAGAAAGAAATGCACTTTTTTTTCACGTAGCCACTAGGGTTCCAAGCTGGACTCAGACTCACTGTGGTCTGCAAGTGTCTCCCTCAGGCAGTATCACCAGTGACACACAGGCTGATGGGCTGCTGCAGCCAGCTCCCACCTCGCTCTCAGCAGGTGTTGTCTTCTCCTGCCTATTAGCTGTGGGATTCAGCAGTAGTATCCCTGCTCACTGCTGTGTGTTTGAATGTCCACTCTGTTCCATGGCATCTCTCTTTTTTCTGCAAGATTTCTACTGAAACCTTCTCTCTAATCTCCCCTGGGAGTGTATTTCTTGCACTTTTCTTCTATTATCCTCCCCTGGTCAAAATCAGCACGTTTTTCCTTATTCGGCCATCTTGGAATCTGTCATCTGATCTGTTCTTACTGACACACTGTGAACACAACTTTAGACTGCAATTTTGATATTCTTGATAGGTATTTATATCACTCTTATCCTTTCCTCACTCACTCAAACTAAATCATGCTAATGCAGTGGAGGAGAGACACCTTATCCTGGAAAAACATTGACGCTATTCACATTTATATGAAGAATTAACAATTCATTTTTTGATCAATCTGTTTTCTGTTATCATAATAAAATACCCAAGGCTGGATGTGTAGTCAGATGGGTTGCTATATAAACACAGAAGTTGAGTTATTCCATAGTTTTAGAGTTTAAGGGCATGACACTGGTGTCTGCTGAGCTCTGGTGAGGACCTCATGGTGGCAGGGGTACATGCTAGAGTGAGATAACCCCAGAAAGGAAGCACATGAGGCATGTACACATTTCCTGAATTTTCTCAGGAAAGCTGATTCAGGGTTCCATAACTACTTTAATTCTTTCTGAGGGCAGCACCCCCAGAGGCCTAAATGTCTCCCACAAGCACACTTGTTAGAAGTCCCAGCATCTCAGCTCTACCACACTGGGGACCAAGTCTCCAACATGTGAGCCCTTGGAGAACAAACTACATGCAAACCAGAGCAACTTACTCAGTATTTAGTTGTGCTTTAGTACACACGAGCAGTGTATAAGTGATTATTTTTGTTAAATGACTTGTGATACCTTATAGTTAATTATATCATTCTTTCCTTCCCCTATTTAATATTTATTGCATATACACTGAGCCAGGTTTTATGCTAATTGTTGAATAAAATAAAAAAGAAAATATGAGATAATTTCTGCTCTCTCTATGAGGATTACATTACTTTGACAGAGTTAGGAATTTTAAAAATGTGCAAGTGACTACCAGATTGCAAGAGTGAAAGAGCTATGACAATAGGCAGTAGACTTTTTGTGGATTATCTATTCATTATCATGCCATATGTGCTCTTTTAGGTGACTCCTAACTAAGTTCCATAGGCATCTTTGTCATCTGGCTTCCTTACTGATGGAAGTTCAAAGGAAGGCACAGAACTTTTTTTTTCCTGCCTCTGATTTGTGGCTGACAGCAGAAGATGCCCACATGGGACTGCAGGTTCTAGCGGCTTCAGTGGGGACTTCAGTAACACAAGGGCAAAGCTGGGCTCCTAAGTTGATGATCAGGGATAGCACTGTGACACTGACAGCAGCTGCCTGGAGGTACATTTTAGGGCCTGAAAGAAGGCCCAGATGACTGAAGAGCAGAAAGCAAGGGGAGAGCATAGTAAGACAAGGTTGGAGGGAAAGGTAGGTGACAAAATTTGCTGAGAATTCTAAGTAACTTCTGGTTGTGTAGAGAAGACATGAAAGGATTTGAGACGTGCATATTTTCAGTTTTTTCATTTCAAAATTTGAACTTTGTGATTTGAACTTTGCCATCAAAAGATTGTCTCACAATCTAAGGGGAGTTTTGCTCTAGGTTTCTCGAATGGAGTTCTTCTTTGGGAAGAAGGACTGGAACTTGTGCTTGTGTGTCTACACAGTTGTAACAATGATCATAACACAATTATCACTGTGCTGTGTAAGCTTTTAACATGTACTCATTTATTTTAACAGAAAATTTGGTGAAATAATTTTTTTTCCAATTTTATAAATGAATAAGCTGAACTTCAGTATTCTTCAGTAATTCCCAAGGAATTGGATTGCTAACAGGGTGGCTCTAGTGAGTAGATAAGGAATTCCATTGAAAATAAAGGGGATTTCTATTGAGAGGAGCCCAAGATATTTTGGTATTTGTTTGTGATGCACTTGTGTTTGTACCTAGAGTAGTAGATAATGGGAACCTTTTTTTCCCCAAAGATTTATTTATTTTTTATTTATTTGAGAAGTAGAGTTACAGACAAAGAGAAGGAGACGGAGACAGAGGTCTTCCATTCACGGGTTCATCCCCAGTGGCCCCCACAGCTGGAGCTGAACTGAGCTGAAGCCAGGAACCAGGAGCCTCTTCTAGGTCTCCCACATGCGTGCAAGGGCCCAAACACTTGGGCCATCCTCCACTGCTTTCCCAGGCCATAAGCAGAGAGCTGGATCTGAAGAGGAACCGTGGGGACACAATCTGGAGCCCCCATGGGATGCTGGTGCTGCAGGCACAGGCTTAGCCTATTACTTCACAGCTCTAGCCCTGATGCCGGGAATTTTAAGATATAAAAGGTTCAGTTGTTACTCTTCAGAAGCTCTTAAAGTCCTGAGGAATTAGATAGTTTCAATTCTTTCAGTGTATGAGCAGTACAAGAAAGAGTTCTCACAGTAGCATGAACTTGGGAAAAGGATGCGAAAGGGCCTTGGTAAGATCATTTAACTAACCAATGAAATACAAATAGCAATTTGTAAGCTGATAGGGATGGTAAGTAGCAAAGATAAAGGTGTATTGTAAAATGGAGTCTCTTGGGAAATGTATCACAGCATGACCTGAGTATACAGGGGATTTGAGAAATGAAATGGAGATTAAGTTGTATAGGCAGACTTAAATTATTAAGATCCTTGGTTACCAAGTTAGCTAGTTAAGATTTTATAGTAAGTTTTGGAAAGCCATAAAGTATTTCAAACATGTAAATGCCATGATAATAATTATGTTTAGAAAAGCTTCTTGGATCATTTGGTAAGATCCATTGATGGCTGAAAATATTGAAAGCAGGTACCTCAGGAATTCTTGAAAAAATACAAATGACAGATAATGATCCTAAATTAGACAATAGTGGTGGAGATCAGAGGAGAAGTTGAATGAAGTGATGAGAAATAAATTTGAGTGGAAAAGACTTGGTGCTAATTACATATGCGAGATTGAGTCACGTTTTCATCAAGTGAGGAAGCGAATGCGTCGGGAGAGCAAGTTGCCACGTGAAGATCTGGATGAGCCAGGAATCAGGCAGGTTGGGTCCATGTTGCCTGTGCAACATTCAAGAGGAGACACAAGTAGGCAGTTGGATACCAGTTTGCAATTTAGAAATGAGATCTTGGCTACCGGTGAAGATTCAAGTGTGGGCAGGTGTTTTACCCAAAGCGCTTTTCCAAAGTTCTGGTTGTGCGAATCCAGGAACTTAGAGGAAAATAATTTCAGTGACTTCTTACAAACTCTGTTCCACTATAGGTTTCTCTACTTTGCTTCATCTTCAGCATGTATATGGATTTGTTTTAGTTTTTGCATAAAATCTATATGTTTTCTACAACAAATTAACTTTCCCCCCCAAATCTTAGATCCGATATGGTATTCATCTTACCTGCTGGCCAGTTCTTCCCTATGCCACCTTTAGAGACACTCATACATTCAGAAGTGGAATGTTGAGAGAGACAGACCTGTGCTGAACTCATAGTTATTAGCTTTGGGAACATGAGTCTACCCTCAGCTCTAATAATAGAACATGCGATTAACCACCTGCCACGCTGATCTTTTCTCTACTAGGTAGTCATAGTACAAGTGCTGAGTAAAATGCGACCACTGATTAGCAACACTGAGTGAGTGAGACAAGGAGGTGGAATAAAGAAGGAGCAAAGCAGGGACAAGCATGCAGCCTAGTAAACCAACGGTGGAATATGAAAGGTGTCACTGGGGCCAGTACTGTGGCATGCAGCTTAAAGCCCTGGCCCGAAGCGCCGGCATCCCATATGGGTGCCAGTTCTACTCCCGGCTGCTCCTCTTCCGATCCAGCTCTCTGTTGTGACCTGAAATAGTGGTAGAAGATGGCCCAGGTCCTTGGGCCCCTGCACCCATGTGGGAGACCCAGAAGAATCTCCTAGCTCCTGGCCTTGGATGGGCGCAGCTCCAGTCTTTGCGGCCATCTGGGGATTGAACCAGCAGATGGAAGACCTCTCTCTCTGTCTCTACCTTTCTCTGTAATTCTGTTTTTCAAATAAATAAAATAAATCTTAAAAAAAAGAAAAGTGTTGCTTTCAGTAGGACAATACTCACCTGTTAGCTTTTCAAGGAAAATACTGCTCATGAAAATTTTAAATTATAACTGCTAGATAAGGCCATTCTCAATGGCTTACAGAGATTACTAAGTAGTCCTATTAGTTGGGATTTCATCTGTGTAGGGGACTGATTCCTACCTTCCAGTTTTTCTGCTTTACTCCTGGATGCTTCCTGACTGAGCTCAGAGGCTCTGGGTAAACATGCATTACATCTGTTAAAGGCAGTAACAAGAGATGCTGAACATTTCTGGCTCATTGCTGTCCCAGCACATGTAATCTCAGTTGAGATGGTTCATGGCAACCGTGAGCCCCACTTCGCAGCAGAGGAACTGAAGATGATAAGGCAGGGCAGGGTATCACTGTCAGGAGGACACATGGCACATCTCCTGACTTCAGAACTGACATTTTACAGAGTTCTTCGGGGAGAGGTGGTGAGCTCTTAGAGTCCATGGGCTGGATTGCACTTTACACTTGAGATATTTCATATTTGAAGCAAAAGCTTAATTTGTCACCTCTGAAACCTGTAAGACATAGCAGTGCTAGTGTAAGGTATTCATTTGGCTCTGAGTAGGTACAGTCCCTAGGAGCGTGATGTGCATGTTCCAGTTGCAATACGGTCCTCACTATCACTATACTTAGGCAGTGTCACCCAGCTGGGATTCTTATGTTACTCTCTTGCCTTCTTGAAGCATTTGATTTGCAAATCTTCCTTTGAGCTTTCTTACATGAGTTTATTTAAAACAGTAAAAGGTTTAGGCTACGTTCCACTATCTGGACTCCTTCAGTGGCAAAGCCTGAGACAAGAGACAAGGACAAGGGTGTTGCCTATTTATTTGGAAGACAAAACCAGAAAGCTAACATAAAAAAGAGGGAAAAGAGAGGCAGAGGGGATGGTGAGCAGCCAATAAAACGTACATTAATGAATGGGTCTTGCTGTTGGGTATCTGTAACTCCATCTCACTGGGGGATCTTCTAAGAAACTAGATGGACCACACATGGAATTGTCAGACCTAAAAGATATATGGAGGCTCAGACACTTACCAGTGGGATCCCATGTCCAGTTGGTTAACGGGTTAGCATTTATTAGTTAGCATTTATTAATCTACTGCAGTTCATGGCTGGGCCCAGGCGGGCCCTGGAATGCTTGCTTCCTAGCAGGAGAGAGAGTTCTCAGGCAGAGAAGTGGTTAACATGGACGGGACTTTCCACAACTGCAGGTGAACTCAGGCAGGGCCTGCCTGTGTCACAGAATTGCATGTCATCTCTCTTTAAAAGCTTTTCACGGACAAAAATGCTGATTCCTACCTTCCAAGTTTTAAGGACAGATTTTGATTGTTTTAGCTTCCAGTCAGTTGGAATATAAGATGAATAATATCCTTGACAGAAGATAATTTTATATGACTAGAATTCTGAAACATTCTTTAGACTCTAATAATATGCCACAATTATATGAATTTTCTCTTATACCAAATAGTAAACTGTACTGAAAAGACCCTAATTTGATTAGTTAATGTTTCCCCTGCTTCTAGATGGCAATAGAATCTCCTGTTACTTTAAAACTAGGTTACAGTGTGAAGGTCCTATAGCAGGAAAGAGAACTCAAGGCTATGGTAAGTTTTTACCTGGCTGGCAAGCTTCTTTTACTCACAAAATTCTGATCTGTGAACAAAACAGACTAGAAAGTGCTCAGTACTGTAGTATATTTGCAAAGTACTTCAAAGTGCACCCCTTAAGCACCTGGCAATTCGCACCTGAGCCGCTTCAGCTCTTTAGCATCGATCAGCATGCTCTTCTAGACCTTCAGAATGGAGGAACAAGCAAAGGCTCTTGGGGGCTCTGCTCAGCAGGCAAGGGGGACTTCATTAGTGACTCTGCTCAGGTACTGCTTCTGCCCAGGCTGGCCTTGAAATATAAATATACAGGACTGTCGCTCCCCCTCTTCGTGGAGGAACGACACAGGACCCTGCGCTGTTCTTTCGTCTGCCCGGCCCTCCCCGGGTTTGCTGCTGGTTCTTCCCGGGTTGGCTACTATCCCTTCCACCTCCGTGGAAGGGCGGTTCCCCCTGGCCGCTTTCCCCACTTCCGCAGGGGAGCGGCACACCGCCGGCCGGCTCTTCTCGGGGGCTGCACAGGTGTTCCTTCAGCTAGATGTTCCCCCTTAGATGTTCCTGGTGCATGCCGTCTCTCTCCTCCTTTATAGTCCTCCTCCGCCAATCCCAACTCGGCTGCCCACACGCCGAGTATGCTGCTCTCCAATCAGGAGCAAGTCCTACAGTTTATTGGTTGAACTGGAGGCAGCTGTGCGGAAGCTGTTTACTTCTCTCCCAGCGCCATATTGTGGGAGAGCAGATGCATAGAATAAGTCTTAATTCCAGTAACAATATAGTCCGAGTTGCTCCCCACAGTGGGAGAGCAGATGCATAGAATAAGTCTTAATTCCAGTAACAGTATAGTCCGAGTTGCTCCCCACACAGGACGATGGGAGGCAGACATCAACAACCTAACTTACTATCATCTACAGGTATCTTCTTTCCTCTCCTCTCCTCTCCTCTCCTCTCCTCTCCTCTCCTCTCCCCTCCCCTCCCCTCCCCTCCCCTCCCCTCCCCTCCCCTCCCCTCCCCTCCCCTCCCCTCTCCTCTCCTCTCCTCTCCTCTCCTCTCCTTTGGCAAAGTGGACAGTGAGAGAGAGAGAGAGACAGGTCTTCCTTTTCTGTTGGTTCACCCCCAACAATGGCTGCTGCTGATCCGAAGCCAGGTGCTTCCCAGGTGCTTCCCCGGGTCTCCCATGGGGTGCAGGGCCCAAGGACCTGGGTCATCCTCCACTGCACTCCCGGGCCACAGCAGAGAGCTGGACTGCAAAAAGGAGCAACAGGGACAGAATCCGGTGCCCCAACTGGGACCAGAACCGCACGTGGAGGATTAGCCTATTGAGCCGTAGCGCTGGCCTGATTATTTTCTTATAACTAGAGACAGAACAAGAATCTTGAATGTCTCAAGATTGGAGAAAAAAAACATTATCAGATGGTGAACTTCCCAGTAACTAAAACTGGAATTAAATGGATACCCTAAAAAATAATGATACTTGTCTTCAGTGAATTGGGTCTTATGACAACAGACACATTTAATTTTTTTTTTTTGTTTTTCCCTATTAGAATGCTATCAATAAACAGCTAAGAACTAGACAATAAAATTTCTCTCTAGAAAATTTATCTATATTAAGGTCTAAGGTAGGCTATACATACTGGGTTCTAGCAATCCAAATGCCTTAAGTGAGGATTAAACCATCCACTGTTTTAAGGATTAGGTGAGGTAATGTTTCCAAAGGCATCAGTGTGTCATCTGCTTGTCTAGAGCAACAATTCTGAATCTGCAGGTCTTAGTTTCCTTCCAATGGCTGCCACTAATTTCGTGGCTAACATAATACACATTTATTATTTTTACAAAGTCCAGCAAGGGTCTCATTGAGTCATGGTTAAGGTGTGGAGAGCTCTCTCTTCCTAGATGCTCTAGGGAGGGAGTGCCTTGCCTTCAGCTGTATCTGGAGGCCACATACCTTCCTTGGTTGTGGTCTTACCCCTGCCCTCTTCAAAGCCAGCCATGCGGTATCTTCAAATTTCTCCCATCCTGAGCTCCTTCATTTTGAAGGACACTTGGGATTACTTTGAGATTATGACCTGTGCAATCCAGGGTCATCTCTTTATCATAGTCATATGATTAGCATTCTTAATTCCATGTGCCATGTAACAAAACATATTCACAGGTTCCTAAGATTAGGATGTGGACCTTTTTTTGCAGGGGTCCCCTCTTCTGTCCACTGCCTCCCCAACAAATCTTGGAGAATCAAATAGGGCTGTCTACAATGATCATTCCCACCTGGTGTGCAGACCCCTAACTGGCCCATCAGGAGCCACTGTGATCTGAAGTGTGCCAGGATTGGATACTGAATTAACTGAAAAGTTGGAAATGTCAGACAGTTGTACACACAAAAGTGACAACAGGTAAGCAGGACATGAGAATCAAGAGTAAATTTCTTTGGCCAAAGTACATAAGGGAGAATAAAATGCTTCTATTTGGTTCTCATATACATGTAAGATGGTTTACTGTATCTGGACTGTTTATTTTTCTCTTGATATACTTTCTTCTACAACAAACAGCACATTTCACTGTAATTTGGGAGATGTTTTTGGTGGCTGGCTGTTGTTCATTTATTGGTAGATTTTTGTATATCTAACATGGGATGGCCTGAAAGAAATAGCAGTGAATAGGAACCAGGACTGACTCTCAAGTGATTCCCCAGTTTAATGAGAGAATCAGACAAGTAACTGTTACATGAATCTGGAGTCAGTTCTTTGTAGAATTATGACAATAAAGATGGGTGAGCAAAGAAAGTGTAAGTGGATTTTATTGAGAAACTGAGACTCCTGCTTGCCAGGTGGAGTCCCCAAGGGAGGGGCCATCAAGGTCTGGGTGTTGGGAACTTATATAGGGAGAACATATCCATTGATCAATTCTTCTATATAGTTTCTGTAACTTAGGGATCAGCTTTGTTTTAGTCTATGTCTCTTGTATAGCAGTCATGGTTCCCAACCAGTTAACAAACATTACCACATCAACCATTTGGGAGATGTGAAAGTTGAGGAATATTGTTGACATGATCAGTTAAGGCAGGATATGCCTACCTGATCAGTGGCTGAGTGCTTGAGACATGTAACTTTGTAGAGTGATTTGGTATTGATGCCAGAGTCTAGTATCTCATGAGGTTACCTATGGGTATGGGACACACTGTGATCCCTATAAAATCTCTTCATTTTCTTGGGGCGAGGTCTTTTGTCTAGTCAGGAGATGTCCCCGAGTAGTGTAGGAGACCCTGGATAGTGTAGGAGACCCTGGATAGTGTAGGGCACCCTGGGTGGTGTAGAGGACCTTAAGTAGTATAGGGGACCACAAGTAGTTAGGAGACTGAGTAGTGTAGGGGACCCTGGGTAGTATAGGATACCCTGAGTAGTATAGAGGACCATGAGTAGTGTAGCTGGCACTGAGTAGCTTAGGGGACCCTGGGTAGTGTAGGGGACCCTGAGTAGCGTAGGGGACCATGAGTAGTGTAGCTGGCACTGAGTAATGTAGGGGACCCTGGGTGGTGTAGTTGGCACTGAGTAGTGTAGCTGGCACTGAGTGGCATTGGTGAACATCTACATCAATCATGGCTTCAAGTATGAGAACCTCAAAGGGATGCTGCTGTATTCCATGGCTGGTGGCCATTCTGACCTTGGTCCTCACTTTGTGAAGACCTGTTGTGGTGGATGATGGCTCTGGCTCAGAGGGCTGGAATTCTGAGACACCACTGGGAGTAGAGACCCTAGAGAGAATACCATCATGAAATTACCAACAGAAGTAAGGGAGCAGAAGCACATTTTTAAAAAAGATTTATTTATTTTACTTGAAAGAATTACACACAGAGAGAAAGATAGGGAGAGAGGGAGAGGGAGAGGGAGAGGGAGAGAGGGAGAGGGGGGGAGAGAGAGAGAGAGAGAGAGAGAGAGAGAGAGAGAGAGGTCTTCCATCTGCTGGTTCACTCTCCAGATAGCCACAATGGCTGGAGCTGTGCCAGGAGCCAAGAGCTTCTTCCGGGTCTCCCACATGGGTGCAGGGGCTCAAGGACTTGGGCCATCTTCTACTGCTATCCCAGGCCACAGTAGAGAGCTGGATCGGAAGAGGAACAGCTGGGATGCTGGCACTGCAGGTGGTGGCTTTACCCACCATGCCACAGCACCGGCCCTGAGAAGTACATTTTTAAACTATGAATAAAAAAAAAAAAAAAACTTGTTCAACCATCCTAGTGGAAAGACTGCATTATGTTTCATTTGCTTTGTAGAAAAATATTGTAAAACTATTGTCTATGAAGAGAGGTTCAGAGAGTGTGTAGTCAAAAATAAACAATATGGAAACAGATAAAGCAATTAGGTCCGTTCTGAAATAATGTTTTGTTTTGTAGTTTTCTATTCTTTTTCTTAGTGAGATGTCACTAAATTGGTTGAGTTTCAGGATTCAGAAACCAGGATCCACCCCTGATTATCCCAATAAAGTAGGCAAGAAAGAATGCAGATGTGGACAAAGATGGTGGCTGTTCAGGAAGGAACAGTCTTGATAAATATCTGAATACTTAGTTCGCATGGATGGGAGTGGCCATCTGGAAGCAGAAGTAGCTAAGGATCTTTCCTGGGATTCTGATTTAAGGCAGTAAGTGCACACTGGTGAAACTCTCTGGGAAAGTTACACAGGAAGTAGAACATGCTATCCTTAGGAGGTGAGGTGAGTTTTATTTTGGAGACTTTTGGTTTAATATGTCTGTGGGATCCTGGAGTAAAAATGTGGAAATAGGCAGTAAGAATATAGGATGATTTCCTAGAAGGTCAAATAAAGTTATAGACTGGGAGGTCCTACATTTGCAAGTACGTTAAATCCATGGATGTGGCTGAATTTATCCAGTCAATAAAAGAAACATATATTAAGAATAAGAGAGGGTTGGGCATGGTGTGACAAAAACAGCATTATTTAGGTCAAAGCTGGAAAAAGAGAAGCCAATGAACCATGGCCAAAATTAGAAATATTCATTAGTCTCTATAAAAATGTACATGCATCTATGAGTCAAGTATTTAAAAATTCCCTTCATTCTCTAAATGAGATCTCTATGTATTGATCTATGTATCCATAATTTATTTATATATCTACCAATAATATCATTTCTATCATCTGCCTATCAATCATCCATCATCTCTATCATCCATCTCTATCATCTAACAGTCTATCATCTCTCAAATGATACACCTTTTAGTGCAGGTGATCCATCAGATTACTTGAATGATTTTCAACCTGTTGAGTTTTTTAAGTTGCTGATGTGATTTTCATTTATGTGGCTGTCACTAGATGAATGTCATTTACCGTTCAGTTGTGTTTTGACATAAGGAACAATATCAAACTCTACTAACCACTTTCCTACGAAATTGATAGTCATTAGGTGACTTTGAGTTTCACTAATGTTCTCCTCACATCATTGATACTGTTCATAGTCTCAAAACTTCTTGTGGCTTCTGCAGTAATAGTGACAATTGAATAATTTTTTTTTCTACTCATTCTATAGTTTCTTAACATGTCATACTTAACCAGATAAAATCTAATTCTTCAGAACAGGTGAGAAGGGTGGTGTTGTGTCCCTGGATTCCAATTCTGACTCTTGGCATGGAAGTTTTAAATGTGTCAATTTTCCAGTGCAGGTGCTGTGATAATGACAGAACATTGGAAAGATACACACACTGAGTTAATTTAGGTACAGAATCATGCCTGGGCAGAGAGGGAGCAAGCATCAGCTGCTTCTTTGACTAGCACAATTAGCATTGCTAATGGCTCTGATGAGTAAGCTTCTGGTGAGTTTTAACAAACTCACTCACTTCACTGGTGAGGTGACTCAACAACAACGAATGGGGGGACAATCAGGAGGGCTACCCCAATCCCATGATGTCCCACTAGCCCCCTGCACCCATTGCAGCACTCTTCCAGTGGCCCTCCGTAGGCCACAGTGGCTTCTCATTACTGCCCATACAGCTACTTTTCCAGCCTCTCTTGTCTTTCCCACGGTCTGGAGTTCATGAAGTCCGTGGGTTTTGCAGTATCCATGGTAACCCTGGAGAGAATAACTCTGGAGAAGTGCTAGCTGGCAGGCTAAGTGCTCTGACCCCAAGGTTGGCATCTGACTTGACACAAGCAGGACAGGTACCACAATGGGGAGACACGGAGGTACAATGGACTGTGGATGGTGGCTCTACTCCCCATAGTCCTCCCCCACTCCCACCCACAGAGGCCACCAAGAATAACAGGAACTCTATGGAGAGGACGGACTGGCAAAAGCATGCCTATGGTCTGGGTCTTTAGGGTATGAAAAGCAAGAGCACTAAACAATTAGTGTATGTCCTGGGGTTCACTGAAGAGAGGCAGGCCTAATGAATGCAAGAGGTAAGATCTGTATTCAGAATGGATCTTGGGTGGCAGTGGATTTGGTGATGTATCTCATGAGGACATTATATTATCTTAGGCTTCAAAATGCTGTCAAGTCATCCAGTGGTAGAGCCTTCTTGGTGGCTTAATGGCATTGCCTACAGTGTAGTTTGTAGGATGCCGTTCTGGCATACCTGCCAATGTTTGGGTAACTCCACGGGGGAATTAGGTTAGGAGAATTGTCATGCTATGTAAGTGCAACATACAATGACAAGTTATGTTGAACCTGAGCTTGACAATGATTTTTCTAACAGACAAAATGACCAGCCATCTGTCACCTGTTTCTGCAGAACACAATCAAGTATTCTGTTGCATGGCTTATCAATAGCTTTGTGCCAGGCACTGCTGTAAATTATTAAATCAATGAAGTTCGCTGGAAGTATGTCTGAGGGAGAAAACTGACCTTGAAAACTTGCCTAAGGTCACAAAGCAACAAGTAGCATTTTCAAGAGATGCGTGCAGCTGTGGCCCTGGAGCCCTTATGATTCAGCTCTTCAACTACAAGGTGGGAGTGCTACGGTAGCCCTTCCATGGAATGTACTTCAGCCTTTAACAGAATGTTAATAGGCTATTTGGTTGGGTTGTAAAGAGTTTTTATCTCACATTTTTGAGTGGTGAGAAAGGTTAAAGAAGCATCTGAGTACCACTTGATGGTGCAGAATCTTAAAGAGTGTGATGATAGCAGTAAAAACATTGGAAAGATACACACACTGGGCAGCCTTCTTTCAATTCAAATGCACTTTCTCAATTTTTTTTAGCAACATGCTACAAAGAAATCCCTACTAATTTAAGAGCTATTGTGATTTTTAAATTTTTATTTATTTTTATTTGACAGAGTTAGACAGTGAGAGAGAGAGAGACAGAGAGAAAGGGTTTCCTTCCATTGGTTCACCCCCCAATGGCCGCTATGGCCAGAGCTATGCTGATCCAAAGCCAGGAGCCAGGTGCTTCCTCCTGGTTTCCCATGCGGGTGCAGGGCCCAAGCACTTGGGCCATCCTCCACTGCCCTTCCGAGGGCCACAGCAGAGAGCTGGACTAGAAGAGGAACAGCTGGGACTAGAACCCAGTGCCCATATGGGATGCCGGCACCACAAGTGGAGGATTAGCCAAGTGAGCCACAGCACTGGCCCCAGAGCTGTTATGATTAATAATACAATTTTAATTAGAAATACTTTTTCTGAGAATGACTGCTTTCAGGGAATAAATGTTTGCATACAAAAAATGGAGTAGAAAGTGTTTCGGACTTCTTTTTGACTCTGTCAACAAACAGTTGGTTGTCAGAACGATTTTACATTCTGTAATTCATTTTTGACTTGTAGAATCTTGTGTTTTTCTTTGTGATTCTTAATGTGCTATACATTTAGCACGGACACAGTTACAGTGATTGTTCCTTGTTACTTTAGTTCTCATAAGCTTTAGAAAGTTCATAAAGTTATATTTATACCTTGCAAGGTAGTTAGAACTCCCCAGAAATGCCGAGGGGCCAGATGTCTCTTTCAGAATACCTGAGAATGGTTTATCTGCTCATGCTGTCTCTTTGAGAATATGACGTTAACCCTTGCAGCAGTCTGATTCTCCTAGGGTTGACTTTGTTCTCTCACCTTCCCTCCCTCACTTCCTTGTTCTTCTGCCTTTCTCTTTCTTTTCCTCCCTTCTCTTGCTCCTTTTCTCCCCTAATATTTGGAAGTGGAAGCATTATCCCAAAGCTCCATTTATAAATTCCCAAATCATTTTTTAAAAACATTTTTTAAAATTTGTTTTAAAGGCAGAGTGACACAGAGAGAGTGAGAGACAGAGAAAAAGAGATCTTTCACGTGCTGGTTCACCCCTCAAATGATCACAATAGCTGGGGCTTCTCTGGGTCAAAACCAGGAGCCAGGAACTCCATCCATGTCGCTCACTTGGGTGGCAGGGGCACAGGTACTTTGACCATCTTCTGCTGCCCTTCCAGGTGCATTAGCAGGGAACTGGATTGGAAGTGGAGCAGCTGGGAGTCGAACCAGCATTCCCATATGGGATGCTGGCACTGTGAGGTGCAGCTTATATGGCTGTTGCACAATGCCGGCCTCAAAATCATGGATGTTGTTAATGAAACGAGGTGATTAAGCTACAGGATGAGCTGTGTCCCATGCTCTCTTACTCTGAATTCCCTTAGCTCTGCTTCTGTCTGCCTGTAAAGTTCTACCTTTTCCAAAGCCATTGAGGAGATGGAAATCTGAGTTGTGCTAATTTGGTCATCACACACACCCAGGTGCTGAATTGGGTATGCCCAGGTGGAATGTGACAGCTAATGGAAGAAGCCACTTGTCCCTCTCCTGCCAGTGGAGGCCTTTTGGTATCCCTTCACCAAATCGTCTTTTCCTGAGTTGGACTTGGATCACCTTTTGCTTACCTTGTTATCCTGTCATGTCTTGTGACCATTTACTGAATTCTGTGACTGACCCCAGGTTCTCTGGCTCACTTGCAAATAGAAGTTGACAAGAAGCTAATGTGCAACCTGAGAGGTTTACAGGGGCCTTCTGCTCCATCACGTTGGGAAGAGGTTCTGAGGCTCGATCAATGAATGAAGCTGTGCAGGCATTTTTACTGGGTGGGGAGGCGTGGCTGTGACACTTGGGTGCACAACATTTTGATCTGCACCCATCCTGGGCACAAGACACTTAGATTTGCAGCTGGCTCCTCCTTCCGTGCAGGTGCATCCTCAAAATGACTGCTGCTCAGTGCCACCACCCCAGAAAGGCCACATATTGGCTGTCCTGGGCTATTCTGGACATGTGTGCAGGTTGGAGAACTCCTTAATGGGTCAGGAGAGGGACTTTTGGGTTAGTGTCTGGTGCTCCTTGCTCATACTTGGTTTTTGGAGCTGGAGCTGGAGACATAGGCCAAGAGATGGACACATAGCAGGTTGGGAGGCCCTTCACTGATTGAGTCCTGTTTAGATCTCATCTCAATTCTTCCATTGGGTGCAAAGTTGATTAGAGAAGAGATTTTATCCTTTAAAAAACTTTTTAAAAAAAATCATTGTAGACCTTTGCCAAGTATCTTTTACACAATAAAATGCCCAGGAGATATTTGTTGAAATTGTTAACACCATATACAACCAGAAAATCCAATTCCAGCACCCCTCAAGCTATCAGGAGGTTGGGTGGCTTTCCTGCAATCTATAACATTGGCAGAATACATTCACAACAGCAACTTGGGACACAAAGAAGCCCAAAGTACAATGGCTCAGTTCTGGAAGATACAGGATGTGGTCCCCTAACACGAAGACTCTTCCCCCCTGTATTAAGGCAGCTGGCTGGCCCAGAACCTCCCCATACAGGTGCGCTGGCTGGCTGGCTTTGTGAAGGGCTCATTTCCAGTCAGTTCTGGCCAAAATGGTAGTAAGGACTAACGCTGAAGTGAGTGGTTAACATTTTTATTCCAAAAGGCAGGATATTGTATATAATACTTTCTGAGAAAATAGTGAAGATACCATAATTCAATGAATTCCATGGTTTTCAACACAATAGGCATGTTTAGAATCTTTCAAATGTTGAGTTCATTCAAACTTTATTTAAATACAGTAAAATTTAATCGGGACCTTCAGGGGGCGATTTCTACCTTTCACAAAATGAAAGCTCCTTTGCAGGTATTTTACAGCCTCCATGTGTGTTACAAGGGTTTGGTCTTTTTATCTAGAATAAATTCTGTTATCTGTAGTTCTTTGGGGATTACATGTACCATGAAAAGTCCATTCTCTTTTTTCACAATGAGTAGAGGACAAATTCATGTTGACACAAAAAGGAATGGAACCATCTAAGGAATAGGGGACACAGTCAGAGATTCAAAGAAAACGCCTTCGTCATCATCACAGTTGCTTCCCAGGCCCCTACAGAAAGAAAAAGACAGAGCACAGAAACAGGTATGTGGTCCCTTCCCGTTCACGGATTTAAATCCCTGCCTGCAATGGGCTGTCCCTGTCCACGTGAGATCTCTCAGCCTCTGGCCATGAGCACACAAGCAGTCTGAAAAGTGCTTTACAGTGTCATTTTTTTTTTTCACTTCCTGCAAGGCATTATTGCCTTCCATCACAGTCAGTACCTTTCACATTAAATGCACATGGTATACACATGGATTACAAAAATACATTTCTGTACTTGAAAATTTCAGGGTCTACATAGATACCATCATTCCTATTTCTTAGATGCGTGGATATGCAGGTAGGTTCTGGAATCTCTCTGTTCACCAGTTCAGTTTTTGGCAGTGTTTAGCAGAGCGCCGCTGTCTCTTTCCACCTTCCTCTGACCTCCGTCAAGTCCAGTGTCAGTTTTATCAAGGAACTTTATCCACTGAAAATTTATTCTGTCGTGTCTACTGCATTTAAAAAGAGTTTGACTCGGCAACACAAACATCCACACACATAGAAGAGAAGTTTCCATTTCATAAAGCTAACATTCATTCTTCCATATTTTAATATGCCATAGATCTCTCAGTTTAGAATTTTCCTGAAAATATATATTCTTCACACGAAGCCGTCATAAAAAATGGAGAAAACATCTTCAGTGACTTCAAAAGCATCAAAGTAAAGTTTTAAAGATAACTTTCCAGACCCCAGCAGTAGTGGGCCTGA
The DNA here is from genome assembly GCF_964237555.1 of Oryctolagus cuniculus. Lineage (NCBI taxonomy): Eukaryota > Metazoa > Chordata > Mammalia > Lagomorpha > Leporidae > Oryctolagus > Oryctolagus cuniculus. Next base: position 5,658,184 of record NC_091447.1, read on the forward strand.
AGGGCACTGCACATCAGTATCTGTAGAAAATGAGTTGGGCAAAGTCAAGGTTGAGTCATCTGTGGACATTGGTTATCGGTACCGATGAATCCATGTGATGGTGAGTGTGAGTAACTACCTCGGTGCTAAGTATGGTTATCTGTTCACACTGCAGGGCAGCTGCCTTGTATGATTTCAGAGCTGGAATTTCGGGGGGCAGGTTGTGTCACTGGCCTCATCTCACTGTCTGTCCAATGGCTTTGCACTCCACAGATCGCTCAGAATGAGGCACGGGCTGTTGCTGTCTTCCAGCTATGTACCATAAAAGGTAGCCAAAAGAAGTCATTGCATGCTGTACCGAATATAAAATAATTTATGGCTGCAAAATGTTTTCGACACAAAGTCTGCCTGCCTATGGTGGAAAGTTTTGTCAATTCATGTGAAAATATTTGTTACCTGTAACCATAGACACACAAAATCAGTGTGTGTGTGTGTGTGTGTGTTATGTGACATTATGTTAGGAATGCATTTGTTGCTGTTTTGAGGTTTCTTTGGGTGTACTTTTGTTATTATACCAGGGCAAGTGGTTGCTGTACTAAATTTGCAATTGTGTTCATGATTTTTCTGGGAATGCTAAATTATGTCCCAATTCTATTCAAATGTTTTTATTTTTAAAGCAATTAAACTTATTGTTGATTGATATTTACTGTCCAATGTTCTGGGAACACTAAGAGAATACGCTTTATACATAATCTATTATAGCACATTGCTTGAGAGTAGCTATTTAATATAACAGCATTCAGTTGAGTTTTCAAACCAAAGAACTAAAATTATAGCAATTTCACTTGAAATCCATAAATCCATGCGCAAGGCTGTGTTCAACAGAATCACGAAATGCTATTTGTTATTCAAAGATGAATGAATCCATAGAAAAATAGAACTGATAAATCATTGGCACTTTAATGCAGAGTGGAGAGAAAAACCAATAAATCATGCATTTCAAGCACTCGTTTTCCTTGTGATATGTTCGAAAACATAAAACATGCAATGATGAGATGCAGGTCAGTACGAGTGAACAATACCACGGCTGCACAGGGACTTTTCATTTTATGGCATAGTCTCGATGAAACACTGAGCAAAGTACCATTCCATGACTTGTTTGAACAATCAGTGCTTCCAGCTTCCACCCATGCCATGGACACCTTTGACACCCAGCCAAGCCATTATATGCAAATGAACATTTGTAGTGTCACAGATTGAGGAAGGCAGTAGGTGAGGGGGTGGCACATATCACATGCATGAGCTGCTTCGGAGAACTCATTGTTCTTCTTAAAGGTACTAGAGAGGAACGGATGCAATTGTTCACTTTCTTCAAGTACACTTAACAGAGCCATGAAAAATTACAGACATGGATATTTATAAGTGACCAAAAAAAGCAAGAAATCAGCTATGAGCTTTGATTGTGTTGTATAGCCTATTTTATGTGGAAACTGAGAATTTAAACCTAATTCATGGGCAAATCTCTTCCAGCTATTTGGTCATCGCGTAATTAATCGTAGTACCACACATCTCCACGATGCTTAATTAACTATGCATCCACCCATTTCTCTCAAGCATCTTTTTCTGACTCTTTGGTGGGAAATACATTAATTAGGCACATAGTTTAAAACATCTATTTGGTTACTGTTGTGGTTATGAATTCTTGTAGAGTCTCATGCAGAAAGGAAGAAGGCTTACCATATTACCACACTTCACTGCCAAGTAACAAGTTTTCACTTATTTCTGGAGTTAAAAACAAGCTAAACAAAAAGTGCTTTCTATTTTTCATCACAAGAACACTTTATACCTGACATTTTAATTTCCACTCAGAGGAGTTAAGATGTTGAGGAAAAGGTATTTAGATACAGCAAGGTATTGTAGACAACTATTTCATAAAATTGTTGAGTTAAAAGTTTCCCTTCTGTCAAGGGTCAAAGATCATTAATACGCTGATTCTAACAGGGAAAAGCAAAGCAACCTACAATTATGACCATTGTAGCATTACTGACAGTGCTTATTCATCATTGGAATTAGATTTTTCTCATGGGTTAGTAAATGGAAATTGGAGAAGACATGACCAGGAAACATAAAAATTTATGGGGATGCATGCAACAAAAATAGGCAGTATTACTTCATGTATTTCTTCATGCAAAGATGCCTGTGACAACTGAGACAATAAATGTTCTATTAGCTGAGTTTCACATTAGCTCGGTAGAAAAAAAAAAAACAAAACCTGTTAAACCAACTCCATGGTTTTTGCATGAACAGGAGACTTGAAAGGGTTCAAAGATTCCAGCACACGTGTTCCATGGCCCAATTATGCTAATTGCATTTCTAAGGAGGAGATGATACAGGATTATTCTTTGCTTCGGTTTCTTGTTCTCTTGACGAGGGAGCAGAATAACCCAGTTTTTGGAAGGGGGCCCATCAGCATTGGGGCTTGGTTCTTGTGTGTAATTTTTATCTGGGGAAAAAAGGAGAAGGAGAGAGAGAAAGAGAGAGAGAAAGAGGGTAGAGTAATCTCCAGACACAATGCCAGTTTCTGACAATCTCTTACCAGGCTAATCATGGTTCATGAGTTATTGAAACACCACAAGTGTAAGATGGGCTTTCACAATGTCTCTTATGTCAAAAATATTAAAAGGGGAGCTGTGGATATGCACTCACATCATATTCCAAATCTCAGAATGCTGATGAAAAATAAAACTTAGCCAAAGGAATTTTAAGCACCATATTTACCCTAGCTTCACTTATAGTCAAATCAGAGAGCTGCCGAATCAGATCGCATGATTCTAAAGGATGAGTCCTGACTGTCACAGGGCAGCCCCCATCCACCAGCCCAGTCTCTGTCCCAGGGACACCCCAAAAGGAGGATGTGATTGGTACCAATGCAAATCCTATTCATTTGCTAATCAGATTGTTTCCCCCTTTCCACACGAAGTGCAAGGCTTCATTTCAAAAAAAAGAAAAGAAAAAAGAAAAAACAATCATTACCGATGAAAGTCAGAAGCTAACAGGCATAAAAGGTCAGAGATGATGAACTCGTCTTTTAATTTGTTAATTAATTGGTAATAGAATAGAATCAAATATTGAAAAGCCTGCTTAAAACACTTGGAGAGACTGTTCTAAAACTACTCGTTTTGATTTCTTTGATATAAAACCACGAATCACCTTAAATGAGACAACCTTAAAGTAGATTATGCCTGCAATTTTCTCTAATTCAACTCTAAATTAGGGAAGACATTTTATGAATATATGCTATGCTCAGAGCTAATTGAAAGCAATTATCAAAGTGGCATTTTGTCTGTGACTTTAAGATACATTGTAAGATAATAAATGATTCTCATTATGTAATAAAAAGGTCATATCTTGCCTTTGGGCTACTGATGCTGAGAGTTTTTCAAAAGCAATCTGAGACATTTTCTTTAGCGAACTGCGACTAATACAAGAGCCATCGCTTATTAAATATCAGTTGTCACCTGTACAGTATCTGCATCAGAGATGAGTATTTCTTTCAGAAACACCAGCTCATTAAAAGCTGCAAAAAATTTATCTCTTAAAGTGCATGTCTGACATTTTCAAGCTAAAATGAATATCCTTCGCTTGTCACTCACTCACAGCAGTGAGACCAAAAAAAAATAATAAAATAAAATAAAAATAAAGGGTGTCACATGGACAGGATCATTACCACCAGCAGTGGGGCATTCAGAGAGATGGGAACTGACTTCACAGCCTGGAGAGAGAGAAGTAACTGGAAACTCTGAAAGAATGAATACCTTTATTTAAGTCTGTGGAAATCAGGTTATTCTGGAAAGAGTCAGTGTTCTTTTTTTTTTTTTTTTTTAATAAAAATCACTTGCACCTGTAAAAGGCCACACTAGGCTACACTGACCCCCAAACTCTCTGGATATCTGACTTGATTGTTATCTTATGAACTGGGAAATTGCCAGTCAGGCTGTTAAGATGCCAGAAAGTTCCTCCTTATGGAGACTGAAAATGGTCTCTGTCAGCTTCTTCTCTTAATAATTCAGCTTTCGACTACACTGCTGCATTGGTTATTAAACTTCTCTGAATCCTGGCTTTAGATGGGAGCCAATACAGCACCATTCATTATTTATTCGATTCATGCAATGTATTGAGCTCGCACTATGCTTCAGACACTGTCTCAGGAACTTCCAATAAATACACAGTGCACAATCTCTGTGCCTAAGAGATCACAATCCAGGCGAAAAGGGGAATAGAAGAGGTGCCTTCAACGCTGACGCAGGAGGTTAAGCAGAAAGGCAGTGTTTTTTTAATGCCAACCATGAAAATGAAGCCTTCTATATACAAATGTCATTTTGAAATGGGTACCTGGGGAAGCAGTTATCACATACTACTTACATGATAACCTTAGATTCACACAGAACATTAGCAACTAAACAAAGAAAGTAGATATTTGTGATTCATAGTTGCTGGACTAAATCTGTTGGAGAGTATAATAATATTAGAACAATTAAGTAACTAAGGTAAGTCGTGTCAAATTATTTTTAAGACTTTGAAAGAAATCAATCTTTCTATCCTTAAATCAAGTCTCAGTATATGACAAATCTGAGTCAAATTGCCACCTAATTATTATCCATGATATTTTCTTCTTTGTGTTTTTAGATATTTGAATTTTGTTTGATCTTGACTATACTTATACTGGAAATCCATTTTTTAAAAAAAGATTTATTTATTTATTTGAAAGTCAGAATTACACAGAGAGGAGAGGCAGAGAGACACACAGAGAGAGAGAGAGAGAGAGAGAGAGAGGTCTTCCATCTGCTGGTTCACTCCCCAATTGGCTTCAATGGTCAGAGCTGGGCTGATCTCCTGGGCCAGGAGCCAGGAGCTTCCTCTGGGTCTTCCCATGTGGGTGAGGGGCCCAAGGACTTGAGGCATCTTCTACTGCTTTCCTAGGCCATAGTAGAGAACTAGATTGGAAGGGGAGCAGCTGGGACTTGAACCGGCACCCATATGGGATGCCAGCACTGCAGGCGGGGGTTTTAGCCACTATGCCACAGTACTGGCTCTCCAGGAAATCCATTTTTAAAAAAGTTTTCTTAACATTTATTTACTTGAAAAGCAGAGATACAGAGACGGGGGGATAGATAGAAGAGAGTTTGAGAGAGAGAGAGAGGACACTTCCATCCACTGATTCACTCCCTAAATGGCTGCAATAGCAAAGGCTGGGGCAGACTGAAACCAGATGTCAGGATCCAGGAGCTCCAGCAGGTCTCCCACATGGGTGGCAGGGGCCCAAGTATTCGGGCCATCTTTTGCTGCTTTCCTGGGAACATTAGCAGGGAGCTGTGTCAGAAGTGGAGCAGCTGGGATTTGAACTCCAGCACTCATATGGGATGCCAGTGTCACAAGCATCTTAACTGCTGCATCTCAACATGGATCCCTGGAAATCCCTTTAAAATTGCCTGTTCATTCTTCTTTCAATAGTAGCACAGTTGGCCCTTCTGTGCTCTTGACACAATGAGACTCTGAACCTGTGTTACTGCCTCGTACACAGTCCTTCTTGTCACCTTGTAAGCAGGTTACCAGCTGGCTTTATTTTTTCAAATCATCCATAACCTGCCTTTTGGTTGTTTCATCAGTCCTAGTGTCAGAGTAACGGCTCTTTATTTAACCTGACTCTATCTCTCTAAGAAATGTAACTGACCTTTTTTTTATCTGTTGTTTGTGGAAGTGAGAGATAACTCATGTTTCCCCTCCTTCAGGGGAAAGAGCATAGATTAAGCTGCATTTATGAAAGGTCTTCCGTGTACTGAGATTCTTTGTAGCCATGTTCTCATTGGATCATCCCATGTCTGTGCATCTGGTCAGAAACGGAAAGCAATTCAGGAAAGATGAGAAGGAATCCAGCCCAGAGTGATCGTTGGTGGTGTTCTCAAGGGAAGCCCAGGTGTGAGCTTCAGGAGCTTTGGAAATTCTGGGATAAGCTCAGGTTCTGGCTGCTCACGAGGCAGCCTGTATCCTGAGCATTCAATACTTGTATTCTCATCTTCATTATTATTTAATTTTGTATCCCCTAGAAAAATAACAGTGGCTATACAGCCCAACCTCAGAGACCTTGGAAGGTGCCAAGTTTCAGCACTCTGAGGACGCAGATCTGGTGTTTGGCTCTCTTTGAGTGCCTCTACCTTCTCTGCTGTTCCAGGATACTCTTTAGGGTGCATTGGCTATGGGTAATGCACTTTGCAAACTGGGTTTGATTGTTTAGTTTCCAAGAGAATCTTGGATTACAACCAAGAGAGAATTGTGGCCAATCATAAAAAAGTGAGGAAGGAGCTCATGGAAGTCAGAATGCTTGCATGAAGGAAGAACAGCATCGTTTTAAAATGCAAAATAGGAGCAGGTGTCCTGTTGCTGTGGGTGTGGCCTCTGCTTCAGACACCTGCATCCCATATCGAGTTATGAGGATGGATGGAGTCCTGCATTTGCTTCCTATCTGGTTTCCTGCTGGTGCACACCCTGGGAGGCAGCAGGTGACAGCTCAAGTGCTCGGGTCTCTGTCACTCATGTGGGTGACCAGATGGAGTTCCAAACTACTGACTTCAGCCTGGCTCAGCCCTGGTCATTGCAGCCACTTGGGGAGTGATCTGCCATATGGAAGATCTCTCTTGCTCCTTTTCAGGTAAATAAAACTAACTAAATAAACTTAAAGAAATGCAAGATAAATATTGCTAGCAATAGAATGCTGTTCATAAAGGCTTTGATTTCCATTTTCATGTACTCCTTTGGAAAGTAACATGAATCAAGAAACCACTCTTACTGCCCTCCCTCGATGCTTTCTCTTTCTGCCCTTCTATTTCGATTATGATTTCCCACATCTAAAAATGTAATGATGAAAAAAACTGGTTTCACTTTTTCTTTGGTAATTATTCAATATGAAAAAGAAATGTACACATTGCAATTGGTGATCAGATAAAAGATTATGATATGGTTTTCCTGTTTCCATTATCTTCTTAAAGTTGCATAGTGTTATGATCCCATCTCATTATCATGTTATTAAAAAGAACTGTATAAATATACATAAGTATTATTTGTCAATTTAAAAATAATAAAAGGGGCTGGCACCATGGCACAGCAGATTAAGGAGCTGCCTGTGATGCTGGCATCCCATAGAGCGCCTGTTTGAGTCCCAGCTGTTCATCTTGTCCATCCCCCTGCTAACGTGCCTGGGAAAGCAGCAGAAGATGGCTTGAGTGCTTGGGCCCCTGCCACGACGTGGGAGACCCAGTTGGAGTTCCAGGCTCCTGGCTTCAGCTGGCCTAGCACCAGCCATTTGAGAAGTGAATCAGGCCGGCGCCGCGGCTAAATAGGCTAATCCTCCGCCTTGCGACGCCGGCACACCGGGTTCTAGTCCCGGTCAGGGCACCGGATTCTGTCCTGGTTGCCCCTCTTCCAGGCCAGCTCTCTGCTGTGGCCCGGGAGTGCAGTGGAGGTTGGCCCAAGTGCTTGGGCCCTGCACCCCATGGGAGACCAGGAGAAACACCTGGCTCTTGCCTTCGGATCAGTGCGCTGCACCAGCCGCAGCGCACTGGCCGCGGCGGCCGTTGGAAGGTGAACCAAAGGAAGACCTTTCTCTCTGTCTCTCTCTCTCCCTGTCCACTCTGCCTGTAAAAAAAAAGATAAAGAAAAAGAAAACAAAAGTGAATCAGCAGATGGAAGATCTTTCTCCAGCACTGTCTCTCCTTCTCTATCTGTATTTCTGCCCCTCAAATACATAAAAGAAATCTTTAAAAAAAAGCAGTGAAGGTAAAAATAGCAAGATTACTTGGCTCTTACTCTGTGCTGAGCTTAATGCTAAGTGCTTTATGCTCTTGACTCTCATTGTTTGCTTCATGTACCTCTTTGAGTTGCTCTCAACCAAAGTCCACTCAAAAAATGCTCCTATTGAGGAGTGTAGAATTGAAGAACTGTTTAGAAGAGTGAACAGTGATGTTGTATGATGTCATTAGATAATTCTTTCCTGGTGCCCTGCCCGTTAATATCAAATATTCCCACCACATATGTTTATGAAAAGTAGCATTTCTCTTCCTTATGGATCTGAAGACCCTGCCCAATGCCCTTCTCCAGGGGGCTACATCTACAAATTCAAGAGCTTATTAAAGTATTTTAGTATGATTGGAATGGAGGTAGAGCTAGTCTCTTTGAGGCATTCTGGTAGTTACCATTAGAAGAATGATTGCTTCATAATTTCATTTTTATGTTTACCCAATTTTATCCTCCTAACCTGGCAGGTGTCAACACCCTTATTTACACTAGGGGACAAAGGGACTAACACAGTTTCTGGAGCTTGTGTAACACACTCAATCAGGCCAGCGCGAGAGCCAGGTGTGAGAGTTCCACTCAGCCTCCCAGCTCTCCTTGCTAAACCCCCTCCGCATCCCACGCTAGATACTTCTCTGGAGAGCAGCTCCCCACCCCTGCCCACTCTCTCTTTTCCAAGTAAATATCTATCCCTGTTTTACCTGATTGAAATCACACATTACTATCAAATTTAAAAGCATGGAAATAAAGAGATTATAATGCTCTCAGAAACAAAAAGCGGGCCACTTACAGAAAAATAAAAGTCAGCAGGGAGGAGGCTTCTCAGAAATATTGGAGCTGGATGACAACAGAGAAACACCTTCCACTCGAAGCGAGGGTTAATTTTGTCCAAGAATTCTATACTTAGACAAGGTATTGATTAATGCAAGGGTGGAGTGAAGGCATTTTCAATCGCAAGAGCATCTAGAGACTTTACCTCCTTATTTACCCTTTAATCATGGCTGTGGGTGTTCTCCAGCCAAACCATTGAGTGACCTATGAAAGAAGTTTAAATATAGATAGCAATATAGAAATAAATGGAGAGATGAATCATAGATAGATATCAATGGGTAGAAATAAATAGGAGCTAGAGAGAGCAAGATAGAAAGAGATAGGATTCAACTGACGCCCAAGAAGACGGGTCTGCCAGAGACCTACGAGAAGGGTTTCAGCAATATAAAAAATGTGGATAACAGAGAAATTGACTCGCCTGAGGCCTTTTTTGAAAAAGGAAAATGAGAACTATTATGAGGATGACTTTTGCAAAGAGAAGAAAGGAGACTCTCTAAAAGCTTTATAGGACAGAAAATGTGATTGTGATTCAGTGTTGGTTCTACAATTGACATCACTTTTATGGTCTCAATGGTTGTATGTTTTTATTGATTTAAATAAAATTATTATATATTTCTTTTGGAAACCAGAACAACATAAGGGCTGCCTCCATTCACCATGTCCTGTCTGGGGATCTTTTGTGAGTTACTGGGATTCATTTCACTCATTCCTACTGCAATGATTTTAATGCTCCGGCTCAGCAGCTTCTCATAAGGACTCAATGACTCCCTGTACCCCAAATGCTTACGGTGCTACCAGGCACATAAAAAACTCCCACTAGGTGTTAGTAAGCAGAGCGGGAGTAAAGTGAAAGTGTTGAAAGATGACCTTTCCACAGCTTCAAGAAAATACAATACACCTGAAACTAACCACCAAAATGGCCATCAGAGCTTATTGTTTATAGACATGGAGTGACTTACAGGAACAATAGCCTGAGATCAAAGTGCTTGCATCTGAGGATTGGCCTTCATGACACTGGAATGATGGGAAAAGAGGAAGGCGAGTTTTCTTACAAGCTATATATATAATTATATATATTATATGTATATATGTTTATATATTATATGTATATAATATAATGTACATATGTATATGTATATATAATGTGTACATATATGCAAGCTATATATTTATTTAAAGTGCATCTATTTATTTTGGTACCAATGTTCCATAACTTTTGGTATTTTTTATAGATGTTTAATTTATTTGAAAGCAGAGTGGCAGAGATAGAAGGAGAGCCACAGAGAGAGGGAGGGAGAGAGATGTTCCATTCCCTGGGTCACTCCTCAAATGGCCCAGAATAGCCAGGGCTGGATCATACAGAAGCCAGGAGCCAGGAGCTCCATCGGGGGGTTCACACATGGGTTGCAAGGGCCCAGGTCCTTGGGCTGTCATCTGTAGCCTTCCTAGGCACATTAGCCAGGAGGTAGACTGGAAGCAGGACAGCTGCAACTTGAACTTGCCCTCAGATGTGGGATGCGGTCATCGTAGCAAGTGGAGGCAGGTGGGCATAACCTGCTCTGCCACAACGCATCCCCTAAATAATTTCTAAAAAGCTTGGTGCCGGTGATCTTCTTGCACACCAGTGTCACCCTTCTCCAAATGTGGTCCTCGGACCAGAAGCACTGATGTCACTGAAGTGCAGCTCCTCAGTGCCATCTGAGACCCTTTACACTGAAAGTCAGCTTTGTCACCAGAGCTGCAAGTGATTCACACGCATGCTGAGTGAGCTACCACTGCCTTTTGTACTCACCACTTGCTTAAGAGCTAATAATAATGCAAACTATCTTGGATGTTGTTACTTGGATGTTGTAAGGCAGGAAAACAACAACCTACAAAGAACACGAACACAAACAGCAGGAGAAAGAAGAGAAAAATGAGAAAGAAGTGCCATCCAATGAGCGTTTCCAATCACTCTTCAGCGTGGCCTATTTCTCTTCTATTAACTGGGGGGAAACCTTCAGATGGTCTGGTCTGGGCTAGGCATGCCTCAGTTTGTTGCAAGAGCCCAAGAGTAAGTGCTGAAAATCTAAATTGTAGAATCTGAGACTAAATATGGAAATCTGACGTTGGAGAGTGATGTATCTCAGGATAGTTATGCGATTTATGCCGTGGGAACCATTTCTAGGAAGGTCTAGGAAGGGCTAGATAGTGAGTGTTTAGGCTGTGGGGTCTTCCACCACCAAACTCTGCCTAATAGTAAAGAGAAAAGGCTGCCTTAAAATAAACCAGCAGTGGCCACATTCCAACACAACTTTACAAATGGAAGCTAATATTTTAATTTCATATAATTTCTACATTATAAAATATTACTTGTTTTGTGCAATTTTATTTACCATTTAAAAAGTGTGAAAATCATTATTAACTCTTTTTTTAAAAAAAAAACAGATCTATTCATTTATTTGAAAGGCAAAGTTACAGATAGGCAGAGGCAGAGGGAGAGAGAGAGAGAGAGAGAGGGCTTCCATCTGTTGGTTCACTCCCCAAATGGCTGCAATGGCCAGAGATTGGCTGATCCAAAGCTAGGAGCCCAGAGTTTCTTTCAGGTCTCCCACATGTGTGCAAGGGCTCAAGGACTTGGGCCATCTTCTGCTGCTTTCCCAGGCACATTAGCAGGGGGCTGAATTGGAAATGGAGCAGCCAGGACTTGATCTGGCACCCATATGGGATGCTGGCCATGTAGGTGGTGGCTTTACCTGCCACGCTATAGTGCTGGCCCTGCCACTCTTAACTCTTTAGCTACAGCCAAAAATAGGCAACTGGGGCCAGCACTGTGGCATTGTGTGTAAAGCCTCTGCCTGTGACCCCAACATCCCATATGGATGCTGGTTCGAGTCCCTGCTACTGTACTTCCAATCTAGCTCCCTGCTAATGTGCCTGGGAAAGCAGAGGAAGATGGCTCAAATGCTTAGGCCCCTGCATTCATGTGGGAGACCTGGAAGAAACTTCTTGTCCAGCCATGGCTGTTGTGGCCATTTGGAGTGTAAATTAGCAAATGGAAGATCTTTCTCTCTGTCTCTCCCTCTCTCTCTGTAATACTACTTTTCAAATAAACAAACAAATCTTAAACAAACAAACAAACAAACAAAAAAAACAAAACAGACAGCTGATCAGACTTGGCCCACAGATCTCAACTTTCCAATTCTAGATAATTAAACACTGAGAATCAAATATTGAACTATGAGGCATAATGTAGAACAAATGTATTTTAGTTTAAAATCACAATTCATTGTGTCACTAGGTAAAAGTGGAAATAATTTTCTAGGGTATTCTTTGCTACGTATCACCATTCATAATTCAGTTCATGAAAACGTTGAATTACAATACACATCAGCATTCCTCAGTCTTGGTAGTACACCAACTAATCAAATTTGGCTTCCATGCATAATCACTGTCATTGATTCTCCTTGCTTTGCACCAGGGTGGGCTTCACAGTACTGTGGTCCTTAGAAAGTATCCCAGCAGGTAGAATTTTCTTCTTAAATCTTCTCCCTATTTCTAGCCAAAATTTGTGATTCCTGTTTCATCTCTTTAAAGACTTAATTATCACTGGATGCATTCAGTTACCTTAAAATGAATGGAGTTTTCAGAGCACTATAAATGCCATAAGATGTCTATGGGGATAGTTTAATTTAGCAATTATCTGGAACATTAAAAGCTACCTAGCATAGGCTGGAATAAGCTTGTCTCCTTCCAATAATGGAAACCATTTTGAATTCAAGCACGTAGCTGAGCCATATGACAGCAGGAATAAAGTGCATGCTAAATTTTTCAGGTTCATAACTGCCAAAAAAGCAAAGTGATGAAACCTAACAATTTTCTCAGATCCCTTCCTAGTTTCTTTATGATTCCAGCCATTATTTTTCTGGGACAGTGATAATTTCCAGATTTTATGATCAAGGTTTTGATCTAACATCAAATCCAGAGAATTCATTGTGAAGATTTAAAATAAAATCTGTGAAAAATGAGGTTGAGAGGTTTCCCTACTTGATGAAATTCCCTGGGATTTGAAACAGGCATGGAAAATCCACAACTTTTTCCTGGAATGAAGACTAATTGGTCACACCCAAGGGAAATATGCATACCTGGACTTGAAATGTCTGAAAGATATAAATTTTGTGTTGCTTTCCCAAATATTTTTTTATTCTTCTATGGTAACTGCCAAGGAAGGTCAAAGACATTTTTAAAGCATTTTAGTTATTTCCGTGTCTCCATGGTGAAATTATACCCATACCTTTAATACAGTAACTGTTTAACTTTTTCTGGGACATCTTTAAATCTTTGCCCATATGAAAAAACAAAACCAAAACTAAAATGAAACAAAGCAACATGGAAAAATCCTCTGCTCCTTGGAGTCAGCTTTGTGGTGCTTCCAACACCTGCATCCCATATCAGAGTGCTGGTTCGCCTCCCATCTGCTCTGTGTCATCCAGATCCCTGCTTACAGGTCTGGGAGAGCAGCAGAGAATGGCCCAGGTACTTGGGTCCCTGACATGACACCATGTGGGAGACCCTGGTGGAGTTCTTGGTTCCTGGCTTCAGCCTGACTCATCTCTGGCTGTTGTGGCCATTTAGGGAGTGAACTAGAGGATGGAAGATTCTCTCTCTCTCTCTCTCTCTCTCTCCATCTCTGTCACTCTACCTTACAAATAAATAAATAAATCTAAAAAAATTCTCCCCCCAGACTGTAACCAAAGAACATTCACAGCTTGGGGCTCTCCCTTCCTTAACAAATACTATTTCATAGGACACTTCCTATCTGGTCTTCATCCAGCAAAGGGGTCAAGGATATGGACGTGAGTTGAGGCTTTGACTCCCCCTTGGCCACTGCTCAGCTGTAAGACCTTGGCTAAGCCATCTCGAGCTTTTGAGCCTCAGTTTCTATTTCCTGGAGCGTTCTACCAGTACGCATTTTGTATGACCGTTGCAAACACCACAAGACACCATGTACGCCATATATGTGCTTCGTAGATGCCATCCATGCTGTACAGTGCAATTCTATAAAACGAGGCTTTCTGGATTGCTTGGGTGGCATTGGAGGTGGCATATTAGGACCATTTGGTTTCTTTGTGAAGTACCTGGCAGCATTCCTACTGCGTTCCAGACTCCACTTCTAAGATCAGTGTGTGGCATCTGCTCACCCCCACCCCCCAGAGCACTTTCTAGAAGCTCACTCTATTTTATTATCAGAAGCTTCTTTAGTGGTCCAATTCCTAGACTCTTTGTGAAGCATCACAGTGCTGGTCTTAAAGACCCTCTCTCAGTGTTAAACTGTTTCATGGCAATCCAGTGGGACACAAATGCCCAATTGTGACTTCCTATTCATGAAACCCTCCCCTTGTGTAGTATTATGCTAATGGACATTGCCAGTAGTGTGCAGGATATGGATCAGGGTGTACAATTTAGTGGAGCCAATATCGAGCAGAAAGGAAAATACCTGATGGCTTTCCAGATTCTTCTGTCTCAAGGAATTGTTCCATCATTGATACAGTTGCTCAGGATGCCTCCCAAATCGGGGCACCCTTGCCATCTTTTCCTTACCTCCCATAACCACTCTATGACTCAGTGTGATCAATTTTATCCCAAACATCTCTAATCTTTCTCCTCTTTTATCTGTCTACTACTCTCTCTAGGCCTTAGAACAATTACCAAAGTCCCCCCTACAGGCATTCCATTTCCCACTTAGAATGATTTGTCACCATGCAGAACGTGTCACAGCACTCTCCTGCTTCAGCCCCTCCATTCCACAGGACTCTTAAACCAAAGCTGAAACCCTCCTGTGGGCTTCAAGATCCCACAGCTCTGCTTCCCACTGGCTCACCTGCTTCAGCCCACACATCTCTCCTCTCTGTTCCACGGTTGCCATGCCTTCTTTCAGATCTTTGCACACACTGCCCTCTTTTGCACACTGTGCCGTTGTCTCTGAACAGGGCACTCTTCCCTCCCTTTGTGCCCAGTCATGTCCTTCTTATCTTGCAGTTCTCTGGTCCATTTTGAGTTCCTTTGAAAGCATTCCTGTACCTTCTTTGATGAGATCAAACCCTTCTATTATCCTTCTCTTGGAACCATTGTACCACGGTGCCATTGCATCCCGGTTCACAGTACCAAGAATCTTTCATTCACAGACCTTACATCACTACTGAGATTTTATATTTGTGTGACTGACTCATGTATACTTGCACTGGGCTCAGAAATCATGCCCTGTTTTGTTGTGCTTTGTCTTTTTGCCCTTGTAATACTCTAGGACAACATGCTGGCACTTTATCAACACTCTGCCTTATTTATAATGCTTTATCAAGAAGCATTTGCACAGATGAATCACAGGTATTCTTCACTTGACTTGGATAAAAAGTTGCATTCCTGTCTTAATTTTTATTTACTGTTTTGAAAATTCTGTTTAATAGCATCTATTTTGTTCATCTGCTAGAACTGTCATGAGGGTAATGTAAGACAACATGCTAAAATTCTTTGAATTTTTAAAGTCTCCTCAAATGAAACATCTTGCAATTGTGTATGAATAGTCAAGGAAATAAAAACAGTAAATTTAATTTTATTCAGTTTACTTTTTTCAACAACCTTTAAGTTCAGATTTTTATTTGAAATTGGCCATGCTTCCCAGGAAGATTCCTTTCAATACCAGATCAGTTCTTCATTAGTGGATAAGAAATTCACTCTTTAAAGTTTTAAATAATTCCTATTATTGCCTTTTAAGAAACAGCTTAGAACGTGTTAGCTTTATTTTCTAATTTAATACACAAAATCAGAAGAAATAAAAAAGGAGGTAGGCATGATCAGAAGGCAAATGTGAAAGAAATGGTTGGCGCAGCCTCATGGGTCCATCATAAGGGCAATATCCAGTTGTTGAAAGACATTAAATCTGGGTTTATCTGATGATGTTCACCCAATGGGAGTCTACTGCCAACCCTACCCATTGTAGAGCAAGACACTCAATTAGGTGTGAACATTGGTCTGCTTGAAATGCAAGACAGAATTCTATGAGGTGCGTATGATTCTCTAACTTTTAGAATATTCATAGTCTCAGATCACATCAATATATACACATTTATATTATAGATTTGGTGCATTTCACATTTAATTGTTGCCCTTAGGTATTTTTGGACCCTCCTGTCAAATTTGGGTTGCAAATTACTATCAAAGAATATGAGAGACACTACTATCTTTCAGCTCATATGAAATTAATTTTTTAAAATAAAACTAATGACTGAATTAATCCATATTTGAAAATATAGAATAAAATCCCAATTTAGGTTTACATACAATATTTAAATTGAATGTTGTAAATTACAAAAAGGCAAGTGTCATTGTAAACAAAACATTAGGATGATAACTTTTAAAACTTAATATAGCAAAAGAGAAATATCCTTACAACGTTTTGAGCAAAATGTAAGAAAATCTAATCAAGTTTGGCGTTAATTTAGAACTGATAATGTACTTCTGTATTGTCCCTAAGTAGTGTGATGTCATCCAGGTTGATCTGTGCACATTATGGTGTTATCATAACTTTAAAACATACAGAAAAAATGACAGAGCTGCAAGATTAAAATAAATGATTAATGGTATTTTTTCCATGTTTTGTACTAATAGGCATTACTGAGCCTTTAAATTAATAGAGCTGTCAAGCTCATGTGCGTTACAGATCCAGCAAGGAACCAAAATGGAAATTATCTATTCCAGAGACACCTAAAGATGACACTTTGGAATATTTTAAATTTTAATTAGTAGGTGCAATTGTTTTGTTCCTCTGTAACCACTGCAAATTAATTGGAAATTAGTCACAACCAGTGCTTTTTTTTTTTTTTTTTTTTTTTTTTTTTTTAGCAACATGAAATGAAAAGAATGGTGCTTTACACTTGAACATTCTTGTTTAGGGGCGGAGAGCACACATGCAGTAAATTGCACTGTCAATTACAAAAACAACAACTGTTGTGAAATTAGGAAAAATTATGCACAGGTAAACAAAACTAATTAATGCATAAGTAACGGGGAACACACAAAATAGTGCCCAACTAAACACCAACGTGTCAGTCTGTAAAAAAATTAAGACTTGGAAATGGAAATTTATGCAAAAAGCATTTACCAATTATGACTTAGGTAAAGGGTGCTACTACTTTATGTTTCATTTAACTGTTTGGGGGGCTTCACCACCACTCAGGTCTTGAATCAGACACCCACAAGCACAGCAGTCTGCCTACTTAAATATGTTTCAAGACACAGAAGACTTGTACATTTCTGTTCCCCAAAATATCAAAATTAAGGCACACCAACTAACAAACTGCATCATTTCCTTCTTAAAGAATTCTCCTTTTTCTGTGTTAAACATGAGGTAAAATGCAATTTCTCAGAACACCAGAAAAACATTCCTTCTCTACATCTACCTGTTAAGCCTTTTCTCACTGATAATTTATGGGTTACTCTTCTTTCACAGCTAAACACACACACACACACATACACATACACACACATTCAATCCCTTTTAGTTTCTTTCCTTCTAAAATAAGCCATTAGAACAGCTTAAGAATCTTGAAAAATGTTGTGTCTACCAAATCAGCAGTGTTAAGTTGCAATAGCTATGTACATTTTAATGAGAAAATAATATTATCAAATTTTCAAAACAAGACTAATTTCCAGGAAATGAATGTGGTACATTTTTAATCATATTTAGTTCATCGATTTAATGCAAAGGTCCTGGGAGATTCATGAGTTAGGTGAATCTGCAGATCACCTTCCTAGCACTAGTCTATTGTGGATGAATTTTCACCTTTCTTTCTTTTTAGACAGTTATTGAAGATGTCAGGATGGGTGTTTGGTGTAGCAGTCAAAATGCAGCTTGGGACACTGTAGCCCTTATTGGAGTGCCTGGGTATGGGTCCCTACTCCCCTCTGGGTTCCAACTCCCTGTTGATGCACACCTGGGGAGGCAGCAGGTGATGTTTCAGCTGCTTGGGTCCCTGCCACCCCCACAGGAGATCTGGATGGAGTTTTTGGCTCTTGGCTTTGGCTTGGCCCAACCCAGGCTGTTGTGGGCATTTGGTGAGTGAACCAGTGGATGGAAAATCTCTCTGTCTCTGTCTCTCTCTCTCTCTCTCTCTCTCTCTCTTTTTTTTTTTTTTTTTTTTTTTTTTTTTTGACAGGCAGAGTTAGACATTGAGAGAGACAGAGACAGAGAGAAAGGTCTTCCTTCCATTGGTTCACCGCCCCCCCCCCCCCCAAGTGGCTGCTGAGGCCAGTGCGCTGTGCCGATCCAAACCAGGAGCCAGGTGCTTCCTCCTGGTCTCCCATGTGGGTACAGGGGCCCAGGCACTTGGGCCATCCTCCACTGCCTTCCCAGGCCACAGCAGAGAGCTGGACTGGAAGAGGAGCAACCGGGACAGAATCTGACGCCCCAACTGAGACTAGAACCCAGGGTGCTGGCGCCGCAGGCAGAGGATTAGTTAAGTGAGCCAGGAGCCGGCCTCTCTCTCTCTCTCTCTCTCTCTTTCTCTCGTGTGTGTGTGTCTGTGTTTCTCCTTCTGCCTTTAAAATAAAGGCCGGCGCCGTGGCTCACTAGGCTAATCCTCCGCCTAGCGGCGCCGGCACACCGGGTTCTAGTCCCGGTCAGGGCGCCGGATTCTGTCCCGGTTGCCCCTCTTCCAGGCCAGCCCTCTGCTGTGGCCAGGGAGTGCAGTGGAGGATGGCCCAGGTGCTTGGGCCCTGCACCCCATGGGAGACCAGGAAAAGCACCTGGCTCCTGGCTCCTGCCATCGGATCAGCGCGGTGCGCCGGCCGCAGCGCGCCGGCCGTGGCGGCCATTGGAGGGTGAACCAACGGCAAAGGAAGACCTTTCTCTCTGTCTCTCTCTCTCACTGTCCACTCTGCCTGTCAAAAAATAAAAAAAAAAAAATAAAAAAAAAAAATAAAAAAAAAATAAAATAAAGAAAAAAAGGTATCAAATATGATGAAATGATGTTCTTTTTCAGTGTTAATTTACCTTGAAATGATAATAGAAAAACAATAGCAATCATTATATTTTCTGGAACACATTGGCCAAATCTCAGAAAGATGTCAAATTTTGTTCTACCACGGTGGGCGTTGTGGCACAGTGGGTAAAGAGGCTGATGTGATGCCAACATCCCAAATCAGTCCCTGCTGTCCTGGTTCTGATCCAGCTCCATTCTAATGCCCCATGGAAAACATCAGATGATGGCCGAAGTGGTTGGCCCCTGTTATCCAAATGGGAGACCCAGGAGGAGTTCTGGGCTCCTGGCCTCAGCCTGGCCCAACCAGGCTGTTGCAACCATTTGACAAGTGAACCAGCAGACAGATGATCTCTCTCTCCCCCCTCTCTCTTTCAGATTGACAGATAAATCTTAAAATTTTTTCCTACCATAATATAACATGGATTTAACCTTTTTGTTTCTTTAAGAATCAGTGTTACAGGGAAGTTAGTCTAAATTATGAAAAAGAGGAACATTCAAATGCATTATTAAATACAGTAATGAGTAACATGGGCCATGGAATAATTCACATTTTCTTACGGCTGCTGAATGTTCTCTGTAGCAATTTTCAGTAACACTTCCATACTGTTTTGTGATTTGCAGGTAACTAGTTTTAGGAATAAGAAAACAGGGTGGGGAGGATTAAATAACTCTCTCAAGCCCTTAAGTCTCTAATGTGATGCGACCACAGCCTGACCTCTTGGCTCACTGATGTTTTCTGTACATTTGGAGTGACAAGCCCTAACTGTGATCCAGCCCTGAGAAACAACTAATTGTGCTTCACTGTTTTTTTTTTTAACCCTTTCTCCTTACAGAAACCCCATAAGACTCTGCTTTTAAGGAGTGAAAAATATTTTTAACCTCAGACTTTATTGGATTGCTCCTAAAGAGCTCAAAAACTTTACTATTTCAGTTGCAGATGCCGGCTTGCTCTAAGTAGCTTTAAAATTAGTAAGACATAGAGGAGATTTTAAGTGAAGTGCTGATAAGTAGAAATTTTAATAAAATGGCACAGATCCTGTAATAAGAGAATAGGAAGGCTGCACAACTTTGAAGGCTATGTCACTTCTAAATTGGTTTTTCACCCCAAGTCTGTTATTAGTTAAAGTAAGTAGTAGGGATAAGCAGCTCCATGTGCCTTAAAGAAAGACGGGGAGTTAGCACTTCACCTCGTGGTTAAGACCCTTGCATCACACATCAGAGGGCCTTGGTTTGAGTCCTCACTCTGGCTCCTGACTTCAGATTCCTGCAAATATAGACCCTGGGCTTAAGTAATTGGGTTTCTGCACCCACATGGGAGATATGAACATTTTCAGGTCCCAACTTTGACCTGGCTCAGCCTTGACCTTCATGGATATTTGGAGACTGAACTAGTGGAAGGGGGCTGTCTGCCTCCCTGAGTCTCTTTTCCTGTCAAAGAAATAAAATAGTTTACCAAAGGGGAAAAAGGTACATTATAGTTATTTTCCTATTTCTCAAATTTTCCCTCATTCTCTCTTTAAATCTTTCTCTGTATTAAATCTTTAAATCTTTAAATCTTTAAATCTTTCTCTGTAGCTTCTTTATCAGAAAACCCAGTTCTACCTCCAAGGTGACTTTAAATATACTTATTGCAACTTTGACTAATAATATAAAGTATTCTAGGCATATAAACTATGGAAAAAGCAACCCATGCCTGTTGTATTTTCTAATAGAATATGATGTAGCATGCTCACTGAATTGGTGTTCCCAAGTAAAGAGAGAGATTCTCATGATATTCAACCGGGCTATTGAAAAGTCCATTACAACATGTCGTTTGGAAGTGGCCGACTTAGCCTGCCACGTGTCAGTGCTCTGTATTTGGTCTGCTGAGGTTAGAACCGCCGAGGACACACAAAGTATAAAGCAGTCCTTTGGACCAGCTGCTAGTTTTATACCTATATTCCTTTACTCATCACCCTGCATTTCAGAAAGCTTCAAAAACACCCATTTCCTCCTCTTTGGATGATTTATCCTTATGCAAACAAGCTTAATGGTCTGATGACAAGCTTAGGAGTATAAAAACAAGCGAGGCACAAGCCCACTCATATAACTCTGCTTCCTGACTGTGGACAATCATCTAACCCCACTCCATACTTTAAAGTCTTCCTTATTATCAGATAACGAACTTGCAATAGTCTCATAATGTCCTTGTCTATAAAGTAATCTAAAAATATTCCTGTGGTCATGCATCTCCTTACTGGTCCAGAGAGATACCTAAAAACATAATTTTATCCTTATGCTTGTTTGAGGAATTCTTTTGTTTCAAACAGTGAAGCAGATGCTTTCTCAGACTGCTTAAAGGTAGGACACAGAGTGGGGATAAAATGACATTTTCTCCGAATTATTGATACAATGCCTATTTAGCAGAATGATTTACTGTTTTTGTAAGAGAGGAAGTACAGTTAGACTGAAATCTTCCAGTCCACGGATATAGTACCTCTAGCTGATATGCTACCCCAGTGGAAAGAATTTAGGCAGGTCTCAAAATAGCCATAAGCCATAAAAGGCATGTAAGGGGGTGGTCCTGCTTCCTGTGAAGAGGGAATTAGTACAGGCCCTGCATCTGCCCACTGAACACAGCTACAAACCCTGCAGAGAACACGTGTGCTAGCTCAGTGCCGATGTTGAAAAATGAACACTAGCAGCAGATGTGGGAACACGAGACCATGAAGTGCTCCAAACCAGAGAGGAGTTTAGTAGGTTTTCCTTCTTTCTCATACTTCCTTACCCAGAATTTGAAAATTTATACCAGGTATAGAGAGAAACCTCCAAGAAAAAACCCTCCAAGAGGAGGGAGAGACCTTTAGGTCAGAGAGAATAGGAGAAATAACCCATTTTATTTGTTTTCTTCTCACCTAGTCCCTCTCATCTCAGTACTCTGGCAATTCCATGACAGCAGCTGGAGCCTAAAACTCCAAGAAGGAGGGGAGAGATGTTTTCTCTGATTAGAGATACCATGGTCTCTGAATGGGAATGGAGGCCCACTGACGTGTTCTCTGTAGGACCCCTTATGAAACAGGGCCATGGAAGTGGAAGCTATTTCAGGAACTACATGGCAAAGCAGGGAAATTGCAGTCTTTATTCTGGCCAAACGTTGCATAAATAGCAGAGCGATTGTGGGGAGGAGAGACCTCAAGAAAGCTATTGAATAAACCTGTTTGTGTTTTCCCGAGTTTGCCCACGGAGGATTCAACCTTACAAAGCATACTCAGGACTCTGAGAACCAGACTAGGGGAGAAACCACCATGACCAAGTTTCCAAACAGGCTTCCGGGTCTTTTATATGAGAGATCTGAGTAACATTGCAGCGACTTTGAAAACTGAACTGATACTGGAACCACAACTCATAGAAGAGGGATCAGTATTTCTGATCAGAATCTAACCATCAGATACCTGCTTAAATAAAAACAATAATAACAGCAAAATATCAATATTCCCCACAGTAGTTAAACAACACCGAGTCTTTGAAAAAAATTTATTGATTGATTTATCTATTTATTTGAAAGAGAGGGTAGTGTGGGCGAGAGAAAGTTCCTATCCACTGGGCTCACTCTCAAAAATCCAGTAATGGCTCTGTGTTAGGGGTTAAAGCAGGGAGGTGGGAAACTAGAACTCAATCCAGGTCTCCAACATGGATGATAGGACCCAATTACTTGAGCCACTACCTATTCCTACTACAGTGTGCATTAACAGGAAGTTGGAATCAGGATCAGAGACAGGGATTGAACCCTGGCATTCTGACTTGGAATGCAAGAATCCCGAATGATTTCTGAATCATTAGGCCAAATTATCACCCCATCGAGTCTTATATCATGATATTTAAAGTTTTAGGGGCAGCATGTTAAATCCCTGGGCTGCAGCACCAGCATCCCCTGTGGGCACCTGTTCAAGTCCCAGCTGCTCCTCTTTCAATACAACTCCCTGTTAGGTCCTGGGAAAGTGGTGGAAGATGGCCTAAGTACTTGGGCCTCTGCACCCAGATGGCATACCCAGAAGAAACTCCTGGCTCGTGGTTTTGGAAAAGTCCAGCTCCGGCCGTTGTGGCCCTTTGGAGAGTGAACCAGGATGAAAGTCCTTTCTCTCTGTCTCTCTCTCTCTCTTTCTCTAACTCTGCTTTTCAAATAAATAAAAATTTTTTAAAAATTAAAAAAAAATTTCTCAACATATGAACAGCCAGAAACATCTCATAGATGCACATGGGGAAAGATAGCCAGTCATGCAAACTCAGCTAATGCAACTGGTAGAATGAGGAAGAAGGACTTAGCAGCAATTATAATCATACTTCAAGAAGGAATGGCAGACACTCTTGACATGAAGAACAGAGCATCTCATGTGAGAAACAGAAGAATATTTTCAAAAAGAATCAATTGGAGATTCTACAACTGAAAAATACAATAATTGAACTAACAAATTAACTGGATAGCATCAATAACAGAATGGAACAGAAAAAATTTTCAATGAACTTGAACTAGATTAGCTGTTACTATCCAATATGAACAGTAGAAAAAAAAAGGAGGGAAGAAAAAAAATGCACAGACTCAGAGACCTATGAGATCATACATCAAATGTCTAAAACGCATCATTTGAATTTTTAGGAATAGATAAAGAATGTGGTGTAGAGAACAAAATTTGAAGAAATAATGATTGAGAACTTCCCAATTTGGAAAAACAAAAACCCACTGATTCATGCAACTCAGAGAAACTGAAACAAGATAAGCTCAAAGAAATCCACGCCCACACTCATTGCAATTAAGCTATAAAAACAAAAGACTAGGGAAAAAAAAATCCTGGTATCAGCCTTAGAAAAATGCCACATTACATTTTGCAGAGAGATGGTTCAAAGGACTGTGGCTTTCTCATCATAAGCCATATTATGTAAGAGACACCACACAAGGCATAGAGGGAAACTAAAGATGCATCATAAAATGTTTACAATTAAGTCTGAAGAGCTGGACACATGCACACATAGCTGAGAAACAGGATTGTGAATTGGGATGCCATTAGGAAGACATGAACAGAGACTCACTGGAGCACAATGGATCAGGCAAATATTTCAGACAGAAGGGAGATAAAAAGGCTTCCTGAGGAAATGGCTTCTAAGCTTGGCATTGAAGGAAGAGATTTATTTTATTTTTAGTATGTATGTATTTATATCTGATCATCACCCAGAAGGGTTTTAAAGTAACTTATAAAAATACATATATCCAACAGAAGGGAATAATTAATTCAAGCAATCTGAGGGAAGGCAAAAAAATTAAGTACATAAAATAATAAACCATGGGTGAGATTAGTAGGAAGAAACGCAAACCCTGGGTCCTAGGGAGCTGCTGGAACAAGGTGCAGATTTGCTGGCAGCCTGTCTGGAGGCCAGAGGAGTGAGTCTATTTCTAAACCACAACAGAGGAAATGGGGATTTTATGCACAAAGGAAGTGGAATGAGCAGAACTCCTCTGGGAAGTGGTCCCTATGGAGCGGTGCAGGCTGGTGCCAGCCCTGGGAGAATAATTTAATGTCATGACAACGATTCTTTGCAAAAATCAAGCAGAATTAAATTTTGGGATCGAAATTCAAGATCCTCGTAGTTTTGTTGTTGGGAAGTCTTCCTGGCAGCAGTGCAATGGACAGATTCAACTATCCTGGGAGGCAGACCATAAGTACCTTATTTTTTTTATTTATTTGAGAGTCAGATTCAGAGAGAGAGAGAGACAGACAAACAGACAGAAATCTCCCATCTGCTGATTCACTCCTCAAACGGCCAGAACAGCTGGGGTTGGGCCAGGCCAAAGCCTGGAGTCTAGAACTCCATCCAGGTCTCCCACACGGGTGCAGGGAGGGGCTCAGGGATTCAGGCCATCATCTGCTGCTTTCCCAGGCACATTAGTAGGGAGCTGGATAAGAAGGGGAGCAGCCCGGGCTCAAATTGGCACTTATTTGAGATTCCGGCGTTGCAAGTGGTTTACCCTGCTGTGCCAT
Source organism: Oryctolagus cuniculus (assembly GCF_964237555.1). Classification (NCBI taxonomy): domain Eukaryota; kingdom Metazoa; phylum Chordata; class Mammalia; order Lagomorpha; family Leporidae; genus Oryctolagus; species Oryctolagus cuniculus. Next base: position 5,682,866 of record NC_091447.1, read on the forward strand.
AGCACCAGCCCCAACATATTTTCAAAAGAGGAAGAATATAAATTATTATGATAAATGACAGAGTTGTAACTGATTCCTAATATCAGGGATGCCTCGGGGCTCTGAAAACTTTGACCCCGTGAGGCAGCAAAACATCGTGACTGAGAGAGAAGACCACAGAGCTCTGGAGGAAGGCCTGCTGCAGTCTCCTACTGTGTGGCCTTGGGCAAGTTACTTGCCTTCTCTAGTTCTACTATATGTACTTTTTACAAACTATGATAGAGGGATTATAATAATTGTCCTGATTTCTTAGCATTTCTGTGAGACTTAAGTAAGAAATAGGAGCACATAGAGACAACTGGAACAAGGTCAACAGTTGGTAAATATTAGACATTGTTATCAAGGTTTCCTTCAACAGTCCAGGCTGTTCAAATGTCTTAAAAAATCCATGCCCCTTCATCTAGCTCCTACTAAATTGCATTTTCTGTCTTAATGGCCTGAGATTAATTGGTATTAACAAGTGATTAAATAAAGGATTAAATAATAAATTGAAAGAATGGTAATAGTGGGCAGTTAGCCTAGTGGTTAAGATGCTGATTGCGATGCTTACATCCCAAACTGAAGCACCTTGGGTTGATTGCTAGGTCTGTCTCCTGACTCCAGATTTTTGCTACATGCAGATCCTGGGACTGAGTAGATCACATTTGATAGGTTCCAGAAAATTGATCCACTTTATAAAGAATCTACATTTTAAAGTCATGTTGGAAGTTGTGAAGACAAATGTGTCAGTGAAGACAGATTCCAGACAACTGCAGGGTAGGGCCAATGGGAAAGGGTCCCATCTGCCTGGCAGAGGGCTGAGCAAAGGCTGAGCAGTTGGCCACAATCTCAGTCAAGTCGACACTAGTGCTACAGGGACAAGTCCTGGTGCAAATCCTAAAATCATAGAAAGATTTGTATGGAGGAAATCGCGGCAACAGGAGGCATGAGTTTTTAGATAATTCCATCTGCCCCAGGGATATCGGGATCAACCTCAGTAAGACCACTAGTTTTGGGAAGGATTGGATGATCGCTGAATCAGGGCTCAATGGCACATTAAAGGCATATACACTTTGGAGGGAGCAGGCGCTTAGCGTGGAGGTTAAGCTGTCTGCATCCCACATCAGAGTGCTTGCTTTGCTTACTGTCTGGCTCCTGACTCCAGCTTCCAGCTGCTGCAGACCCTGGGAAGCGGCCGTGATGGCTCAAGTAATTGAGCTTCTGTGACACACATGGGAGACCTGGACTGAGTTCCTGGCTCCCTGCTGCAGCCCTAGCCCAGCGCTGATCATGATGGTCATATGAGGAGCCAACCAGCAGATGGAGGCTTGTTTCTCTCTCTCTCTCTCTCTCTCTCTCTCTCTCTCTCTCATAAATAAAGCTGAGACAGGACAAGTGGATTGAGGGTCCTGAGACATCATACATCTGGGAAGGTACATAAAAAGGCAAAGAGGGATGCAAAGACAAGCAGACCTTTCCAGAAATTGCCTTCGGATACCACTGGAGTGGCCGCCTCAGCATACTGCATAGGGTCTGCTCATGTCTTCCTTCCCATCTCTGCCCCTTGGCACAAAGCTTCACGAATCATCATCTCTGTTTTCATCACAGGTGAAACCTCGTTGGCATTGCTTCTCATGAAAAGTATCACAAGTAATAACTAATACAGGAACTATTAACATTTCAAAGGATTAACAGATCTTGGCCTTTGGAGTGTGTAAAATAAACACACAGTTGTTAGTTCAGAGTGAGATAACCCAAAGAAGTTCATCGTTTGATACGAGGACACAGAAGGATTAAACCTCGGAGGTTGAGAATGTATTTCTTCTCTGATACATTCATATCCTTTGCTTTGCGAATATAATGAATAAAGATAACTCAAAATAACTTTTACATGTATTTATATATGAAAAATATGTGAATGAATTGCTAGCCAACCTACATTATGTTCAGTGAGAGAAGATTTGGTAGAAAGTGGTTTTTCAAATGTTATATTACCCTAAGAAGAATTTCAGAAATTCACAAATTCAAAATGCACGTGGTATTGACAATCTGACTATGTGTGAGGCATGGTGCTACACTCTGGGGATACAAAGTTGACAAAAATCATGGCTCATGACCTCAATAAACTTAGGTCTACAAGGAGCTAGACATAAGCGTGTAAGCTGATATTTTCAACGCAGTGAGGTTAGGGCTTCCGTACAGCTAGCAAGCACTGAGGCTGGGCTTTGAGGTTGTCTGCGGTGCTGGAGAAGATGAGGAGCAGAGGAAGGGGTGAAGCCCAATGGAATCTCAATGCAGGAGCTGTAACGAAGAGTCTCAGAGGATGGATGAGTTGTGCCACTTAACAAAAAGGGCAAAGTTGTCTGGGACAGCAAGAAAATAGATCAACAGATTAAAAAAAAAAAAAAAAAAACATAAACAAAACCAAGAGAGGGTGAGGTAGGTAAATCAGGAAGCCTGACTCAAATTATATTTTATCAAATGTGAAGTGATTAAGGGGTTTTGAGTAGGGAAATTTCATCGCAGAGTCATGTTTAATAGTGACCACTGTAATGCATGGCAGTGTGAAGGATGGGTACAACAGGTCTTGGAGGCATGACGAGGTCAGTACTTGGAGTCAGATGTTGCGTTCGTTTTGATTATACGGAATCTGAGCTCCCTCAGTCTTTCTATAGCCACTTGTCACTTAACAAGACTTTATTGGGCACCCATCCTTCTGAAACATGGGTAGCCAGTAGGTTCCAGGTGAATGGGTACAAAGTAAAATACAACTGCCACTATCCTACCCCACTAGTGCCTGCACCCCCAGACTATGGCCTTCCTCCCTTCACAGGGACATCCTGACATCAGTGTCCATATCTTCTACAGCTCCTGGGGAGGACCAGGGGAAGATGTTAGAAAGAGGAGAATAGTTGGGTTCTAGAACTGAGCCTAAAGACTGAATGTCCCTGTCTGGCGCCGCGGCTCATCAGGCTAATCCTCTGCCTTGCAGTGCCAGCACACCGGGTTCTAGTCCCGGTCGGGGTGCCGGATTCTGTCCTGGTTGCCCCTCTTCCAGGCCAGCTCTCTGCTGTGGCCAGGGAGTGCAGTGGAGGATGGCCCAAGTGCTTGGGCCCTGCACCCCATGGGAGACCAGGAGAAGTACCTGGCTCCTGCCATCAGATCAGCGCAGTGCGCCAGCCACAGTGTGCCGGCCACAGTGTGCCGGCCGTGGCGGCCATTGGAGTGTGAAGGAAGACCTTTCTCTCTGTGTCTCTCTCTCACTGTCCACTCTGCCTGTCAAAAAAAAAAAAAAAAAAAAAAAAAAAAAAAAAAAAAAAAGACTCAGTGTCCCAGAACTATTTCAATATACATTCGCCTAGAATGAATATTCTCTTTAGCATAATATGCTTGCTGACATGACCAACACTTCCATGCCTGAAATCCATTCCGTGTCAACTCCATGACTATTACAGAACTATAACAGATCTGGCAAATTTCTGTTGATTGTGAGAAAATTTAAAGGTGATTAAAATAATTACAAAGTACAGATTTGAAGAGATTGTTTTAGGTTCTATGGCTTCTGCTTTTCCAGGTAAGAAAATTTTAACTCAGGACTGGTGAAAATCACAAATATGTTTCAAATAGATTTTTTTTCTCAATTACTTATTTATTATACTAAAATATATATAAAATTTATGATTTTTAAGTGCACAGTAAAATGGCAGTAAGAAGACTCACATTGTTAAATCTCCAGGACTTATATTATTGTATTTTCAAAAAAAGCTTTATGGTTGATGTAAGAATCAGGTCATTTATTGCCTGCCATGTAGTCCACTTAAAAAGAAACAGAACATCTCTGTTCTCCTCTAAAATTATATCTAAAGCAATTCTTCATAAACTGAATATCAGTCTATGGATATTTAAATTCAGCAAAGAATTTTAACATTCTATCTGTTCTTAGGCTCTGTAGGAAAAAAAAATTGTATTATTCAATTGAAGCAACAGCACTCTATAATTAAACTATACCAATGCTACAAATACTAAATCTTCTCTTCGGTTCACGTGAATTTAAATAATGTTCAGGACTCCATGTAGCCCCATGAAAAGTAGAATATTTCAAAATATGAAATCACAATGATGAGCTACAGTCTAGTACATTTCTTAGTCCACTACAGGATGCAATAAATGCTTTAAATAAATAAGTGAATGTATAAGGAGAGAAAAATCAAATATTATCAATTTAGCAACTATAGATCATGAGAATTAATAGATGAAATGAATGAATTATTACTAATTAAAAGAAAAGTTAGAAATATTGTGCCTGTGTGAACCAGGCACAATTATTCTACATTTCAATGGACACGGGCAGTGAGTGAGTGATTAGAGGTCGCCCTAAGGAAAGGATTGCTAGCAGGCACTGGGACTTTTCCCAGGTTAATCTCCACAGTGGAGAACAGGGCAGAGTGCTCAAAAGAAGTTAGTTGGTTTCCTTCTTTTCCTTGCACCTATTCTCTAGTAACCAAGAGTAATAAAAGTGTCCCTTCATTAAAGACAAGAATACTGCCAGTACTGTGACCACTACCATCCTGCACGCCAACCACCATCACCACCACTGTTGCAGCAGCCATCACTGCCACCACCAGCACCATCTTGACTGCTGTCACCAGCATCACTAGAAATTCCACCAGTACGTCCTCCACCGTTACGACCATTATGACCCCTACCGCTATCATAACCATCAGCACCCCCACAGTTACCAGCATTGCCACCCTCCCTATCAACAAAACCACTACAAATGCTACCACCACCACCACCAACTACACCTTCCACATGCACATGAACAGAAATGTGAACTTGTGAGTGTAAGCAACATTTAGAGAGTAAAGAACAACAGACAGGCTAATATAAAGTCATATTCAAATAGACTTTAAAAGGTATTTGCAACCAAGAGGAAGGGATAGCAGAAGACACACAGGAAATAGCTAGTTGAGAGACTCTTAGGGAGGTTTGTTTCATACTATGATTACAGAAATGATGAATTTCATAAGCCTGGGATTCAGGAAGAAAAAAAATATCTAGGAACAAACAAGAAATTGTGTTTATGTGCTGTACACAGAATTTGAGCCAACAGTTTCAGGCAAAACCATTGGAAAGTTAATATCTGGGCGAGCATTTGATGCAGGAGTTAAGAGGACACCCCTTGGGACACCTGTATGGCAAGTTGAAGGGCTCGTGTTCACGCTCGGCCATGCTCCCAGTTCCAGCTACCTGATAGTGCCTGCTCCGAGAGGCGGCAGGTAACGGCTCCAGTCCCTGCCCCTCCCATGAGGGACTTGCTGTTGCAGTCATCTGGGCAGTGAACCCAGGTGGAAGATCTCTGTGTGTCTATTCTGTTTGTCTGCCTTTCTTTCCCTGTCTATCTACCTTTCAAGTGAAGCAAGCAATCAAACACACACACACTTTTTAAATCAGATGACAGCCAAAGTCTTCAAAAGCTTCCTGTTGTACTGAGGATCCAATGCTACCTCTTTACCATCATCTTTTAGTTTTTCTCCCCCTTTCAATTATTACATTTAAATCTGCCAAATAGAAATTATGAGTTGGTATACAAGAAGTTCCTATATACCCTCACCTCATTTCCCCTAATAACATTTCATATTAGTATGTGTGTCACAATATTTTTTAATTCAAACTTCTTTTATCCCTATAACCCTTTTAGCCCTTAGTAATCTACATTCTGTATTCAGATTTTATTTTTTAATTTCAGCACCATCGTCTTCTCTGTGATCTGTCTCTGTCAGCCTTTTCTTCTTGATCTCTTCCCATTCCCACTAACATAGGAGCTTTGGCTACACCCTCTGTTCACTGGGTCCAACCCCTTCAAAGACATCTCCTGATCTTTTTTTTTTTTTTTTTTTTTTTGACAGGCAGAGTGGACAGTGAGAGAGAGAGAGAGAGAGAGAGAGAGACAGATAGAAAGGTCTTCCTTTTTGCCGTTGGTTCACCCTCCAATGGCCGGCTGCGGCCGGCGCACCGTGCTGATCAGATAGCAGGAGCCAGGTGCTTCTCCTGGTCTCCCATGGGGTGCAGGGCCCAAGCACTTGGGCCATCCTCCACTGCACTCCCGGGCCACAGCAGAGAGCTGGCCTGGAAGAGGGGCAACCGGGACAGAATCCGGCGCCCCGCCCGGGACTAGAACCCAGTGTGCTGGCGCCGCGAAGTGGAGGATTAGCCTAGTGAGCTGCAGCGCCGGCCCTGATCAGCTTTTATAAGGGAGCATCACTCACTTCTTTTTCCTCACTTAATTCTATTTTTTCTTGTAATTTGAAGTTATATTTATTTGTATCTATCTACCACCTTATTTATTAGTTCAGTCTCCTATGTCTCCTTTTGTGAGGATGTTAACTTCCTTAAAGACAATTAAATTGTTGTTCCAGCTCTTGTTTCTATTCCCTGTGCCAAGAGCAGCCCTCACATGTTTCTGAAATGCAGTGAAATATTCACAACATGAATGAAAATAATCAAAACCACAGGGTGGCCAAAATGTCTGACTTAAACAGTATTTCGTTATAGAAAAAACAATTATGGTAGAAAATAAGACAGAGAGTGGGGATTTGGTGCAGTTAAGACACACTTTGGATGCCCCTATCCTGTATCAGATGGCCTGGGTTTGATGGCTCAAGTACTTGGATCCATGACACCCATGTGGGAGATCCAGACTGAGCCCCATGCTCTTGCCTTTGGCTTGGCCCAGCTCTGGCTGTCATAGGCATTTGAGGAGTGAATCAGTAACGGGAGATCTCTTTGTCAGTCTGTCTGTCTGTCTCTGCCTTTCAAATAAATAAAAATAAAATAAATTTAATAATTTTTAAAAATATTTTATTTCAAAACAGGAAATAGAGAAGAGACTTTTCTATGGAAAAGGAAATTCATTCATATCCCCCAAAGGAGGTGAAAAAACATATGAGTAATAAATTAATGGAGACCTGACTTAAGGTTCCATAAATAATTTCATCATAAAGTATTCTGAAGCATAGACATGTTTATGAGAAATTGTATCAACATTTATTTAGTTCTAGAGTTTGTGTTTTTTTTTTTTTTTGTTTTGTTTTGTTTTGTTTTTTTGACAGGCAGAGTGGACAGTGAGAGAGAGAGACAGAGAGAAAGGTCTTCCTTTGCCGTTGGTTCACCCTCCAATGGCCGCCGCGGCTGGCGCGCTGCGGCCGGCGCACCGCGCTGATCCGATGGCAGGAGCCAGGAGCCAGGTGCTTTTCCTGGTCTCCCATGGGGTGCAGGGCCCAAGCACCTGGGCCATCCTCCACTGCACTCCCTGGCCACAGCAGAGAGCTGGCCTGGAAGAGGGGCAACCAGGACAGAATCCGGCGCCCCGACCGGGACTAGAACCCGGTGTGCTGGCGCCGCTAGGCGGAGGATTAGCCTAGTGAGCCGTGGAGCCGGCTAGTTCTAGAGTTTTTAAGTGACCTATGGTATTTCCAAGCTATACATACTTGAGCTCAAACATTCAATGGCTAAATCAATGCTAAAGCAAGCAATGCTGCAATCCAAAATGCAATGGGAAAAAGAAAGTTGTTAGCTGACAGAGCCTAAGGAAGCCAAGAAAAAGGATTAGATCCTGTGATTACTGAGTTAAAGGAGTCCATGACACGCGGGAAGCAAAACTGTAATGGGCACAGGATTTCAAGGGCTCTGTACTCACTGTGCATGGGGTCTGCATCCAGGGCTCCCCGTCGATCTGCATTGGCAAAGACTTGCTGGTCCTGGGGGGGGAATATGTCACTCTAAGTAAAACTCTGAGATACTCCAACAAACAGGTAAAACTTAAAGTTCCAAGACAACATGGAAGGCCACTCTAGAAACAACTGGGCTATAAAGTTATCTCTTCGCAAGGAATACCCTGAAAGGTATTGGTGCCAAGATTGGCCAGAGCATCCTGGTAAATGTGGTGATGCCAACAACAATTTTGGAAAAATTGCCAGGACTTGTGACATTTGGTGACACATCAGAATCCCTACTCACTGCATTGCCAACTGTGCTAACAAGTGTTTGATGTCTCGGATTTTCTAGGGTCGACACCTTCATGTAGGCAACACCAAATACACCTGTGCCAAATCTGTGGTTTCACCCTAGATCTTTGTTTTCCTGCAGAAGGAAAACAAACTCCTTGAAAAGAAATTTAATTCCTGTGTTTGATTTACATATATAATCCTACTGTATGATCACGCACTGTTCAGTTTTAGAGAAACAATATTGCACGTGAATCCATGAGAGGGCTTCAGTTACCAAAGCCCAACAGCGTTTTCTTTGGACAATTTGCCCAGGCAACCCTTTGCTGGTTCAGGAAACTAAAATGTGTGAACAGGGTAAGTTTTGTGTGTTAGAGTTGGTATATCACTGTATGCATGGTGGCCAACAAGAGACGTTCAGATTCCAGTGGAATCGATCAGTTAAAAATAATCAATTCTGGGTAAACGCTGTCACTTTCCCTTATTTGGAAATCTATACCTATTAATCATTCACTGAGCAAATTGGAGGCCAAACCAGATGGATGTCAGGGTCAGAGCCCTGTGAAGTTTTCAATGGTCTGTGTGATGCCAACTACAGTGCAAGAACCACCTGATGAGCACGGAGGAGCACTGGGCCAGCCGCCGGCCTGCGCTTTTCAGTCCCGTGTAGATCTGCCCCATCTCCATGGCTCCTTCCAAGCCAACCACCTCCAGCAGCTGGTCACTCAGATCTGAAAGAAAACAGACGCCTCATCAACTGCAGGCAGGACACGCATGTCTGTAATTCAGCGCCATTTGCTATTAGGGAGATAAAACACACACACACACACACACACACACACACACACAAAACAAGAGCCACTTGACACGCAAAGCTGCTCTGTCTTGGAAACAGAAAGGAAGGAAAAGACGGCCTACTGCTGTGACTCTCAGTTTAACTAAACCTTTGAGGTTCTACGGAAAACGATTTGCTGTCAGCTTATTCTCAAACAAACGGGAAAAACAAACTCTGAGCCAAATAATGCCAAAAAACCACACCAGTAGTTCTTCTCGTCAACAAACTCGATGTCATTCCACATGGATACATGGAACATTTATACATCCCACATCAGACACTGGCAGCAAATGTGCTTTTCAGCACTATAAATAAAGTATGAGGAAATGCCGTCAAACAGGGTTTTCTGAACTTGCTCAAGTAACAGACCTCAGAGACCATGGAGGTGAAGTCTTTAGCTGTAGCCATCAGAGGCGGTCTCTACATCGTCGAGTGCCTTACCTTTTTAAGATACAATAGTGTGTTCTCTGGGAATATTTTTCTAATGTTAAGGAACAGTGTACCAAAATGCTAGTTGGCAGTCTGCTCCATATTCAGTCTGGTGCGATCGTCACCACCACTATTATTTTTTAATCGAGGACATTGGACACGGGCTAATAGAAATAGCACTTGTTGAAGTTTACCAAGTTGCCTGTCAGCAGGCTAGTCACTTTCCATTTATCTCATTTTCTGTCTCTCAAAATCAAGTTAAAACAAATGAGGTTATCCCGTTTACAGATAAAGAAGCTGCGAATCAGAGGAGTTAATGACTGCACTCATATTCATACATCTATGTAATGTCAACATTTGAACCCCAGCACTTTACATGGCTACTGTTCTTTATTTGATAAATGGATCATACGAAGAGGAGGGCATTCATGTAAAAAACTGCAGGACTTCTGTCAAACAGGGAGGAAGACTGGACTGTGTGGATTTCAAGGTCCCCTTCCAACCTGAAGATTTTCTGGTTTTCCAGTCAGGAGGCAAAGGTTGGGCTCACATCAGTGGAGTCACAGAGAGCCCTATGCCCTCATCCACAGAGACTGTGCACCCCTGGGCTCTGGATTTTGAGGTACACACAGAGTTCTTTTCTACTTGATATCCCTACACATTTCTGTGGTATTTTCTAATGCAAATAAATCATTTCATATAGTTGTACTTGCAGAAAAAGCTGGAGGAGGTGATATACCGTGGGAGGTTCTAATGGTGACAAAAATAACTGAGATTAGCCGGTCATGGCTGGGGTTGGACTCATAGGAAAGCAAGCCAGTGGGTTTTCGCAGAAAGCCCTCCATCCTCACTATTTAGCATGAAGTTCTCAGATGCCAATGACTCATTTTCAGTGTAGTCCAACTGTGTTACGACAGGGCTTTGAAATCTCAAAGTTCATCAGGGCCCGTGATCATCGGCAAACTTAACAGAGGAACTTAACACAGAATGTGTGACCAGGCTGGCATGTTTTCCAGCAAAGGAAGAAAAAAACAAAAATCTTAACTTTAAATTGTGGCCGGGCAGTGAGATTTTCCAAGAAAAAAAAATAATCCTTTCCCTACAAAAGGAAATGTTAGCAAGTCATAATAACTTAGAGCACCCACCTTGTTGTTTGAACCCCCTATTTAGACTTATTTCTCATGAAACTTATTCTGTTTTTCTAGTTTAAACTTAGGCTGCCAAGAACAGATGGACAAGGAATGGAAACATATTCTTTCAGCTGTAGCCGGCACTAAAGTGTGCTTGGCTCTGTAGCCTGGGTGTTAACAGACGCATTTCTTAGAGATATGTCAACCAGAAAACGACACTGTGGCAGGCACTAAAACCCCAGCTGTGGGCCTGGTGATATTTAAGAACCACCACTGTCACCTGATTGCACTTTACATTCAGTGTTGCAGCTTTTGCATTGCCTGATTCCTAATGAGGTGACTCTTCGGCTAATTTTGGTAATGACTTGAAGCTGGTGGATGGGAACTATTTCGTACGGAATGAAACACTTTCTCATAGCAGAGTTAATCTGTGAGCCCTAACTTTTCCATGAATCATAGGGATTTGTCTACACCCACACCATATTGCTACTGTCTACCACCCTGCTCCTGACTTTTTTCGTTCTTTTCATTTGTCTTTGTTTTTCTCCCTGCAAAAATGCCCTGAGAAACCAATCCTGGTGTTAATAATCAGCAGTTAAGGTACTTCTCATGGATTTAGAAGACTCGGGTTTGCCAGGGTTCACGTTCTTGCTAACACTAAGAATCAAATGGGAATAGTGACATGTATGTTAACTTTGGAAAAGGTAAATAAGTACCATGTTCCTTCTGATTAGGTATTCAGGAAAAAGCAAAAACAAAAACTCCGTGGTACATAAATCTGTTTCCGTCCTAGCGCCCATTTAGATGCAGTACACCAATCACTCTTATATACAACTGATGCCTCCTACATATGATCTTTGCGATCAACATCTGGATTGAATTCAGGCAAGAAGACTTTGCATCCATTTGACTTCAAAGGCCGTTTCTAGATGTGGTATCCTCTGAAAACATCACAGCCTTCCTCATCTCCTAACCCAGGTAAAATTTACTTTAGGTACAGCTCTCCTTGGAATATTCTAACCAACCAGATTAATTCGCTTCTCTGATCTGTAACCTGGCTTTTGACTTCATATTTAAAGAGTAGGAGTACCAAACTACATCCCAGAGACTGAATGTGGCCCACTGCCTCTTTTTTGTTTGGTTTGCCGGTTAACAATGATTTTAATTCTGCTTCTTTGAGATAAATATTTTTAGTGTTCACGCACAAGTGGGCAAATGCAGTATTTGCTTTTCTGGGCCTGTCCACGATGCACAAGTACCAGGATCTCGGTATTTCTTGTGGCTAGGATTGCATTGTGTATCTAGTACGTTTTCTTTATCCATTCACCTGTTGATGGGCACCATCTGCATCAGAGTGCCTTTCCCTGAGGCTGGAGAAGATAGCAGAGGACAAGGACACAGGGAAAGGTGGGTTATAGGTAAAGAATTACAGTGGTGGAGTAAGCTCTAGAGTTCTATAGCATATAAGTGACTATAGTTCATGGAAACTTACTGTATATCTCCACAAAGAGGTAGGAGAGAGGATATTGCATGTTCCAAACACAAAGAAATGATAAGTGCTTAAGGTTATGATTATGCTAATTATGTTAATATGATTATCACCCATTGTCTATATACACTGAAATATCACAACATACCTCCTAAATATGCACAAGTATTATGTACACACAAAGCAATTTTTGAAAGAACGGCTCATATGTTTAGAAGGTGGAAAAACTTTAAGCATTAGTAATATGGAATGATACCCGAAAACTATATGGAATTCAACTTCCATTGCCCACTAATGGAGTTCTGTGGAGAACTAGCCACACTCACTCAATTGTGCTTTGACTTTTTACACTACAAAGGCAGTGTAGAGTCGTTGTGATGTATGTCCCACGAAGCCTTAAGTACTGGCTTTCTGCACCTTTAAAAGTTTGTCAAACTCTGCTTACAACAAAGATGAATGCTTTCAGCCTGGGTTTTCCCTGTGGTGTGATTGCTGTAGAAGCATCACTGTGGCCTGCAATGTCTGTGCGCGGATGTGTGTATCTGTGGGTTAAAAACACAAATCTCAACCATGGAATCTCACCCCACTTGTGGATATAGGCCAGACCGTGAGGTTTGCGGTAATTCATTTGTTGTCTATCATGAAACACCAGTGTCTCCAAAAAATGTTATTACAACAGAGGTTAGAAAAGTGTAACATGCAATTTTATCCTCAGCCAGCGCATTCTGATTGGTTTTCTTGAGTGTGAGAAAAAGAAGTAGAATCTGTAACTAAACTTGGAGCTCCAGGGGGAGCCAGCAGGACTTTCCAGAGTTGTCTGTGATCCTTGGGAGAGCCTGACACCTGATATTGGTGTGTGTGTGCGTGTGTGTGTGTGTGTGTGTGTGTGTGGTGTGAGTCTTCAAAGAGATATTGCTTTGATTCAATTTAAGGTCCCAAGTTATACTTTTGAAGGGGGAAAGTGGTAGGTTAACATGTCTCTCCACAGGAGTAACAGAGGCAAGAGAATCTTCAAACTTGGCATTTTCATATTTGAAAAAGTAAGTCTGTAACATGGTCTTCTGATTGAAGAAAGTTTATGAAATAATCAAAGCTGATTCATCCTGGAGCAGGGATCTTAACATGGGTTCTGAGACTATGAGTGGAGAAAATACAGTTTTATTTTCACTAGCAGGTAATTAAAAGCTAGTATCTATTAATTTAGGAAGGAAACCATAACTTCATAGCCCATACCTGTGATATTGACATTAATATATGTTATACACATTTTCACATCACATGATAGTCATTGCTAAGATTCTTCTCTTAAAAGATAGTAACCAATTTTAATTATCCACACTCTTATAAATATCTTCAGCAGTCTCTGCAAATAATACTTTAAATCCTCTTATTTTGGCGGGCACCGCGGCTCAATAGGCTAATCCTCTGCCTGCAGCGCAGGCACCCCGGGTTCTAGTCCTGGTCAGGGCGCCGGATTCTGTCCCGGTTGCTCCTCTTCCAGTCCAGCTTTCTGCTGTGGCCTGGGAGTGCAGTGGAGGATGGCCCAAATCCTTGGGCCCTGCACCTGCATAGGAGACCAGGAGAAGCAGCTGGCTCCTGGCTTCGGATCAGCGCAATGCGCCAGCCGCAGTGACCATTGGGGGGTGAACCAATGGAAAAGGAAGACCTTTCTCTCTGTCTCTCTCACTGTCCACTCTGCCTGTCAAAAAAATCCTCTTATTTTAAAATTTTATATTTTTGTCTAGTATTTCAAAATGCTATTTACACTCATTGTCATTTTCAAATATTAAAAATTATTGGGGGGCTGCTGCCATGGCTCACTTGGTTAATCCTCCAACTTGTGGCACTGGCATCCCATATGGGCACCGCCGGTTCTCGTCCCGGTTGCTCCTCTTCCAGTCCAGCTCTCTGCTGTGGCCCGGGAGGGCAGTGGAGGATGACCCAAGTGCTTGGGCCCCTGCACCTGCAAGGAAGACCAGGAGGAAGCACCAGGCTCCTGGCTTTGGATCGGCACAGTGCCGGCCATAGTGACTATTTGGGGAGTGAACCAACAGAAGGAAGACCTTTCTCTGTGTCTCTCTCTCCCACTGTCTATAACTCTACCTGTCAAATAAATTAAAAAAATTATTTGTTCCTTGCTGGATTTTTAAAATTAATTTGCAAATAAGGAAGCGCACACATTACAAAATCAGCATTTGAATGGTATTTCAATATATCTGGTTTCCTTTTCAGCCAATATATTTTATTTCATGGATTTGAAAATATGATTCTGAGAACAGTCTGTAGATTGCATTGGAGTGACAGAGAGAACTGTAGCACACAAATGGTAAGGAACTCTAGAGTAGAATTTGTCTTTGGCTATTCAAGTCTTTGCTTCAACACTGTTGCTGTTTTGTTATTTTGACTCACAGGTAACCAGATGTGAAATCAAAAGGCCGTGAGCACAGCTAGATCAGAGAACACGGGAGAGCACAGCTAATAAGGGGTAGTATTTACTCGTCATTTAGTCTCTTCATTGTTGACAGTTATGCCCTGATAATATGTCTTGTTATATAATGATTTCAGACTACCATATGTGAGGGAATAGAGGAGGATGCATTGCACACACAGACTGAGCGTGGGTGTAGCATTGCACAGAATAAAGTGTGCACTGGTTGGGTGGGGGGTGTGTGTGGAGCAAAGCAGTCCAGCCCCAATGTGCACTGATGTGGAGGGGGTCTGCGAGGGGTCCTCCCTGACTCAGCAGATGCATTCTGTAGTCACTGTGAATTGCTAATTAGCTTGCTACTTATGGAGTCCTTACTTTGGTCACAGTAAGACCAGGCTAACTATAGTGTCATACCTTCTGAGTATATGTGGATTACATACTATTCAGGGTGCTTCCTTTATCTAGAGATAGCTTGAAACATGTGTGAGGACCCAAAACAAGCTTCTAGAAAGTCAAGGTCTAGAGATGAAATCTATCCACCAGAGTGAGCACTGCAAAGCCTCTTCCTGAACATATTCACCCACTGCCCATTAGTTTGGATGGATGCCTCACAAGCATATATAGATATTTTCTTTTTTTTTTTTTTTTGACAGGCAGAGTGGACAGTGAGAGAGAGAGACAGAGAGAAAGGTCTTCCTTTTGCTGTTGGTTCACCCTCCAATGGCCGCCGCGGCTGGCGCACCGAGCCAATCCGAAGGCAAGAGCCAGGTGCTTCCTCCTGTTCTTCCATGGGGTGCAGGGCCCAAGTACTTGGGCCATCCTCCACTGCACTCCCTGGCCACAGCAGAGAGCTGGCCTGGAAGAGGGGCAACCGGGACAGAATCCGGCGCCCTGACTGGGACTAGAACCTGGTGTGCCGGCGCCGCAGGTGGAGGATTAGCCCATTGAGCCGTGGCGCCACCCTGTATTTTCTCTTACCTTTATAGATTAGAAGATGCAAATTAATCAAAAAGAGGTTGACGCCATGAGTTTAGCAAAAATTTATGAATGCAGGCTGTGTATTTCACAGTACAAATACATAATTATAAAATTGGGCCTGGGGCCAGCACTGTGGCGCAGCAGGTTAAAGCCCTGGCCTGAAGCGCCAGCATCCCATATGGGTGCTGGTTCCAGTGCCGGCTGCTCCACTTCCGATCCAGCTCTCTGCTACAGCCTGGGAAAGCAGTGGAAGATAGCCCGAGTCCTTGGGCTCCTGCACCCACATGAGAGATCAGGAAGAAGCTCCTTGCTCCTGGCTCCGGATCGGCGAAGCTCCAGCTGTTGCAGCCATCTGGGGAGTAAACCAGCGGATGGAAGACCTCTCTCTCTCTCTCTTTCTCTCTCTCTGTGTGTGTCTCTACCTCTCTCTGTAATTCTGTCTTTCAAATAAATGAAAATAATCCTTAAAAAAATTGGGCCTTTAGCACCTTAAGGTGCTTGCTACACACTTGTAGGTCTCGTAACAAAGGAGAGGAAATAGGAAAGGTTAATATATATGGATCCTGCATGCTGGCCATGCCCAGGGAGTCACAGGTATTTTTCTATTTGAGACTCTCAGCAGAGGCAGCATCTGATACACAGATTGAGATGCCACTTGGGGTGTCTGTACCCCATATCAGAGTGTCTGCGCTTGAGTCCAGCTCTAAGCCAGACACCAGCTTCCTCCTAAAGCGTACCCCAGGAGGCAGCAGTGATGGCTAAAATACTCGGTTCCCTGCCACCTGTGGGAGAGACTCAGATGGAATTCTGGTCCCTGCCTGCAGCCTGGCACAGCCCTGGCTGATACAGGCATCTGGGGGTAAACTAGAGGATGGAGCTGCTAACAACTCTATGATTGAGTTGTTTCAGATGTCATCGTTAATGGAACACACAGTGTTACACAAAATCCTATCTATTATTATTGCTCCAGGTCACACGTGAGTGATACTCTCTCTACAGAGTCTCGCTGAGAAGGCTAAGAGATACAAAGCACTGGGAATATTTCCATCCTAAATGGTTAAGATGTAAATCCTGAAAAGAATAAAGCCTGGTACACACATGGATTAACAAGAGTTAGGTAGAAAATCTAGCTGAGTAGAAGACCCCATTTCCTGTTGCAATCTAAAAAGTAAGGGGTTAAGGTATATATACAGAAACACACGCACATAAAATATACATATATATTTATATGCATCGTGGAATCACATGCCTGACTTTAAAAATGACTTTTTAGAGAATGGATTTGATCATCTCTCAAAAAGCCATCTGGTTTTTGAAAACAACCAGCCCGAGCTGACTATAACTTTATGTGTTTTCATTCTAAAATTTTGAACTTCCCTAAATGGATCCAAAAAAAAAAAAAAAAAAAAAGACCGGAAATCGCAGTATGGCGTCTTGTCAAGCCCCTCCCTGTCAAGGACCCAAAGTAGTTCAGAGCCTGCAGATCATTTTGTTATGGAGTACTTGAAAAGTGACGGTAACCACGGGACACATCCCCCAAGACATCCTGAGCATTGTATTCACACGACCCACAGGGAAAGAGTTCAGAGACCTTCCACACAACAGCGCACCACCGCTGCAACTGGCGTGCGTGTGAGCAGTGCACACGGGCAGGGAGTTTCCCAGCGTGAGCTGGCCGTGAGCTTGAGCATTCTGCAGCCAGTTTGCTCTTGGCCAGCTTCGGGGTGGGGGTGGGGGGGCTGAAGGCTCTGGCTTGCTTGCCGTGTGAATGAGCCGTTGGTGTGCCTGTGGGAATGTTTGCACAGCACCGTGCTGTCCTCTCATGTTAGTGCCAGGACGATGCAGGGCAGGGGCTCCTGAATAGAAGTGGTGTCAGCACTTTCGGGATAGCTCCTGGAGGGCATCCTGAACCCTAATGCTCCTGCTGGCACAGAGGGTGACATCATCGAGGGAGCCCAGCCCATATTATCCTAAGGATCAAGCAGTTCCAGCAATTATAGAAGAGAACAAAACCCCTAGAAAGTCTAAATTAAGACCCAGTTTGTGAGGGAACCGTTTCAATATTACTTTACAGCCTTTTGATTCTACTTCCCCAAGCACTATGAAAATCGTTATTGTCTGGCAACACAGCACATCTCTTGTCTGTCCCTTTAGTTTCCTTTCAATGAAATACGAAAAACGCTTGTGAGGAACAGCGAAAAGTTTTAAACAGAGATTTTGAACTCACTCATGAGCTTCACTCTCAAAATTAAAGCCAGGACAAGACATATGAAGAAGAGTGATCACGGTTAACATTTTCCCGGATTCAGAGCTGGGTTTTGCTATTCACCATCTCCTGGGTACATCGAAATACGCTCCCAGCAAGATGCTGAGGGACTGTTATATTCAGGATTAGTGCGCACAGCAGCATTGCTGCTGAGAGGTAAATCTTACCCTCCTGGCAGAAGAAGCCACATAGCCAGACAGAATTAAACCCCAGCAAACTTCATGTGCAACGTGTTGGTACTGTTAAAACACCGGCTAATGCCGAAGCCTGCTAAGGAACCCTTGCAAACCTCATGAGTTAAAAGTTCTGCACACAGGAATGGCACAGTTTCTGCTTGGAGCTGAGTGTGTGTGTGTGTGTGTGTGTGTGTGTAAGGAGCTGTGAGTTAACCCAGGAATCAGGCCCCCTCTGCTCATGAACTAATACAGCTGTCTCCAGCACTAAACATTGCTGCCTCACCTTCTAAGGGGGACTCGTTCTTGGCTCATCAATACCTCCAGGAGAGTATTATCTGAGCCAGAGAAGACGGCTTGATTGGGCTTTTGATTCCTTTTCTAAGCTTATGAAAGATTGCGGGCATGGAGGACATCAGCTGGGCCAGCTTAGCAGGCACCTGAACACTTCTATTTTGTATATATTCTCTTTCCCCCTTCCCTCTGCGGTGAATTAATGTTATTTCGTGACCTTATATCCACAAAAAAGAATTGTCTTACTGACTTGGATTACCAAACTGACTTCATGTTGACACATGTGGCTTTCTTTGAATGGGATTTGGACGGCAATTCCACTTGTAAATACTATGAGAAATAAAATACCCTTAGTCACGTCAATGGCTAAGTGAGCAAATAAACTCATTCGGCATGTGAAATCATTCAGAGGACAGAACTTGCAGCCTGCTAGTGTATGGGAGGTTTTTCTGTAGCCAGTCATGTCACCATCCACGAGAATCATGTAATGACCACGATTATGAAGAGTCTAGACACGCTCACGATGGTTCATTGTATGTAAGACACGGTCAGGGATTCAGATAGGGCAAAAAGTGTCTGAGACAAAGGTTTCCTTTATGTTTGAAAAAGCATGGAATTTTTGCCTGTATGAAAGAACTGCGCTGATATGAATCCAGCTTTGAGAAGGCACAGCAGCATTCATTACTAACAGTAGTGTGCAAAGTAGAAGTGGAGCCCTGCATGTTCCTTCACCTAGTAACACCTGAGAACATGGGAGAAGCTCAAGTGCAAACTCAGATTTCCCACTAAGGACTTTTTCTGTCCTCTCAAAGTTGCTCTGTGGCGTGGGGGAAGCCAGAAGTCTCCTTCATATACAAACATGCCCATAGATCTCTTTCTTTTCCTACCTCTTCTTATGTGAGATTTACCCCTTCTTTAGATCTTTTAAAATACTATTGCATTGACACTTTCTGTAGCAAGAAAAAAAAATGATTCTATTCGGTCAGTTGTAATCTTTTAAAAGTGATTTGCTTAAAAAGGCTTCACTGTCTTGCTCTTGTAGCCTTCATACAAATGAACAAAAGCAGTTCTATGAAAGAAGACTAAACTTGGACAAACCGTAAAAAAAAAAAGAAAAAAAAAGCAAAGTTCCTCTCTGTTTTTATCAAGTTTGATTGCTGCAGCTGTTCCCAGCTCTCTATTTTAAAAATAGCCTTATTCAGGGCCTTGTTGGCTAAAGGCCAGAGTGCCATTAGAACATGCTGTACGAAAACCTCTCTTCAGTTACAGACACAGAAATATATTTGAGATCAGTGGGGGTCATCGGCAGCAAACACTTGTAAGAGAAAATAGAATTTTAATGTGTTGGCACTGATCGTTTCTTTCACCAGGTCGTTGAAAGCTCCTGTAAAGCACCTTATTTTTTTTTTCTCTTAGGTAAAAATGCAGAACGAGTATCGCATTCCTTGGAAGAGTATTATTAGAAAGGTCTGTTTCTCAAATAGCAATGGCAGAGCTGAGAAACAGATTCCAAAGAATACCTGCTTGTGGGTGCTGTTGGACAGACTCACACTACGAATGAGATCTGAACTTCTCGCAGGCCACCCAAAGATCATCAAGTGTGAAAGCCACCCAATCGCCCAACGAACACGAGTCTAGGGACTCATTTTGGACTGAAATATTCATACCACTGGACGCCAAATGAATGAGGATTGGGTCAGAGAAGTGAATTATTCAGCAGGGTTTCAGAGTTGACCTTCACGTCTATTCACTTCTCTCCTTTTTCCTCAACAAAGGATTGGGACTAAGTGGATTCATGTAGAAGTGTTAATTGGAGTTGCAAATCAAACGAGTCTGTTATGCGTGGATTGTTATAAAAAAAAACAAACAGGAATTTTTGAATCCAGGGAATCAGAGTAGTAAGAAAGAATCAGAAGGCAAACACTGGGGTGAGCATTTAGTGTAGTGGTTAAAATGCAGGTTAGCATGTCCACAACCCATACTGGAGTTCCCGGGTTCAATTCTGGGCTCTGGCTTCTGATTCTAGCTTCCTGCTAAAGCAGACTCTGAGAAGGTAGCAGGCATGGTTCAAGTAACTGGCTTCCTGACAGCCACCCCCCACATGGCAGACTTGGATTGAGTTCCGTTGCAGGTACGTGGGGAGTCAACCACTGGATGGGAGTGCTTTCTCTCTCTCCCATGCTCTCTATGGAATGAATGAATGAATAAATAAATAAATAAGTTTAAAATAGAATGCAGTGTTCTAAGGAGAGAAGAGGAGCCTTCCTTATGGAAATCTTCAGCCGCTTTCAGTGTGGGAAGCATCTGAGGTTTTACCTTTCTTGCCAGCCTGTGCCGTTTTGTGGAGTCTGGCAGTAGACAAGGGTCTCCAGGGTCACAGCCTCAGGGCTTTGATACAACAGCAGGGACAGTAGTCAGGGTCTCAACATCAGACTGATTCTCTGAACCCCAGTCTCCATGGGGTGAAATATAAGAGGTTGGTAACTGCCCAATGTGGGGTGCATTATAGAAGAGGAAGACCTGGCTTAGGGAGCCTTGAGCTTTTCGGATAACAGGTGATAAACATGCCCAGTCTTTTCTCAGTTGCCAAACTGACTAAAAGATCGAAGCTACTGTTGACAATTTCCTAGTCACGTGAATGGCCACCAAGAAGGTGTTAAAGTAGGGTTAAGGCATTGCAGGAATTGGGGTTCTGGCGGCCCCAAGTAAGTCAAGCATTGATAGTTCAGCTTCTGGATCCAGACAAGTCTGTAAGATCATGCAGAGGTGTGGAAAAATGGCATTAAAACCGAAGGCACATTTTCCATGAACACCTGCTGGTGGAGATGCAGAATGAACAGAACCAAATGAGATGGTATGGCCCAAGAAATCATTTTTCTACTAGGTTGTAGATGACGGAGCAGATGAATTTAAAAGCAGATACAGCAACTGAATCAGTACAGCTGGGCTCCCTGTGGGCCTAGAAGCTGAAAAAAGACGCAGACCAGTCTTATTTACACAACGAACTACAAAGATATGATGCCCATGACTTGCAGGTGTGAGATTTGCTAGACCCGATGAGTTTAGTGGGATTGAATGAGCAGAACAAAGCTGCACTGAACTTGGGCTGCTGGAAGCCCACTGTAATAAAAATTTCATTAGACTGTTAAATTAATGCAATTGCTTTACTCTGTGATTCTTTATGATTTCTGAAGTAAATGTGCTGGGATGACAAAGCATACAATTTCTTAGCTCTCAGGATAACAATGTTAAATTGTTAATGGACATTCGTTATTTACCATTTGCCTATTATAATCTCAGAAATCAGACACAGGAGTGTCAAAATAAAATAATTAAAGGGAAAGATTAAAATCGTATGGACCAGTTGCTGGACTAGGTACTGAGTCAGGAGGGTGGGCAAGGCATAACAGAGACTCCTCCTGCTCCAATTTGAAAAGAAATAGAGATGCTTCCATTTCACTGTGGGTTCAGCAAACAACTCCTGGAGACCTCTGCAAGAGAGGAGCCCTTGGATTCAGCCACTCCTGAACTAGTCAGGGGGATTTTAGCAACATAACAAACATTTCCACTTTCTGTCTTTCAAAATCACTTTAAAATTTAACATTCAAAATAAAAATGGTCTAGTTCTGTGACTGTGTTGGGTTTCTCTCATTTGCAACCAAGTGACTCCTGAGTGACATGATCTCCGGTTCTCACTAGTGCCCGATTTCTTGTCGTGGGGTGCTCTGGTGCTCGCATTCTCCTTCTGGGGTACCTTGACTTGTACTCCTTGAAGAGCAACAACCTTGGCCGTGCAGCTGTCTATGATCTTGACGTTACACCCAATACTCCACTATGCAATTTCTCAGACCTTGTCTAAGCTACTCTTTTCTATTTCCCAAAGGGGCCTGGGAGCCATTCCCCATCAATGGAGAAAGTTGTCCATCTTTGCTGGATAGTTCTTTAAGGCTCAGTTTAATATCAGCTCTCCTGCAATGCTTTCTCATTTGTTGCCAACTGTATGATAACTTTTAAAAAACATCATTTTAGGACATTGTGAGGCAGAATCAGAGAATCAAAGATTCCTAGACTATGGGCTCATGGGGTGCAAGCTCAAACATCCAGGTGTCACCTCCCACTTTGCTCACGTCATTGCCTTGTTTTTGATCATGATTATTAGGAAGATTTTAGTACAACTCTCATTTTTGCTCCACACTATCCATAACAGCAGCCCCTATACTTAAAAAGTGATTGTGAATTTTTGATGATCTCCTTTCACTCCTTCTTGATGAGAAATTTTAGCAAAACATTTTATTTTCCTGGCTTTAGTTGTAGTCCTGTATTTATTTTGTTATTTTACACATTTTGGTTCATAATACTGCATGGTATTTCACTGTTTATTTATCATTTCATTCCAATGAAGTTCCTTTGAGCACCAATATATGCTTGGCTGATCAAGTTCCTAACCAAGAGATTAGTCTCTTTGTGAGAATTGACATGGTAAAAGGGAAATGTAATGGAGAATGATGTGTCATAAAAACAGAACTTGTTTACACATGTTGGAAGAGGGGGCAGGGTGAGTTGGGTCTGGAGGATTTGGGGAAAAACTGAAGAGTCTTGAGTAGGGAGGCAAGGGGGACTCAATCATCAAGGACCTCATACACCTTGCCTGAGACACTGGGTCTTCCCTTTGGTTGGCTGGATACAGTGAAGACTTCTAAGCTAAACAGAATTGGTTTGATTGTTAAAAACAGTGCTTACAGAGTTGGGGAAGATGGTATCTCAGTTCATTCAGGCTGCTCAAACAAAAACACCATACACTGGAAGTCACAGTGAAAACGAATTTACCACTCACAGCTCTGGAGTCTGGGTTAACCAACAGTAAGGCACCTCTGTGACTGGAGAGTCCCTGCTTCCTCCATGCATCTTTCCTTGCAACCTCACATGGTGGAATCCCTGGAATCCCTCTTGTAGGAGCACTAATCACACTTCTCTTGGCACATACTCATCTTGCAATGGCCCTAACTGCTCTCACCATCCCATTAAGGATAAGGTTCCAACAAATGTATTTGGGGGCCACATAAACATTCAGTCGATTGCAGACAGACGGTTAGAAATGAGGTGAGAAGCAGAGTGATCCATGGAGAAGCACTGACGTTATCCTGGGGAGGAAAGTCAAGCAGCACAGGTCCAGCTGGGACCGTATCCCCCAGAGTGAGCATTGTATAAGGGGCAGGGATGTCAAGGTTCAGGTGCAAGGTGAGCTGATGCAGAGGATACCACCAGTCAGAGTGGGGAAAGCTGAGAGATCAAGAATGGGAAGTGGAAACCATGGCACTGGGAAGGTGCTGGCCCCAAGGGTTCTGTGGGACAGTCACACAGAGCTCTCTGCAGAGAGGACTGCCAGTGGAAGCTGTTAAGTGCAGATGGCAACACTTGTCCAAAGTAGGATGAGAGGTGGGCGTTTAATTATCCCATATCACAGTGCCTGGGTTCAAGTCTCAACCCAGCTCTGAATTCTAGCTTCCTGCTAATGGTGCACCCAGGCTACAGATGATGGCTGAAGTACTTGGAGGCCTACCACCCACACAGGAGCCACAGATCGAGTCCCTGTACCCTGGCTTCATCTGACCCAGCCCTGGCTGTTGTGGGTTTATGGGGAGTGAACCAGCAGATAGGAGCCATATGTGTCTGTCTCTCTGTCTCTTTCTCTCTCTGTATATCTGTCTGTCTCACTGCCTCTCAAATAAATAACTGATTAAAAAATGTAAAAACATCTTTAAAGTTAATAATCATATATTGTGTTGCTTTGGTGTTTGCTATTTTGTTTTTAGATCCCTTAAATGCATTACCTGGCACACAGTGGACAATCAATAAACATATGCTGAATTAGTAATAATGCCCTGAATTAAGTACACTTGCAACTCTCCTGACAGCCTTCCAGAAGTGTCTTCAAACAAAGATGGATTCACCTTTAGATTTGGTTTACAATGAGCAGTAGGCGGGAAAAAAAAGGCTCATGGTTTTAGAGACAATTTCTTAAAGTGACAGATATATGCCTTTTGATTCAAGGTAAAAATTGATGGTCATTGTTTATGTAGTGATCATTTCTTACCCTTATCTAGCTGTCATTAGTTCCACACATTTTCTTGTAATTTAATGTAGATTCATAGTACTTACTTAGAGTAAGTACTAAGCCATTGTCTGCTGGAATATTTTCTAACTCGTACCCAGAATCATACCTAAGAGATACAATTTTACAGGAAGGAGAGAGCAGTCAGAGAAGATAAATTATCTCCCCACAGTTACACAGTGCATGCTTAGAGTACTTCTCAGATATCATAATTCCTGCTTGTGGCTCAAGGATACTGATGAACATCTATTTGTGATTAATTAATGACATTTTATAAGGGAACCTTCCAAAAGCTATTGCTATTTGGTGCTTGTTTTTGTGAAAATGCATTTATTACTAATTTTTCTCTCCTAATCATGATTCAAGAATACCTATAATTCCTTATTTTTACTAAGTGCTCTGAAGATTGAAATTAATGGGTTACAGGTCTTATCTTTTAAGTAGCATTAAATAATATCTTAGAATTAATAAGTTAGGAAAAAGTCTGGAACAATATAGTGAAGAGTTATTTAACTGCCTATGAAATGTTCTGGATTTCCAAATACTTCCCCAAATGATGAAAATTTGATATCATTTTTGAAATTTAAAAACTCTTTGACTCATAGGTAGCCAGGAACTTATCTGTCATTGTGAGATGCTGATCATGTCATCATATAGCTCAATGTTAGAAATATTTTGTGAATTTTGAATTCTATTAAGTGATGATTTATTTTTTCCAGATAAGTCACCATGCAGGCAGCACTTACTTATTACACATGTTTTTCAGCATATGTTGCAAGTTTATTTTAATGCTGAAGAGGCACATTATGATCAAAGCAGAATTCTGCCCAATTTAAACTGTTCCAAGCTATTTTCATACATTCACTCATGTAATACTGTAAGATTTACATTAAAATGAGTGCTTGTCTACAATTAAGCGATTCAGTCAACATTAAAAAAAGGTGCAAATGTGTGCAACGTGAAAAAAAATCAACAGATGTGCGAATAATCTCTGCTTGGGGCCAGTATCGAAAAGAACAGTAGTCAAAAAAGCATCTCATTTGTTTATTTGTTCTATCCTCCTAGGGTTTTTCTACACCTAAGTTAGAGGACCCATCCACACACACACACACACACTGACACAGGGCTCTCCCTTATGATGATAATTTGATTAACCAACAATAAATCAGGCTAAGGAACAAATAATAAAGTCCAAAATTAACAGTGGAACTGAAGGATGGATACGTATTTTGAGTTCAATCTTCTACTCCTCTGCTCTGATAAGGAATAAATTCTAAGACAGCGGTGATTTACCCTTCTTAAGAAGTACCTATGTATAAACCAGAATACATGGTATCAAGGTACTGAAATGAAAATTGGTAGTCAGGACACAGTAGCAAAAAGAACAGGTTAATGAACGGTGTGCCTACATCTGTGCAAGATGTGTGGTGAGCAATGTCAGGGGTCACTGTTCACAAGCTCGTCTCAGTGAGTGCAGTCTCCTGAACTACCCTGAACACATCCTGTACAACCGCACCCCAGGGCCCTGGAGACAACACCGGGCTGCAGGCGCCATGAGGAAGCTCGCTCACAGGAACACCTGAGATCAAACGCTTCGTCCAGCTCCTCTCGGTTTCCATCAAGTGTATTTTGGTGGCTGTTGGAAGGATGTCCAGTCTTCATCTCCTTCAGTAGGTGTGGGGTACAAGAAAGCTTGAGCTGATTGACGGCCTCTAACATTTGGACAATCTGAAGCTGCTTCCTTAGGCACTTAAGTGTTCTCTCCTCCAGTGAGTTGTAGGACATTTATCTTAACTAAGCTGTCTTAACCGAGCTGCCCTGTGTCGTGTATTTGAGGAAGTATGCAACTGGAAATGGCACTCACCAACAAGCTCATTCCTACATAGAGGGGGAATGAGTTGATGCAAGCATTGTTGAAAATATTGTCATTTAATATTATTTTTCAACATAATTAACCTTGTGGAAATTATAGGTCTATAATATTACTATTGAATTACATAATGGCATAATGACACAAAGAGAGATGGAGAGAAAGACATATTCCATGCGCTGGTTCACCTCTCAAGTGCCTGCAACAATCAGGGCTGTGCTGAAATCAGGAGTCAGGAATGTCATCTGGGTCTCCCACATGGGTGGCAGGGGCCCAAGCACTTAGGCCATCTTCCTCTGCCTTCCCAGGCACATTAGCAGGGAGCTGGATCAGAAGCAGAACAGCCAGGACTAAAACTGGCACTCCTACATGGAAAGCCAGTGTCGCAAGCTTAACCTGAGCCAGCACCACACTCACCCTGTCCACAGTTTCACCATGCTCTGCTGCTGTAGATGAAACTTTGATGTATGGACATTTATACACGAGGGATTCATGTTCAAGTTTGATTCACAGATATTCACATGTTCAAATTTGTTATCACAGAAGAGCCCCTGCTCTTCTGAGTTGTTGCTCATCTTCCCCACACAGTTCTTCACGTAGCCTGGGTGAGCCACCTTCTGTGTCTACAGATACATTTTAGTGACAAAATGATTCACACTGTCTCCAGATGAGTCACTGACCTGACGTGGATCCAGTAGATGAGACTACCTCTCCAACTGCTGAGGTCACCCGTGGTTTATGGTTTTTATGGTTTGCCGAGGAGTTAATATGCCTTTGACTTCTAAGGGTCTTCATTGCCTATCTGCCCAAGAGGAATTGGAGGTTCAAGTTCCTATTCAACCAGGCAGGAGGAAGTGTAGGGTGTTCCTGGAGCTTTACAAAATAGCCAAGTCCCATCACTATATTGATAGGGCAATAATTATTTTACACACCCACACACAGAATGTGAAAATTAGTGTCATGGGCATGGGAGGGCATTTATGCTCATGTAGATCAATTCAAGAAGAGTAAGAAATACATTACTACATTTACAGAGTTTATTTCCTAGCAATTTTTTGGATATGAGGGACTGCAGGATGCATTTTTATTGGAAAATGCTGTAAGTACATGAATAAGCTTTCATTGTGTGTGGACATGTCTATGTAAATCCACAACATTAGGTGTTCAAGAAACATATTCTAAAATTCCTTTTAATAACTTCACTCTTCCTCCGTGTTTCTATTATTCCATACTATCATGAAATTCCATCTCTGATATTTTAAAGGACAATTTCTTCTCTAAAGATTATATCACAGCCAGGAAAACTGGAAAACAGACTCTCTCATTCTCTGTCATCTTGCCACTGTTATGTTAAAAAAATAAAAAGCTTGCATTCTGAGTGGGCAATGAGTCCAGTGTTCAAGACATACAAGTCCGCTTTGGAGTGCTCAGATTTGACTTCTGGCTTCAGTTCCTGACTCCAGCTTCCTGATAAGGAGACTGTGGGAAACAACAGTGATGGCTCAAGTCATTGGCTCTTGCCTCTCAGGTGGGATAACTGGATTGACTTTCTGGCTCCTAGTTTTAACCTGTGCCCAATCAGGAGGTTGAGTGCATTTGGGAGTGAATCAAAGGATGAGAGCTTGCTCTCTCTCTCTCTCTTTCCCTCCCCCTATTCTATTTATCCCCATAACTCTCAAAGAAAAAAAAATGTGTTCTGAAGCCATATATACATAAGAATGTGGAGATTTGATTAGATTCAACCTGGGTTCTGCCCCTCAGGATGCATTCACATTTCTTCCCAATGAGGACTGTGGGGAGCAACTCGGACTAGACTAAGTTACTGGAATTAAGACTTATTCTATGCATCTGCTCTCCCACAATATGACGCTGGGAGAGGAGTAAACAACTTCTACACAGCTGCCTCTCACCAATTTGATTGACTGAGCTGCAGGAGCTGATCTTGCTCCTGATTGGAGGAGAGCAGCATACTCGGCGTGTGGGTAGCAGAGTTGGGATTGGTGGAAGAGGACTATAAAGGAGGAGAGAGACAACATGCACCAGGAACATCTAAGGGGAACATCCGGATGACATCTGAGCAGCCCCCGAGAGAGCCGGCCGGCGGTGTGCCGCTCCCCCGCGGAAGTGGGGAAAGTGGCAGGGGGAGCTGCCCTTCCACGGAGGTGGAAGGATCGGCAGCCAACCCGGGGAGGGCCGAGCAGACAAAAGAACAGCGCAGGGTCCTGTGTCGTTCCTCCGCGAAGAGGGGGAGCCACAGAGGACATCCTTCCTCCTCCTCCTCCTCCCCCTCAGGACTCTTCCAGCGAGTGAGCTGTAGTTCTGCACGGTCCTTGGCAGCCACCCACAGTAACTGCCTCCTCTCCCTGATCCATCAGAATCTGTCACCTAACCTCCTAAACCCTCCAGTTCCTTGGGGGCATCTCACATCATATGTTTGGGAGTGGGATTCGTAAGTTGTTGGCCACAGGGCACTTGGCTCACATCATGCTGTGTTGCAGTGGATGCCTGCAATTTGAAGCTATCAACATGTGTGATCTTGAGACTACTTCTAAGATTAGAGGATCTGGAACTTTGGCCCAACTTGTGCTCTTGCAGACTCCTTGCTTTTATACACAGCACATCCTTTCAAATTCACCCAAGTCCCTACCCTAGAGGTTCCACTCCTGGTCCCACTAGATGTTTGTGATCTGTCTTCTGAACTGGGATTCCCAGGCCACAATGTGGGAAATTGTCTGACACATACAGGAAGTAGAGATATACTATGACCTGCTGTAACTGGTTGATCCTCCACCTGCGGCTCCAGCATCCCATATGGGCGCCGGTTCTGGTCCTGGTTGCTCCTCTTCCAGTCCAGCTCTCTGCTGTGACCCGGGAAGGCAGTGGAGGATGGCCCAAGTGCTTGGGCCCTGCACCTGCATGGGAGACCAGGAGGAAGCACCTGGCTCCTGGCTTTGGATCGGCGCAGTGCCAGCTGTTGTGGCCATTTGGGGGAATGAACCAACAGAAGGAAGACCTTTCTCTCTGTTTCTCTCTCTCACTGTCTGTAACTCTACCTGTCAAATAAATAAATAAAAATCTTAAAAAAAAAGAAATTTAGTTTACTTACAGGCAAAGTAGAAATAATGCCATATATCTTGATTTCCCCATCTGATGATCTCAAATATCAAATCAAATAAAATATGCTAAAAATTGGTAAATTTTAAGACACAAGCCAACTGTAAAGTGGGTAAATTCATTTAATGTTGCGATTACTTCGGTGGAAGATGAGTGAGCTGGATTGTGGACAGGTAAACAAATCGTAGATAGAATGGTAGTAACCACAACTCCTCTCAGTAACCAGCAAATATGCAGTGAACGGAAAAACAGATACTGTATAGGAAACAAAAGCATGAGGGTAAAAATGTGAGATGGAGTTTGCAGTTTCTGGGAAAAAAAAAAACTTTTAATTAACCTTCTTTCTTAATGATATTGTTAGTTGAAGATGTGCATTGTGTTTTCTTGCTATCTGATGCATGTTAAATAAACCATGCTATGTTTCAGGAATAGAATTCTGCCTTCAAAGGAGAGCAGTTCTTGCTCCTGCCTCCTTGGGAGCCCCTGTTATTAGTGTGCGATTTATCAGCCTGGGGTCCACCACTGTGTGACCCAGGAGCACCTGGCCCATCCCGTGTGGTTCACCAGCATGGCTCCCAGCATGGTGGCATCTGCTACCTCATGCTATAGGCTCTGCAAGTCAGGTGCACCTATGAAAGATGCTAGAGCCTGGAGTGTACTGGCTTGAAGAAACCATTAGGAGCAGGAACAAAGAGAGACATCTTGTTCTCCGAGGGGGAATGTCGGGGGTCCTAGGGGCAACACCCTGGGTGCAACAGCATCTCACTCGTGTGCAGAAGCAACCACAGCAAGGTTCCCTGTGAAGTCAGGGACGCGCTCCGTGAGACACTCTGAGCTGTGTGGCTTTCAACCTCATTCTCTGACCTTGAGAGAGATGATGAGGCTACTCATCACCAACACAGTTGGCGTGTGATTGGATCCTGTCACTGACATGCAAATTCCAGACTGAGTCATGTGTCAGAGTAAAGCTGTCATTTTCATCCTGAGGTGGCAAATTTTTAGCTCTGCCTCTTTACTGTACTTAGGAACAAGGGTAGGGAACAGAGATGTCAGTTATCAATGTGGGGTGAAAAATGAGAAAGAAATGGGTTCTGATATCATGTTTTAAAAATGCACTAAATACTTTTAAATGGATAACTTCAAAGCTTAAATATAACTCATCAACGTAATTTCTCATGTGACCCTCGACTCTTTCTACGAAATTTCATTTGTAAAGCTCTAGTATATGATCTTTGCAGGAAGGCTTGAGAGTGGTTGAACGTGCAAGCTTTATAAGCAAGTTCTGGGCTAAGACTGTTGCCTTGTAAATTATTAATTGTGTGATATTGAAAAAAGTGCTGCATCATTGCTATTATCTGTCCCTTCATCTGTAAAATGAAATAAATACATAGGGAGATAGTACATTCAGCCCTGGTTGGCATAGGCAACAGCCTAACTAGCTGCTGTTACTACCATTAACAATAAGAACCTTCAGTTGAACTTGAACAACAAGCCAGGGATGGAACAGGAAGAGAGGCACTGTCACTCACAATTCCTGAACTGCTGGAGGAGGTACCACATCCAGAGACTTTAAAAACTCCAAGAGAACAAAGCCGAATCTAAGGTAGTTAAGTACTTTCTATCTCCTACTCATGTTTGAAGAAGGAAGCAAGAAGGCTTAATGGAAGTTCAACTTTCGCCTCCAAGAGGTCATCTTCTTTTATTTGGATATGCAAGAAATGGTCAGACAGCCCCAATCTCCCATTCCTTGTAGGCCTTCTCTTTCCCTCCTTCTTCTAAGTTATAGACTGCTGCTTCTTTGTGCCTACGTGTACTTCGATGCTGGTAGTTCTGTACAGAGTAGTGTTCACAATGACAACTGTGGCACCCATTTTACAATATCTGAAGAAGCTAGCTTTCATGGGCTCTTTCTTTCACGTTTGTGCATTCTACCCTATCTCTTCATTTTTGGGGTACTGGAGTCAAAGGTAGCCTCTGCAGCTGGCTAGATTCTCCTACTATTCACTGGAAGTGCTACTAGCGCTTGCTTATTCTTGTCCTACTTCTCAAAGAGTTGTTAGAAATAAACAAAAAGACATGAATAGCCACCTGGGTAGGGCTGGTTTATTTTTTCAACTATCTTTTTTTCTTCACTTCTTTCTTCTTCCTTTTGAATTCTCCTCTTCATAAGTGGATGGCCTCTTGACATCCTATATATTGAATGCAATAATTTACCAAATTACTGGAATAATGCTGATATTTATATAATGTATATAGTGTTCCAGTTTCCTATGTGAGACACAGGTCCCAAACAACACAATTATAGCTATATGCTGGATGGGAAATAAGAAACCAATGTACACTGAAAGCATGAGTGAAAATCTGAGTAACTATTACTGCCTATAAACAAAAATTCCAAACTTAAATCACTATTCATTAATTTTTAAAATGCATCTCGTGTTTAAACATTTATTTGCTTCAAATCAATAATGAAAGGCAGGTTCGTTTTCCCTCAACCAAAATTAGGCAGCATTGAAATTTCTTTACATAGAGAGACACACATGACAAAATTAGGTATTTGGGAAGATACAGATATGGCCTGCTACTTTAAAAACAAGATCAAAACATCTCGATGCCCTTTGCTCACTTCAGCAGGACAGCAACTGCACATGACTGTTCTCTGCAGTAATGATCTTGCCTTGCCAAAGGTTTTCTTATCTTATATTCAGGAGGTCATAGGCAGTCTTCGGCTGCACAGAGCTTCACTTCTACTAATTTAAAAAGGGGACTTCAGAGTTCACATTCAGCAAAATCACCTCTTGAGAGGTAAGCAGAGCTGATCTCCCATTTGAAGAAACAAAATGACCTATTGATATAATCTCTTCACTATTAAGAAATAAAGAAAGCTTTGAAACAGAAATTGATAAACTATCACACTTACACAGACATTTACTTTTCTTCCACATTCTGGTAACATTGTTGTAGGGGATTTGTGGGGAGCTCTGGTATTGTGATTTTTGGCATTATCATCATCATTTTGTTCAACTACTCGGAGAACTGAAAAGGTTATTTGCCCTGTGGCTGTCTTTCTTCTTCTTTTTTTAGATGTTGAACATTCATTGAAAAGAATGAATGAAATCTGGTTGGAGATGCAGGTGCACTAATAAATGGGTGGGCTCTGGATTACAGTATTTATGCATGCTGTGGCAAAGCTGAACAGAAACCTAAATGTTATCCACAAAAAGTGGTGCAACAAGAACATCTGTGTTGGGGGGTGGGACTGAACTGGCATGGCAAACACCTCCAGTGCCAGGTGCAAAGGACATTTCAATACAGCTTGAGTGGTCTTGACGGTTAGCATCTGCCTTCATCAGATTAAGCTCCTATGCGTCTGGTCCACCACCAACCATTAGAGCATTTACGTGCTACATCTGGTGATGCAAAGGCCAAGCAAGAAGCAGCAACGCCTCTGAGACAGGGGGCAAATGTCTGACTCTAACTCAACACAAAGGCGAGCAGGAATTCTTTTCTAGTCCACGGGCGGCCAGCCAACTCTACAAGACTGATTAGCAGATAGCACCAGCATGCTGGCTGCATGGTCCTTTCGCTTTCGTTGCACATCTAGGTGCATAATCTGGAGGCATTTAACTCTGCAGTTTAAAATCCTGTTTCTAAATAACCTTGCCAGGAACATAACAGGGTTTTTTTGTGTTGCCAGAATCATCACAGAACGTTCATGTGCCTTGGCTCCATCCAAAGTCTCAACATACATCTGATTTTCAGAATGAATCTGTGTGGAAGAATGAGACTGGTGGAGATTACCCGCCTCTTAATCCGCAAAACACCAAGCTTGCCATGGACAACAGCTGGTCCTACACAGAGGTTACACCCCTCCCTATATCTTCAAACCTTGCTCACCCTGAGAGATGCTCACTCCACTTACTGCAGAAAAACTCAAGTCTCCATATATACATTGCCCTGGTGATCCCCCATCTCAGGGTCCCCACAGACCAGTGTCGCTCCCCCTCTTCGTGGAGGAGCAACACAGGACCCTGCGCTGTTCTTTCTGTCTGCTCGGCCCTCCCCGGGTTTGCTGCTGGTTCTTCCCGGGTTGGCTACTATCCCTTCCACCTCCGTGGAAGGGCAGTTCCCCCTGGCCACATTCCCCACTTCCGCAGGGGAGCGGCACTCCGCCGGCCGGCTCGTCTCGGGGGGCTGCACAGGTGTTCCTTCAGCTAGATGTTCCCCATAGATGTTCCCGGTGCATGCCGTCTCTCTCCTCCTTTATAGTCCTCCTCCGCCAATCCCAACTCGGCTGCCCACACGCCGAGTACGCTGCTCTCCTCCAATCAGGAGCAAGTCCTACAGTTAATTGGTTGAACTGGAGGCAGCTGTGCGGAAGCTGTTTACTTCTCTCCCAGCGCCATATTGTGGGAGAGCAGATGCACAGAATAAGTCCTAATTCCAGTAACAGTCTAGTCCGAGCTGCTCCCCACAGATCCCCCTTTCTTTTTATTTTTTTGGCGTTGATACGCGCCTGTCTTCGGTGTCCCGCAGCACACACTCTGCTCTACTTGCTAGAGTTGCCACAGGCTCTTACAAGTCCTATCCATCAGGCAAACCGAATCCGGGTCCTCTCTTCGCCATGTTGTGAGGAGGTTTTTAGGCGCTGATGCGTGCCTGTGTTCGGTGCCCTGCAGCGCATGCTCTGCTCTGCCTGCAGGGGACTTACAAGACCTATCAGGCAAACCGAATCCAAGCCTTCTCATTGCCTTATTGTGGGGGAGACTTATTAGTGTTGGTTCGTGCCTATCTTCGGTGACCTGCAGCTCATAAGCTGCTAGCTGCCCGCAGGTGCTCATCGCCTCACTTGATTAGGCAGACCGAATCCAAGCCTTCTAATTGGCATGTTGAGGGGAGGCCTTATTTTTCTCTATTTCTCTATCTCCGGGCATTCCTATCTCTCCCATTTTACTTCTATCTGCCAACATTCCCATTTCTCTCACTCCACTTCCAAACTTCTGTTTCTCTTATCCCCGCAGCTTCCCGCTCTCATTCCATTTCTAAACTTCTGTTTTCTCTTATCCCCGCGGCTTCCCGGCGCCTCGCCCTGCCGGCAGCTTCACGGCTCCGCGCAGCTTCCCGGCGCCTCGCCCCGCCAGCGGGCTCTGCCCCGAGGCTGCTTCTCCGCGCCTCGCCGGCTCTGAGCCGCTTCAGCCCGCGCCTCATCTGCGCGGCTTCCCGGCTTTGCGCGGCTTGGCTTCGCGCTCCGCGGTCTCCACGCCCTTCGCGTCCGCACCACGGCCTACGCCAGCCCCGTTCCCTATCTATTCACGCCCCGTGCTCTCTGCACGCGGCGGCTTCCGCGAGTAACACAGCATAGCTCACGTGTCCGCCACTAGCATTCAATCTAAGTTCCCCGGGCTAGCCTGGCGAATTCAACCCAGCGTACGTCTCCGCCCCACGGTTTGGCTTCCCGTCCTTTGCTCCCCGGGCTAACCAGACGGATCCCAACCAGGCTCACGTTTCAGCTTCTGGTTTCAACTTTTCGCCCCCTATTCCCGGGCTAACTTGAGAACCCCAAAGTGGCTTTCGTTTCCGCCTTGGCCTGCCCCCCGCGGCTTCAATTTCCCTAACATTTTTCTCTACCCGGTATGTTTCCTTAAGTTTTCTTCCAACAATACTCCTCCCTCATTTCTCCTGGCCTCTCCCCACAGTCCGCATCCAAGTCTGTTTGTTCTAGCTTTCACTTTCGCTTTTGACCTTAGAGATTTCTCCCAGCTTCCCCCCGTAGTCCGTATCTGAGTCTATGCCTAGGCTGTTTGTTCTAGCTTTCACTTTCGCTTTCGACCTTAGAGATTTCTCCCAGCTTCCCCCCGTAGTCCGTATCCGAGTCTATGCCTAGGCTTTCAACAGCTTCCTCCGGCACCTCTTTCGTCCGGCTTTTCCCTAGGCTGTTTGCTAGTCTCTCTCTCCGATATTTTCCTGCTTCTTCCCGTTTCTTCCCTCTTAAGTTTGCTATCCGACCTAGGTTTCCTAATCCGAGTCATTTCTTCCC
The DNA here is from genome assembly GCF_964237555.1 of Oryctolagus cuniculus. Taxonomy (NCBI): domain Eukaryota; kingdom Metazoa; phylum Chordata; class Mammalia; order Lagomorpha; family Leporidae; genus Oryctolagus; species Oryctolagus cuniculus. The sequence continues at coordinate 5,718,045 of NC_091447.1, forward strand.
TCCTAAGTTTCATATTCGTCCTAAGTTTCCTATCCGAGTCACGGCACCATTATGTCGCTCCCCCTCTTCGTGGAGGAGCAACACAGGACCCTGCGCTGTTCTTTCTGTCTGCTCGGCCCTCCCCGGGTTTGCTGCTGGTTCTTCCCGGGTTGGCTACTATCCCTTCCACCTCCGTGGAAGGGCAGTTCCCCCTGGCCACATTCCCCACTTCCGCAGGGGAGCGGCACTCCGCCGGCCGGCTCGTCTCGGGGGGCTGCACAGGTGTTCCTTCAGCTAGATGTTCCCCATAGATGTTCCCGGTGCATGCCGTCTCTCTCCTCCTTTATAGTCCTCCTCCGCCAATCCCAACTCGGCTGCCCACACGCCGAGTACGCTGCTCTCCTCCAATCAGGAGCAAGTCCTACAGTTAATTGGTTGAACTGGAGGCAGCTGTGCGGAAGCTGTTTACTTCTCTCCCAGCGCCATATTGTGGGAGAGCAGATGCACAGAATAAGTCCTAATTCCAGTAACAGTCTAGTCCGAGCTGCTCCCCACAACCAGGCACACCCTTCTCTCCTCCTCTCCCCTTTTCTACTTCTTACAACAGATGTGTCACACCTCTTTCATTACATTTAAAATACTTTTTAAAATGGACTCATCTGTCTTTTTATTTTTATTTTTTGACAGGCAGAGTGGACAGTGAGAGAGAGAGAGACAGAAAGAAAGGTCTTCCTTTTGCCGTTGGTTCACCCTCCAATGGCTGCTGCGGCTGGCGCACTGCGCTGATCTGATGGCAGGAGCCAGGTGCTTCTCCTGGTCTCCCATGGGGTGCAGGGCCCAAGCACTTGGGCCATCCTCCACTGCACTCCCTGGCCACAGCAGAGAGCTGGCCTGGAAGAGGGCAGTCCGGTGCCCCGACCAGGACTAGAACCCGGTGTGCCGGCGCCACAAGGCGGAGGATTAGCCTAGTGAGCCACGGCGCTGGCCCTCATCTGTCTTTATAGGGATACCCACTTCCTCCTGTGTAATACGCACATTAGCCCAGACTTTTCTCCCTCTCTGTTTTACCTTTGCTATCTGAGTTCTAATCCATATAGGATTCTCTCCTTGTAAGAAAGCCATGATGGATGCTGTCACACTCCTTTTCCACGATCAAACATCTTTACAGGTTTCTTGCTTCATTTGCCTTCCACTCACCTCCCAAACCACTTGGCTCGTTTCCCCAGCATTTCGCTGAGTGTTTTCATAGTGATTTCATGAGGCATGTGCCTCTGTGCTGCTAAAATCAAAGGCCATCATCACAGGAACAGGTGTTCCTGTAGTTTCTGACCGCATGCCTGTCCTTCATTCCTGTGCTTTTTGTTTGATTTTCCTTGTATCTCTGGGCACTGGTTCTGAGTCCTCTTGCCTTCCTCCTTGCAGTCTATTTAACAGCCAGAGCATGGAGTTGGCAGGACTTTCGCCTGGGCTATTTGTTCACTCTCCTCTTTCCTTAGAAATTCTCAGTCACCCACATGGCTCTAAGGATCGCCATTTTGCAGATGACCTACACTTCTTAATCTCCAGGCTAGGCTAGACTTTTTCCTAGACAGCAAAATGCACATCAGACTTCTCATTTGAAATCTGAAGTTGAGCGACTCGTGAACATTTCCTAGCTGATATTTCTGAAACTAACTTTTCACTCCCATCCTCACCCCCGAATACCTGTTTCTTTGCCAAAGTTTCTAGTTCTTCTAAATTTCAATACCATCCACCCAACTGAGTATGCTGGATGAATTAAGTCATTTTTGACACCTTCCTTCTTCACTTTCCAAATCTATCAATTATTAAGTCTTGCCAGTTAACTAGAAAATTAAAATAATTCAAGACTCTGTATTTTATAGGGCAGGGCAACAGTATGCCTAATATTTGGTCATCTTTCTTTAGTCAGACATAATACTAACTTAGGAAGTGAATCCATTCAAAGTTTTTGGGTGGTTTTATAGGTACTTATATATGCAGCAATTCAATTTTTTTTTTTTTGACAGGCAGAGTGGACAGTGAGAGAGAGAGACAGAGAGAAAGGTCTTCCTTTGCCGTTGGTTCACCCTCCAATGGCCGCCGCAGCTGGCGCGCTGTGGCTGGCGCACAGCGCTGATTCAATGGCAGGAGCCAGGTACTTATCCTGGTCTCCCATGGGGTGCAGGGCCCAAGCACTTGGGCCATCCTCCACTGCACTCCCTGGCCACAGCAGAGAGCTGGCCTGAAAGAGGGGCAACCGGACAGAATCCGGCGCCCCGACCGGGACTAGAACCCAGTGTGCCGGCACCACAAGGCGGAGGATTAGCCTAGTGAGCCACGGCGCCGGCCCAGCAATTCAATTTGAAATACACATTAATTTTCCATGTCAATTTTTATCCAAAAGAAAGTTACCATGCTTTGTGGTTTTATTTATTCATACAAAAACAAGTCCTGGAGAGCTATATTTGAGTCATTTTAATCAATGCCCAAATACCACAGTATAAGCTTTCCCATGGTCGCATTTTCTTCTGATTAGTGTTAGGCTTTCTCGGTCTTTCTGAGACAATGTTGTGATGAGTATCTGCATACGGCATTCCATGGATGAGTGTTTCTCAGGTTGGAGAAATACAGATGCAAAAGATATAGGCGGGTTCCATTCCCAGTGGTGCTGGGAGGAGATGCTCCATGGATTGGTCACATTTCTGCAGGCCTGGCAAGCAAAGCATCGTCTGCTTTTGTTCGGCGCTGACGTAGGAGAAACAGCCAGGGAAGATTCTGTGTTTCCTTCCAGGGTGAAGGCAGGCAGGCTCACGTGCACTGTCCAGCTTGTGAGCACCTCCATTGAACCTTTTTGTTCTTCTCCTCTAAGAAAAGCCACTGTGTGGCCAAGTATTAGCTGCCCTCTTTCTGTCACCCTGGTTGAATTGAGGCTAAGGATACTGGTGCAAAAATGCTGATATTCTGGCTTTTGCTATGGCTGTGTGTAATAAGCTGGTCTTATCTCTGATCAAAGGATTCATGCATTCCACCAGCTTTTGTGAAACTGTGGCAGTGACAACACAGCTTTTCCTCTGCTCATGAGCGTGTTAATGACATTGGCTTCCCTACATTACACCCAGTGATGGAGAGTAGCACTTTTTTCTTTTTGGTTTCCAATAAAAGAGGAGAAAAGACGGTATGTCATCATTTTAGTTTTCTTTTTTCCCTTGCCCTCTCTCCCTTTTTCTCTCTTACTATTTGTACCTTCTCAAGCCTTCCGCACACTTTCTCACCCTTGTTCGTCCTTGATGCCACCATTCTAGTGCAAAGTAACTGTGACAGTAACTTCTGAGCTGTGGGGCTCCACATCTCTGTGGTCTCCCCCAGACAGAGATCTGATCACAAAGCATCCCTGAGTAACCACACTTACAAGGGAACTGCAAAAAGTTCATGGAAAGTGCAGCCAGAGGGTAAGTTCATTTTGGTGCAAGAAAATTGAAGCCAATGCATAGTTTCTTCCCAGTATGCATTCTCATGAACTTTTTTGGAAGACCCTTCATAGATTTTCTGTCTTTAGGATAGAAGCCCAAACCTCCCTGGACCTGGATCATCTTGTCTCTGCTCAGCATTTCAGGTCTATTTATTGGCACTCTTGTCTTCAGTGTTTTTTGTTTTTGTTTTTTTTTTGGGGGGGGGCAGGCAGAGTTAGACAATGAGAGAGAGAGAGACAGAAAGAAAGGTCTTCCTTTTTACATTGGTTCACCCCTCAAGTGGCCGCTACAGCTGGCGCGTTGAGCCGATCCAAAGCCAGGAGCCAGGCTCCTCCCCATTATCTCCCAAGCGGGTACAGGGCCCAACGACCTGGGCCATCCTCCACTGCACTCCCGGGCCACAGCAGAGGGCTGCCCTGGAAGAGGGGCAACCGGGACAGAATCCGGCGCCCCGACCGGGACTAGAACCCGGTGTGCTGGCACCGCAAGGCGGAGGATTAGCCTAGTGAGCTGCGGCGCCGGCCGCCTTCAGTTTTCTACAGCAAATACAGCTTTCACTTTTTTGATGATGTCATACCCATTCCTGTTTGGGGACAATTTATCACTTATGAAATCAACTTCCATGTGCTTTATCTTAAATTCCTATTTTTATAACAAAGAAATTTATTATTATTTCATTTTTTTGCAATTAAGAAGCTAAACATATATTTCAGTGGAAAATTTCAATTAAAAAAAAAAGCACAGGAAGAAAATGCACAGAAACGTCCTGTGGCGGCTCCTTTGCGAAGGATGAGTCTTTGCCATTTGAGTTATTCTGCTCTTTCATGCTCTTCCTTTCTCTGCAACAAACACATTGTGTTCTATTTTTTTTTTTTTTGACAGGCAGAGTGGACAGTGAGAGAGAGAGACAGAGAGAAAGGTCTTCCTTTGCCATTGGTTCACCCTCCAATGGCCGACGCGGCCAGCGCGCTGCGGCCGGCGCACCGTGCTGATCCGATGGCAGGAGCCAGGTGCTTCTCCTGGTCTCCCATGGGGTGCAGGGCCCAAGCACCTGGGCCATCCTCCACTGCACTCCCTGGCCACAGCAGAGGGCTGGCCTGGAAGAGGGGCAACCGGGACAGAATCTGGCGCCCCTACTGGGACTAGAACCCGGTGTGCCAGCGCCGCAAGGCGGAGGATTAGCCTAGTGAGCCGCGGCACCGGCCTGTGTTCTATTCTTTAGACAATATTTTCTTTTTTAAAAAAAGATTTATTTATTTGAAAGAGTTACAGAGAGAGGAGAGCCAGAGAGAAAGAGAGAGAGAGAGAGAGAGAGAGAGAGAGAGAGAGAGAGGTCTTCCATCTGCTGCTTCACTCTCCAATTGGCTGCAATGTCCGGAGCTGTGCCTATCTGAAGCCAGGAGCTTTTTCTGGGTCTCCCACGCGGGTGCAGGGGCCTAAGGACTTGGGCCATCTTCCACTGCTTTCCCAGGCCATAGCAGAGAGCTGGATCCGAAGTGGAGCAGCTGGGTCTCGAATTGGCGCCCATTTGGGATGCCAGCGCTGCAGGCAGCGGCTTTACCCACTATGCCACAGCGCAGGCCCTAGGCAATATTTTCTTAAAATGTTGTTTTTTGGGGATCTCTTTCCTCTTCTCTATTCCATGATTACTGTAAAACAAGCCGTGGAATTTCAAACGCAGCAACAGATTCTACCCACGAAAAAGGAGCACGGTTTCAAAACCGTCAAGACGAAGATGAAATTCCTGGGCAGCTCTTTGTCCCCATTAACATCAGATCAGTGGGATCTAAGGTAATGAACGGAGAGGAAATTCTCATGACTGCTTCAGGGAGTCTCGACTCACACAGTGGCGTCCCTGCCTCTGGCACCTTAACGTGCAGCCGCCACTACTCAGCTCTAGTGCAAGCAGCTCCTGCCTACAGGAAGAAACCGGAAGGGGACGCTGTCCATCCGAGGGTGGAGTCTGGAGAGAAACATGGCCCCTTCGTGGCTGGAAGAAGCCCTAACAGTACCCAGGCGGAAAAGCAGGAAGAATATGGCAAGCAAAGGAAATAGCAGCAGTTGGGCCAGACCTGAAATCAGTAGGACAACTAAGCATGTGTGTCAAGGGGGTTGATGACAGACCTGGGAGAAAACTCACGCCTCAAGGCCCATTTTCTCAAGGGTAACGCACAGATCGAGTATTTAAGGCGCCTCACCAAGTGCAGGGCCCACGGGAAGCATGAGTGTCTTCTACCTCTTTCATGCACATCCCTTCCAAATTACGTTCAAGTCTAAGGCATCCAAATGAGCTCTGAATAACAATAAGGATAGCGATAATAGCAACAATAATAATTACTATCTTTTTTAAAAAGTGTATTGTTTATTTATTTGAAAGGCAGAGCTACAGAGAGTCAGAGGCAGAGAGAGAGAGAGAGAGAGAGAGAGAGAGAGAGAGAGAGGTCTTCCATCTGCTGGTTCATTCCCCAAATAGCCACAATGGCCAGAGCTGGGCCGATCTGAAGCTAGCAGCCAGGAGCTTCTTCTGGGTCTCCAACGCAGGTGCAGTGGCCCAAGGACTGCTTTCCCAGGCCATAGCAGAGAGCTGGATCGGAAATGGAGCATCCAGGACTCGAACCCACGCCCATATGGGATGCCTGCACTGCAGGCAGCAGCTTTAACTGCTAGGACACAGCGCTGGCTCCAATAATTACTAATATTTTAATCAGCAGCTTAACCCATTGTGCCACAACGCTCACTCTGGTTTAAACATTCTTATAAGCACAAATTACAGAGTAGAAAATCTGGTTATCCAAGTACAAATGGTGAGTTAGCACTTTTGTGAATGAGTGTGTGTATTTGTGAGTGGGAAGGAAGATATGTGTATTCAAAAAGCTGCTTAAAAGATTTATAGCAATGCATTGGTGATATTCATCTTTAGAAAGAGTGATTTTTTCGTTTTTGCACAATTGACTATGATCTCTGTTTTGTCAGTATTTATGATAATGTTTTGTAAGAAAATCATAAAGGCTGGCGCCGCGGCTCAATAGGCTAATCCTCCACCTAGAGGCGCTGGCACACCAGGTTCTAGTCCCGGTCGGGGCGCCGGATTCTGTCCCAGTTGCCCCTCTTCCAGGCCAGCTCTCTGCTGTGGCCAGGGAGTGCAGTGGAGGATGGCCCGAGTGCTTGGGCCCTGCACCCCATGGGAGACCAGGAAAAGCACCTGGCTCCTGGCTCCTGCCTTCGGATCAGTGCAGTGCGCCGGCCGCAGCACGCCAGCTGTGGCGGCCATTGGACCAATGGCAAAAGGAAGACCTTTCTCTCTGTCTCTCTCTCTCACTGTCCACTCTGCCTGTCAAAAAAACTCATAAAATGTGTTTATTTAAAAAGTTCTTCTAAACCTTTAATTGAGTTTTCTATTGCATCTCACACACTGAATGATGCATTGAGGAAAATCACTTCCCTCTTACAGCCCTGCACTCACATCAAATGCCAAGAAAGGGCCAGAAGACCTAAAAATACTGTTTGGATGTTCAGTTTTTAAAAATGACAATAGTTGAGTTTTATTAATAAATAATATTACCAGTAACCATTTCCATAATTATGAAAAGTTGTCCACTAATTTTTCTCTACCTTTAATTGTATTGGATGTCTGACTTTTTTGCTTACTTCCTTGTTACATGGACTTGTATCTAGCTGGAAAATCTCTGAATCAAGACCTCCACCTGCAATCTCTTTGCTTTCGCTTTTCCCACTTTCATTACCTTAAAGGGAGAAAAACATCACAAGTATTCTTGGTTGTTAATCTGGTTCACCATTCTAAACTACTGCAAAGCTCTGAGACCATTGTCAGCTTCTGAAGTGATTAATTATACCAAGTTTGTATAAAAGTCTGTGGTGATCAAGTTGAAAATGCCAAAAGACCTATTTAGAACAGAAATCTAGAAGACAAGAGCAGACTTCAAGAACAATGAAAAGGGGCTGGTATTGTGGCACAGTGGATTAAGCTGCCATCTGCACCACTAGCATCCCACATGGGCACCTGGTTTGAGTGCTGGTTCCTCCACTTCTGATCCAGCTCCCTGCTAATGACCTGAAAAACAGCAGAAGCTGTTCCAAGTCCTTGGGCCCTTGTACCCATGAGGGACACCTGAAAGAAGCTCCTGGCTCCTGATCTTGGCTATATTTGGGGAGTGGACCAGCAGATGGAGAATCAATCTCTCAATCTCTCTCTCTCTCTCCCTCTTCTCTCTCTCTCTCTCTCTCTAACTGTTGTAAGTAAATAAATATATTTTTTAAAAAAACAAAAACAAAAATGAAAAGCAGGGTCCAGCATCATGGTGCACCAGATTAAGCTGTTGCCCACAAAACCTGAATTCCATGTGGGGCCCAGTTCTTGTCCCGGCTACTCCACTGCTGATCCAGTTCCATGATAATAGCCTGGGAAAAGCAGTGGAAGATGGTTCAAGTGTGTGTGGGCTCTGCTGCCCATGTGGGAAACATGGAAGAAGCTCCTGGCTCCTGGATTGGATCTGGTCCAGCAAAGGCCACTGCAGCCATTCGGGGAGTGAACCATCAGACAGAAGACCTCTATCTTTCAAAAAATTAAATAAATAAACCTTTAAAAAATGAAAAGCAAGAGAGGTGCATTTGGAACAAGAAAATTACATTATCACACATGAAGACCTGGAACCATATGTTCCAAAAGAGCTCAAACTTTCTATTCCCTTTTTCCCTCACTGGGAAGTCACTCTGGGTTTGACATGTGGGTTGGTCCTTGACAAAATAATGCTCTACCCAAGCCAGTTGACCCTCTGCCTTTATCTTTTCTTTGTCACTGTCATTTTCTCTTTTCCCTTTGTTTGTTCCTTGACATCTAGGAGATGATAACTCCATGGCATCTGAACCCATGGTCCTACTCAAGACTGTAGATTAATTAACATTGTGAATAAATTCCAGGTCATCCTAACTTTGAGTGTTGAATCTGTCTCCTCTCAGGATACTCTACAAAAGCAAATGTTAGATTTCATTTGGCTTTACAATAAACTATTTTATTTGGTAGAGTTGATTCATATAAATACACAGACCCACTTAATATACAGAGCTTTGTGTTTACATGTCTTCAGAGTTCACATCACACAGAATTTGAGTAAAATTAGTAATAACTTTAGATATGAGGATCTTCCAATATTAATGGATTCAAAATAGAGGACAGAAAAGGAAAGTACTAGTTTGTTCAGAGGAAATGCAGAAGGAATTCAAGATCTTTTCCAAATACATAATAAATCTAATCCCTAGCTTAACTTAGCCATGGCTCTTGAAGTCATATTTATAAGGTCACAGTTTTACAAAGAGTTCTAAATGTGGATCAAGATTACTGTATTTATCTCAACACTGAAGCCTCTCGCAAAAGTGCTTAATAGTTAAATAAAAATCCCACTCTAATAAAAAAAATAAAACTGGTGAAAACCACAATGATGTTTGCTCAACCTCTTAGGTGAATTTGTTGGTGGTCTCAGATGTCTGCCAACAATAGCTCCTTTGTGTTGTGAGCTGACCAGGGGCCAAGTGGCTAATGGGAATGGAGACCTGATCTGTTTCAGAAGTGGCTCGTCCCCACGTCCAGTGAGAGGTGGTTTGAAGGAGGAACAGGAGAAGCTGATCCTGCTCTTGTCCATTTATGGACATTCTAAACTAAAGTTCTGCGTTGTATCCTTTGAGAAAGAAGCTGAACTATCATTCCTGGCACAGAGATTTTTAAACAGCTTATTGAAATATAATTCATATATCAAAAAAAAATTCACCCACTTAAAGTGTGAAACACATTTTTTAGTATATTCAGAGACATGTGCAAAAATCACCATTTTAGAACATTTTCATTGTCACCTCAGAAAAGAAGCTGTAAGGGTGGGCGTTGGGTGCAGTGGTTTAAGATACTGCTGGCAATACATGCATTCCATATGGGAGTGCCTGGGTTTGGGTCCTGATTCTGCTCTTGACAGTAGATTTCTGTCAATGCATACTCTAGGAGGCAGCAGAAGATAGCTCAAGTGGTTGGGTCTTTGTCATTTATGAAGGAAGCCATTTTTCTGACTTTGCCTCTGCCCAGCTGTGGTGTATCTGTGGCCAAAATTTGTGTAATGAATCAGTGGATGAAAGTTGTCTCTCTGTCTCTCCATCTCTGTATTTTTGCCTTTGAAATAAATGAAAAATAAATGTACCTTTGAAAAGAAACTCTGGGAATCATAGATACTGCTCCTTAAATTTCCAATTTCCTACCCTGAACCCACTATCCCACCTGTGGCTAATAATGTATTTTCTCTCAGTGTGGACCAACGTTTTCTGAATGTTCCATATGTATTGACACATATAATCATAAGTCATCTTTTGTTAGGTGCTTCTTTTACTTAATAATGTATTTACAGTCATTTCATGTTGTAGTGTATCACAGTATTTCATTCCATTTCATGGATTCCACTGTATAAATATATCACATTTTATTGATCAACTCATCCAGCAAGTATAGTGGGTTTTGCTAACTAGTCTTTATATGTATCATTTTTGGATCCTCTTACATGTTCTTATTGATTGAGTTATAATTCCTTAGCCAATACAGATTTACCTTGTCTTCATTTTGCTCCTATTGCCAAATGTATTATATTGCTGCTATGGGCCTCAGAATATATTATATACTAATATTTTATGTAATTAATTTTTAAATAAGCTAAAAGAAAGTGGAAGAAATGTTATATGAGTAAGTTATAATTATATGCTTACCTTCACCATGGCCCTTTTCAAAAAATGCAGATTCAAGTTATTATCTGGGTTCAACTGTTTTCAACTTGAAGACTTTCCTTTACAAAAGATAGATTGTTTTGCCCAATATTCTTGGTTGATTTTTTTCCCCTTTGAGCCCTTTTTAGACATTATCCCACTGCTTTCTGGCCCCCATTGTTTATGATGAGAAGTCAACTGTTAATCTTATTGGAATTCACTTCAATTGAAATCATGAGTGGTTTTATCTCTTGACGCTTGCAAGATTTTCTCCTTCTAATGGGCTTTCAACATATTCACTGGGATGTGTGTATTGGTGGCTATCTTTGTTTATTGTACTTAAGTTGGTTGAGCTTACTGGAGTGTAGATTAATATCTTTCAATAAAATTGGGGATGTTTCACCATCTTTTTTATTTTTATTTTTCTGTTTATTTCTGTGTTTTCCTTTTGGTATTCCATTACACATACGTTGGTATGCTTAACAGTGTTCCGAATTTCTCTGACTTGTATTTTTCTTCTTCATTTGAATAAATCTTTATTTGTTAAAGATTTATCATCTTTAATCTTTATTGAACAATTTTCAAGTTATTAGTTCTTTCTTCTGCCAGTTCAACCTAGTGAAACATTCTCTTTAGTTACTTTTCAACCTCCTGGATTTAAATTTGGTTGTTTTTTATGGTGTTTATTGATGTTGTATTGACATTACCTATTTAATGTGTTATTGTTATCATGCCTTCCTTGGCCTCTTTAATCATGGTCTTGTTACTTCTTTGAACGTTTTTGAAATGGATACTTTGAGGATTTTGTTGAATCCAACATCTGGTTGCAAACACAGGGAGCTTCTTTGATTGCTTTCTCCCTCCTAGGTACGGATAATACTTTTCCATTTTTCTTCAGGCCTCACATTTTTATTGAAAACTCAGAATTTGGGTAATATATTTTTGCTAATTTGGATACTTTTCTTCACTCCCAAGGTTTGTTATTACTTTGTTTAATTCTTAAGTGACAACTTAGATTATCTTAGTTGCAGTTGATTCTACTGCACTATCACCACCAAATTTCCAGTCTTCCTCCCCTGTGGTATAAAGGTTCTGATATTGCTTCTCAGAGGAGGCAGCCTTGCATGTTCCCCATTGTCACCCTGCAATGACAGTGCAAATTTGCAGAACTCTCTTTGATTGTCTCTTTCTCAACCACACTACTTGCCAGTATATTGTGCCCTTGTTTCAACATCTCTGGTGCAAAATTTTCTTAATCAAAAAATATAATCAGATTCCCCATCATTTTAAGAGATAATTCCTGGGGTACACGTTGGATGCCGTGGTAAAGACACTGCATCCCATATCAGAATCCCCAGATCCCAGGTCTGGCTCTGCTTCTGATTTCAGTACTCTGGGAGGTATCAGGTGGTGCCATGTACTTGTGTTCCTGACAGCCAATGGCAGGTGTAGATCAAGTTGCAGTTTCCGGTGTTCATCCTGTCCCAGCTCCAGCTGTTGTGGGTTTTGGGGAGTGTGAACTAGGAGAGGGAAGATCTTTCCCTATCTGTCTCTCTGATTCTCTGCCTTATAAATAAATAAGTAATAAATAAATAAATAAATAAATAAATAAAATTTTTGAAAAGAGAAAGAAATAGTTCCAGAAGTGTTTGAGGTTTTTGTCTAATGCCCAACAGGGCACTTCTTAACTGTCTCCAGTTTTCCATTAGTCTCCTAACCCCATTGTTTTTTTCCCTAAATATTTATTTATTTATTTGAAAGGCAGAGTTACAGAGAGAGAGACACACACACAGAGAGTTTTCACCCATTCACTGGTTCACTCCCCAAATGATCACAACTGCTGGGGCTGGGAAGAGCTGAAGCCAGGAGAAAATCTGGATCTCTCATGTGAGTGGCAGGGGCCAAGTACTTGGACTATCTTCTGCTACTTTCCCAGGGACATCTGCAGGGAGCAGGATTTTAAGTGGAGCAGATTGGACTCAAACTGGTGCCCATTTGGGATGCCTGAATCACAGACATGACTTAATGTGCTGTGCCATAAATGTTAGCCCCTGCAACTGTTTTTAAAAATACTCCACTCTTGAAGATCTCCACAATCTGTTGCACATGAAGTCAGTTGTTATGGGAAGAGATATGAAGCTCTCAATCCAGCCTGGTTGTTACCATGGTAAATTTTCTAAACTATAGTTCTGGAGCTGGAACAGGGACAAAAGCAAACTTCTGCCTGAGTGACACCCTACTGTCTGGAGTTGGATGTTCGATTGATGGAGAGGCAGGGAGAGAGAGACAGATAGATTCACAGACAGAGAAAGCTCCCATCCAATGGTTCACTCCCCAAATCCCCACAAGAGCTGAGGGTGGGCTGAAGCCAGGAGACGGGAACTCATTCCAGGGCTCCCGCATGGGTAGTAGGGACCCAACTAGTTGAGTCATTGCTGCTGCCTACCAGGTGTGCATTAGCAGGAGGCTGGGGTCAGCATCAGAGGCAGAATTTGAATGTAGGTAGCTTGATGTGTGATGCAGGTGTCCTATCTGGTCTTAATCAGAAAGCCAACCGCCCACCCTGGTAGATTTTCTTGGACAAGTATTTTCTTTTTACTCATTATATACACAAAGCACATCCTTTAAAGGATGAAGTCTAAAGATTCTTTGACCTTAAAAGTTTCCAGAGACTTTCAAAACCATTTTTAGTAGTTTCACTGGGGCTCCTAATATTTTTCTTGCTTTGGGGGAAGCCAGTTTTATTTATTTACTTATCTTTTGGGGCTGGTGTGGGGGTGTCTGAATTTACACAACCTACTTATAGGTATTATAGAAATTTTTGTCCCCTTTGTATAGCTTGGATGTAGTCAAGATCACAAAAAAACAAGAATCATTATTTATAGACATTAAGAAGACAATGATCAGTAGAATATTGATGGCTGACTTTTGATCAGGTTAACTAATGATTTCTAAGACATGATGGCTTGGAATCAAGACAATGAAAAAAAATTAGTGGTTTAATTAAGAGTATAATTCTCTCATTTCTCAACAGGGCAAAGACCTAAATTTCATTTCTAAATGCAATCAGCTGGGTTTATGATTATGAAAGATGCTATTATTATGTAGAGAGAATTATTTGTTTTTAGCAAGAGAATTTAGATCAATTAATGCCAGTTTCTTTAAAATTTAGATAATCTTTCTTTCCTACAGCATTTGATAAAATTTCTAGTGTTTTTCCTTCTTCAAGATTCGCTGATTTTCTAGTTTGTAAACTAGATAGTGAGTTTCAGCTTAAAATATAAGATGTTTGAATTATTTCTTGGTTATGGAGATCTACACATTGAGAACATGTCCAATCACACCATAAATACATTTTTAGAATTCCAACAAGATGAAAAAGAAATTAAACAGTAGAAATAAATTCATGCCTATATCAGAAATTTTTATAAATGATTAAATTTCAAGGAAATTTTCTATTATAAATGCGTAGTTCCTAGCTATTCATTTTCTCCTGTGATTCTTACATTTAAAGCCAAATTCCTTCATTATTTCTGACCTGATATGAAACACCATCTGGCATGCGCATGTTAAGAGGATTATATGTAAGAAAAATAGATATTTTCTTTCTTTCTGACTTGAAGACTTTTTAAAGGCATGCAGATTATTTAGTTTTGAAATGTGAAAAACAAATTGGTGAAGAAAAAAATGGTTCTTTTTGTATTTTTCCCCCAAAACCAAAGCAATTATCTGTTACCTTAACAATTAATTTTTTAAATTTTTGAAATTAAAATTCTTTTAATTTTTTTTCTTTTTTGTACAAAGGCTATACACTGAGATTCCACCAGATGTGGCTGTACATTTTATAATTATGTCTACGTGTCAAACTGGATCTTACACTAAACCCATGTTCACAAAATTTTCCAGATATCTACAAAATATTTATCAATGTCCAGTTCCATTTTATTTCTGTTACATGAAATGAATCAATTATGTGAAAAATATGATATGATATGATATTGGAATCCATGTTTGTAATTACTTTTGAAGATGAGGAATTTAAGCTGTTTTTAACATTTACTTAGAACTCTAACTTTTACAGCTAACAGTTAAGAAGTCACATGGCTTTAAAAGTGTATGTCAATTGGAAAAACAAACAGATGTCCAGAAGGTCTCTATTACTCATGAGAGGGTCCAGGGACATATGGTGGGAAATCCATGGTTAGGTTCCAGGTTCCCAAGTCTTGGTCCATTGTCCTTTGCACATCCTTCTTGATGGATTTCTGTACAGACAGCTTCATGGCAGAGGGCCTGATGGTGTTTACAATTATATCATCCTCATGCATACCACACTGGATATTGAACTGGATTCACACTGTGGAAACTTGTCTTTTCCTAAATGTTTACTCAAATAATTGTAATGGCTACATGAGTTTAAAAACAGGTCCAAAATGCCCAGTGTACTAGAGAAGCCCCTAAGCAACCAGCCCAGTGAAAGTAGCTAGTGTGTAAGGAGTGTATCATGACTGGGCATGTGCCCAGGGCAGTTCTGTGGATTAGGTTTCCAAGTGCAAAGGCTGGATCCCACGCCACCTTGCATCCTGGGTGCTCTGCTCTTGATACAGCTCCTTCTAATGAACCAGGGATGGCAGCGGATGATGGCCCAAGAATTTCAGTCCCTGCGACCCCTGTATGAGATCAGGATGGAGGCCTTGGCTCCTGCCTCACCTGACTGGGCCCTGGCTGCTGTGGCTACTTGGAAAGTAAACCAGAGGATGGAAAATCTCTGGGGCCGGCACTGTGGCACAGTGAGTAAAGCTGCTGCCTGTGTTCCCAGCATCCCATATGGGCTCTGGTTCGAGTCCTGGCTGCTCCACTTGTGATCCAGCTTCCTGCTATGGCCTGGGAAAGCACTGGAAAATGGCCCAAGTCCTTGGGCCCTTGAACCTGCATGGGAGACCTGGAAGAATCTCCTGGCTCCTGCTTTGGATCGGCGCAGCTCTGGCCATTGCAGCCATTTGGGGAGTGAACCAGCAGATGGAAGACCTCTCTCTCTCTCTCTCTCTCTCTCTCTCTCTCTGCCTCTGTGTCTCTGTAACTCTGCCTTTCAAATAAATAAATAAATCTTTAAAAAGTAAATAAATAAATAAAAGGAAAATCTATGTCTCTGTTTCTCATTATGTGTGTGTGTGTGTGTCCCTCTCCCTGTTATTCTGTCTTTAAAGTCAAGAAATAAATAATAAAAGTAGCCAGAAAAGAATTTGCTAAGGCTTATTCACCAGAAATAAAAGGCAATCAAAATTTCTTTTTCAAATATAGACTAACTGTATATGGTTCTATCTTGATAAAATTACATAGGAAAGAAAAGAGACAAGGAGGTGGGCAGAAGAGAGATAAAGGTAGCAACTTATCAGTATAATGCTTAGTAAAAGATGACATGAAAAGGAAAAATATGCAAATACTAAGTACCTGAGACAATGGTATATAATTACATACACATTTCACAGACTTCTGTAACAACATTTGTCCTTTGTTCCAGTAAAACAAAAAGTAGCAGGAAAAATAAAGGGCTACTTAAAATCTGAAATTCTATTGTAATTTTATCTACTGACTTCCATCTCTTGCATCCAAGGTCACATTTGTCTTCAGAATGTTGAATACTGTGTGTCAGGATAACACTTGAAATAAAATAATTTGGCAAGTGGTGGTTGCTGTTGGCTTGTGTCTCACAAGAATATTATCAATAAGATAGCGTTTGCTGAGCCATGTGCATGCTGAAAGAGCTACCTTACAGAGTGGTTTAACCAACCCTATTCAGAGAACTCAGTTCTAGGGTCATGGAGAATTTCTGGCTTTGAAAACAAGAGTTATTATATCATCAACTTCTGTGGTTCGCCAATTCTACTGAAGACAGGAATCTTTCTAGTTTATTTTTATTTTATTTATTTATTTATTTATTTTTAAAGGTTTTATTACTTTATTTATTTGAAAGGAAAAGTTAACAGACAGAGGGAGAGACAGAGGCGGAGAGAGAGAGAGAGAGAGAGAGAGAGAGACAGTTGTCTTCTATCTGTTGGTTCACTCCCCAAATGGCCCCAATGGCCAGGGCTGGACCAGCCTGAAGCCAGGAGCCTGGAACTCCATCTGGGTCTCCCACGTGAATGCAGGGGCCCAAGTACTTGGACCATCTTCTGCTGCTGTCCTAGGTGCATCAGCAGGAAGCTGGATTGGAAGTGGAGCAGCCAGGGCTTGAAGCTGTGCTAGTATTAGATGGTATGGGCTGCAGGTGTTGCAGGCGGAGGCTTAGCCAGGGCACCACAGCACCATTCCTTCCATTTTATTTTTCTGCAGCAGGCGCTTGCTGCAGGCCAGGGCCTAGAAACAGCTGCAGTTCCTGTTCTTACTTCTTTACTTGAAGGAAACGAGGGGGCTGAAGCCCTGAAGAAGAAAGAGCTGGATGTTGCTGGACATGGCGCTGGCACCTGGCCCACTGCCCTCCCCACCAGCTCTGAGTACACAAAACGGATTCACAAGTGTCTCACCTCATTTCTGTTTTTGCAGAGTCAAAGCTTCTAACTTGAAAAGGGCCCTAACTTTAACACGAGCAGTTGGAAAGTCACTTCCGGGCTGTGTGTACCGTACATTCACATCTGAGGTTCAGCACTGCCCTGGGGGCCTCATGACGGGGACCACTGAGGTGGGGCTGCCCACAAAGTGCCCTGGCCTAGCCCATAACCAGTACATGTGGCAAATGTGCACACAGCGATCAGAAAAACCACAAGAGAAAAAGTGAGTAGTTTAGTATTCAGAGTCAAATAAATATTCCATATTGTTCTGAACATACTAAACATTTTTTTAAAAAAGCTTATTCCCTTCAAAGCTTGAACTATTTAACCTTACTTTTTCTCTCAAGCATGTGTGACTGTGCAAGTGTGTATAAAATCTTTTCTTATGAATGATGCAAAAGAATGAAGAAGAATAGCATTTAGAATTGTTCCCAATATATTTGGCCATGTAAATTTCATTGAGTAAATGATCAGGTAATGATATCATCACACACACTGGTACACTACCTGACACCTATGTTGTAGCTACAGGGTAAATAAGGTATGAGAGAAACTTTAGCAATCATCTTGTGTTATCTCTACATTTTATAAGGGAAAAAACCAAAATATATGTGTGTATAAAAGTATATTCCAGAGAACAAGGGTAGAAACATTTTATATTATCTAAAATAAATGTACTTGTTTATGAAAATCAACAGATTTATTTTTATTAGAAATGTTCCCTAATTTTAAGCATTCCACATGATTTTATTTTTGCTTATAAATGTTACCACTATTACTAATAGGTAGACATATGTATATTCAAATTTAGGCCTCTTGTTATTTATTTTTTATGAAATTTATACCACAAGAAAATTAAGCCATCCAAGGAAGAATATTCCTTGGGTTAATCTTTAGATATTGCTTTTTAAATAATTCCAAATATATCTGCTTCTATTCAATGACTATCATTCATACCCGGGAAGCATCTCAGTGAAAAGTTGTGAAATAAAATTCTTTTTATTAGCTGCAGTTGGATCAATTATGAGATATTACCTCCTGTGCAAATATAATGAAATGATTTTCACTGGCATTAGACATAGAGGATTTGGCTATTAGAAAAATTGTATGCAATACACAATAAGTCAAAAGTAAGTAAATGTGATTTGAACATACATGGAATGTGTAGAAATTTCTTTATTTTCTTTGCCAAAAAGATAAAGCTACTTGTTGTTGAGAAATGGTTGGTGAGGAGGTGTGAAAGAGAGTTGGTCTTTGCAAAGTGCAGTCTTTTTGTAACACTTTTCGTCACTGTCTTCCACTCAGATGGGATCCTACTTATCCTGTACCAAACTTGAACTTGCCATTGTTAGGGCAAAACAATTATTTAATGCAAAAGCGCCTCGAAGCAGGGGGCAATAAACTTTACCCGTGATAGACTGACCTGTGGTGTAAGATGCTTCCTCTTTCTCTCACTTGGCAAAACCACATTCAGATCCATTTCACATGATTTTCTGCTAAGGACTGTGACTTCACATAAACTGGTGAATGCATCTTTACCTAAACCCATGATGTCAATGAAATACTAATTATAGTCTAGTCCCTTAGTATTTTTGGGGAGGAAAAGTCATTACACTGGGTTAAAAAGGAAGTCTTGCCTGAAAAAAATGGTGTATATAATGGTGAAATGTCATTAATTGAAAAGTTATTATGTGAGGTAATCAGTAAAGTCCAAAATCCTCCACAAATTAAGAAACAGGAGTAGAAATTAATGATATCAAGATAAGATAGAGCATTGACTAAACTGTTTCTGTTGAAAAACTGATGTGACCAGAAAATTATTGTAACAATAACAACACTGCTCCTTTTTATTATAGCTGTACAGATTCAGAAGTATTGGAAAATGTTAGCCTAAAGTTCAGAATGGATTTTTGAGATCCTAGAACACCTTCCCCAGACTTCTCTCTTACCCCACTGCCTTTGCCGTTTGCTTTCCTAATTTTAGTTCCTAAAAGAACCACGCTGTCCTAGGCAGAGCGACCTTCACACAGGTCATGACCTTTTTCTGCAAAGCTACCCTCTCCATGTTTCCCATTCTATCCAAATACCTTCCTCGCCTCACGCATAGGTCTGTGATAAACATTCCCTTAACAATTCGGTCACTACCAGGCTACCATTTGTGTCTTGACAACTAATCTGTGACTCTCCAGTAGCACCGGGGCCAAATCTCTATTGTCCGCTGTGGCTGACAAACTGCATTAGCAAGGTGAGAAGATGTTAGGTCTTTTTTTTTTTTTTTTTTTTTTTGACAGGCAGAGTGGACAGCGAGAGAGAGAGAGACAGAAAGAAAGGTCTTCATTTTGCCGTTGGTTCACCCTCCAATGGCCACCGCGGCCAGCGCATTGCGGCCAGCGCACCGCGCTGATCCGATGGCAGGTGCCAGGTGCTTCTCCTGGTCTCCCATGGGGTGCAGGGCCCAAGCACTTGGGCCATTCTCCACTGCACTCCTGGCCACAGCAGAGAGCTGGCCTGGAAGAGGGCAACTGGGGCAGAATCCAGCTCCCCGACCGGGACTAGAACCCGGTGTGCCGGTGCTGCTAGGTGGAGGATTAGCCTATTGAGCCGCGGCGCCGGCCAAGATGTTAGATCTTGTGGTCACCTTTTCTAAGAGCCAAGCTACCCAGGAAAAATAGTTTAGGTGGGCATTTGCTTAGTGGTCTTGCATCAGACTGCCTGGGTACAGTGCTCAGCTCCGGCTCCTGACCCCAGCCTCCTGCTAATGCACATTCTGGGGGAGGGTGCAGATGGCTCAGCTGAATTCTCAAACCCACACTGGGGACCTGTATTTAATTCCTGGCTTCTGACTTTGGCCCAGCCCAGTCCTGGCTACATGCTGGGAGCAAATCAGAGGATGGGAGTTCTTTCTTGTGGCCTCTCAAATAAAAAAAAAATTAGCTTATTCGCATTTTGAACAACTGAAAATATCAGAAAATCAGGAAATGACTGCCGCTAAAGGATCCTTGCTATATTGTGAGATAAATAAATTTTATTGGGGCCGGTGGTGTTGTGGCATAATGGGTAAAGCCAGCACCTGCAATGCTGGCATCCCACATGGGCGCCAGTTTGAGACCCAGCTGCTCCACTTCCCATCCAGCTCCTTGCTAACGTACCTGGGAAAGCAGGGAAGATGGCCCAAGTGCTTGGGCTCCTGCACCCACGTGGGAGATCTGGAAGAAGCTCCTGACTCCTGGCTTCTGCCTGGGCCAGCCTGGGCTGTTGTGGCCATTTCAGTAGAGAATCAGTGGATGGAAGATTTTCTCTCTCTCTCTCTCTCTCTCTCTCTCTCTCTCTCTGCAACTCTTTCAAATAAATAAATCTTTTTTAAAAATGTAAACTTTATTGTGTATGTATATGTGTGTATTTTTATGCATATGTATGTGTGTAATTGCAACATATATATTTGTTTGTGTGCACGTGTAGCCTCTGGATACAGAATGCATGGTAATTTCCTGCTACCCAGAAGAAAAATTACTTAAAACGAATTACTATGTTCAACTCCCTGATAATAGCTAAAGATTGACTATAATGTAAATTATTCTAATTAAAGATGATCCTGTTTATCAGTTGTCAAAGGGAGAGAAAAAACTAAGTCCAGTTGACATGTTATTTTGTGATTCTGAAAGTAAAGGCACCTTGGCCGGCGCCGCGGCTCACTAGGTTAATCCTCCGCCTAGCGGCGCCGGCACACCGGGTTCTAGTCCCGGTTGGGGCGCCGGATTCTGTCCCGGTTGCCCCTCTTCCAGGCCAGCCCTCTGCTGTGGCCCGGGAGTGCAGTGGAGGATGGCCCAGGTGCTTGGGCCCTGCACCCCATGGGAGACCAGGAAAAGCACCTGGCTCCTGGCTCCTGCCATCGGATCAGCGCGGTGCGCTGGCCGCAGCGCGCCGGCCGCGGCGGCCATTGGAGGGTGAACCAACGGCAAAGGAAGACCTTTCTCTCTGTCTCTCTCTCTCACTGTCCACTCTGCCTGTCAAAAAAAAAAAAAAAAAAAAAAAAAGTAAAGGCACCTAGTGTCTGACACCTTGTGTCTGATTCTTGGTAATACTGACCTCGGCCTAAGCCCCACCCTCAACTCAAGAGATGCTTGGGTGTCCCAGGAGTCGTGTGTCTTTGGTGGGCAAATGGCTGTTCGAGGGTCCCTTCCTGCAAAGGCTAGGGCAGAGTTTAATCCCTCAGGACTCCAGGGCTGGCTGCTTCTTTCCTCCCCAAATCAGGCTGTGCGACCATGAACTTTTGCATAAGGAGAAAAATCCCATCTCACCCTAAGATGATCAGAGAACACGGGCGATAAGAGAAAGAGAACCATCAGAGTAGACCAAATGCTTCCCAAATTGGTATGATTCCATTTCAGTCTCTCTAGTGTGCACTAGGTCAGGGCCAATTCAAATTTTTTATTTGGGAAAGTGAAAAATTAACTTTTTAAGCACCCAAAACGCACTAATAAATAGAAATGTGTTTACTACAAATGTCTGATTATTTTACTGGCTTAGGGTTTTCCTGCTCTGAAAGCAATGAAAAGGTAAGACTAAAAGTTCAGTGCTCACCAAAGTGGCAGCTCCCAGAATAACGGGTGTGCCTGCTTTAAGGACAAATTCCAAGCTCCACCCTAGGGGCAAAAAAAAATTTCTTTGCAAGCCTTGTCATTTTCCAAGCTGCAACAGATTGAAGATCTAGGCGACATCTACAGCAGGAAGAATCTGCTGGCCACTTTGAAATAGTGTTTTGTCTCTGCAAAACAAAGACGGTTCAAGCTGATTATCCATGCTTGTAGTTTTGCCTTCACGCATGCAAAAAGGAAGAGTGATTTCTGGAGGTGTCTTGGCTAGACTTGGAAGACAGAGGAGGAGTCAAAGAGCCCTGAGACAAGGCACACTTATGTACAAGAAGGGCTTGCCTGAAGCTGTGTGCAGGGGAAGAAAGCAGGAAAGAGACACAGAAAGGAAGCCACGGGCAACAGCTTCCAGACAACTCCCTGCCCCTAGTCTGCTTAGGGACAAGGGGACTCCCAACCAACTCTGAGTGAGGAGCAGTGTCAGAGTCTCTCTGTCCTTTTCTGAGTACTTCACAGTCTTGCCAAGGGAGAGGGTGCTCGTATTTGCCGTTGTATAACGAGTTTGCCCTTCAATGGATAGAGTCCCAGCGTGTCCTTGTGGATGTCTCAGCAAGTGGAGGGGTGTGTGGTCAGGGGAACTCTTCCGCCCTGCAAGATCCGCAGGCACAGTAGTAACGGAGGCGCTTCAGCTGAATGGGAAAGCAGCAATGCATGCGTGTCTTCAGAGATGAGGATTCCACGCACTGCTATCAGCCGCCTAAAGATGGTGCCATCAAAGAATGTGATGCCCAAAGCTGGGTGTGGGTGCAGTGGGGAGCAGGAAGTCTCAGGGGAAAATGATCTGCAGCACTAACCACAGACTGTCGGGGTAGGCTTTGTGGCACAGAGGGCTAAGTCCCTCCCAGGGACGCGTGTGTCCCATGCCAGGGTACCTGGGGGGGCCTTCTGCTTCCACTTTCCATCCAACTTCCTGCTAATGCACCTGTGAGGCAGTGGATGACAGCTCAAGTATTCGGGCACCTGGCACCCACATGGGGGACTGGGATGGAGTTTCTGGCTCCTGGCTTCCACCCAGCCCAGCCCTAGCTGTTGGAGGCATCTGGGAAGTGAACCACTGGATGAAAGATCTCTCTCTCTCTCTCTCTCTCTCTCTCTCTCTCTCTCTCTTTGAGTACATGGGCATACCTCAGGTACATGTAGAAAAGAACCTCCCCACCTCCCCACCCCTCCCCCACCTGTCCACCTTTCTACCTACCCCATAGAGAGACAGAGAAAGGAACCTGGAAATGAAGCTTTGATTTGGTCCTCCCCAGTCTGCCTTCTCCCCCCAATCACTCACACTTAGCTGAACAAATATCTCCCAAGGGCAGTTTTAAACCTGAACCTCAGGGTGAGAAGTACACCTATTTTGAGTTCAACCAGAGACCTTAAAAGGTGTAGGATCTGCATGGTCCCCTTTGCCAGGCAGGTGACAGCTCTTGTGAGCTACAAGCCTCTGGCCATGTGTTCTCCCTTGGTGTGAAACTGTCCATGGTGGTGAACACGCAAGGAACCAAGTCCTCCGCTCCAACTCCCAACAGTTCCACGCGCCCTTGGCATTTCTGGTTGACCAGGGAATGAAGGTGAGGTAATGACTACAGATTTAAAAGGCAAAGAAGGGGTAGCCGGCACCGTGGCTCACTAGGCTAATCCTCCACCTGCTATGCCGGGTTCTAGTCCCAGTTGGGGCGTCCGATTCTGTCCTGGTTGCTCCTCTTCCAGTCCAGCTCTCTGCTGTGGCCCGGGAGTGCAGTGGAGGATGGCCCAAGTGCTTGGGCCCTGCACCCCATGGCTCCTGGCTTCAGATCGGGGCAGCATGCTGCTGTAGTGGCCATTTGGGGGCTGAACCAACAGAAGGAAGACCTTTCTCTCTGTCTCTCTGTCTCTCTCTCACTGTCTAAAAAAAAAAAAAAAGGCAAAGAAGGGGCTTTGGCCGTGGCACAGTGTGCTGCCTGCAGTGTTGGCATCCCATATGGGCACCAGCTCCTGTCCCGGCTGCTCCTCTTCTGACCCAGCTCTCTGCTGTGGCCTGAGAAAATAGTGGAATATGGCCCACACTCCGGAGAGTCCTGGAAGAGGATCCTGGCTCCTGATTTCGAATCGGCACAGTTCTGGCCATTGAGGTCATCTCCAGCAAATGGAAGACCTTTCTCTCTGTCTCCCACTCTGTCTGTAACTCTGCCTCTCAAATAAATAAATAAAATCTTCAAAAAGAAAAAGAGAATTCTATAAAAGGCAAAGACATTCCACAAACTGACCTCCAAAAGTTTGGTAAGATTTATGAAAACAAGTTCGTGTATTTGTACAGGTTCTTTAAGCGCTGCAACCTAATTTAGTGGTAAAACTTCCCCACTGAAATACCTCTTCTTTCTTGCAAACATGAACCATAAGTGAAATATTTGGTACCGATATTTTTTCCCAGTGACTTCAACATGCCAAATGCTAAGAATGAAGATAATATTTTTGAAAACAGCTTTATGCAAACATAGATCTAATCATCCGAATCCACATAATAAAAATCAGCCCGAGATATTCTCATTATATTTCACGGCCCGATTCAGATCTGCCAACACCTGTGCCCTCTGAGAGACGCTTCCCTGTTGGCAGCAAGGAAGCCTGAAGGGAGAAAGTGAAGGTGACGACAGGAGGGGGTGTGTGTATCTCAAGTCTTGTATCACTGCCGTGTTCACTTTAAAGCAATGTATTCCTTTTCTGTTTCTGCCTCAACATTTCATAATTATATCATTTTACAAGAATTGTGTAATTTACATAACCACCTAAATTGTCATAATTGCTAGAAAGTGCTGAAAAAGCATACGGTAGGCATTTCAGATTCATTTCTGCTCTCTGTTTTAAACTCATTGGAAATGCCTTTTGCATAAAAATCCTTTTGGTCAACAAAAAAGTAAGTTGGGTTTGCTTTTGCAGGCGCCCTCTCTGCTCCTGCTCCTACGTCCCCCTCTTCCAGGAAGTCCTTCCCAGGTGTTCTGCCTGAGGACAAGACAGACCTACCAGGTAGACAAGCCCTTCCTCCCCATTTCCCCGAAAGACGAAGCTGAGACCAGAGGGGTGAAGCGACTTGGGCCGAGTCTCACCCATCCCCTAGGCAGAGTCAAGTCTGGGACTCACTCTTTCTGCCTTGCCTGTTTCGCTCACTGTTGCACACCGTTATCCACTGCATTTAGAAAGAGGAAAAGGGGGGAAAACACAAGAATGGGATGGTCTCTCGGCAGATCGCTCAGCATGCATTTCCATCATAATTATCTTAACCATCTGTTTTGCTTGGAACAGGCAGAAGAATCTGATATTAAGAAACCAAACTGTCATTCTGTAAGACAAGCGAGGAGCTTCGGAAATGGGACTTCATTTCAGGGTAAAGGAATGGGTACCAGGTTGAATGAGAGGTCTCATCCGTGCAGAACGCCACCCTCTCTGATCAGCACTGCGCTGAAAACCAGCGGCTTCTGGAAGTTGATAAATTTTATAACTAAAAGTCAGTGCAGAGCATTGGGCGTGATATTTGCTAAAAGTGTAATCAGGAAATAAGTGAAGAAAAACACCACTAAACAGTTCAGGATATTTGAAAATGGCAGCTCGTTTTCCTCTCTAATTCGGCTGCAACTTCTCTGAAAAGCTAATCCATCCTTGCATATTTAAAAGCCAGTGCATTAATGTTTAGTTTCCTGGGGGATAATTTGGCTGTTACGTGAAGCTATAAAATTTTGTGGCAACGTTAAGAGCCCTGCATAAAGAGCAAACCGTGTTTTTGGCGTGCTAACCTCCTGCGTGTGTACCCATATGTGGACACACACAGTGCACACAACACACACATCGGAACACACAAACAACTTATGCTACTAATAATTCAGAGATCTAAAATGAACTTAAAAATGAACTGATTCAATTATTTGATATTTTTGGTGAAAAACCACTACAAAAACATGCACTTTTAATCATGATTTTAAAAATCATTTAAATAATGATTTGCCTATTGTTCAATTATAGATTTCCCAGATAACAGATATTATTTGAGAGAGCTAATAATATTTCAAAATCATCGTTGAAATGAATTATGACTGATAGACTTTGAACAAGCATCAGAACAGGTATTGCTTCCAAAATCATGATGGAAGACAGAACAATTTTCCTAGGAAAATGAGAGCACTCAATTCAAGTAAGGAGAAAAAAAATGCATTCTTACTTTCACCCATAAAAATGAGAGAATCACAGCAAAGTTCATGGAATCAGAGAGACCTTTCCACAATTAACATGTTCCAGAACATACATTTATCATGACAACTGAATAATTAAAAAATATTTTGGTAGCAGGCATTTTGTGTGTTCAATGGCCATCAAACTGAGAATCAAGTTTTATACAGGTGGTAGCGATAACAAAGTCCTCCAATTTTAGTCAAGTAATTTTAGAAATGATGAGAAATCTTCATCTGAGAGAAACAAAATTAAGTTCATAAAATTTTCTTAAAAATTCAAAGCAACTGAATTTTTCCCAACTGAATATTGGGAAAAAAAATGTAATTTCTAATTTGTCTTTCCTGAGATAGATATCAAGAATACATTTAAATCAGGGGTGAGCATTTGACCTGGTGACCACAGATGCCCATGTCTCCAACTGGAGTACCTGGGTTCGGTGCCTGGATCTTCTGATCCAGCTTCCTGCTAATGCAGGTAAGAGAGGCAACAGTGATGTCTCCAGTGACAGGATCCTTGCCACCCACATGGGAGACCTGGACTGAGTTCCCAGCTCCTGACTTCAGTCTGGGCCGACAGTGGCTGTTGTGGGCATTTGGGGGACTGAATCAGTGCCTGGAAACTCTCTCTCCCTGTCTCTGTTTCTCTCTTTTTCTGTCTCTCTGCCTCTCCAATAAACAAATACGAAATTTAGAATATCTTTATAAGCCAGTAGCTTTATACACCCAAGCTAACTTGATTCTGATATCACTAATAGTGCCCAATAATTTCTAAAAAAAACATTAAAATTAAATTGAGAAAATATTTAGGGAAAATTAGCCTGTAGTCCTCTAAACATTTTCAGTAGTTTCTATCAGTGACCCCCTCCCGCCCCCCCGCTTAACCACATTTCCTTTCTCCTTTGCTCAGATGTCCTGTGATATCTACTCTGCATGTCCCTAATTCCTTGGCAACACGATAGAAGACCAATAAGTGAACTTGACACACTAAATCCAGTGATCAGCCTGGAGCACACAGAGAATCTTCCTCCTGAGATCACTTACACGTATTCTCTTCTCGTAAACGAGGTTCATCTTTAAAACCACAGGTAAAAATCCCACAGTCCAGGGTAACAACTGCTTAACACATCTCTACATTAATCATTCCTGATATCCTGTTACTCTTTAATACACACACATATACACACATATAAAAGTATGTATAAGTATTTATATATGCGTGCATATATTATTTATATATGAATCTAAAAAATGAAATTGGCTTCTTGAAGCAGCATGGGGTATGAATGGGATGCTCAATTTGTTCATATTTCCTTCTCTCTCTCTCTCTCTCTCTCTCTGCCTCCACTCCCCTCCATTCCTCCCTCTCTTCCTTCTTGCACTACTTTTGGCTATCTTCTGGTTTCTGCACTATCCTTTTTCTCTTGGAGCTGTGGGCTGTGAACGTGCTATTTAATGAGGCATTTCCCCATTAAGATAGTATGTTCAATTTGCTTATGTGCCTGCATAGTAACGGAAGAGCCATCAGCATGAAGAAATACTGCTTTGAGTACATGTAAATAATGTAGTATATTTCATCCCTAATATTTTAAAGTTATTCAATGTAGTATCCTAAAATGGCATTTAAATTTTATTTCACTTAAGTTTCATTTGGTTTACTCAAGATATTTACAATATTAATCAGAAACAGGCCTGATAGCCAGATTTTAGTTTATATGGAGGAAACAACAATGTGATGGCCTGAGATACAAAAGAAGACATTAAAATACACAATTTGGGGCCAGTGCTGTGATGTAGTCAGTAAAGTCACCACCTGCAGTACCAGCATCCCATATGGGTGCCGGTTGGAGTCCTGGCTGCTCCACTTCTAATCCAGCTCTCTGGTATGGCCTGGGAAAGCAGTAGAAGATGGCCCAAGTCTTTGGGCCCCTGCACCCATATGGGAGACTTGGAGGAAGCTCCTGGCTTCAGATTGGCACAGCTCTGGCCATTGTGGGCAACTGGGGAGTGAACCAGCTGATGGAAGATCTCTCTCTCTCTGTCTCTCCTTCTCCGTGTAACTCTGACTTTCAAGTAAATAAATAAATCTTTAAAAAATAAAATAAAATGTACACTAACCTGGCAAGAAGACTAGGAATGATCAGCATAACATTCACCTCTTGAAGATAACACAATGGACAAGCTTTTTTTTTTTTTCACCCTTTACTTAAGTATTTTTACTGATAATCCTTACGCTTCTGAGGAAATACCAATCATTCTCTTATTATTAACTTAAATAAGACGTTATTAAGGAGCCTGTTGCCAGAACAGGTAATAATTACTAAAGGCGATTTGTCTTACTGTATATATCACCAAAACCCCACAAAATAATTCCTCTATTAAGACATGTTAAGTGCATGTGTTAAATTGATCTGTATCACCTACATTTCTACACCTCGCCACATGATAAATATCTCTCTCAGAAGGGGCCAGCACTGTGGTACAGTGGGTTAAGCCTCAATCTGTGATGTTAGCATCTTAGATGGTGCCAATTCATTTCTCAACTGCTCCACTTCCAACCCAGCTCCCTGCTTATGGGCTGGGCAATCAGTGGAGGATGTCCCAAGTGCTTGGGACCCTGCATCCAAGTGGGAGACCCAGGAGAAGCTCTTGGCTCCTGGCTTCAGTCTGGCCCAGCTTTGGCCATTGTGACCATTTGGTGGGTAAACCAATGGATGGAAGATTTCTTTCTCTGTCTTCCCTCTCTCTCTGTGTAACTCTAGCTTTCAAGTAAGTAGATAAATTTAACAACAACAATAAAAATAATAACACCCTTTTGATCCAGATGAAGCTCCTGGCTCCTAGCTTTTGTCTGGCCCAGCCCCAGCCCTGGCTGTGGAGGTCATTTGAAGAGTGAACCAGTGGGTAGAAGACATCTCTCTCTCTCTCTCTCTCTCTCTCTCTCAACTCTGCCTCTCAAATAAATAAACAACTTAAAAAAAAAAATCTCTCAGAGTTGGGGAGACAAAATTCCTCTTGTTTATCAGGAATAAGATTCAACAAAAAACTATTTCACTTGTGCCTTGATTTCCAGGAATCCCAGGGCTAAATTTTGGGTTCAACTACAACATCCTTTCTTGGGGGTACATTTTCCGATTTAATCAGAATGAAACTCAGCAATGACTACAGCAGGTCACCATACTCGAAAGTACACAGAATAAAGTCCAAAGGTTCTTGTGTTCTGGGTGGGGAGAGGAGCAGATGAAGTTGACCCTGGCTGGGAGTTCACAGGCAGTGCTATTTATGCTGGATGTATGGGAGGTGAAGGATTGATTGGTGTGTGGTTCCCAGAGACCCTGCCCCAGTCCCCCTGAGTTAGGCTGTCAGGTGGGAAAATTTTTGGCTTCATTGCTCCTGACCTGGAAGTTCCAGTGGGGCACACTCTGTACCAAGCCCACCGACTGTTAAGCTGTGGGAGAGAACTAAGTCCTAGGTGAGGTATGGGAAGAGGAGGATGGTGGACCACACCTACGGTCTGCCCAGATGGTGAGTGGCCCAGGAACACCCAGAGTCACTTTGTTAATGTCACCATGGAACTGTATTCATCACATCATAGTGGGAATTTACAGAATTTTACCACTTTTCAATTCTCTTCATTTGAAAGCCCTTTGATTTCTTTTTTTCTTTTTTTTTTTTTTGACAGGCAGAGTGGACAGTGAGAGAGAGAGACAGAGAGAAAGGTCTTCCTTTGCCGTTGGTTCACCCTCCAATGGCCGCCGCGGCTGGTGCGCTGCAGCCGGCGCACCGCGCTGATCCGATGGCAGGAGCCAGGTGCTTCTCCTGGTCTCCCATGTGGGTGCAGGGCCCAAGTACTTGGGCCATCCTCCACTGCACTCCCTGGCCACAGCGGAGAGCTGGCCTGGAAGAGGGGCAACCGGGACAGAATCCGGCGCCCCAACCGGGACTAGAACCCGGTGTGCCGGCACTGCAAGGCGGAGGATTAGCCTAGTGAGCCACGGCGCCAGCTCCTTTGATTTCTTTAGTCCTACTTTAAGGATTTGGGTTTGTATTACATATACATTTTTTTAAAGATTTAATTATTTTTACTTGAAAGTCAGAGTTACACACACAGAGAGAGGAAAGAGAAAGAGAGGGAGAGAAAGAGAGAGTCTTCCATCCGATGGTTCACTCCCCAATTGGCCGCAACCACTGGAGCTGTACTGATCCAAAGCCAAGAGCCAGGAACTTCCTCTAGGTCTCCCAAGGGGTGCAGGGGCCCAAGGACTTGAGCCATCTTCTACTGCTTTCCAAGGCCACAGAAGAGAGTTGGACAGGAAGAGGAGCAGCCAGGACTAGAACCAGCTCCCATATGGGATGTCGGCGCTTACAAGCCAGGGCATTAACCTGCTTTGCCACAGCGCTGGCCCCATCTAAATTTTTTTCTTACTATAAGGCCTGAAATATTATGGAAGTAGGTACAGTTTAAATTTAGGCAAGATAAGTTTAACAACTGTTGAACTATTCTACTAACCCAAGACCTTGCAAGAAATGAAAAAGAGAAGAAGCATAAGTGTAGGCATTTGGCAAATTAGTTACATTAACTGTTACACTCTAACTAAGGTCAAAATCACATTGCATTTATGGCAAGTTAAACATAGTTTGAATAAATTCAATTAATCAATATAGGTAATTTCTACCAAGTATTTATAGCAAAAGCAGTAGTGGGGTACTATTTTATAAAGTATTAGCTGAAATACCACCAGTTCTATCTGGGTGTGCTTGGTAATTTTTGGATGCTTATTGAAGTCTCATAGGAATACAGCCAAAGAAAATTAGCGCGCTTTGTCTGGGGTTTTAAACATTAAAAAAAAAGGGGGACATCTAAGAAATGATGGTTTTACGGTGAAGGATTTTGTTTTGTCAGCAACACGGCATCTCCCAGGGGAGACAGATGAATGCCTACTCCCAGTGCCCAACTCTGTGACTGTGTCTGTGTCTTGCTTCCTCTCATGCATTTTGCATCTGCGATAGGCTTGCATCTGTTCTTGTACTTGTCTATTATTCATCTACAGGAGAACTGCTTAGTGGTCGTTACTTCCTTCCATATCTTCCCTTCATTGACTGTTTCCATGGGTTGTTTTGGCAATAAAACCAAAGAAAGGGTACAAAGCTTATATTAAAAAAAAAGTGCAGTTGGAACATCATGTTTTTACAGCTCTACAAACATTAGTGCTGATTTCAAGAAGTTTTGAAAAAAAATGTTTAAATGGTTTCGGCAAAGTTTCAAGCTCGTAGGTATGATGAATTTGAAAATTTGAGAGAATGGAATTTGAAAAGTGTTTTCTGAAGCAGCTCACTTGTGTTTGATCTTTCCGTGGCAGGCTGCCTAGGGCAATTTTCTGTAGACTGCACACTTTAGTATATGTGCTGCCGAAGGGAGCACAGGGCTGCACATTTTAATACCAAAATTTCAATCAATGCAGTCATAGTCTTTCCTTACAAATCTATAGCAAGTCCTAAGTTTATTGCACATTTACCCATTCATTATGTCCTCTGTATCATTCTAGGTAGAAAATTAGCACCTTCATTTTAAGGATTACAAAGGAAAAAGTGGCAATGTTGAGGCTGGTGCTATGGCACAGTAGGTTAAACCTCTGCCTGTAGCACTGGCATCCTGTATGGGCACAGGTTCGAGTCTCGACTGCTCCTTTTCTGGATCCAGCTCCCTGCTAATGGCCTGGGAAAGCAGAAGAAGATGGCCCAAGTGCTTGGGCCCCTGCACCCACATTGAAGACCTAGATTTAGCTCCTGGCCCAGCCCCAGCCATTGCAGCCATGTGAAGAGTGAACTAGTAGATGGAAGATTCTCTTTCTCTTTCTCTCTGTCGCCTCCCTTCCTCTCTCCCACCCCTGTAACTCTGCCTTTCAAATAAATAAAATGAATCTTTAAAAAAGAATTTATTAAGTTGTAAGGAAGAAACACACAGGAATAGGGGAGGGGGAGAGAGCAAGATCTTCTATTAGCTGGTTAACTCCCTAAATGGTTGCAACAGCAGAAGCTGAGCCATGCTCAAGCCAGGATCCGGGGACTCCATTGGATCTCAGACATGGGTAGCAGGAATTCAAGTCCTAGAGCCAGCCATCATCTGCTGCCTCCCAGGCACAATAGCAGGGAAGTTGGGTTGGAAGCGGAGTAGCCAGGACTTGAACCAGCGCTCTGATATGGAATGGCTTTGTTCGAAGAGGTGACTACCCTGCTGTGCCACAATGCCCAGCCTGAAACAATTTCTTAAGTATCTGACTCAACATGCTAGGTTCAGACCAAAAGGATATTAGTTTATTTTCAGATTGAGGGTATATAAAAAACAATTCAAACAATCAAAAGAAAGATATTTGTACACCTATATATGTTTTTGCTTTGCAAGTATTTGTGTGTTTCGCAAGTATTTACATGAGAACAAGAATCAGAATTTACTCAAACACTTGTTCATTTGAGCAATAAACCTTCATAACTATGAAGGCATAAAGAATCATTCGAAGCCAACTGTAATGTCATAATTATGCAATATGAAATTTCCTAAATGTTGATAAGCACAGTAAAAGACTTATGAAAAACATGAAAAAAAGTCTTTGCATACTATTTAGGTTCAGTTGAGCTTAAAATGTTGAAAATGATATTCAGGATTGATTCTGATGAGAACAGGCATTTCCAAAAGAATATTGCAAAAAATATTCTGAGGTTTGGCAAACCCTATAGGACCTCTCAGATCTTTCATTACATGCCACAAACTTTCACTGGACCATTGAAAAATGGCAATGATTTCCAAAATAATGCTGAGTCAGGATCCATCCCTCGTGTTTACCTGACTTTATACAATTGGAGTTTAGTTGGTAAAGAGATTGCACTTTACAGATGAATCTATACAGATGTATCTGTTTGACAATATTTTGATTCACAGACCCTTGTACAAAGATATTTTGGATCTTTTTATTGACACACATATATAATTGAAAAAATAACTTGATCTGATCGTGTTTCCTTACTGGCCATTCTGTATCAATTTTGTTTGAAACAACAGAGGGGCAAATGTTTGGCATAATGGTGAAACTGTCACTTTGGGATTAGCCCACATCCTATATTGGAGTTTCTGGATTCAAGTCCTGGCTCCTCTTCTGATCCAGCTTCCTTTAATGTGCACCCTGGGATGCAGCACATAATGGCTCAAGGATTTGAGTCCCTGCCACCCATATGAAAGACCTGGTTTGAGTTTCAGGCTCCTGCCTTCTGCCTGGCCCGGCCCTGGCTGTTGCAAGCTTCTGAGGGAGTCAACCAGCAGATGAGAGAGCTCTGTCTGTCCCTTATCTCTCCTTCTCACTGGGCCTCTTTGGCTGTTAAATAAAAGAAAGTAAACTTCGAAAAGCAACATTAATGAAAAGTAAAAAGTGAGAAAGGGAAGAGAGAACACAGTGGAGGAACACATATGTTCTTTACCTTCTCTCGTGAATCACTTATTGCCAATGTATGCAAACCTGTTAGCCAGCAAACACTTTTCTGCCAGAGATTAAATCATCATCTCTCCTGTGAACTAATTTCCCCATTCTGCATCCCACTGTTATAACAGAAGAATCAAGCCTTCCCCCAGAGCCTACATTCCACGTAATATAAACTTCTGTGATAAGCTTTCTGTTGTACTTACGAAAAACCATACCACTTTAACAATGCATTTGATTTGCACCCAGCACAACTAAAAGTGTCAATGCTTGCTTATTTTATGTAAGCAATTGCTTGATTATTTTAACATTGTTATGTCTGGACTGCTTAAACTATCATCAAGTAACAAGTAGCAAAGTGATCTTATTTTGAACTGTGCTGTCCAGGATTCTTCTAAGACACCTGCTGATACCTCCTCTTCCTGTCAGAGCTGTCACTGTCACCATGGTGCAAGATGACACTGGAGGAAAATAAACCAGCTCCCTCCTCCAATCTTCTCAATGAACGACATCAGAAAATACTTTACCTTTTATTTCCTTCCAAAAAGAAGGATTTTTTTTTTTTTTGGTGAAAAGGCTTAGCTTCCACCATTGGGTCTCATATTTATTAATAGCAATGAGGAAAGAAAAACAATTAGCAAGAAACTATCTCTCTGCTCCGGTATCTTCATTCATTCATTCATTCATTGACTCACTCATTCCCCAATTCATCATTCAGTCACCAGGTAATTAGCACTTGATAATCAAATAGGAAAAAGTAGTTATAGCTTAATATTAAGTACAAGTATTCATAGTTTTTATATGTGTGTGTGTGTGTGTGTATCTAACTTAGTTAATAAGCCACACTGGCCTCTGGGAATTGTTCTATGTGCCCCTTACTGCATTCACAGAACCCATGAGTTAGCCACTTCACAAATGTTTGAGAGAGTCTCCCCAAGTCTCTTTCAAGTAGCTGTGGTCATAGAGGTGGCCTTAATGCCTACTCAGTTCTGCCTCCTTATTTGACTAAATATGATTTATTTGTCATAAATGTCTGCTAGTGCTTGGAAACTCAAACCTCAGCAAGGAATGCTCTAGATGTGACTTAAATTGTGTCCTGACCTAAACTTTACCTTTCAGAGCATTAACTAAATGGATGGCATTTTCTTTCCATGAAGCTCCATGGGGATTTAATAAAAGTTGGTCCTCATCTTTGTTCCTGTTATGATATATAAGACAAAAAATTCATAAAAGAAAAACAATCAGCAGCCCAATTTTTACTTCCTTTTTCAAACATATAATTTTTTCTGTTTAAGATTTTTACCATGGCATTTCCTTCTATGGCCATCTATGATTCTGTAAAAGTTATTAAAATTCTGAACTGTCAGGATGGGCATTTGGTC
The DNA here is from genome assembly GCF_964237555.1 of Oryctolagus cuniculus. Classification (NCBI taxonomy): domain Eukaryota; kingdom Metazoa; phylum Chordata; class Mammalia; order Lagomorpha; family Leporidae; genus Oryctolagus; species Oryctolagus cuniculus. The sequence goes on from NC_091447.1 coordinate 5,752,479, forward strand.
TATTGGCCAAGAAGTTGCTTGGGGGGCTCCTTCTGTGGTGTAGTGGATAAAACAACCACTTGAGGTGCTGGCATCCCATATGGACAGCAGTTTTGAGTCCCAGCTGCTCCACTTCTAATCCAGCTCCCTGCTAATGGCTTCAGAAAGCAGCAGAAGATGATTCAAGTAATTGGGCCCCTGCTCCCATGTGGGAGGCCTGGAAGATGCTCTGGGATCCTGACTTCAGATCAGCCCAGCTTTGGCCACTGAGGACATTGAGGGAGTGAACTTGCAGATGGAAGATCTCTCTTTCTCAGCGTGTCTCTGCTTCTCTCTCTCTCTCTCTCTGCCTACATTTCAAATAAACAAATAAATAAATCCTTTAAAAAAAAGAAGTCAGTTGGGATATACATGTCCCACATGGGAGTTTCTGGGTTAGATACATGGCTCTGGCTCCTGGTTCCAACTTCCCACTAATGCACACCCTGGGAAATAGTGGTGATGTCTTGAGTATTTGGGTTTCGGACATCCACTTGGGTGGACTGGATTTAATTCCCAGCCTCAGTCATTGCAGGCATTTGGAGAGAGAACAGTGGATCAAAGTTCTCTCTGTCTCTCTGTTTCTCTCTCTTGCTCAAATAAATAAATTAAAAAAAAAAAACTTCTGAGCTACACTGACCATCTGAAGAAGGGTTCTACATAAATCCTAATATATTATGATTAAACATATGAATGTTATTTTCTTAGACACAAATCATAAGCTTAATGTGAAAAAATGGCATATAATTAATAATTTACAACACTTATGTGTATCATAAAATTGTCCTTCAGAAATAAGCTGTTTAAACAGCTCATAAATATTTAATAAGTGCTGCAAATTAAAATACATTTATTTTTATGTAATTGACTTTGAAAATGTTTTGTTCTAACTGTTTGGCTTTTACCTGAGAGTCGGAAAGCAAAGGAAAATGAACAGGTAAAATTGATTAGCCTGAAGTTCAGGGAACTTGTAAATATATTATGAGAACATTTATTTAGACACAACAGCAGAAAAGAATAGAATATTGGAAACATAATATTCAGCGTGCAGGAGAGATATTAAAAGCAAAAAATATAAACATTATGGATTGATTGCAAATTAATTATCAAATAATAATAAAAGCCTTGTAATAAGTTATTTTAGAAGCAATGGATGCAACATAACTTAACTGAAGTATGACAAAATGCAACTATCTGCAGTAATTTATCTGTTTCAACACATGTAAGGGCCAACACGGAGGGAATCGATATTCTGCAGGCCGTATTTATCGGGAAGACGATGCCTGATGAATGAGTTCGTGTCTCTCTCAGTCCCTGACCTGCCTGCAGGCTGACATGATTTTCCTTCTCAGAAACCAGTCTCTGGTGGTTACCCGTCTTGATCTCCTCCAGTGCAGGATGAGTTCTTTGAATTACGGGAGCCGGGCGTGTGCCAAGCTGGATACATCAGCCAACCCGAAAGGCCTGGCAGGGCAAGGAAGCAGCGGGGCACCTGTCCTTACATTGTCCTGAAGGTGACCTCGGCTGTGACTTTCTGGCAGCGCAGGAGTAATGCTGCCTCTGCCTTGGCTCAGCTTCTATCACTCACAGCAAAGGTCATGCGTTGCCACAGCTCTCTCTGCTTAAGAATTGGGTTTCCATTTGTCTGAGAAGGAGCGAGAGCCGCGAGACCTGCTTCTCCCAGGAATCTAGGTCAGGACTCATCCAGTGATGCCACCCCGGCCCTTCAAAGCAATATCTTAACATTGTGGAAATACTTTGAGCAAATCCTGACAGTTGTTCATAAATTATATTACAACCTGAAGGGAGAAAAAGTTATTCTGTCCTCTTTTTTTGACTCTAGCATTTCATAAGGTAAGTCATAAAATTTAATTGGTGACCTCAGAGAAAGGTCATAGTTCTTAAATTTCATCTGTACCCCTTCATAACCTCCAAGTCAATAATAATAACCTGAGATAATATTCGTGCTTCTAAATTCGATAGAATTGTCAGCAGCAGTTAATATACAAGAACCACATCCAAACACAGGAGGGTTTTTTTTTTCTTTAAGTATATGGAGCTTTCTGGGTATTCCTGAAATACTTGAAATATTGCAATTGTTCAGAATTTAGACTCTATGTAAATAGCAAGCATAAGTCGTTTGTTAACAGAGGTGGACAGCATAGAGACCAGAGACTGGAGAAGATATGATAGAGGTAAAAAAATTAATGTAGACAAATGAAATAAGCCCATTTTCACTAATCTGCCTTTTCTTAGGCAAAAAGAGAGGCAGTATTAAGAGTGCAAATCAAGTGGGTGGGACGTAAGTGGAAACTTATTTATTGTTTCAGGGTTGTACAAGCATTGCCAAAGCTCTGTCCAGTGCCCACTAAAGGGTGGGAAATGGCATAGGCACTTAACAAAGAACCGTGCAGCTGAGATTCCACAGTCTGGAAGCCTGTTGTCACACTTCCTGTAGTGTGACAGGAATGGAATCCCCACAGCCTTCCTTCCCAGTGGAGGCAAATCCACGAACGTGGATGAGGGCTCCGAATTGGTGGTGAGCAGCAAGCCGGCCAGAAACCTTTCGACAGTTGCAAAGCCACACGGATGGTGTCCTATCAGCATCTAACAATGAACAACTAATTCAAATACCCTGATGACCTTGAAAAGTCAAGAGCACATGCTGTGGTCACCTAAGACACTATTTCAAATCGCAGAGCCACAGGCTTCGACCCTGGCCTGACATCACACATTCCAAGACAAATCCATTTGAGAATGTCTTTTGAGGCATTATTGGTATAGCAAAACACATTATTTTATAGATACTTCATTCAGAGATAAAATACGCCAGCTGGTGCATTTTCTTAGGGCAGTGCATCTGATAACTAAACATCTCTCAACTTTACCACTCTTCTCCCAATGACGCTAAGAGCTCAGTCATTTGGCTGTATCCTCTCCTTCCACGTAATGCACAATATTTTGTCACTCTTCCTTCCAAAAAACATGCTTTTGTTATTTCATATTGGTCACCATTTGGACCATCTTCCACTGCTTTCCCAGGGCACATTAGCAGGGAGATGGATCAGAAGTGGAGCAGCTGGGATACAAACCGGGGGCAGCTTAACCCATTGCAACACGATGTGTGCCACTGTTGAATAGCATTACGTACACTAAATGCATGCTGTCAGTGAGATCTTCACCACCTAGTCAACCCCTGTAGCTGGAAGTGCACAGCCTTTCACCAACAACTCCCCATTTCCTCACCTCCTACCTGCTTTCTCTTCTCTAATTCTCTGACTTCCTTAGATTCCATGAATAAATGAGAGCAGGTTGCTTGGACTTTCTGGGCCTGCTTGTTTACGTAGCTTCATTTTCTCCAAGTGTATCCAGGCAGTTGGAATGACAAGCTTTCTTTCTTTTTACAGTCTGCATAGTATCCTAGTGTGTATTGAGGCCACAGTTCTTTATCCATTCATGCATCTGGGAACCCTGGGCTGTCCTAATATCTTGGTTGTTCTGGATAATGCAGCAGGGACATGCTGGTTTCACTTCCTTTGGCTGTACACCTTGAACTGGAATTATTGGTGCATAGGGTTGTTCTATTTAAGTTTCAGAGGGCCCTTCGGACTGTATTCCATAAGGGCTGTACCAATTTACATTTCCACCAACAGCATACCACAGTTCCCTTGTCCCCATATATTTCCCCAAACATTTTAAAATCTTCTGTCCTCTCAATAATAGTCATTCTAACAGGTGTGGGATGACATCTCATTGCATTTTGGATTTTCATTTCCCTGATGATTAAAGACGTTGAGAATTTTTTCATATGAGTGTCAGGTCTGTTATCTATCTTTCACTTTGCTCATTTTTGCTTGCTTTGTTATTGAATGGCTGGATACCTAGTGTAGTTTAGATGTTAACCCTTACTAGATAATTACAAAGATTTTGTTCCATTCTGCAAGCTGCCCTTTCACTCATCTGATGATTTTCTTAGCTGTGCACAAGCATTTTAGCTCTATGCAGTCCGATTCAACTAGTCTTGTCTTTTTTGCCTGTGTTTTGGGGGTCCTAGAAAATGTATTCCTCAAGGAATTTTACAGTCATGTATCTTTTGATTAAGCTTTTAAGCCAGTTTAAGTTATTGTTTATCTTGTGACATAAGGATCCTGCTTCATTTTCCTGTATGTGGACATCTAGTTTTCCCAACAACATTTATTGAAGAAACCGTCTTTATCTATTGTGTGCTCTTGGCACCTTTGTTGAAGATTTCTAATCGACAATAAACGCATGGATTTATTTTTGGGATCTCAATTCTGTATCACTGGTCGATATGGCTATTTTATGCCAGTGTTATATGGATTTGATTAGTATGGCATTTTAGTATTTTGAAATCAAGTATTGTCATGCTTCTGGCTTTATCCTTACTCAACATTTCTTTGTTGAGTAAGATCTTTCATGGTTCCAGATGAAATTCTGGATTTTTTCCCATTTCTGTGAAAAAAGCATTGAAATTTTTAGAGGAATTTCATTTACTCTGTAGATTACTATGGGTGGCACAAACATTTTAACAACATTAGTTTTTCAAATTCATAAACACAGATATCTTTCTATTTCATGTCTTCTTCATTTCCTTTCTTCAGTGCTTTTAAGTTTTACACCTTTTTGGTTATACTTTTTCCCAATTATTTTATATTTCAAATTTATTTTGAAGATTTATTTATTTATTTGAAAAGCAGGGTTACAGAGAGGCAGAGAGAGAGAGAGAAAGAGAGAGAGAGAGAGAAAGAGAGAGAGAGAGGTCTTCCGTCCACTGGTTTTCTCCCCAGATGGCTGCAATGGCCAGAGCTGTGCTGATCTGAAGCCAGGAGCCAGGAGCTTCTTCCTGGTCTCCAAGTTGGGTGCAGGGGTCTAAGGACTTGGGCCATCTTCTACTGCTTTTTTAGGCCATAGCAGAGAGTTGGATAGGAAGTAGAGCAGCCGGGACTCAAACTGGCACCCACAGGGGATGCTGGCATTGCCAGGTGGCTTTACCTGCTATACCACATTGCTGGTCCCTCAAATTTAAATTGGATTGATTTCATACTTTCTTTTTGGGTAGCTCTTTATTAGAATTCAAAAATGCAACTAATTTTTAATGGCGATTTTCTGTCTTGCAATATTACTCAATTTATTAATTAGTTCTAGCATTTCTCTAGGACAGTCATTATTTCTGCATGTAAGATCATGCCATCCACAAAGCAATAATTTTACTTTTTTCTTTCCAATCTGGAGTACTTATATTTTTTCTCTCCTAACTGTTTTAACTAGGACTTCCAGTAGTGTATTGTTAACTAGAAGTGGCAAAAGAGGTCATCTTTGCGTTGTTTCTGATCTTAGAGGAAAAACTTTCAGCTTTTTGCACTGAGTATGATGTTAGCTGTGGGCTGCCGCTACATGGCTTTTATTCTACATCTAATTTGTTGAATTTTTAATCACAAAATGATGTTGTATTTTTCCAAATGCTTTTTCTGCATGTATTTATATGACTGTGGATTTTGCACCCCTCTATAAATGTCTGTCACATTTGTTGATTTGTTTATGATGAACCATCCTTAAGCCTCGGGGGTAAGTCCCACTAGACCACGTGTCTACTTCTTTTAATGTGCTATTCAATTCAGTTTGCTGATATTTTGTTGGGGATATTGGCGTGTAAATACCTAAGTACATGCAGCGTATTGGCCTATCATTTTCTTTTCTTGTGGCGCCTTTATCTGGCTTCTGTCTCAGCCTTGTAAAGTGAGTTTGGAAGTATTCTCTCTTTTTCAGTTGGGAAGACTTTGGGAAGGATTGACACCAATTATTTTAAATGTGTCATAGAATTCACCAGTGAGGCCACTGGTCTCTGGGTTTTTCTTTGTTGGGATATATTTGATTATTCAGTCTTCCTATCCATTATCGATCTGTTCAAGTTTTCTATTTCATTTTATTTTTATTTAACATTTGAGAGAGATATTGATCCATCACAGGTTCCCTCCCTAAAGGCCTGCAATGGCTAGGATTAGAAATGTAATCCAGGTCTCTACATGGGTGGCAGGAATCCAGTTGCTTGAATCATTACCACTGCCTCCCAGGATCTACTTTGGCAGAGGGCTGGAATTGGGCCCCAAAGCTGGGAGGCAAACTCAGATACTCTAGATATGGAATAAGGACATATTAACAGAAATCTTAACCACTAGGCAAAACACCTACCCAATATTCCTTTATAATTCAATCTCTTTAGGCTTTTTTTCTTTCTAAGAATTTATCTAGTTCCTCCAGGTTATAAAATTTGCTGGTATAAGCTTTTTTTTTTTTTACAGTAGTGCCTGTGATCCTCTGTATTTCAGTGTTAACAGCTATAATGTCTTCACTTTCATTTCTAATTTCATGTATTTGTCTTATCTCTTTTGCCTTAGTCTAAGTAAACTTTTGTCAATTTTGTTTCTACTTTCAAAATGCCAACTCTTAGTTTCATTGATTTCTTCTACTGTTTTTCTAGTTTCTATTTCATTTATTTATGCTGTGACCTTTATTAATGTTTTTCTTCTGATAACTTTGGCCTTTGTTTTTCTAGTTTCTTGAGGTGTAATGTTAGATCGCTTGAAATATTTTCTTTTTTCTTAATGTTGATATCTATTACTATGAAGTTCACACTTAGAAGTTCTTTTGCTGCCTCCCATTAGTTTTGGTGTTCTGTGTTTCAATTTTTTATTCTCTGTAGAGACTGTTTTATTTTCATTTTAATTTCTTCTTTGATCCAGGTGCTGTTTAGAAGTGTGTTATTTTCCATGTATTTTTCATTTTCCAATTTTATTCCTGATAATGATTTCTAGTTTCATACAATATTGGTCAGAAAAGATAGTTAATATGTCAGTCTTCTTACTTTTATTAGAATTTGCTCTGAGCACTAACAATCGTGGTGCATAATTTCTGAAGAATGTTCTGTGCATGCTTGAATGTGCATACCATGACTGTTGTGTTGCATGTTCTGTTTTTGTCTGTTACATCCATTTGGACTATACTATTGTCCAAGTCTGCTGCTTTCTTAGTGGTTTGCTGTCTGAATGACCTATACTTTGTTAAAAGTAGGCTTTCATTGTGGCCTCCCCAGTTAAGCTGCTGAATGCAATGCTGGCATCCCACACGGGCACAAGCTTGTGTCCAGGCTGGTCCACTTCTGATCCAGCTCTATGCTAATGTCCTGAGAAAAGCAGCAGAAGATGACCCAAGAGTTTTGGCCCCTGCCATCCACATGGAGACCTGGAAGAAGCTTCTAACTCTTGGCTGCAGCCTGGCCCACTTCCAGCCATTGCAGCCATTTGGGGAATGAACCAATGGATGCAAGATCTCTCTGTCTCTCCCTCTCTGTAACTCTTTCAAATAAATCTTTTAAAAAAATTATAAAAAAGTCTGGGGCATTGAAGTTTCCTACTGTGCTTTCTGTTTCCCTTCAGTTCAGTTAATATCTGCTCTGCATATTTTAGTACTTCAGTGTTTGATACACACACAAACACATGTTTTATAACTTCTTGACAAATTGACCTTTATATCCTTTTTATAAATTGCCCTTTGTTATTATATAATGAACTTATTTGTTTATTGTGACAATTTTTTTATTAAAATCTATTCTGTTTGATGTAAGTAGAATACCACCACTCTTCTTTGGATATCATTTGCAGGGAATATCTTTTTAAATCCCTTTACTTTCAAGTTATGTGTGTTCTTGAAACTGAGTTTCTGAAATGCAGTATAATTGCTGGATCTTTCTTAAAAAAAATCCATTTAGTCACCCTATGCCCTTGATTGAACACTTTAGTCTATTTACTTTTAAAGATTATTGCAGCCGGCGCCGTGGCTCAATAGGCTAATCCTCCGCCTTGCGGCGCCGGCACACCGGGTTCTAGTCCCGGTTGGGGCGCCGGATTCTGTCCCGGTTGCCCCTCTTCCAGGCCAGCTCTCTGCTATGGCCAGGGAGTGCAGTGGAGGATGGCCCAGGTGCTTGGGCCCTGCACCCCATGGGAGACCAGGAAAAAGCACCTGGCTCCTGGCTCCTGCCAGGATCAGCGCGGTGCGCCGGCTGCAGCGGCGGCCATTGGAGGGTGAACCAACGGCAAAAAGGAAGACCTTTCTCTCTGTCTCTCTCTCACTGTCCACTCTGCCTGTCAAAAAAAAAAAAAAAAAAAAGATTATTGCAAGGAATGAAGTTACTATTTCCATTTTCTTACTTGTTTTCAGAATATGTGGTAGTTGTTTTTCTTCTTTTCCCTTGGTGCATTGCTATGATTTGATGATTTTTTGTTGTGATATGCTTTGATTTTTTTTCTTTTTATCTTTTATGTATCCCCTACAGATTTTTGCTTATGGTTATCATAGGGCTTAAATAAAACATGTTATTGTAGAAGCCTTTTTAAATCTGATAATTTATCTTCAACCATATGCAAAAGTTATACACTTCTCCTCCAACATTTTGTTATTGATGTCTCAATTTGTATACTTTATATTATATATCCATTATTAGATAACTCTGATTAAAGTTATATTAAGGGGGCTGTTGCTGTGATGTAGCGGGCTAAGACTCCACCTGTGGCGCTGGTACCCCATATAGACACCAGTTTGAGTCCCAGCTGCTCCACTTCTGATCGAGCTCTCTGTTGCGGCCTGGAAAAGCAGTAGAAGATGGCCAAGTGGTTGGGTCCCTGCACCCTTGAAGAAGCTCCTGGCTCCTGGCATCAGATCAGCTCAGCCATTGTGGCCGTTTGGGACCATTTGGGGAGTGAACCAGAGGATGGAAGACTCTATCTCTCTGCCTTTGTATCTCTGTAACTCTGCCTTTCAAATTAATAAATAAATCTCTTAAAAAGTTATGTTAAATATTTGTCTTTAATTTTTTTTTGACAGGCAGAAGTGAGAGAGAGAGACAGAGAGAAAGGTCTTCCTTTGCTGTTGGTTCACCCTCCAATAGCTGCCGCAGCCAGTGTGCTGCGGCCGGCGCACCATGCTGATCCGAAGCCAGGAACCAGGTGCTTCTCCTGGTCTCCCATGGGGTGCAGGGCCCAAGCACCTGGGCCATCCTCCACTGCACAACTGGGCCACAGCAGAGAGCTGGCCTGGAAGAGGTGCAACCAGGACAGAATCCGGTGCCCCGACTGGGACTAGAACCTGGTGTGCCAGCGCCACAGGCAGAGGATTAGCCTATTGAGCCACGGTGCTGGCCTACTGAAGGTCTTATGAGAGAGGTCTTATGTTTGACGATTCACTCTTAATGTTGTTGCTTCATAATTCTTTGCCTTTGACTTCTGAGAATTTGATTATTACATATATCAGTGATGCCCTTTGTGTTTAATATATTTAGGTCTTTTGGGTTTTGTGATCTTCCACATTGGGAACCTATTCTGTCAATTTTCTGAAGCAAACATTCCTTCTCTTGGTCTAGTCTTTCTGGAACTCCCACAATGTGTACATTGGTTTGACTGATGATATCCCAGAAGTCCTAGAGTTTGTTCTTTCTTCCTTCTATTCCTGGGACTGGGTAATTTCAAATGCCCTATCTCTGACCTCACTGATACTTCTGCTAGATGAAGTCTGCTGTTGAACTCTTGTAGTTCTCTGAGCTTCCTTATGAAGGAGATTGTGAATTATCTGTCAGTGAGGTACTCAACGTCTTTAGGACTGGTTACAGGTGCTTTATTTCATTAGGTTGGTTGTCAGGTTTACCTGATTATTCATGATCTTTGTGGCCTTGCTTTGATACTCTCTCATTTTAAGAAGTTGCAGCTCTTCCAATGTTTGTGGACTCTCTCCAGCAGGGAAATCTCCTCACAGCTTGCGTGTGCTGGGGGTGGAGGGCTGTCTATAGGCAGGAATGGGGTGGCTGGCTCTAGGCTGGCTGACCTAGTGCCTGGGTCAATGGGTGAGCATCCTGGTGCTTGGGTCCAGAGAGGTTGACTACATGCCTGGGCCCATGGAGACAGGCCTGAAGCCCAGATGCAGTAGGGATCAGCCACCGAAGTAGGGCTAGAACCTGAAGCTGTGGGAACACACCAGGAATGTGGGTTTATGACAGCCAGCCTGGTTGATGGGTTCTGGAGCCCGTGGGAAGCTGGGTGCTCACTCACTCTTCCTCTCCATGTGTGTGCAGGGTTTCTCCCTGCAGGCTCTGCTGCATGTACCTGGTACAGGGATATTATGGATAATATACAAATGTTCCTCCTACACCCTTCCATGTGCCCTTTCTCATTTCTGTGTTTTACCCAGGTGCAGTATTCTGTCATTGGGATTCCTTAGCTCTTATGAAGATATTTTCGTATAAGCATAATTGATCACGTTGTTTTTTTTTTTTTTTGTGAGGGAATGAGTGGTAGCCAAGTCTCTTCTGCCATTTTGGTAATGTTATTCAAGAGTCCTCTGATTTTTTTGTGCCTGTGTCTTCCTCTGCACCTCAAGCTCTCTGGCCCCAGGGACTGAGCACTAAATCGTCTAATATTTCTTTAAAAGCCTTTTTGTTTCATCTCAATAATACATTATTAACTCCTGAAATAGCTACAGCTTTCTGTCTTTCTGTCTGTAAAGCTCTTATGTCTGCAATCTTAATGGAATCCAAGTTTTTAAGCCCCTGTGGTAATAAGTTTTGAAATACTGTGATGAGGGTAGAATTTTGGGACGCCTCTGGTTGAAATGTTTTCCTGCTGGGGTGGAAAGTTAACAGGACTTCCTCCTATTTTGCTATCTTCATACTCACAGCTGAGCTCTGTCACTCTCCTTTGTCTGTTTTTCATCTTCTGATTCCCTTCCCTTTCAGCATGCAATGGAGGAAAGCTCCACTTGGGTCAGCTCATTGCCTTCTGAAGTGGAGTAGCCATGCTTTAGGCAGCACCCTTGGCTCAAAGGCCTCTTCAATACACAGTGTACCCACATGAGACTTTGGTACAAGTACTCATGCTTTCTTGTACCAGTTATGACCAGGTTAGTAGGATCACGTTAAAATAAACGGAATTTTATGTTTGCCTAGTTCATGAGGGCTATGAGTGAAAAATCTCCTGAGTTATTTATGGACTATCTGATATAACTGTGAAACATTTACTTAGCATCACACTGTTTAGATTCAATACTATGTGGGTTTCACCTTCACTTATATAAACTGCACCATGTTCTCATGCTGCATCCCAGAAGAGATTTCAGATGCTTCTTAAAAGGTTGTCTTTACACCCTCAACCCAACCTCACTGGAGATTTGCAGTCATTTGCTGAGAGTGTGGGAAGATAAAAGCATCTTGTAAATTATTGGACAAGATGGCTGTGTTACTCTGAATCTTATTACAACACAGGTAATTCTCACTAAGGATCAAGCCTGCTATTCAGAAGAAATCACAGGATGTAGAATCAGGAGATCTGCATTCAAATTTCAACTGGGTACCATGTTAGCTACATCACACAACAATTATGAGTCATACTTGTTAATGAGTATCAAGTAGTAATACTTGATTGATTCCAGATAACTATAACATACCTACAGTACTCACACAACACTTTCTATTTTTAAATTATTATTATTTTAAGCTACTTCTAGATGCTTAAATTACTCTCTAAATGTCCAGTGTTTTGTTTCTTTGTTTCCTGTTTCCTCCAAACACAGTAGTTCGTGATGAAATATGTCCTAAAATAAGATAAATGAAAAATAAAACCCTGTGGAGATTTTTCCTTTTCTTACTGTATCTTAAGCTCAACCCTAATAAAGAATTCTTCTTAGTATGAATGTCCAGAAGCACTGATGATTTCCCTGCAGTGGACGCTGGTCCTTAACCCTGGGTAGAGTAGAGAAATGGGCTTTGCTTTTCTGCTTGGCAAGGCAGTCAGTAGCGGTTGAAAGAAGCCTCCCACTAGAGGACATCAGCTTGATATAAAAAAATACGCTATTGTTTTTTTCAGGTAAAAAAGGGGTTATGGAAGGAAAGAGGATTACTAAAGAAAAGACAGATATAGAGGACAATATGATGAGGTCTGAGGTTGGTGTGAAGACAAACAACTCTCCATTGCTGACCTAAGAATTATTTGTAATTAACAAATGGATAAGTCCTATTGAAAGACAGATGAAAAATTGAGATAAAAGTGAAAACATCTCCATTTTAAGCCTTGCAAAAAATAATAAAATACCTTAATTAGAGGGGTTTTAATGATTAAAATATTTTAATGTTAATCACCCTCCTATTGCTATTACACATAATGCAATCAGCAGTCAATACCTGTATACTCTTATGATGATAAAGACCAAGGCATAGAATTCAATTAAAGACATTTCACTCCACTAAAAGCATCTCCCTTGGCCACTAATTAAGTTGGAAGAAAGAAAAAAAAGAATAATAATGAATTTTTTAAGTCTTTTCAGAGAACGGTAAAACAAGAAGCATAATCTAGATAGAGATGACTTGGTGACCCTTATGTGTTCTAAAAGTAAGACTGATCAACAAAGGTAAAATAATCCCTGTGAAGACTTCCAGTGACTTGGAAGCTTACACAGTAATACTACACACCTGCTCCTAGCTCCCAAATATCACTTTCTCTATTAACTCATTTGCTGTAGCTTGCACAAACTATTCTACCGTTCTCCCAGCTATTCATTTTTCTTCTCTCCTTTCTGCAGCTAAGTTTTTAGCACAGTTGTCTGCACGACTCTCCCCTTCCCTCTCTCACCTGGCATTTCATTCTTCCAGAATCTGTACACACGGGTTCAGGCCTTGGTGAACACGTCACAGCCATGACGATGGGGTCCTTCTGAGTGTGAGATACAGTGCACAAGTTTCAGTCCTTTTTCTTTATCTTTTCGTGCTTCTGGAACAAGTGTGTGTGCCCAGAAAACCTTGTTTCCATCTGCTGGTGAAAATGTCCTTTTATGCTTCTCCTTATTCTTTATTCATTACCCTTTATAAATCTTGGTAGATGACGGTTGATGTACAATGTAATACTTTATCCATTTTAGTATTTTTTTTTTGTTCTAGTAACATTGGTTGAACTCTGTAATTAACACACAATTATTCTTAGGTGTTTAAATTTAATTGAAAAGTGATCCCTGTTAGGAATTTGGAAAACATTATGCTGAGTGAAATAAGCCAATCCCAAAGGGACAAATACCACATGTTCTCCCTGATAGATGACAACTAACTGAGCACCAAAAAGGAAACCTGTTAAAGTGAAGTCAACACTATGAGAAACGGTGACTTGATCATCCCTCGCCCTGACTGTTGATCAACAACTTAATATGTTATCCCTCTTAGTATTTTTTTTTGTTTGTTCTACTTAATACTTTTGGTTGAATACTGTAATCAATACACAATTCTTCTTAAGTGCTGAAACTTAACTGAAAAGTGATCGCTGTTAAATATAAGAGTGGGAATAAGAGAGGGAAGAGATGTGCAATTTGGGACATGCTCAAGCTAACTTACCTCAAACGGTAGAGTTAGAAACATACCAGGGGATTCCAATTCAATCCCATCAAGGTGGCATGTACCAATGCCATCTCACTAGTCCCAGTGATCAATTTCTGTTCACAATTGATCATAATGATAGGACTAAGAACCAAAGGGATCACATAAACAAGACTAGTGTCTGCAAATACTAGCTGATAGAATAAAAAAGGGAGAGGACGATCCAACATGGGAAGTGAGATACATAGCAGACCCATAGAATGGCAGATGTCCTAAACAGCACTCTGGCCTCAGAATCAGCCCTTAAGGCATGCGGATCTGGCTGAAAAGCCCATGAGAGTATTTCAGGCACGGAAAGCCAAGACACTGTGGTAAAAAAAAAAAAAAAAAACAACAACAACAACAAAAAAAAACTAAATGAAAGATCTCCACGAGTGAGATCCCAGTGGAAAGAATGGGTCATCAAAGGAGGAGGTACCTTTCTCTGAAGGGAGGAGAGAACTTCCACTTTGACCATGGCCTTGTCTAAATATGATCAGAGTCAGTGAACTCAGGGGGCTTCCATAGCCTTGGCAGCTCATGACAAGAGCTTAGGTTGATTACTGATGCCATAAACAAGAGTGTCAATTTGTTAAGTCAACAACAGGAGTCACTGTGCACTTACTCCTCATGCAGGATCTCTGTCCTTAGTGTGCTGTACATTGAGATTTAATGCTATAACTAGTACTCAAACAGTATTTTTCACCTTATGTTTCTGTGTGGCAGCAAACTGTTGAAATCTTTACTTAATGTATGCTAAACTGATCCTCTGTATATAAAGAGAATCAAAAATGAATCTTGATGTGAATGGAAGGGGAGAGGGAGTGGGAAAGGGGAGGGTTGCGGGTGGGAGGGAAGTTATTGGGGGGGGGCAGCCATTGTAATCCATAAGCCGTACTTTGGAAATTTATATTCATTAAATGAAAGTTAAAAAAAAATCGGTAGAATTTGATTCATTTCATTAGATTTCAAATACCTCGTCTGTCTTATTAGCTTATCTATTGAATCTTTGTTTCACATTATTTCCTCTTCATTTTTTGCATTCCCTTTCTCATAGATTTCTTAGCTCATTAATTTCCATCCTTTCACCATCTTTTTTAGTACTTTTATTTTCTAGTACTTATGTATTACTTTTTCCTTAGCACTGGTATTATATGTATTTTTAAATTTATTTAAAATATGAAAAATTTAATATACACTTGACTTCACTTTGGTCTGTTACATTTCCTTAGTACTTGTATTAAATGATTTTTTCCAACACATTATTTTTCAGTATTTCTCTTTCTTAGTATTTATATAATTTTGCCTAAAATACCATGTGAACTACATTCTTAAAGTTGTAGTTGACACTTAATTCCTTTTAATGTTTACTTGATTTCACTTGAGTCTTTTAAAATATCCAAAATATCTAAAAATATGGATATTCCAAGAGTTATTTTTTGATTTTATAAAAAATATCTTAATGTGGGTGAATGAAATGATCTATTTTATGTGTTTTAAAAATTGCTCTGTCGAGCCGGCGCCGTGGCTCAAAAGGCTAATCCTCCACCTTGCGGCGCCGGCACACCGGGTTCTAGTCCCGGTTGGGGCGCCGGATTCTGTCCCGGTTGCCCCTCTTCCAGGCCAGCTCTCTGCTATGGCCAGGGAGTGCAGTGGAGGATGGCCCAGGTGCTTGGGCCCTGCACCCCATGGGAGACCAGGAAAAGCACCTGGATCCTGGCTCCTGCCATCGGATCAGCGCGGTGCGCCGGCTGCAGCGGCGGCCATTGGAGGGTGAACCAACGGCAAAGGAAGACCTTTCTCTCTCTGTCTCTGTCTCTCACTGTCCACTCTGCCTGTCAAAAATTAAAAAAAAAAATTGCTCTGTCTGTTATGACAATGGCTGGAATATAGTCATAGCGGGCAGTGGAGAGAAACTGGAGAATATTTCTCGGCTTGAGAAGATGATCGTGTGATTAGGATGGGAATAGTGGAGACAAAGTAAGTCAACAGGTCCAAAAACAAGGGTTCTTCAAAAAGCTCAGGGAAAATGCACATCATGAAACACTATAAATTGTTTCAGATATTTTTGTGCCAATTATTTTTAAGATTTATTTATTTGAGAAGAGGATGAGAGAGAGAGAGAATCTTTCACCTCCCAAATGTCTACAACAGCCAAGGCTAAGAACAGCCAAAAGCAGGAGCCGGGATCTCTACCCATGTCTCCCATGTGGGTGCAGAGGCCTAAGGGCTGGGTCCATCTTCTTCTGCTTTCCCAGACACATTAGCTGGGATTTAAATCATAAGTGGAACAACTGGGACTCCAATTTGTGCTGTGAGATTGAATGCTGATGTGGCAGGAGGTGGCTTAACCTTCATGCCACAACAACGGCCCCACACACTTATCTTTAAATTCCATTTGTCCCTGAACCATTTGAAATACCTGCAGATACATGGAAAGTATAGTAAAGAGTAGTATCATGAAAAATATTAAGAAAACAGTGAGAGGAGGGTGAGCTAGGGCCAGGAAGGAGTAGATTTCTCCCTATGAATCTGTTCCCATTAAATAATGGGAATAACTCCTAGTGGGTCTAGGATTTCAGTTATCAGAGCCCTAACTATATTCATGGCTTCCACCTCTAATATTTTAGAAAAGAGACATAAAAATGGTGTCAATATACGAGAATGACATTCTTCATCTTGAGTAGTCTCTGAGTAGGGTAACTAAATAGACCAAAAGACTCCAGTGAATGCAAGCTAAAATACTTACTAGCTGGAGAACTTGATTCTGGCTGTGAAAAGACTTTAACATAATCTTGTTCAACATTCACTCCATGGTCTACCAGTAGCATTCTATGGCCTTGTTTGTTCCACTCAGATGGTTGCACTGAGTTGTCCACAAGCACCCAGAATAAGAAGACTTTGTTGAGGGTAAGGGTATCATGCTTGGAAAGAGACTTTGAATAAGAAGCAGAATACAATTATTGCTATCGGTGCACGATGATTTTTTTTAGTTAAGAATCAGTAGATAGTTTGAGTTAAATATATTTTAGATCTGCTGCCTAGAGGAATAACTTTATATTTTCAAAACACTACAGATACAATTTACAGACAGCTGGAATTAGGGTGAAACAGAAAAGGACATTGTCTGCCACTTGGTTGTATAGCTTTCCTGCAGAATCTAAGAACATTTAATCAGTTTGAATTTGCTTGAATGGAAGAGAACAAAAATTGCTTGAGAGTGAAAGGGATGGGAGGGAAAGAGCCCAGAGATGGCCAAGGCAGCTGTGGCTCTCCAGGGGCAACAAGTGTTATGGAAATGCGCAGGAGCTCTGGGTGGCGTAGCTATGTGCAGCAGGAACTCCGTCTTTGGTGCAAGAGGGGAATGGACTTTTCACAGTGGATTTAATTTGCCTGTTATAAACTGGAATAGTGACCGTTTGAGGGAAGAAAGGGATCCACAGCCCTAGGGTGAAGGTGCTATTTCAGCCAGGCCCACCCCCTAATAGAAGTGTGATGTTTCTAAGCAAAACCTGAAGTTTTTAGTTAGTAGGGGGCACATATTTCAAAATCGAGAAAATCTTTACCTCAGAGCTTGATTTAAGTCCTGCCCCAATTTCTAATGTGGAATTTGGATGAATTTGTCTATGAAATTTGTTTAGCAGTTTCAAAGTGACTATCCTATGACATAAGTATTTTTAACTTTATACCATTCTCTGTGTGAACATGGTTTAAAAAATTCCCTGAACAGCATCACTTTCCCTCCCTAGAGTACATACAGCACAGATTCAGATGTCTCTGGCCTAAGAATTTTTTTTTTTTTTCGTAAGAAGGCAAAGGTTAAATACCAACTCAAAGAGGAAGGGGCATTCATAAACAGTAAATTTTGACATCCAAGGGACCATTTTATGTATTTATCAAGAATAAGTATTTAACAGGTGCCAATGCTGGCAACGTGACAAAGTCTGTTAACTACAATTAAATCTTTTGCGTTTATTCAATATAAAGTAAGTTCTTATCTAATGAAGTTAATATATCTAGAATGTTCACTGTCCTGACAGGTGCCTTGTAACTATGGAGCCGGTGAGATTTCAAACACACAGCCATGGGATTCTCTTTTCTGGAAAATACTAGGAATTCTTGAATCATGAAAGTTACCAAAATGTTTCATTTTTCTTCTTACCTTATTTCAAATGTTAAATATTTATTATTAATTTTGTAAGCATCTAACTCTGTGAAATAAACACATTTCAAGATGTTGAACACTTTCATTTTCCAGGTTTGTAATTAAGTGTGTCCTGACTTTAAAACTTTACTGCAGATTAAAAACAGATTAAAACACACTCACACCCCTACATGCACACACACACACCAACACACACACACACACACACACACACCCTTGAATTTGCTTAGGAAAGAAATCCATCAAAATAAATAATTCATGTTGGGATGGACTGAAATCTAGTCTTTTAGGAGGTGCCAGCAGATGGTTTACATTTATAGAATGCACACTTGCTGACTTCCAAACAGAAATTAAAATGCATAAAGTATATCATTAGTACTCCTTATAAGCAGCATTATGTTTATGATTCGAATGTGGATTTTCCCAGGTGAAGAGTTTTCCATCATAATTCTACTGAGAAAAAAATAGTGCCACACGTTGCTTCCCAGTTATTATTTTGTGTTTCATGTTTGAAATGAAGCCCTGCTGGTGAGCATGCAGCAGCTCCAGGTGGGCAGCTCACAGTACAGGTACACGTTCCCATGATGTTCATCTTTGTATAAGACCTCTAAGGCATCCCTCATCATTGAAACAATCGCCATTGGTACAGCTTAATGAAATAGGGCAAACTCTCTAGCTTTCATTTCCTATTACATCAGTTAGGTTAGGAACTTTCTACTACTATAATTAAGAGTGAGACTTCAGCTTATTAAAGGTCACCCAACCAGGCACTTTAAGTTAATTTTAGCAACTCTTTGGCTCAAGTGCGGCCACTTAATGCCATGGAATTATAGTAACATTTCATTTATAGGGAACCTTACTACTAACCAAAATGTTAACATTTAACTCAGGTAAGGTTAGGATTAAAATATACTTTTATGTTCTCAAAAAGAAATGATTTATTACTCAGACAGATTTTTGTCTACACAGTAGAGATCAAGTGAACTATTGTCAATTATACACTTAATGGAGACACAAAGCCAAGAAAACCATTAAAAACAAAACAGGCTGGGGACGTTCATTCAGTATGTGTAGCAAGTGGATTACTTGATCAAGTTAACTAAATAAAAAGCAAAACCTCTTCAGAATAGCAGTATTTACTCATGCAGAATATAAGAACATTAACAAAATGAAACCACGTTTTAACTGGTTTAAATCAGGCAAGCTAATGTTTTCATTCTCTTCTTCGACATGTTGGGTTGCCCAATGGCAAAACAATTTAGACAATATATTACAGTGACAGAAATCTGTTGCATTTAAAAACATTCAAAATATAACTGTTTTGGTATCACAGAATTAAAACAACCCACGTTTCAGGATGGAAAGATAGGTTCCTATCTGTCAGTCTGATTCCTTCCCAACCACTCTTGTCATATTCCAAAACTTTAAATTCCATGTTCATCCTTGAAAAACCATACATTAGATACACAAAACCAGGAGTGTATATTTGGCACAGCAGTTAAGATGCAGATTCGTATGCCTGTATCTCATATTAGAGTGTGTGGGTTCAAATCCAAGCTCTGCTTCCTGTTCCAACTTCCTACTAGTGCGTACTCTGGGAGGCACCTGGTGATGGCTCCAGTGATTAGGGCCCTGCTCCCCATGTAGGAGACTGAAACTGAGTTCCAGATTCTTGGCTTCAGTCTGGCCCAGCCCTGGCCATTGTGGGCATTTAGGGAGTGAACCAACAGAAAATTCCACTATTGCTTCTATGTCTCTACCTTTCATAACTAAATACATAAATAAAATATCTCAGAAATAAAACAGAAACACAAAACTGAAATAATGTAAATCCCTCAACTAAATAACAAACCCTAGGAGTAACTTTGTGTTTTATACATCATTCGATTAAATTCTGGGTGTGTGTTCAATCATCAGTAACAAGGATCCACCCTCTCTGGTCTTAGATAAGGAGATGTGTGCCCAGAAAGAGCCTCCCGCATGATGATCTAACAGTAGTAAAATGCTGTTGGGTGGACCCAAGTTGACACTTTCAAGTCATCCTTCCTACCTGTGGAAGGGAGGGAGCTGTAGTCTGAATTCTTGTGTTCCTTGCAAATTCATATTGAAACCCCGTCCTCAATGCAGTAGTGTGAAGACACCGGGCCTTGGACTGGTGACTAAGATGGGCTAGTTGGCTTTGCATTATTCAGTGAAATGGGCAGGCCAGAGACAGGGTACTCAGGAGGAAATGAAAGGTTTACTTAGCTCACAATGTTGGTGGCTGAAAGTTTATGCAGGCTAAGAGGTGAGGGCTGCCCCTGGGCTGGACCACCTCATGGTGTAGACAGTGATGGCGGAAGCCCATGCTGGACAAGCTGTCACATCTCCAGCCAGGAAGTGGAAAGGACAGGAGGGGTCCCAAGCTTGCTCTTTTGATAACAGCACTTTGGGGAGA
The DNA here is from genome assembly GCF_964237555.1 of Oryctolagus cuniculus. Lineage (NCBI taxonomy): Eukaryota > Metazoa > Chordata > Mammalia > Lagomorpha > Leporidae > Oryctolagus > Oryctolagus cuniculus. The sequence continues at coordinate 5,772,555 of NC_091447.1, forward strand.
ACTCAAGGGAGTACGGAAACCACCCTCTGCATGCATGCTCCCCATGGCCAAGGTCCTCCCCTTGCCCTGCCTCCAATACCACCAATCTGGGGGGCCATACCTGGAGTCTCACAGGACCTTTGGGGACACTGAGCTGCATCCAAACCACAGGATTATAGGTCATGAGGGGCGAGCCTCCATGGATGGAGCTGGTGTCCTGGTAATAGGAGCCCAATGAAGTTTGCTTGCTCCTTCTGTCTTGTGAGAATGTTAACAAAAAGGAGCCATCCTTGGAGCCAGACAGCTGCTGCCACCAGACACCAGATTTGACCTTGGACCTTGCAGCCTCCATATGTATGTTGTCTATAGGTCATGAGATTGGGGATCATCAGCTGTAGCAGCTTGAGGAGACTGAGACAGCTTGAACCCAGATGTAATCACAGCTCTTAGGGAACTGGTTTGGAAAACTCCTGGGCTTGGAAGCAGGCACCTGCTGAAGGGCTATGGCTGAGGCCAGTCTCAGACAATGAAGGTGAGTACCAGACAGGGAATGAAGTAGGTGGCAGATGCCACAAGTCCCAACTCATCAGGTCACCTTGGCCTGGAATCAGACCATGGCCAAGAACACGACCTGGGCAAGCAGCAAGAAACAAAATGCCACTTCTCACAAGGCATCTCATCCAACACTCCTATCTCCTCCCATCCCAGCCCCAGATTGGTATCTGGGAGGGAGTCTGAGGAGGCAGACAGGTGGCTGAGGACTCTGAGGGGCTACCTGTTAGATCTTGGAATAATGGGGCATTATGTAAAGATTCATCAGGGGTCACAATGAGCACAGGTTCGAACACATGGGGCAATGTTTTGTGTTTTCCTCCCTGCCATTCAGCACAGGGAGGCGAATTAGACAAATTACTGATGATGTAAACTAAATGTTTCCTGCACACCTAACCAAACTGTGAGTTGGCAATCCTGCAGCATTATTACGGTTGTCATCACTCACCACCTCATTTTATTACCTTAAACTTTTCCTCCAGACTAATGTTTCTAGCACACTGTAGCTGCATCCCTCTTTAAACTGCTTTAGGGGAGACATGACAGGCAGATGAACCATTACTTGTTAACACCTACTTCTCTCCCTAAATTCACCAGTTGCCATTCTGCCCCGACCCTCATTCATTTTCCAGCTGTCCCTGGGGATCACTGCTCCTGTTTTCTCTCTTGCTCCCAGGCCTCTGCCCATGCTTTCCTCACCTCCTGCGTTCCACCCCTGGTTAGCTTCTTCCCATCCAGTTGAAGTCGGCTCAATCATCACCTCCCCAAGAAAATTTACAGTCTGTTGGCACAGTGCTGTCCCCTGCTCTTGAACAATTCCTTCTCGATCAAGGTTAAGAATTCATCAATATCGAGAATACTGTGAGTTCATAAAGGCAACAAGCTACCTAATTTGAGTGCTTCTTTCCCTTGGGCCCAGCTTCTTTAGCTTCCTCCTTATCTCAAGCCAAAAGAATCCCTTATTTTCTGTGCAACTGAATTCAGCAGTCTACAGTGCAGCGTGGGCTATTAGTATGCAGGTAATGAAGGTGACTTATTCCTAAGATATGGTGAGACCTGTGTAGGAAGGGAGAGTGCGTGGGCAGAGTCCTGGCACTATGTCAATCAGCTTTTGTGGAGATAGCAAGATTGCTGTCACGGAGGACGCCTCCCTGGTCTGCATTCCAGCTATAAGAGAGTTTAGTTTCTTTCAGTCCTGTTTTTGCAACTTCTCCAACACAGCCAATGGCTATGGACACAAAGCTTGACGTGACCAGGCCAGATCCACTTGCAACTGCTAGAGGAAAGGTGGAGGAATGAATGCTTAGAGATAAACGTGGACAGATGGTTCTGGACTAGTTGATCCGTGTCCTGTCCTTATTGTGTGTGGAAAGACTCTACATCTAGACAAAGGAGGGAACCACGAGAAGACCACCTCCTGAGGATTAACGCGTTTCATCAGCAGATCTCTCTGGAAGAGCCAAGCCACAGTCTCTCAGGCTGGCTTGGGTTTTGCTTCTAGGGGAGCTCAGTAGCCTGCTGTGACATGTCCAGGGATGCTTCTTTTGATTTATTTCTCAGGCAAGGATGCTAAAAGGATATTGATAAATCCTGATCATGATTAAGAATCTCACCCAGAGTACACAACCGCCTCTTGTGAGTGAACGAGGTCATCAATGAACAGAGCCTAAATCCTAAGAAAGTCAGACCGCTTCTGCTGTGGCACCTTCTGGTACTCCAAGTCCCTCTGGAAGAAGTCTGACTATTCTTCTGGAAGACACACGGGGAGTGGAAGGCACTAAGAACACGCTACCCAAATCTCCAGTGTGGGTGGCAGCTAAGGGAGTGAGCCATGTTGGATATTTCAGCTGATCTGTGTACCCGGATGAACACAATCCCAGTCAGCATTATCAGGAGCAGAGAAGCCACCAAGCTGAGCCCACTGAACCTACAGAATCCTGAGAAAGAAATGGCTGCTGTTCTTTCAAGCCACTATAACTTGAGTTGGCTCATCATACATTGATATAGAACTAGAACACAAATTTTACCAAAAACAGGGGTTTTGCTGCAACATGTATTAAAAATACTTGACCTGGCTCCCTGATGCAGACAGGCAGAATGGGGAAGGGCTGTGAGGAGACTGTCAGTGAGCAGGGAACGCTGGAGAGGCCCCTGTCATCAGGCTTCCATCCCCAGTGACATTTTTCAACAGCCTCTTCATCTTCCTGCCTCCAATCCAGGTTTTCAAAGCCAGAGATCATTTGAAAAAACAAACCTACGTCTTCAGGCACTCACTCAGCACTGGATAGCGTTTGCCAGCTGCCCGTGGCGACGTGGCTTGTGCTTCCATCTCTTTTCCTATGGGTCAGCCTATCCATTTTAGTCTCAGAAACTTTCTCTGTCTTTGGAATGTTTCCTTTTCTCTTGCATTAGCTTTTAAAAACTATGCATGCACACACACACACACACACACACACCTGCTCAGTAGCCTCAGTACAGGTGTCAGTCACTTCTGCTGAAATCACTGTACTTCTCCACTCCCCTCCAGCAACTGTGCTCACTGTTCCAACTAGCGCGTTGTTTCTCTAGTCCTCTGACATTTTTCACACTCCCTTCTTTATCCTGCGCCTCCCATATCCCTTCCTAGTCCAGGCTGACTTCCATGGATCTTTCTGTTAGTTCTTTTGGGAAAGCTGTCCTCACTTTTCCAAGATCAAGATAGATGACCCATCCGTCTAGCCCATAGTATCCCATCCTTGTCCAGTAATTTCACTTTGCAAACTGGTATAACTGCCTGCTCATTTGTACCTGTCTCTTATGTTCTCAGGATGTTGAGGGCTAGAGTTGTGTCTGTTTCTCTCTATCCCCCGAGGCTGAGAATGGAATCAGGCATGCAACAGGTTCTTGTGGAATATGTTTTGAATCAGTGAATGAATAAAAAAAATCAACAAATGATTGGGCCAAGTGTCCTTTCTCCCACTTGTGTTCATTCAGGCAAAGTAAATCTCCATCAGATGTCTTCCAAACTGAGATGTGAATTTCTCTCTGCTTCTTGCTTTTAGTGGGAGGGGTGATTTCATGAGATGGTAGTGACCTAGGGCAGTTTGTTTTGTTGTTGAAGCATCCTCCTTCCCCTCGACCCCACCACCAGTAAGTAAGTAGGTAAATGCTATCGAGTGCATGCCAGTGCTGCATAAAAGGCATCCTGTTCAGTGGTGGCTTATTCTCCCTGCTCATTCAATTGTTATTTTTACAAGGCAAATAGCTCTCAGGGTATAGAGAAGCCATCAAGCTCTTATAGATGGTTTTAACATACTGTTTTTAGTTTGTATGCCTTCAAATTGCGCCTAAATAACACAGTTATTTTTGACTGATTGATTCTAAGAATTTTGCTATTACAGCCAAACTATGACATTTTGCATCATATATTTTTAGCATTTTTAAAGAATGAAATGCTTTTCTATTTTTTTAAATGATTTTTCATTTTGAGTTTCAGCCAAGTATCTAAAAAACTCATAGCTCCTAGAACTCACAGAAAATTAGCAAGGCCAAATAAAAGACATGTGGCTTGTTGCTGCAGCTGTATATTTTAAAGAAAGCTAATATATTGATTAATTCTTAGAAGACCATCCATAAACTGCTGTCTTTGAAAAATGTTTGTAGCTATAAAGGCTGGAGATGATGTCATTTTTGCTTCTGCAGGTAAAGAGGCTTCTGTGTGTTTGATCTTTTAAGTATTTCTGTTGAGATTTGAAACATCAGTGGACCAAAGTACATCTCCCATTATTTATCCAACAACGTTCAGAATAAAGTGACAGCATCCCACTCTATCAATTTATACCTTTGTACATTTTTTACCCTCTGATTATGGTAATCATTCAGTTGCATTTTAAGACACAAAGGAGTATACCCTGGCTTAATTAAATGGATAACACTATTCACTTTACACAGTCTATTGATTTAAAATTGCCGTTCTCTAATCAATTCTTTGATATCATGATCACCACCAACATTAAAATTCACCCATGGTTAAGCTAACTGATGTGTTTCAGTGTAACTGGGTGGTGTTTGTTCTAATCTCTTTGTTATATGAAGATTACGTTACATATATTTTTTTTTTTTGACAGGCAGAGTGGACAGTGAGAGAGAGAGACAGAGAGAAAGGTCTTCCTTTTGCCGTTGGTTCACCCTCCAATGGCCACCGCGGCTGGTGCGCTGCGGCCAGCGCACCGCGCTGATCCGAAGGCAGGAGCCAGGTGCTTCTCCTGGTCTCCCATGGGGTGCAGGGTCCAAGGACCTGGCCCATCCTCCACTGCACTCCCTGGCCACAGCAGAGAGCTGGCCTGGAAGAGGGGCAACTGGGACAGAATCCGGAGCCCCGACCGGGACCAGAACCCGGTGTGCCGGCGCCACAAGGCGGAGGATTAGCCTAGTCAGCCGTGGTGCCGGCCTGAACATTACCTTGTATTTTAAAGCTAATTTTATTTATAACACAGGTGATGAACAAGTTAACTTTTCTATAGTGGTATCAGTGATATACAAGATGTGTTTGTGTACGAGTGTGTCTGAGTATCTTCTATGGCACCTAAGATTAAAAATGACACCAATGATATGACACATTTCTGACCAGGTTTTAGAAAGTTCTTTGACTTCTTTAAAACAAAAGAAAATGGCAGAGGTGAACTGTGCCAATTTGTGGGCCAGATCTTTGGGGGAAACTGCAGCTTCTACTTCCTATTTCAACACTTGCTTCTGGAACCCTGAGACACCAGGTGAGGAGTCAACCAGTTGCCTTGAGAAACTGTGGAAAGGGTCTGAACCTACACAGAGGAGGTAAATCCAGGTGAAGAAGGAGGTGAACCCAGGTGAGTACAGCCTTCCAGCCCCTCCTGTGCCACGCCAAGCACCACTGCCGGGCTCCCTCAAATCATGGCTCACAAAACCATGAGCTGTAATCAACACTTCTTGCTGTTACTAAGTCCCTACATTTTGAGTGAGTGTTAGTAACAGAAGATAACCAGCCACAGGATAAAACGATGTGGTTCTCTGGTTTTGCACTCATGTTGTGAAACTTTCTCACTCAGCTATTTTAGAAAACCTACACTAATTAGATTACAAGGTAGACGTCCAAACCTCTGAAAATGGCTCACAAGGGTATACAGAAATATTGAAATGTTAAATCTGGGATTCCAGGGCTAACCAAAACAATCAGAATTTTGTCAGCCAAGTTTTATCCAATTTCCATTATTTTAGACATACGTCAGATTTGATCATTCTATAGAACTATTGATGTTTTAGATTTCAAAACCTCTATTTTACAGATTAAAATAAACACTCACATGTGCACGTGTGCACACACACACACACTCCAAATGCTTCTCTCACACTCTCACACCACCCAGTTAAAAGGAACTTTTAAGTAGCCTAAAAAGATGGTGCAAAATGCACCCCCCACCCACAGGCAGCTGCTTCTGAGGAGGAACTATCCACAAAATAAATGCATAAATAAATAAATAACACAGAATGTAAAGCAACCTACACATTTTAGTCTTCATGGACACATGTCCATCTATACAGAGATATGCATTCTCATATGCCTGTACACTTGTGTACATGCAGAGATATGAATCTTCCTTACTTGTGTGTGCAGATGCAGTACATATATTTTCACAATCATGAATATGCATTTTCATTTTTGTGCAACGCACATGTAGATACTCAGAGATCCTTCAATGGCAATGTTGTTGATTTAGGACCCGGCAGGAAGAGATGCTCAAAGAATTAACAGAACAACAATGTAAACACACAAAAGACATCATTGTCCCACTTGGTTTCTTTTAAGATTTAAAAATGTGGGGCAGGTATTTGGCATAGCAACGAAGATGCAACTTGGAATGACCACACAGCATAGTGGGATACCTGAGCTCAAATCTCAGCTCTGGTCCAGATTCCATCTCCCTGCTGTGCACACCCTGGGGGGGCAGCAGGTGATGGTTCAATTACTTGCATCCTGCAGTTCCCGCTGGATACCAGGATTGTACTCCTGGTTCAGCCTGGCTCACCCTGGCTGTTGCAGGCCTTTTGGCTCCTTGCTTCAGCCTGGTTTGGCCTGGCTGTTGTGGGCATTCGAGGAGTGAACAAGCAGATGCAGGATCTCTCTCTCTCTCTGCCTTTCTCATAAAAATGATAATAAATAAATTTGGATCTCTCCAGGGGGCTGCTTGAGTCTCCTCCTGATATGGCGGCTGGCTTCTCCCAGAGTGAGGGATTTGGAAGGAAAGAGGATGTTGCTATGTCTTCTGTGACCTGGCCCTCTGCAGTCGCTCCCCATCACTGGTACACTCCTCACTCATTAGCAGGGGTTCATTAGTTCCCCCCACCTCAACAGAAGGGGGATTAAACCCCATTTCGTATTTAGAGCAGCCTCATAGAAATGTCTTGGACATATTTTAAAGCTACCACAGGCAGCTTCCAAGACTTGCCAAGAATCAACTCCTTGGCCTCTTTGGGTGTGAATGAGAGGTGGGAGTATAACCAGTGAGCATTTAATTGCTATGTGTCTGTCAATGCATGTGTCTGAAGGCTCTGTTCTTTCCGATGCTCCCCCTGACCCCAGCTCTACCCTCCGCATGCAACTTCCCATTCTGACTAGGTGGGAGCGTTCCAGATCAGGGTGAGAGCTGATGAGAAAAAGGAGTGTGGAGACTGGCTGCTATGAGCAGGTAAAGCTGCCAGTGTAGGCATCCTATATGGGTGCTGGTTTGGGACCCGGCTGCTCTACTTCCAATCCAGCTCTCTGCTATGGCCTGGGAAAGCAGTAGAAGATGGCTCAAGTCCTTGGGTCCCTGCACCCACGTGGGAGACCTAAGAGAAGCTCCTGGCTCCTGGCTTAGGATCAGTATAGCTCCGGCTGTTGCGGCCATCTGGGGAGTGAACCATTGGATGGAAGACCTCTCTCTCTCTCTCTCTCTCTCTCTCTCTCTCTCTCTCCATCTACTTCTCTGTAACTTTGCCTTTCAAATAAATAAATGAATCATTAAAAAAAAGAAAAGAAAAACTAGTGCAAGTCTGACCAACCAGCTCTGAATCATAGTTCATGGACTTAGAAATTTTCTATTTTCATGCAATTCATTTAATGTCTTTATTTTACTTGTTGGGAAATCTTATTTCCACTCCTGAAAGATATTGCAACCAGATTTGTGTCCAAAATAAACTTTAAGATCATAAAAAAGATTTTATAACACATTTTCATTAAATAAATGGCAAGAATTTAATTATCTGTACTAAAATCTGTCATACCCCGTAAGACTGAGACAGAATTAGTAGATGGGCACTGTAGCAAGGTGAAAATACCCTGATCTTTCTGAACCAAGGGTCATGGGTTCCTCCACTTTTCACTACAAGTATTACAAGGCGTTTAGCGCTGCTTGTGCAAGGGAAAAATATTTCAGAGTTATTTCACTCTAAAAGGATCTCATTTTCTTTTTAAAATTTTTTTTGACAGGCAGTTAGATGGTGAGAGAGAGAGAGACAGAGAGAAAGGTCTTTTTTTTTTTTTAAATTTTTTTTATTTTTATTTTTTTATTTTTTGACAGGCAGAGTGGACAGTGAGAGAGAGAGACAGAGAGAAAGGTCTTCCTTTGCCATTGGTTCACCCTCCAATGGCCGCCGCGGCCAGCGCGCTGCGGCCGGCTCACCGCGCTGATCCGATGGCAGGAGCCAGGTGCTTCTCCTGGTCTCCCATGGGGTGCAGGGCCCAAGCACCTGGGCCATCCTCCACTGCACTCCCTGGCCACAGCAGAGAGCTGGCCTGGAAGAGGGGCAACCGGGACAGAATCCGGCGCCCCGACCGGGACTAGAACCCGGTGTGCCGGCGCCGCTAGGCGGAGGATTAGCCTAGTGAGCCGCGGCGCCGGCCAAGAAAGGTCTTCTTTCCGTTGGTGTACTCCCCTAATGGCAGCTACAGCCAGCGCGCTGCGCCGATCCGAAGCCAGGAGCCAGGTGCTTCCTCCTGGTCTCCCATGCCAGTGCAGGGCCTAAGAACTTGGGCCATCCTCCACTGCCTTCCTGGGCCACAGCAGAGAGCTGGCGTGGAAGAGGAGCAACCGGGACTAGAACCCACAAGCGGAGGATTAGCCTGGTGAGCCGGGTCGCTGGCCAGGATCTCATTTTCAGTGTGCGTATAGGTGATTGTAGAAAGAGACGGGGAAAGTTGTCAGAAGCATGGCTGCTCTGGCCTCAGGCTCCTCCCCTTGTCTCCGTCTGGTAGTCTGTGCTCTGCCCCTGCGGCTCTGCACTCCGCACGTGTGCTGCGTCTCCTTTCTCCCTCCCAACTGGGCTCCTCTATTTACTCATGGTTTCTGCTCCCTCACTATGTCAGCTGGCGTGTGGGTCATCATGGCTGCCCCTGCCCTTCTCTGTATTCTGCTTTTAACCCTCTACAGTCCGCCCCTGGTCTATTGCTGTGAACTGGGCCAAGGGCCTCCCATCCAGTCAACGGATCAGCTCTGGACAGACAGGGGCACAGGGCTCACAAAACACTGACCCTTGTTGAAGAAGTGTGGGCGAATTTGTTCCTTACAGAGGTTGTTATTGGTAGTGCGAGCACGCTGTTTTGGTGGCACAACAATACAAAAATAATGGATAAATGAAAACTATGTATTTTAGCCCTACCTCTTCTACTATTTTCTTCTATGACCTTGAAAAACTATTTCTTATGCATATGTTTTCTTGTCTGTCAAAAAGAAATTCATTTGGTTTTTTGCTAACCTGTCCTATTGAAGGCCTGTTGCTCGAATTTGTGAGGTCTCAAACAATGCACAAGAAAAGTTCCCTATCTTCAAAAATCTTTCCATGATTAATTGTGAGGAGGGTTAGATATCCAAACAAATAAGTAGAGTATGAGAGAGAACTTAAATAAATAGTTATTGGAGTTCAGACAAGAACTAAGTAAATCAAAGATAATCATATTTTCCTTCCTACCATACAGAACTGGTAATGTGTTCATAGATACAGGTATGAGCTTCGAAGGGGCAAGCTTTGAGTGCACGATTATTTCAAAATCAATGACTGAGCACAAGATTTTTTTAAATGGACTTGAATTACTGAAAACATTTTTATGAAACTTTTATACCTTTCTCAAAAAAGGATGCAACCAAATTTAAATTTTCTTTCCCTAATAGTGAATGGAAATCTAAACTTCTACTCAGATGGCGTGAGGAGAGTAGGCAGTGTGCTCCATGGGGTGCTGCTCACTCTTTGTCACCTTGGACAGGTCCCTGAACTCCCAAGGCCTCAGTCGCCCCCTGAGGACCAGACAAAGAATCCTGAGGGCTTGTACAGCTCTGCCATCCTGGTGAGTCTCATCCAATTAGTCAAACACTTACCTGTCACTGCACAGGCTGCGGTGTATACACAGGTTTTTGCACCAAACCACAATTTAATAACAGGGCAGCAAGGCCACAGAGCCTCCTGATTCTGTTCCATTACTAATTTATCAGGGGCTAAAAGCAACTGAACTGAGGATCCTGTGCAGACAATGGGACCTTTGAGGGGCCAGGGAAAAGTCATTTGAAAGGAAAGCATTACCATTCTAAAATAATGGCCCAGCATATGGCCTGCGTGCTCTGAAAGAGAGCACCACAAAAAAGGCATTCTTGGCCTAAATGACCCGAACACAAAAGCTTTTAGTTGGGACTTAGAAGGAAAATAAAAAATAGCGCCAATAAATTGGTTTCAATAGCATCATCTTGTGTATGTGTGTGCATGTGTGTTGGTGCCCAGGGGGTAGAGGTAATGGCAAACCATGATTTGTCCAAATCTAACTGTACTATGTTTCTTATTTACAACAAAACCCCTGTATTTTGCTGATGAGGATAAGGAAAGCAGAGGAAATATTCTTGAGCTCCTGTTTATTTGGATAGCTGGAGTACTGTGTATGCAACCACAGTTGTTCCACATTAGTGCTGGGGTTGCATGGCCTTTGCCTTCCTTCTGTTGTCCTTGGGACTTGGTTCCAAACAACTAGATGAACACACAGTACTACATGTACATATGTGGCTTCACATTTGCCCTTCTGATTTGAAAGGCAAGTGAGATGCAAGCACAGTTAACTCTTGCTAATTCAGTCTCTGACGGACTGAGCATAAACAAGATATGATGGTGACTTTCTTTGGAGGACTGGATGAATCAATGGTCTGTTTGTAGAAAGCATACAGAAGATGGACATGAAAGTTAACTTACAGTAGCCCAGCCAGGAGGGTCCATGGTCATTCACAGATTTTTAGTACGAAAGCTCTTTGTTACATATTATGAATGGATTCTTTATTCTGAGCCAGGTCTATCATTAGCAAATACATGTATGTAAAATTATTATAAGTTAGAAGGAAAATTTCATATGGTAAGAAAGGATACATTCATAAATCCATAGATGTGGCTACAAACATTTAAACATATTTTCCACCCAGGAGAATTATGGCTTGGATTACAGTGTGTACACAATTACTTGATGATTGCATTGCACAATAGTTATTTTTATCTATCATCATGTTGGCACCTCCTTAACTGTATCCATTGTCACTTTACTTTTATTGTTTAAACCAGAGATCAGCCATGACTGAAAACACATTCTCTCAGACTCATTGAGTCTCCATATAAGAAGATAAATCCCATAAGAATCAGGAGACATTGACAGTGCGCATTGTTGATTTTTCATCATTAGGAATTTCACTTACCTTGAAGAAATGGTTGTAAACTCCGAATCCATCTATGAAAGGAGAATTCTGATTACAAATCCTTTCCAAATAATCAAAGCTTTGGAAGGGGAGGAAGAGCTTCATTTGTAGATTTTAGTCGTGAGTACAGGGAACCTACTTTGTAGAGTCAATACGGTAGTAGAATGGAAGGATGTTTTCTGATAACAGTCAGACTATCTCATAGATCAGAACCAGGAAATAAAGGTGACACAATCTGTTGCGTTCATCTCACTATCAGTTGTAAATTCATAAGAAGGATCACAGTTGTCCTCCACAGGACACTGATAGTCTGTGTGGCAATCTCCTCTAAGATGCGACCTAGAGTAACAACATGAACCTGATGAGGACTTGACATCTATGGATTCAAGTATTTGCTTTATCGTCATAGCCAGCATATTTATACCAAGCACTGTGGGCTCTGTGGCTTTTCATGCTGTTATAGACACAGCAGGGCTGAAGGACTGGTTTTGACAATGATCTGGAATATCAGAGCTCCAGGTCTTCGGGTGAGTAAGTTCAAAGAATAGATTTTAATTGAATGACAACTGTACACACAAATGCTATGGATATTTCTCCCACTGGCTTGGCTCCTTCCTCTTCTTTTGAAAATGCATAATGTCAAATTGTTCATATATGATACTTTTCAGCTGTTAGCAGTGATTCTAACCTCATCCTTCATTGTGTCTATTTTTAATGTTTTTGTTGAGATGAGTAGGTATTTGTGTGTGTGCAAAAAATGTGAATATTAGTAACCTCTCATTGAACACATTGATGGGGAATAAGAGCGTATCTAGAACAATCAGAGGATTTTGAATTGTTAGATGTCTATGTATACTTCATTGTTTTGTGAAGAATTTTCATAGACCTCAGCCAGTGCTGTTCCTGTCAGCTGGATTCAAGGACATCAGCTCATGGGAGACTATCATGATTTGCCTTGCTCAATTTCAAGACCATTCCAGGATTTGGGGTAGGAAGTGATTGCTTATGTGGTCACTGACTGCCTGCTTGCTCCCAAGTCATTCCTCAAAAGAATACGACAGTTCCACATGTCACATTCTTCCAGTGGCCTTTGACAAACTGATGGGGTTTGCTGAAGGTGACACACAGCCATTAGTTCTGTATTTGGCTACAAATACAATTCTGTACAAATTATATGCTACTTTGCCTCTTAACAACAACTGATCCTACCTTAGTGCACCTGGCCAGAGTTCCCCTACAAAAGCACAGACTTCCTCGAGGTACTTTCTCTTAAGCACCGTCAATAATTCTCAATCATTCCACATTCAGAGTTACTGGCACAGCACGAAGACTACATAATGAATGACTGCACACTACTTGCCTTTAGATTACCTTTGTCCCCTGGTACCTTTCTAACTGACATCAGACATTGCATTTCTGTACTATTTCTGCCTTGGCGGATCTCTTACTTTGGGCTGCTATAACCAAAATCAAAGACAGCTTGGTTTAAACAACAAACACTTGTCTGTCTCAGTACAGAAGTATTGGAAATCCGAGAGGAAGGGGACAATATTCTGGTATCTGGTGAGGGTCTTCCTCCTGGTTCCCAGGCACCACCTTCCTGCCGTTTCCTCAGACAGCAGAGAGAGAGAGGGCTCTGGTCTCTTCCTGTTCTGATGAAGGCCTCATTCCCAGTCATGGAGTCTGCACCTTCATGACTTCATCAACATCTACTTATCCACCAAATCCCCATCTCCAAATGCTGTCACATTTGAGGTTAGATTTCAACAAATGTAAGAGGACAGAAACCTACAATCTACAGCATTGTAGGTGTGTGCGTGTATGTGTTACAAATGAGGCTTCTCTGCTTTACATGGTCCTGTCTGTTATCCTAGATAAAGTTCTTTTCCTTATTTAAAATTTAGGTTAAGTGTTACCTCTGGTGCAGGGTTCTCATGCAACAAAAATTCTTTGTATGAGCAGTGGGCATTTGGCACAGTGGTTAAGTTGCTGCTTGGGATGATAACATCTCATATCAGAATGCTGGAGTTTGAGTCTCAGTCCTGAGTTCAATTTCAGTTTCTTGATAATGCATACCCTGGAAGGTGCAGGGAATGTCTCAAGTACTTGGATCCCTGCCACCTATGTGGGAGACCCAGATTGAGTTCTGGGCTCCTGGCTTCAGGCTGACCCAGACGCAGCCATTTGGGATTTGGGGCATTTGGGAACGGAAGATCTCTCCCTCTCTCTTTGTTGCTCTTTCTAAACAAAAACATTTTAAAATTCTTTGTATGAAAACTTCTTGAAATCATATTTTAATGTGGATCTTCATTCTTTTCATTCTTGCTGAAGACAATGAGACAAAGTATCCTTGGTCACAACTCAACATGAGTTTATTAAATCTTTCCAGATTTTTCTCTCTGATAAGTTTTCATTCAGAGAAGAAAGCAATATCAGCAAGCACTTAATTGCAGCAAGTGTAGAGAGTCAAGTGGTGTTCTTTGAATGTTCCCATGCACGCAGTGTCTCTGCCTGCTGCAAAGTCTGTGCTTGCTCCACCTCAGACATTTGACAGGAGACATGCAACAGCTAAAACAAAACAGTGTCTCTTAACAAAATCAACTAGCAATTCTTAACAGCCCTGAGTTTAGCAATTGCACAATGTCAATGACATCTAGCCAGTAGAAGATCAGAATTCCAGAAGTTTGGCAACACATTTCTAAAACTCAGTCAGCATTATCAGGGTATGATGCTGAGGCCAATCAACCTTTAGGACAATGCAAATTGTAAGTGACAGCATAAGCTGCCATTTAGTCTTGTCTTTGTATGGTAGGTGTTTATCTAATTGTTAAATCACAAAGAGTCATTCCTTTCCTCCCTATGAACTTAAATGAACAAGGTCTGAAATCTTGTTCATGCCTCTAGTTGCTAATCTCACATCCTATAAGGATAGAGCTATTAGTCTATGGAGAATATTTTGGTCTGTTTGAATATTTAAAAAGTAGATGGTATCAAGTTCATACTCCCGTGGCATGACTGGTTGAAGCTTCATTATTTCTTTATTTAGCATATTGTGTGCAATCTGCCCCGGTGAGATCTGCAGCCTCATTATTAAGTGACAGAAATATTTCCAATATGACAATACAATTTCATAGAATATGAAAAGCTCTCCATAACCTAGAATAAAGGCAAGTCGACTATCATTATTTATGACTCTTGATGAATTATAGAACTACATATTTTCTTACATCTTACATATGGTACATAATCCCTTCAAGCTAACATCTTTCAAAAGTTTGCTGTTTCTTGCTTTCTAATTTTTCAAGAAGTATTCGTTCAGGTAATAAAGACATGTAAAATGAGTTAAATCAATTATGCTTTATCTACATGATAGAATATTAGAATGCATTGCAATCTTATATTTTAAAATATATCTATGAAAAGAAGGAAATATCTAGGGAACGTTTTTCATTGAAAATTTTAGTTATGCAATATTATATACACTTTTATATATTCTATTGTATGTTTTATATATATATATAATCCATGTGTTAGAAAAATTTCTGGAAAATGCATACTACATTATTATGGGGATCATGGTTGGGTTGTGTTTTTATTAATGATTTCTATTTTTTTCTTTGGTTCTTTTCAGTATTATAGAGATAATAATCATTAAAGTTTGCAGAATATGATATACCAGCTATATTTGTACAGATTACTGTTAATATTACAACCAAATGATTTAGCTATTAATGTAATCTGCATTTTACAGAAAATGGACCAAAATTTTTATTTTGTTTAAAGAAGTATTTTTAAATTTCCCTCTTTTAATTCATATTATTTTATATTTGCAAAGCATCATTATAAACATTTATGAGATATAATGTGATGACATGATAGAAGTATACAATGTGAGATGATTAATCAAGCCCTGGTTAACATGCCCATCACCTCATTACTATTTTTGTGATGCAACATTTGGAAATTTATATCTTCAGCTATTTTGAAATATGTAATGCATTGTTGTTGATCACAGTCACCATGCTGTGCAATAGATCTCAAAATCTAGGGCCGGCGCCACGGCTCACTAGGCTAATCCTCCGCCTTGCAGCGCCAGCACACCAGGTTCTAGTCCCGGTCGGGGCGCTGGATTCTGTCCCAGTTGCCCCTCTTCCAGCCAGCTCTCTGCTGTGGCCAGGGAGTGCAGTGGAGGACGGCCCAAGTCCTTGGGCCCTGCACCCCATGGTAGACCAGGAGAAGTACCTGGCTCCTGCCATCGGATCAGTGTGGTGTGCCGGCCACAGTGCGCCGGCCGCAGCGGCCATTGAAGGGTGAACCAACGGCAAAGGAAGACCTTTCTCTCTGTCTCTCTCTCTCACTGTCCACTCTGCCTGTCAAAAACAAACAAACAAAACAAAAAACAAAAACAAACAAACCTGTTCCTCCAGTCTAACTGAACCTTTGTACCCTGTGACCACTCCCTCATTCTCCTTTCCCTCACCACCCACTTCTGGCACCTATGGTTCTACTCTCTACTTCTATGAGTTTGACTTTTCTGGAGCCCACATGTAAGTAATAGCATGCAGCATTTGTCTTTTTGTGTGCCTGGCTTGTACCACTTAGTATGATGTTCTGCAGGATCATCCCCACTGTGAATGACAGGGTTTCCTTCCTTCTTAAGGCTGAATAGTATTCCATTGTGTACATAAACCACATTTTCTTTATCCATCCACTCACTAGTGAACACTGAATCTGATTCCTTATCTTGGCTGCTGTGACTAGCACTGCAATAAATGTAGGCATGCAGCTATCTCTTCAAATATATATAGATTTCAATTTATTTGGGTATATACCCAGACCTGGCGATTCTGAGTCAGACGTTAGCTCTGTTTCTAGTTTTCTGAAGGATCTTCATACCATTTTCCCCTAATGGCTGTACTGAAGTATACACCCACTAATAGTGAACAAGACTTATCTTCTCTCTGTATCCATCCAGCTTTTGTTATTTTTCATCTTTTTTAAAGATTTATTTATTTTACTTGAAAATCAGAGTTACACAGTGAGAGAAGGAGAGGCAGAGACAGAAAGAGAGAGGTCTTCTATTCTGCTGGTTCACTCCCCAGATGGCCGCAACAGCCCGAGCTGTGCCAGGAGCCAGGAGCTTGTTCCGGGTCTCCCACATAGGTGCAGGGGCCCAAGGACTTGGGCCATCTTTTACTACTTTCCCAGGCCATAGCAGAAAGCTGGATCAGAAGTGGAGCAGCTGGGACGCGAACTGCAAATGGTAGCTTTACCCACTATGCCACAGTGCCGGCCCCTTCATCTTTTTGATAACAGCCACTCTAACAGGTGTGAGGTGACAT
The DNA here is from genome assembly GCF_964237555.1 of Oryctolagus cuniculus. Classification (NCBI taxonomy): domain Eukaryota; kingdom Metazoa; phylum Chordata; class Mammalia; order Lagomorpha; family Leporidae; genus Oryctolagus; species Oryctolagus cuniculus. Next base: position 5,789,140 of record NC_091447.1, read on the forward strand.
TTCATTATGGTTTTATTTTCAATTCCTTAGTGCTTGGTGACGCTGAATTTTTTTTTTCGTGAACCTGTTGGTTAGTAGCATATCCTTTTGTGAGCAGTGTCTACAAATTCAATGTAATCCCTTTCAAAAGTTTAGTGGTGTTTTCCACAGAGATAGAGAAAATAAGCTTTGCATTCATATGAAACCACAATAAACCCTGACCATGCAAAATAATCTTGAGCAAAAACTACAAAACTTAAGCCATCAACTTCTCTGATTCAAAATATATCATTGAGCAATTGTAATCAAACACATTGACCAATGGAATGGGATAGAAAGTCCAGAAATAAACCCATGCATCTATAGTCATTTGATTTCCAGCAAAGTTGCCAAGAACACACAATGGAAAGTGTACAATAAATGGTGCTGGGAAAACTGTATATCTATATGTAGAAGAATGAGATCTGGTCTTATTTCACAGCATATATAGTAATAAAGGCAAAATGAACTTACACACAAGAAGGAAACTTCTGAATTCTCAAAGAAAACAGGGAGAATACTTCATACTATTGGCATGAGCAATGGTTTTTGGATATGACCACAAAAGCACAGGAAACAAAAATCATCACAGAATTGCATCAAACTGTTTTGGCACAATAAAAGAAACTGTCAGCAGAGTGAAGGGACAGCCTACAAATGGAAGGGAGTATTTGCAAATCATATTTGTAAATGAATAAAATATACCAGGGATTCAACCCGGTAATAATAATAAGAAAAAAACAACCTCATTAAAATTTTAACCTTTTTTTAAAAAAAGAGTTGTGAAAGTTCTACTCCCAATATTACTTAACCACACTTTGTCACTCTATCTTTAGAGACTGTTACAGCTTTATACTGAATCAAAACAACTTGATTTACACCATCTTCTAATTACATGTTTCTTATTGATTGGAGTAGATAGGGACATCCTGACCTCACTGAGGTCCTAAAATACACTGCTATGGGTGCTACAAGGTGGAACAAGGCATGGAACTTGTTTAGAGGAAGCCACTGGGGGCTGCACCCCAGTAACTGCTACAACAGAGTGGCTGCACATTGCTTTTGGAGTGAAGTAGTGGGAAGGTTGTAGCAGGAAATGTCTCCTAGCAAAGACGCCCTTTCTACGGGGTATGTCAGCTGCTCATCCTCTAGGTATTGCAGGCACAGGGGAGTGAGTAAGGACAAAGAACAAAAATTAGGTATTTCGTCATTGTGAAGAGGCCAGGCAAACATGATTTTTCAGATGGAAGTCTCACAGGCCACTTTCTGGAGGAGGTATCGCCTGGACTGGGCACACTGATGGATTGTACCACACTGCATCTGCTAATTCATGTTGTACCTTAATTGGACACCAACATGTGTCATAGGATGGATATTAAATGCTTCTTATTGTTTTAAAGAATTTTGATGTATATTTTTGGGAGGTACTTTTGTGAATGTGGAAGGAGGCTATAAAAATAATTGAGGGAAATAACACACTTAAGAGACAAATCCACATTAGGCATATTTAAGATATCCTTGACCTTAACATTCCTAATGACAGTCAGTATTTGTGGAGGAGGTTCAAACATTTCAGTATTACAACTTTTGTGTGTTTAAAAAAATAGAAAAAAAAAGAGAGACCTATGTTTGGAGCTGTGTTTTCTCTCTCACTGGGAGTTGTATGCATCAATGGATCAGTATAGGTTGTTAGTGTGGTTAGTGTTTTCTAATTCCCTTTAGACGATGACAGCAATTAGAACTTGGAAATCTCCTTGCCTATTGACCCACAAAGTTTGCAATGTCAGAAATCATTATTTATGGGCCAGCGCTGCGGCTAACTTTGCTAATCCTCTGCCTGTGGCACCGGCACCGCGGGGTTCTAGTCCCTGTTACTCCTCTTCCACTGCAGCTCTCTGCTGTGGCTCGGGAGGGCAGTGGAGGACGGCCCAAGTGCTTGGGCCCTGCACCCACATGGGAGACCAGGAGGAAGCACCTGGCTCCTGGCTTCGGATCTGCGCAGTGCGCCATCTGCAGCGCGCCAGCCACAGCGGCCATTTTGGGGGGTGAACCAGCGGAAAAAGGAAGACCTTTCTCTCTGTCTCTCTCTCTCACTGTCTAACTCTGCCTGTCAAAAAAAAAAAAAAAAAAAAAGAAAGAAAGAAAAAGAAATCATTATTTATAATTAGTATCAGTATACAGCTGAGCATCTCTGCAGCCGTGGTTGGAATCCTTTCATGATATCTATCTTATAGATTTCACTCAAAACCCATGAGCCAGCATTGCCCAGGGCTCTGTGGCATCACTCCCTCTCCATCAAACAAGTGTACCTCACCTGAGCCTCAATGGCACTACACTTTGGAATGGCAGAAGCTACATGGGAAACTTCAGAAACCACATGGCTTCACAATTAGCTGGACAACAATATGACTTTTATGGAATCTAGACTTTGAGTCCTGTAAGAATATAGAGAAAATGCCACCAGGCAAAGAAGTCCTGCATTAACAAATACAAAAACAAAACAAAACCCAAAAAACAAAAAACCACAATATTTGAATTTGGATTCCAGAAACCCTTTTGGTAAATGTTCACATAAAAGGAAAAGTTTGCTTACCAACTTACAACTGACTTTTCTACTTATACTGTATACTTTTCATTAGCCTGTGTTTTCATTTTTGCAGTCCTTTAAATGTGCTGTAAAGACATTTTATTTTCGGATCTTTATGGATAGGAAAATTTCTTAAGTTCACTGAACACTAAATGTCTGGATAATTTCTGAAATCCCAGACTGTGTTTCAATAACTGTAGTTATAAATATATAAGCACATTATAACTTAACATATTTTGGTTATTATTAGAATTATAAAATATGTGCCAAAAACCCAAGAAATTTTAGAAAAATGTTTCAATGGACAAACAGTGCCAATGATACATATAATTTTCCTCACCTGCAACCAACACATTAGTCACTTAGATAAGTTTTTCCATAATGGTCATACCTTCCCATGTAAAGTGATACACGCACAAACACACACACACACACACACACACACACACACACGGGCTTTTAAAAACATTTATTTTTTGTGTATGTCAGAGTAGGGGAATAGCAGAGCCATTTGATCTCTACCATCATGTTCAAAATTAAAAGTCTGTGACTACGCTTTAAAGTCCATTTTCCTTTAGAATAACAGAATTAAACATTTCTTATCATGGTGGAATTTATTAATCAGCGCTCCACATGCTAAAATTCAAACATGACATAGAATAAAAGTTGAGTATATTGAATATATCTTATGAGAAATAAAGAAAACTACATGTTTTAAGATTTTATTGGTTTTTGCTATTACCTGTCCACTTCCAATATTTTAATGGGTTTCTGAGTTGAACATCCAGTGTTTCTCCTCTGTTAAAGTCAGTTGTGCCCCAGTGAAATCCAGAATTCTCAATGGAAGATTTCTAGGAATATCCTAGTTGTTCTAATGGCCATTCTTTTCCCAAGTCACTAAAGAGGAGCTGGGCCAAAGCCATGGCCTGAGAACTAAGTCCAGGTCACCCACATGGGGTTATCAGCACTGCCTCCCAGGTTCTGCATTAGAAGGAACCTGGAAACAGGATCTAGAACCAGGAATTGAACCCAGAAACTTAGATGTCTTAAATAGCATCTTAATTGTGAGGGCAAAAGAACACCTGCTCTGTACAGCTGCCATGTGCCTTCCTCCATCGCATGGTCTACACGAATGAAAACAAAACTGTCACCATAAATGTAGGTGTAATATCCACCATTAATGTGGTGGTTAGCTTCAACCGGAATATCTGACAACCTCTAGATTTTGACCAAGGTATTGAAATTAAGCATCTTTTTAAAGTAGGAGAGGAGATGAGTTTAGGTAAGAGGGGGCCCAGGAACAGGGATAGAGAGAACCACAGGCAGTTTGCTCCGCAGAGCTTGTTTTCCCAAGGATGTTCCAGAAATGCTTGTCCTGCAACAAACCGGTCTGAGTCAGTCTTTCAAATATACAGTGAATGGAGATGGGTGTCGCTTACAGATCACAGATATCTGTAAGCACATGGGACCTGAAACAGGGTCTTTTTAGAACTTGGTGGGGGGGGCATCAACACTTAACATTTCATTAATGTGCTCATGTCTAGAACATATTAATGCTTTTATTCAAATACTTATCAATTTTCATATACTTGAAAAGATGTGTGTGTGTGTGTGTGTTTGTGAGTGTGTTTATGTGCACAGGGGGGAGAGGAGGGAGGAAGGTAAGGAGAGAGAGAGAGAGGGAGAGAGGGAGAGAGAGAGAATCTTCCATTCACTGGTTCACTCCCCATTCACTGGTTCACAGCCCCACTGGGGCTGGGCCAACCCAAAACCAAGAGCTCAGAACTCCACCCAGGCCTCCCATGTGGGTGGCAGGAGCCTAAGCACTTAAGCCATCAACTGTTGCCTCTCTGGATGCAATAGTAGGAAGCTAGATCTAAAGTTGAGCAGCCAGGACTCAAGCCAACACTCTGATATGAAATGTGGGAGTCATAAGTGCTGGCTTAAACCACCGCACCACAACACCCCTTCTCTTAACAGTTATAATTCACCGAAAGACATCTTGGCTTCATAGAAGCCAAGTGGTGAACACTATCTGAACATGGAATTTAAAATGTTAATCTGCCCCATGCCATTGCCTCATTTCTACATTTGTCCTTTTGGAACACAGAGGAGCAGGAAATGGGTGAAGGTCTCCCTACTAGCAGCTTCCTTAGGATTTTTTTTTTTTTTTTTTTTTGTGATCCTCAAGCTGTTTGGTTTAGAACTAGAGGCAATGACAACATCATGTTGGAGTGGGGAGGGCCATGTGTGTATGCATGTAAGAAATCGTACTTAACTCCCCAAATTGATTGATTGGTGGATTTGAGAGCTATTAAAATTCTTTATAATCTTTAAATAAAGTCTTTTTCTAAATTTTTTACTGGCATATCCCTAGGATTATGATGCCTATTTTACAATCATTTCTAGCCTTGTGTCTATAGAGTAGTTAATAGACTGAATTCGCATCACTAATTGGAAAATAACTCTCTCAGGTACTGATGGCAAGGATAGGTTTTTGGTACTTAGGCTGAGTTTACAATCACTGGTATTTACTTACATCCAATTTTATAGCTCCAGGAAAAAAAGTGTTCCTAGGACTTTCAATCGTTATCTTCTCCTGGGTCCTTCCCTCCAATGAGTTTTTCCATATTTTCCTTAATTCCTTGTTAGTGATCCACCTTTCTCACTCCTCTTTTTTTTCCCAACTCTTTCTGTATCATTTTATCTTTGTAAAGTAGCCAATATTAGCCTTTGGTTGCTAGTCAGACTCCATGGGCAAGTCCCTCCGTATTGTCATTTTTGGCATGAAAACCTCTCAATGCATAGCAAACAGCCCCTCTGCAAACCTCCCCACAGAGAGACACTCTAGAGCCGGGGGTGGGGGTGGTGGGTGGGTGAGGGGCCTCAATGAGTTGCTCCGAGTCAGTCCACTTCTGCTCCCGGAAAGAACAGCCCACACGCCTGTTGCATGGCTGCTCATGAACACAAGGCTGTGACAGCATCCACATGAACTGGGCCACAGCCAAGCTGTAGACCTTTGCACACACAGTGACACAGAAAGTCGTGATGGTGCCCAAGTTTTTGGAATACTGTCTGCAGCATGCTGTTCTTTGGCAATACTTGTTCAGAACCCAAGCACAGATTTCACCCAATTTCCCAAGGCACATTGTTTATTACAGAAGCAGGCTCTTAAAATGACTATAGATTTGAAGGCAATGGATCGATGTAATATGAAACTCAATATGTATCGTAGATATTTTAGAAGCTTATTTTGAAAGGTTGCGTGATTCATGCTGGGAAGATCCACCTAATTTCTACTGTTTTTTCAGATGGTGGAAAGGGCAGTCTCACTGGTGGGACAAATACTCTCATCCCTGTTTACTGAGAGAAACACAAGGAAAAGTGTACAACAGAAGTCAAATGCTTAAAAACTAAAGCAAGCGTACTGGAATGCATTTCACACCCACAGGAGGTTTCTGAATAAGGATATATCTGGACCAGTGTGCATCCAAATTCCACATCATATTAAAATCCTGTTATGAAAAACAAGCACTATAAAGTGCTATAAAGCACTATAAACCATTAACACGGTTTACTTTGAGAACAGGGTTTTACAACACACATGTCGTCAATAGACATTTGCATCATGAATGATTTGAAAGAATCCATAACAAGTTTCTAATCAAGACATACAACTTTATTGGACTAAAGAGGGATAATGTCATCTACAAATCACTCAGTTTTTCAAAGTATTCCTTCTTTTCTCCATCACTAAGGTTTAAAAATAAAGTAAGGCAAAAATAACTAAGAAAATGATCCAAAAAAACCACTAATGAAAACAACCCTACAGGGTTTGGAGAGATACTTTTTTAGTTTCTTGTAAGCAAACACCTTCAGGAAGGCAAATGAGACTCTGCAAATCTGTTATGTTTACTAAGGAAAACAGAAGTGCTGTTGTTCTGTCTTCCATGCTCTTCCTCTTGGGTGGTCCACCTGAACTACGACTCCTTCATGGACACTCAAGATGCGTGCAAAATCTAATGCTATCCCCAAAGCACAGCTCTGGCAGGCATGGCAAGCAGGGTACAATCACCAGTTGGGGGAGAGGGGTCTAAAAACATTTTCTTTCCCCTGTTTTCAGACCAACTATAGGAAAGCGTGGGTCTCTGGCCTGACCCCCAAAGGCCAAAGCTGTGTGCCTCACTCCCAGCATCCAGAGATTTTTCCATTCACTGCATTCCTAGAGAGAGATCTGGGAAACAGAAAAATGAAAATATAATCTCACATGACTCTTTGTGAAAGACATGGAATTGAATGGCAGAGACTAATCAACTGAAATGGAATTATCTGGTTTCCTCCAATTTAAATATATCAAGTAAAGGTTACTTCCAAAGCTTTACTTATGGCCCCAAAGCCTGTAAGGTCTGAGAGAGCTGGCTAGCATTGTGGTGCAGTGTATTTAAGATACTGCCTGAGACACCGGGTTCTAGTCCCGGTCAGGGCGCCGGATTCTGTCCCAGTTGCCCCCCTTCCAGGCCAGCTCTCTGCTGTGGCCAGGGAGTGCAGTGGAGGATGGCCCAAGTGCTTGGGCCCTGCACCCCATGGGAGACCAGGAGAAGTACCTGGCTCCTGCCTTCGGATCGGCGCGGTGCACCGGCTGCAGCGCGCCGGCCACGGTGGCCACTGGAGGGTGAACCAACAGCAAAAGGAAGACCTTTCTCTCTGTCTCTCTCTCTCTCACTGTCCACTCTGCCTGTCAGAAAAAAAAAAAAAAAAGATACTGCCTGCAACGCCACATCTCATAGGAGCACTGGTTTGAGTCCTGGCTATTCTACTTCCAGTCCAGCTCCCTGCTAATGTCTGGCAAAAGCAGCAGAAGATGACCCAAGTATCTGGGTCCCTGCCATTCACCTGGTAGACTTGGGTGGAGTTCCTGGCTCCTGGCTTCAGCCTGGTCCAGCTCCATCTGCTGTAGCCATTTGGAGAGTGAACTGGTGGATGGAAGCTCTCACTCTGTCTCTCCCTCTCTCTGTAACTTTGCCTTTCAAGTAAATAAATGAATCTTTTTAAAAAAATCCGAGAAGACATTTTAAGCTCTTTTCACTTCAAGCTGTGTAGTCTCTTGGCTACTTGAAGCGTAATTGAAATTCTTTCCCATTTCTGGACCAGACACGAAGAGATTTCTTGAATTTCCAAGAGAGGAAATTGCTTAATATTTCTTTCCCCTACATTTAACTGAAGAACTGCCTACTTTCTTTTTAAAAAATTATTTATTTACTTATTTGAAAGTCAGAGTTACACAGAGAGGAGGAGAGTTACACAAGAGGAGAGGGAGAGAGAGAGAGAGAGAGAGAGAGAGAGAGAGAGAGAGGTCTTCCATCCTCTGGCTCACTCCCCAATTGGCCTCAATGGCCTGAGCTGCGCCAATCTGAAGCCAGGATCCAGGAGCTTCTTCCGGATCTCCCACGCAGGTGCAGGGGCCCAAGGACTTGGGCCATCTTCCACTGCTTTCTCAGGCCATAGCAGAGAGCTAGATCGGAAGAGGAGCAGCCGAGACTAGAATTGGTGCTCATATGGGGTGCCAGCACTGCAGGCGGTGGCTTTGCCCACTATGCCACGGTGCCGGCCCTAGACAATATTTTCTTACAATGTTTTTTGGGGGTCTCTTTCCTCTCCTTTACCTGTTTTGCCACAGTGCAGGCCCCACAACTGCCCACTTTCTAATAGGGTAAGACTCTGACAGTTCTTCCCAATGTTTCAGTGGTAGGATGGTCTACCAATCACAAAAAACTAGATGATTCTGTCGCACAAAGAACCCCAAAAGGCTCACAGGATGTCCATCACAGATGAGGTGTCAACAGATGACCCCAGTTGTTCACTCAGGACTGGGCTGACAGGGTGTTGGTCACCTTGAACTTCTGGTTGTGCTGTTTAAGACTCTGACTGTGACATGGGGCAAAGAGAGTGCCATGCCACAGCGGGTGTCAGCAAGTCACAGGAGCAAGGGTAACCCTTACTCCCATCAGGAGAGACTTTGAGGGTAATCATTCCATTTCCCACAAGTAACATCTGGAGTGAGGAGCAAGAAGGCCGGCAGTTGTGGACTTCGGTAGAGGATGTTAGATTAACAGATACTTAGATGGACCGCGATTTATGTACAAGCTGTGTGCCCATATACACAGCAGATCCCTGGTGCTACCACTGAAACATTGGGAAAACCTGTCGAAGTCTTACCCTGTTAGAAAGTAGACAGTTGTTCTTCAGTTCAATGTAGGGAGAGGAAATATTAAGCAATTTCCTCTCTTGGAAATTCAAGAAATCTTTTCGTGTCTGGTCCAGAAATGGGAAAGAATTTCAATTACGCTTCAAGTAGCCAAGAGTCTACACTGCTTGAAGTGAAAAGAGCTTAACGTGTCTTCTCAGATTTTGGGTCTTTCTTTGGTAATCCCCAAATTGTTTGGTTTGGGAATCTTGAGTCCTGTTCAGAGTGAATTCTCCCAGCACTCTTACAAAGAATCTATAGCTCAGAGGTGCCTGGAGACCTGGGCTTCCGTCCTACAGGTGACTTAACTTACTTTGTCTATGCCATGTCTCTTCTGATGGGAAGATTTTTCAGGGTCATCACTTTTTTTTTTTTAGAACCCAGATGAAAGTGCTAATTTTAAAATTTTACTATCCGCTGCTCTTTTTATAGGTTTTTATAGTAAATATTGGGAATCCATCCAGGTGAGTTACTCAATATAAGCAGAAAATTTTGCCATTACTGGCTACAACTGCCTACCAGTAGGCAACAAAACCTTGATGCCCTTACTGTAAGCACAGCACTCACTGTGAGATTAGGCAGAGGCTATTCTCACGACTTTCAGACAGGGTAACTTCTGGAAATTGCTAGTAGCATCCACTGTTTACCTCCTTCTCGATTTCTTCACAAAAGAGTTGCCATCTCCAAGGGACAGATGCTCACGTCTGAAGCCTGCACGTTGTATTTATCACGGTGGTGGGAAAACCCGACAATTCATCTGTACTTGCGAAGAGTTCTTTTGGGCTACTCTGCTTGAGTTTAAAGAAATCATCATGACCGTCTTCTGAGAAGATATTAATTGTAATGCTTACATTGAAGAATTCCTCCCTGTGAGAGGCTCCCCATTCGCCTCCATTTTCATCCATGGTGGAGAGGAGATGTTCACTGAGGCTGGCTGGGTTGTATCGCTCCTGCTGAGTCTTTCCTTGCAAAATGGCGCTGCACCCTCACCACTGACTCAGTGCGCAGATCGCGGGGAGCCTGCTCTCGCCACAGAGCTCTATGTGTGTTCAAGCTGTGAAAAGTGTCTCAGCAACACTCCAATTCTGAGTCAGCCCAACTCTATGTGCTCGTATCCATATTGCAGATTGACTACAATTCAAACCTGGCTATTTGTTTATCAATTGTCACAAAATAAAAGGCATATTTTAGCGGTGCTTTTGAGGCCCCAGAGAGGAAACCAATTTGTAGACCGATCTATATCATTCCATCTTCAGTGGTATCAATCCTTAAGCCAGCAGGTGAGACTATATTTTATTAAATGGCTCATTCTAATTCTGAACCCCGGGGTCGTCTGTCTTATGAACAAAATGCACTGTTATCCTAAGAAAACTATTTAACTGTCTGCACCGGGAGAGTGCCTCTTGTACCTGCTGTTTGATTTCATACCATGAAATAGGAGTCTTCTGTTTTGAAATCGGGTTTCTGAGAGGTGCCGGTTTGGACAGCGCTACTACTTTATTAGAGAAAGAACATGACAGAAAAGCAGTGATTTGGCCACCCCTGGTTTTATGTTGGGCTGTCTCTACATGATGCTAAATGCCAGGTCAAAAATGAATCATGCAACGTTTTGGGTTTCTTGATGGTCAACTCAAGAGTCTGAGAAAATTCAAGTGTTTGCATGTAAAATCATCTTAGGATGAGAGAAGGAGGAGAAACAAGGCAAAACATCAGTGGCATACCTTGAAATGCTCCTTGAACATACTTTAAAAACAGAGTCTTTGTATCTTCCTGTTCGTTGAATGCAAACATTTTGAGTTCAATACACACGATTCTTTAAAACATACTATACAAAACAGAAATTCTTGAACAGTTAGGAAATAAAGCTTCTCTTATAAATCATGTAAAAATAAGACGACTTCAGAAATCATGTCAAGAAAAACTTTTACTGAATTTGCAGGTGCATGATAAAAATATCTGTGTGCCTACCTTCTGTCTGTACCTGCCATGATGAAGGTAAATAGATAAAACCTAAATATCCCCATGGTTTCTGTTTTCTATTCTGTTTTTGGTTCATGCATTGTCTTCTCTCTTTACAGGATAAGAACTAACATCTTCTACCTGTAACTGATTTATTTCCCATATGTTATGCCATTTATTTTCATTTTTTAAAAATTACCATGTAAAATATGTTCAATAAAGAAACTTGTAAGACAGAAAGAAATTTAAAAAATTTTAAAAAACACATAAATCATCTGTCATGCCATCACTCAAAATAGCTAATGGTAACATATGGCTTGTCCTTCCAGTATTTTCTCCCATGCCTATTCCTCCTCACTTTCTCAGCCACCACTCTCTTATATGCATGCTTTTGTTAGGTGTTGTCCTCCAGGGAGGCCTGTTATCTGCCCCCTACAGAATAGTTTACTTTATAAAACTCTGCAGGTTAAAACCCTCAGATGGCTGCAGACTGCACTTGGAAAAAGATTCAAAGTAATGATCCTCTTGTTACCGATTCTTTGAAAGCCTTCCTCTCTGACTCTGAGCAGTCCAGTTTTCATGCCCTTTTCACCCATGTTTTCTAGAGCTGAAACCATTCGCCACATATTTGGTGGCTTAAAGGAATACACCTTTTTTTTTTTCACCTAGAGATCAAAATTCCATCTCCCCACGATCTGCACGCTGAGTCATCTCCATTCACCTAGAGATCATCTCCCTGGTCTGAAATTAAGCTGCTGGCAAGCTGCCTCCCTTTCTGGAGGCTCTGGAGGAGAACCCACCCCCTTGCCTTTTCTAGGATCTAGAGATCTGCATTGCTTGGCTTTGCAGATGCCAATAATATCACACCTGTTCTCACCCTGTCTTCCTCCACTTTCTACTTTCACTGCCACTTCTAATAGACCTTGGGATTATACTGGGCCCACAGGAAGAAATCCAAGTACTCTCTATTTGAAAGTCAGCTGATCAGCCATTTTAATTCTACAGACAACTTTAACTCTTCCTGGTTAGGTAACAGAATACAGTCACAGATTCTGAAGACAGGGCTAGAGACAACTTGGAAGAGGGGACATGGTCTGCTCCCCATACTCCAAAGCATTTCTTACAAAGACAGCTTCTCATCACTCATGACCACACCAAGCACTTCCCAAGTGACTGCCACTGTGGTGTGAAAATCGCCACTCTTGCCCTAATGAATGAACTGAAATATTCACTATTGTTGGATATATTGCAAAACTGTTGGAATATTGCAAAGAGGAAAGAGGAAACATTGAGAAGGACATAACGGTAGAGTGTGAGTTTATTCACCTGAAGTTTATGAGCAAGAATGAAGATATTCGAGTCATTGTCTTGGCATCACTCACTGTAACTTACCAAATATAGTTAAATTTTTTTCTTTTTTTTAAAGAGAAACAGGCATTTTATTTTAGCCTGTGAAATGTTTTAGTGGCTGTGTGTTATTCAGTTCTGCAAACATTACTGAAACTCTTCTATGGGATGGCCCTGGAGATGGAGTGAACATGGGACTAGCACAGACTTTCATGTCACGCACCAGCTTAATGAGGGGTCACAAAGAAGGCCAGATACAGTGTGAGAAGAACTTAGCATAGGCTTCAGACATCTTTTAGGAGTTTAAGAGATGCCAACCCCACAGCCCACACCGGGGAGTTTCCAAAAGTCTTCCCAAGTGGAGATGAGCCCATCCTGTCCTTCGTCAATGGGTATCACATTCCTCTCTGGTTCACCTTCCACTAGAAGGAGCCTCATGAAGGAAAGGGTCTTATTTGTCCTGTGATCACCACTGTTTCCCCAGTATGCAGACACGCTCTCAGTACATGGTAGGCTCTCTAAAGATATCTACTGAGGTGGAGAATGAGTACATGAATGCAAAACATGCAGCTTTTCTTTCCAGAAAAGCCTCGCACTGAGTAACCTACTTGGAAACCTGCTTGCTTTCTGTTAGCACCATGTCACCATCATTGCCTCGTCCCATTTTGACAAAAATCTGATTCCAAATAAATAGTTCCTCGATGAGCCTTTTTATATTGTGCTTCTTTACTTGTAATTGTGGAACTGACTGTGCTACTTCATTTCTTTTTAAAATTAATTCATTTGAAAGGGAGAAAGAGAGAGAGAGAGAGAGAGAGAGAGAGAGAGAGAGAGAGAGAGAGAAACAGAGACCTTCCACCTAGTGGTTTACTTCCCAAATGGCTGCAACAGCTGGAAGTGGACCAGGCCAAAGCCAGGAATGAGGACCTCCATCTGGATCTCCCTTGTTGGTAGCAGGAACCCAAATACTTCAGCAATCACCTGCTACCTCCCAAGCACATTAGCAGGAAGCTGGATCAGAAGCAGGTATCCCCTGGCATGGGATGTGGGCATCCCAAGTGGCTGGCTTAACCTGCTGTCCAACAAGAACTGATCACTGTTTTACTTCTTTTTTGTTATTTTTATTTTTTAACAGGCAGAGTGGACAGTGAGAGAGAGAGACAGAGAGAAAGGTCTTCCTTTGTCGTTGGTTCACCCTCCAATGGCCGCCGCGGCCGGCGCGCTGCGGCTGGCGCACCACGCTGATCTGAAGCCAGGAGCCAGGTGCTTCTCCTGGTCTCCCATGCGGGTGCAGGGCCCAAGCACTTGGGCCATCCTCCGCTGCCCTCCCAGGTCACAGCAGAGAGCTGGCCTGGAAGAGGAGCAACAGGGACAGAAGCCGGCGCCCCGACCAGGACTAGAACCTGGTGTGCTGGCGTCGCAGGCGGAGGATTAGCATAGTGAGCCACAGCACCGGCTGTTTTACTTCTTGATTATGACTTTCTAAAGTTGGAATTCTGCATTTGTCTGGCTTAAGTCTGTTTTAAGCATTTTGTGCTTTCAATCTTTTCTTACTTCTGTGTCCTACCTGAGCTCAAGACAATGAAATGCGCAACTGCATCTATCTGTGTTCTTCCTGGGACAGGACATTTCCAACACACTCTCTCAGTGCTCAAAGCCTGCTCTGGCTTCCCAGTGAATAACCATCCCCACCTTCAGTCTTCCAGCTGTCTTGTCTCTGACCTTTGTGCTATTTCTGGTAACTCTGACCAATCCTTGTTACCTGCATCTCCTAGCTATCAGGCTGTAGTAGGGAGAGGTGACGCAGGAAGTGGAACACTTAAGAAGAGGAAGGTGATATCAGATAGAAAAGGAGGCATTTTACAACAGTTTCCAGTTGACTACAATATATGGTTTTTTGGGGAAGAAAAGGAAAAATACTTTTGGAGAAAAGCCTGTGCAATTTTAAGATTACATTTCTGTTACACGAATCACTTGACCAATGCATCAAAGTCCTCTAGAATATAGCTTCAGATACTTTTTAAGAGCTCAATATTAAATGGATGAGTAAATTATAGATGATATGAATGAGAGTTGTTGGGGTGGGGGGAGCAGGATTAGTTGCCATACATTAGGCTAAATAAACTTAACACGATTAAGGCACTTCAGTCCAACAAATACAGTATGTAGCAGGTGGGTTTTGCATTCTGGCCTCTCTTCCCTTCCCTGTCTCTCTCTCCTCTCTTCTTTGCTCCCTGTCTCCCTCTGCACATGCCCACGCACACACTGAATATCCACGGAGATAACATTTTCTGAACCAACAACTGAGACATGACGTCTAAATGGATAGGAAGGTGGAAGGCGGAAGGGGTTTGGAAACGACTGAAAGAGGCCACACCACATTGGCTCCTGGGGATGCTTGGTTTGCCACCTCCTTCACATTTTGTTAACACATCCCCATGAGTCATGCCCTCTATCCCTTGCTGCCTAGAAGGACCATGTAAGGAGTTACGCTTAATCATTGGATTGTATCTATGAAGATTATTGAAGCAACAAGTTATTTAATTAATGTAAATGAAATCTCAAACTAAATTCTGTATTTAGAAGCATGTAATAATATTTGAAAATGGCATGGTCACCTGTACTATGAGAACATATGGTCATTAGATTTGCATGCCAACTACTCCCATGCACACATAGAAAAATGTGCAATGGCACGTTTATGATTTCTGAAAGACACCTATCCCAAAATTGTAAATTAGCCATAGTGTCTCTTCCAAGGTCCACCCATATTTTCAAATCCTATGGGTAAGGTATACTTTTTTTAAAAAGATTCATTTATTTATTTGAAAGTCAGAGTTACAAAGAAAGAGATGGAGAGGCAGAGAGAGAGAGAGATAGAGAGAGAGAGCGGTCTTCCATCTGCTGGTTCACTCCCCAATTGGCCACAACAGTCGGAGCTGCACCTATCCAAAGCCAGGAGCCTGGAGCTTCTTTTGGGTCTCCCATGCAGGTGCAGCGGCCTAAGGATTTGGATCATCTTCCACTGCTTGCCCAGGCCATAGCAGAGAGCTGGATTGGAAGTGGAGCAGCCAGGACTTGAACCAGCACCCATATGGGATGTCAGAACTGCAGGCAGTGGCTTTACCTTCTATGCTACAGCGCCAGCCCCAAGGTATACTTTTTTACAAAATTAACTTTACAGATGTTTCCTATTTTAGATGTTACTATCATTTAAAATGTTGATGTGAAACAGCAAAGTACACTTCATACATCCTGTTTCATTTCTTTCCCTCTTATAATCAGGCTGGCTTTTCTTAAATGGCTAATAATTTGATTCGTGAGTTGACACATATTGAAATCAATCAGTGTATCATGTATTCTACATGCAAAAGCTGTGTATGAAAAGTATCACTTATTTGTACCAGGAATTCATCATTACAAATCTATTTGATAAAGTTAACTATTCTAAAAATCTGCAAATAACTATCAGTCAAATCTAAATATTCACTTAACTTTGTATTTCCTCCCTGCATTGGGTCCTCTCCTTGTTGCTTTTAAGACTTGCCACTTTTGATTTTAATCTTAAACATATCGACTTTCTCAAAGACACTCAGAGTCCAGTTTTAACAAATGCATCATTCATAAAAATGCCTCCTGGTTGGCTGCACTCTGCTGCAGTTTCCTGGTTTTGAATAGTCTTATTTCTATCACCGACAATGAACTTTAAGGTACTCATTTCCACTGGAGCAAATCGCTGTTGAATTCAATGACTCACTCAGCACAGAAATTCATTAGACATTGGTTTATCAGTCAAAGATGACATTTGTTTGAGCCAGATGGGATTTCTTGAGGAAATCCTTTAACTGGATGCAGATTTGATTGGATTTTAGCTTTCCTACTCTATTAGGCATCAGATTTCATGTGGCATGCATTGCCTGCACTATATTTGTATATATCTAACATGAATTTAATAGCCAGGATTTTAAAAAGAAAAGATTACACAGTTTCTTTGACTATCTATTTGTGATATTTGACATTTTGCTTTTTTATCACATGCATAAACATATTTCCAAAGCCCTATATTTTTGAATCAAATGTCAGTCAACAACACAGAAGAAAATCTCATTTGACTAGGATACCCAGTAACAATGGGATAGGAACAGCTGACCCTGGAGACAATTTTTCCTTGGTTATCAGTCTCTCTGTCTGCATTTCCCACATCCCACACATCCTGACAAGTGACAAATCTGGAGATTTCTACTTAAAAGAAAAAAATAATCTTATTTCCAAAGATACCATACACAGCCAACACATTTTCATCTGCTTCACAGACAATAGCAATATTGATGCATTTGCACCCTGTCTCCCAATCTTACTGCTTAAATCTGTTCTCATACAAGTAGTTGGGAATCTTTTAAAAAGATAAATTAGATGTCTTTACTTAGCGTAATAGGAACTCAGTATTTAGGCCAATCCTACCAATGAAGACAACTAGCCCTGTTGTACATGTATCCCTGCATACACATATGCATATATACATATCCGTACAAGGCACATATACATGGGCACTGCAAAAAAGCATATGGAAATGGAATCAAAAGATAACCTTATTTGGTGCAAAAAATTTAAAATACACAGTGTTTTCATATTACATATTTTGTAATACATCATGTACTTTTTTAAGATCCTTCACATTGCAAGGATTTTTATAAATATTGATTTTATTTATTTGAAAGGCAGAGTTACGGGGTTGGGGGAAGAGGGAGAGACAGAGGAAAAGAGAGAAGAGAGAGAGAGAGACGAGAGAGACGAGAGAGAGAGAGATCTTCCATCTACTGGCTCACTCCCCAAAAGAGCACAATGGCCAAGGCTGAGCCAGACTGAAGCCAGGATGCGGGAACTTCTTTTGGGTTTCCTACGTGGGTGCAGGGGCCCAAGAATTTAGGCCACTTTCGTTGTTTTCCTAGGCACATTAGCAGGGCACCGGATTGGAAGTGGAGCAGCTGGGACTCGAACTGGAGCCCACATGGGATGCCAGCGCTGCAGAGCTTGGCTTTACCCACTGTGCCACATTGCATGGATTTAAAAATGTATTTGCACCCAAATAAACTAATAGTTTAATTCTATTCTCCTGTGAATGCTCTGAAGCTTAGAAAATTAAAAAGAGAATAAAGAAACCAGGCCATCATCTGGTCACAGACTGAAGTCTGGACAGGTTGGCTGCTCTTGCCCTGGGATTTTCCTTCTTTGTACTTGGAAGTGGTCCATAGATTATGCAGTGCTTTCCTCAGACTCATGGTATTGAGTCGAAGTAGGGTGCTTGGTGAATGTCCCCAGCTGGGTTGGGGTCTTTCCTCGGAGTACCCTACAATAGGGCCTACCAGACCCTTCCAAGAGCTGCAGCTGTGCCTTGTTTCTCTCCAGCAGTGAATGTACACCAAGTCCAAGACAGCAAAATGAGCTAATTTCACAAATACAGTATTGAAGAGAGGAAGCCAGAGATGAAGGAAGAGATCCTAAGTGATTTTACTGATTTAAACGCCCCTCTGTGTACAGCAGCTCAATTCATGATAGCTATGATATGGAATCAACCTAAATGTCCATCAGCTGATAAATGGGTAAAGAAAATGTGTTACATACACACGATGGAATACTACTCAGCCGTAAAAAAAGACAAATCCTGTCTGTTGCAACAAAACAGATGCAACTGGTGACCATTATGCTTAGTGAAATAAACTAGACCCCCAAAGGACAAACATCACATGTTTTCTGTGATTTGTGGTAGTTTATAATTACCTAACAAAAAATTTAATGGGTATGAGTGCAGTGGACATCTTGGTGTTTGATTATTATTTATAACCCTTGTCTATATTCCTGCTGTCTTTCTACTTTTTACTTGTTGAACTTTCTTCATTTTTTAAATTATTTTTATTTTATTTATTTTTTTGACAGGCAGAGTGGACAGTGAGAGAGAGAGACAGAGAGAGAAAGGTCTTCCTTTGCCATTGGTACACCCTCCAATAGCCGCTGCGGCCGGTGCGCTGTGGCTGGCGCACCGCACTGACCCGATGGCAGGAGCCAGGTACTTATCCTGGTCTCCCATGGGGTGCAGGGCCCAAGCACTTGGGCCATCCTCCACTGCACTCCCTGGCCACAGCAGAGAGCTGGCCTGGAAGAGGGGCAACCGGGACAGAATCCGGTGCCCTGACCGGGACTAGAACCCGGTGTGCAGGCGCCACAAGGCGGAGGCTTAGCCTAGTGAGCAGCGGCGCCGGCTTCTTTCTTCATTTTTAACAGAGCAATAATAACCCTGTGACTATAAAGTAAATTATAAATATGTTACAGCAGAAATATAAAGGAAAGGAAAGGGGTGGGAGGGGAGTATCCTACTCCTAGAATCATATCATGAACTACATGAAATCTGTTATCTTTACATTAATAAAAAGTAAATTATTTTTTAAAAGAGTTCATGGAAGATGCATGTTACCTTTTAATTCTCCTTTTCCATAAACAGTTTGAGGCACCCTTGTCCATTTCTCTGTGTTAATACTGTAGGGAGAAGCAAGAAGGGTGTACAGGCTGGCGCCGCAGCTCAATAGGCTAATCCTCCACCTGCGGCGCTGGCACCCTGGGTTCTAGTCCCGATTGGGGTGCCAGATTCTGTCCCGGTTGTTCCTCTTCCAGTCCAGCTCTCTGCTGTGGCCTGGGAGTGCCGTGGAGGATGGCCCAAGTCCTTGGGCCCTGCACCCACATGGGAGACCAGGAAAAGCACCTGGCTCCTGGCTTTGGATCAGTGTGGTGCGCTGGCCCCAGCACGCCAGCTGCAGCGGCCATTGGAGGGGTGAACCATCGGAAAAGGAAGACCTTTCTCTCTGTCTCTCTCTCTTGCTGTCCACTCTGCCTGTCAAAGAAAATAAATAAATAAAAAATAAAAATAAAAATAAAAAAGAAGGGTGTACAGTAAATGGCAGTGTAATGGATGCACAAAGCTTGCATCTGGACAGGAGAAAGAAGACCTTCTCTGGGGTGTTGCCGAAGGTCTATTTTGGGTGATGCTTTCCCCAGTGGTCCCTTTGTGAGAAGTCATTAAGTATACTTGTGCTGTCATTTGTGCATGTGTGTGCTCATGAGGTGTAAATGAGATCATGCTGCTCCCTACTGATAACCCACACCTGCCACTGTCTGCCTCCCCAGCTCACCCAAGCACTGCCCACTTTCCAATGGGCTCCTTCCAGTCTGGGGACAGGAATCCCTCACACTCACTCCAAAGGGACAAAATTTCTGCCCACTCCAGGGTCTTTTCACTTGAAGTTTCTTCTTCTGAGAGATTCTTTTATTTGTCTTGCTGAATAATTGTTCTCTCATTCTCCAAACTCAGAGTTAATTCCAGCTTTGTCGGCCATGCATTCCTTGACCAATCACTTGAAACCAAAAACTTCTGCCTAATTACTCCATAGCAGCTTGTTTATTTCCTCTATATTAGAAAGTGCTATGTGATGAAATTCAATTTACAGTGCTTAGAGATATAACAAATGGATATTTTATCCGTGACTTAATCTAAACTTTTTGCTGTGAGATCTTTGAAGACAAACACACTTGTGTTTGGTCTTAAAGCTAAATGAATCATTGGCCAAGAAAAATCCTTTTGAAAAGGGATTCATAAAATTTCTAAGAATTGCTTGACTCTATCAAGGGTGGCAGGGAACGCATAGGATCTCATTACATAATTCTGTTCTCACAGCTATGCTCCTAGGCAATATAGGTTTTATTTAGCCCAGCTATCTAGAATTATCTCAGACTAACATTTATATGTGTCCTGTGCCAATTGTCAAAATAATTTTTTTCTGGCACACTTCAGTATTTCAGAGATATCATGAAACAAGGAAAGGAAAAGCCTCACTTCAAGTAGTAATAACCAATTTTTATCATTACAAAGTTTATTTGTGATGCGACAACAAATTATTGAGTTATTTTTGTTTGAGGAGTTACTTATGCCTTGGAATGAGCTTTGCTTGATGGTTATGACTGTTTATCCCCTGATGTTTTATTTTCTGGAAGAATGTTTCATGCAAAGCCCTATTCACATTGCCATAATAATAAGTGGACAGTTCTAGCTTTCCAGTGGTAAGCCATAATTTTGTAACTGATCATTGGTTCCTTCCACCTTGGGCCTTTTCCCACTTCATTACATAAAATCCTGCACCTGTCATATTTACTAGTTGAATTTTTGATTTTTTTTCTCACTTCGTTTTCTTCTTTACTGTTTGATGTTTCTTTGTTGAGACCAAACCTGCTTTTGATTAAGCTGCACAGCTAGTGAATGTGTTTAGTGACTCATAGCGGCTCTAGCTTTCACCTTACAAGGACCAGTGTAAGCTAGATCACGTGATGGGAATCCACCGTCAGCCTGCACTCCCTCCACAGGGCTCCAGATGAACGCAGGGCCTTTATGTGTAGCTGGTGCTCAGCACTTGCTTGCAGCAGAGTTTGGTTGTCAAGCACTTTGTCTGCGAACACTTATTTCACCACCATGAAAATCATCTGAAGATTAAACAGCCCATCAGGTGTCAGAGAGAGAAAGCCAACACTGCAAATAAGTGAACGTTTAAAGGAAACCCTGGATAAAAAATGCATTTCTTCTGTTTTATTTTTTATGTTACCTGCCTGCTATTCCACACAGCTTACTGTTGTGGAAATAACATAACTCACAGATATACACACACACTTCAAGCAAAGAAGGTTTCAAATATTTTTGTTCCAAAAATAACAAATCAATCTATAATTTTTCACATGCAAGTTAACATTTATGTATTTGCTTCAAGTTTAAACTATGACTCTCAGATGAATTATCTCTATATTTCTACTTTTTTTTTTAATTTTCTTAGACCCACCTAGGCTGTCAGGGTTCCACATTTGGCATCATTGCATCCAGTTAATGTGAGACAGCTTATTTTTATACTGCGGTGTTTTATAGATTTTTTTATTGCACCATTAAGAGCATTTTGATTTCTGCAATATTCCCAGATTTTCTTGTCATAATACACAACATTCCACAGCTCCACTTTGTGCTAAGCCTCGTAGCATTCACTTCCATCTAGTTTTCTGCCTCAGAAGGCCAGGTAATGAGATGAGCTTTGGAGAAAGAAATTGCCGGTTTAGTTTTTTTTCCCATTACAGTCCAAGCAGATTGTTTTTCTCTTCAATTGCAAGCCAGTGCCCAGTTCACACACATTTCCCCTAGAAGGTGAGCATTGCCAAGTGAGCGACCAGTCGTGATCCCACAGCTCATAAATGTCATTTGCTCTTTAGTTTTTCAACTGAGAACTAAAACGTTCTTTTCAATGTTCTGCAAATTTTAGTGCAAATTTTATGGAATTTCTCAACTGCCCAATAGAAAAAAATTTTGTGCACTCATGACAGAATAGGCCTATTTTAAGCCTAAGGAAAAATATTAAAGGATTAATGTTACTGACTATGACTAGCTTTGGCAATTGTACAGAACTATCTCAAAAGAGGCAGTTTCTAGCTTCGGAGATTATTACCCTATCGTCTGTAACTTTTCACTCACTAAAAAGTAAACACTTATTTCAAGAAAACACCCTTAGAGACTGTCACTTCATTTTTGTTGGTACCTAAGAAGAGGCGTAATTCCTGGTACTTTTATTTGATGTTGACATGAAAGAGAATAGGCAACCATGATGGTACTGACCTGATTTTGACGACAGCAAGCTCTGTTGTGGTTGAAGATAGATGTTCAAGATTATTGTACAAAGTCAGCATTCAAAGATTTCTGGAACCATGTAAAAACATGGTAAGAAAAAAAACTTTATCTATGGGCCCACTAGTCTGGAACCCACTTGCTGGCACAGTAGCTGCTAACGTGAGGACTAGACGGCTCCTTGGTAGAGGTCCTACACGCCTGTCAGCATACTTTCAGGGCCCTGATTTGCTGAAGATATTAGAGAAGTGATCACAGCTTCTGTCAGCTTCCCACTTAACAAGACCAGACGTTAGACAGCCTAAGATGCTCCTCGTCTGACCAGTTGTTAACAGTCAGGATGACAAAAATTGCCAGTCTGTTGGACTTTGTTTTTGCAGAGGTCTATATTTAAACTTTCCCTCCAATGAGTAATGTTGGCTTGCATGAGAATAGTGGAGCATGAAATCAGAAGAACTTCCAAGGGATGAAGACACTGGGTGAGACTTGGATTAACACTAGAACTTTATTATGAAGGTGTGGTTTATTCATCTCATTAGCTTGACATCCAGGTGATGATGGCTTTTTTTTTTTTTTTTTTTTTGACAGGCAGAGTGGACAGTGAGAGAGAGAGAGACAGAGAGAAAGGTCTTCTTTTGCTGTTGGTTCACCCTCCAATTTCCGCCGCGGCCGGCGCGCCACGCTGATCTGATGGCAGGAGCCAGGTACTTCTCCTGATCTCCCATGGGGTACAGGGCCCAAGCACTTGGGCCATCCTCCACTGCACTCCCGGGCCACAGCAGAGAGCTGGCCTGGAAGAGGGGCAACCAGGACAGAATCCGGTGCCCCGACCGGGACTAGAACCCGGTGTGCCGGCGCCGCAAGGCGGAGGATTAGCCTAGTGAGCCGCGGCGCCGGCCTGATGATGTTCTTTCTTCCTTAGAGATGGTGTTCCCAAGGAAGGTTTCTCAGTTCATTCTAGAGCAGTTGATAATCTTGAGCAGCTATTTCTTTCTTAGGAATCATACATTCTTAGCCCGGTGATATTGAAGGTATATGAGCCTATGTTGCCAATCAAGTGAGTTTTTAAAATGTTAAATAGACTAAAAGAAGCAGGACGCTTAATAATACAAAAACTAAAGTAACAGCAGAGGAGAATAAAATAAAAACATCAGGGAAGAAGGAGTCAAGATGGAGAAGGGGGTAAATGTTGTACACTAGAATGACAAGAAGGAGATGCCAATTAATTTCATGAGTTTGCCTGAAGATTTAAACATTGGCTATCTTTTACTGCCCAGTATTAGTAAGAAAAAAAAAAAACAACTCTAATGAGATAATAGCCATGTTCATATTTGATCTTCCACAAGTCATGCACGTCTCTGTCTCAGCTTTTTTTTTTTTTTTTTTTTTTGATAGCCCAGTTAGTAGAGTAGAGAAATGGAGTAAAATACTCTCTGGACATTTGAGTTCTTCAATTCATTTCATTGTATGCAGTCTCTATGACCCTATGTAAGGTTTTTTTGTTTTTTTTTTTTGTTTTTTTTTTTTTTTTTTTGAGGCAGAATGGACAGTGAGAGAGAGAGACAGAGAAGAGAGACAGGTCTTCCTTTTTCCATTGGTTCACTCGCCAATGGCCACTGTGGCTGGCGCGCTGCGGCCGGTGCACCACACTGATCCAAAGCCAGGAGTCAGGTGCTTCTGGTCTCCCATGTGGGTGCAGGGCCCAAGAACTTGGGCCATCCTCCACTGCACTCCTGGGCCACAGCAGAGAGCTGGCCTGGAAGAGGAGCAACCAGGACAGAATCTGGTGCCCTGACCGGGACTAGAACCCAGGGTGCCGGCACCGCAGGTGGAGGATTAGCCTATTGAGCCACGGCACCAGCCACCTATGTAAGATTTTAAATGCTGAGTCTCAGTTTTCTCACCTACAAAAGGTTGCTTTTCATGAAGATTAGCATGAATGTGTCCTTGTGATGGGCACACATGACTACCATGTGCCTTCCAATTCTGGAAGGCAAGAGGAACCAAAATAGGGCATGAAGGAACGCCAAAACGATCATGGAAAATAGAATTAAAACAAAGTTTATTTGTCTCAAAAATTATTAAATCCATGCATGTGAGGTTCATAGAAATGCATATATCCTATGCATATTTTAGCTAGTATTATGAGCCAAAAAGTGTCGTAGATTCAAGTAGGAAGAAGAGTGGATGAGAAAATTAGAACAGTAATTATAATGAAGAACGGTCATAGAAAATGCATAGAAAATGCATATTTCATATCCATGAGTTTCAGTTTTGGCACTAAGATAAACAAACACAATAATATAAACCAGAACTATTGGCACCATAGTAAGATCTTTCAATTCCACTTTCCATGAACATTTTGAAGCACTTCGTATGCTGCCTGTCATCATGGTGTTTACAGCGTAGTAGAAAAGGAAAACACAAAAGCCATGCACCCAGGGTGACAATTAGCTACTTCCACGGGGATTTTATATTGTTGTGCCTTTGCAAATATGTCCCCGTGCAGTGCCAGGAACCTGAAATAATATGAACACCCTTCTTCCTCTTTCGTTATTTGATTCCTTCTCAACCAATTTAGTTTCATATTGTGTATTCCCTAACTTCCACAATTTTTTCAACAAGATTTGATGTCCCTGGTATGTTATTCTTTATCCTGACACTTCCTCATTATAGCACTGACCATTCTTCATTATAATTACTGGTCTAATTTTCTCATCTACTCTTCTTCCTACTTGAATCTACGACATTTTTTGGCTCATAATATTAGTACAATAATATCAGTAGAAAAATGGACAAATAATTATGAGATATGCTTAATTATATGTCTGGAATATAGTAAGAATCCAGTATCTAATAACTATTATCACTGTCTCAAACTATACCTCTTTCTAATTTCTAAAACAGGAGGATTTTAATAGCATAGAAATGCTTATAGTCATTTAGTATTTTCAGACCTCAATTAATTAAAGTCTTCCATAGAAAATGATGTGGTATTATAAGCTTTCATCCAAGACATTTAATTCAAGTTTTAACATATTTCTAATGTATGACTGGGCACATTAATTGAACAGAGTGAAATAGCAGTAAAGGTTAAAGACTACAGGATGTTCTGAATGACAGATGAGCAGCTGACTGCTATATATACATATAGGAAAAGAACCACTGGAACTTTCCTTAGGATGATGAAAGATCCTACTATGTGTAAAATAAAATATAGTGTATAATACTGAGTGTCAATCAACAGGAAATAATCTCTGGAAAAAAACTCAAAATGAGTATTTACTTAAATGTTATCAGATTTAAAGCAAACAATTTGTTTCACCTACACATTACTAACTTTGTCTATTGTGATTTCCCCTGAGTATAGTATTACATTACCAACTTAGCTTATGTATATTAAAATCATAATATTTTATTCAAAATTTTATATGAGCTATTTAATTTTCTACCATTTATATGTTTCCAAGCCAAATTCCTTAAATTATGTGCATATATCCTTCACCTGGAGTTTTCTTTTACTTTGCAAATATTTATTTATTTGAAACACAGAGTATCAGAGGGGGAGAGAAGGAAAGACAGAGAAAGAAAAGAGAGATTTTCTATCTGTTGGTTTACTCAACAAATACTTGCAACAGCAAGGGCTAGGCCAGTCTGAAACCAGGAGCCTGGAGCTTCTTCCAGGTCTCCCAGGGCACTGGCAGTGAATGGGGGCACACACACTTGAGTCCTCAAAGTCCTGGACACAGGTTGACAGAATGTGCATTTGCATATTGCAGTGACTGATAAGGAAATATTCCACTGTGATACAAGATTTCCAGTCCTGGTATATATCCTAGGAGGTGGTGTTAACAGCTGGCAGGAAGGTTTTTAGAAGCTTGGAAAGGTATGTGGCCCACACGAAGCAAGGCAGAGATTCCAAAATTGCCATGGAGATGAGGGAGGAAGGAGTTTAACGTGTCAGTGTACTGGGCATGCTTGAGAAAGTATCTCTGTGAGGCTGGAAAACCCACCAGAGGGAAATAAGCCATGCATTGGAGGCTCTGATCCTCCATTTACCAGAAAAGGACAACTGTGCTGTGGGAAGAATATTTCAGAGCTGGTTACACTACAGAACTGAGATCCTGATAAACATGCCAATGATAGAATATCTAATCTCTAGATACCACAATGTGCTATCTACTGCAATGAGCAGGAAGATGGGATGAGCAAGCATATGGAGGTTGAAATTGAAAAACAATGTAGTAGTAAACAGAATATGGAATTCCTGTGGATAAGAAGGAATGGACAACTCTCAATCCTGTGCCTTGATTTATACAATGGAAAGGAATCAAGTATGGATGATCAGGTGGCTAAAGGCAGGTTTCCTGCTCTCTGCTGACAACCCACCACCACCAAATTTCCTTGTCCAGCCAAGATTCTGGACCTCAACTGATTCTCAGTCCTTTGACTGCAGGGTTTTCATTGAGAGAGAAGACAATCTCTCAGAGGGAGAAGTATGAGATGATGAAGCAGTAATTTCCCGTCTTTTTCCAAAGGGATGCACGGCCACTTACTCAAATAACTGTGCACTTGGTAAAGAGAAATGTTGAGAACTTTTCAGGACTGCTGAATTCAGAATCAAAGTTAAAATTGAAACCATATTTCTCCCAATAGAGTTAAGGCACATGGTAGCACGGTAATACAGACATATTTGGCTCACAGAGTAAACACTGGGTCCACAGACCCAGTTCAAAGGTTTCTTTCTGAGATCCTTCAAGGATTATAATCCATCCCTGATAATTGGCAGATCCCTCATATCAGTTTCTTGTTCTGTATGGAAGAGCTATCAATTACTGCTCCATCCAGAAATATTCAAAGATGGCAGGGATGGTGGTTTCTGGCATACCCACATTTTTGACACATGTCTAGACTGGTATATGGCAGTGGGCAATGGAACACAACGAAACAGTGACATTGGTTCCAACTGTTGTGCTGTATGTGTGACCTTTCTCAGAACAGATCAACAATGCCATTCGTATGAAGCATAAAGCCATGGAAATGGAGTCCTGACTTCCATCTATTTCAGAAAAAACAGTCAGAGTCAGTTTAGGTCTTCATTTGCAGTTCTGCTAAGCCTTTGGAATTCCATCATAATGAATGTGGAGGTCCCCAAAGCTTTTACGCAGTGTGCAGAATGTTCCAAGGATCCATTACATTGTCATTTTTCCAAAGGTGATCTGAGGACTTTGGGGTTCTCTGAAACACTCTGAAGAGATGGAAGAGGTCCAAATTATTTTCATAGATTGAGTTGATGTTTGCACTGATGTGGTAAAAACAACGTTGGATAAAACCTCCAGTTCTTTAGCACTGAACTCACTAGTGGTGAATGCATTGCCCATTATCATGAGTTAGTTAAAAATAAAGACTTAAAATGCTCTTGGTGAACCATTAAAAATTATTAAAATTTACCCTCAAGTACATCTTTTTAATATTCCTTGTGATAAAATAGGAAATACACATATAGCACTTCTGTTGATACCAAACTGTGATACTATTTAAAGAAAAACTTTTGTTAGATAGAGTTGTGAGCTAAACTAGCCATTTTTATTTCAGGGAACACTTTTTTTTTTTTTTTAACCTCAAAGGGCTACTGAAAGTGGAATTGTGGTTATTCATAGTTGAGTAGCTGGCAGATGTTTTCTTAAAAATGAAAGCAATGGGCCTGTGCCGCGGCTCAATAGGCTAATCCTCTGCCTGCGGTGCTGGCACACCAGGTTCTAGTCCCAGTCAGGGCGCCGGATTCTGTCCCGGTCGCTCCTCTTCCAGTCCAGCTCTCTGCTGTGGCCTGGGAAGGCAGTGGAAGATGGCCCAAGTGCTTGGGCCCTGCACCTGCATGGGAGACCAGGAGAAGCACCTGGCTCCTGGCTTCGGATCAGCGGGGTGCGGGGTGCGACGGCCGCAGCGGCCATTGTGGGGTGAACCAACGGAAAAAGACCTTTCTCTCTGTCTCTCTCTCTCTCACTGTCCACTCTGCCTGTCAAAAAAAAAAAAAAAAGAAAAAGGCAATGAATCTGTCAGTTCGATGGAAAATAGCTGACAGTATCCAGTGTTTCAAAAAAATTGGATATTTAGAAATTTTACATTTCCATTGTGAGGTTAAAATCAACAAGTGTGATTTTTAATATTGTATAATAAACGGTGTTAGTATTTGAAAATATGAGTAACACAGAGAATGCATATTTTCCAGATGGTTAAAATCATGGTACTATAAAAGCATATATAGGTTAGCAATCTATTCAAAGTTCAAGACACACCTGTAGAATCTTCATTTTCTGCTTAATAGAGAGATACAGACAAATACAGAGATGGACAGAGAGCTTCCATCTGCTGGTTCACTTCTCTGAAGTCTGCAACAGCTGGGGTTGGGCTGGAGCTCGAGTTAGGGAGGGGATGAAGCTGGGATCCAGGTCCCCCATGTGCGTGGTGGGAACCCAAGCCACTGGAAACTTCAGTATCGCCTCCCAGGGTTTCCTTTAGCAGAAAACTGAAACTAGGGACTAGAGCTGGAACTGAAACCCAGGCACTCTGATATGGAACACGGGACCTGCATTTTCACTGCTGGGACAGATGCCCACCCTCACCCAAAGTTTTTGGTGTAACCAACCAAAAAAACAAATCATTAGCATGTTTCTATATTCCACATATCTACTAAATTTTAAGAAATTCATTATTACTTTATTTTAATAAGAAACATTATTATTATGTTACTAATTTTTATTTTTTGCCAGCAATAAATTCAAATATATTAAAAAGCCTATTGACATAATGTCACCTTTTTCCAACTACATATCTCTGCTAGGCTTGGTTTTCTTCACATACTTTGGCTACAACAACATATTACCTTAGATTGTAGAAACAGATATGCAAATCCAGCTGTCTTCTATTAGCCCATGAAGTAGAATATTCATAAAAATTCAACCCAATACCACCCTACTTACTAATTTTTGGTTTTTCAAAATATAGCTTTTTTAAAAAAAATTGGTATTATTTATATTAAAATGTAGCAGATCTATTATTAGTGGTAAAGGGATACAAACTTAAAATTTTTCAAAGTATTAATTTCTCAAATGGTTAAACTAGAACAGACATGACCCATGTAAGAAAACAGTGTAAAAGAATTCTGAGACAAAATGTTTGAGAACCACTGAACTGATTTTGCTCATTGGGCTAGATGAGAATCAACACTGTGTAGGTTGGAGACCTGGCGAGATGATCATTTTTCCAGATTATGAGAGATGAATTCTATGATATTTCAGGGACTCATCTTTATGTTATGGTTTTTAAAAGTCTGCAGTACATCAGGTTATGTTCTTTAAATACACTATTGCATGGTAGACAAAGTATTTCATGTTCCCAGCAATGAGAAAGATGTACAACATGGCCAGATTCTTGGACTGTGGAGGCAGCATGCTCTGCATTTGTGAGTACTGCTCAGATTCCTTTGTGCAGTAGCAAATGAGGTTTACAGCTTTGTGTCTTATGCAGAACATGACAGA
Organism: Oryctolagus cuniculus; assembly: GCF_964237555.1. Taxonomy (NCBI): domain Eukaryota; kingdom Metazoa; phylum Chordata; class Mammalia; order Lagomorpha; family Leporidae; genus Oryctolagus; species Oryctolagus cuniculus. Next base: position 5,818,533 of record NC_091447.1, read on the forward strand.
GGTCTGCATCAGTTCAGTAGAAATGCAAGCATCTCAGTGACTGGGCCATAAGGTGGACCCGAGGCAGGAAAGCCACCATGTGCTAAGTCTCAGGAAAAGATCACAATGTGGACCCTAGCTGCTGCTGCTTCTTCTTCTTCTTCTTCTTCTTCTTCTTCTTTTTTTTTTTTTTTTTTTTTTTTTTTTTTGGACAGGTAGAGATATAGAGAGTGAGAGAGAGAGAGAGAGGCAGAGAGAAAGGTCTTCCTTCCATTGGTTCACTCCCCAAATGTCTGCCACGGCTGGCACTGAGCCGATCCAAACCCAGGAGCCAGGTGCTTCCTCCTGGTCTCCCATGCGGGTGCAGGGCCCAACCACTTGGGCCATCCTCCAGTGCACTCCCGGGCCACAGCAGAGAGCTGGACTGGAAGAGGAGCAACCGGGACTAGAACCCGGCGCCCATATGGAATGCCAGCACCGCCGGTGGAGGATTGACCAAGTGAGCCATTGCAACAGCCCCAGACCCTAGCTTCTGCAGGGCGGCTTTGATATCTGCAACACAGAGAAACCATAAGTCAACTGAGAAGCAGCTCTAGACATACCACTTGGACTTTGTGAAGACCGAACATCGGACCATGTGATTCCAAGCCACTGTAATGCCAGTGCAGGGATCCACCCATAAGCTGAGGTTTATTAGACCTGCCACATCACTTCTTCAGTTATTCATTGTAAGATGGCATGGTGCAGCTGGGTCAGAAATGAATAGGGTTGGAGAACAAGGTGAACTGCAGGAGACGACGTCTCTGGGCCCTGGCTCTGCTGGACTAGCACTTCTCCCTCAGATCCCATTTATGCCCCTTTAGGACCAGTTGCCAGTCTACACGTGGCTCATGGATGATTTGTTTTTTCACATGAGCGTGCATCACAGGTGGGTTCCTGAGCCAGTACACTGCTTCTCAGGTAGGGGTAAAAGACAGCTCTGGGCAGCATGAAGAGTCACCCGTGTATGGAAAGAGGCATAGCCTAGGTGAGACTACATACTAGTAGTAGCATATTATCATGCAATGTGCAAGTCCGGTTGCTAGTCATGCCACAAAAATGCCACAAAAATGTCCTATACAGAAGAGAGGAATTCTTTTTAAGATTAGTTGAAGTACTGATCAGGAGCTAATAAGCTGCAGAGGTGAGAGTCCACCTTTCTAAACATGACACGTCCTAATTTTTTTTTTTTTTTTGGACAGGCAGAGTGGACAGTGAGAGAGAGAGAGACAGAGAGAAAGGTCTTCCTTTGCCGTTGGTTCACCCTCCAATGGCCGCCGCGGCCGGCGAGCTGCGGCCGGCGCACCGCACTGATCCGATGGCAGGAGCCAGGAGCCAGGTGCTTTTCCTGGTCTCCCATGGGGTGCAGGGCCCAAGCACTTGGGCCATCCTCCACTGCACTCCCTGGCCACAGCAGAGAGCTGGCCTGGAAGAGGGGCAACCGGGACAGAATCCGGTGCCCCGACCGGGACTAGAACCTGGTGTGCCGGCGCCGCTAGGTGGAGGATTAGCCTAGTGAGCTGCGGCGCCGGCCGACACGTCCTAAATTTTAACAGCAACTTTATAGTAGTTCCTTCCCAGTGAGAGACTGCATGGATCCAGGGACCAAAGCAAAGAAGGACAAATGTCCCTATTTGTGATACACATGCAGAACCTGCGTTTCCCAATCCCTGTAGCTCCATGCTGTGCAGATCTAGAAACCCTGGTTCCCCAGAGGAAAACATGTCCACCATGAAACTGATTCGGAATCTGGTGGTGGAAATTTAAGCACTGGTTACTACCCGTTCACTTCAAGGTCCTTGTGCCTAGAGCCTAGAGGTAAAAGAAAGGTGTCTGTAAAAGGGATACAAACTCTGCTGGCAGAGTAATTGGTGACGGCCTCTAGGAGACCAATGGGTGATGCTGCACATGGGAAATAGGAAAGCACGTGTTCTATGTGTTCAGTGTTTCCATGATCTGCAAGATTGTATCTTGGTGCTTCCATGACCAATTTTTTAAATTTATTTTTTGGCAGGCAGAGTGGACAGTGAGAGAGAGAGACAGAGAGAAAGGTCTTCCTTTGCCGTTGGTTCACCCTCCAATGGCTGCCACGGCTGGCGCGCTGCGGCCGGCGCACTGCACTGATCCGATGGCAGGAACCAGGTGCTTCTCCTGGTCTCCCATGGGGTGCAGGGCCCAAGCACTTGGGCCATCCTCCACTGCACTCCCTGGCCACAGCAGAGAGCTGGCCTGGAAGAGGGGCAACCGGGACAGAATCTGGCGGCCTGACCGGGACTAGAACCCGGTGTGCTGGGGCCGCAAGGCGGAGGATTAGCCTAGTGAGCCACAGCGCCGGATACGGACAGTGTTGCAGCGCTCATGCAAGCTGCCTTGTCCAGCAGAGAAGCTAGCTATGGAGGTGGAGCACAAATGGGTGCTAGTGAAGGGGGCCGTTAATTGTGGCCTTAAGATCGTATGATGCCGCAGGGTCTTCTTTCATCTCATTAACACATGTCTTAGAACTCCTCCAGGAAACGAAATCCAGCCTGAATCCTTCAGAAAGTGTCCTAAGATAGAGCGAACTGTTGGGAACAAGTGGAATGAGTGGCTCGATGGGAGGACAGGAGTGTTGTTTGTCCTGCCGGATCTGCATGTCCTGGCCAAAGCACCTATCTGCTGTCTCCTGCTGTCACTTCACAGTGGTGCCCTCTCTGTGATCTACCACACGACCCAGGGAACTGCCTCAACCAAATCTATCTCCCCCTTCAGATGACAGATCAATGGGGATATCCAAAATCCAGCCACATTGAGCCAGTTCATGAACACTGTCCAAGGCCACCGCAGGTCTGGAGAGGATGACTCTGAGGCCTTGGCCACAGTGCAGCTATGGGTCTGCTTCTACGCCTGCTCAAACACGACTTCCTCTCCTCCTTACTGGGATGCTTCTCGGGATCCTTCCAAACTTTCTACATGAAACTCTGCCTTACAGTCTATTTCCAGGAAATGCAATTCAAGACATTGGTACACTGGACTAAAGGGGATATGTAGCTAAAAGTATGTGGCTATCAACTGTAGTAAAAATAATAGTAATGCAATAACTATGTCTTGTGGGATGGAAAATATATGCAATGAAAATCTATAACAAACATGATGTAAGATGTGATGGTGAAAATAATAATACATGTTATATGTGTTAAACTATTATAAGTCAAGCATACACATTATAAAAGAATGTACAATTAATGAGATGAGTGGAAAAGGAATGATCAAAAGTACTTTCCAGGTCAAAATGAAGACAGAGTAAGAGCAAAGGGACACAAAAACAGTATCTGAAAAACATAAAGTAAATAGATGGTAGATATAGAACTATTCATAATAAATATGAATGAATCACATAGTTAGACAGTCAGACGTCAATCTTGATGATCTGCTCTTAGAAGAGCTGTGCCTTAAAATCATACAAATAGGTTTAACATGAAGGATAGAAAAGGGTTTTTATGGGAGGATTACCCAAGAAAGCTGGTCATTATAAGACAAAATAGTCTTAAAGTTAGAAACATGACTAGAGATAAAAATGGATACATCACAGTCGTAAAAGGAGTAAGCCTACAAAAAATGGCCCCGTCAAATATATATCTCAAAAGCATAAGTGAACCCCAAACACAGGATTGCCATGGTAAACCAAAAATGGGCAGAACTATAATAAAATATATATCAAGTCACGATCACAGTGAGCAAATAGAAAATACCTCAGCCTATAACTGATAATTACAGCTGATAAAAATTCAGTCAGATTTGATGGATATGGTAACAAAGTTTATGTGACTAACATATGTGAGTTTACTGTAGGATATACATTTATTTCAGGTAGTCATCACTTATTTGCCAAAAGTAAACACATGCTAAGCCATTAAGCAAAACTTCTCATAAATAAGATGCTGAAATCATTCACTGTATACAGATCACAGTGGTATTAAGTTAGAAATCAATGCCAGTAAAAATTCTTGAAACTATAGGCAACAATCTGTACTTAGTAAGGCACTAACCAAAGAAGAAATTGAATTAGAATTGAATGTATTTATTTCCATGTGGGGAGCAAACCGGACTAGACTGAGTTACTGGAATTAAGACTTATTCTATGCATCTGCTCTCCCACAATATGGCGCTGGGAGAGAAGTAAACAGCTTCCGCACAGCTGCCTCCAGTTCAACCAATAAACTGTAGGACTTGCTCCTGATTGGAGGAGAGCAGCGTACTCGGCGTGTGGGCAGCCGAGTTGGGATTGGCAGAGGAGGACTATAAAGGAGGAGAGAGACGGCATGCACGAGGAACATCTAAGGGGAACATCTAAGGGGAACACCTGTGCAGCCCCCGAGAAGAGCCAGCCGGCGGTGTGCCGCTCCCCTGCGGAAGTGGGGAATGTGGCCAGGGGGAACTGCCCTTCCACGGAGGTGGAAGGGATAGTAGCCAACCCGGGAAGAACCAGCAGCAAACCCAGGGAGGGCCGAGCAGATGAAAGAACAGCGCAGGGTCCTGTGTCGTTCCCCCACGAAGACGGGGAGCGACATAATGGTGCCGTGACTCGGATAGGAAACCTAGGACGGATATGAAACTTAGGAGGGAAGAAACGGGAAGAACTGGGAAAATATCGGAGAGAGAGACTAGCAAACAGCCTAGGGAAAAGCCGGACGAAAAAGGTGCCGGAAGAAGCTATTGAAAGCCTAGGCATAGACTCAGATACGGACTACGGGGGGAAGCTGGGAGAAATCTCTAAGGTCGAAAGTGAAAGTGGAAGCTAGAACAAACAGACTCGGATGCGGACTGTGGGGAGAGGCCAGGAGAAATGAGGGAGGAGTATTGTTGGAGGAAAGCTTGGGGAAACATACCGGGTAGAGAAAAATGTTAGGGAAATTGAAGCCGCGGGGGGCAGGCCGAGGCGGAAATGAAAGCCACTTTGGGATTCTCAAGTTAGCCCGGGAATAGGGGGCGAAAAGTTAAAACCAGAAGCGGAAACGTAAGCCTGGTTGGGATCCGTCTGATTAGCCCGGGGAGCAAAGGACGGGAAGCCAAACTGTGGGGCGGAGACGTAAGCTGGGTTGAATTCGCCAGGCTAGCCCGGGGAACTTGGATTGAATGCTAGTGGCGGAGACGCAAGAGACGCTGTGTGACTCTCGCGGAAGCCGCCGCGTGCAGAGAGAGCACGGGGCGTGAATAGATAGGGAACGCGGGGCTGGCGCGAGGCCGTGGTTCAGACGCGAAAGGGCTAGTGAGAGACCGCGGAGTGTGCGCGCGAAGCCGAGCCGCGCAGATGAGAGAGGTGCGGGCTGAAGCGGCTCAGAGCCGGCGAGGCGCCGAGAAGCAGCCTCGGGGCGGAGCCCGCCGGCGGGGCGAGGCGCCGGGAAGCTGCGCGGAGCCGTGAAGCTGCCGGCAGGGCAAGGCGCCGGGAAGCTGCAGGGATAAGAGAAATAGAATTTTAGAAGTAAAGTGAGAGAAATAGGAATGCTGGAAGATAGAAGTAAAATGGGAGAAATAGGAATGCCCGGAGATAGAGAAATAGAAAGGCCTCCCCTCAACATGGCAATGAGAGAGCTTGGATTCGGTCTGCCTGATTAAGTGAGGTGATGAGCACCTGCGGGGGCTAGCAGCTTATGCGCCGCAGGTCACCGAAGACAGGCACGAATTAACATCAGAAAGGCCTCCCCACAATACAACAATTAGGAGGCTTGGATTCGGTCTGCCTGATTAAGGCGGTAAGCGCCAGCAGGCGGCTCGACCAAAGTATGAGCCGCAGGTCACCGAACATAGGCACGCATCAACGCCTAAAAACCTCCTCACAACATGGCGAAGAGAGGACCCGGATTCGGTTTGCCTGATTGATAGGACTTGTAAGAACCTGTGGCAACTCTAGCAAGTAGAGCAGAGTGTGTGCCGCGGGACACCGAAGACAGGCGCGTATCAACGCCAAAAAAATAAAAAGAAAGGGGGATCTGTGGGGAGCAGCCCGGACTGGACTGAGTTACTGGAATTAAGACTTATTCTATGCATCTGCTCTCCCACAATATGGCGCTGGGAGAGAAGTAAACAGCTTCCGCACAGCTGCCTCCAGTTCAACCAATAAACTGTAGGACTTGCTCCTGATTGGAGGAGAGCAGCGTACTCGGCGTGTGGGCAGCCGAGTTGGGATTGGCGGAGGAGGACTATAAAGGAGGAGAGAGACGGCATGCACCAGGAACATCTAAGGGGAACACCTGTGCAGCCCCCGAGAGAGCCGGCCGGCGGTGTGCCGCTCCCCTGCGGAAGTGGGGAATGTGGCCAGGGGGAACTGCCCTTCCACGGAGGTGGAAGGGATAGTAGCCAACCCGGGAAGAACCAGCAGCAAACCCAGGGAGGGCCGAGCAGATGAAAGAACAGCGCAGGGTCCTGTGTCGTTCCCCCACGAAGACGGGGAGCGACATTTCCATGCAAAAATTTTGAGATCTATGCATAGTTTTTTCTATGTACAGCATTTTCTATGAACTTTTCAAAGTATGTTTGTATGTTTGAAAGGAAGAAAAAATAAAATCAATGAGCTAAGTATTTGGCTCAAAAAGGTAGGAAAAGTAGAACAAAAACCAAAGAAAGGAGGCAAAAAAATTACAAATATAAGTAAGGGAAAGCTAGATGACTAATATTTCATTATTACACAGAAAATGAAAGAATATCTGGAACACCTTTACAACAGTAAATTTCAAAACACAGATGGTATTATGGACAAATTCCTACAAAAACAAAGTTTCCAGAACCCATGCACAGAAGGAAATATGGAAAATGTATATAGTATTATACCTGTTTTTAGGATAATTAAAGTTGTATACCTGCCCAGGAGAAAACGTAAGAACACATGCCCTTGGAGACCATAGTAAGACAGAACACAACCCAACTTGTACTGTGAGGCCAGAATAATGTCCCACCACACAACAGATGCGAGCAGTAATGAAAATACAGAATGAAGGCAGTCAGCCAGGAGGAATGCATGCTACATGATTCTATGTAGATAATTTTTTTAAAAGAATAAGGGCAAAATTTATCCACAGTGATGGAAGTGAGGACATTGGCTAGGGCATGAGACTGAGGCATCTGCCTCCTGGGTGATGTGGGATGGCTTCTCCCAGGGGGTGGCTGCATAGCTGTGTTCACTTTGCTAAGCTAATCAGCTGTCCATCCATGAGGGGTGCACTTTTTTGCACCTATGTTATAGCTCATTACAGTGCACAAGTTTTTAAAAAAGGATACACAGTGGGAGAGGGAATACACATGGGAGAGAACGGCATGATATTTTAGACAGGGTTTAAGGAAAACTTTTCCTAAAACAGTCTACTTAGTAGTGACCTACTTTTAGTGCACTGAAAGAGGTGAGGAGGAAGATGTGACATAGGAATATTCTAGGCAGGGGCTGGTCATTTGGTGTAGCAGCCAAAATGCCACTTGTGTCACTTCACCTCATATCAGAGTGCCAGGCTTGGAGTCCCAGCTCAATTTCTAGCTTCCTGCCCACGTGCACTTTGGAAAGCAGTGATGGCTCAAGTACTCAGATTTCTTACTTCTACACAGAAGACCTGGACTGAATTCCTGGTTTGTGGCACTGGTCTGGCCCAGCCCTGGCTGTTGTGGGTTTGGGGAGTGAATCAGAAAATGGAATACCTCTGTGTGTCTCCATCTCTCTGCCTTACAAATAAAAGAAAATAAATAAGTAAAAATACATGAAGGGAATATTCCAGGCAGTGGGAGTATGAATGTGAAGGCTCTGAGATGATACCACGATATCATGGTATCTGAGAATCAGAAGGCCGCTTGGACCAGTGTGGCGAGAAAGGGGACAACTTTAATGCTATGGAATGAGTAGGTTTACGAATATCTTGACATTTTTGATCCTAGCCAGACTGCCCTTTGTCATCTGTCCAAGCCATTTTGTAAAATGATTTTCAGAGGAAAGCCTAAAAGGGTAACACCCACAGACCTTAATAAAGAGAGAGTGTCACAGGTTTTCTCTCTAGCTCCATTCCTCCTCTGCTCCTCATATTCAGACAGAACACACTGCTACTTCCCTTCAGCAGCCCTGAACTCTAGCACCCCTAATAAAATATCAGAGGGGCCGGCACTGTGGCATAGCGGGTTAATGCCCTGGCCTGAAGTGCCAGCATCCCATATGGGTGCCAGTTCAAGACCCGACTGCTCCACTTCAGATCCAGCTCTCTGCTATGGCCTGGGAAAGCAGAAGAAGATGGCCCATGTCCTTGGGTTCCTGCACTCGCATGGGAGACCTAGAAGAAGTTCCTGGCTCCTGGCTCCGGATCGGTGCAGCTCTGGCCGTTGTGGCCAACTGGGGAGTGAACCGTTGGATGGAAGACCTCTCTCTCTCTCTCTCTGCCTCTCCTCTCTCTGTGTAACTCTGACTCTCAAGTAAATAAATAAATAAAAATCATAAAAAAAGATTTTCAAAAGTGGTCTATAAATCTTAGGAAAAATAGATTTAACACAAAGGTAATCAACTGGCTCAACTTAGATGCTGAGTGCATTCAATCTTCAATTCAATCTTTAAATTTCGTCCAACCCACACAATTCTTAATGAAGACAGATAGCATCAGTTAATCAAGAAAGTTGTTAAGTTGAAAAAAAAAAGTGTTCATGAATGCCTAATTTGTTTATTCACTGATCATTAATGGACAAATTGTGCATGCACATTTTTATATAAATGTGAAGGTTTTGTGTAGAATATTAGATTTAAGATATTGATACCTGCAACAGTGGGAACTATTCAAAAGAACACTATTCTGTTACTCGTCTTTCTTTTAGTTTTTAAAATTTCTGATTAGAATGTGATCCTTGTGCACCTTTATTGAGCGCAGTGCATTAGAAAATCATCCTTCAAAGGAACATATTACTCTTCAAGACGTAATTACCCCAGGGTTGTCCACAAAGAACAGGTCGTGGCATCTGAGACAGATGGAGCCGATTATGAATGTGAGCAGTAGCAGTGATCACACTTTGTACATTTCATGAGAACCGAGACACGGGGTGCTCAAGCCCTGTGACTTTCTCCCCTATTTACATGAAAAAAAAAAAATGGTATCAGCGTCACCACCAACAGTAAACCAACAACAATGCATGTGAGATCAATAGAATCTCTACTCAAATTCTTAAAATCTGAGTGTTGTAAATGGGCTTCCATGAGACAGGGACCCTGTTCCTAAAAAGAGGTGCTTTAGAAGCAGGGGACACCAAACTTGGCACAAAAACCTCAGAACTCCTTCCACCCTCCTGCTCTTACTAAATCTATGGTTAGGTTTATTGCTATAACTACTGGCATACAGTCAGTACAAATGTGAAAAGGGTTTTTTTCTGCAGGATAGCCAGGGTTCATTACTTGTTCCTTACTTTTGCTTACAATTTATCACCACCAGAGCAGGCAGCACCTTACAATGTCACTAATTGGTTAGGCAGCTTGCACTCTTTTGTATAATCCTTTTTAAAATATTTTATTTATTTATTTATTTGAAAGGCAGAGTTAAAGAGAAAGAAGGAGAGAGAAGAGAGATTCCTTCCATCTGCTGGTTCATTCCCCCAAATGACAGCAACAGTCAAGGCTGGACCTGGCCAAAGCTGGGAGCCAGGAGCTTCTTCTGTGTCGCCCACATGGGTGGCAGAGTTCCACGAACTTGGACCATCTTGTGCTGCTTTCTCAGACCATTAGCAGAGAACTGGATCAGAAGTGGAGCAGCCAGGACTTGCACTGGCATCTGTATAGAATGCCAGAATTGCTGGCAGCAGCTTTATCCACTGCACCACAACACAAGCCCCTTGTATAGACCCCTTTTAAGGGGCTCCTTTAAACAGCCCTGTGCATCTCCAGGAGGGAATCTGAAACCTAAGAGCAGCGCAGGTGCCACTTTCCCCATTGGCTGTGGTGACTGGGTCTCACTTGCTTCTTAGCGGAGGGAGTCGTGATGGTGATTTGCTTATGGGTCATGTTGTGGCCACCACAACCTTAAGAAAGTGGGAGATGGCAGGTGTGCAGCCAAAGGACCTCCAGCAGATGTCATATTCCACGGTTCAGCGCGAGGAAGAGGGCGGCAAATAAACAGAAGAGACACCAAGACATCGCCTACATTGACTACATGTTTCCATCATCCTAGTTCCTGAAAAGGTTCAGCTGTGTTCTAATTGGCTTTTACTGGGACAAATATTCTAAAAGGAGTCACTCCCCTTCTTCAGAAAGTGTTATAGAAACAGCATTTAAGGTGGGTCAGAGAGCAGTGAGGGCATGATTTTCCCATGGATCTCCCTTCAAAATGTCAAGTCTTGAGATCGTCACCATTGTCACTGCCCTGGAGGTGTTTTAGAAAAGGAAAAATTTCTCATGAACTGAAATGTGGTCCTATTTATTTTCCTAATTTCTGTAGTGCCATCATTCATTCCCTTAACCTCCCCTTTCTCTTTCACAAATTCGGGCCAAGTGTTGGAAGCACTTCAGACATTCCAGAGTGGTGATCCTCGACACCCCCTGCACATTCTGAATTTCATGGGAGAATAACAATAGGACCCACTGTTATGGCTCCAGTGTGGTTTTTCGGTCAACACTCACACAGGAGTTTACTTGCCCTTACTTGCCATTGTGGAGTTAAGTGGGCTGAACTTCACCCATCTGTGCTGTTTGGACATGCGGCTTTGGGGGACATAATGAGGATTAGGTAAAGTCATTAGGATGGAGCCCCCAGGATTGCCTCCTGGTGGTTTGATGAGAGCAAGACCCATCAGAAGGCACATATATACACACACACACACACACACACACTCCCTGTCTCTCGCCAAGTGACACCCATTGCCGCCTTGGAGCTGGGTCAGCAAGAAGGCCATCCCCAGCTTTGTACCTCCAGAACCACGAGCCACAATAAATCACTTCTTCTTTACAACTTACCCAGTCTGTGGTGCTGTGTTACGAGTAACAGAAGGTAGACCAACACACTACCTCACCTTCCTATTAGTAAATGATTGTTTTTAAGTGCACTGAGATGCCCAGGTTACACTATGAGGTAGAAAAGTCAGAAATGACTACGTCCACTTACGTAGGTTATGAACCAGACTTAGCCAAGTTATCAGTAGGTCTGAGTTCACAGGTGTTCTTCTGTCTTTACCTCTGAACCTATTCTAGCCACGTGCATACGAGCCAGAAAGCTAAAACTCAAAGCCTGTCTGTAAGAAATGCAGTACCTTTCAAAGTCCACGCCTAAAGACTTGAAACCAAAGTAGGAGAAATAGCCAGAAGTGAGATGAGAATTCTTTGCAAGATAAACCAATCAGTATGACGATTTTTTTCCCCTGACCAATGGAATATGATATTTCTTCTTCTTCTTCTTCTTCTTCTTCTTCTTCTTTTTTTTTTTTTTTTTTTTTTTTGGACAGGCAGAGTGGACAGTGAGAGAGAGAAACAGAGAGAAAGGTCTTCCTTTGCTGTTGGTTCACCCTCCAATGGCTGCCGCGGCCTGCGCACTGCGGCCGGCGCACGGCGCTGATCTGATGGCAGGAGCCAGGTGCTTCTCCTGGTCTCCCGTGGGGTGCAGGGCCCAAGCACTTGGGCCATCCTCCACTGCACTCCTGGGCCACAGCAGAGAGCTGGCCTGGAAGAGGGGCAACCGGGACAGAATCTGGTGCCCCGACCGGGACTAGAACCCGGTGTGCCTGCGCCGCTAGGCGGAGGATTAGCCTAGTGAGCCGTGGCGCCGGCTATTTCTTCTTTAAATATCACAGGAAGACTCAACCAAAAATGGAAAGAAAAATCAAGACATAGTGAGACAAAGATTTTCTCCACATCATAGAAGCCACTGTCCTCTGGCCCCTAAGCAGGAGTGACTGTGCTGCACTGTTCAGTCACGTGTGACAAAGTACCCCAGCGGGCAGCAGGTGATAGTTTGCGTCCTTAAGTCCCCGACACCCAGGTGTGAGACTCAGATAGAGTTCCCAGCCCATGGCCTTGGCCTGGCTTAGCTGCACCTGTTGGCGGGCATTTGTGAGAGTGGGAGACCCCTCTCTGTCTCTCCACTTTCTGTCCTTTCAAAAGATAGTCAAAGAAACAAAAGCACCATGGTGGGATAGGCCTGCCCGTCTGGAGGAGGGGAAGTGATGACATCTGTGGAACAAGTTACTCCCAAAGGGTGATGTGGAATAGACGAAAAGAAGTCCCCTCCTCCTCACTCCTTTCCCTATTTCTCTCCTGCTCCCTTCGGATAACAGCATCGTGATTTGTATTCTTGATACGAATCTGTTTGTCCTACCCTACTCAAAAAAAGCTCCTTCAATGAAAACAAAAATTGCACCCTTGCCCAGGCCACCTTCCCCTTAAAGCTATGCTTTGGTTACAGATTGAGACTCTTCCAAAACACTTGGTATCCAAGCGGTGTTTTTATTTTGCTAATTTCGATACATGCTTGTCCATTAGCCTTTCTTCAACATCCAAGGTCACAAGCAATCACACACACACACACATACTCACACACACTTAAAACAGGAAATGCAGGACTTTGCTCATCAGTAATAGCTCTGATTTACTGAAGTCTACCACTGGGATTTAAAATGTCAGGTTCTTTTTTTTTTTTCCTTTTTAGGTTAATTCAACTGTTATGCGTAGACTAATTCATTTATTTCATCTTTGTTTGTTTGCAATGTTTTGGATAACAGAACGGTTTCTTGACTTGCAAAGGAAGTTAAAGCTCAGTCTGTACCATAAACAGTACATTCATTCTGTTGCTCAAGAATGAGAACACCTGTTATAGTTCTTTGTTGATTGCTGACTTTCATATGAACATTTGGATGAAAAGTAATGTTTACAAGATAACTTATATATAAAATATTCAAACAGCAGAAACGAGAAACCAAAAAAAAGCCCCCAAACCAAAACAGCAACAGAAATCTAAAATAGTCTATCTTCAAGAAACAATGGGAGACAAAGAACTTATTGAAACACTTTTTGAACAAATAGTTTCATCAACAAAAAGCAAATTAATGAATTTTTAGAATAATATCTAACGACAAAAAGACACAAACCCCAAGATTCAGCCTCCAATTCAAAATAGCACTGTTAATATGCCAGCACATTTTAGTTCCATACTTTCAAGAATGAGACACACAGATTAATTTATTGCGCATTTGTGAGAGCTCCTGCACACATTTCTACACTGCCATCTAAACTTGACACAACTGTTGTCTTTTTCCTGTCCAGAGAGCATCTGTAGTAGCTTCCAACTGGGGAAACCTGCCCTGGATGCCTGCTTTCCCCATGCTCTCTGGAACCCTGGTACTTCAGCCATGGTGAACTGGTCAGTGCCATGCTGTACGGAAAAGACCGCACCTTGAGAACTCTTTGGGAAGTACAGAAAGTGTCATAAAACCATCACTCATTAGCACAGCATTACTGCTGCAGCACCAGAGACATTTAAGTATTCTCTTGTGTGTGGCCAAAGAGAGCTTCTTTCACAGCATCTATATTCGGAGAAGCAATGCTGTGTCTCAGACCTATTTTTTAACTGAAGTCACAGTTTCATGCATGTGACTCCTTTTAATTTTGAAAAGACCTTTAATCACAAATCCTAAGAACCTTTCCTAATATTTTTTAACAATTTATTTATGTGAAAGGCACATTTACAGAGAAGTGAGAGAGGGAGAGAGAGCATGAGAGAGCTTCCATTCGCTGGTTAACACCCCAAATGGCCACAATGGGCCAGGCTGAAGTCAGGAGACTGGACCTTCATCCAGGAGTCCCTTGTGGGTGGCAGGGATCCAGGCAACTGGGCCATTATCTGCTGCCTCCTAAGCACATTAGCAGGGAGCCAGTGGGAAGTGGAGTAGTTGGTACCCAAACCAGTGCCCACATGACATAACAGCATTGCAGGCGATGGCTTCACCTGTTATGCCACAATGCCAGCTATGAAACTTTTTCTTAAATTTAAAAGAGGAATTTGTTGATATCAGTTGGTTTTCTATCACTTTATTTTTCTATCAAAGAGATTCTGAAAATTTGCCATAGACTTACTAAGAAAATATGATTTAAATATATTTTTGGATCCAGAAGGATTTATAGGGAAAAAGCAAATATGCTAAGGGCTTTAACTATCAGAAGAGACATGAATTTAAATCATTAAGGTAGTAAGTGGCCAAGACCCACCTCCACCTACTAGGAAGCAGGCTAAAATAATAAAGATTCAGGCAAAAAAACAAAACAAAACTGATTCAAGTCCATTGGGTCCAACGTGACATCCAGAGTAATGGTAACCCAACCTCTAGCTTTCTTGTACCCTCATTGTAATTCATTCGCATAACACTTTCCCTGCAACCTATGGGCATGACCATATAAGGAAAGAAAAGAGGTGGACCCCTAATTCCTGGAAATGGCAGCCCCTGTTCCAGAAATAAGATGAATATTCCACTTGGATATTAGCATACATTTCCTGGGCCCCGTACATTTGGAGCCCCAACCGCACACAGTGCTGCTCTGCCTGTGGGGTGGCCTGCTGTTCACCACATTCTTTAATAAAAGTCTCTTGTTTTCAATTTTGAAGTCAAGGATCCCCATGAGACCAGGAAGTTTCCCAGTTGTTATGTTTCCCCTCTGCATAAGTACATTTCTTAATGCTTTTTTTGTTCAGTATGTTTTAAATATTGTTATGCTGTGTTTCATTCAAAGAAACTGAGTTTTACAAATAGCAGCTGATTCTCTCATTACATCGGATCCAAATTACTAATTTCAGTATTAATGGTTAGCTTTGACATGTTTAAAAAGGGTAGAAAGTATTTAATAGACCTGTCTTCAACCCTGAAATGAACAACTGTTCAGGGAAATGGAATTGTTCAAAGATACATTTTCTTTCTGCCAATCTGTGAAATATAATATAATTATTCTCCTAATGAATCTCTCAACCAGGAGCAATCTTTCAAAGCTTGAGCAGGTAAAATATAATGATAATGGGAGCAGTTTTGTAAATAAAAAGATGAAATGAGATTGTTAGTTTGTGCTATATTATGAGATAATTAGAATAACAGTGAGGCATTTACCAGGCATTTAACTTTCTCAAAAAAGCTCCTCAGGGATTATTTAAATTAGTCATGTTTATCCATGGAGATTTTTAGTCTTTTTTCAAATGACTGTCACCTTATAATAGTAAGGACTCAATATTTAGTTTAATCTGAATAATAACTGGGAGTGTACAGCAACCAAAAGACTATAGCTGAGATAGAGATTAAAAGAAAAGAAAAAAAACACCTTATGTATCCATAGTTTACCAAAGGAAGAACAACGGAACCATTTTCATTAAGCTGGAAGAATGATGACTCAGCATGCAGAGCTGGGATCTATATGGATCCCAGTTTCCACAGGCACGTAACTGAATAAATTTGACAATATCCATCATATGTTAATTAACTCTACATAATAAAGGACTGTATTCATGTAAAGTAAACCCATGGCAATGTAACTCCAGTGGCTAGTTATTTCAGTTATTTTAAATTCACATAGCTCAGAGTTAACCAAGTAGACGGTGGGATTTGGTTGTTCAACAACAGGTTTCTTCGCTTTCTTCCAGACTCCACTATACCCTTTCCATGGCCAATGTGTGCATGAGTTAGGTGCTGGAGTGTGGTTATTTCCTCACATCCACTAGGTTTATCAGGAAAAATAAAGTTATAAATAGAGCCAGATAAAGCAAAGATGTGTCTCCTGTTGTGATCTAAAATCTTTAAATGAGATGTCCTCCCGCAAAACAGTGCAATTAAAATTGAGTTCCTAGTGTCATGTTATAGCTTTCTTGGTCACTATTTTCTGTCATGATAAAAGAGAAAATGTGGTTGATACCAATGGAAGAAAATACAGTCATGGTTTAAATTTAACACTTTATGTAGCCAGCACCGCGGCTCAATAGGCTAATCCTCTGCCTGCGGCGCCGGTACCCTGGGTTCTAGTCCCATTTGGGGTGCTGGATTCTGTCCCGGTTGCCCCTCTTCCAGGCCAGCTCTCTGTTATGGCCCGGGAGTGCAGTGGAGGATGGCCCAAGTGCTTGGGCCCTACACCCCATGGGAGACCAGGAGAAGCACCTGGCTCCTGGCTTCGGATCAGCGCGGTGCCCCGGCTGCAGTGCACTGGCTGCGGCAGCCATTGGAGGGTGAACCAACGACAAAGGAAGACCTTTCTCTCTGGCTCTCTATCTCTCACTATCCACTCTGCCTGTCAAAAACAAACAAACAAACAAACAAACAAACAAAAAAAAACAAAACACTTTATGTAGCTGACTTCATGTGTTTTTGACCACTCTGTGTTTACAATTTTTAAAAATTCTCCCCAATTTATCATCATATGTCTGATAACAGATTAAAAAAATACCTCACATTCTCTGGGAGATATTTATTGTCTTAGCTTTGAATCACCTCCCTCAAAGGGTTAGATTGCTATTAGGGCTTTATATTTAGGAAATGTGTGAGGATGGTCTCATATTTGGAATCCTTATTTGACTACTATTTGAGAGCACATTATTAGTGTTATTGAATTTGTTGAGGTTTATACTACTCATATGCATATGTACCTATTTCCAAAGTTCTTAGAGTAAAGTGAACTGTTCTTTAAATTTTATTTTCTGCCAACTCTTTGACATTCCCTTATTTAACTTAGAAATCTGCTTTATATTTCTATTACTACCTGAGTAATTTTACTTAAAGAGACATGATGAAGCCTTACACTGGCAGATGAGCTACCATGAGTTTTCAGTAGACACAGGATAGAACCCACACGTCTCAGAGGCAAACAAGACACTGACAGATCACTGTCTTCTGCAGTTATGGAAGTGACCTGGGCCCGCACTTGCACTGTCCGTCCTTCTCTGGAGTTAAAATCCACAGTTTGGAATGTAGAAGGGTCTCAGGATAGCACTTAGGATTTTAGAAACGAAGAAGGCATTCTGTCTCAGAAGTCACATAGGATTCACAAACCTTAGCCTTAATTAGAAACCCGAGTAATCGAATGGGAGACCAGGAGGAAGCACCTTGCTCCTGGCTTCGGATCCGTGTGCCAGCTGTAGCGGCCATTTGGGGAGTGAACCAATGGAAGGAAGACCTTTCTCTCTTTCTCTCTCTCTCTTTCTAACTCTATCTGTCAAAAACAAAACAAAACAAACAAACAAAAAACCAGAAACCCGAGTAATGAAATCCCCTTCTTTCTTCCCCTGCACCAAATTTTCAAAATGCAGCCACCACTAAAAATTCACTTTCCTCCAGTGTTCTTAGATTCATTAGGTGAAAGCAAGTTGCTCCTTGTTCAGTCATTCCCGTCTACAGTTTTAGTTTTTATCTGTTTCTCTAATTTCTACTGTTTTTCAAGAAGGAAACCACAATGGCAACGATTTCATTTTCATCTTAGAAAATGGCACTTTTCCATTTAAATTATGACTCATATTTATATGAACAACTTTGAGGCCTTACTAATCCTTCCATAAGAACTCCTAGAATTAGACTGCATGTTGGATTTTAGTTCTAGAATTATAACGCCTGTGAGATGTTGAAATGTTGAGTATTTACAAGGGAAATTGGGCAATAACCATAACCAGAAAAGAAGGCATTGATGGAGTTCATGAAGCCCTAGAAAGGACAGGAGAGTGTTCTAACGACCGTCATCTGGTGTTTCTGTGACTCCTGAAGTATTAATTATTTATTATTTTTTCTGGTTTCTGCTCTCCAAATTTCTAGCAGGCTAGCAATTTCAATGAGGCTTTTTATCCCATGGCAAGTAAGAGTTTCATAAAGGATTTTTGATAATACACATGCTTTTATAGATCAGGCAGACCAAACACAGGAGTACCTGGTCTGATCCTATTTTGGAAAACATTATTATTTGCACATATAAGAAATGTACATTATATCCTCTAATCTCTTTTTATTGTCACTTGGCAGGCTTTCCAAGCATGACATTTATGAAAAATAGCAGAGAGAGGGACCGGGATTGTGGCACAGCAGGTTAAGTCATTGCCTATGACACTGGCATCCCCCATAGGTGTGCAGGTTCAAGTCCCGGCTCCCATGCTTCTGATCCAGCACCTTCCTTATGCGCCTAGGAAGGCTAAGGAACATGGCCCAGGTACTTGAGCCCCTGCTGCCCATGTGGGAGATGGGAAGGAGTTCCTGACTCCTCCCTCAGGCATGGTCAGGCCTGGCATTTCTGGCCAGCTGCAGAGTGACCCAGCAAATCAAAGATCTCTTTCTGTGACTCTCTTTCTCCATCACTCTTTCAAATAAATAAATAAACAAACCTACCTTAAAAACATAAATAAAAATAGCAGAGTCATCACAGTAAGATACCCAGGTCTGTCTTGTAATCTTAAATTTCAAACAGTCATTTTGATATTTAGATATCTTTATTATGTTATTATTAGCCTAGTCATTGTTGAAAATTATCAGAAGATTTATTTACAAACATATAATTAAGAATCATTTTGAGATACCTCCCTATAGGTTATTAGGTAGCAAATGTTTGGATCTATCAATATTTAATCAATGAAATCACCATGCCAGCGGTTTATGTAGTACATATGTTTGTGAAATGCAACATCTCAAATGCTGTCATTTTTTCCTCAATAATTGTAACATCCAGGTATAATAATGCTGCCTGAAATCTTTTTC
Organism: Oryctolagus cuniculus; assembly: GCF_964237555.1. Lineage (NCBI taxonomy): Eukaryota > Metazoa > Chordata > Mammalia > Lagomorpha > Leporidae > Oryctolagus > Oryctolagus cuniculus. The sequence goes on from NC_091447.1 coordinate 5,837,217, forward strand.
TTGTTTCTAAATTTAAATGATTTAATCACTGAATTTAAATGCTTGGAAATTGTTCTGCTTGCCGGTGTTTGAATGCCAAATACATCATCTACAGTTCTAAAATGAATGTCACATTTATATTTAGATAACTTAAAACACTGCCTTCTAAATTACCCTAAATAACCCACAGAGATATCTAAAAGAAATTGGTACTAATGGATGCCAAATGTCCACTGTCATCTACTTCCAGAAAAGAATGGCTTTTACAAGGAGCAGAAATTTCAGTCTTATTCATCAAACACTCTTTGTGCACTTGAGTATTACAATATATAGAAAGCAAAGAATATTCTCATTTCTTCCAAAGCTCAACACTCCTGTTTTTTTTTTAATAGTTATTTTATTTATTTGATTATGTATTTCTTTGAAACACAGAGTGACAGAGACAGAGACAGGGAAGGGTGGAAGATTTATAGATGAAAGAGAGGAAGAGACAGGCAGAGAGATCTTCCATTGGCAGGTCACTCCACAAATGCCTCTGGCAGCCAGTGCAGAAGCAGGCTGAAGCCAGGAGCCAGGGACTCCACTAGATCTCTGATGTTAAAGATGAAGGCATTGGAGTTAACAACCTTATTTATCTCTAGAGACAAAAGAAATTTGTGTTGCTGTGTGTTCTTATTCTCATTTATTATCTCTGAGCAGTTTGGTTTGAATTGGCTTGTTTTGGGTTTCTTTCTTAATTTCTGGAAATTAAAAAAAAAGAGCTAATAATAATGAAGTCATTTACTTGTCAGATAATCAGGTGGTCTCTTCCAATACGGAGAAAAGTTTATTCTGCGGGAAATGATAGTGAATTTTATGCAAGAACATACTGATAAATAAAAATAATGCTTACATTGTCTTCACAAATGGGACTTTATGAAAGATATGAAAGGGTATAAACGGCAGCAGTGGCTGAATGTGGCTTTTCTAAACTTCAGTCATTCTTTACCGTATCTGAGAACCTCTGGTATAAGTACTTAGTTTAGTTATTGTACTCTATTCTTATTCAAATGGATTTATTTCAAAAAAGAAAATTTATAGTACCACTATAAATAAATAAGTAAATAATACTAGCATTTCTTACTACAAAGAGAAGACAAGTGTAGTAGTAACTCTAAAGCTATCAAACTTCACATTCCCCTGTGCACCTGCTGATCCATCTCATTTTTCATCAGTGTGTGCTCATTGGGTTTTAGGAAATTCTGCCCAAATTTAAAAAAAAAAAAAAAAAAAGCAAGTGTTGGTAAAAGTGAATGAAATCATTGAAAATGTCTTGGATGGCAAAACCTGTGAATTCATTTTTTAAGCAAACTTTTGTGTGACGGGTACCTGGCTAGCTGTAGCCACACGCAGGGTAGGCAGTTACTCACTTAATGAGATTTCAAGCAGGAAGTCCAGCTGCTGCTGGCAGTACCTCTCTCAGCTTCTGGCAAAGGCTTGAGACTCTATGGTTTGCATGTAATTGCTTTTGCTCAGTGGTTTTCAAACTTTTTAAAGTAGTCAACAACTTTTTTTTTTTTTTGCAAACGAAGCAGTATTTCAAAGATCAGTAAATAAAAGGGTTTAACAATTTAATTTGTACCAATACATATTAGAAGTTCAAATTGCTAAAACTTCTGGTATGAAATTAATAGAGCTATTTTGATGAAGACAATTACAGTGTCACAGCCATGTTTTTTTTTTTTTTTTTTTTTTTTTTTTTTTGCTGATGTCTGCATCGTGTTTTAGTTGTACGACACAGACACTATCCTGTTATGGACAGATATGCATTTAAATGGTATGAACCTTATACACCTCACTTGGCCATCATCAACCATTCTGACTGCATTACTGGGAAGTCTAATATAGACTTTTATCCTCAACCAATTAGAATAACTAACATGGCTCACATTTCTTGACAGATTCTCACTTTTTGATTAAAAAGTTCGTATTCAAAGATAAGTTTAATGTAATTTTCTACCTTGGTCAATACAAATTTATGACATGTTGTTACTGATGTTACTTGCTATCTGTGGTTTAGATATTCACCCAAAATTTCAACTAGTCGAATTTATTTATTCTGTAAAACACTTCTGGAATGTTTCAATTTCATGGCTGGCTCATTTGCAGCTAGCAATGAAATCTTCTCTGACAAAAGTGTGCCTGATTCATAAGCTAACATCAGCCTATTATTTGTGGAAAGCAGTTAATTATTGCAATTTATTTTGGAGCAAAAATACTTTTAAAAATTTATGGGCATTTTAGTCATTTTCAATCAAAATATTCATATTGTCATCTTGCTCTATTTATTTATTTATTTACTTATTTATTTAACTTGAAGGGGACAAAGAGAGAGGGAGAGAGAGAGATCTTGCATCTGCAGGTTCACTCTCAAAATACTCCCAACAGCTAAGGCTGCGTCAGATCAGGGCCAGGAGCCCTGATCTCAGTGTAGGTCTGCCATGTGGCAGGGATTCAAGTACTTGAGCCATCACTTGCTTATTCCTAGAGTATGCATTGGCAGAAAGGTGGAAATGGAATTAGATCTAGGACTTGAACTCAGGCACTTTTAAATGGGACACAGATGATGTCTGCTGTGTCAAACGCAGATCTTGTTTTTACTTCCCCTGATTGCTAAGTGCTGCGTGGTGTTCATGTCAAAGAAAATTACCTTAGTTTGTTTGTCTTTGCATCTGGTCCCCATGCACTGTGGTGGTAATGTCCCTATTTTTCCATTTCTCCTCATTTAAATATTCTAATACATATAGTAATATATACGAGACTACAAATATATATATATATATTTCATTGAAAGGCGGAGTTACAGAAAAGAGGATGGGACGTACACAGAGAGAAAGGTACTCCACCTACTTGTTCACTCCCGAAATGGCTGCAACAGTCAGATCTGGGAAAGGCTGAAGCCAGGAGCCCAGAGTTACTTCCAGGTGTCCCACTTAGGTGCAGGGCCCAAGAACTTGGGCCATCTTCCACTGATTTCCCATGCTCATTAGCAGGGAACTGGATATGAAGTGGAGTAGGCAGGACAGGAACCCTCAAAGATTTATTTTTAAAAATGACCCTTGTAGAGCTACAGACTTTCCAATCAATGTCATCATTATTTGTTCAATTACATGTACATACGTTTATAAATGTGGATGTGTAGGCATGAATATCTCTCTATCCGTCCATCTACTGAGGAAGACAAAAGAGGAAGAGGAAGAGAGGCAAAGGGGAAGCTGTTTTTGGTGACACAGGTTAATGATTTCAGAACTGTTAATATGATAAAATGTATGTGTAGAACAGTTACATATATTTTTATTACAGACTTTTAAAAATTGCTCTGAAACATGGCAATGAATTTGAACCAAGTTTTTACAGGATTGTTGAAGAATTTCTGTTATAACTCAACAGAACAGTCTGAAAAATAATGTTTCAGCTGAAGGCCTTTGTATCTTTTAAATGCAAATACCTCTACTTTCATCTGCAATCAGTCATTTATACATTAATGTGGATGAATTTATTAGACATCTTTCTGAGGCTAATTCAGCAGAGGAGGAGTCAAAGATGAACTCAGCTACTAAAGACACAGGGAAGATTAAATATTAACACTGAAGACCAATGGGCCTACTTTACAGCTTTGCTTAAAGACTATGCTGTCTATATATACTCATTTGTATTTATAAACATAAACACCTACACACAAATAAAACGTCCACTGGATTAGATGAGTGTGAGTGTGAATATATTTCAGAATAGCATCCAACTGTTTTAGAATGTTTTGCTGGAACAATAATGCAATTAAATGAGTTTCTTCACATTTGTTTAAGTAAATTGAGTCAACAGTAAAATTTCCAACCCATGAGTTTATTAATTGAAAATATTCTGAACTTATGAATGAGAAGGGTTCTAAAAAATTACATCCAAATGAATTGTGTGGAGTCCTAGTTCATGTACTACTTAATACACATAATGCTACAAACTTGACCTTGCTCCTTTGGGTAATGACATATCTGTAAAGGATTATGAACACTTACACAAATTTAATTCTATGACTTCCCTATTCACCACCCACCCTCTCCCCCCAAAAAATTTTCTAAAGTTCATGAAAACCAGTGTCTGTACCAATGCAGCTGAAACTTCTGATAATGTTTTACCAAGTCATGTTAGAAAAGTTGTAAGTTAACATTTTAAGAATCTGATTCCTGACAAAGCAGAGTGCTAACACAATTAAAGGGAAAGAAGAGAGAGCTTCTCCTACAGTTGTGGGCACTTGTGTTCTATGGCAATGCTGGAGGCTGGGTTGTTGTGCTTTCCTCCCAATGTGCACACCTGAGACAAGCCTATCAAGGGAGGGGGAGTTCATGCCTGTAGAATATAAAGATAGGGCCCACCCACCTGTCTGCTCCTTAAGCCCAAGGTGTGCTCGCCTGTCCCTTATCAAATGGAATTCACTGAGTTGAGGGAGGTGTACAGCCAGCCCAACAAGGTACCAATCCATGAGCTCAAGAAGTCATCGGCTTCTCCACCAGATAAAAACCTTTTGGCCAGTGTTGTCTGAGGGATTTGTTTAGGGGGAACTCCAAATTTAGGCAGGGAAACTGCAGGTTTCAGGAAGAAGGTAACTACTGCTTCCATATAACTCCTGCCACCCCTGGCCATTGTAAAAATTCCCTACAGAGCATAACATCAGCAACCAATCAGAGGAAGGTTCCAAGCACCACTAAACAACAAGGAATGTGGACATGAGCTGAGCATGTGCCTCTCAGCCCCAATTCCAGTCTCTAAGAACCTTCACAGCCGACTCCTCAGGGAGCCTAGGAATTAAGCAGTAGCTACCTGGCTCCTTGCTCAGTGCTTTGCAGTAGGTATCTACTTCCTTCCACTGTCCTGGTGTCAATGACTGGCTTTCTGTGTGCTGGGCAGATGGACCAGATTTGGGGGCTCCCTAGCCACACATCCAACTAGTTTGGGGTGTTTTTCTGCAACAAGTAGAGTATGATAGGGGAAAATCAGGTCTGCAGCCTCTCTACAGAGGCTGCATAGGTGTTTGTCTGGTGAAAGCACAGCCACATGTCTTGGAAACTTTCAACAGCTCAGTGGATGAATGTAGTTGGTAGCTGAGCCATTGAGCATCAATTTGCATGAATATCTGGAATGTACACATGCAAAGAATATGCCAAGTGATGTACTGACCAAACAGAAAAAGAAAATCTGGAAATTATTCTGTATATATGATTTTGAGTGGATATAAATGAGGGGTCTTTGAAAAGTTCTTGGAAAATATGGACTTTGAAAAAAACTATGCATAGACTTCAAAAAAATTTTGCACCAAATTAACATCTCTTTTTAAAAAAATAGCTAAACCAAATTATTTATTTGAGACACACACACACACATACACCAAGAGCAAGCGCTAGAGAGAGAGAAAGAGACAGAGAAAAGAGAGAGCTCCTATGTCCTTTTTCACTCCTCAAATGACCTCAACAGCCAGAGATGGGTCAAGATAGAAGCTGGGAGCTATGGACTCCATCCAAGTATCCCATGTGGGAATGGCAGGAACCCAATTTCTTGAGCCATCACCATTGCCTACAGAAGTCCACTTTAGCATGAAGCTGGAGTTGGAGCTGGAGTACACTCAGGTATTCCAAAGTGGGATGCAGATACAAGCTCACTGCAATGTTCACATACTTTTTCAACTCCCTCATATACACAGTTTTATATATATATATATATATACACACACACACACACACACACACACACATACATGTTTATTTTAAAGTATTTGAAGAGAGGGACACAATGAATATATATGTAATAATAAAATTAGTGTGATTTCAAAAAGTCTTAGACTGGTCCTTAAGCTAATGCTGACACTTAGAAATATTTGACTGTTCTTAGAAATGTACAAATCTTTTTTTAATATTCTATTCATTCATTTGAAAGGCAAGGAGATAAAGAGACAGGAGGAAAGAGAGAAAGAGAAAGAGAGGTCTTCCCTCCCCTTGCTCACTCCCCCTATGGCAACAACAGCTGGAGCTGGGTCTTGCTGAACCCAGGAGCCAAGAGCTTCATCCAGGTCTCCCACATGAGAGGCAAAGGTCCAAGCACATTGGCTAGCCTCCAATGCCTTCTCAGGAGCATTAGCAGGGAGCTGGATCAGAAGTGGAGCAGCCAAGACTCAAACCAGTACCATTATGGGATGCCTGTCCTACAGGCAGAGGCTTAACCTTCTGTGTCACAGCCCCAGCACCAGAAATGTACAAATCTTATAGTTAAATTCAAATTTAAATACACTTATTAATTCAGCATTAATATCAATAACTTATAGAAACTAATAATTTTATACTTATTTTTATTATACTTATGCTTTATTAAACCTCTCATTTTTGTATACATTTCTATTTTCCTCCATGTTTCATACAATTGTATTCCAGTCTGTAAAGTATTTTCATCACTTTAACACCTTGCTTATATTGAGTTATACAGGTCTTCCGCATAACGTACATTTCAGAGGCATCAAAGCTTCATGTTACCATCAAGTTCTTGCAAGCATTTTGTAAAAGAGGAGTGCTAGTACTTTCCCCATCAACCTCTCACAACCCTCAAATGACATCAAACTACCCTGGACAGAAGTCATTGCCCAGTGCTGAAACTTGAGCCAGGTGCTAAGTCAACAGATGCCTACTATTGTCAAGTCCACACTCATCATCCCATCTTATTCCATTAATGATCTAATTAATTTATACTGGACCCTTAATTCCACAGTGTCTTTGTAATTTTTTCTCACTGGACTGAGCTGAGATAAAATGTTTTCTTGCATTCTCAGTGTCATCGTATTAGGTAAGGGGAAAGAAGTATCCTACACTAAATACATACATCACTCTTCCACGTTCAGTTCTTAGATATGATCACGTTGATCTCTTTGGGAAGGACAACCACAAGAGTAAGGCGTCACATCCCACCACAGACCCTACTACAATAGGGTTGATCCCGACCATGGCTATGCCTTCCTATGCTGTTAGTCCTTTATTCACGGTTTCCTTGCTGCTATTAAATTTCTGGAAAAATTACAGCAGGTAGTCAAAATTTACTGTGGGATATTTATATATCCTGTTATATATGGTACTTAGATTATAGCTTAATATAAGAGAGCATTGATGGCACAGTTTGACTGAAACAAGGCCAGCATAAAGTCCCTTAGAATACAAGCTTAGTAAAACCTTGGGTAGGCCCTTGTCATAACAACTGGAATATTGTGACGAAGAGGATCACATTCCAGAAGAGCTTTGTGTACCATATACCCCATTTCATGATCTACTCAGTTCCCAATAGGCATTTTATTTTCCATGAGAGGAGGTAATACAAAGGAGAATATAAGACAAAAACAAAAACCATGAAAACTACAGGTAGTTTAGATGTAATCTCTGAATCTATTATAAGTTAATCAAACAGGGAGAGCTAACATGAAAAATGCAACTACATAAAAATACACGTTGTTATAATGCAATGGAAAACTTTCATTTGATGGTAATCTTGGAAGGCCGACTAACCATCAATTTAACAACCAATTGTTGCAAAGCTTACCTTGACTTGCAAACTTCAACTCTTTGGCATCTGTGAGTGTGGTCCTTTTGTCAGACCCTTTTTTCTCTATTCGGCGATGGCTCCGTCTTTTCTTAGACTCTCCCCAAAGATTGGATCCTCCATGCATGCTTGGTATGTTCAAAATAGCGATTCCTTCCAGGGAGATGTTGATCAGATCTATCTGTACCCCATCGCACTGGGAAAGAAAGACACCGTTAAGATGTTTTCTCTTCCTGTACTTGATCTCTTCTTTTTTTCTTATTTTTTATCGAGGGCTTTTAAATCCATAATCCTGTCATTTCTGAATAAGCTTTTCAAGGGCACTTAAATGCTTACCCTAAATGTCAATATGAAAGATAAAGCAGCTACTAACATTAACCAGTTACCCTTAATAGTCTTTTTTTTTTTTTTTTTTTTTTTTTTTTTTTTTTTTTTTTTTACAGGCAGAGTTAGTGAGAGAGAGAGAGAGAGAGAGGTCTTCCTTAGCCGTTGGTTCACCCTCCAATGGCCACCACGGCTGGCGCGCTGCAGCCAGTGCACTGCGCTGATCCGAGGGCAGGAGCCAGGTGCTTCTCCTGGTCTCTCATGCGGGTGCAGGGCCCAAGCACTTGGGCCAGTGCACCGCGCTGATCCGAGGGCAGGAGCCAGGTGCTTCTCCTGGTCTCCCATGCGGGTGCAGGGCCCAAGCACTTGGGCCATCCTCCACTGCACTCCCGGGCCATAGCAGAGAGCTGGCCTGGAAGAGGGGCAACCGGGACAGAATCCGGCGCCCCGACCGGGACTAGAACCCTGTGTGCCAGCGCCGCTAGGTGGAGGATTAGCCTGTTGAGCCGCGGCGCCAGCCACCCTTAATAGTCTTTTAAATGATCAAATTAAATCACCAGGGTTATCTTTGGGAGAGACACACATTCATGTCTGCAAAGTGATCAGCTGGAAATTAACGGAGTGTTACCAAGAGACTGACTCTGGAAAAGATGGGCAAATTTTGGGTGGAAAATGGAATGCTCACAGCCTATTTAGAGTACACTGGCAGGCAATGACAGGGCAAAGCAGACACAGAATTAATGATTCCTGATCTCACTTCATTTTCCTTTGAGCAGGGAAATAAATGACTTATGTGACTTTAGTAAAAAGAGGTTAAAACAAACAGCAGTTCAAGGAGATCTCAGTCACAGAGGAGTGACCAAGGATAGCTCCTTGGACTGGACTGAACTCCAAGCAGGATGGCAAGGCAAGGAGAGGTCCTGGGGGCATTGAAAGCTAAGGAACTTAATAACAGACAGGGCTTTGCTATAGTCAACAGTGGTCACTTTCACGTTTTTGAGTTTTCTGTTTATTTCTGCTAAGGGACACGTGTGGAGAATGGCAAGGCTATTCTGTCTTTTTTTGGAATTAGTATTTATTTATTCATTGGCTTTGGGTCTTCTAAAATGGCAGTTGTTATAAATAGATCCCAGAAAACGTTTTTCCATTTCGATCGTAAGTCAATAGGATGGCAGACGTAAACATACAACTCCCTGCTTTTTAAAGAACTTTGTTAGGGATCCGCCTTTCATAAATTAAAGTTTATCTGCAGTACGGTTGCTTCCTTTGCCACGTCTTATCACACACACACACAAATCACTGCGACTAACTCATCATTCTTCATGACAATTGTAATTTCTGGATTTAGGAGAGGTAAAACTACACCAAAATTATAAAAACAATATCAAAAAATAGCCACACCTCCATCTCCACATTCATTGCCCTCATACCCAGTCTAGCATTGTATCCTGTTCACTAAAAAATACAAGCTGGGAAATAAAGCAACACATCTTGAGCCCACTTGGCAAGGGTAGGAACAAATTCTAGCGAAAGTGCCAAGTTCTCATTCAATTTGTTTCAAGGAGGATGAAATCGATGTCTGGATGATGCCTTTTGCTTTTTTTCCCAGAAACAAGTGATTTTTGCTCCTTTTCATGTATGAAATTAAGATGATTTCTTTTTACTAAAGATTTCTTCTCCTGTGTATACTCACTTACCACTATATATTCTAGATAAACAGATATTAATTTCATAATTAAAAGTAATCTTGTGTAAATACCCTGCAGGCCTCAAAGAATCAAACACATACTGTGTGTCAGGCCTCCCACCGTTTTCAAGTGGGCCGCACTGGCTGGATAATTAGATAGTACATATTTTTTAACCTTATTTGCATGCATATTATATCTTTTGCACACTGACAAGCAGCAGTAACAACAAAAGTCAGATTACCACAGGGAATTCCCACAAAGAAGTCTTCATTCCTTATAATTTGCAGCCTAAATTAAAATAATTTGATCTTTGACAAGGATGAAATGTCAAGCAGAAGGGGGTCCTCCACAAGCCGCGGCCTGTGGCTTCTGAAATCTGCCTAATTTATGTCAGTCACTTCTTAATACATATTTAAGGATTACACGAAAAAGATGATAAATATGCAATGTGACACCTTTGGTATTTTCCTGCTGTTAATTTATAAAGGTCTGGCTTCCCCCAAACTGACTAAAATCATTTAAATAACAGAAGGATCGCGCAAGAAGCTGGAGCTAAGGTTGGCTTCCATTTTCACTCAATATTGGACACAGCGGGTAGTACACGAAGACAATTATTTGACTAGGCCTCGGCCCCCCCGCTGTGACAAGTTACTTGCAGAATTAGTGAAGGAAGATTCCTTTGTTCATCTACAGAAATGGAGTGCATGTTGCAAATAAGCTTTGCTCCTGTGTGTGGTTTTTCTGTTTGTTATTTATTTATTTATTTATTGGTAATTGAACCACTGGAATTACTGAAGCCAGAAAAGCTTCCATGTGTACTATTGTTCATATTTTCCCTCTTTGGGGCCGTCCATGTGTAAATTTACAGAAACCAGATTCTGAGGATGAAAACGAGTCTCAAGGAGTGGCCCAAGAACAAAGCCTTCAAGAGCAGGCGCTGTACTGAAATAAATGGCCTTGTACTAATGATTTGTTTCCACTAGTGTTTGACCCCAGGCTGCCTTCCTCCGTTGGCTTGGATGTGATGTGCAGTAATCTGGAAAACCTCAGAGCCAGTTCTGATGGGGACCAGGAACAGCGGTTCACCAGTGCGTTCCCGGAAGTGACAGCAGAGGTGAAGATGAGGAAATGTGAACAACTTATAGTTGTGCCCTGGGTCAGAAACTATGTCCACACCCTTTGAAGATTTATGGTCTTTCAAAAGGCAGCTAAAGAGGAAAAGGATATCAAAGCTTAAAAGCCAATAGGCTTAGTCAACAAATTCTGAACATTTTTATCATGTGCTAAAAGGTGGTTAACATACAGGTCTACAGCAACGGATGTTAGAATGCACTGCTGTGATGCCACTGTGTACTTAGACCTAAACTAGAAGATCTTAGTTACTCCAGACACAAATCTACTTACAAGAAAAGAAAATGATTTGAAATTTTCTGCCGATGTATTTTAATCCTTGATGACAAACTTTGGAGATCTGTAAGTGTGGGTAATGAATTTGATGAAATATAGCTAATGATAAACCAGAAAATCTTTCCCCATAGTGAATTTTATTCTCTGCCTACATCAGATTAAAAAGACTCATAGTTTTCTCCATGAATGAAACATAAAACTTTGTTTTACAGGTAATTTTAGGATCAGGGTAGGTGCACTAAAGACTGGGAAACTCTGGCCCAGTGCATTGAAGAGTACTATGTTGGGTGCCAGCAGTGTGGTATAGTGGGTTAAGCCACCACCTGTGACATGGCCATCCCATATGGCTGGCAGTTTAAGTCCTGGCTGCTTCACTTCTGATTCAGTTACATGTTAATGTGCTTGGTGAACAAGTGAAAGATGGTCTAAGCACTTGGACCTCTGCCACCCAAGCAGGAAACCCAAAAAAGCTTGTGGCTCCTGGTTTTGGCCAGGCCCAGCTCTTGGCTGTTGTGGCCATTTTGGGAGTGAACCAGTGGAGGGAAAATCAATCTCTCTCTCTCGCTTTCTCTCTGCTTCTCCCCCTCTTGTCCTTTCTCTGTGACTCTGACATTCAAATAAATAATTTATTTATTTATTTGACAGATAGAGTTAGACAGTGAGAGAGAGAGACAGAGAAAGGTCTTCCTTCCTTTGGTTCACCCCTCAAATGACCGCTACGGCCAGAGCTACACCAATCCGAAGCCAGGAGCCAGGGGCTTCCTCCTGGTCTCCCATGCAGGTGCAGGGCCCAAGCACTTGGGCCATCCTCCTCTGCCCTCCCAGGCCACAGCAGAGAGCTGGACTGGAAGAGGAGCAACCAGGACTAGGACTAGAACCTGGTGCCCCATGGGATGCTTTTTTTTTTTTTTTTTTTTTTGACAGGCAGAGTGGACAGTGAGAGAGAGAGAGACAGAGAGAAAGGTCTTCCTTTGCCATTGCTTCACCCTCCAATGGCCGACGCGGCCAGCGCACTGCGCTGATCTGATGGCAGGAGCCAGGTACTTCTCCTGGTCTCCCATGCGGGTGCAGGGCCCAAGCACTTGGGCCATCCTCCACTGCACTCCCTGGCCACAGCAGAGAGCTGGCCTGGAAGAGGTGCAACCGGGACAGAACCCAGCGCCCCGACCGGGACTAGAACCCGGTGTGCCGGCGCCGCAAGGCGGAGGATTAGCCTAGTGAGCTGCGGCGCCGGCCGGGATGCTTTTTTAAACAGTTCTGTGTTTTCCACGTTACTAAACAATAGGAAGTTTGTCTTCCGCATTTGGTTCCCTGATGCTTCTCTTGCTGTTTGTTAACCTTGAGAGTATGCAGATTTGGAGAGTATTTAATCATTAGGACTAATCTCAGTACTTTGGGATGAAAATTCTTGATTTTTTATTTTTTAAGATTTATTTATTTGAAATGCAGAGTTACAGAAAGGCAGAGGTAGAGAGAGAGAGAGAGAGAGAGAGAGAGATCTTCTATCCATTGTTCACTCCCCAAATTGCCTCAATGGCCAGTGCTGGTCCGATCCAAAACCAGGAGCTTGGATCTTCCTCAGGGTCTCCCACGTGGGTGCAGGGGCCCATGGACTTGGATCATCTTCTGCTGATTTTCCAGGCCCATTAGTAGGACGCTGAGTTGGAAGTAGAACAGCTGAAACTCGAAAAAGCGCCCATATGGGATACCGGTGCCACAGTTGGTGGCTTTACCCAATATGCCACAGTGCCAGCCCAGAGAATTCTTAATTCTAAGTTTGCCATCCCTCCCAGTCTTACTGACAAGTAAACACTGAAAGAGCTGGAGAATAGGCTTTTGTTATTCTCCTGTTATTTGCATGGTACATGGAGTATAACAAAAATCTACGACTATTACAACTTCAGGCTCAGATAGTAGCCTTGAGTCTTAGACACCCATCCATTCACAAACTCCAACAAATGTCTTAAACTTTGCTTTTTCTGCAAATTTAAAGCTTTTATCTTCTTTTTTAAGAAACTATTTATTAGAGAAGGAGAAAGAGAGAGAGAGAAAGAAAGAGAGAGACAGGGAGAGAGAGAAAGGAACAAGTGCTCCTATCAGTGAATTCACTACCCAAATGCCCACGATAGCTGGGGCTGGGTTGGGACTGCAGTTCATAGCTGGGAATTTAATCCAGATCTCCCCTTTGGGTAATAGGAACCCAACTGCTTAGTCATCAATGCTGTCTCCTCAGGTCTGCACCAGCAGGGGTCTGTGGTCGGGAGCAGAGTCAAAAACCGAAACCCAAGCACTCCCACGTGTGGCACAGGTCAACTTATGGCACACTAGTCTTCCTCATTTTAGTTCTTATTTCCTTGTCTTTTGTAACTGAGTTATCTAAACTTACTTTTTGATTCTACCCTTCCTCAAACTTTTTGAAATACCCTCATATAAGTTCAACCCATTTATTTCCTTAGTTTTAACATTTTGGCAGTAATATAATTCTTCTTTCTCTAACAGTATTAAAGACAATGTGTACTCATCCCTACGGTGGAGATTTAACTTTGTTTCTCTGATCACAGGATTTGGATGCAGACAGCTAGTGGATGTGTTCATTGGTTAACACCAAGCACGCAGCAGAGTCAATGATATATAAATCTCCTCATTATCATCTTATCATCTGTCAATCTTATATCAACACTTATCTCATAATATTCATATCATTTCAAATAGATGCCACTTTCAGAAGAAGAGGAAAATGGGATAAAAAGACACAGAAAATGGCTCATTTTTAAAGAAGCTACAAATAAAACATCCACCCACTACTTGAGGTTCTATTGTTGCTGAAGTGGTTTATTCTCTGTTATATATTTTTCAAATCATAGAGGGTATAATTTCAGGCCACATAGGAAGCAACAGCAAACCGAATCAAATTTCCGAATTGCTGTTATTTTATATTTAATTATGAAGCAACCTTGAGGGTAGAAAGGCGTATTTTGCTAATATGATAGACTGGATTCATTACAATGTGAACTGAGAGGCACTGCCAACCATATACACACTCACCCGCCCCTCCCCACCCCTCCACCCCCAACACAATGAGCAGTGCACACAGCACAGGGTGAAGAAGCCCATGGTGCAGGGCTAGAAGGCCACACTTGGACCAAGAGTCAGAGAAACAGCTTAGTTCCCGTCATTCAGTGTTTTTGAGAGACATTTGAAATAGTAATTTTCTACAAGCTGTAAGACTTTGCGGAACAAAGCTACTCGACTCTGTCAGGATTTAGAGCTTTAAAATAAATAAATATTTCAGCATTTATTTTCCTTAAAATATCGCTTGTTATCCAACATTTTCTTGAGCAATTTTTTTTGCTTTGTGACATACAATATTGTGCTACAGAATCCATGGTTTATCAATCTGTGTTCAAGGATAAGTTAAGGTCAGACAAGGTATAGGATGATTCAGTCTCCACCCACAATCGACCAAAGGGGTGTGTGTGTGTGTGTGTGTGTGTGTGTGTGTGTGTGTATGTAAAAAATTTTTGTCTTCTGCTACAGATTTTCTTTGAGCATAGGTTTCTGATGTTACAAAATGCTCAAAATCCATTAGATAAAGCAACTGTCACAAAAATAATGATGCTGAAGTTAAAGGGAGATTGTAATTTTTATAAATACCCAGGTATATATATAACTCTATAAAATGCAAAGCTAAAATATACCATATGCAGTTTTACATATAATATAGGCATACCTTGGATATTATTTATATATCTATATATACACATATAATAGATGTATACACACACTGGGGCACTTTTAAAAGTTCATAGGAAATGGAATTAAAAATGTTTATTTTGTGACAAAAGAATTTTGAAATCTATGCACACTCAGATATCATAATGAATGAGAAGCACAAAACGTTCATACTGAACCCAGATCATCTTCTGACATGTAATCAACTTCATGGAACAGGATGAGAATAAAGTGCCCACAGATTATATGGTAAGTGCGATCATTTTCAGCATGATTCGCATAACGGCAAATTAAAACGTTAGGGTAATGAAGAACTAGCCAAGCCATTACGATCCTATGTATTAATCACTTCTGTTTCCAAACTCACTACTCGAATATAAGTCACTAAATATGTTCACCAATTATAAAATGAAGAGTGCCAAAGCCAATACTTCTAAATCCATAACTGCTAATCATTAGATATTGAAGCTTATAATTCTGCTCCTTTAGCTTTGCTCTCATCATTTATCAAAATATAACTTTTCATTTTCCTTTAACCTTCAACATATATAGCTGTGATTTTTTATAATATGTCTCCAAAATTTTGAGTACTACTGTATCTATATATTTTTGGTACACCTACTTGCTCCAAGTCTTTTTTAAAGTGTGTCTTTTCTTGTTAGCCTTGCTCTTTTTCTTGGCATTTTCGCTTCCTATATTATATTTTACGGGGAAATGGCAACCTTGGGAACTGCGAAAAAATAGCTAATGAATGGGAAAGGAATGAAAAGTGTATTTTTTAACGTTTATTCATGAAAGTAAGTACAATTTTAGTGAACTGTGTTTTAAAGGTTATAAGTTATTGAGACCTGGAAATAGTAAGTTCTTTAATGTATCTTACATTTTTTCCTTCTTTTTTCCTCCAACTACTTTTTTTCTCTCTCAAATCTTTCCATTCCCTCAATGCCCAATGATTCCTTCACTAGTTTCCATAGTTGTGTTTCCACATCTTATTCTTTTACACGAAATAGGAACAACTCATACACACATTTAACTTTCTACTAGTGTTTCCGATGGTGCTGCATAATGACAGCAATGGCATTTTATAATCTTGAGGAAATCTATATGGACTGCTCAGAGTGTAACTCATTTCATGGGCTACCCCAAAAATGTTAACAACCAAACTCGAACCATTTCATAGTATTACAAAATAGAATCCTTTTTTCTTACTTCTATTTCTACAGATTCATGAAGCTTCTTGCAGGTGGCTGAGAATGTTTCAGAGGTGCCAAACTCAAAATACCAAAATTTGTTCTTCATTCTGAAAAAAAGAAAAGAAGCAGCAGCTTAGGCAATTATCAGTAACAGGAAGGCCATTATTAAAATACCCTCGTCCCGTCTTGTAGGGACCAGGAAGGGTTTGTTGAGGACATGTGACTTTCAGCAGGTAAAAGATGACCACAAAACCTTCAAAGCTTGAATGTCGACAGATGGTATGATGTTCCAAGTGAATAGAAGGGGTCTGTTGATCTGACAAATGAAAGTATATCTTTGACTTTTCTACCTATCAATTGGATCAAATTTTTAAAAATGATTGTAGTGCTTATGATTCATATTTCTGTGCAAACTAATTTGAGGACCTTTTTTATTATCATAAAGAGAAACAAAACTTGGGCTTTTCACAGGGAAAAGGAGACAAAGCTTAACAATTTCCAGCAATTTCTAGAAATTACGACCAGATAGAATCTTATAAAGAAAAAACTGTAGTTATTCACAAAACATTCTAGAATTTATGAGAAAACTGTTACTTTTTAGAAAGCTCTGGGCTTCTTTCACATGAACAATAGGAAGAAATTACACCACAACATGAAAGAGTGAAGAACATAATAATGTTATATCAAAATGATGAAAGTTACAAAGAAAATGCAGTTTGAAATATCAGTAAATTTACTCTTAGAATAAGATGTTCAGAATTTACTCTCCCCCATAATCTAATGACGATATGTTAGGATTTTTGTAGCAGATAATTAAGTTTCGGATTACTTCATGTAATTTGACAAAGTTTGACAGATTTTTATATTATCCAACACTGGATTTCAAAATTCATTCATAGGAAAAATGCAGCTGTTAATTACACATATTTCTAAGAAGTTACTACGTCCTCAGTAGGAAGAAAATAGAGATAAAATGACATACAGACTTTCCCAATGTAATTGAAACAAATAAAATTCTGTAATAGCATTCAAATATATCTCTAACAATAAACTATTCTGTTTGGCTTGTAAATATTGATATATGACACTTACATTATAATGTAAAGCATTTCAACAATTAAAAATATATCTGAACAAAAAAATATATCTGGCAAGGGTGTTACTGCTCCATTTAACCCTATTATTGGCTTGGAAAATGACCTGGAACCCAATACCATACTTATGATTATGGTGAACAGAACTCTCCGGTATGAAATTACAAGCAATAAAAATCATCTTATGCTATTCACTCATGTAAGGTTTTATTTCCTTAGGAACACCTTCACAGACCCTTCTTGTATCAGCCATATCAGACCAGCAATCTGAAGATAAATAGAGCTTCATAGAATTCCAGAAACATGAATTCTTATTCTTTCCTAGAGAACATTTTCTGTAGGTTATATCTGAATTTCATAAATGTTAGTAGAGATATATAGACAATGGCCACCTAAACAACAGCTCACTTAAAGCAGAGGCAAACATCTGATGGCAACATCTCAGGGCTTGTGTCTATAAAAAGTCTATATTAAAATAATGCATTGACTCTATAGGAGAGATATGCTTTTATGAATTTCCATTCTGGCTATAGCTATATAAAATTTAAAAGATTTTCCCACTGATCCCTCGTGCTCATAAAAAACGTATATCATTCCGTGGATTCCAGGAAATACTGTGTTGTATGGAACGGGTTTCAAGGTATCCTTAGTGGATGTTTTATAACTGTTTGGAGTTGTTTTTCTCCCTTTAATGGTTTTTCTAATAGCATTTTTGTGTTGACCTTTTCTCCAGACCTTTCCAGACTCATTCATTCATTTATTTGCTCATTCAACAAATAATGAGAACATTTGCTTCCACGTGCTACTGGGTTAAGCTCTAAAAATACAAATACAAATGGAATTACATTTGTCGCTAGAGTTCAGAATGTTGTCTGATCACAGGCCTATATGCTAATTAGAAAGCTGATTTTTTTTTTCTGAATATAATGTGAGCAATGTATTTGGAAACACACTTCAATGGTTCAGGTAATTTTACTTGGGGGATATCCAACACACCTTAGAAGAGAAGGTGGTATCTTATAGGTAGATAGCAGAAAGCCAATGGGAAAGAAAGGGACAAAGTTCTGAGCACTTCTAGGAGTGTGGCACGATGTAGCAGGATACTGAGTGTGGACCAGTGTGTGTGGTGAGGTCTGTGTTAGAACACCTAAGTCAAGTTAAGGGATTTGGACTTGACCCTGCAGATTAATGAGAAGCTGACAGAAGTCCATTACCAGTGCAGTGACAAGGTTACACTTGTTTTACGGGCAAAGGAGTTGGACAGAAATAAAAAGGGCAGGGGGCCCTGGGAGTGTGGAAATGCTGGTGGTGTGGAGAGCAATGTGGCTATTGGGTTAGTCCAAATGAAACACGACTGAGGGCCTAACCCAAGTGTGACGGGAAATGCAGAAGAGAGGCTCCTTTCAAGAGACTTAAGTGAGGGAGAGTCCACGGGAACTTGTGATGCTGGATTACGCTGACGGTCGTCGTATCTGTGCTGTCTCTGAATGCATACATGGAATATGAGAGAATTCCTACAGCTCAGGCCGAGCTCTGGCTTTACAGTTCTGTGATCTAATGGACACTGTATGGCAATCTGAAAATTGAATAAGTACACAGGCACTGGGTTGCACCCAAATGATAATTTCCCTATTTTTGTTCTGCGTTGTTAGAGTTAGACAGTGAGAGAGAGAGAGAGAGAAAGATCTTCCTTCCTTTGGTTCACCCCCCAAATGGCCGCTGCTATGGCTGAAACTACGCAGATCCACAGCCAGGAGCCAGGGGCTTCCTCCTGGTCTCCCATGCGGGTGCAGGGCCCAAGCACTTGGGCCATCCTCCACTGCCTTCCCGGGCCACAGCAGAGAGCTGGCCTGGAAGAGGGGCAACCGGGACTAGAACCTGGTGCTCATATGGGATACCGGCACTGCAGGCAGAGGATTAACCAAGTGAGCCACAGTGCCGGCCCCTTCCCTGTTTTTTCTTTTGCATTCTGCCCATCAAAGTTCTTCATTGCTGAATTACAATGATGTGGATCTCGCCTCAGCTAACCGAGATCTACTCACGTTAGCCAACACATCACAAGAAACAGAAACCAGAATTTACATTCAGCTTTTATTCAGCATATTAGTTAGCATTACTGCTCATGTGCAAAAGCTACTTTAAATTCTCCATTATTGCAACCATTTTATGTTTCACTTAGATAAATATATGGAGGTAGTAAAAAGCACATAGAATCAGATTCCACATGACAAATTAAAGGCTGTTAAATTTTATTTTTTCAACCAAACTGTTCTTTGAGTTGTAGAAATGCAAAAAAGCACATAGAAGCATGTATGCTATCCGTTTTTATGGCTCACATTAGAAAATGATTCAAATAATTCAAATTCAAATTTGTCAGAGAAAACACGCAGCTTTGGACTTTAAGGATACATGAATTGGACGTTAACCCATTGTAAAACTGTCACACCAAAGTCAAATTTATCGTATTCTTGGACAGGTTTTGTGACTCCAATTTGATGGCAAATGTCTCACAAACTCAAAGAAAAAGTTATTCATGCATTTATAAGTTTAATTAATTTATTAAAACCTAATTCCATGAATTTAATTGTAAGACTGCAGGTCTCAGTTTAATATCCAAAATGCTTAGGTCCCAGATGTCCAGGTGAATATGAAATTTACCAAGCAGTTCATGAGTAGCAGTAATTTTTCTTCCTTACAAATCCTCAGAGATTTTGATCAAGCCAATCATTCTTGTAGGTATGAAATTCAGTTAATATTTGGGTCACCCTTTAACTTTCAAATGATGAATTTAATTTCTAACAATATATTTTCTGTGAATCGTTTTTCTCCCTAACTTCTATGCTTCAGATTTTGGCTTTCACTGGCCAAACAATGTTCATGCAGAAAACATAAAACAAATATGTGGGATGTGAAGGGCCAGTGTATTTCTCAAAAAGTAGAGAGGGGAACCTAATCAGACACAAAGCTCATTTTCAACAGAGATTCAGCAGAAAGAGAAGGAAAGCACTCAATTTACCGGACTGTGGAAACAGCAAAAGTCACAAACATACACAATGCTCCAGTTCTGCGAAATCACTCTTGCATGAAGGGTCATCCTGCTATCCTACCAGTATGTTTCTTCTATCAGTTTTTATGCTTTTAGCTTGGTTGCGGAAGGTAGAAGTTCGGCTGTTACATGTGAAACTCAACAACTTCTATCAGACATGTGAATCTCTCTAGAAGCGTCTTTGCCCAAGTGGTTCCACCCACATTGATTGGATAACAGGCTCCGGAGATGAGGAAATAAATCCCTGTTGATCTTTGCTTTGCAAATGAAAGCACAATCATAATGTGTTTGAGTAGCTTAGTTAAAATGGAATTAAAACCAATAATGTTTTTATTATTATTAAGGATTGTCACAAATCACCATCTTTTCATTAATTTCCTTTCACTTTTGTCCTGATTGTAAAATGTCTCAATGCCACACCATGTCCGGTTTTACAATAATTTTCTGTGAGCTCCATGACTTTATTTTGCCGCTAATTCAATCTCACCACTTGTGGCAGACATTTGTAGTGTGGCAGGAGCTTTGGACTTGGCCCACGTTGTTGGTGATGGGACATGTTGACTTACAGTCCCCGTGTGAGTGTTTAAAGGGATATGTTTATGTCACAAACGACTTCAGCTTTATTTGTCTTTCATTGCTAAGAAACAGCACATGGAGCACGGGTTATGGCATTACTCATTTTTTCCCTAAATGTACTGAGGAATTACTTTTAAAAACATCCCACAAGTCCATGGAAGCGCCCCAGCGGGACCTGATGGCAGAGGTTCCAGAGCTTTCAGGGAGAGCTGAGTCAACAGAAGGCTGGCCGGGGCGCAGCTCGGGGCTCCACACAGCAACCCAGAGTCAGCGCGGGGTCAGCGCGGGGTCAGCGCGGGGTCAGCGCGGGCTACGGCTGCACTTTGTGTTTTTTATGACTTCTTGAAATCTTCTGGGAAACTAAATACCACCTAAGCGGAAGGAAATCCACAATTTATTTTTTCTTTTGATTGGCAACTCTAGATTCCCATGTAAATGGGTCTAAGAACCCGTAGAAAAGGGAACAGGGATTTTTTTATTAGTAAGAATTATAGTATCGAATAGCTAAGGGTATAAAGAATTGTATATTTGACGGTACAAGCTTGAGAGTATAATTTGTTTGCAATTACTATCTGCATGAGCACACTAGCGGTGGGAGTGACCAAATCATCCACATCATTTCGTGTGTTAAAAAGAACTCTCTTTGGTTCATACCCTCTAACTCTTCCCTTGCCATCTCTGCAGCAGTCCGTCCGTCCTCCCGTGGTAAGAGAACGGTGTAGATAATGTTACTTCCTAAGGAAGGAATGCTGCAATCCTGACGGGAGTGGGGGATATTTTGCATTACACCGTAGACAGCAAGCATCTTTCATGTTTCCAGACAACAGGGGGAGATATAAATTCTTTACGTGACATGTAAAAATGCTTGTATCTAATGCTCATTCATCACATGTGCTTGTTAGGTCCCGGGGAGACAAGGAAACCAGCTACAGAAACTTCAGATAGAAATGCATCACACTGCATCTCAGTTTATAAAGAAGAGAGAGAGAGAGAGAGAGAGAGAGAGAGAGAGAGAGATGGATATGCTAAAAACAGTTTTTAATCTGAATTACTTTCACTAGAAAAATATACAAGTACATGAGCCATAAAAGGTCAATTGACCAAATACTTTAGTATTTTTTCAATTACTTTGAAACTTTATTCAAAAAAAATTTGATGTCAGCTTGTTTTTATGTATAAGAATTGTTTGTCATAATATGGATTATTTGCTTCGTAAATGCTATTGTTTTCTCTGCTTTTTATTGCATTAGGACAAATAGAGTGAAAATGGAAAAGCAGAAAAGCAGTATTGCAGTCCGTGTCAGAGATACAGAGAACAAGTTCCTAGGAGTGGAGACACTTTTTTTTTAAGAGAAAGGAAATAGGAGATTCTTTTTATTGTTTAAAACATCAGGCTGCCAGCGCCGCGGCTCAATAGGCTGATCCTCCGCCTTGGGGCACCGGCACACCGGGTTCTAGTCCCGGTCGGGGCGCCGGATTCTGTCCCGGTTGCCCCTCTTCCAGGCCAGCTCTCTGCTGTGGCCCGGGAAGGCAGTGGAGGATGGCCCAAGTGCTTGGGCCCTGCACCCCATGGGAGACCAGGAGAAGCACCTGGCTCCTGGCTTCGGATCAGCGCGGTGTGCTGGCTGCAGCGCGCCAGCCGTGGCGGCCATTGGAGGGTGAACCAACGGCAAAAGGAAGACCTTTCTTTTGTCTCTCTCTCTCACTGTCCACTCTGCCTGTCAAAAAAAAATAAAAAAAAAAATAAAAAAATACATCAGGCTTTTGGCAGGCATATTTAACTTTTTTTTTTTTTTTTTTTTTTTTTTTGACAGGCAGAGTGGACAGTGAGAGAGAGAGACAGAGAGAAAGGTCTTCCTTTGCCGTTGGTTCACCCTCCAATGGCCGCCGCGGCCGGCGCGCTGCGGCCGGCGCACCGCGCTGATCCGATGGCAGGAGCCAGGAGCCAGGTGCTTCTCCTGGTCTCCCATGGGGTGCAGGGCCCAAGCACCTGGGCCATCCTCCACTGCACTCCCTGGCCACAGCAGAGGGCTGGCCTGGAAGAGGGGCAACCGGGACAGAATCCGGCGCCCCGACCGGGACTAGAACCCGGTGTGCCGGCGCCGCTAGGCGGAGGATTAGCCTAGTGAGCCGCGGCGCCGGCCCATATTTAACTTTTTATAAAAAGATTTATTTATTTTATTTGAAAGAGTTACAGAGAGGAAGAGGCACAGAGAGAGGGAGAGAGAGAGAGGGAGAGAGGCAGAGAGAGTGAGGCCTTCCATTTGCTGGTTCACTTTCCAAGTGGCTGCAACATGCTGAAGCCAGGAGCTGGGAGCTTCATCAGGGTCTGTCACATGTGTGCAGGAGCCCAAGGACCTGGGCCTTTTCCCATTGCTTTTCCAGGTGCAATAGCAGGAAGTTAGATCAGAAGTGGAGCAGCCAGGACTCAAACCGGTACCCGTATGTGGTGTCGGTCCAGCAGGCAGCAGCTTTACCCACTGTGACACAGCACTGTCCCCAAGATGACACTTTCCTAGTACTATTAAATGCTAAATTAATTCTATTGGATATTTAAACAATGACCAAGCATGTTTTGAACTTAACTTTTCAATCATAATTAGGCTCTGGCTACTTAAAAATAATTGTTTCATAATGACATGTGTTTCCCCCAGTACCTTATTAAGGAGATTGGATAAATTTGAGATAGTAGTAACTTCTGTTATTACTGAGCATCAGAGTGCCTTGGACAAGCCCATGGAGGATCCCACGTGGCCTCCCAACACCCCAGGGACAAACTCCAGAAATCCTAGCTCTCAGCCACAGTTGTCTCTTGTTAAGCACAAGAATGAAAGCAGCATCCACTGGAACTTTCTCCTGCACCATGAAGACAATGCCGCAGACCAGAAAGATCAGCACTAGCTGACCCGTTCATTTGTATTTCAGTTCAGTGCCATGTATTTCCCCCTCCCGAAAGAATCCAGTGGCCAGACTGTGATCCACACTGCCTGATGGGACCTGAGGGGCGTGTACTGCAGAAAGACGGTCTTCCCTGACACAGAGACACCTACGGAGAGAAAGCTCTGCCCTTTCTTCCTCAGTTTCCCACGCTGTCAAAGAAGGATATTACAGCTGCAGAGGGGAGCGACCTGCCCACCTGCAAGCCTCACACTGTCTGCACCTGGCTTTCTTCTCAGGTGAGGATTACAAACAGACTCTGATATATTTTATGTATTCTGTTTCTTGCAGCCAAACACACACACACACACACACACACTCACTCACAACCATAGCCCACCAGAGTCTAGACCACAATTTCCCCATACATTATTATCCATGATATATTTGAAGACCTAAATGAGGTGATGCATTTTGGATACAGTTTCTATTTCTAGTTGTGAAATTCAGTGGTGGCTAACACAAACGAGTTAAAGTGGAGAGGTTCAATTTCACCTAGTTCCTAGTGCTTATCTCGTGACTAGCTGTACAGAAATCCCTGAAGATGTTTTTGTTATCTGTGTTCCTGTCCCTTCAGATCAATGAAGAGTAATTTCCACCATGTGCATGCTTGAAATAATCTTGGGAAAAACTCAAATCTGTACAGACTAGGAAACTTGCACATTTTGCCATGCCCCACCCATATCTAGCAACTTAAATGTACCTGGTACGTTCGCAACCCATATCAAAGTGTCTTGTTTCGAGGTCTGGTTCCAGCTTCCTGCTAATGTTCATCCCTGGAGACATCAGGTGTTGGCTCAAGTACTTGATTCCCTGTAACCCTTATGGGAGACTCAGACTGAACCTCTGGCACCTAATTCTGGACTGGCCCAGTTTCAGCTATTGCAGGTATTCTGGGGAGTGAACCACCCCCTAGAAGATCTTTCTCGGTCTGCATATCTCTGTCTGCTTTTCTTTTAAAAACATTGTACATTTTAATAATTTATATCTTCGTAAAACATTTATATATTCCAAAAATATAATGAATACATTAGAAACATCGTACGTGTTACTGCTGATAAGAGTTGGTAACCCAGACTTCACGGGGCTGATAATCACTCAGCAGAGAACTCAGGAAGACAGATGGCTGCAGAAACAGTCTTTACCTTGCACTTGTTTCTGTTGGGGCATTGACTGTGGCCTCTTTCCTCCCAGGCTTCGAGAAGGAAGGGGAAGGAGCTCAGGATCTGGGTTCAGATGCTAACTCTGAACTTCCCATGTATGTGATCTCAGCTCAGTTGCTCATTTTGTGATGCTGATCCTTAGTGTTCCTCATCTGGTAAGCAGGAAAACCAAGAATTGCTTTACAGTGTCCAAAGATGAAAGAATTGATCTTTTATGAAAATGCCCAGTGTCCAGGATCAGGATAGGAAAAGAGAATAGATGATCTTCTATGGAAATATCTTGAATAGTTTCTTCTTTCGTTACTAAGGAAAGAGGCCTGTTTTGAGAAATTTGCCCATTTATAGTTATTATTTCAACTCTTCATTCTCTCATTAAATCCAACTTTGGGACCACAAGCAAGTGTGCAGAATGCCTAAGTCGTGCATAAATCAAGTGCTGAACAAATATTGTCTTTTACCTGACTACCAAGGGACTGATGCTCTTGCTTTTGGCCATGGAACCCAGAGAGGCTGACTGCCCTTCACAGAGTTAGAGGCCTGTAGTCTTGGGTCTATTACTTGCTGCTCTCACAAAAGTAGGAAAGGCATGAGGGGATTTCGATGTTCCAAAGTGTCCACCTGCTTGTTGGAAAATGTCTCTAAATTGTTGAGGGTCTTCTCCTCTTCCTTCATTAGAGCAACATCTGTCATCTCTCTGCTTCTCAAAAACAAATAAAAATTTTAAAAAGACATGAAGTCATCTTGGGATTTTTGATTATCTATTGGAACATTTAAAATATCATATTTCTTTTTTTAATGTTTATTTATTTTATTCGAAAGGCAGAATTACGTTGACAGAAGGAGAGACAGAGAGTGAGATCCTCTATCTGCTGGTTCAATCCCCAAATGACTACAACAGCCAGGTAGATCTGGGCCAGGCTGAAGCTAGGAGCCAGGAGCTCCTTCGGGGTCTCCCACATGGGTTTAGGGGTCCAAGCTCTTGGGCCATCCTCTGCTGCTTTCCCAGGCCATCAGCAGGGAACTGCACTGGAAGTGCAGCAGCTGGGACTCAAGCTGGTGCCCTTATGGGATGCTGGCGCCACAGGTGGAGGCTTAACCTACTAAGCCACAGTGCTACCTCCAATGTAGTATTTCTTTATAATATAAATAGGAACATAAGAGTTTAACCAAAATTGATTAATAAAGGTACCTAAGTATGTGTGCTCCCATATAAAAGGCTATAGCTTACATATACTCTAATATTCATAAACAGACAGTATCCACCATGCAAAAATTGTCTTCAGGAAGTTTAAAAATAAAAAAAGAGGAGGATGCTACAAACCTGATGACTGGCATGTTTCCAGACTTGGCTCTAGATCTCAGGGAAAGCCAGCATCCTCCTCTGTGTTGGGAGAGGAATGCATTTATTCAACTTGCTGAGCCCCTACTTAGCCAAAGGCATTGGAATTATGTTTATGCACAGGACAGAGGAGGCCTTTGCATATGTTAATCTGTATTAGTAAAGATATACAGCAATTAGAGTATTTAGCATGCATTGTGATAAGTGGTGGGGAAGTATAATGGAAATAGATACACACCCTTCAGGAAGGAAATTTCCGGGTTTTCCAAAGACGTGACTAATACAGTCCTTCAGCTATTCCCCTTCTTTTACTATATTTCCATGGCCACAAAGAAATCTAAGAATGAATCTGGCTTTCTGTGGATTTTCTACCATGAAGGTGATGCCCTGGAACTATGGAATTGGGGATCTGAGTCCCTGGAGAAGAATTACCACTACCTCTCTATATTAAGTGATATGCACATTTTATACTTGGCAAAGCTGAACGAGTGAATATGATTCTAATCAGTTTTGGATGCCATGAGTCAATTATATTCATACATTGACCGAGATAAGCATGTGACCCTGGAGTATGTACAGTCTCATCACCAAGATATGGTCCATGGGGAGGCCTGTGGAAAGGCCCAAACAGCCCTGTTAGGGAGTAGTAGCAAGTGCCTAGATGACACTAGTGGAGTATGTTGAGCTAGAGAGAGCAAGGATTGTTTGCTGCATCCCCTCTTTTTATCCTTAACCTGCTGACCTTTCTTGAAATCTCTCTCTCTCCTTTTCCTCTTGTTCACTCTCACCCTCACTCTCTCTCTCCTCCCCCACTTCCTGTTCCATTTACTGATTTTTACTAAGTGCACAAGGTCAATGAATTATCTAAGCTCTGGGTATAAGAATATTCTACTACAAATTTGTTGGTTTTTAACCCAGTTTAACAGCTCTTTAAGGAGCACCTACTAAGTGGTAGAGAAGTTAATTAAATGTCCATGTTTCAGTACATTTTCTTTTTTTATTTATTTATTTGACAGAGTTAGTGAGAGAAAGAGACAGAAAGAAAGGTCTTCCTTCCATTGGTTCACCCCCCAAATGGCCGCTACAGCCGGAACTACGCAGATCTGAAGCCAGGAGCCAGGTGCTTCCTCCCATGCAGGTGCAGGGGCCCAAGCACTTGGGCCATCCTTCACTGCCTTCCCGGGCCACCGCAGAGAGCTGGACTGGAAGAGGAGCAACTGGGACTAGAACCTGGCACCCATATGGGATGCCGGCGCTGCAGGCAGAGGATTAACCAAGTGAGCCACGGCGCCGCCCCTGTTTCGTATATTTTAAAAAAAAACAGCTTGGATGTTCTGTCCTGACTCATGGGTACCTCTTTGCATGGAATATAAACTGGCTGCTTAATAACTTTTTGTACCTAACAAATATTCAAAGGGGTGCCACTTACTAAACAATATCCTTGTTTCATAACATGCACTTTTACCTATTAAAATATGAATCCCCCCTGGAATTACTAGGGAAAGCAGCTTCAGATGCAACAAGGAGAATTCAATATGTGAGAGAACAGATCAGAAATATATTTTTGAAAACCACACTTGTGTTCGTAACTAAAAGAGCAATTAATACTTCTGTATTGTCCTTAGTGTTGTATAATAATTTAAATCAGTAATACATAGCATAGGAACACACTATGGGCTGCTACATTTTAATCTGATTCTCCTAACCAATTCTCAGAGGCTATATTTTGTAAAACTTGTAAAAATCAGGAAGAAAATGACACCTCTAACTCCTTCACACCTTATTTTCCTTACCTGCATTCTGTGAGGACGACCACAGTTTTGCAGCTTAAAAAAAAAAAATGCTTCTAATAAAACTTGTTTCTGTTCTCTGAAAATTAGTTAAGTGTTTTACCTTTTGTTTTTCTTCACACATCAGCAGTCTTTTTCCAATTCTGTACCAAAGAGCCCAACTTTGCATTTTGAAAATGATGTTCACATTAAAACTTCTACACTAGAACTAAAACACAAAAGGAACCATTCTCCCTTTTCCAATGGTTTTACAAGCACATTAATTATCTTGCATAAAAATAATAGGGGGCAGGGATCAGACTAGTTGAATTATACTGGAAATATTGATACTTTAATCAAATTGAAGAATTATATAGTCTAGTACATGAATCAGTATATCCATGATTATTTAGATTGCATTTTTGTCACTGATTTACATCTTGAGGGACCTCAATGACTCTCTGAAATATCATGATCTGTTTTTGTTTCCAGTCATGATGCTATAATTTATATAAAATATTCAGGCTGACTTGTACATAAACTAATTGACAGATGTAGGCATTATCATTTGGAGATTAATCATCGTGCTGGTACATCCAAGTACATGTTGGATAATTCTAAGATGAATGTGAAGGAAACATTTCCTCTCCTTTTCTTTCCCGCATTCCCTACTGTTGTATTTTTAAAATATGCCTAGCCTATATACTATTTTATCCTGTTTTCAATTATGCCCATCTGAGCAGGTAACGAATGGAGATGAATTCCAATTGGGAATATTTTTGCATTGCCATCAACAAATCAACAAATCAATAAACCACTTTTTTTTTTCTGTGTTGAAACATGAGCACCGTGTTGCACTGATTTTCAGAATTTAAATAAAGGTCATATGTCTTTTTCCATTGAGTCAGAGCAAAGCGAGATCCCTGCCCACAAAAATAGTACTGCAGTCTGAAACTAGATACCATATTGACATCACCACACTCTGAATATTATTGGATATTTATGATCATTCATTTAATTTAATGACTCATTCATATGTTCTTCCTATTCTGAACAGATTAAAGAGAGATTAGAGAGAATATTTATCCATAGTAAAACAAAACCTCTTACAGGCTTGTTTTAGTGGGTGATGCAATATTTGTAAAATAAATAATCTTCTTCACTGTTATTCTTCACAAATTATTCTATGCTAATAATTTTAGTGGCTCTCAATCTTGCTCTTCACTATTATGGATTCATGGAACCACAGAGTTGAGCAGGAGCTCCATTTCCTATTCAAGCCACTTACTCAAAAATTTGGAAGCTCATCATTTAGTATTGAAGAGAACAAAGGGCAACTTCCTGAAGAACACCAAAAGGAAAATCAAGGAAAAGGATTCCTATAGTTTTCGCTCATTCATTCACTCAACAAGTATGTATATACCAGCCACTGCTCTAGTTACTGTGAATTCATCAATGTTTACAATAAAATCTCTGCCTTCACCTTGCTTATAGCTGTTATATACCTAAATCTGAGAATAGTTTGTCTATTATCACTGAAAATTAATCAATCACCCTCTCATCTCTTCTCACTCGTAAAGTGGAGTGTATATACAACAGCCTCCGTTGTCTTTCCCTCCCTCCCCCAGCCATGTAACAAAACATAAAGCACTTAGCAAAGTCATGGACTGGCCTTTACAATCAACAATAATTCTATTTATGGTCAATTGCAATAATTATTATTGAATGGAGTCGTAGAATGTTGAGTGGGCACACATTTTCCTCATTCCAGAATGCCTGCTTCTCCACAACGGAACTCTGCAGTGAATCTTTCCCCGCCCCTTGAACTTGGACTAGCCTTGGGCCTTATGTTGATCAATAGAATGTTGCAGAAGGAATTTTGTGTGAGCCTCGGATCCTAGGCCTCATGGGGCTAGGATCACTGTCCTGAGACCTCCCTGTTAAACAACTCAGCAAGGACAATGACTTGGAGAAAGAGACCCAGTGTCCTGGCTGTCTGACCTCCAGCTCAGCTACCGGCTTAGTGTAGCTGAAGAACTACCCAGTTAATCCACAGAACTATCAGCTAGAAGTTATTGCTGCTTAAAGACACTAAGGTTTGATGTGGTGTGCTATGCAGAAATAGAAAAACATGTGAAAATCTGTTATATCCCAGTCATTGGCTCAGCACAACATACACAAAGTCAGCAAAAGTTTGCATAAGCTCAGGGTTGACTCTTTTGCTTATGGTATAGTGGGACATGAGGCCAATACACAGATAGTTTGGCAGTGCTCTAGTCATATAGAAAGAAGAAAAGAACCAACAGTAATTCAGAAGAGGCTACAGTTGCTGGGAGGGATGCCCATTTCCATAGATGATTGTTAAGTACAAAGGCCTTATAGTAAAGGAGCAGAAACCAGCTGAAAGCAGCCCAATGAGCCTGTTGCAGAGAGTGAGCCCACTAGGAGACAAGCATGCGCTGCTAGGTTGGGGTCAGGTGTTAAGCTGCATAGCATATTTGATTTATGAAGGATGCTGGTGTAGCAGCACTTGTATGGAAAATATGTAGAAAGATTATGTTTCTTTGTGGATATGCATTTTCCCTTATTGCAGCAATTATCTACTGCATAAACATTCAGGAAATGGCAGCAAAACGTGCTCCTAAAAAAATTAGCAGAGGGAGTGCTTGAATTTCATTATTAAACCTTCTTCCATATCCAGGCCCTCCAGTTGAAAGTAAGTAACTTAAATAAATCTGTTAAAAAGGAATTAGAGAAAAATGAGCTCTGGTAATTGCGGTTGTATTTGTCTTTCAGTGGAACAATTGGATTCTTAGAACGTGATAGGGCAGTTAAAAACGGCATGATAGCCAGGCAAAGCAACGATTCGCCATTGTATGGGTTGACTCTGCGCTAGGTGGTCATCAACTTTATTAATTCAGTGACATACAGAGTGTTTGAAGAATTGTCAAAGGGTGATGAAATGTACCAAACTACTGGTCACATAAAGTCGCAAGTGAAAAAATAGCAATTATTTCCAATCAGATAAAAATTAGTGAAATATTTAAGTTGAAAACAATGTCTTGCTTTCTTCTAAGCTCTATGTATACAGACATGGCAATTAACAGCTCTTAATTTCCCTTCCATTGCCTATTAGTCTCACCATAAAATTGTTCCCCAGAGGTACCTTCAAGAGACCAGCACGAGGAGGCATGCGGGGGGATTACTGGATTAAACAATAATCTCTTAAAACAAAGCAAGAAAAAAAGAGTACGAAAGCAGAAAAAGGAAAGAAGGAAGAAAAGAAAGGAAGAAAGAAAAATTCCAAATTCTCCCTGTTAATTCAATCATCACAATAGAGTGATTTTCTCTCATCACCCACAAATCTATCATCCTGCTAATACTTAGGTAAAATCATCTTCATTGTAGCACATAATATATATTAATAAGCTACTAGACTTTTTCTAATATTCTACTTTCCTTTCCACTTTAGATTTAACAATCGTATAATAATCACTGTTCTGCTTGCGAATGAATCATATGCAAAAGTAAGGAAATAGCTGAGAGGGAGATGCCGCCCATGAGAGATTTAATCATAGGAAATGGCTGACTTTTTATTTCCAATAACCATCTGCACTCACGGTAAATCAGGTGCTAATGAAGCTCAGGCCCAGACTGCACAGGAGCATAAATCTCCAGACCAAAAGCTATGGAGCAACAGATCTCCGAAAAACAGCATTTTCTAAGGAAATGCACCGAGCTGATCGTGGAGAAGGTCACCATCTGCAAGTGTGTCACACAAATGAATATATTTGGGAGTCCTAATGCCACTTTGTGTCACTGGCGGTAAACATCCAATTCCTCCCGCGTGGGGGATGTTTTACTTTCAGACCCTGTGATCATCACTGGTTTGTGATCACAGCCCAGTCAGTCAGTATCCTGAAGGGGGGGTTGTCATGCTGGCTTCATTTTATCTCCATAGAACTCTGCACTTGGAAGTGCTCAATATTTGGCAAGAGAATGATGGGTACAAAATTGCTGATTGTGGATTCCTGCTTTTTGAGCACCAAAGCACAGATTTCCTCCCACCCAGGCAATGAGAATGCCACATGTAAACTGAGAAGAACTTGCACCTGATACAGACTTGGATTCAGGCGCAGCTTCTGAGATTCCATCAACACGACTGTGTCTTGTAAGTGTGTGTCCCTCAGTCACCATAGTCTTCAACCTCAGGCCTGCTCTGTCCTTGTTGGGGTGGTGTGCACAAGAGGAATTCAAACAGAAATAGACAGAAAGAACAGCCCAGAACCTATATTGTAGAGTCAAATTCCAAGTCATGAAAAAAAAATCAAGATTTAAGACTGACAAATAGTTGTTTTCTGGGTGCTGGTGTAGAATGTGGACCATGTTTATCCATATGATGAGTATTATATTCTTAGCCATTTCAAATAACACGAAAGCAAAGGCCTGAAATCACAGAGCAACCTGGGGTGTAGAAATTCTCTTAGCACTTGAACCACCCTAAGTGTGGAACCACCCCCCGCTTACCTTGGTCTCATTACTCTTCATTTCTTCCCAGGTTTGCAGAAATGCCAATAAAGTGTTAAAGTCTTTTCTCTCACTTTTGTAGAAAAAAATAGAACACGCTAAGAAGAAATCTACTTGCTAGAGTCAATTGTGTATCACACAAGGTGGATTCTTAGAGCAGTGGTTCTTAATTTTCTGTGGATCTAAATATGTGGAGAGTTTTACAAGTCATTAGAGTTCTTCCCTGAAATATACACATGGCATCTACATGAAACAGTATCTCCAAAATTCCTAATTTTTAAAAATTTCAACCATTTAAAAATATTTATTGGCTTATTTAAAAGGCAGAGTGACAGCAAGAGAGACAGAGAAATCTTCTATCCTCTGATTTACTCCCCAAGTGCCTGCAACTGCTGAGGGTGGGTTGGACAAAGCCAGGAGTCAGGAACTCAATATGGGTCTCCCACATGAGTAGTAGGAAACCAAGTACTAAGGCCATCATCTAGTCCTGGGCCATCTTCTACTGCTTTCCCAGGCCATAGCAGAGAGCTGGATCAGAACTAGAGCAGCCAGGACATATGGGATGCCAGCACTGCAGGCAGCTGCTTTACCCACTATACCACAGCACCAGCCCCTTATGTGCTGCCTTCCCAGACAAATTAGCAGGAAGCAGAGTGGGAAGCAGAGTAGCAGGGGCACGAACTGGCACTCCAACATGGGAGTGCCATGACGGGCTTAACTCACTGCACCCAAACACCTTCCCCAGATTTCAGATTTTTTAGTCTTGAAAGATATTCGTAGTTCCAAAGACCATCTAAATCCAGGTATAATATTGTACATGTAAACTTGGGGATTAGCAAAGATTCATCACTGAAAGACCCTGAATATGGGTTATATTTCTTCCAAGTTATTTGAGACCAGACTTTATTATGTTAGATCACAGATACAATTTTCAAACTGTTTTCATGTATCTACATGAAATCCATACAAAACAAAATAATGATTCTTCTCATTTAAAACTGAGAAGATAGACAACTGTTATCATTTAATGTATGCTTCTGGGTAGAATATAGAGTTGTGCTCAAATAATGTTATGCAGTACTAACAAGAATTCACAAAATAAAGGTGTTTATACATGAGTGTTAGGTTTTAACCATTAGAAGGTAGTTGGTCCATATACTCTCTTAGGACAAATTTGCATTGCTCTATCCCAAGTGGGTTGACATTTGATCTATAAGCACACAGCTTGCTGTTA
This sequence comes from Oryctolagus cuniculus, assembly GCF_964237555.1. Lineage (NCBI taxonomy): Eukaryota > Metazoa > Chordata > Mammalia > Lagomorpha > Leporidae > Oryctolagus > Oryctolagus cuniculus. The sequence goes on from NC_091447.1 coordinate 5,870,830, forward strand.
TAGAATGGAACATTTGGGAGAGGATATGTTATTATTTTCACATCCACTACTTTCTTCTCTTTCATGATCTTAATGAATGGCAAAGAATTAAACAAACTTTGTTTAACAATACAAATAAATGCATCTGAAATCAAATCCAGTCTACTCGCAATGAAATGGATAACATGAACCAAGAGGGATTTAATATTATAAGTGGGTATATTTGCAAAAATAACAGCTTATTTAAAATAGAGGTTGTAAATCTAAGTATTGCATTTGAACTTCAAATTTTCTTCAAAGAGTTCCTCTAGTAAGGCATATACTTCCATAATTATATTCCTTATTGTGTTAAAGACTGTAAAACCATCTTTAAAAAGTAAATTTGAAGGAACACACTGTTAGTGGTACATTGCAATTCAAGTGCATCATAACCTGTGGCCATGAGGAGTAGCTGAAGCCATGAAACTCATGCCAGAGCATGGCCATCATCAGGCTCCTGGCATCTTTGTGACTTACCTGCTGCATGTTTTGTGGTATCTTTACCATTATGGCAGATTTGCATAATAGGGAGAGTTGCAGGTAATGACTACTTCTTGCAGCAATTAGCAGGTAGGTATTAAGTAAAAATTCTATTTATATTTACTAAACTTGTACATACATTGTTTCAGGGTCTCGTTTGCTTTCTTAGGCAACATGTAAGTATTATGAAGGGTTACATTTTCCAACAAGTTTAGCTCTAGAAGATTGTATTCAAGTAAACCATTGAATCTTCTTTGTCTTGTTGATTTCTACCTCTATTACCATAGTCCAATCATTATTCTCACTTGATTGAGTATCTCATCAGTGCAAACTGACAAATATTTCAAGTTTCCCAGTTCTGACAACTAGGCAGGATTTCATCTCCTGGCATTTTGATGGTAGGGGATGGGGCCAAGTGACTATTCTGTTCGATATGCTGTCATGGAATATCATGTGGCTATGGAACACAATGGGGTTAAACAAGACTGAAGCATTTGATTGCTAAGGCTAAGGGGAGATCTTCTGGAATTTTCTTTGCTTCCTACACACTTAGTGTCAAGGTTCAAGTTAGTGGCCACTCTGCCAACTTAGACCCTTGACTGAATACAGCAAACAAGGACCTCCTATCACTGCAAAAAACTTGACATATGATGGAGAACAATCCTTTGTGGTTTTAAGGTACTGATATGTGGCGGCTGTTTATTACCATGACATAGCACTGCTCATCACTTTCAAAGCATGCTGTAAGGGCAGGCATTTGTCCTTGTGGCTAAGATGCCCACCTACCATCTTGACATGCCTGAATTGGGGTCACAGTTCTGGCTCCTGACTGTGACTTCCAGCTATATGCACTCTCTCACTTGGGAGAGCTGGACTGAGTCTCTTGTTCTTGGCTTTGTCTGGTCCAGTCTTAAACACTGTGACAATTGGAAAGTGAAACCTTGGATGGGAACACTCTTGTAACTCTCTGTCTCTGAAATAAGTGGAAGAAAGCAAATATATTAAACTAAAAAAATCATACTGTATCATGTATTTTCACATACTACTGCTTTACCCCCAACTGTTCTCTAAATGAGCCACGTTTTTATTTGTTTCAATTTGTGAAACAGTACCTATTAAATCAAATGTCTGAAAATGTACTATATTAAAATACATTTTGAAATCTGTCTTCCAGTTTACTGTATCGACTTAGTCCTTGCCCCAAATAAAATTTCAGATAGCCAACTAAAATGCTAGCTTCACCCAAACTCCTGCTCTAATATAATGGGGGAGGTTTCTTCCCTTAGTCAGGGGCAGAGGGCAGCTCAGGGAGAGGACAGGGGAGGGGGACAACCTCCCGACTCGTTTCTCAGCCAGGACTGTTTTTCTTCTGTTCCATCTTCTTAGCCATGCTCTTGAAAAGGTAAGGAATATAGGATTGCTCTTAGTGATTTGTACCATGGTAGAAAGTTTCTACTGGTATTTTCTAGTTTTATCATATTTGTAATATGATTAAATCACTTTTTTTTCTTTGGCCCCTATTGCCATTCTTTAGACAGTCGTCCCTACACCACCTTCCACTCTTCACTCCCCACACTTGTGGGTTTCTCAACCACAGTACCTCGACTTGCTCAAGTGCATTGCATTCAGCTGGTCCATTTCACCTCCTTATTATCCCATTGGCATCTGCCAGTTTTTCTAACATTCATGTATTTGAAAGGGGGAGAGAGAGAGAGAGCAAGAGGGAGGGAGGAAGGAAGAGAGAGTGTGTGTGAGGGGAGGTAGGGAGGATGAGAGAAAGAGAGAGAGAGAATCTCATATCTGCATCTCATATCTGCTGATTCACTCTCCACATGGCTCCCACCGGTGAAGCCAGGCTAGGCCAATGCCAGGATTCATGAACTCCATCTGGATCTCCCATGGGGTGGCAGGGGCCCAAGTGCTTGGACCATCAGCTACAGCTTTCCCAGCTGCATTAGAAGGGAGCTGGATAGAAGCAGAACAGCCTAGTCTCAAATCAGTACTCTGATGTACAATGCCGTCAGTTAAGTGAAAGCTGAACGTATTATGCAGAAAACTGCCCCTGGCATCTGCCAGTCAAACTCCCATTTCCCCTGCTGAGCTCCCTTTGCCTTCTTAAGGATCTGAGACAGTTCCAAAGAACTCACACTTTCCCCTCCCCATCTCTCCCCTCCGTTCCCCACTCCTTTCCTCTCACCTCCTGCTTCTCTTGCAGAGCTCACACATCTAGCCCACACGTGCCTCTTGCGCCGTGGCAAACTCAGGGAACGCAATACTTGTACAAACTGCAGTCCCCTAACCTGCTATGAACAGCTCCCCACCCTTGCCTTGCTTGGCTAGGACTCACTCACAAGGTGCTACAAGGCAGGTGTTCACATTAAGATGTGAAAGTGAGCTCTTTATGTCTTTCCCTTTCACACTGGGAGAGGAGACTTTGGTGGGGTGTGAACCCCACTGCAAAGAATAAGTGGACTTCATAGCATGCCTATCCCCAGAGACACCTCTTCCAAACCTTCCCAATCTCTACCCAGTGGGTCCTTTGTACCTTGCAGGTAGCAGATGCCTCAACAGCTCTCATTCTGGTAGCACAACTCTTTGGGATGCAACTCAGTGGAAAGTTCCATTATAATCATGTTCCCTAAAGAAATCAAATCTTGCCAAGACCACTTGCCCCTGCATCTTCTCTGTGCTCCTGTCTTGATTAGGATCCTTCAGTGACTGCCTCTGAATATTGGACACAATCTAATTAAACTTGCACGTTCTAGTGCCTGTGTGTCTTCACAGCCCGGGATAAGGAGAGCTGGCCACACAGGTCTTCTTGTATGTGTCTAGTACGAAAGCTCTTGACCAGAGCAACTTGCTTCATCTCCACACTGGGCACATTTAAAGAGCAGACGACTCCTCTTGGTGAGGGGCTGTCCTGGGCATCATTTCCTGCTCCCCCACCAGATGCCTATAGCAGCCCCCACCTTGTTGTGACAACCAAAAATATCTCCAGATATTGCCAAATGTCCCCTGAGGAGGGACGGATTGTCCATCTGTTGCCTTAGAAACTTCACAATTGATAACTCTGCCGAGAAGTTTCTCTTTCCTGTTCTTCCCATTAAATATCTCTGTTTCTGTTCTGAATGTCCTGTCCAACTACATCAGGGCCATGCTGAAGCATCCCCTCCTTCACCTGCCTTTGTGATTACTCGGGTTTCTATACTCCTCCCCTTGTTCCCAGATGCTTTGTGAGCCTTGGACAGTGGCACCCTGAAGCCAGAAGAGCAGGAAGAGGCCTTATGAAGTGCATGCTAGGCAGAGGAAACCCCAGGAGTGTGGGAGGACCCTCCAGACAGGGATACAGTTTCCCAATCTAGCTTTGTGTGATGTTTCCTTTCTGAGTGGAGCAGATGAGACTGAGAGCTCAGAGTTGATATGTACTGGGTAGGCACCATGTGCCCTGCACAAGATCATGCATTCAGTCCTTGTGGTGGGTTATCTGCCTGTGCTACCCTCATTTCACAAAAGACGTCACTGTGACTCTCAGGGAATCAATTACTAGCTCAGGGTCAGGCGTTGGCTTCATTGCTGAGTGTGGCACAGGCCAGGCAGACACACCTGTCTTCCTCATGTTACACTCTCTCACTCTACAACTTTCCTCTCCCAAGTGAACACATTACTCTACTCACTTTCCAGGTTTCTCTTTAAATGCCTTTCTCGGGAAGGACTTCTGGACTATTCTGTATCTATAACCATACATCTCTATCTGTGCATCTATATCTGCTTATCTACCCAGCTCTAACTCTCTATCTCCATTTTATACCTACGTCTGTATCTATATCCATATAACTATCTCTTTCTATACCTGTATCTCCATATATCTATATATCAATTTCTCTATAACTATGTATCTCTATCTGTAATTATCTCTATCTCTATCCTTATCTCTTTCAATCTCTATCTCTCTGTCCCTACCTCTCCATCTCCACCTCTATTCCTATTCCTATCTCTTTATCTCTATTGCAATGTTTCTTTATCTCTATTCCTATCTGTATCTCTACCCCATCGCTATCTTTAAGCCTCTCTATCTCTACCTCTATATCTATCTCCCTCTCCCTCCCCATCCTCATCTCTATCTCCATCTCTACGTCCTGCTCCAGCTCTATCCCTATCCCTATCCCTATCCCATCTCTTCCACTGTACTTACTGCCAGTCATCCCCTAGAATCCACAGGATATCAGAATCCAACTCCCTTAATGGCCTAGCATTTGCAAATACCCTATACGGGTACTCCCATATACTTGAAATCATCTCGACATGTCTTACAATACCTAGCAAAACGTAAATGCTATGGAAATGGTTGTCAGACTGTACTGTTTGGAGAATAAGCAAATTTTTTCTGCAGTTGTTCAATGCGGAAGAAATCTGTTTTTGTCGAGAGTATTTCCCATCTGATGCCTGTGGGCATGGAGGCCTGACAGTTCCCATGTTGGACTTGTTGATCGTCCTTCTCCCCCAAAACACTAGGAGTCCCTCAAGGATGTGATTTTTTGTTTGAATACTGTATCTTCTGCACCAGCAACGTGGCTCACTCTTGCTAAATTCTTCATAAATATTTGTTGAGTAAATGAATGAGTAAGCATTCGGCCTCCATACAAGGTCTTATTGCTTGAATCAGTCTGGAACATTCAGGCTCCCAGGTTCTCAGTTTGGCTGTAACTTGTTCTGAGAATGCTTTCATTTCGCTTTGCTACCCCTAAAGTCACTGCCATGAACATTCCTTCAGACGACCCAGGTACAGAGCAGAGCGGCTCTCTCGCAACTCCCTCATCCACCCCCAGGGGAAAGCTGGAAGGTAGAGAGCAGGTGGACACCCAGGTTGCTCTGGGGCTGTGACGCTGCTAGCTTGAAGTGAGTCTGACGGAAATCAGATGAGGCTCCAAGAATTCTTCAAGATACTCCGCGTCACCAGCTGTGGGGATGCACCTGTAACACTGTGCATCTCTCCAGACTCTTCAGTTTGCACAAGGAGCCTAAATTCACCACAACATATTTAAAATGCAACTGATATTCTTCTTGCCTCAAAAATTATGGAAAAGTATATGCTCTTATCACACACAAAAAAACAACCTTACATCTGATGGAAATGTTAGCACCCTATCCTCCGAAAATTAACAAAGTTACTAACTATGCAATTTTTCATTTTAAATTAAATCACAGAAATAATTTGCCTCTACCTAAACCCATTAAAAGTCCGGTACTATACAGCAGAGATGACATTGAATGATTCACAAATTAATGAAACCATTGTCATGATACTTTAAATTTTAGGGAATGGAATTATAAAAGTCGTATAAAAATATGACACCTTCCAAGCCCCTTCAGCAGCACTGTTGCTGTTTTTTTTTTTTTTTGAAAACTAAATATGTTTAAAGCCATTGTATAGATCAAAGGTACCTAGATATTTCCATGGAGGCAGATCAGTGATAACCTTGAGGTTATAATCTAGTTTCTCCAAACAGAAGTGAGCTTTGTATAAGCAGCTGGACTCAGAAGAGTGATTTGCTGATGATGTGAGAGTCTGGGTCTCTGTACCAGTCCTGGATGTCAGGGTGAAGTTTGCAATGAGACCTGCGACATAAAGTCATATCATAGACTTTGTACTTGCAGCCAATTTCTAGGCAGTGTTACGACTGTTTGCATTTTACGGGTTCGAATAATAAGATGTTACAGCGTGAAGATTGACTGAGGAGACCAAACCATGAGAACCCCTGAATTTGAGACCACATCATTTCATGATATTTAGAGCTCTGTCTCTGGAGATGCCATCCTCTGACCCACTGTGCAGAGTTGTTCCCTAATTAGGTTGTTTCAGAGCTAAAGGGGGCAAAAATAGGACTGAACAGCCTTCCAGTCAAACATAGCTCGTACAAATCTATCTCTAAACTCATGTAGAGCTCTAACAATGGTTTCATTAATTTAGCAATCACTCAATGTCACAGCTATTATAATGTACTAAGCTCTTAAGAGAGAAAGGAAAAGGCAAATTGTTTTATTCCTATGATTTAATTTAAATGAAAAATGATAAATTGCGTTGATGGGCTTGTTAAAGTTTTCTGAGTTGCTTTAGGATTTAAAGTATGGACTTTTTTTTTTTCTTGAGAGCTATGCCTTTGTCTTCTATTTTAAAACTCCTCAGTGAACATTCTTAGTTTTCTAGGACAGGTATGAAAACACTTGACTTTAAATGACTTTTTAAAAAATGTACAATATATACTTCCAACTTGGTAACAAATGCAGCCAAAAACGTTTGGATATTAAGATCTTGAATACCAAAGTTTCCCCCAGCAAGGACCCCAACTTGTCCATGGGGACAGTGAAGCACTCTATCCACCACTGCCAGCCATGCACACTGGCTGGAGCTCATTCCTCCATCCCTGCCATCTTCCTGCCAACCTGCTCTCCAGGTCTATTGTGGGTTGCACTTCCCATGCTCTTGTAGTGAGTCCTTCCCTGCCATGGCTCGGGACTGTCTCTCAGAAGGGTCTTTGCAGATAGTGTTGACACAGCTTATTCCTCGGAGCCTTCCTTTGGTAATGTCCTAAACTCTGTCTTTTGGGTTGTGTTTAGCCTAGTGGTTAAGATGCCCTCATCCTGAATGGGAGTACCTGGGTTCAATACCTGACTCCAGCTCCTGGCTCCAGCTTCCTGCTAATGCAGACTGTGGGAAGCAACAGTGACTGCCTCAAGCAATTGAAGACCTGCCACACACGTGAGAGACTGAGCTCCCAGACCCCATTTTTGTCCCAACCCAGTCCTGGCTTTGTAAGCATTTGGGTAATGAACCAGCAGATGGCCTCCGTCTCTCTTTCTGAAACAGATAAATAAAAACATAAAAGCAAAACAACACAAAGGCAGGCATTGTGGTGCAGTGCATTAAGATGCTGCACAGAGGGACCAGCTGGTGCTGTGGCACAGTGGGTTAAGACTCTGCCTCAAGAGCTGGCATCCCATATGGATGCCGGTTCTAGTCCTGGCTACTCCTCTTCCAGTCCAGCTCTCTGCTGTGACCCGGGAAGGCAGTGAAGGATGGCCCAAGTGCTTCGGCCCTGCACCTGCACAGGAGACCTGGAAGAAGCTCCTGACTCCTGGCTTTTGATCAGCCCTGCTTCTGCCATTGTGGCCATTTGGACAGTGAACTAGCCTCTCTCTTCTCTTCCTTCTCTCTCTCTCTCTTTCCCTGTTGCTCCGTCATTCAAATAAAAGTAAATATACAGACATAAATACATAAACGAACTTTGAAAGCTAACTCTGTCCCTCCAACCCACAGAGCATTTTCCTGGAACGGGAATGTCCTAGATTCCTGAGGTGACGGAACCGTCTGTGACTCTGGAGAACAGCTGAAACACCTGAGCGTTTTGGTCAGACATTCTGAGGACAGGACAGACCTAGCAGGGCATCCGGCCCAGCCGCGGCATCATGGGCTTCACAGGTGAAAGACTGCCCCTGGTGGCAGGGAACAATGGAAGACACAGGGATTTATTATTATTATTATTATTATTTTGACAGGCAGAGTAGACAGAGAGAGAGACAGAGAGAAAGGTCTTCCTTTGCCGTTGGTTCACCCTCCAATGGCCACCGCGGCTGGCACGCTGCGGCCGGCGCACCGCGCTGATCCGAAGGCAGGAGCCAGGTACTTATCCTGGTCTCCCATGGGGTGCAGGGCCCAAGGACTTGGGCCATCCTCCACTGCACTCCCTGGCCACAGCAGAGAGCTGGCCTGGAAGAGGGGCAACCGGGACAGAATCTGGCGCCCCGACCAGGACTAGAACCCGGTGTGCCGGCGCCGCAAGGCGGAGGATTAGCCTAGTGAGCCGCGGCGCTGGCCAACACAGGGATTTAATTCTGGGTTCACAGGGCTCCAGCCTCTCCCTCCTAACTCTGACGCTGACTTCTCTGTGGATGTGAATTGCTCTTTGGAGATGCGATCACTTCCAGGGGACAGGAAGATGGCACTCTCATCCCTTTGCCCACATCAGCAGAGTCAAAGATAATAAGAATGAGAATTTCTTGATGCTGAATATCCAGGTTTCAGTTTGGCAAATGTATCACGATCATGTAAGGTGTTAACTTCAGGGGAATATGGATGCAGCACTTCTCTGTATCATCTTTGAAGTGTTTATAAATCTAAAGTTATTCTACAATAAAAAATTTTACTTAGAACATGAGTGAAAGCAAAGGGGATGGGGGTGCCCAGTGATACAAAGATTCAGATTTTTTCAGAAGTTATCTAATAACTATCCTAGATGTTTTGACAATTTTCATCAGAAATTGACATAAAATGTCTCAACCAATGTGTGCTTTTGTGTAAGACATGAATAGATTTAGGGAACAGAATGAAATTGGATATTTACTGAAACTTAAAAACTCAACTGGTAAGAAAATTCCTTTTTTCAATAAACGCTGCACTTGAAAATTATTTATCTACTTATTTTCTTCAGGTTTCCTTTTTACTAAATGGTTATGTGAGCAAATTATAAAGGAGAAAAACAATATTGACACCTTTGGGTGAAATGGAAAAATGGTTTGTTACTGAACATGATTTGGAAGGATAGGAAATTTTCATTAAAAATAAAGGGATAATGAGATTGGAAAAAAATGTCATCTTAGAAAAAGTTTTGTCATATTTTTGGCAGTTTATAACAACAGCCTTTTTGCTAGAGTACTGAAGACAATTATGCCATACACACACTTTTAAGTCTCACTGCCATACTCTAGACTTCTTCATTTTCTAAATTTGCTGTTTGTACATTGAATTCATTTCTCAGGCTTCGTTTTGTTGTCTCATTATGCGGACTTCAGTGAGTGTTTGAAACCCTCTTCAAACAAGAACTCTTATTTGTTTTCATCATCCTGAACCACATGTAAAATCCTCTCTTGCACTGCCTTCCCTGTTCACACACCACTGGCACTGCAGTGGTAAAATTCATCACAGGGCAACTCAAAGGGAGTCCCCACACCCCTCTCTGCCAGGCCTTGAGAACTCAGGGAATGAGGAACAGTGGGGAGCGTTCTAAGTGGTGTCCAGTAACCACTGTCCAGTGATTTTTAGCTGGCTTTACACAATTGCCCTTAATGCAATAATCCATCCTCCAAATTCACGCTGAGGCTCACGCAGGTGTTTGCTTTGGTAATTGTTAAGTCTGCCTCATGTGGTGGTGGGGCTGGATACCCAGAACCCTCGCCTATGATGGTCTTGTCCCCAAGGAAGTGAGCCTGTGCATGGGACACACGTAGCTACTTCCCAGTCTAAAGGAAGCTCTCTTCCAGATACAAACAGTTGTCACTGCCCAGCCCTCAAATATTTTTCAGTTCTTTCAACATTTATTATCATCCTGTTCTTCTAAAAAAAATAGCAGCATATATTTCCTTGAAAATGGAATAGAATCCATCGAAAGTTAGGTGAAGAAAAGTGGGTGAAAAGTCAGGTCCTCAGTGGTTAATCTACGAATGTGAAATTCTTCTTAACATAAAGCCCATGAGCAAGGCCAGAGCAGAGATAAAATCACAGTATAAGCTCTGATTGCTTGGGCAACAGAATGAAGATGACTCCTGTTGGTTGCATTTGTCTTGGTTTAAAAGGACATTCATTAAGCCTACACAAAACCTAAGTAAGTACATGGTTAATGATCATTAGAAATAATCTTGCTAATTTGAAGTATTTTATTTTGTGATTATTGCAACACTGATTTTTTTTTTTTTTTTTTTTACAGACAGAGTGGACAGTGAGAGAGAGAGACAGAGAGAAAGGTCTTCCTTTGCTGTTGGTTCACCCTCCAATGGCTGCCACGGCCTGTGCGCTGTGGCCTGCGCACCGCGCTGATCTGATGGCAGGAGCCAGGTGCTTCTCCTGGTCTCCCATGGGGTGCAGGACCCAAATACCTGGGCCATCCTCCACTGCACTCCCTGACCACAGCAGAGAGCTGGCCTGGAAGAGGGGCAACTGGGACAGAATCTGGCGCCCCGATCAGGACTAGAACCTGGTGTGCCGGCGCCGGAAGGTGGAGGATTAGCCTAGTGAGCCGCGGCGCCGGCCGCAACACTGAATTTTAAACAAGGAATGCTCATGGCTTTCTTCAGATATTGATTCAACAGATTTTCTGAGCTCCTACTGGCTATACAGCACTACACCACAAAAGCGTATGACTTCTCTGTTGATTTTGTCTTTGTAATTGTAGCTTTCTTATTTTCTTACCAATCAAAGCACATGGCCTGATTTAATTTTACAGACCCCGTGTTAGGCAGAGCAATTCCTAAGCCCAACCTGTGAAGCCCATGAGTCTGCTTTGCTACATGGCCAAAGGCCTTTGACAGTGTATTCACAATGAAGTCTTCTGATATAGGTTGTCTCATTACCTGCTCAGATCAACCTTTCAACGCAGAGCACTTTGGCTGGGAAGCAGAAAAGAAAGTCCGGAGAATAACCAGGAGAATAACTTGCCATGCCGGGCTGGGTTTGAGATACAGGGGCCTGAATGGGCCTCTGGTGAAGAAGAGCAGTCCCCAGCTTATGACCAGATAGGAGGCAGGGATCTCAGTTCCACACGGCCGGGACCTAGGTCCACCCACACCTGAAGGCACTTGGAAGTGAGTTCTTCCCAGAGACTACTCATAAGAGTCTAGCTGGCTGACATTTTAAATTTTACCACCCAACACCCACAGCAGAGAAAACAGCTAAGACCACTCAGATACTGATGATACAATACTTGCACATATAGGATACTTGAAACTGCTAACATTTTTAAAAGATTTATTTATTTATTTTAAAGGCACAGTTAGAGAGAGAGAGAGAGAGAGAAATCTTCAATCTGCTGGTTAACTCCCCTAATGGCCACAATGGCAGGGGGTCGGCCAGGCTGAAGCCAGGAGCCAGGAGCTTCTTCTGGGTCTCACACATGGATGCAAGATGCCCAAGCACCTGTGTCATCTTTTGCTGCTTTCCCAGGAACATTAGATTAGCAGGGAGCTGGGCTGGAAGTGGAGCCACTGGGACTCTTAACTGATACCCATATTGGATGCCGGCATTGTAGGCATGGCTTTGCCTGCTACGCCACAGCAGGGGACCCTGAAACTGCTAACTTTGTGGTACTTTGTTAGAGCAGTGACAGTGAACTAAGGGTGAAAATGTCAAAAATGATTATGGATCAAAGTAACACTTAAGAGTTGGTTTTTGGCCGGCGCCGCGGCTCACTTGGCTAATCCTCTGTCTGCGGCGCCGGCACAGTGGGTTCTAGTCCCAGTTGGGGCGCCGGATTCTGTCCCGGTTGCTCCTCTTCCAGTCCAGCTCTCTGCCGTGACCCAGGAAGGCAGTGGAGGATGGCCCAAGTCCTTGGGCCCTGCACCCGCTTGGGAGACCAGGAGGAAGCACCTGGCTCCTGGCTCCAGATCTGCACAGCGCTGGCCGTGGTGGCCATTTGGGGAGTGAACCAACGGAAGGAAGACCTTTCTCTCTCTCTCTCTCTCACTGCCTATACCTCTGTCAAAAAAAAAAAAAATAAGAATTTGTTTTTTGTCGCTCCCCCTCTTCGTGGAGGAGCGACACAGGACCCTGCGCTGTTCTTTCGTCTGCTCGGCCCTCCCCGGGTTTGCTGCTGGTTCTTCCCGGGTTGGCTACTATCCCTTCCACCTCCGTGGAAGGGCAGTTCCCCCTGGCCGCATTCCCCACTTCGGCAGGGGAGCGGCACACCGCCGGCCGGCTTTCTCGGGGGCTGCACGGGTTCCCTTAGATGTTCCCCATAGATGTTCCTGGTGAATGCCGTCTCTCTCCTCCTTTATAGTCCTCCTCCGCCAATCCCAACTCGGCTGCCCACACGCCGAGTACGCTGCTCTCCTCCAATCAGTAGCAAGTCCTACAGTTTATTGGTTGAACTGGAGGCAGCTGTGCGGAAGCTGTTTACTTCTCTCCCAGCGCCATATTGTGGGAGAGCAGATGCATAGAATAAGTCTTAATTCCAGTAACTCAGTCTAGTCCGGTTTGCTCCCCACAGTGGGAGAGCAGATGCATAGAATAAGTCTTAATTCCAGTAACTCAGTCTAGTCCGGATTGCTCCCCACAGTTTTTCATGATAATTTGGTTGCCTTTAAAAAAAAAAAAAAAAAAAAGATTTACTTAAGAGAGAGAGAGAAGGAGGAGAAAAGCCAGAAAAAAAAGAGATTGAGAGTTCTTCTATCTGCTGGTTTATTCCTCAAATGGCCACAATGGCCAGGGCAGGCAAGATGGAAGCCAGAAGCTTCATCTGGGTCTCCCACGTGGGTGGCAGGGTCCCAAACACTTGTGCATCCTCCACTGCTTCCCCAGGCTCATTAGTAGGGAGCTGGATTGGAAGTGGAGCAGCTAGGACTCAAACTGGTGCCCATATGGGATGCTGGCACTGTGGGTGGTGGCTTAACCTGTTAAGTCCCAACACCACCCCCATTTCCATTTTATTTATACAAACAAGTAAGCCTTAGGACCACAAACAGTTTTCACCACAGACTTCACCTCTGACAGACTGGTAGCAGGTGCATGGTTCGGTCTACTGAGCAGGACTATGGAGCTCGATCATGGACAAAACAGGAAGGAGGTGATGGGTGCCTGCCAGGAATTTCTTCCCACAACCAGTAGAGTCTTTCTGAACACACACTCAACAGGTGGTTTTTGTTCACCAAAGGATCATTCAATGTATAGGTTGGTGGATACCTCTGCCTTCACTCAAAGATACACTGTTTTACATTTCTCATGATTCATTCCCAATAACCCTTTAAGGTCACACACACACACACACACACACATGCCTACATATACTTATGTACCCCAAAGCTGGTAAAGTTATGGGTTCTCTTACAAAGAAAAAAAATCCTATTCCCAGGGTAATTTTTATATGTCCCTATGATAGGCATGACCAGTTAGAAAATCTTACGAATTTAAAGAAAGGCAGGACAGCAACTTGGAATTATTAAGGATTTGGAGAACCTAACAGAGCGCACTAAAGTGAGGAGTTCATCATGAACCTCCAAAGGCAGTCATGGCAGTGAGAAGATGGGAGTGAAGAATCTGGGTGCTGGGGAGATGTTGAACCCCTTGGGGAAGCTGGTTGTAGACAGCTGGAGGGAAGAGGCGCTAGGCCAGTGGAGAAAAGCTCATGGCAGAATTTTCTAACCTGTATTCCACAGATGACTTAGCCAGACGTGATCTCAAAGTGAAACACAGAGGGATTCCTCATGTGGAGATTTCTACATTGGAAGAGTTTAATGGATTCCTTTAGAGCAACTGTTTTTAACTACTTTTTTGTGTACTTCAAATATCTTTCACAGGTATATATCCCTCCTCGGATTAATGCAATTAAACACCTAAGACAAATGCATGGGGTCTCCAAGGAAAGGGAGTGTATCCAAGAGCAACTATTAACAAGTAAAAATAAATCTGTGATATCCATATATGTACATTAATGCAAGTACTTACATATAAACATTAAACATAACACCTACTAATAGATTTAATCACCAGCGTAACTTTGAAATAGTGATGATTACAAACAATATTGCAAGACAGCTGCAACAATTATAATGTGATATGAAAAATCTCTGTCACTTTGGAGGGAGACAAAGTCACAGTTGCTCCCAATACAACTGAAGCTTTTTGTCTTCATTCAAAGGGAAGAAAATGTTAAATTTCGATGAAGGAATCTTTTTTTTTTTAAGATTTATTTATTTATTTGAAAGTCAGAGTTACACAGAGAGAGGAGAGGCAGAGAGAGAGAGAGAGATGAGAGAGATCTTCCATCCAATGGTTCACTCCCCAATTGGCTGCAATGGCTGGAACTACACCAGTCCGAAGCCAGGAGCCAGGAGCTTCTCCTGGTCTCCCACGTGGGTGCAGGGGCCCAAGGACTTGGGCCATCTTCTCCTGCTTTCCCAAGCCACAGCAGAGAGCTGGATCTGAAGAGGAGCAGCTGGGTATTGAACAGGCGCCCATATGGGATGCCAGCGCTTCAGGCTAAGGCGTTAACCCACTGCGCCACAGCGCGGCCCCTTGATGAAGGAATCTTTACTTACTATATACTAAATTGATCTTCTGCATATAAAGATAATTGAAAATGAATCTTGATATGAATTGGATGGGAGAGGGAGTGGGAGTGGGAGATGGGATGGTTGCGGGTGGGAGGGTGGTTATGGGGGGGAAAGCTGCTATAATCCAAAAATTGTACTTTGGAAATTTATATTTATTAAATAAAAGTTTAAAAAAATTTCAATGAAGGTAAAACTAAGATGTAGACTATCACAGAGTCTTCAAAATGTTCTATGATTGCAAATTTCCACAAGTGAGGATTATGGGACTTACTTGAATTTATTTGAATATAGGAAATTAATATATTTCAAACATGCAATTCCACACAGCATGTGAGAAATTCTGTTCCCAAATGGGGCGTTGGGCCTGGAAGCTTCTAATTTGTAATGATGCGATATTGCACTGGGAATCATTGTTTTAAACTAGTGTTTTACACGTAGCTCCATTCCTCTAACAGCTGTTGTTTTCTTTGATGATGTATTTCACTTTCAGATATAATTTTTTAAGAATTTTCTTTGAACTTCCTACTTTTCCTCAGCCAGTTATCTTCCTTAAATTCCCAAGATGGAGGGGAAAATGCGCTATCTCACACCTCGGCACTGAGGCGATCATGGCTGACAGGGCCTGCTCCCCTAGCATGTGGCTTCTCTCAAGAACAACTCCCTTCTTGGGGCTGGCACGGTGGCACAGCAGGTCAAGCTGGCACCTGTAGCGCCGGCATCCCATATGGGCACTGGTCGGGGTCAAGGCTGCTTCACTTCCAATCCAGCTCCCTGCTAATGGTCTGGACAGAGGATGGCCCAAGTGTTAGAGTCCTTACCACCCATGTGGGAGACCTGGGTGAAGCTCCTGGTTCCTGGCTTCAACTTGGCCCAACACTGTCCCTTGTGGTCATCGGGGTAGTGAACCCCAGTAGATGGAAAATCTGTCTCTGGAACTCTGACTTTCAAACAAACAACCATTAAAAAAAAAAAAAAAAAAAAAAAGAACACTTTTAACTAAGTATCTCATTTATCAAGAAAGATGTGTGGTGATAAAGTCATGTTACCACAGGTATAGCACAACCACGTGCCTGTGGCTCAAATATGAACCCAGATTTTAGTGGAAAATAAAAGCTAAGTGAGAAAGTGACAATCGTCAGCCCATGAGTCGCTGCTGCCTTGAGTCTACAGCAAGGAAAGCTGACTGTAGCTGATTGCTCCTCTGCTCAGCTCCAGCCCGCCGCACCTTGGGAGGTGAGGGGCACACCCATGGGCAGCCTCTCCCAGGAGGCGTGGTGTCTTCAAAATGATCAAATGTTTTGAGAGAGGGAAAAGAATAAAAGAAAGGGACAAAAGAGTACACAGATCCCAGCAAATTACTGGCATAAAATGAATTCATGCTCACATTTGCATCTTGAAAAGATCTGTCCATGAGAGCCTTCTATGTATTTTATGATTTCTTTAAGTAGTCCTTGCCATTTTAATGACAACTAATACATGTAGAAAGCAGGCAGGGAACTAATTACTACAGTGTCAAAAAAAGATACACAACAGACTCGTGTCAAATGGTTTTTGAGCAAACAACTCAAATAACAGGTCACCATTCCTGCAGGATTTTCTCCTTCTTTATTATTGGTATTTTTTATCCATTTTCTTCATCTCAATAAGCTGCTATTATCCCAACTTGACAGGTGAGTTTTGTCCTTTCCAATTTCCTATCATTGGGAAATAGTGATGCTGTGTTCTGACGAGCCAGTCTTGCAATAATACTAAGTGGAAGAATATAGCAGGCGATTGTTGCGCTTTATAGATAGGAAGCCTCGTGGTGAAGACGGCAGTTAAGGTGCCCACATCCCATATCCGAGTGTCTGAGTTCAATACCTGGCTCGCGTTCCTGACTTTGGCTTCCTGCTGAAGAGCCCAGCAGCAGTGATGGCCTGAAGTGACTGGCTTCCTGCCACATATGTGGGAGACCTGGATTGAGGTCGGAGCTCCTGACTTCTGGCCCAGACATGGCTGTTGTGGGCATTCTGGGGAGTGAATTGCTGAATGGGAGCTTTCTCTCAAATAAGTAAATTAAAATAAACATGTAAGTACTAAGCAAATATACATAAATACCTAAGGAAAAACAATTAAAAAGAAAACAGTGCTTATTTCAGTCTAAAGGATTATGGGCCTCAAATATTTAAAATTTTATATTTTGTCTAAATTTTCTGTAATATGCAACCATGCTTTTATGGCCAGGAAAAGAAATAGTTATGAAACAAAGGTGAGTGTATATCTTTCTTTGAAACTTTTTATTTATTCGGACGGCAGAGAGACACACACAGAGACAGCGAGAGAGAGATCGATCTTCCATTGGCTGGTTCACTCCCCAGATGCTCACAGAGCTGGGCAAGGCCAAAGGCAGGAGCATGGTACTCCATCTGCATCTTTTACAGGGGTGGCAAGGACCCAACTAGAGCCAGCACCTGCTTCCTCAGAGGGTGCACAGTAGCAGGAAGCTGGGTAGGAAATGTAGCAGGAACTGGAACCAGGCACTCTCAGGCCCATTGTGGGACTGCCCAGTGGCATTGTCACTGCTGTGCCAACTGGATCTGCCCCAGTATATCTCTTAAAATTGTAAGAACAGGTAAACCGCTGAATGCCAGCATTCGAAATAGACTTTTATAAAAAACAGAGGTTCGCAAAAACCCTTTCAGAAAAGTCGAGAGAAAAGAACACTGATGGCTTTGCCAAGGAGCCTCACTTCCCGACGCATGGCAGGGCTGGATGTGGTGATGGCCGTGGAGGCGAGAGCAGAGATGGAATTCAAGGCTCGCGGGCTGGCCCTGTCCATCTCCCGCCCACGCGGAACAGAGAGTGTTTATAATGATTGGAAAGGGGTGTCGTTTTGTTAACTCATCCTGAGCGCAAAAGCAAGCGCCTTGGGAAGGCGCCTGCAGCTCTCACTGCCATTTCAATATAGCCTCTGCCCATCTTGCCACCCGGGGCCATTTTCGGTTGTTATTGTCACAGCCCATCTTTCAATACCATCGCCGATTTCAGAGGTGATGTATTCTTTAAAGTCTTACTAACATGGCACAGCTCTCTTTGTGTGTCAGTTCCATTCCTTTGTTGGAGTTTCCACGTTTTTCTGCCTGTGGGATTGAGAAATCATGGAAAATTGCCACTTGTGTGCGTAAATTACTGTTTTTGCCCATCAGACGTGCAAAATGCTCTATGTGAGCCTTGCACACCATTATGTTGTCCCATCCAGGACCCTTTGAAAGTCAGCAGGGTGCCTCTGGCTGAAATTCAGTCAGGCGATTAAATTTATTCAAGCTTGGTGA
This sequence comes from Oryctolagus cuniculus, assembly GCF_964237555.1. Classification (NCBI taxonomy): domain Eukaryota; kingdom Metazoa; phylum Chordata; class Mammalia; order Lagomorpha; family Leporidae; genus Oryctolagus; species Oryctolagus cuniculus. The sequence continues at coordinate 5,888,733 of NC_091447.1, forward strand.
GCATGAGAGATTTCAAAAGAAGAAGAGCTGAAGGGATGAGATGATGGTCTTGACAGACCTCAGCAAAAGTGTCTGACACCTGACAGCTCACCGTGAGGTATGGTACCTGCTCCCATTGATTTGCAACAAAGTCTTTTCTCAGTAAGTATTTCCACTTAACATTTCCTCTCAGGGAACCTGGGCCGTTGAAGATATTTACGAGTTGCTTTCAGCTTCAAAATAAATCACCTCTAATTCCTCTAAGCGAAATCAATCACAAACCTGTAAAAAATGGACTGGTTGTTTGGTCGATTCTGGCAGAAAAGTAAACAGCACTTCAGCTTTTCTCCGCCATTAGGGCCTAAATGGCCTAGAAAGTAAATCAATATTTCTAGTCATCCTCTGGCTACTGTTTAGCCAGTAGATATGGATTTGCTCTGGCTCGCTGCACTCCCCCAGGACTAACCTGGAGTCCTGGGAGAGGAGTAAGAAGTTCGTTATCTGGTACAGCTCTCTGTTGTGCATTCAGATGGATCACATCCATCAGTGACCCTTGCTGGAGCTAAAGGATGAGGGCTTCCTAGTCACCCCTCTTCAGGGTGCCACAGTGAGGGAAACTACACCTCCAGTCCTGCCGGGTGGCAGGCGACCTTAAGAATACTCCAGTAAGGAGGGAGGTGGCGATTGGCGTGGCAGGAGGCACAGAATATGCTGTTTCAACACAGGAAGCACCGGTTCCCCATTCTTGAGTGAACTATGACACATGCGCAGTGCTCTATGGTAAAGAATCTGTCATTTTCCCACCGACTTTCCCACGTTTTTCTCCTGTGATGCCTATCAGTGAAAGTCAGAAGAACTTGGATATTGTGGACCAATGTGCCTCCCCTCTTCATGTCAGCCAACGAAAGGTCTCTGAGTCTCATTAATTTCACCAGAACAACCTGTTAACAATAGCTTGGTAGTAAGACTTTGCTAATTTTAGAAGAGAAGCTTGGAGGAAAGAGGATTCCTTAAGGGGATTATTTTATTTATTTATTTTTTGACAGGCAGAGTGGACAGTGAGAGAGAGAGAGAGAAAGGTCTTCCTTTTGCTGTTGGTTCACCCTCCAATGGCCGCCGCGGCCACCGCACTGCAGCCGGCGCACCACGCTGATCTGATGGCAGGAGCCAGGTGCTTCTCCTGGTCTCCCATGGGGTGCAGGGCCCAAGTACTTGGGCCATCCTCCACTGCACTCCCTGGCCACAGCAGAGAGCTGGCCTGGAAGAGGGGCAACCGGGACAGAATCCAGCGCCCCAACTGGGACTAGAACCTGGTGTGCCGGCGCTGGAAGGCGGAGGATTAGCCTAGTGAGCCGCGGCGCCGGCCTGGGGGATTAATTTCAATTGCCTTTAAGTTTCAGCCTTATTTCCTGGATCCATATGGGGAAGTGATAATGCAGCAAAATCTTATTTTTTGACTATTTCATACACCTATTCATTAGGACATTTTGTTTTTTCTTGATAAGAACCACAGAGAAAAAGATGAATTCTGACCATTTGAAGCATTCAAGTGTACATAGGTAGAGAGCACAAGATACTTTTTAAACAAACTTAGTACTCCAAGAGTTACAAGGATCTTATTCTGCCTGTTCTACTTTAGAGATCTCTTTAATAATTTTAAGTAAAATCATTACAGCAGAATTGATAAGCAGGGATATAAATATTTTAATAAAAAAGGCACAACAGAATTTAGGTGGAATATGGACCAAATATACTCATTTATGAAATAAAATCAGTGGCTAAGATTGAGTTCCTGTAGGGAGACTGGCTTTTAAAAGCTGATTGATTTGAGAGGCAGAGAAACTGAGTGGCAGAGAATGAGAGTGACATAGAGAAAGGCAGACAGAACAAGACAGAGGGCTCCCAGTTGCTGGTTCACCCGCTAAGTGCCTGCAATGGCCAGGACTGGGTTAGGTCAAAGTCAAGGGAAAAGAACTCAACGCAGACCTCCCTGTATCACAGAAATCCAAAGACTTTGACCATCAGCACTGCCTCCCAGGGTTTTCACTCAGTAACTGGAGCTGGAATCAACGCAAATACTGTGATGTGGGAAAGGGACATTGTATAGGTTAACACCTGCACTCCTGATTTGTTTTGGGGGAGATTTTTGCTCCTTCTTTTTCCAAGACTAACCTCTTTAATTTTCCTGTGAAGTCTGCTTTAGAATATATTTTAAATGTATTTTCTTTTATTTGAAAGGCAGAGAGAGAGAGAGATTTCAGCCACTGGTTCAACTCCTCAAATACCCACAACAATTGGGGCTAGGCCAAGCCAAAACCAGGGGCATACACCTCAACCTGGATCTCTTCCATAGGTTGCAGGGGCACAACTATTTGCACCATCACCTGCTGCCTACCAGGGTGTAAACTAGCAGGAAGCTGGAACCCAAAGTGGAATCAAGACTCAAATCCAAGCACTCTAATACAGGATACAGACATCTCAAGTGGTATCTTAATCACTGGTTCAAATGCTCACTCCATCTTTTTTTTTTTTTTTCCTTCTTTCTCTTGGTGTGTGTGTTACTCTATGTCTTTTTGATAACAGACATTCTGACAGATGTAAGGTGGTATCTCATTGTGGTTCCTGTCTGCATTTCCCTGGTGGTAGTGATATGGGGCATTTTCCTAAATAATTCCAAGTCATTATTCTTCCCGAATCACATTTCGTAGTCTCCATTCTCCTTAATGGCTGAGACTCTAAGGATGGGACAAAGCAAATTGGAAGATAATAGAAAAGGGATCTTCCATGTCTGTCACATATAAAGGACTTACACATGCCCTTTTAACTGACACTTTTAATTCTGCAATAACATCCATATACTTAAAGATGCAAAAAGCTAACCCTATTCTCTTTCCAGCACAGGTTTGAAATATGGAGAGATTCTGCTAATCTCAGAGAATGATAATCAAACTGAACTAATGGAACTTATTTGCAAAATTTATTTGCAAAATTAAGTTGATTTTCCATCGTGATGACACTTTAACATACCTATTAAAATAATGTCTTACTTAGGTTGATTGAGAACTTACATAAGAATGACAATTTCTAGTCCATTTATGATATAAATTCCTCTGTATCCCAAAGGAATTTAATACAGAGAGTGGCGAGTTCCAAGGAGGACCTGGCCCTTTCTTTATTGTCAAGAAACATTTATTTCTGACTAAGAAATTTAAATGCATGCAAATTTTCTCTGCATTTTACCTTATTTTTATTCTGTTTATTTCAAAAACACTAATATATATAGTGAAGCACTGTTATATCAATAGGTTGAATTTCCCCTTTTATGAGTATAATATTATTACCTTCATCTGGGAGTTGTGATTACTAGACAATGCATTAACACAAAAAAGAACCAAGACTCTAGTGGTTCACTTTTCCTTGAACTAGTATTATGATTTTTATTAAAAAAACATTATAATTTTATATTCATAAAATAGCTCTCTATCATAAAAATCATCACCGAATGGAACATGTTATATATCCAACACGTGACTGCTAAAAGAATATATCAGGTACTTCAAAAGTTCATGGAAATGAAATAAAAAAGATGTTGATTTTAGTGCAAAATGCACTTTCCACAAACTTTCTGAATAAACTTTGTATAAATAAACAAGTAAATACACTTGGTCAGACTATAAATGAATGCTATTCTGGTCCTGTGTCACGTACCATCAGGAGCAGGTCTGAGAAGCTCATCATTAGTGAACATTGTGAAATGTGTTTGCACAAATAAGATAGTTATGAGGTCATTAGGTAATACCATCTGATGGGGCTGCTGTCATACACGCGGCCCCTTGTCTGCTGGATTGTTGTTTTGTGGTGCAGGGCTGTGTTCTGTTTCTGCAGTAGAGGCTTAGGTCATTATTTATCAGTGGCTTCTGGAGTCTCACCAGAGTATCCAGAAGCACCGACAGAATGAAGTCACTGGATGAAGTAACTGGGTGCTGTTTCTTCACTCAAGTAGTTAAGAATGGTTGACAACAAGAAATTTTTGTTAAATCCTATTGGAAATTCCAAATCCCATTGGCAAAAAGTGGCTCTAACATACAATTACAAGTAATGACATAATTTAAGATCTTCTAGTTAATCTAGTGTGACTTATTAAATATCCTTGAATTCTAGCTTTGGGAGAAGAATTTTCCCAATATATTCTCCTGTGAAGGAGATGAAAATTCTAGCAAAACAGCTCCACCAAGTATGGTAGAAGCTTGGGAAGAGCTTGGCCAAGTAAGGCCTGAGGGCACAAGCTAAACTGTTTCTGTTCAGCCTGTAAGTATGCAATTGAGCTGGCAACACTGAAAGGTAACTCTTAGCCACACATCTGCATTATATACCCAAACAGAACTCCATTCTTCTCATTAGTAAACCATGTTACAAAAAAATGTATTCAGTAAATATTATGTTTGTAATGTTATTAATACACACAGGGGGAACTTGTGGTTTTTAATTGTAATCTACATAAAATTCTTAATTTTGTACCTTGGCCTGCAAAGCATAAGTATTTACCGTGTGTTCTTCATTGAAAAAGTGGGTCCACTCATATTCCACTGCTCTTTAAGAATCACAAAATATTTATATTGTTAATTTAGCTGAGGAATATCATCTTGAAGCCTTGATCTTCTCTCCCTTCCTCGCACTATTTATTTATTTATTTATTTGAGAGGCAGAGTGGACAGTGAGAGAGAGAGAGACAGAGAGAAAGGTCTTCCTTTTGCCGTTGGTTCACCCTCCAATGACCGCCGCGGCCTGCGCGCTGCGGCCGGCGCACTGCGCTGATCCGATGGCAGGAGCCAGGTACTTATCCTGGTCTCCCATGGGGTGCAGGGCCCAAGCACTTGGGCCATCCTCCACTGCACTCCCTGGCCACAGCAGAGAGCTGGCCTGGAAGAGGGGCAACCGGAACAGAATCCGGAGCCCCGACCGGGACTAGAACCGGCGCCGCAAGGTGGAGAATTAGCCTAGTGAGCCGCGGCGCCAGCCCACACCATTTATTTAACATCTTACTGGTTCACCCTTGTGTGTGTGGATTTTGCAGCCTCTAATGACTTTCATTTCTAAAACAGGACCAGGCACTTTATTCTTTGTTTACAGAAAAACTATAACCAAACCCTTCTCTGAACTGACTTAGAGAACCTGAAGTTCATGGATACTTCATCAGAGCCAAGTCAGTAAGAGCAATGAATTTGCTGACATAAGCCATGAGCAGCAGAGGACACTGTGAATACAGCCAGGTGGCAAATAAAAATTATAAACTCTTAAAGTTCACTTCATGTCTTTTTATCTGAAATATCAGAAGAACTACCCCATTTTCTCTAATTCATAGTGGTATCTAGAAATCAGTGATGGGAAAGATCAATTAGCTCCCTTCCAAGGTTCCGGTTTGCCAATTCAGCACATTAACTTTGGCCTGTCCAAATTTACATGACTGAAAAAATGGGTTTCCACCACTTAACTTGGGAGATATTTCTAAGTGAAATTCATCTGTACCAAAGCATCTCTGAAAACTTTGCTATCAGAGTTATGCTAAATTGTTCTCTGATTAATTACATCTCATTTGTCCTTTATTCCCCTTGGCTACCCAAAGCATATTTTTGATTCAATTTATTTGAGATCAACCTGCCCACACGTATTACTGATAAAGAATATATCATTGATGGTTTCTGTTTACCAAATGTTTGTTGCATATTTTGTCCCTTTTAATAAATATTCCCTTTTAATAAATATCATCAAAACCATAGGAAATTTTCTTAAATTCTGTAGGAATTCCAGTGGATTGTGTGTTAACTCTTCTAGCTTCTTTTTTTCATCAATGTAACCACGAATGTCCACATAACCTGGTATTATTTCTGCCCTTCTTCCTGCTATCAGTGCTCATAGTTTTATTTTTCTGAAACCTCAATTACATTAAGCTTTTCTTTTGCTGCAATAAGCATGGCTTCCATACTCTCATTGATTCAGTCTAACTAGAGAAAAATCTGAGGATACTGGGTTCTCTTCTTCCTGCCCAACTGATGGATATCCTGTAACACAATTTGGAGTCCAAAAATGAGCTGACTGAAAAAGTATTAAGAAAATCCATATAGATGACTAAGTCAATCCATCAGTGCTTTACTTGGTAGGGTCAACCTTCTCTGTGTGGAGGAAATACCACTGGCAGGAGGTAGTGATGAACTACGACCCTTGAAAGTGTTGCAACAGGAACTAACGACAAGGAAACATTTGCTATTAGAGCAAATAGACTCCTAATCAACATATTATCGATCCTTCATTTTTGTCAAGGTCATTTTGTGATTTAAAAAATGATCCCACAGTAAGGCTTTAATAGGAAAAGTGGACTAATTTGATTTAAAGAGTAAATGCTATTAATTATGAAAGACAGTCAATAAAATGCTTGTTCTTCCCAACATAAAGGCAAATCTTATAGTGCCTATGATTTATGGTAATGAATACAATGCTGAAATATTTTCACCAGTATCTCCTCTTCCATTCCCTTCTTTTGCTGTTTTTGTTGTTCACACATTTGAAAATCTTCAAAGTAATCACTGCAGTTCAAAGCAAATTTTGGCTAATTTTTTTGTGATTTCTACTACTGTGCTTTTTATTTTAAATAGATTGGTCTGGTACAAATATTTTAACGTTTTTCCAAGAGAAATGTAAGAAGAAGGGAGAAAAATTTCCATTGTTATAGCTAAAGATTTAGGTAGAATTTTAAAAAATAGCTTATTATATATCAATGTTCAATTTGAACAGAAAGATGAGATTTAAACAGCAATTTTTAACATTCTTAAAACCAGATAAGTGAATTCTACAGAAGTGAATTTTAGAGAACTATCATTTCTAACTAATATCTAGTTGTATGTACAAATTTGTTCCCTACTATATGTACAGCTATACGTAAATGCCACAATTGCAATATTTTCCATTCTGGATAGTAAAGTAATTTTTAGAGCCCGTTCATCACATGATCTTATTGTAAAGAAGCTAAGACATAAATGATTCAACTGATAATAAAACGAACTGAGTGAATTTAAGATAAATTCAATTCTTGAACATCTCTGTGTAGCCCATAGAACAGTTACTGGTCTCTCCAAGATAAAAGGTAAATACTTTTTCCCCTAAAAATGATTTCAACATAAGCAATGTCAGTTATTCTATATCTCACTTCCATAAGTTAGGACACCTTGGTTATAAAATATGCATTTGAAGAACTGCCTTCAATATAAGTTTTCACAGAGTGAGTCAGTATGTGAATTGAAACATACTGGACTGTAATTACGTGACTATGTCCATAGAGAATGGAAGAGCAGTTCATTTTTGAGTGTCTGTTAAGGTGTGGTTTTCTTCTTTTTATTGGCTTAGAAAGAATATATTAGCTAAGTGTAAATAAATGCAAAGCGCCAAAGTCTGGTTTGCTTTCAATTTGTTATCTGACAAATTTCAAATATTTTTCTAAATTTACTGAAGATTTATTTATTTGAAGGAAAGAATTAGTGGCAAGATGGAAATGAAACTTTGTATCACAGGAAGCAAAGGGAAAAGAAGCCTAGTTTTGTGTGAGAATAAAGCTATCCAAGCTTTACAAATATTTGGGGGTCCATTTATTTAATTGTAAAATATTCTACTTTCTAGAAACAGAAGGTTGTGTTGGATTACCTTCAGGAATACCATTACTTTTGGACGCACAGTCATTATTTGCTCAACCTTATATATTCAATTTTCATGGAAAAGTGCTACTCATGTCCGCCCCAAAGCAGGAATTCCCACCTCAGTGGGCTGTTATGAGCTTGTATTTGTTGATAGACCTTCTTCAATAAGCATGGTTTTTAAAAACATTGCTGGGATGTGGTCAGTGAAGTCAGTGTTTTTATAGAATCAGTAATTTATTTTAAAAATGCTACAAATATTGTGTTTAAAGTGTTAATGGCTGCATTTCACATAGCAAGGTGAAAATATGTCTCAATCCACACGTAGTTCTCTCATAGCTAAAGTTGCTATGCTATGCAACTACCTACCTACTGAGTTTATAGAGTAATAAAGTGTAAAAGCATGACAGAATGAAGATGTACAGATTTTTCACTGAATAAAAGAGGCTGTAATGCCTTTTTCTCACAATTTGGTTGATTCAGAGGCATGAGAATTCCCAACTCTGGACTAAAGTTGAGAGGTTGTCTACTGATTCCTTTTCACCTTTTCCATGCAAATATTATGGCATAGGAAAAGATTTCAGAAGTAAAATACTCTGGATCAAAAGTTTTCAAGATTTCTGGAAAAAAATGAGAGGGTGGAGAAAGAGATACTGATTTACTCACACAAGAAATTAGGGAAAAGGTATGGAAATATCTTTCAGAGTTATATATTTCTTGCAATTGTACCCAGGTATATGGGACATGATTTAAGCTTTCTTGAAGATGAAAGATTAGATTATGAGCATAAATAGCTCTATTGTATTATCTAAAGAGCTAAAGATACATATTTGCATTGTTTTTCAGTGTAGAATTGGACAGGGGCAAGACCTGTGAGTACACAGTGCTGTGGAAGTATGCCATTCTTTCAGACTGTGTAATCTCACTGGCTGACCTGCCCTTAACACACAGAACATTTTATGAATTTAGAGGTGTCAGTGTATATCTTCATCTTTCCCTCTTCTCCTTACAAAAATCATTATCAACGTTTTACAAAAAGTTCACGGAAATTGTGCTTTATGGAAAAAACATTGCACATGCATTTCAATTTTTTTGTACCAACATAAACTTATCTCTTAGTTCCATTTTCTATTTTATATGGAATTAAAAGTTTTTTTTTTTTTTTTTTTTTTTTTTTTTTTTGACAGGCAGAGCTAGACAGTGAGAGAGAGAGAGAGACAGAGAGAAAGGTCTTCCTTTTTCCGTTGGTTCACCCCCCAAGTGGCCGCTATGGCTGGTGTGTTGCAGCTGGCGCAGCGCGCCAATCCGATGGCAGGAGCCAGGTGCTTCCTCTTGGTCTCCCATGCAGGTGCAGGGCCCAAGCACTTGGGCCATCCTCCACTGCACTCCCAGGCCACAGCAGAGAGCTGGATTAGAAGAGGAGCAACCGGGACAGAATCCGGCGCCCCAACTGAGACTAGAACCTGGCGTGCCGACGCCACAGGCGGAGGATTAGCCAAGTGAGCCGTGGTGCCGGCCTTGGAATTAAAAGTTTTGTGATGTCTTTTTTATCCTTAAGTTCTTTTGTGACTGACTGGTTCTTTGGTTATTTACTTCTTTGAAGGTAGTAAAGATCAGTTTCAGTCAAGGCTCTCTCTGTGGCTCCCCATGTGATCGTGCCTCTGAACACAGCACGACCTGACTCCTCACACCACAGAATATGGAGTTACATAATTCTAAGCTGCAACCCCCAACCTGGGAGCAGAAATAAATCCTTTCTTTCCCAAAGAAGCGCCTCTCAGGTGTTTCAGTTGAAGTAAAAGTGGACTAATGCAGTCACCTGATTGGGAGTGTAGAATGTCTGTGTCCAATCGCTTCTCGGCCTTTTGGCTAAGATCAAGTGCAGAATGCCTGTGTCCTTTCCCAGCCAGCACAGCAGCTGTTCCTGGTGTTTTTCCTGATCGCTCAATCTCTTATCTCCTTCCACAATCTCTATGACCTACACCATCACTACCATGGCCCAAGCGATCTTCCCATGCTTTGCGCTCCCTCTTGTCATCACACGTTGTTCACTTTTGCTTTGTTGTGTTTTTATGTTGCTTTTCTTGTCCTTCCTCGCTTTTATTTGAAAAAAGTCGCTGGTTATTGTCAGTTAATTAGAGCACTGATTATACAGATACTTTCTTATATCCAGTGTAATCGTCAAGTCTTCTGTTCCCTTGAGATAGATTATTTGTTCCAAATACTCACTCATCAGTTCAGTTTTGCTTTCCAGGGGTGAAGGAGACTTCTTTTATGTTTATGCTCTTTCAACATGATTAAGGGTACAAGAAGTCTGATTTCAGATGGACAAAATTTTGCTGCAATCTCTGAGCACTTAGCATCCGCATAAACACTGGACTCACTTCAAAGACTGCTGTACACGTTGGAGAAAATGTGACGCAGGCACCAAAAATGCTCACCTACTGCAACTGCCTAAATATCCACTTTGATCTCATCCTCTTGAATGATTCTGATCAATGGTAATGATTTGTTGAAAAGATTAAAGATGGCAAAAATGAATAAATGCCAAGTTTTATAGTATCCATTGTGAAACATTATGCTAAACCACATTTGCCCATAAATAAATAGTCTCCTGTGTTTCCTTGAGCTGCGATCTTGAAAGTGTCCTTGTGAATACAAAGTGAAAATTACGAAAATAAACACCTTTAATGGACATCAGGGAGATCTGTAGATGACACTGCAGTTGTAATTCATTCCAAAGGCTGAGCAACTGACAAGGCTTGAAGCACAAATCCACATTATGATTTTGACAAATTCACACTACAATTTTGAAAGGAACAGTGAGGCAAAGCTACAGAATTCCTCTTTTATAAAAAAATAAAACTAGCTGTCATATGTGAAGGCAAAATCTTGGACTATCTTTCTATTTTTATTTAGCTCTCCTCAAATGAGCAGATAATCTATAAAGTAAAAAATTTAGTAGTAATTTTAATTGTTCTAATGAGCCAAATGATGACGTGTCACCAGTATAGGGTTAGAGACACATCACAGGAATGCAGTTGGAGAGGACTGTGGCTGGCATTTGTTATCTAGAGACAGCAGTGAGCCCAGGATGTGAGCCTAGGGTGCTAACCCAAGAATGAGGTAAGATGTTGGACCATGGAACTCCCTGTTGCAATGTCAGTGAGGTGCTCAGGTTGGCTGTCCGAGGAGGGCCAGTCTGATACTAACTAGGGTCTGGGGGCTGCTTGGCTGTAACTCCAGCAGGCCGTCTTGAGGTCTGATACACCTGCTTGTCCTATGGCATCGATACCCTACTCCCATTTATGCTGAAGGGAAGGCATGGTGAAATTAACGAGAGATTTATTTTCGAGAGCGGAATCCAAGAGTTTGTTTTGCAACTTACAACACAGAAATCTGAGTTAATTTTTAAAAACTTTCTCTGAGGCTTTTTTTCTCATTGATAAAATGGGGGGCCAGCTGTCATTATCACCACACTACTACTCCTAGAAGAAAAGTGATCCAGAAACAGTGAGCACACAACAGAAAGCACTGTAGTACATAATACAAGATATTAGTATCTATTATTACAAATAAATGATGACAAACATCATTGTGGCTGGCTACTGGTCTACTAATGGGGAAAAAAAGAATTGACCATATCTACCTGGGTTTTCAGTTCTTCAGTAATCCATAGCTCTGTTTATTGTCCTAAAACCTATTAATTAGACAGATGTAGTTAATTTTTATTGATATTAAATTCTGGAAAATTATATTTTAATATCAATACTTAAGATTATTTGTGATACCTCCATTCCTGAAAAAAAGATGTCTACAATATAAAAAAATAACTTTTAACTGGCTCCTTAGCTAAACACTAAGATTAAAGAAGGAAAAAGTGAATTAATTACTGTGTACTATGACAGTCCTATGTACACATATTTATTTCTAAGAAAAAAATGATCTTTAATTTTTGGCCCAAGATAAAAGAAAACTTAAAAGCTGATAGTGCCTGAATTGAGACAGGCTATGGGAAAACATCCAAATAATGTGTTTCTAGAATGGCAGAGAAAATCTACTCCAGCAGGGTGTTCTTTGAAAAACTCATTTCTCTTGAAGTTCTCAAAAAGAGACAGACTAGGAGAACAGATTATTCTGAAGCCTTTGAATCTAATAAAATGAATTTTTTGAAAACAATCTTCACAGACTGTCACACTTATTTTTCCCTTTTGATAGGAGAGAAACATGAAGGACAATATTAACAAAAAAATTTTAGATTATGACAAAATCTCCACAGATTTTTGGCAGGAAAAACAAAATTGCTTTTTGGAGTATTTAGGGAAAGTTCTATATAAGCCTTTAAGAGCCTACAACAAAAAAGTATTTGTACATTGAAGTGTGTGTAAAAATAGTTTCTAGAACTCCATTTTGAAGTAGCACAAAAACGCCTTCAATTGCATTGTAGCTCTAAAAAGGAAACTCCCTGTATCATCTCCATAGTTAGGACCCTGACTTGCGCTCCTTGTGTCTCAGTGAACCCAAACGTAACACACATGCAGTAAATCGAATTACCCACACACTTCCTTACGTGATGGCGAAGAACCTGTGACTTAGAGGAGTTAAGCAGCGATTCTTCAGAGAAATCACCCAACAGATACAAGGAGAATTCGAGCATTTCAGGCCTCTTCTGCTGTTCCTGCACTGGCATTTGGACAAAGACTGGTGCCTGTACAGAAAGCACCATATTCTCCAGAGATCTGGCAAGTAGCAGACTGTGTCTTGCCAGTGTAGAAATAGCATTAGAGCAAGAGTAATTGCTGGAAAGCCTGTACTGAAAGATTTGTCATGCAGGATGGTAAAAATAATCCCACTTTTCAGAGTACATTCAAACTTTTTTTTTATTTCTAGTATTTGATAGAGATCAAAACATTTTCCTTTCCACAAGTGAATGAATTTTATGTAATACAGCTATTTCCTTTGATTTGAGTTCAAGCAGGAAAGCTAAAATGAAAAAAGAAAATTCTGTCTAGACGTACCATGTTTGTTCCTTGGGTAAGATGAAATTTATTAAGCCCGAAATGTGGTTTAAGGAAGTATTTATGTGTTCCATAAATATCTTGTTGGAAAGTGGAAATGCTAAGAGGGAGGGGTTTCTTCGATACAACTTGTAAATACAGTCAGAGGAGGCAGGTTAGCCTGCAGAGAGCTCCCACAGCAGTGTGTGCCAAGGTGTCCTTGACCGCCCCCAGCTGCATCTGCTGCCCTGTGCAGGGTGTACTGCCTTCTTACCTACCAAACTTACCACCAGACATGCCGGCTGAGACCCATAGCAGCCCACACGTCTTGTGACCACAATCACCTGATTTTGCCAATGACAGCCTCTCTAATGAAGCTCACTATCTCTGATTATTTTAACACTGGGTTCAAGCCTCCCATGTTTCAAAGAATATTCAAGAGTCATCATCATAATCCAAAAAGTCTTCCAGTGTGCAAGGGCATACTGCCATAGCCTGATCTACACCAAAGCCCGACTAAAGCATTTCCTTCATGGTCAACCTATAAGAGGAACGTGAACTCAGGAGGCTGGATTCCCAGCATGCACTTGCTTTGTCAGACATGCCACGGGCCTGAGAAAGCATATCTGTGACTTGTTGTACGACAGAGCCAGTCCAACTGCAGTAACTACGAGGGAAACGTGTTACGACGCAAAGCCACGTGCACTGCTTGGCACTCACTCAGTGCACTGTAGCTGAAAAACAACTGCGAGACTCCACGTCCCATTAACACTGTGTTAATTATTGTCATTGTCTCATCAGTGGTTTGTTTATGACAGTTCTGGCTGGCACGAGTAGTGGGATGTTCTGTCAAGGCCATCACCTGATGAGATTTTTATTGGAAAAATTCCTTCTTGCCTTTACTCAGCTATGTTAGAGGGATCAGTGCTTCATTAACTCTGAGTGTAATCCCTTGAAGTGGGCCAGGTTTTTTTTTTTTTTTTTTTTTTTATGTTTCAAACAACTGGAACAATAGTTTAACCCACCCACAGTTTAAAAAGGAGACAGATCCTTCAATCTGTTTAGCTCAAATTTCACAGAATGGCAGTCAGATAGGAAAGGAAAAGCTATCTCCCTAAGGAAGAGTTTATAATGGTGATAAGATATGAAGGACACCTGTGTATACAAACGTGCATCTCCAATAGGGGAGGGGGCATTGGTGTCACAAAGTCCACAATAATCTCTATGTATATCCACCCACCACCACAAACCCAGTATTCAACAAATACGAGTTACTTGACTTTTCCTGTAAATTCGCTTCAGTGGGAAGGGTATAGAATACAATAGATTGTTTGGCAAGGACTAAAAATTATTATTCTCTAATTCTCTACCTCTGGATACAGCTATAGATAGAGATTGTATGGGTGAGGATAGCTCTATTATATTTCTTCTGATATTCACTGTCAATTTTTCAAAGAAAGCAGTGCCAGTCTTAGTTGTTTGCCTAAACACAGGCTCGATGTTGCTGTGAAGTGACATTTAATTGTGATGGTTAACACTGAAGTCACTAGACTCTGAATAAAGCAGATAACCCTTCATAATGTGGGTGTGCCTCATCTTATCAGCTGAAGGTCTGAAGGAAAGACCAGACAGGAAGGGCCTCTACCCTCCAAGCTAGAGCATGGAAATTTTGCTGGAGTGTCCAGTGTTTTAGACTGAAGATTGCAATATTAACCCTTGCTGGAATTTCTAGCTAGCCAACTGTCTCTTTATATTTTGACCTGCCCATCACATAATTGCCATGCCAATTCTTTTAAATCTCTCCTTCTCTCTCTGACTCTTTCTCTCCCTCCCTCTCTCTTTCTCTCTCTGTCTCTCTCTCTTCCCCTTTCTTCCCTCCCTCCCTCCATCCCTCTTTCCCTCTCTCTGATTAGGACACTACTTTGGATATCCACATCTCATACTGCAGTGTCTGGATTTGAATCCTGGCTCCATTTCCAATTCTACCTTCCTGCTAATGCGTAACAAGGGAGGCATGAGGTGACAGTTAAAGTACTTGCATCTCTGCCACCCAAGTCAGAGACTCAGCTTGAGTTCTTGCCCAGCCCAAGCCTTTACAGGTACTTGGAAAATAAACCAGTGGTTGAAAGATTCTCTCTCTCTCTTCCTCTCTCTTTCTGCCTTTCAAATAAAATGAAAATAAATGAAAAATTTAAAAATAAAGAAATATGCCAATGTCTCGCAGAGTTTCCCCAATGTAGACTTCTTGGAAAAGACCCCAGAAGCACAGGTAATTAAAGCCAGCTTAGAAGCTTCTGCACTGCAAAGAAAAAATCTCAACAAAATGAAGAAGAAACTGAGAGAATAGGAGAAAATACTTACAAACCACTAAACTGATAAAGGATTAATATCTGGAATCTATAAAGAGCTCAAGAAACTCTACAACAACAAAACAAACAATCCAGTTAAGAGATGGGCAAAGGACTTAAACAGGCATTTTTCAAAAGAGGAAGTTCACAGGGACAACAGACAAATGAAAAAATGCTCAGGATCACTAGCCATCAGGGAAATGCAAATCAAAACCACAATGAGTTTTCACCTCACCCCAGTTAGAGTGGCCCTCATACAGAAATCAACAAACAACAAATGCTGGTGAGGATGTGGAGAAAAAAGTATCATAATTCACCGTTGGTGGGAGTGTAAACTAGTACAACCATTGTGGAAGACAGTATGGAGATTCCTCAAAAAGCTGAGAGCAGGTAAACAACAGGACCCAGCCAGCCCACTCCTGAGAATTTACCCAAGGGAAATGCAATCAGCATATGAAAGAGTTATCTGTGCCTCCATGTTTATTGCAGCTCGATTCACAATAGCTAACCTGTGGAATCAACACAGATGTCTATCAACTGATAACCGGATAAAGACACACACACATACACACACACACACAAACATACTATGGAATACTACTTAGTCAATAAAAAATGAAATCCTATCTTTTGCAACAAAATGAACGCAACTGAAAACCATTATACTTAGTGAAATAAGCCAGACCCAAATTGACAGATACCATATGTTTTCCCTGATCTGTGTTAACTAACAGAGTATCTGAAAGGTAATATATAGGAATGGAATTGGAATTTTGAGATTCGATGATTGATTATAGCCCTTGTCTCAACTGTTGAAGAACAGTGTTTTGTTTCTTACTATTTTTTGAACTCTTTCCTTAGTGTAGGGTTAAACTTACAATCATTAAGTAAACTGAAAGTAGATCATCATAGAAATTAAATAAGGAATAAAAGAGGAAGGAGGAGGGAAGGAGGAAATGTGCATGTGAGGGAAGGTACAGTGGGAAGTATCTCTAAGTTCCTAAATCTGTAGATGAAATTTGTATGCCTTAAATAAATTTTTTAAAATATACAAGGAAATAAAGAGATAACCAAACAATAGCACACTATTTGTATATAACATTAACAGTCTTTCTATACTCTTTAAATGATCTCTAGATTTGTTATACTATTTAAACAATGCACATGCCATGTAAACAGTTGTTATACCATATTACTTATGGAACAAGATTAAGAAAAAAAGAAGTCTGTGCATGTGTAATATACATGCAAATATTTTGCAAATATTTTAGGAAATGGAGCCCATGGATGCAGAGTCTACAAATGAGGGCAACTGCACAGTCCACTGGCCCTGCTGCCTGGAGAAGCCTGGCGAACGCAGATGCACTCGCTGTGAGAAGCTGTGGACATTCTTGTCCCTCCCATAAACTGAATGCAGACCATCTCCCACAATAACAAAAGGCCTGACATTTGGGAGTGTGGGCCTCTGTCTCACTGTGCCATGGTCATTTTCTGATCCTAGAGAGCAGCACTGTTCTGCCAGGAGACACCACCTCCCACTTCCTGCAGCTTTCTGCAAGCAGGAGAGTAATTAATCCTCAAGCTTACTCGGGTTTGGTTTGGCTTCGGCGCAGCATGCTTTCCCTAGCAAACCATAATTGATTCTGAATAATTGATCAGCAATGAACATTCAATTTTCTTTATCTTCTCTTCCTCTCATTCTCCTATGATATATGTTTTCTGTGGGGAACCATTTTCCATTTAAAAACAAAAGCCCCAAATGCAAGGCCTTTTAGTGATCAAATCAATTTATGCTTCTTTCTGCCAATTCACATCAACTCCAATGTGACTCCTGTTGGAGAACTCTCAAGGAACCCTAATTAGTGTCCCATCGTATCCATTAGTTCTCAATAAGGAAGTAAACTTCTATGTAAAGACCTCGGAAACTATTTGCATACGACTGCTTTGCCATTTATCTAACACTGACACTGACTTGCTTTTTTCAAGCACCTCACATGAGAACAGTTACTGAGACTGCGAAGCTCCATATGGGTCCTGCACCCTGGCTGGACAAAGCCACCAGAAATCAGGATCCGTGATACTCACCGAAGTAACACACCTGCTGATTAGGTTCTGACTTTTAGGTGAAAGTGAGAAAACATCAGAATAGTGCCCTGTGTATCAAATTATTATGGTTCTTTAGCCACTAGAATAAAACCTCCTAACACATCAGGAGTATAACACATCAGGAGTAAAATTTCTTTGAGGAAAGCAGTTTTCATACAGCTTATCATGACAGGGAACAGGGGCTAGTTTTCGGGACAAAGGCACACTTCAGACACAAAGTAACAGTGTATAGGGCTGGTGTTTGGTGCCACAGTTATTATGCCACTAGGGACAACAACGGCATCCCATATCAGAATGCCTGGGTTAAAGTCCTGGCACCACCCTGGTTCCAGATTCCCACTAATATGTGCCATGGGGTGTAGTAGGTGATGGCTTAGGTACTTAGGCCATTGCCATCCAGGTGAGAGAAATAGAATTCTGGGCTATGTGTCAGCATTTGAGAAATCAATCAGCTAATGGGAACTAGCTCCTCTTTCTCCTCTCTCCCAATTCCCCCCGCCCCCATCTCTCTCTCTTCCTTTCTCTCATTAAAGTAAATATATTTTTTTTGACAGGCAGAGTTAGACAGTGAGAGAGAGAGACAGAGAGAAAGGTCTTTCTTACATTGGTTCAACCCCCCAAATGGCCGCGACGGCTGGTGTGCTGCGCCGATCCGAAGCCAGGAGCCAGGTGCTTCCTCCTGGTCTCCCATGCAGGAGCAGGGCCCAAGGACTTGGGCCATCCTCCACTGCCTTTCCGGGCCACAGCAGAGAGCTGGACTGGAAGAGGAGCAACTGGGACAGAATCCAGCGCCCCAACGGGGTGCCAGCGCCGCAGGCGGAGGATTAGCCTAGTGAGCTGCGGTGCCGCTAAGGTAAATATTTTAAAGCAGCGCCTCTGCTTCAGGAAAGAGCAGGACAAAGAAGAATCACGGTGAAGTAAGTTTGAACTTGGGTGCTGAATTCTGAAACACAATGCACATGTATCTCAGATGTCTCTATTGATCCTACTGTGGAACTCCCCACTTCTTTCCCAATCTCCTGAAACAAGAAACATCAATACCTCTCTTTACTAAATATCAAGATATTGTATACACCTTTCCACTTAAAAACACATATCCACAACTTGGATTTATTCTCATTGTTTATTCTAACAGCAAATTAGCATGCATACACACCTGCTCCCTACACCATCTTATTCTTCAGAATAAACACTAACTCAGTATTTGGTTTGATCCAGGGATGTGAAATCGATGCTCCCAGAGCTGTCAGCCTGGGCCAGGGACCCAGCTCAGTGATGGAAAAGGAGCTGTGGCCTCGTTTTGTGATGAAAATTCCCAGCACAGTGGTCCCTCCTCACTGTCACCCTAGTCTCTTGTATCACACTCAATCTTTCCCTTCTGTCTCTGCCCCTGCACCCAAAGGGCTCTTCTGCTCCCCTCCCCTCTGCCTCCTCCTGAGCCACTTTTTCCTACCCATGACTGTGAAGTGAACTTCCTGCTTTCTTTGAACGTGTTGTCGCTGGTTGCTCCTTCTCTGTCTCCTTGGTTCCCTCTCCCTTCTCACTTCATGCATCAATGCGACCCAAGCTTCAGTCCAGTGCTCTTGGTTCACATCCTCTCCCTGGGTAATCTTTGTCAAACTCCCCATTGCCCCCACTAGAAATTCTGCAGGGAGCTTGGTCCTTCCCAGGTGCAGACAGAAGACCCCAAACTCTAACAGGTAACCACCAGATGTCACAGTGTGTGTCCAAATTCTTGACTTCTGCATCCCCAACCTATTCCACCTCAAATTTTTCAAAGCTAGTCATTTTATTAATTCCCGCATATCTGGATAGCTAAAACATTATCTACCCAAACCAATAAAGGGAAAACTCTTCCTACCTGACCTTTTAATGTCTTTATTTCCACTGATATTAAAAAAATAAATTCCAATGTAGAGTGTGAACTAGGGACTTATGAAAACCTGCCTTATATACAGTGGAATTATTTGCCAAAACTGTTAAAAAAATCACCTCTTCATGACCTTACGTGCTATCTGCTGGTTCTGAGGCAACACGCTCTTTCTACCTGGCTCACCGGAGGCTGAATTCTTAGGACACAGTTACCTGGCTCTGGCATCACCCGGCACATCAGCTGATTTGGTTCCCTCACTGCAAGTTGCTTGTGGGATGATGCATGGGAGGTGAAGGAACAACTGAAAAGTATCTCTGCTTGCCTGTCTCTGAAGCAGCAAGCCCAAGCGCCTGTGTCTTCTCATTGGATCCAACAGTCCTGGATGTATCAACTAAGATCCCATCTCATGCTGGTTACCTTTGCCCTGGGGCCCTGATGATACCTCCTTCCCATCTTCTTTGCAATCTAGTGTTAGTGGCGACTTTCAGTTGTTAGTAAACTTGTGTTGCCTCACCACAGCAGTTTGCCAGTTGCCCAGTTTGCAGTCTCATCCATACCTAAAAGACACCAAAGTCATTCCTACCTTGCATCCCTTGTCTTCCCAGGAATCCCTGGCTTAGAATGGCCTTTTCTCATATTCATGCATGGAAAGCTACCTTGTCTTTAGATCTGATTTCATCTATCACCTCCCACAAGTCACAAATGGTTTCCTCCACCATTACACCTGCAATCTTTTCACCCCATGTGTCACATCTACACAGCGCACGAGGTATTGTTTCACTTGCTTCTCCAACTTGATTACAGCTCCATGGTGATTGAATCCTTGTTTTCATGTCTGTTTCTTTATCCTCAACACCTAAAATGGGACTTATTAGAATTATGACACATATTTCTTGAATGAGTAAAAAAAATGAATGAGTAAAACCTGATTATACTCTTTGGAAATCTTATCTCATTTAATTGTTACTACAAGCTGATGTCATAATTACTATTATTATCCAAATTTAACAGTTGAGGGAAAATTCATAGAGGGAAATTCATAGAGATTAAGTAGCTTGTCATGAGTTATTGCAGAGTCAGAAGATTAAGTAGATTATTTTGAAAAGAATAACGTTAAGAAATCTCTACCCACACTCAATTGTCTCATGTTTTCATCCATCATTCTTTCTGAGCTTTTAATCACATCAATCTTGTTTACACCAATTACATCTTTATTCTTCACTTTTTAAAATTTCTTTTCAGAAGAGTTTAACATATTTTAAAATTTATAATATAGCTGTATAATTTTATAAAGTGTGATTCCATGTAACTTTCTATTCATTTTGCACCAAATTCATCACATGTGTACATCCATTCTATTTCCAAAACCTTTTGCTATTCCTATCTCTAAGACATTTTTATTCAGCAAGACACTTCTAAAATAGATTTCATCTACATTCACTTATATAACCAACCATATTTATAATTTATATTTCTAAGCACATTTCTTTCAAGAATTATTTAAGATTTATTCATTGTTAAAATGTTTTCAAAATTCAAATCTTGAATATGGGGATTTCAAAAAAGCTATGACTGAATAAATTTGGTAATATAAAAGTTAAAATGACAGGAACACTAAAAGCACACACACAGATCTCACAAAATTAAAAGGAATTTTACAAAATAGCTAAATATTTGCAATGTGTGAATCACATAGTTAATGTCTTTAATACAGAAATAGCTCTGAAGAATCAATTATATTAAAAGTATGCTATTAAAATAATAAAGAAAACAGAAATAATAAAATTATAAGTGTATGAATTTTTACTTTATTTAGATATTTAAACCATATTCCTACATCTTCAAATGGTCAAATATTTTTATACACCAGTAATAATATAGGCAGTGATGGCTCAGATATGAAAGTCCAGAACTGCAGATTTGTACAAAATCTCTGGGGAACCTTTGACAATAAACACCAAGGTATTTAAAGTCTGTGACTTGACAATTTGCATCGTAATCCTGGGTTCAAATGGCTGCGCTGCCAGTTGCTTCCCCAGTACCTCAGGAGCCACCTTTGCTCTGTGAGTTTCAGCTGCCCTTTCTGTGTGTGACAGGGATTGGACCAATCAGTCCTCCCCTGGTTGTGAAGCAACAGTGTGGCACACACAGGCACCTCGCTGTGCGTTCAGGCCAATGATCTCCACTCTTCCGAGGAAAACTGCTAGCATCTCATCATCTCCCTGAGCTCCCTCTCCTTCTGCAGATAATTGCAGGTGGAAGCAAAGCTAAAGATGGTAACCAAGTTATCATCTCTGACAGTAAAAGAAGAGGGCATCATTTTTTTGTGTGTATGAATGTACCTTCATGCAATCTAATAATCTACGGCCATCAAAGCAATATCTTGGAAAAACTTAATGAGATAATCTTGTAAACAGCTGAGGTCATAATATTTAAAAAGTCAGACTGTATTAATAAGTGCTCCATAACCACAATTTTGTTCATGTGCACACATTTGTCTGTGTGTCTCTGTGTGTGTGTATGTGTGTGTGTGTATAGGGAGTATTGGGTTGGAGGAGGTATTTATGAGCATGTTAGGAAATATGCATGAGTGATGGGATATATTTATGCATAAGCAGAGAGAAACACCAGAAGTCTGCAAACATTGATTTACTCAAAAATATTTGATGGATTTCAGGTGCCATATTAATTTCTGTTGAAAAAAAGTGAGAAAAGGCAAACTCAAACATCTGTTGTGCAGGAAACAATGTATGGGGGTCCCAGGTATTTGTAGAATAATCTCAGTGGTCTCATTTTCCAAATGGGATAATGCCACAAGGGTAAGATGCTATAAAACAGCGTTTAATAGGGATACTGGCTTTAAAAAGTCAGATCAACCGGCGCCACAGCTCACTAGGCTAATCCTCCGCCTGCGGCGCCGGTACACCAGGTTCTAATCCGCTTGGGGCACCGGATTCTATCCCGGTTGCTCCTCTTCCAGTCCAGCTCTCTGCTATGGCCCAGGAGTGCAGTGGAGAATGGCCCAAGTGCTTGGGCCCTGCACCTGCATGGGAGACCAGGAGGAAGCAGCTGGCTCCTGGCTTCAGATCTGCGCAGTGTGCCAGCCATAGCGGCCATTTGGGGGGTGATCCAATGGAAGGAAGACCTCTCTGTATCTCTCTCGCTGTCTAACTCTGCCTGTCAAAAATAAATAAATAAAAAGTAAGTCAGATCAGGCTTCCTAGTTAAAGACACATTTGAGCTGGAATATGAAAAAGGAAGGAACTACACAGTGAAAGTGAGAGGAAGGATCACTCCAGGAATGCCCAGACATGGAAAGGCACCAAGGCATTTGGAATGGTTTTAATAGGTGAACCTGCTGCTCGGTGAGGCTGGAGAGGCAGGATAGTGACAGATCCTACAGGACATTTGAGGAGGTGGCTGCATAGGTGAAATGATCAAAGAGAAACCTCATACTGGCTGCCAACTGGAGGAAAGTCCTGGTTAACGAAGCAAACCTTGAAGCTATCTGAGTTAATGCAATGAGAGCTGCGAGCTTCCTGAACCAGGGTAGAGCTGGTGGTCACGGGGTGAATGGATCAATCTAGGAGTTGTCTATGGTGCAAAACCGAAATGATCCATCAATCCACTGGATATGGAGTGTGTGAGGTGGAGACAGCAGTAATGTCTTCTCGGTGTGGTTATGAGAATTAAACAGTCACATGAGCCTCAATACAGTCAGGATGAGGTAGCTGAAAAAAATCAGCCTGGATCTCAGAGAAGGGTTCTCGACTGTATCTAACATCTACGTTGTTATGGATGAAGTCAACACAGCCAAGGATGAGATGGTCTAGTGATGTTTTGGAGGGGTTACAGGCAGAGGAGATTGGGCCAGACACAGTTGTGAAGACAGCAACTGTAGAAGACATTTGTGGTACTTAGGCCACAAACGGGAGGACAATAAAGGATATTCAGTGGAAAGACACCAATGAAGCAAATTAAGGGAGAAATCCTCCCCCCTCCCAATACACAAAGTAGATATTTGAATGCGATAAGGGTAGATATTTGTTCTTGGGAATTAAAGCTAAATCTACACCAGGTCTTTCAACTTGATATTACAAAAATACTATTTATTTTGAACAAATGATTGTCATACTACTCTTTGAAACCAACTTTATGTTCTTTCTGTTTATAGGTGTATGATCTTTCACAGACAATTTCAGAAAAGACAGAGGAAATAGATTCCAGGGGAAGATGGGAAGTTTCAGTTTACATCAATTTAAAGATGAAGGAGATGAGTTAGGAGAAAAGTGTGTCCATTCCATAAGTCTAGAACTTAAAAAGTGAACATGCTTTCTAAGCAGCGGGGCTGGAACAGAGACATGTGCACGTAAGGGTTGTGAACGCGGCAGGCGAAGCTGACCCTTCCAAGTCACAAGGCAGAGCTTAGGGAAGATAAAAAACGTATTTGAACAGTTAAACAGAGAGGTGATGAGAATTCTGTGATAGTGAGGATGGCACTGCAATCTTAACACAACACACAAATTGTTCTAGGGACAGAGCAGTGTAGTAGATCCAGGAAAACATTCTTCTCTAAAAGCTAGGAACTGTGGTTTGGCCTTGTCTGTCATTAAGAATTGATACAAATAAGTAATCCATGATTTCCTTAACATCTGCATTTAAAGTTTTCTATATTACCTGTAAGTATCTTGCAACATTACAATTCTTTGCTTCTATAATCAAATGAAGAGGCAGAAATGCTGTAGGAAATTAAAAAACAATCATTGATGCAACCTTAGGTATCCCTATAGGAGGTTATTATCAGAACCCTGATATTATTAGAACCCTGTTTGTCCCTTTGTAAATGAGGTAGAAGCTCCACACATTCCTTAAGTTCATTCTAAATAGGTTGGCAGGGGTGTGAAATGACATTCTCCAGCCTTAGGAATGTGTGAAGGGCACTTAACATTTCTGACAAGCTGAGTCATTTGACATTATTCCCTGTGTAACTTATCCATTAAAATCCTATCTCTTGTGCACATAATTTTTAACAATGACATAAAATTTAAGTACCCTGAAGAAAGTAACTAGTCATTTTTTGATGTGATCTGTGTTTAAACAAAAAAAAAATCTACAACAGAATCTCAGTAGAGGAACAAACCTAACATTTAAAGATATATTTCTGAATTAAATATGTTACAATAAGCATTGTACTGTAATGGCTGCACGAAATGTATTACACAAAATCATTTCATATAAACATATATCAGTTCCTTTTTCAAATTTGATTATTTTCTGGTGAATAATAAAATCAGTTTGGTTTATGCATCAACACAGTCGTTAACTTCATGTCAATATGCATCCACATTTTTTTTTTGACAGGCAGAGTGGACAGTGAGAGAGAGACAGAGAGAAAGGTCTTCCTTTTGCCGTTGGTTCACCCTCCAATGGCTGCCGCGGCCAGCGCGCTGAGGCCGGCGCACCGCGCTGATCCGATGGCAGGAGCCAGGTACTTCTCCTGGTCTCCCATGGGGTGCAGGGCCCAAGTACTTGGGCCATCCTCCACTGCACTCTTGGGCCATAGCAGAGAGCTGGCCTGGAAGGGGGGCAACCGGGACAGAATCCGGCGCCCTGACTGGGGCTAGAACCCGGTGTGCTGGCGCCACTAGGTGGAGGATTAACTTATTGAGCCACGGCGCCGGCCCTCATCCACCTATTTTTAAGGAGGGCTTTACCTCCATTTCATTCCATCTAAAGGAATATGATTCTATAGGGCTTCTTCTCAGCGAAGTCTTAAGGACTCAGACTAACTTTTGAAGAGGAAGTAGGAGGTACCCACTGTCACTCTTACTCACTGCTTCTTAACTTCATAAAATAAATAGCTGTTTAGAAACAGAGATGTTTAACATTTCCTTTGAACTCTGAACGAAACCTTACTTTTGGCATCAAATCCTTTACCAAAAGGTGTTCATTCCTTCATGTCCAGACACATTCTCTCCTCTGCCTGCTGACCCACTCACTACTTTCCCAAGTCGCAGTGAATGCCTTCCATGGCCAGAATGCACCCTGTTCACCAGGCCTCACCCACTGGATGCCTCTTCCTTCGCTGTGCAGTCCAGAAAACGTCATCCTGGATGGAGCAGCTACTGTGCATTGGGTTGACTGTGATACACCTATCTTGGGAAAAGAGCTAGGATCACAGTAATAGATGTTCTATTTTATATTTTCCAATTAATGAATGACTTGTTGCCCTTGAGGAAGACACTGAGGTTCTCTTTATTAGTCTCGTCACCATGAGATGTTTCTGAAATCCCTTTCCCACTAAAGAGAATGTTTCTGAATATATCACCATTCTGATCTGTTTCAAAGATTTCAGGGCAAACTTGTTTTGACATTGTTTCATGCAAATACTGTATGAGAACAAAACAAAAGCTGTGAATAACCAACCACTTTTAGTGTTCAAACTAAACACTTCATAACAAAAGGTGTTGCTGTCCTGGCTCAGTGAATTCAGCTGAAACAATTTTGAACAGTCAGAGTTACTGTAAATACGAGGCACCCACTAATCCAGTAATCCAGAATATAATATTTGAGATGCATTCTGAATAATTTGACCTTTTTTTCTCAGCTTTGAAAAGTTATTCTTGAAGCTCAACAGAGATTTTTGATCAATCATTAAAAATCATTCATTCAGGGCCAGGGCTGTGGCGCAGTGGGTTAACGCCCTGGCCTGAAGTGCTGGCATCCCATATGGGCGCTGGTTCAAGACCCAGCTGCTCCACTTCCTATCCAGCTCTCTGCTACAGCCTGGGAAAGCAGTAGAGGATGGTCCCCCCACCTGCGTGGGAGACCAGGAAGAAGCTCCTGGCTTCGGATCCGCACAGCTCTGGCTGTTAAAGCCAGTTGGGGAGTGAACCATCGGATGGAAGACCTCTCTCTCTCTCTCTCTGTGCCTCTCCTCTCTCTGTGTAACTCTGAATTTCAAATAAATAAATAAATCTTTTCTTTTTTTATTTGACAGGTATAGAGTTATAGACAGTGAGAGAGAGAGAGAGAGAAAGGTCTTTCTTCCATTGGTTCACTCCCCAAATGGCAGCCATGGCCGGTGCTATGCCAATCCAAAGCCAGGAGCCAGTGTTTCCTCCTGGTCTCCCATGTGGGTGCAGGAGCCCAAGCACTTGAGCCATCTTCCACTGCCCTCCTAGGCCACAGCAGAGAGCTGGACTGGAAGAGGAGCAACTGGGACTAGAACCTGGTGCCCATATGGGATGCCAGTGCCGCAGGCAGATTAACCAAGTGAGCCACGGTGCCGGCATAAATAAATCTTTAAAAAAATCATTCATTCAACTTAAGGAACTAACTCTAAAAACAATAATCTGAAATTCAATTTTACTTATATTTTTGCATTGATATATGAAAACTCAGATGTATCATAAATTATTTCTGGAAATTCTTACTTTTTTATTTGCAATACACTTATCATGCTGTGAATACTGGTCAGTTATTATAAACAAAATTCAGGGAAGCTGTGTTTTCTGGAATTTTTGATTTGCAAGCTTGTCAGAGTAGATGTGTCTTTGGTCAATTTGAGGGCATTCAGCTTTCAGTAATAAAGGAGAGAGAAGAAAAACAAACTTTCACCTAGTTTGGGTAGAAACTTTCTTGAATGTGAAATTTTACTTATTAACTAATAATTAATGCTAATATTAATAATTGGCTTTAAATAAAAAGTGAGAGAGGGGGTTGCAAACCTGAGTAAACTTGGGTCTATGTGTGCTGGGTCATGGACATCATTTGCATAGTGACAAATGTAACTTTCTGTAACAGTCAATATGACACTGTAGGACTCATGAGATATCTGTAGCTGAGATTATAATGCACCTACAGTCAGAGAGTTCTCTGCAATATGCATGTCTCCATATATTCATAGCTACCTATTCTTCCTTTAGAGCATGGTAAATCTTATGTTTTGAACACCATATATCCCCTCAAAGGCTCATGTGTTGGGAACTTGGTTTTCAGAGTGACAATACTGGGAGAGGAAGTCATGGAATCCTAAGGGGTGAGGCCTTAAGTCATTGGAGGCACTGGGTTTTCTGAAGTGAGTTCTTGTGAGAGCAAGTTGTTAGAAAAGTCTGCTTGCAGCTCTACTCTTCTCTGTGCTCCTGGTCGGAGATATGATGGCTTCTCCAACATCATCCCTACCTCTGCAGTCCACCACAGTGGGACCTGGCCAAGAAAAAGGACCCTCACCAGAACTGAGTCAACGCCAGCACCCTGACCTTGAACCTCCAAAAATGTGAGCTTGAATCAACCTCTTTTCTTCTTAAGTCTCTTGTGTCAGGTATTTCATTATAGTAATGATGGTATATGATATAAATCACCTCCATTTAAAGTAATAAAACACATAATGAAAACGCAAGGCCGTGTCTGGCAATAAACAGCTACTCTGTAAATGCTGGCTATCATTAGTAATGCTAAGTATCTACAGAAATCCTGACTGTGTATATTCATCTACTCCTTTTAAATTTGATATTGTTCTGTTCCAAAATTGAATAACAGAAAATCACAGGCTACATTGAAAAATGTAGTTAGAAATTGAAAAATCGGTTAGATTTGGAGTCAAAAGCCCTGCCTGGGTTTGATATTGGACATGTTACTTAATAGAAGTGTTAATTTCATGAGTTTGCTACTCCTCTGAGCTTGACATTTTAGGTTTACATAGGAATAAAAACAGTTAACATACAGAATAGTGAGCAGTAAATTTGTTTAATGTGGTAGAATATGTGATATGTGAAATCACAAAACTGTTACACTGAAAACAGTATGAATTAGTTGAACCTAAAATGAGGCACTGGCCCACACTTTTTGATTTAAAAAGAAGGAACTGGGGCTGGCCCAGACTTTTTGATTTAAAAAGAAGGAACTGGGGTCGGCCCTGCGGCTCACTAGGCTAATCCTCCGCCTTGCGGCGCTGGCACACCCAGTTCTAGTCCGGGTTGGGGCGCTGGATTCTGTCCTGGTTGCCCCTCTTCCAGGCCAGCTCTCTGCTGTGGCCAGGGAGTGCAGTGGAGGATGGCCCAAGTACTTGGGCCCTGCACCCCATGGGAGACCAGGATAAGTACCTGGTTCCTGCCATCGGATCAGCACGGTGCGCTGGCTGCGTCGGCCATTGGAGGGTGAACAATGGCAAAGGAAGACCTTTCTCTCTCTCTCTCTCTCTCTCACTGTCCACTCTGCCTGTCAAAAAAAAAAAAATTAATTAAAAAAAAGAAATTAAAAAAAAGAAGGAACTGTTTTTTTTTTCTCAGCCTTCATCAGTGGAAAACATTTCACTCAATCTGAAAAATATAATTTCCACAGATACTTTATTAGGTAGAGTCCTTTTAAAAGCCCTAAATTAAGAATATGGTGGTAATGGAAAACAATGTTTAGTGTCAACGTTGAGGAGGCACAAAGAACACTGTTGTAATTAAACTTAGACATGGAGCACAAGAAAATATACCTTGGGGAGAAACTCCGGTTGCTGTTACTATTTTCAAACAAACATGGGACTCAAAAGTACTTCTCTATTTCTGCGCTGGTATTAAGTCTCATCATGTTTCCATTATAAAACTTTCTTTTAGGAGTTTAGAACTGGACCATAAAAATTCACTTCAGGCACTTCTTAGTATTCAAAAAAGCCATTACAACGTCCTAGAAAGTAATAAGCATATTTATAGAATGTATATATAAAAATAATGGCATATCATGTCCACCTATTTTTTCAAAATGCACTGTGACAACTAATTTCCTTTATCAGTTCACTAAATCATATTACCTGCTTCAATTCCATTAACCTAAAAGGAAAATACAATTAAATTCAGTCTCCTTTCGATTGTTTTTGAGTAAGAAAAATCTAGTATCAACAACATATTAACAAGTATAACAAGATATCAACAAGATATATCCCCACTTCAGGGTTTGCTAGCTGGGCTCTGAAATGTCAAGGAAGGGTGAATCCCCTTCAATAGGAATAAATCCAACTCTAATTTTCTGACATTCATTTTTGTGTGGTTATGGTTTATACCATCTGTTGCAAAAAAAAAGTATATGACCTAAATCTCTGCTATTAAATTAAGGAACGAAGAATACATATGGTTGGGAGGTCATTAGGTCTACTTATTGATTTGTTCACCATATCTCACATCTGAATGCCTGGGTTCAACACCTCGTTTCAGCTCTTGACTCCAGCTTCCTGCTGGTGCAGACCCTGAGAGATAGCGTTAATAGCTCAAGAAGTTGGGTCTCTGCGACCCACGTGGGAGACTTGGATTACTTTCCCAGTTCCTGGCTTTTGTATACATTTAGGGAATGAACCAGCAGTTAGGATTTCTCTCTGTCTGTCTTTCTGCTTCCCAAGTAAATAACTAATTGAAAACATATATATGCTTAAGAAAAACAAAGAAATAAATATGGTGTCTTTGGTGATTTCCTTAGAATTAGGAAAGTCTGAAATCCATGCACATTATATTTAGTAAAAAATCGCCCAATCTTCCCAGATAACTAAATATTATATGAAAGAAACATATGGCCTCTCAGGCCTTATCAATTTTAAATATCACAGAACTTTCTTTTTTAAAAATGACTTTGTAGTATTGGATGGTATAGTCTGAAGAATTATCTCTCTTGCAGAATTTTTTTTATCACCTGAAATACTCTCCTCATTAAGAAAATGTTAATACTTTGTCCCATGGCTTTAATGCATGAGATTAAATCATTAAAAATTATATGGGTTTTAATGAAAGAAAAACAGAAAAAAAGAGAAACAGAAAAATCACAAATATGAAAAATATAAAATAAATGAAAATTCTGCGGGTGGTATGGATTTTCACACTGCAATAACCATAATAACAGTGTTGATGAAGTCATAACAACCATACATGGAATACTAATAGCAGCAACTCTTTCTGAGTCCTTTCTGTATGGTTGGTCGGGTGTTGGGCTCTTTATGTGGGCCATCATTAAATCCTCTACTTAACTCTGTGATATCCAGAAATGCTTTGATGGAGAAAGGACCAAGGGACAGATGCAATATCTTACAACTTCCCACTGGCAGCTGGGACCCACTCTATTCAGCAGATGAGACCAACGTTCAATCATCTAGCTCTATCCAGATCTCACAAGAGAACCATCACAATCTGGTTAAATTAGGTGTTCTAACAAGGAACAGAAGAGCTGATTAAGCTACAGATGGAAAACTGGACAGGAAGTTAGACAAATTGCTAGGCAGTAGGCAGTATAATAGAATACCTCTATGCTGTTTAGAAAGTCATAGTATATTTTTACCATCCTAGTAAGTGGTCTTGAAAGTTACTGTAAACGTTCCTATTCAATTGTGAAATGTGATGAAAAAACAAATGACCAATCTATAAAACAACTGTCAAAAAGCATAATGGTATTTATCCTCTAAAATTGGTAATGGAATATTAATTACATGAAAACTAATAAAATTATCTGATCTTTAGAAGTTTTCAATAGTCTCTTAACTTACACTTTTAGCCTTGATAAAATAGGTGTTCAAATACCATCTGGTCCACAAACAGTAATTAAATCCAACAGTTTTTTTTTTTTTTAACAGTGTAATTACTGTTCAGTAGTTTGTAAGATTGGTTTATATATATGTTGAAGGCTTAGCAAAAACTTTGCAGCTCTTAAGTCAGGAAGCTATGATTCAATTCAAAGTTGGACTGAAATTCCAGACAAGCATTTCTTTTAATTAGCTTTTTTTTTTTTTTTGCCTTTTTTTTTTTTTTTTTTTGACAGGCAGAGTGGACAGTGAGAGAGAGAGAGACAGAGAGAAAGGTCTTCCTTTGCCATTGGTTCACCCTCCAATGGCCGCTGCGGCCTGCACACTGTGCTGATCCGAAGGCAGGAGCCAGGTGCTTCTCCTGGTCTCCCATGGGGTGCAGGGCCCAAGCACTTGGGCCATCCTCCACTGTACTCCCTGGCCACAGCAGAGAGCTGGCCTGGAAGAGGGACAACCGGGACAGAATCTGGCGCCCCGACCGGGACTAGAACCTGTGTGCCAGCACCACAGGCGGAGGATTAGCCTAGTGAGCTGCGGTGCCGGCCGCCAGACAAGCATTTCTAAAACGATTTAACTGAAATCACGGATATTTCATACAGTGAAAAGACATTAAAACCATCCACACAGGTTGAACACTCAAAACTACTCTAACCTTTGTGTCTGTTAAATGATAATATATTAAACCAGAACTCTTGACTGTCATCTCAAAAATCTGTCCATCTCATATTTCCTTCTTCATAAGTGGTGCCCACTTTTCTAGTTGCTCAGGTCAAAATCCTGAACTTCATCATTGGATTCTCTTTTGTTTCCCATGCAAAATCCTTCAGTAAATCCTATTATCATTATCTTCAAAACGTACCCAGAACCCAGCCACATCTCACCACCTCCACCTGCATCTCCGGAGTCCAGCTGGGGTCACTTCCTGCCTGCACCTGAGTACCAGCACCTGACTGCTGAAATCCTTAATCTCATTCACCCAAGGTGCAGCCGGA
Organism: Oryctolagus cuniculus; assembly: GCF_964237555.1. Lineage (NCBI taxonomy): Eukaryota > Metazoa > Chordata > Mammalia > Lagomorpha > Leporidae > Oryctolagus > Oryctolagus cuniculus. The sequence goes on from NC_091447.1 coordinate 5,920,258, forward strand.
GTGGCTCTTGCACAGCTTGACCAATCCCACCACTGGGTCAAGTCTAACCCTGGTTACTATCTGTCAGGCCACGTGTGGTCTGGACTCCGCTCTCCTGTTCTCATTCTCCCTGCCCTCATTGTTGCTTTATGTGGCTCTACTCCTGCCAAGTTGGCCTCCTTACCTTGAACATGCTAAGCCTGGGTCTGTTGCTAAGACTTCATTTCAGTTCTCCTGCAGTTCAAAATTCCTCTTCCACACTCTGGCTGTCACATTGCCCCCAGTTTTTAGAAGTCTCTGCTGAAATGTCACTTAGCCAAAAGCAATCTTCCACCACTCTTTTTATAAAGAGTTTGCTGTGTCATTTCTACAAGCTTTGTCGTATTCATGTCCATCACTTGTATTCTAGGCACGCTGATAACTATATTCCCGAGGCTATTTCAAAATTCCATTCCTGGAGGTAAGTTTTATTACTTTTCTTCAATGCTGAAGCCTGGGAAATTCAGTAACTGAATGGAATGTATGCCACACACTGACAGTGTGGCCAGGATTCTCACTGGGTCCACAGATTCTTTAGCCCTTGCTCTTTATCAATCATCCAGTCCTGTTTACCCTTCTCAGCTTTCCCAGTTTCACTACCTGGGCTTGCTGGGAATCACCCAAGTAAGTGGTTGACCAGATGTTCAAACACAAGTGGGTCAAATCTGATGCTCACACTGCCTTCTAAGGGTCTCCAGCCAAAGCTGAGGTTGGGGTTCACTCTCCATGTCTTCTGGACTTTAACGTTGCTCACTTTCTCAAGTCACACATGCAGTCATATTTATTCCAATCTGTACTTAGCTGATGTAAAAATACAGGAAAAGTACACATAGTATATAGAACATTCCCAATACTGACTTTATCTTAGAATTGCTTAAGAGTTGAGACATATGATTTCCACTGATTTTCCCCTCCTTTTTTTTTTTGCTGATTTTCTATACTATGAACAACATACAACAACATAAACTTCCTTTTGTTCAATGTCCACAATTGATCACTGAGTTAAAAATCCCTCTAAAATAATAACTAGGACATATCCTGAATATATTTTACCTGCAATATGAAGAATATTTACTTAAAATCTTTATAACACACCATTATGCCATAGCTGCGGTAAAAATTCCTAATTACTATCTGTACCATTTATTAGGATAACAACACAGATCAAATGTACCATATGTTTACTTGATAAAAAATATACCTTATATAAATATTTAAGTGTATTTAATAATTGTCATGGGGAAAATTCCCATTTATATATTGGAATCAAATAAAATCCTGACATAAAAGGCATACATTTTTAAATTTTCATAAAAAATGGGTAAACCTATAGCCATCACATAGGACCACTCAACTACAATCAATAATCCAATAGTATTAGTTATAAAGTCACTGAAATAGAACTTGATTACAAGAGCAATGTGTCCTACTTTGAGAATAAATATTTCAGTTTTTTCTCAGCATTTCTGTAACAGCAGGAGAACAGGACAAGTAATCTGGAGACAGCATCCTGCAGTATGTCATCGACATTCTCTTGTAATTAGACTTGCATTAAAGATGATTAATAGGACCTTTGGTGCCTAATCAGTGCAGTCTAGGATCAGCCTATATGGAAAGGCCTATTTTAGCCCTCTTCAGGTTAGTGTTAGCAACAATATTTATGTTTCAAAATAACAAAAAAAAATTCCATTCAAACCTTTTGGTGTTTATTTGAAAAGAAATGTCACAAGTATTTACATTGCTGAGAGTCAACTTTCATGTAATTCCTGTGTGTTTTTTTTTTTTAATTTTAGATTTAAGCCACTATTGTGGCTATAGCTCACAGTTAAGTGGATTAATAGGAAATGGAATATTTGCTTATAAGAGGAATAAACCCCTGGCTAGTTGGATAGTCGACTAAAGCTTCATGACTTTCATTACTCAAATTATCTTATGCCTGTAAGAAGCTGTTCGCTTCAATGGAAAATAGCAAACTGTGCATAAAGGCTAAGATCAGATTTAGAAATCTGTAAAGGAAGCTAAGTGATAGGAAGACACACAGTCTGCATGTGACACCTATGGATCTGAAACCTGATGCTTTATGGTCACATTAATATTTGGGTGCCTAGAATATGGTGATCAATAAAAGGCTATTGAATCAATGTACAAAAGGATGGAGTAGCTTCATTGCACAAGGAAGCCCTGCACCACTCCACGGAAGTTACAAGCTGTGAAAGATGGTTGCACTCAAAGACCCTTAACCTTACCCCACTTCCTCCTGCCCTGCCCAGTTCTGAGTGGTCTGTTGACAGTGAATTGTCCCAGTCATGCAGAATAAAATTATAAACATAGGAACGGCAAATGATTGAAGAGGTTAAGGATACTGACGAAAACTGTCCTTAAGCCTTGGGTTCCAAGTTTGGTACATCTTGTGCACTTAGCTCACTAACTCTGTGTTAAGCAGTACCACCAAGCTAATATTACTCTTTTGATCCAGGGAACTCACATACTCAGATCCATTTTTTTTTCCATCTTGGTATATTATGTAACCAGCAAAAATTTAACTTATTTTTAAAAAAATGTGAAAAATCTCTGTCAGTACTAAGAAAGGTATGAATTCCACACTTGGGGTAAACATTTCTTCTATCACTAAAACATATAATTTACATATTCCCAAATTAAGCCATATAAGTCTTTTCCTTACTGTACTTAATTTCTCTAAAATGTTATCATTTTCAAGTTTCAGTTAACTTGCATTTGTTTCCTCCTTATGTTTTGTTACAGTTTATTTCTATTTGATTACTTAATTCAAATCACCAAAATCTTCCAAATGTAAACATTAACAATTGCATATAGATGTTAAAATAATAACGGATGGTTGATTTGCTGCTTCTTATGATAAAGCATTTATATTATATGCCATCATATCGTAGATCTGACTGTTAGCTATCTTTGCTGGATTCTTATCATCTCTTCTTTAGCTTTCGTCCTTGAGGCTAATAAATGGTAAGAATTGTCAAACAAGCTTCCCCACATGCACCTAAATAAGAGAAAAAAAGGAACTAAGTGCCCAGGCTTCTCAAGAGTCTTTTTGTAAGCAATCTCCTTGAAGTCTGTATGAAGATTTTCTTGTTTTCACTTTTTTATGTTTCAAATAATTATTTAAGATAAAGTGAAATAATTAAACACACAGTATAGCCTGCATATCATTTGTAGATTAGATGTATTTATATACCTATTTCTTCATTGTTTTAAATGAAAACCTATTAACGTTTCAGTGTCTATGTGTTTGTGTTTTTGTTATCATTTTGTTTTGAGAATAATGTTTACAGAATTTCCTAAGAATTTTTTTTTTTACTTTTAGCTTACAATTTAATTAGTTGTAGGCAACTTCCAATCCTGTCACTGTAGCATTTCCAATATTGGTTTTATGCACTGCTTTTTTTTTTTTTTGGCTGGTTATATATCTAGAGGCTTTGGGCTGGTTACACGTTGGGTATTTGGTATAGCAGTTAAGATACTGCTCAGGACTCCTGCATCCTATATTCCAGAGAGTCTAGATTCAAGTCCTGGCTCTACTCCTGATTCCAGTTTTCCATTAAGGCACACCCTGGGAGCAGCAAGTGATGACTCAATTGGTTGGGTGCCTGACATTCACAAGGGAGACCTGGATTGAGTTCTTAGCTCCTGGACTCAGCCTGGCTCATCCTTGGTTGTTGTGGGCATTTGGAGAGGGAGAGTGAATCAACAGATGGAAAATCTCTGCCTGTTTGCCCATCTGTAAGACTCTCTCTGTCTCTCTGCCTGTCAAATAAAATAAATAAGCAAATAAAAAAATAAATTTGGGGTTTATCTTTCTCATACTGAAGAATTACATAAATAAAAATCCCGCTATTTTCTAAAATTAAATGTCAGTCATGAACAATCCAAAGTCATTCCAAAAACCTTGTTTCTACAATCAAATTGTAATTTTTGCGAAAATACTCCTACTTTTTCTACCTTTGAAATCAATTTAATGTAACAAGATATATTTGATGTTGGTCATTCCATTTTAATGTCAGTATATATTTGGCTCTAAAAATTGTACACGTAAGCCTATGCTCATTTCTACAAAGTTTTCTTAAGTTGTATCTTTGCATATATCTCACAAATTTCCATTTTTATATTTCTTTTCTACCCAAGCATCAACTTCGTACAGTCTCATTCATTTTTTTCACAACTGGCAAGGAGAAACAATATACCATTGTTTAATGCCTATTGTAGGCTGGACAGTGTTCTAGGCTTTCTGTTTTGTGACACACTTTCTTCCATATATATCATGCTATCTACACCTTATCCAACTCTCTCTCATTTCCATGTGCTATTCTTATTTTGGCTTTCCTTTCTGTCATTATTTCTTACTTACCTTTAGTGTCCTCCTTAGTCTCTCCTGTATCAGGTTTCATCTTTGTCTCATTATAAAATTTGAGGTATGGGTTGTTTTGCTTTGATGTGTTATACTGAGATTTCTGTTTGTTTTTTAAGGGTTGGAAGTCTGGATGGCTCATAAAATAACACACTTTTGATTACTTTCTACTCATAACAATATTTTTCTTATGGGATTTCTCAGGCAGACATTCCTCAACTTTCTTTCACACTTTTGATTCCCTTTGCCATTACATAGAGCTGTACTCATTCACTTTCTTCAAGGTTGCTCTTAAATGAAATAAACACATCTTTTTTTTCCTGAAAGGGAGGGGGAGAGAGTGAGAGAGGCCCACAGGCCCATCACAGCCTGGAGCTAAGCCACACTCATAACCAGGAGCCAGACACTCTATCCACTCCTCTCATGTAAGTGGCAGAAGTCAGTTACTTGAGCCATAACCCAATGACAGTATTAAGAATTGACACCTTTGGGAGAAAATAAAGTCTTGACAATGCAGCCCTCGTGGTGGGGTCTGTGACCCTGTCAGCTATGTGTCCTGTGAGGTTACAAGGAGAAGACATACACCTGTATATCAGGAAGCAGATCCTCACTAGAACTGAATGTACAAGCACCTTGTTTATGGACTTGGGAGCCTTCAGAACTATGAGAAATAAATGTCAGTTGTTTAAGCCATCAAGTCTTCAGTCCTTGCGCTCATGTGTAACAGAAATCTGAAGAGTCTCCTGTTCAAACTGGTCCTTAGTACTTTTTGATAGGCTCTAGAATGCATTCAAAATCTATTTGTGGTGAAAACCTGCAAGTCTACTAGTTTTAACAGGTACTGGTATGGGTTCACTTGATCCATCTTTTTTTTTTTCATTGATTCCTTTTCTGTTCTAAGTACTTTGTTCTACTCTTTCACGGAAACTTTATTGGGTTTGTAATTATTCAATAACACCAAGTATTTTTCTGTGGCCAGTTCTGGTCCCTGGAAAGTGGTTTACTGGCTGGCTTGCAATTCAACATACCAAGGGTGCCTTACTGAAAACAATGAAGTTGGACCAAGATACACCAAGGTACACATCTTCATATCATTCATATCGAATGGTCCTTTACAATATTATTTCAAAGCACAATTCTTTGCCCTGAATGCTAGTCATTGTTGTTAAGTTTTCTGTTAATCTAGAGATCCTTGTGACTTACTTCTGCATTTTTGAATCACTAAAATATCTCACTATGGAGACATGGAATAAAATTTAATCTATCCATTTATCATTCTGTTCAATTACATCTGGACCCAAAAGAGTAGTTTTTTTTTTCTCATGTGCAGTTGGTTCATTAATCTTACTCAGGAAAAACAAATATTGGAAGCTGAATATATAGTTTTCTGATCTGAAATCTAAAATTTCTATGATTAATAATTTACAAAACCACTCCAAGCCAAGACTCTAAGACACTGATTCAGTAAGTTTGTTAAATTATGTCTAGTGCTAAGATGCTTCTAAAGCTTGATGGATATAGTATGGTTGATTTATTGGTTGAATATTTGTTATCTATATAAACTGTCCAAGTGACTCTCTTTGGCTATCCATATTTCACCTGCTAATACTTTCACACATCTGACTGACTTGTCACCTTTTCATACTTCAGAGGAAGCTCTTTATTTGCTAAAAGTTATTTTTATTTTAGTTACCCAATAGCTTAGCTATTTGAGAATCTGCATTTGCTTCCTGAATATAGCCCTAGTGTACACCATTCACCACTGTATTTCTCACTAGCACCTAGAGGCATCTACTTGGTTACCTGGGAGAGCGATTTTCTACAACGTCATTTTCCTGTAGCTGGTCCTCCAGCCTTTTTTTTGTTTCCCAGATTTCTCAGTTGACATGACTTTCCTGGCTTGTGGTTGCATTCCTGAAACTTTTATCTCACAAGGTAGGAGGGCCCTCTCTTATAGTGCTCCTGGTTTTCTAATGTATTGTGATTGATCTTAGACTTCCGTAGAAGACACTGACTCTCTTCTGTCTCTGCATCTATTTTGGAAACTGGATTAGTTATGACCAGTTACCTGATCTCCGGGCTATGACATATTCTAGAGCATAACATTTACCACCACTTCGATTCCTTAAACGTCACATTTTTAATCTGCTTCTAGTGTGGTATTACTCTAAACTTCAATATCATATCCTATACTATCCACTTGAAACAAAACTTCTCTGGTTTTATAGGTGAAAAATTTTTGAAGCAAATGTTATTGTATCAACCTATTATTAAATATAGGCATAAACTGTATAGCTGGAAATATTCAGAAATTCAAGAGGCACTGTTTCAAAGCAATGACAAAATTTAATGAACCAAAGAAAAATTTGGTAGCTCTTACTTATTAGATCTTATAATTTTTATCAAATAATATTATTTACTTTCTTTAAGGCAATGTTTAGGTGCCATAAGTGGTTAATTATTATCTGTGATTGAGTGTTTTTCCAATTTAATTTTATTGTGGAAAGTCATTAGGTACTAAATAAAAAACTCCCTGACAATATTTTAAACAGTTTTGTGCTTAATTCAATATTCAATTTTATTAAATTGGGAAAATATTATCACAGGGTGGATATGTTCTTGAGAAAGAAAAAAGCACATACTGATTTATATGAGATTTCTTAGCAAAACTACACAGGGTAAAACAAGCCCTTGCTTATAATAACAGGAAATGAGCATGAAAATACTGTGCGGCCATGGAATGAGGGATCAGGTTCTTACTGCGGTCTTCACACCTGCATCTCTATCTGTTATTTACAAAGGTACAGTTGGTAACGTCTTGACATTTGTCAGCTGTAAAAGGCTATGCCAGATATGAATCAGTGGAAAATGGAAGTGGTTACCCAGAAATATAAAAACAATGATGTCTCTTCTCCTAATATTTAAATATTTTTATTCCCATTGATAAAAAAACAGACCTCAATTTGGTGTCATCTGTACAGAGAAAATTTCTGACTTACCAGAAAACCCCACCAAATTATTGCGTTTTTTTCCTATAAAATATAAATTTGCTGCTATCCGATGAGACTATCTTGCAATTGCCCCATCATCCCTATAGAGTAAGGATGGGGGACATCCAACCAGGAGTGGGGAACATCCAGCTCACAAGCCATATAGCGCCCACAAAATCCTTTGGTCTGGCCCTACCAAGACAACCACAGGTGGAACTCAAAACTCAATGAATCTATAGCAGGGTTAACTTTTAAGTTGGCTAATTTTTTTTGTATGGCCCAAGAATGATGTTATAAATATTCAAATGGCCCTTATCAGAAAAAAGGTTCCCCACCCTGCTACAAAGGGTTGTGATTCTCATGGTGTAAAAGGACCCAGTTGACTTTCGGAACAAGCACTAATGAGAAGAGGCAGACCCCATCATCTCTTGCTCCCAGCATAGGGACACGCTGCAAACTCGACCAGTGTTGGTAGCCTTCTTTTCCCAATGGCTTTGCTCTTTCAGGATCTACCCCAACATTTACTCAGGCCCAAGTGATTTCCAACACTTCTCTCTGCTTCTCAAGCATTACAATCCCTTCACTGCCTCAGGCTCTGTCTGAAGCTCCTATCTCTCTGAAGAGTGCTTTCAATTCTGCTTCAAGATCTCTCTGGCTTGAATTCCACCCACTACATTCCAGATTTGCAACTACATTTTAAATTTATAGACAGACATCTGCAAGAGTCAACCCATTAGCCCTATTCCCAAGAAGGAGGCCACAAGAGGCACAGTTTCCCTGCTGTCTGCCTTAGCTCTGTTGTCTTCAGCTTTATTTCAGTCCTTACTTAATTTCTTCCATGTCTCTTACTTCATCCTTCCTTCTCTATCCTGTCTCCTCCTTTCTGTTCTCAAAGCTTTTCCAGAACCTCCTTCCTTCTCTGCCTCCAGATGGATCACCGGGAGACGGAGGGAAACATGAAGGTTTAGACACCAAGATCCTAGAAAAGAAGGCACATGCAACATATGGAAGGAACTCCAACAACCAGTCATGCAAAGAGCCTGGTGCTTTGGTCATGTTCCCAGGTCCCTCTTGAAGTCCCTGATGGAAACACTGACAACTGATAAGAGCTGAGCAGGGAGAGTCTCCTTGCTTAGGGTCCCAACCTTTCCAGGGAGCAGTTCAAGTCCAATCACTGGCTACTTGGGAATAAAAAACTTGGCCATTCCAATTCTAGAACAAGCCATGCATCAGTTGGGTCCTTTCTGAGACTCCCCTGCAATTCAGCCCTTCTCAATCCAATTGCAAGCATTCCCTCACTGGTTTTGATGCTAATACGAATACATTATGAAAATTTCCCTATCAGAACATTTTTTTCTGTTTGGAAACTTGACTTGGGCATCTGTAGGGGGAAAAAAGAAAAGTAATGTGAAGGTGGCAGTATTGTTATCTAAGAGAATAACAACCTTGGAGTTGTGCAACATGATCCCCTGAAAAAGAATAAAGCTACTAACATGAGAGATTAATTAAGATAACAGATGTAAAGCAATTATCATTTTGCTGAGTAATCACTCCATAATTTTTCCTTTTTAAATTTGCAGAGATTGAGGAAAATGAGAAGGTAATAGATCCCCAAATTAATGAAAAAAATCAAGTTACTATGTTAAGAGTACAATATAAGATAATCATCTCAGAATCAAGGAGTGCTTCAGTTCCCTTCCTTGGATCCAAACAAAATTACTGCTAGAAAAGCAAATAATTTATTTTTATAATAGAAACCTTTTACTTAATAAATAAAAATTTCATAAGTACAACTTTTGGATTATAGCAGTTCTTCCCCCAATACCTGCCCTCCCACCCCGAAACCATCCCTCCTCCTATCCTACTCCCTCTCCCATCCCGTTCTTCAAGATTCATTTTTAATTATCTTTATATACAGAAGATCAACTCTATACTAAGTAAAGATTTCAGCAGTTGAGCAAATAACTTGACTCCACAGAGTTATCTGTATTTTTTTCTTTATGGTAGGCAAATAATTTCCTCCACCAAAGATGTCCATATTCCAATCTCTGGAACATATAAGTATGTTACCCCATGTAATAAAAGGGGCTTGGCTGATGTGATGAAATTTAGGACGTTGGGATGGAGAGATTATTTTGGATTATCTTGATAGATCCAGTTTAATCTTAATTTTTTTAAAATTCTTCATTTTTTAAAAAAGATTTATTTATCTATTAGGAAGGCAGAGTTACAGAGAAGCAGAGGCAGAGAGAGGGAGAAAGAGACTTTCATCTACTGGTCCACTCCCCAAATGGCTGCAAGGGCTGGAGATGGGCCAATCTCAAACCAGGAGACTAGAACTTCCCCCAGGTCTGCCACGTGGATGCAGGGATCCAAGAACCTGGGCCATCTTCCACCACTTTCTCAGGCCACAGCAGACAGCTGGATCAGAAGTGAAACAGCTGGGACTTGAACTGGTGCCCACATGGGATGCCAGCACCTCAGGTGGCAGCCTTACCCACTATGCCACAGGGCTGGGCCCCTCACGTGAGTCTTTAAATGTGAGAGACAGGGAGCAGATGTTTGGACTAGCAGTGAAGATGCTGGTGTCCTGTGTCAGAGTGCCTGGGTTTTATTCCTGGCTCTAGCTTCTGACTCCACCTTCCTGCTAATGTAGACCCTGGGAAGTAGTGGGAAAGGCTCAATGAATTGGGTTCCTGCCACCAACATGGGAGACCTGGAATGAAGTCCCAGCTCATGGCACTGGCCCTGGCCTGCCATAGCTCTTGTGGACATTTAGGGAATGAATCAATAAATGGGAGCTCTCTCTCCCTCTCTCTCTTGCTCCATCTCTCTCTGTCTGCCTCTCAAATAAATAAAATACTATTTTAAAGACAAAAGAAAATAGAAGTGGAAGCAGAAGAGAATTGGGGGTTAAGGCTACCAAAAAGGTTCGAGCAACGTAATGTGAGAACTTGGCCTTGAAGTTGGAGGAAGGAGGTGCCTTGGAAAGGGCACAGAAGGGAATTCTGTCTTAGAGCTCCAGACAGGATTGCAGCATTGAATTTAGCACTGATTTTATTCTAGTGAGGCCTGTGTCAAAATGTTCACAAAAATGGAATTGAAACACAAGTGTATTTTGGGGCAAAAAAATTTGAAATCCATGCATGTTTTTTCATAGTATGCATTTACATGAACTTGTTATGAAAAAAAAATTATGTATAGATTTCTAATTCTTTTACACTAAAATAAGCTTATCTTTTATTTCCATTTTCCACAAGAGTTTTAATTATCTTCATCACCCTTCATGACTCATGGGAAGGTTCCCAACAGGTGGGTCAAGTCAGGTTTATCTGTAGAGACCAAACAGCCTCCTTACCCTAGAGGAGATGAAAGGAACAGGTTCAGAAACCAGTGAGGCCAGGATGTTCAGCCATGAAATAGTCTACTTGATGTATACCAATGGCTGTTCGCAGAGTTTCTGTGCCACATGGTTTCCATCCAAGATGGTTTTGCCAGGTCGACTGCCTTGCCTTCTGATGTGTCTTCTCTTCCCCATACCCCTTCAAATTCATTTGTGTGCTAGAAAAGTTAATGCTACCCCATATGTAACACCATCACAGAGGGAAATATCAAAAAAAATTGTTGCCTACCTTTGCTTTATTATTGCTCACGTTAACACTTTTTAATGCAATCTGCACTTGATCCGGATTTTAACTCCCTTTTCAGTCATTACCCAAACTACCTTTTCTCATCTTTCTCCAGAAATAGGAATTGCTCATGCTTGCTTTCTACTATTGGAGGTTATTGAATTTTATCTCAGTGAAAGTCTATAATCACGATTAATAATCTACAGACTCATCAGAATGAAAGAAAAGGAATCTCTAATAGGACAATGTTCAACCCTAGGAGGCAGTGTGCAGAGAACCATAGGGCAACAGAGTTTCGCCCCTGCTCCCACACTGCCCAGTATTTACAAGTCTAAGTCACAGTTATTTCTTCTGAAAAAACATGGGTGCTGCTGACCCAACACGGTGGTGTGAGTATCATAAATGAACCTAAAGCACTCCAACAAGCACAGAGAAATCGACTTTCAATAACTGCTGTTTGTTGCTGCTGTTATTATTATTTTAAAAGATTCATTTATTTGTTTTGAAAGAGCTACAGAGAAAAGAGAGAGGGATACATGCAGAGAGAGAGAGAGAGAGACAGAAAGAGAGAGATCTTCCATTCCCTGGTTCACTACCCAAATAGCTGCAACGACCAGTACTGGCCAGGAGCTTCATCCAGGTCTCCTACATGGACAGGATCCCAAACAATTGGTCTTCCATTGCTTTTCTCAGGCCATTAACAGGGAACTGGATCAGAAAGGGGGCAGCTGGGACTCGAACTAGTGCCAATTTGGGATGCTGGCATCAGAGGTGGTTGGTTTTCCCACTATGCTGCAACACCAGTCCCTATTATTATTTTTATTATAAGAACAACAGGCAGGCCGGCGCCTCGGCTCACTAGGCTAATCCTCCGCCTAGCGGCGCCGGCACACGGGGTTCTAGTCCCAGTCGGGGCGCCGGATTCTGTCCCGGTTGCCCTTCTTCCAGGCCAGCTCTCCGCTATGGCCCGGGAGTGCAGTGGAGGATGGCCCAAGTGCTTGGGCCCTGCACCCCATGGGAGACCAGGAGAAGCACCTGGCTCCTGCATTCGGATCAGTGCGGTGCGCTGGCCGCAGCATGCAGGCCGTGGCAGCCATTGGAGGGTGAACCAACGGCAAAAGGAAGACCTTTCTCTCTGTCTCTGTCTCTCTCTCACTGTCTAACTCTGCCTGTCAAAAAAAACAAACAAACTAACAAAAAAAAAAAAACAACAGGCATTAAAAAATTATGCCCCCCGCCGGGTACTAGTCCCGGTTGCTCCTCTTCCAGTCCAGCTCTCTGCGGTGGCCCGGGAGGGCAGTGGAGGATGGCCCAAGTGGTTGGGCCCTGCACCTGCATGGGAGACCGGGAGGAAGTACTCAGCTCCTGGCTTCGGACTGGCGAAGTGCTGGCCAAAGCGGCCATTAGGGGAGTGAACCATCGGAAGGAAGACCTTTCTCTCTGTCTCTCTCTCACTGTCTGTAACTCTCTGTCTCTCTCCACTGGTTCACTCCAGATGGCTGCAAAAGCCAGCGTTGGGCCAGGCTGAAACCAGGAGTCTGGAGCTTCTGAGTCTCCCACGTGGGTGGCAGGGGTCCATCCTCGGCTGCTTTCCCAGGCCATGAGCAGGGAGCTGGATCAGGAGTGGAGCAGCTGGGACACAAACTGGAATCTCCATGAACTTTTTGAAGACCTCTCATATTATTAACTAGTGCCTACACCACATGTAATGTGTAAATGTCTACACCACATGTAAAGTCTCCGTTATGCAGAAAGAATTAAGATCTAGAGACCTGCTGTAGACACTGTTCTTAGAATTAGGACTGCTGTCTTATGCCCTGAACAGTTTGTCAGGAGCATAGATCTTGTGTTAAATGCTCTTACCACAATAAAAGAAAAAAGTAATTGTAGAATTTAAAAAAATTAATTCCTAAAACCAACCAATGGTCACCTCCTATCATTTTTAGCAGCACTGAATGTTTCGCTCTTTGAGTGTGTTATTATGCAAATATATGCTAAATATTATATTCCACAAGCTAAGATCATAAGAGTTGCATCCACTTTCCAACACGGTGTGGTTGGTTCTTCCAGTGGGCCTTGACTAAGCAGCAGGAATTTGTGCCCTGTCTCTTTGCAAGCATTTCTGGCTCCAGGCCACTTGTCCGGGCATGAAGTCTAAAGGGTAGATGATCATCCTCTTCCCAAATTTCAGGAGTTTTTAACCTACATTCAATAATTAGATATTTAAGTGCTATTACTTCTGTTTTCATTACACTGTTAGTGATTTTCTAGTGATTGATTTACAAGATATATACACATTTCCAACCACAAGATGCATTAAAGTTCAACTAGCCCTAGCTCCAATTCTAGGAGCCTGACCTTTGCTGTAATTAGTGAAGTTGTGATATTTTCTGTTTAAAAGTCCTGGAGCCCCAAAAACCAGGCATCACTATTGAAAACATTTTAATGAATCTCAGAGTGAAATTACTTAGCTGAACTATTAAAAAAGAAAATATTATCATCAAAAATGCATTCATAGCACCTATTAATTAGTACAATTAATTTCACCTTCCTTAATGAACTTAATTCAGTTGGCATTTGGGACTTACTTTCTTTCTTGGGTCTCTTTTTGCTTATTTGTGTATTTTACCTGGAAAGAACTGCAACCTCAGCATGCTATAAATTTCACTTTTTACACACAAAATAATTTTTTCTGAGAGCCAATAATTAATGATTTATGGAGATACACTTCATTTAGAAGTACATAAAACAGCTGGAACAACAACAACAGAATAAAACAGACCCGGCAAAAGTGGTTATAATTTAAAACTAAGCTGCAGTCATTAATTGAGAAACTGAGTCCATGAGAATAGAGATTAAATTTTTCTTTATTCAGTAAGATAGAATTAGTATAAAATGATTTTGAACATTCTAAAATAATTCATGTCTTTTCTTTATTTTGATTTTCCTACTTACTTAGTAGCTTATTAGTCTATGGATTAGAAAAATAAAATTAAATCCTAAATGTGGAGTAGACTGGGCTCAACAGTCAAGACATCTCACTATTAAAAGTATGTTAAACACATTCCTCTAAAGTTTCTCGCCAGAAATTACTTATTTGCCAAATGTGATTGCACGTGTCAGCTTTATTTAAGAGATTTATTATTTTGATTGCACACCTCCTAAATATGTTTTCAACTAACATAATTGTGCTAATTTGCATCTCGAAAGGGAACCTTGGAAGAAAGAGAATTGTCTTCCAGGTGATTTCTGGTGACTTCAAAAATATTTTCAATAATTTATTATGAGATTCAGAAATGTTCATTCTCCACTTACTCCATAGCTCTCACATTCTGCCCATAGATTCTTCTCTAGGCCATTCTTAGGAAACGACCATAAAGATGGTGCCTTTGAGAATTCTAGGGAAAGCACTTCAAAGGGAGAACCTCCTGCTGTTTAAGTAACAGAAAAGTGAGACAAGGAAATAAAAGCTGGAAATGTAATATTTTCCCCTCAGAACAGGAAGGATAAAAAATATTTTACTACCAGGTTACTGAATGACAAAAACCATGACCTTGTCACAATACCTAGATGACCAAGCATTGTCAGTACTGTAGTTTGTAAAGTTCTGAAACAAGATTTTTTTTCCCCAAAAGTTATCTATTTAATCAAGTAAGAATTGAGAGGGATACAAGGAAAGTTTGATGCAAACTGAACAGATTTCTGTTCCCACTGTTTTTTTAGTATAATACTAGAAGAGCCAGGATTAAGAAAATGGGGCTCCAGTTCTCTGCTCATTATCAGGTTGTACCTTGTCACTGCTCCTCAGCCAGGCTGATTGTGACATTTGCAGAAGAACTTAGTTGAAGCACCAGAAACATTTTGTTATTTTTGTACTCACGTTCAAAAATGGAAAAAAAAATAAATGCATACCCCTCATTAAACGGATATCGCTAAGACAGATGTTTATTACAAGTTTACAGAGAACGATTCACTGACCAAATCCTCTATACAGTTATCACAGACATTTCGATAAAAGAGAAAGGATAGGGCAGTGAATCTTACTTCCTGGAGTGACAGGGGTTGGAGTCAAGGCGAGATTTCAATGAACTACACTTGGGAGGAGCCGTGAATCTCAGATGACAGCAGAGTAGAGGCAGGGCTTTATCTCAAATTAGGACCAGGCGTTGTGGAGCAAGATATCCTTCTCACAATCTTAGTAAGTGTTGGCAGCAAGAATAGGTTTCCATCTCACAATGTATTCCTTAAAGGAAGAGATAATTAAGTACCACCTAATTATCTTTTCCATATCTTTTGAAAGGTTAACACTTTCATGTTTTAAAATCTAAGTAATAAAAAAAAAAATGTTGTGATCTCAATCCATACGCTAACCTTTAAGTTGCTAAGATTCTTTTTTACCATTTCAAATCCTGTATTAATGGGAAAATAATATAATAATGGGAGAAGCCTTACTTTTATTCTTCTTTTTTTTTATTGAAGCTTTTTTTTTTTTTTGTCAAGGCAAGAGTGCCTCATATTTTAACTGGAAATACAGCTTAGTGAGACTTCCCCAAACAAGATGTCTTTAAAGGAAAAGATTAAACAAAAACTCACACAACAGGGCAGTAGTTTTCTTAAGGAGGATTTGCTTTTACTGTGTATTAATCTCCAAACCACCTTCATTACATTTTTTTTTAACCTTGACTAATTCCTGATACGAACTTATAGATGTCACTGCTGCTTCTATTTCAGTAGACTAGAAAATGTATTTAAGCTAAAAATATAAAAAATAAAAAAATAAAAGTCATAAAATATTTTAATAAAGACAACAAAATATTTTTATTTCTATTGAAATGTATATTTATATTGAATGAGATAAATAAAACAAAATACTTTATTCATATTTAAGTAAAATATGAAATAAAATAATAGATATGATAATAGGTTTATAATAGGTACCTACCTATTATAATAGATATCATAATAGATAAATTTATAATAGATAAACAGGACAAGTGACCTGTGCTCCCTTCCCACACTGACGAAGTGAAGTGACCAGAGAATGTAGCTTGCTGTGTCCTTCTCCTGACTCACTCCCTCCTCTCTCTACAAGATAACCACTTTTCTTCATTACAGCTTTCATCATTTCCATTAACTTATGTTTCCTGTCTGTTATGGATAGATCTTAAAGTTAACATTTTAACAGTTCTAGTCCTGGCTGCTCCACTTCCAATCCATCTCTCTGCCATGGCCTGGGAAAGCAGTAGAAGATGGTCCAAGTGCTTGGGCTCCTGCATCTGCATGGGAGACCTGGAAGAAGCTCCTTGCTCCTGGCTTCAGATCGGCTCATCTCCAGCCTCGCAGCCATTTGGTGAGTGAACCAATGGATGGAAGACCTCTATGTCTTTGGCTCTACCTCTCTCTCTTTCAAATAAATAAATCTTTAAAAAACCCAATATTTTGTGTAGGTTTTAAAACAACTACAAAAGAGTTTAAGTACTTTTTCTGCTGTTGTATAAAAAATATATTTGAAAGGCAGAGAGGCAGAGAGAAAACACACTAGTTCACTTCCAAGATGACTTCAACAGCCAGGGCTAGGCCAGGACCAAAGCCAGGAACTGAGGAATCAATCCAGGTCTCCTATGAGTGACAGGAAAGCAAATGGTCGAGCCACCACCGCTGTCACCAAGGGTCAATATTAGCAGGAAGTCAAGGGTGAGGAGCTGGACCTGGGACTGGACTCAGGTACTCCTGAGACATGGGTACCTTAAGTGACCTCTGAGATGTTAATTCTTATTATTCAGACAGAAATGAAATGACAATTTGTATTTTCCTTTGTTTTGTTATAAATGAAATCTATGGAACTGATTTTCTTATATTTATAGGATGTTCACTCTCAGTACTGTTCCTCATAGCTACACAATGTCTTGTCTTCCTCTTTAAATGTACAGAAGTCCTCTTCCTATTCCAAACACTAATGCTCTGTCAGCTTTAGACTTTAAATTTCTACTCCCTCTGGGGGTAGCTTACTTTCTCTTTTTCGCTCTTGTTCCATACCAGGAAGTTTTCAATTTTGATGAGGTCAATTTTGTAACTTTCAAAACATTTGATGATCTGTGTTTGAAGAAACTCTTTTCCCACTTTGAACTCCTAATTTTCTCTGTTATCTATCCTCTAAAAGTGTTAAACTTTTGTTTGTTGCATTTCGATCTTCAGTTCTCTTAGAATGATTTGTGTATGTGTGTTCTCTAGAAATAATGATAGTGAGCATGTTATGTTTCAGTACCAAATTGAAAGGAACACGTCCAGTTTTTATCTTTACGTATTAGGCCTAGTAAAGCTTTCTCACACTGACTCAACTTTTATTACTAAATTGCTTAGAATTTTAATCAGCATTAGATATTGGATTTTACCTATGGCCTTTATTTTTTGCTTTTAATCAGACATTTAGTAAACTTTTAAAATATGACCTTCTTTAGTATATTTCTTCTATAATAAAAATCCAGATATTGAGACATATTTGCATTTTTTGTTATAAAATCACCTTTTTGATGATGAATTAGGTATTTATGCATTTAAATATATTATACACATATATTTAATGAGATTTAATGAAGTATTTTATGCTTATTTTTATTAACTTGGAAGGCACAATGACATAGAAAGAAGGAAGCAGAGACAGAAACGGCACTCTTCCATCTGCTGGTTCAGTCCCTAAATGCCTGCAACAGCCAGGACTGGTCCAGGCCAAAGCCAGGAGCCAGAAACTCCATACAGGTCTTCCACGCAGATGGCAGGGACTCAAGAACTTATGTCATCATCTGCCGCTTCCCAGGGTGCACATGAGCAGGAAGCTGGATCAGGAACTTCGCAAATTATTTTAAAATATATTCTCCTTTGATATATAACTCTTGTATAATAAAAATCCTGATATTGAGTCATATTTGTATTTTTGTGATAAAACCCAACTTTGGGGGCTGGCATTGTGGTGTAGCAGGTAAAGCTACCTCCTGCTATGCTGGAATCTCATATGGGCATGGGTTTGTGTCTTGGCTGCTCCACTTCTGATTCACTCCCTGCTAACGGTCTGGGAAAAGCAGTCAAAGACGGCCCAAATGTTTGGGCCCCTGCCACCCATGTAGGAGCCCAGAAAGAAGCTCCTGGCTTCAGCCTGGTCCAGCCCTGGCCATGGTGGCCATCTGGGAATGAACCAGTGTATGGAAGATTCTCTCTTTCTCTGTCTCTCCGTGTCTGTAATTCTTTCAAATAAATAAATCTTAAAAAAAAAAAAAAAACTGTCATGATTAAATATTTAGATATGTATGTATAACAATGTATAATAAATATGTTTAAAATATATATGTATGTATAACAGGTTTTACTTAGATTTTTGCATCTATCTTAATACATGAGCATAGTATTCAATTTTCCTTTCTCCTTCTGCCTTGGATATTTAAAAATCAGTAAGTTTACATTTTAAAAAATGAGCAGGGCAAGATTCTGTCTTTTGTATTCTCTGTACTGGTAACATGCTATTTGAATATTTGTTACAAGTTCCTTTTTTAAGAAAATATTTATTCATTTGAAAAATGGAGTGACAGAGAGAGAGAAAGAGATCTTCCATCCACTAGTTCAGTCTCCAAATAACTACAATGGCCAGGGCTAAGCCGTACAGGCTGAAAGCAGCAAACTGTAGCTCCATCTGGGTACTCCATGTGGGTGGCAGGGGTCCAAGCACTTGGGTATGTTCTGCATTTTTCTCAGGAGCATTAGCAGGGAGCTGGATGGGAAGTGGAGCAGCCAGGACATGAAACAGTGCTCTGATAATGGGATCCCAGTATTATAGGAGGCAGTTTAACCCACTGTGCCACAACTCGCCCCAGAAGTTGCTTTTAAAAATGTCAATGAATATAACAGTTCATTTACATTTAACTACTGACTTAACTTAATGGGATGTATCTAATAAGGTCTGATTTTCTTTTATTATTTTCTTTTGTTACAGTGGTTTCTTGAAATTTTTTTGATTTTCAAATATACCAGAATAAAATTCATTGTAAGATATTTTTTTAAAAAATTTGTTTCTACATTTTAATTCCTTTATTGATTTTTTAAAAATGATTATTTATTTATTTATTTGAGAGGCAGAGTTATAGATAGACAGAGGCAAAGACAGAGAGAAATGTTTTCCATTCACTGGTTTACTCCCCAAATGGCCACAGTGGCCGGAGCTTGGCCTATCAGAAGCCACTTTTGTTGTGCTCATTCTCCTGAAGGTAATCTGTTCTTTCTCCCCGACAGTGTTAAGGTCTAAGCGTTCTCTCTCCCTCTCTCTCTCTCTCTCTCCTGCATTCTTGTATTTTGCATTTTAAATAAATCTGGAAGTTTTGCTTGTTTGATCAGTCTCATACTGTTCTTTGGGTGCTTTTGTTATCCTGCTTAGGATTTATTATGATTCCTGGATTCAGAGTTTATTATAAACAAGTGTTAATTCCCCAATTTTATGCATTATCACTACAAATATTAGCTCTCTCATCTTTTTTCAGTATGTACCTCTGAAATAAAATCATCTGTTTTTCCATTTCATACTACTTTTCCTGGGCTGGCATTTAGCAAGACTGCATTCCATATCGGATTGCCCAGATCTGACTCCTGACTCTGTCTCCTGATGCCGGCTTCCAGCTAACGCACACTCTGGAGACAGCAGGGATGGCTCAAGGAAAGAGGTTTTTATTGCCCATTTAAGAGACTCAGATGGAATTCCTGATTCCTGGCTTTGGCCTGGCCCAGCCCTGGCCATGGAAGGCATTTGGGAAGTAAACAAGAAAATGGAAGATTCTTGGTTTCTCTCCCTTTGTCTCTCTCACTCAAATCAATAAATAAAAATTTTAAATACATTTCTTTTCATCTTATTTTTAAAGCTCTTTCCTTACCTTGCTCTTTATTCTATTTCACTGATACTCTCTTTAGCTGTGTTTAACATGTTTGTCTTCCATTGTGTCGCTCCCCCTCTTCGTGGAGGAACGACACAGGACTCTGCGCTGTTCTTTTGTCTGCTCGGCCCTTCCTGGGTTTGCTGCTGGTCCTTCCCGGGTGGGCTGCCGACCCTTCCACCTCCGTGGAAGGGCGGTACCCCCTGCCACTTTCCCCACTTCTGCGGGGGAACGGCACACCGCTGGCCGGCTCTCTCGGGGGCTGCTCAGATGTTATCCTGATGTTCCCTTTAGATGTTCCTTGTGCGTGTTGTCTCTCTCCTCCTTTATAGTCCTCTTCCACCAATCCCAACTCTGCTACCCACACGCCGCGTACGCTGCTCTCCTCCAATCAGGAGCAGGATCAGCTCCTGCAGGTCATCACTCAAGTTGGCAAGAGGCAGCTGCGTAGAAGTTGTTTACTCCCTTCTCAGCGCCATATTGTGGGAGAGCAGATGCATAGAATAAGTCTTAATTCCAGTAACTTAGTCTATTCGGAGTTGCTCCCCACACCACTGAAAGATTTTAACATTTTAATAATAATATTCTCTCTCTCTCTCTTTTTTTTTTTTTTTTTTTTTTTTTTTTTTTGGTAGGCAGAGTTAGACAGTGAGAGAGAGAGAAAGAGAAAGGTCTTCCTTTTTCCATTGGTTCACCTCCCAAGTGGCTGCCTGGGCCGGTGCGCTGCGCCGCGCCGATCTGAAGTCAGGAGCCAGGTGCCTCCTCCTGGTCTCCCATGTGGGAGGGGCCACAGCAGGGAGCTGGACTGGAAGAGGAGCAACCGGGACAGAATCCGGGGCCCCAACCGGGACTAGAACCCGGGGTGCTAGCACCGCAGGCCAAGGATTAGCCAAGTGAGCCTCGGTGCCAGCCAATAATAATATTTTTCATTTTGTCACTGGACTTGATTTGTTTTCTAAAAGGATTGCTAACTTTTTTTTTTTTTTTTTTTTTTTTTTGACAGGCAGAGTGGACAGTGAGAGAGAGAGACAGAAAGGTCTTCTTCCTTTGCCGTTGGTTCACCCTCCAATGGCCGGCGCGGCTGGCGTGCTGCGGCCGGCGCACCGCGCTGATCCGATGGCAGGAGCCAGGTACTTATCCTGGTCTCCCATGGGGTGCAGGGCCCAAGCACTTGGGCCATCCTCCACTGCCCTCCTGGGCCACAACAGAGAGCTGGACTGGAAGATGAGCAACCGGGACAGAATCCGGCACCCCGAACGGGACTAGAACCCGCTGTGCCAGCGCCATAAGGTGTAGGATTAGCCTAGTGAGCTGCGGCACCGGCCAGGATTGCTAACTTTCAAAGCAGTCATTCTTCTCCTCCAAGTTTCCAATTTCTACACCTTTAAAATGCTGAAAAGGTTTATATTATAAACAACTGATTTTATTTTATGTTTTGCTTTGTTTCTGTCAACTCTGGGTCATGGTAATTTATATTTTCATCCAGTTTTAAATGTTCTACTGTGACTTCTTTTTCACTGGGAATGTTTTCTGATTTGGTGGGTGACAACTTGATCAGCCCTGGATAAATAGTGAATGTTTCCTGCAAGAATCTGCTTTTAATTGTCAGGTGGTCAGGGATCATTCAATTCTGAATCACACAGAAGTTAATCCTCAACCTGGGCTTTTTTTTTTTTTTTTTTTTTTTTTTTGACAGGCAGAGTGGACAGTGAGAGAGAGAGACAGAGAGAAAGGTCTTCCTTTGCCGTTGGTTCACCCTCCAATGGCCGCCGCGGCCGGCGCGCTGCGGCCGGCGCACCGCGCTGATCCGATGGCAGGAGCCAGGAGCCAGGTGCTTTTCCTGGTCTCCCATGGGGTGCAGGGCCCAAGCACCTGGGCCATCCTCCACTGCACTCCCTGGCCACAGCAGAGGGCTGGCCTGGAAGAGGGGCAACCGGGACAGAATCCGGCGCCCCGACTGGGACTAGAACCTGGTGTGCCGGCGCCGCTAGGCGGAGGATTAGCCTAGTGAGCCGCGGCGCCGGCCAACCTGGGCTTTTTTTTTCAGATGTCCACAATAGGGAAAATTCTCATCTCAAACATGCCTGAAAGCCTGCAGCCTTCTAGTTCGTCATGAATTTTTATTGTACTAATTCAGTGACCAAGCTGAAATCGCCTTGGTCATTTCTACTTCCTGAGGAGAGTTTCTGTTTTCCTAACTCTGCTTTTCCATTCATTCAGTTGGAAGCATTTAGAAACTGGTCCTTGTGGAAAGTCTCCTTCTATCTCCAATCTGAAGAGGCTGCATATGCCTTGTGTCCCTGGTGGATCAGATGAAACAAAACTTTTCCGTACATTGAATTCAGAAGACATGCCTGTGGCAGCTTTGCTCCGGATAAACTTAGATCTTTGATTTTCCTCCCTGTCTTCATTTTTGGACATTGGAAAATTTCCCTTTCTTGTAACATATTCATTTAAAAAGGTGTTTCTTTCATTTCATCCAGCATTTGTGCTTGGTTTGGTTTTTCTCAGATTATCTATATTCCATTCTGGCAAGAGATGAAATTCCACATTTAATTCTTTTTGTTTTTAATTTAGAGTATGACATTTATTTTAAAATACTGGATATTATGTAATGGGCATTTAGCATGGCAGTTGACACACCGACTGGGATACCCACATCCCATGCTGGAGTGACACTTCTGATTCCTGTCTCCTGCTAATTTGCTCCTTGTAAGGCAGTAGGTGATGGGTCAAGTATCCGGTTCCCTGCCACCCATACGAGAAACCTGGAGTAAGTTCCTGACTCCTGGCTTCTTCTAGATCTTTCCTTATCATTGCAAGCATTTGGGGAGTGAACCAGCATATGGGAGGTCTGTCTCTCTTTCTGTGTTGTCTTATCAGCCTCTCCAATAAAATACATACTCAACTAAATAACTAACAAACTAACTAGACAGTTGAAAGTTGTCTGAAAATGATTATACAAGTTAAGAACAACCACTTAGGGCCAGTGCTGTGGCTCCCTTGGTTAATCCTCCACCTGTGGCTCCAGCATCCCATATGGGCGCCAAGTTCTAGTACTGGTTGCTCCTCTTCCAGTCCAGCTCTCTCTGTGGCCCGGGAGGGCAGTGGAGGATGGCCCAAGTCCTTGGGCCCCTGCACCTGCATGGGAGAACAGGAGGAAGCTCCTGGCTCCTGGCTTCGGAACGTTGCATCGCCGGCTGTAGCAGCCATTTGGGAGGTGAACCAATGGAAGGAAGACCTTTCTGTCTCTCTCTCTCTCTCTCAATGCCTATAACTCCACCTTTCAAATAAAAAAATTTAAACAAAAAGAACAACCACTTAGCTGGAAAATACACATGTCCATTGATATATATGTTGAATGATGTTGCCAACAATTTTGGTATTATATGACTTAAATATTATAAAATCTCTTTATGTTTACAATTGTACTGCTTGGATGATCATGGTTCTTAAGAATGTTAAGAATGGGCCAGCGCTGCGGTTCACTGGGCTAATTCCGCCCGCGGCGCCAGCACCCGGGGTTCTAGTCCCAGTTAGGGCGCCGGTTCTGTCCTGGTTGCTCCTCTTCCGGTCCAGCTCTCTGCTGTGGCCCTGGCAGGCAGTGGAGGATGGCCCAAGTGCTTGGGCCCTGCACCCGCATGGGAGACCAGGAAGAAGCACCTGGCTCCTGGCTTCGGATCGGCACAGCCAGCCATAGTGGCCATTTGGGGAGTGAACCAACGGATAAAGGAAGACCTTTCTCTCTGTCTGTCTCTCTCACTGTCTAACTCTGCCTGTCAAAAAAAAAAAAAAAAAAGAAAAGAAAAGAAAAAAAGAATGTTAATAATGATTAATTATCTAAAATATTATAAAGTCACATGATCTTTAAATTTTCCTTTCCTAGATATATGAACATTTTTGTGTCCAATTTGTCTATTCTGTATGAGGGTTATCATTTTTCACTTTTATTCAGTTGGCATGTCGAGGTATTATTTTATTCTGTGAGTTATTTATTTTCATTAGTGATATTTTAATTTAATGTGACAATATCATACATGACAAAATTCCCAGTTATGTCTTCTTTAACATTACAGTTGTGTTGCCAAGTGTGTGGATTTTGAAGGTGGTTGGATTAGAATTCAAATGCAGTCTCCAACGGTAAGTTTTCTAAGTATTTGGTAAGTGAATAATATTGCAGTTGATGGATAATAACGGTGTGTCACTAGTTCTTAATATACTTCAGATTATCCATCAATGTCACTATTGCTTCATTACTATTATTTATATACTCCAATTTTCTTATACTAGCCACCATAGTAGTTTCATTATTTGCTTATAAGATCAAAAACTGAGTATTTTCTTTCTATAATGGTTACTTAATACCATATCCAGCTTCTTTATCTTTTAACAATACACAGAGGATTACTTTTCTAATGCAAAAATAATAAAAATCAAAATAAGAAGTTAATTTTGTTTGTAAATCTGAGTTAATAAACTATGATGACTTTTAAGAAATATCTTTTCCCACAATTTCCAAGATATAAATAGAAAAGGATTAAAAATTTCCAGGCTGGCACTGTGGCATAGCAGGTAAAGCTGCTGCCTGTAGCACCAATATCCCCTATGGGTGACGGTTCCAGTCCTAGCAGCTCCACTTCTGATCCCATGCCCTGTTAATGCGTCTGGGAAAGCAGTGGAAGATGGCCCAAGTGCTTCGGCCCCTGCACTTACATGGGATACCCAGATGAAGCTCTTGGCTCCTGATTCTAATTTGCCCAACCCCAGCCTTTATAGCAATTTGAGGAGGGACCCAGCAAATGGAAGATTTTTCTGTCTGTCCATCTTTCTCTTTCTGTAACTCTGCCTTTCAAATAAATAAGTAATCTTTTAAAAAATCATCAAAAAATAGAAGAAGATTGTATCTATCTGTTTTGTCTTGACTAAATGGCTGAGTTAAAAGAATTTAAAAAAACAGATCAAAACCTATACTTATTAGCAATGGACATAAAGAAATAACAAAACATGGAGACAAAATAAAATTTCAACTTAAAAGACTGATAAATATTTTTTGATGAATCTGATCAATTTAAACACAAAAAACAATATAAAAATGATAGCAACTTCTAATAGTCATTCATGGCATCAGTTCTTGAATGATCCCTTAAAGTTCATGCAATCATACAAACTACACTGGGTCTTCATCAAAGAGATTATTTGCAAAAAATTGGTAGACAATATATGACCATCTAAAAACATTATGCCCAAGATATTAACAAAAGCTCATTAACTACATGAAAATTTTGTGAGCTTTTAGAAACCTCCAATGAACAAAAACATTGGATATATACAAATGTTCCAGCAGTATGTGAAGCTATGCTAAGGTCTAATGAACTGATGAAATACTTTCAAACATTTCAGAGCAAATAGTTGCAAAAATGAGGGTCAAAGCTCTGGAAAAATGGGTACAGCCACCTGTGGCACTGGCATCCCATATGGGCGCTGGTTCCTATCCAAGCTGCTTCACTTCTGGTCCTGCTCCCTGATATTGGCCTGCTAAAGCAGCAGAAGATGACCCAGTGTTTGTGCCACTGAACCCATGTAGGAGACCAGGATGAAGCTCTTGGCTTCTGGTTTAGGCCTGGCCCAGCCCTGGCCATTGTGGCCATCTGGGGAGTGAACCAGCGGATGGAAGATTTCTCTTTCTGAATCTTCTCTTTCTCACTCTGTAACTCTGCCTTTCAAATAAACAAACAAATAAATAAATATTAAAAACAAAAAGTTTCAAAAATTTTGATCTACTCATTGTCTTATTTGTTCCTTTAATTTTTCCTAAGTAGTTTTTCATCATTATGTAGAGAATAAAACCTTGCCAGTTTTCTAGGGTGACAGACACTGAAGGAAATGAGGACCTAAATCATCTGATCTCTTGAATTCCAGTATTTTCATTACATATTTTATTTATTTGTTTATTTAAGATCTTATTTATTTGTTTGAAAGAGTTACAGGGAGAGACATTCCATCTGTTGATTTATTCCATCAATGGTCTCAACAGCCAGGGTTAGATCAGGCTGAAGCCAGAAGCCAGGAGCTTCACCCACTCCCAAATGGGTGGTGGGGATCCAAGTAGTTGGGTCATCTTCTAGGGCTTTCCGAGGCCCATGACTGAAAGTGGAGCTGGGACAGGAATGGGTGTTCATATGGGAAACTGGTGTCACAAGCAGTGTCTTAACTTGTTGAACCACAATGCTTTCCCCCCCACTACATATTTTAAATGTCTTCATAGGGACTGCCATGTTCCCTGCATAATAGTGTGCAACTTCAAACCAGCAATCACTATCAAGCAAGTATTGATCAAGACTGAGAAAAACAGGTGAAAATCACAATGAGACATTTTCTTAAATCTGTTTACTATTTATTTTACTATTCTAAATGACACAAAATTATTGTATTAGAATGGAAAATTAAGAAATGTACTTAAATAACGAGAGTCAATAGAGAGCAGGTGACAGAGAGAAAACCAAAATACAAAACCTGAAGTCCTGTATATGGTGACCGCCACTTGGGTTTAACTAATACTGATTATAAGATAAATTGAGTACGGCGCCGCGGCTCAATAGGCTAATCCTCCGCCTAGCGGCGCTGGCACACCAGGTTCTAGTCCCGGTTGGGGCGCCGGATTCTGACCCGGTTGCCCCTCTTCCAGGCCAGCTCTCTGCTGTGGCCCAGGAGTGCAGTGGAGGATGGCCCAAGTGCTTGGGCCCTGCACCCCATGGGAGACCAGGAGAAGCACCTGGCTCCTGCCTTCAGATCAGTGCGGTGTGCCGGCCGCGGTGCGCCGGCCACGGCGGCCATTGGAAGGTGAACCAATGGCAAAGGAAGACCTTTCTCTTTCTCTCTCTCTCTCACTGTCCACTCTGCCTGTAAAAAAAAAAAAAAAAAAAAAAAAAAAGATAAATTGAATGAATTGCTTGGTGATTATCACCCTTTCTTATTTAACAGGTA
The DNA here is from genome assembly GCF_964237555.1 of Oryctolagus cuniculus. Lineage (NCBI taxonomy): Eukaryota > Metazoa > Chordata > Mammalia > Lagomorpha > Leporidae > Oryctolagus > Oryctolagus cuniculus. The sequence goes on from NC_091447.1 coordinate 5,947,172, forward strand.
GAAATTATTCTCAAGCACCAAAACAAGAAACCTGTATGTTTAAGTTTTGGAGCTGGCATCGTGCTGTAGCAGGCAAAGCCACCATTTGCAGTGCCAGCATCCTGTATGGGCACCAGTTAGAGTCCTGGCTGCTCCACTTCTGATCCAGCTCTCTGCTATGGCCTGGGAAAGCAGAAGATGGCCTAAGTCCTTGGGCCCCTGCACCCATGTGGGAGACCTAGAGGAAGCTCCTAGGTCCTGGCTTTGGATTGGCGCAGCTCCAGCCGTTGCAGCCAATTGGGGAGTGAACCAGTGGATGGAAAACCCCTCTCTCTTTCTTTCTGTCTCTCCCTCTGCCTCTGCCTCTCTGTAGCTCTGCCTTTCAAATAGATAATAAATCTTTTAAAAAATTTTAAAAAAGTGTTCTTGGGGTAGGTGTTTGGCACAGGACAACACCATCCAATTTCACAGAGTTCTGGCTACAAGACACTTCTGATCTAGCTTCCAGCTAATATGCCCTGGGAGATAGCGGATGATGGCTCAAGTCCTTGAGTCCTTGTCACCCACATGGGAGTGCTGGATGAAGTTCTGGGTTTCTGGCCTCAAGGGAGTGAGTCAGCAGATGCAAGCTTTCTCTCGCTCTCTCTCTTCCCCCATGTGTGTTTGTGTGTGTGTCTCAGTGTGTGTCTGGGGGTGTGTACATCTGTCTGTCAAAAAAATAAAAATAGATGAACAAAAAATGTAAAAACTGATATCTCATCAGTTTTAAAAAAATGAAAAGGGGCAGGCTTTGTGGCATTGCAGGTTTTTCTACTGTTTTGGATGGCTGCTTCCATTTTGGAAGGTTTGGTTGAATCTGGCTACTGCACTTCAGACCCAGCTTCTTGTTTGGGCATCGGGGAGGCAGCAGATGGTAGCACAAGTGCCTGGGTCCCTGGAGATCCAGATGAAGTTCCAGGATCCTGATTTCAGATCGCCTAGCCCTCCCATTTGAAGAATGAACCCATGAATGGAAAAATCTTTCACTTGCCTTCTCTCTTTGTCTCTCTGTGGCTCTTCCTTTCAAATAGATGAAAACAAATGAACATTACAAAAAAAAGTCATTAATGATATACATAAACACAGTTATAAGTTTCATTTTTCTCATCAGCTGACAGCATTATGTAAAATCCTGTTTCCTTCATGCCCTGATGGCTGAATAGAGATACTCTGCACTCATTTTTGCCTTCACAAAGAAGAAATAAAGCAAGAAAGAAAGAGCTGTGTTTTGTGGTGAGTAGGCACAGGAGAGTGCTGGATTTCAACACAGAGAGACAGGAATCTTGTAAGACATGGAGACCTGGTACCAGGGTGGAAAGAGGAGCAAGGCACACTTGCCACTGTGTCCTTGGCTCCTGCAACCAGGCAGGGTGCCTCATTGCTCCAGCAAGGCAGATCAGAGAAGTCTCAGCAGACCACATGGTGGTAGATGCTGGCCAGCCTAAGATCTGCGAGAGTTCTCTAGTCATGCTGGGCCCACAGTTGAGTCAGGACAGCGACTGGGAATCCACTCAATAAACGGCTTTGGAGAAGGAACTTCACTGTCTCACTCCACCCCTAACCCCCAGAGCCCAGAGTGCTAAGGCTCAGCCCCATCGTGATAAGGGAGGTGCTACCTGTGTTCAGGTTTCTCTTGAAGCAGAATCATCCCTTGGCCTTGCTCCCCAACTCTATCATGCTAGCAGAGAGGGCTGGAGTTTTATGACCTAAATTTGGCCCATCAGAGTGACTCTAATGCCAGCATCTGAACCAGTGGAGTGCCACAAACCCTTTATGTCAAGTGATTTGATTTAGAGCAGAGCTGCTACCCTGAACATCTGAGATACTAGCTACTTGTTCCCTGATACTGCCCTCCTTACAAAGGCCTCTGCTTCTTGTAGATGGCTGCCTTTAAGACAGGGCTACTGCTGGGACTGGGAGTGGGTGCCACAATCCCTAGCTGCCCAGTGATCTGCAGCTGGTCAGTGATGAGCTCAGATGCTAGTGAAACACACAGCACGTGTGATGCTATCTTCCTCATTCTTCCCCCACAGCCAGTTGTTCATCTGCCACCACCACCTGGTATTGAGAGCAGGAGCTGTGTTTTTGCCTGCCTTTTCCCCCATAGCCAGTTTCTCATGGGCCCACACCACCACTTGTACATAGGTTGGTACTCTGCTTCCCCACTATTCCCACCTCCTGTGGTCACCTACTTGTGTGCATGCATTGATGCAGGAACAACTAGAAGAGAGGTGCTTCAAGGCTGTAAACATGAAGCAATGATAAGGAGATGGAAATGTTAATGACCTTGATTTGATCAGTACACAATGTTTATCTATACCCAAACACCTTATTCCACCCCAGAAATAGGTACAATTGTTATATGGTAATCCAAGATTTTTTTTTTTAAATTAAGGAAATGGAAATGCTAACTATCCTGATTTGATCATCACACAAAAATGTACAATTTTAAAACAGTGCTTCCTGACAGCACAAGTATGCTTTTGCATTTTATTTTAATTAAAAACAAAACATTGAAAATGATTTAATTTCAGTTTACATTTCTTGTCTTTACTATGTGTAATGTAACAGAATAAATCAAGATGAGATACTTTATTCTTTAATTAAAATATGCTATTCCTATTTTTTCCAGAATTATAATTTTCCAAAAGCTAGTATTATGAAACTGCCTTCCATAAACCCAACTTCTTTTTGCTAGAGGAATTTGCCAGAATTCTATGTTTTACCATAAGGGAATATATACAGTGGAGGGTTAGAGCTATTACTTACTTGTAAAGTAAATTTCCATAACTGTACAGATGATCATAGGCTTATGACAGTTTGACTTTCACTTTTTCAACAACACAATGCTGTGAAAGTGCTACACATTCAATGGAGTTCGTATGTCAAATTTTGCATTTTGATTCTATTCCAGGATGGCCATATGCAGTGAGATGCTCTCTTGTGAGGCTGGGCAGCCGCAGTGAGCTGCAGCTGCCACTCAGTCACGTGACCACTCAGTGGCGGACCACTGAAATTCGACAATGCATTGTGTTGTTAAGCTAGGACAGGGGAGGTTATTAAACACATTTTCAAATTACAGTCTTTCCACTTACAATGGGTATACTGGAACATAACCTCATTGTAAGTTGAGAGGCAGTGGTAATTTGTAACATGAGGAAAAAACTGCTTCATTGACTTCCATGGCCTTTTATTTCCTCTTGTACAGATTTCAACTAAAATTTTCTCCAAATACTTCTTACAATCTCTTATTTATTCAATGCATAGGGTCTTCTCACTTCATGAACAGAATGCCCATGGAAATCAATTTGTAGTCCAAGAGATGTGGAGAAAATTCTGACAATAATAGACACGAGAGCTGAACAAACTTCCTGTGTTTTTAAAAGCAGCAGCTTAACTAATGCTCCATCCAATGAGAATGTGTTCTTTTCTAGGATAGTTATTTGCATATCCTTAAAACCTCTTTGAATTCCTGAGAATTTAGACGAATTAGTTTACTTGTCTTCACCAATTCCTCTGTTAACTCTTTAAGAGTGATATAATAGGGTAAAGAAGTATAGCTTTTCTTTTTTTTTTTTTTTTTTTTTTTTTTTAATTTTTTTGACAGGCAGAGTGGACAGTGAGAGAGAGAGACAGAGAGAAAGGTCTTCCTTTGCCGTTGGTTCACCCTCCAATGGCCGCCGCGGCCGGCGCACCGCGCTGATCCGATGGCAGGAGCCAGGAGCCAGGTGCTTTTCCTGGTCTCCCATGGGGTGCAGGGCCCAAGCACCTGGGCCATCCTCCACTGCACTCCCTGGCCACAGCAGAGGGCTGGCCTGGAAGAGGGGCAACCGGGACAGAATCCGGCGCCCCGACCGGGACTAGAACCCGGTGTGCCGGCGCCGCTAGGCGGAGGATTAGCCTAGTGAGCCGCGGCGCCGGCCGAAGTATAGCTTTTCAAAAGAGATTTAAATATTTATTTGAAAGTCAGAGTCACAGAGAGAGAGAGAGAGAATTTCTGTCTACTGGTTCACTCCTCAGATGGCAGCAATGGCCAGGTCAGGGCCAGGCCAAATTTAGGAGCCAGGCACCACATCGGATCTCCAATGTGGATGACAGGGCCCCACACACTTGAGCTATCTTCCACTGCTTTTTCCAGGCCATAAGCAGGGAGCTGGATCAGAAGTAGAGGAGCCAGGACATGAACTGATGCCCATATGGGAGGCCAGCACTACAGAAGGTAGCTAGCTTCTAGCCACAACACCACACCAGCCCCTGTTTTTGTTTTTGTTTTTAAACTAAAATCTCACCTTGCTAGCTTGTAGAATAGAAAAAGAATATTAACATGAAATGAAATTTATAAATCTCCCGAAAAGCTACTGCTTGAGATACCCGCATCTCAAACCAGAGGGCCTGGGATGGAGTCTCACTTCTATCTGTAATCCAGCTTACTGCTACTGTACCTGGGAGACAGCAGATTCTGGTCCAAGCACTTGGGTCCCTGTCACCCATGCGGAAGACACAAAAGGAGTTCCTGACTCCAAACTTTATCCTGGCCCAGCCCTAGCTGTTATGCACATTTAAAGAATGGAAAATCTCTTTCACCCTCTCTCTCTATTGCTCTGCCTTTCAAATAAAAAGAAAACTTTAAAAAAAGTCTACTCAATTAATCATTGATTAATAATTATGGAATCTTTGAATAATACATTCAACAAAACAGGGTAAAACACAAATTTCAATGTCACTTTTTTTGAGTTCTCAGAGCTTCTTTCCTACCCAGCTCGATATTGCTCATTTTGAATCTAAAACATTTTTAAAGTACCTAGTGTCCGATTCTGGCTACAATATTTATCCAGAGAAGCAGAGAGGCTCATATCCATTAAGTCCAGAAAGGTAGTCTCATCAAGGCCATGTTCTAATCTAATAGCTTCCAAGGGTGACCCATGGAGGAAGTATATCAGTTTATCACTATGCACGCGAAAACTCACATACGCTGAAAGACTTAACTGTAGACATATTCTTGTTTATTTATAAGGTCTTTACTTTTAAAAGTAGATTATGGATGGCGCCACGGCTCAGTAGACTAATCCTCCAAATAGCAGCGCCGGCACACTGGGTTCTAGTCCTGGTCGGGGCGCTGGATTCTTTCCCAGTTGCCCCTCTTCCAGGCCAGCTCTCTGCTGTGGTGGCCAGGGAGTGCACTGGAGGATGGCCCAAGTGCTTGGGCCCTGCACCCCAGGAGAAGCACCTGGCTCCTGGCTTTGGATCAGCGCGGTGCGCTGGCCGCAGCAGGCCGGCCGCAGAGGCCATTGGGGGGTGAACCAACGGCAAAGGAAGACCTTTCTCTCTGTCTCTCTCTCTATCCACTCTGCCTGTCAAAAAAAAAAAAAAAGTAGATTATGAAACATACTTACTTTAAAGCATTGGTATATTCACTCTTTTTTAATTTTCTTTATTTGACAGGTAGAGTTACAGACAGTGAGAGAGAGAGACAGACAGAGAGAAAGGTCTTCCTTCCGTTGGTTCACTCCTCAAATGGCCACAATGGCCGGAGCTACGCCGATCCAAAGCCAGGACCCAGGTATATTCACTCTTTTTTTTTTTTTTTTTTTTTTTTTTTTGACAGGCAGAGTGGACAGTGAGAGAGAGAGAAGAGAGAAAGGTCTTCCTTTGCCGTTGGTTCACCCTCTAATGGCCGCTGCCACCAGCGCGCTACAGTCAGCACACCGCGCTGATCTGAGGCCAGGAGCCAGGTGCTTCTCCTGGTCTCCCATGGGGTACAGGGCCCAAGCACTTGGGCCATCCTCCACTGCACTCCCAGGCCACAGCAGAGAGCTGGCCTGGAAGGGGGGCAACCGGGATGGAATCTGGTGCCCTGACCGGGACTAGAACCGGGTGTGCAGGCACCGCAGGCAGAGGATTAGCCTATTGAGCCGCGGCACCGGCCCATGGTATATTCACTCTTTATTGTCTCAGTCACTGGACCGTATAAAGTACAACCACCAACATGTCTGGATCTCTACCTGGAAAGCACTGAGGACGCTTGTAGACAGCTATAGACCTAACAGTAGTAATCATTCTGTAGCTACCACAGCTACTGTTGTCATAGCCCACTCATCAGCTTTCAATAGCTCTAACTATCCAGCCGTCTGGCAGTTATAACCTGACAGCCTTTTCTAAGTTTCATATTAGTACATTTCCCCAGCTTTGGTTATCTTGGGAAACATTAATTTCTGAGCTTTCGTTGGGAGGTCATTTTTGACGGTTTAATCTGATTTTAGAGGGTGACTGGCTAAAACAGAATTACCTTAAACCTCACAGAGCAATACTGAAATTCCAGGAGCTTTACACTTTTCAATCTCTTTACAACACAAAAAGTCCTTGTTGGGCACTCCAGTTTGTGCATGCAGACACTTGTCTGTGTGTTCATTTGCTTACTCAACATACGCTGAGCACCTTTTGTATGCAACGCCACATGTGGAGTACTGGCGTGATGCTAAGAAATCATGAATTACAAAAATAACTTCATAAAGACATGCTGCTGTTATATACAAGGCTTAGCTTGTTAGTGTTGGGAGAATTAGGAAGGGAGTGAAAGCAAAACCGTTATGCAGGAGTTGGGATCAAAGGAAAGCTGTGGTTGCTCTAACGTACACCGTGGGGACAGAGAAGGCTGTGGTTTTGCAATGATGACCAGCACCCTAGTTTGAAGAGAGCTACCTGTAAAATATAAATGCAAGAAAGCACAAAATAAAGTGAACACTGAGTAGAACCTCGGTCTTTGCAGACAAGGTTAATGAAGACTATAAAGTTAGAGGCAGACAGTGGAGAAGAAATTGAATGTCTGGCTAGGATTTCTAAACTTCCTGTCACATAACATGCTTCTAAGAATGGCCTTTCTTTGTCACTTACATGCACAGGGGATGTTCCCAAAATTCTTTAAAATACATTTGAAAAGAAAACCCTATTACTATCCATAACATCCTTCTAAGGTCATTTTTTAAAAAATGTGTTATTTATTTCAGAGACAGACAGAGTTAGAGAGCGAGAGTTAGAGATACACACACACAAAGACAGAAAGACAGAAAGAGAGAGAGAGAGAGAGAGAATGTTCATCTACGATTTTTTTCTTTCAAATGCCTGTAACAGTGAGGGAAGGGCCAGCGTAAAGCTGGAATCTGGAACTCAGCTGAAGCCTCCCATGGAGTGGCAGGGATTCAAGTACTCAAGACATTACCTGCTGCATCCCAGGCTATGCATTAGCAGGAAGTTGGAAGCTAGAATCCGGAGTGGACCTGGGACTTGAATATGGGCTATGAGCATCCCAAATGGCAGCTTAACTACTAAGCCAAATGCTTGTCCCTATGATAGGTATTTTGTATCCAAATATTTTATACTTGAAGAATTAAGAAATGGAGAAGTTAAGCAAGTTGACCAAGATCCCAACTAGAGTACAGTAGAGCTAAGTTTCAAGGCTAGGCAAGTCTTTTGTCAGATCTGTTTTCTTTCCCACTTCCCTATCGAAATGAATGAGAAAAGTAAGTGTTTAAGAAGATTCACCTGAGAGGCAGGAAATGGAAGGTAATTAGGATTTTTTTCAGCAGTACATGTCTGAGCTAATGTTATCGAAGTCAGAATGGTGATTGTCAGAAATGGATGGAAGTAGTAAATGCAAAAGTCCTTAGGAATTCACAGCTAAATATAATGAATACACACTAAGTGAAACCATGCCACTTCTCAGAAAGTCTATGCCTACCAAATACACACAGAAATAAATATAAGAACTTAAGAGCTATACCTTGAAATGCATAATAAAATCTGTTCTTTCTAAACACAAACTCAGCTTTGATACAATTTTTTTTCTATTTGCGATGTTTTAATTGTTTGTGAGCATTAGTCAAGTGTGAAATGCGAAAATATTGACCATACTTTTCTGTGCTCTATTTTGTGTGGTGCTAACTTTCTGTTTGTATACCTTCACATTTCCCTGATTCCTTACAGACAAAACTGTGTCTTTGAGAACTGTCTGTGAGATTTCTGAGACAGAAATTTCAGGTTATTTTGAAGTTAAGCCTGTTTGTATCATTCGCCCACTCAAGACATCACACATTCTTCCAACCACCCCCTGCACTTGGAACAGGCACCCAATTAATATACGCCAGGCAGGCCACCTTGCTCTTCTCCTTCAAAACTCCTAAAAAACCATCTGCTCTGGGAGGCATTCCAGCTACAATAACCACCTACTACTTTCAATTGCCTGTAATATCTGCATGCACTTTCTTGATGTACTGATTACATATTTTCCCATTACAAAACCCGTAAGATGAGGTATATTCTACATACCTTATAGTGACATTGAACTTGCACTTCAACACCTACATTCCCTTAGAGGAAAAGTCTATTCTTGCAAGTGTTTCTTCCCCCAACAGAGTAGGAGAATGTGAGTGTTAAAAGAATAAGAGAATTAGGGTTGATTCTTAGATCAAGACATTTGTCCTACCAACTTAAGTGATTTGATTAGAGTTTGGCGCCAAACTTGTATGGAGACTGTTCAGTGAACCTATAATTGGGTTCTTTGTGAACCTGCTACAGGGTAGAAAATAAACAATGCAGTGAATTGTTTTTAAAATTAGTATACTTTGATTTCCAAAATCCATGAAAGATTACTTAATATTTTTGAAGATTTATTTAGGAGCTGGCACTTTGGCGTAGTAGGCTAATCCTCTGTCTGCAGTGCCGGCATCCCATACAGGTCCCCATTTGTGTCCCGGCTGCTCCTCTTCTGATCCAACTCTCTGTTTATGGCTTGGGAAAACAGCAGAAAGTGGAAGATGGCCCAAGTCTTGGGGCCCTACAGCAATGTGGGAGACCTGGAAGAAGCTCCTGTCTCCTGGTTTTTAATTGGCCCAGTTCCAGCTCTTGTGGCCACATGGGAAATGAACCAGCAGATGGAAGACCTTTTTCTCTGTCTCTCCCTCTCTTTGTCTATAACTCTGTCTCTCAGACAAATAAATTTTAAAAAGATTTGTTTATATGAAAGGTAAAGTGAGGAGGAGACAGACATACAGACACACAAACATACAGGATCTTGTATCCACTGGTTCACTCCCCAAATGGCTGAAACTGCCAGGGTTGGACCAAGCCAAAGCCAGGAGCCAGGAACTCCATCTGGGTCTCCTACATGGTTGGCAGGGACCTAAATACTTGGGCAACCATCCAATGTCTTCTCAGACACATTTGTAGAAAGCTGAATCAGAAGCAGAGGAACTCAAACCAGCTCTCTGATATGGGGTGCGTGGGAGCTGCAAGCAGTGGCTTAAACTACTGCACCAGTATGCCTGCTCCATGGTTTTGACTTTACACTCCATGTATTCCACACTGCTTAATACAAAATTACTGAATCTCTTTCCAATTATTTGCAACAACAGGCATAGCTTTATAGGGTTGGTATTGTCAAAATAATAATCTAAAGGCAAACATTTTTCTTTTCTTGCCAAAGTCAATCTTTGCTGAAAAATAAAGGGTTTTTCTTTGAAAATCCCACAGCAGGGATTTCCTACCAAAAGATTGGTACCAGAGAATGAAGACACAAGAAGCATTGCACCAACATCATTTAATAAGGGAGAAATAATGGGGATTTCTGGCAAATTGGAGTGGCAAGTCCTGTGGTTGCTGAATGGCTGTGTTACCTGGCAAGGTGGAAGCCAAAAACATGGGACTATGAGAGAGACAAGAGATTGGTCTTAAGGGTTGGTCTTCTCATTCCTCAGGTCCTAGAGTGGAAAAGAAAAAAATGTCCGAATAGGACAAGGCAATGAAAAGGTCTTAGGAGTGGCCTTAGGAGATCCTTTCTATGAAGGAGAACACGTCTGCTTCCATAATTCTACTGCTTACGTTGCATGGTGACAGCAAGGCAGCAATGGGGGAGGGAGGTGACTGGTTAGGTGGTCCTGGATCACAGGAACCTTATTATGTTTGAGGGGGAAAAAAAGCACCTTAGAATTGCAAGGCCTTCCCACAAAAAAGCTCTTAAGTAGGATGGAGGATGAAGTAGGAGGAGACACAGTTTAGGGTAAGTAGTTGACAACTGTGGCCTGGTGAAATTGAAGACAATTTCTGGTCCCCAGCCATCAGAAGCAGGTAACAGTGGAATGTCAAAACACGGGATGGGTCTCTGCAGATGACATGAGAGTAAGATGCCCAGCCAGTAGGTATGGCTTCTCCTATGTATCACCAGAACCAAACACCACCTGGAAGATGAAGTCTTCTCCTATTGTGATGGGTTAGTTTCAGATGTCAACTTGACTGAGCCATGGGGTGCCCAGGTATTTGGTTAGGTATTATTCTGGGATTGTCTGTCAAGGTGTTTCTGAAATAAGAGTAACATTGGAATTGGCAACTCATGGGAGTGGGCCTCATCTAGTCTGTTAAAAGTCTGCAGAGCAAAAAGGCTGAGGAAGGGAGAACCTGTTCTCTCTGCCCGACTGTTTGCAAACTGAGATGCCAGTCTTCTCCCGCTGCCAGAGGTGGACTCAAACTACATCTCTGGCTCTCAGGCTACTGGATCTGGACTTGAAGTGCAGTGTTAGCTCTCTTGGGAATTCCGCTTGTTGCCTGTAGATCAGGAATCAAGGCTCTCCTCAGTCCCCATAATCCCACAAGCAAATCCCTTTTAATAATGCTCCTTCTCTGTCTCCTCTGTCTTTTTATATACAAAGTCAGCCTCCATATCTGTGAGGTTTGCATCTATAAATTTAATAAACTGCAGATCAAAATATTCAGCAAAATATCTCATCTGGACTGATCATGTACAGACACCATTTAATAAGGGAGACATAATGGGGATTTATATATAATAATAATATTATCATTATTATTATTCTCCAAATGATAAAACATAACTATCCACAGAACTTCTCCATTGTACTGGGTATTATAAATGTTCTAGACAAGACTTAAGTGCATGGGAAGAAGTGTCCAAAAAAGTGTCCCAAAAGGACTGGAACATCTGAAGATTTGGGATTTGCCTGGAGTCCTGGAGTCCATCTTCCATGAATACCAAGCCATGACTGTGTATGTCTCCAAAAAGTTCCATTTCCCTGGAGAACTTAAGACACCTATGCCAGGAGGAACTATGATATACCCTTTGTACCCACATATCGTTCTAGTAAAGTGGAGAGAAAGAACAAAGATGGTGAGTAGAGAACACTAAGTAGGAAAACCGGGTAGCTACATGAATGAGAAAAAGTTTTCAATTAGAAAAAACTGAAATACTTTGAATGGATGTCAATTATTTAACCTATCAGTGAAAGTGAGAGGGATGACTCAAGTACAAGATGAGACCTAGTGCAGAACTAAATGAGTTATTCCTTTGCATAATTACACTCACCACTGCTTTCTATTTTACTGCTGCATTAATGTGGCCATTGTCAAAGCTAGCATTTGTATAGTGTTATTATTCTATATTATTTTTATTCTATTACTATTTGTATAGTATTATTATTCTATAATAATGTAGCTAATTTAGCTACTATTACCATGAACTATACCCACACATTTAGAAAACAGAAAAAGACCATTAAGATTGCCATTAAAGAGGGATGGGTGCTTCGCTCAGTGGTTAAGATGCCATTTTAATCACTTGTGGTGCCCACGTCCCATGTCGGAGTGTCTTGTTTAAGTCTCCCAACTCCTCCGCTTCCAATCTACCTTCCTGCTGGTATGCACCTTACAAGGCAGCAGATGACGGCTCAAGGAGTTGGATCTCTGCCACCCACGTGAGAGGCCCAGATGGAATAGCAGGCTCTTGGATTGGGCCTGGTGCAGCCCTAGCTGGTGCAGGCATCAGGGGAGTGAACTGGTTGATGGACGTTGTCTGTCTCTGTCTTTCTCTCTCTCTGTCCCTATGCCTTTCAAATAAAATGAACACAGGTAAATGTGTAACAACTTCCATGACAGTATAACAAAAGGAATTTTTAGGACTTGTGCCATTTAGTGCCTATTAAGGCTTACTACATGACAGACTCATAGTAAACAATGATGATACAAAGATGATTAACCATGGTTAGTACCTTTAAATTTTTCAATTCATTATCTCCAGCAGTATTTTCTAATCTAAAGTCTTTAAGAGAATTTTAACTTTACTTTTTGATCCTTTCATTAAGTCATTCAACAAGTTCGTTTTGAAATTTACTTGGAATTCTTTGGAAAGGTACACCTGTTTTTTGACTGTTTAGAAAATATTAATTATCCCCATCAATATGCTTGCAATATTTTCTGCCAAACTGAAAAGAGCAGGTGCGGCATACATCTCTGGGGTTAAACATCTCAAGATCACACAGATCATTCATGGAAAAGCAAATGAAAAGCTGTGCATCACTGTGCATATGTTATTTCAGTATTTAAACAATCATCATAAAGGTCACAAGTCCTCTCAGACTGCAAAACCAACCCAAGCAGTATTACCCAGGATCTGTTAACAAGTTCATACTCAGATGAATTCCAAATGATTCAACAATACATTTGAAAAAATATTGATTTTGGAATTAAGAAAATGTCTATACTTTTAGAATTGCAAATTTTTATATTTGTATGAAGTATTTATATTATATTTAGGCTATTAAGGCCTAACCATAAAATTTAAGCTATTAAGGCTGAACACAGCATCCAACATTTGGATTACAATTGTTTGTAAATCATTTTATGGTATACGTTGAAAAGGGTACTTCTTGACTAGAGTTTAACTCAGAATCCGATAAAGATAAAACATGGTTCAAATGACATTGACTGAGCTCATGTTATTTAGTGAACACCCATGGCTAGCATGCGAAAATGAAAGTGCTGGTATCTGTACCTGGAAATGGAAAAGGCTATAGATTACACATATGGTCAATGCTATATACCAGGCCCTGTTCTCAGCATTTGCCAGGCATAAACTCATCTGTTCCTTCCCTCTCACTGGAGGAAGGAGTGTCTCTGTGTTATTTTCCAGAGGAGGAAAGCTAAGCAGCCTGTCAAGGATTGTCCAGTTGGTAAGCAGAGGCCTGCACTTGGACTTGGGTTATTAAGGACCAGCATGTGTACTTGGTGCTCCTACAACCTTCCGAATGTCGGATAACATGGTTCTGGAATGTATTGCCACTCCCAACAAACAGGAACCAAAACTGCTCTGGAGCCTCTATTTTAGGTTTTTGCTGTAGTTTACTATTTTGCAACAGCATATATGGATCTGAACTGAGGTACCACATTTTGCAAAGAATCTTGGTTTAAGGGGATTCCAATTCAATCCCATCAAGGTGGCATGTACCAATGCCATCTCACTAGTCCAAGTGATCAATTTCTGTTAACAATTGATCATAATGAAAGGACTAAGAGTCAAAGGGATCACATAAACAAGTCTAGTGCCTGCTAATACTAACCGATAGAATAAATAAAGGGGAGAGTGATCCAACATGGGAAGCGAGATACTCAGCAGACTCATAGAATGGCGGATGTCCTAAACAGCACTCTGGCCTCAGAATCAGCCCTTAAGGCATGTGGATCCGGCTGAAATGCCCATGAGAGTATTTCAGGCATGGAAAGCCAAGACGCTCTGGCATAAAAAAAAAAAAAAAAAAAAAAAAAAAAAAAAAAAAAAAGAAAGAAAGAAAAGAAAAGAAAAGAAAAAAAAGACCTAGATGAAAGATCTTTGTGAGTGAGATCCCAGTGGAAAGAACAGGTCTTCAAAGAAGGAGGTACCTTTCTCTGAAGGGAGGAGAGAACTTCCACTTTGACTATGACCTTGTCTAAATAAGATAAGAGTCGGTGAACTCAAAAGGCTTCCATAGCCTTGGAAACTCATGACTGGAGCATAGGGAGATTACTGATGCCATAAGCAGGAGTGTCAATTTGTAAAGTCAACAACAGGAGTCACTGTGCACTTACTCCTCATGCAAGATCTCTGTCCTTAATGTGCTGTACATTGAGATTTAATGCTATAACGAGTACTCAAACAGTATTTTTCACTTTGTGTGTCTATGTGGGTGCAAACTGTTGAAATCTTTACTTAATGTATACTAAACTGATCTTCTGTATATATAGAAAATTGAAAATGAATCTTGATATGAATGGAAGGGGAGAGAGAGCGGAAAAGGGGAGGGTTGTGGGTGGGAGGGATGTCATTGGTGGGGGGAGCCAATGTAATCCATAAGCTGTACTTTGGAAATCTATATTCATTAAATAAAAATTAAAAAAAATTCACAATCCCTAAAAAAAAAAAATCTTGGTTTGTCCACAATTTTCCAAATTCACTTACTACCGAGATTATGAGTTTAGTTAAATTCCTGACCCACTGTACTCTAGTGTATAAATCCCTACACTCACCTTACAGTACCTGGGTTTTCTGTTGCCTTCATCTACCTGTAATCCTTTGGACACTTTCCCTCACAGCTAAGGTTCTCCATCTACCACATGGGTGGCTCTGGGTAAAGGATCATAAAGTAAGTATTTGGGGCTGTGTGGGTCATATGGTCTCTGTCAAAAGTCAGCTCTGCCCTTGTGATTTGAATGCAGCTGTAGAAAACAGAAACACCAGTGTGTTTGGCTGTGTTCCAACAAAACTCTTACACAAAGCAGGAAAAAGGCTGGAATTGCTGTGTGGGCCACAGTTTGCTGATCTCTGACCTGACTTCTTATGCAACAGTGAGAAGTGTTTATATCTTGCTCTGCCTTTTTTGAGGGAGAATGATTTGAAAATGTTTTTAGAAAAGTCTCTCCATTCTATGCATTCCCTAAGTGCCTCAATCAAACTTGTATTCTCTCCTGGACTTGACTTGCACAGGAAATAACCATCAGCTGGTTCTTGTATAGCCTGTGGGTTTTTTTTTTTTTTAATCCGCATTCATGGTCAATAGTCACCCTAGCTCCATGAGTTGTCTTACCACACCCATTCCAATCTATACTGGAGGTAATTTCTGCAACCAGGAATTACACTATGACTTCCTAATGCAAACTTTGCACCCTTTATTATATAACATAGTCTTGTAAATGCCTAGAAATATCATGTGTGATTATTATCAGATGCCTGCTAACTCTGAAGCAGCAACGTTTTCAGACATGTCTATTCCATTTTTCACTTTTTAAAACCACCTAATGTTTCTGACATATTTTTCCATATTCCAGAGAATTACTGGACTCCAACATCACAGCATCAGTATTTCTCATGCATGTGAGTCAGATGATAGTTTTGATAGTAAATTGTGAATGAAAGGACTAGAAATGGCACTGCATTACCCACACTGCATGTATTATTCAATTTAATTTAATCTTCTAATAATTCTAGGAATTACTACTCCACGGTTACACCTGATGAATTGGAGGCTCCTAAATTCTAAATAATTTACATAAGGTTTCAGAGCAGGTAAGAAGTAGAGTCAGAATTCAAAATTTATCTTCTTGTTATGACATTCCAAAGGGTCCTGTGGCTGAGCCATCCATGGAGCCCAATATCAGGTTCAAATTTCTAAACCATCAATATGCTATTTTTTTCTGTACACTATGTTTAGAATTCTCTGTATTTCTTAGTGAGAATCAAGAAAATGTGCTTGTACCATTTGAACAGAGAAGTTAAAAATCACAGAAATAACTTCAAATATGAGTTTTTATTGCTGTTGATATGCTAGAGGGTTTGGAACATTCTGAATGAAATTAAAATGTATTTCACTGGTGTGAAATCATGAACATTTGTCAAAATTGTTTTGTACAAAACTCCCTAGTTTTCACAGCTGTCTAAATTCCCCCTCAAAGAAATAAGCACAGAATGAATAAAAACAGATGTGGCATTTTTTGCATATTATCAACAAAATCGCTTTTCATGTTATCTTGCGTATGTCTTACCCTAACTTCATTTATGTCGCAATTCTGGACCTAACTAGTGCAGTGAGAGCACACGATAGTTGCAGCTCATAAAATGGCCTTCAGTAGGGTTTTCCGGTTACTTACATTTCTCCTGAGACTACCTTGGCACAGGAACTAATTTTGTGTGTTTCCTAACAAAAACCCAACCATTCATGCTGGGGACTCCAATCTCCACCCAACACCCTCCAACTCTATTAAAAGTAATTGAGTCTGAACGTTTAAAGGTATTTTAAATGAATGTGCACTGAACATTCTCCAACTTGGCTCAGGAAATAGATGTAGGGAAGTTTTTAATACCTTGCGAACTGTAAGAAGAGGAAATTACCTTTGGTTATTTAAAGCAGAGAGATTGGGCTTTGGGACCAGGAGACAATGTGTGAACACCGGTATCCCACGCGATTGCAGGATCCTCCCTCGAAAAGGCACTGAAAGCTTTATTTACAATGTGTCTTTACTGTTTTTTTAAAGTGTGTATTCATTTTTATTTACTTGAAAGAATGAGACAGAGACAGAGAGAGAGAGAGAGAGAGAGAGAGAAATTTCCAACTGCTGGCTCACTTCCCAAAAGTCTTCAAGGGCTTAGGGTGGGCCAAGCCAAAGTCAGGATCCAGGAACTCCATCTGGGTCTCTCATGTAGGTGGTAGGGGCACAAGCACTTGAGCCTCTCCAGAGTATGCATTAGAAAGCTGGATCCAGAGGCGGGAGTGGGCCCCAGGCACTCGCATTTGAGATGTGGACATTCTAGGCCTTAGCTCACCCTGCTGAGTCACAATGGCTGCCCATACACAGTATTTTTTTTAATTTATTTTAATTTTTTTTCATACATAGCATTCTTTATGTCACTGAGATGTGGATCTCGTTGTTTGTGTGATACAAACTAAAAATAAACCACTTGGAGTGTCTAATACTGATTCTAGCTTTCAATATTAGAAGTTGATGATGTTAATATACACACACAGAACAATCCTATGTGACATTTCAGGGATTAAATCACACACTCAGGACGGACACAAGAAGAAATTAAATCAGGATATGAATGAGAGCTGTTTTATGAGGTCTAATATTAGCTCTGGAAAGTTAATCACTCACATTATTTTTCCGATTGTTAGTCTTCCAAAGACTCACGCAGTCTTAATATTAATTTGGTTTATTGGCTGTTCTCACTTTTAAACAAGTCACACTGAACAAGATTTTGCAGATTTTAATTGTTTCAGGTTTACATAAAGGATTAAATATATTTTTAACAAGGATCTAGAGAAGTGATTATTTTATTCTAATCTGAAAACTTAATTATCACCTTCTTACAAAGGACATGGAACAGATTTAAAGGCAAATTAATGTATCCCAACAGCATGGCAGTTTGTCACTCTCTTAAATAATCATCATCTCTGCAAATAAAGTTGTCGCAGTTGTCGCTGAATGAAGGAAAGAGACGGAGCCCCTTGCACGACCGCACATCAAAATTAACTTCCCACAGGTTTCTAAGCTGTTTACTCCACTTGAACTGTGCTGGACCATAAAGTAGACATGATAGCCTTAACTGCTTTTTACAACACAAGTAGCAAATACGCTTCATATCAGCTTTTAAAAATAAACAGATTTGAGACGGAACAGATACTTCAGTGGTTATTGTACACAAGTTGTAAAGTGTGCTGCTGTTATAATAATAAATCACGGGGCACTATGAAGACAGTATGCAGAAGGGTCTGCTGTGTTTAAAAAAAATCAGAGATGCTATTAAGTTATTACCTAAAAGGATCAGTTGCCATAGTATCTGTGAAGAAGGGGTTTACGTTTTAAAAAAAAGCTTCCCATATTTGCTTATCTCAACGAGAAAGAGGGGGGATTATAAGTATAAATGTATCTAAATAAGTTTATCTAAATTATAATAATAAATGTACCTAAAGCACGTAAGATGTCTACAATGCTTCCCAGGGAAATGCTCACATGCTTGCAAACTTTATCATACAGTGTTTCTTGCTAGATCATTAGATCACAGACGTGGGCAGAATCTGAAACAGCGAGGGATGCAGGTACCGAGTCACAGCGAGGCTATGCCTTCGTCTCCCGGTACAAAATCAGCGGGGCTCGCCGTGGACTTCGCCAGCCAGGGGGCCGCTCAGGAGCCCTACCAGCACCTGACTCAGTCTGACTGCGGCGCGGTGGCTGGCGCACCTGGTGAACGCCGGGCGCGGGTCAGCCACCTCCGAGCCCCTCAGTGGCCCGGCCAGAGCCCACGGCCGACCTGGGCATCCCACCACCGGGCGCTGCGATTCTCCGTCCAGTTCAGCTCCAGCGCACTCGGCGGCAGAGACGCGCGCGTGCGCGCCCAGAAGGGACCGGCTGAGCGCGCGTGCGCCCGCGCCCTCTGCTGGCGGCCTTCAACCTCGCGCAGGCCGGCCGGTCCAACACCGTGCGATCTGTGGAAACCTGAGTGCTAGGTCTGCTGTTTATGTGCCCATCACAGCGAAACCATACTCCTCAACCATTTCAGATTACAGAACAACTGATTACGCCTAAATAACAAATAAGTGTCTCTCACAAAATATTTTTAAAAATTATTTTATTTTACTATGACATCAAGAATGTGAAATTAAACTTTTTGTTGTTTATCTTATACCTATTCACCTATATCTGTCAATCTAATCTATTAATACTAATATTTTGCAAAATTGTTTCAGAAAGAAAAATGCTTGGGTTAACTAGAAAACTGAAAATAATGCCACAACAGAGTTAACACAAATCTTATTTTTATTAGCAGTTCTTGTAGACTAGCAAACAGAGTTGTAAATCTGAGAGTTTTCTGTTGTGTCATTGTACTACATAATGCTTCTTAAAAGATGGATTACCTTACAGATACTCTGCTAAATGGCTTTGTTCAGTTTTATTTAAGCTTGCAACCATTAGGAGGTGGGTACAATTGTTATTCTCACTTTACACATTAGAAAACAGATGTATAAGTAAGTTGCCCTAGTTTATACAGTTACTAACCATTTATATAACCATTGTATAGTTATTAACCATTTATATAACCATTGTATAGTTACTAACCATTATGTCCAGATAGTTGCTCAATGCCTGACTACTCTGTGCCAGGTTTTATACACACACACACACACACACATGCACAAATATACAGACATATATTTATATACACGCAAAAATGTACATACTTCCATACACATACTTTTTAAAATGTGCTCAGAGTGAAAGATTAATTTGACACTAACCCAACCACTTAGTTTCTGGCCTAGAAAGAAAATGATATATTCAAATATGTACATATGATTTTTAGAGTGATGGGATACTCCAGTTATTGCCTAAAAAGTAAGTCCCACATGGTGACGGGGTGGTGGTGATTGGGAAGGCTTGAGAAAGTGTGGTGCCAGAGCATGGTTTTAAGGGATAAATAGTTCACAGGGAACTGTGGAGTTAATAGTAGGAATAGTATGTGTTAAAGTCAATGGCAGTAAGACTTGTAAAATGTGGTAGAGACTATAAAGAGTTCATGAAATAAACACAGAAACAAGAAAATGAATAAAGTGTGACATACAGAAGACTGGAGCAGATTTGTGGATGACACTCACATCACAAGGACTTGGGGAGTCGTGTTAGACATGGGACTTTCCCTTCGAGGCTAGATGAAGCAATGGGTTTTAGGCAAGGCCATGAGCGATACTGAGGATAAGGCCTGGTGGAAGAGAAAAGTGATTACCTCACCTGGCTCAGTGATGGAGGGGGGTGTGAGCATTGAAGGCAAAGGAATAGTGGGTGAAGATATGCAAATGAAAGCAGCAGATTGATGACATCAACCAAGCAGTGGAAGCAGAAAACAGGATAAAGACTGTTGATCCAGTGTCTGTTGAATGTGAGGGATGGTTGTGGTAACCAAGCCCATCCCTCAGACAGTGGATTCTACTGGGACTGAAAGATCAGTTAGCACAACCATGGCAACCTTGTGGCTCCATAATTTGCCCGCTGGCACACAGGTATAATCCAAAGCAGTGATGGCTGTGTTGTGACCTGGGTTTGGCTACTTTGAACCATACTTGCTATAATAAATACAGATTTGATTTTTGAAGAGATTGACTGAAGATCTTGGAAATTGTATTTCATATATGATGAAGAGGATTACCATACACAACTTAATATATTAATTATTAGTTTTCTCTGAGGTTGTTTATTTAGCATTTAAACAGCCTACATTAAAAAGTAAATAAAATAAGTTAAATAAATCAGACTATTTTATCAGAGCTACTTATTTATTATTGATGCAAAAGTTACCAAATTACTCTGTGGTTCCACATGTGGGTGTCTGGAATGATCAAGTTCATAGAAGTAGAAGGTAGAATGGGAGGGCCTGCACTTGGTACGGCAGTTAAGATGCCACTTGGGATGCACATATTCCATATTGAAGTGCTTGGGTTCAGTCCTGATTCCCCTCCCAATTTCAGCGTCCTGCTCATGTCCACCCTGGGAGGCAGCAGATGATGGCTCTAGTATTGGGTCCCTGTCACCCACGTGGGAGACCTGGATTCAGTTCTGTTATCCCAGCTTTGGCCTGTCCCAGTCCTCATTATAACGAGTATTGGGAGAAGGAATGGGCAATCTCTCTCTCTCCCTCACCCCTCCTTTCTCTCTCCCTCTGTGTATGTGTTTCAAATAAAGTAAAGTAAATGCATTTTTAAAATAAATTGCTTGCAAATATACACATGTTCTTAAACAAAGCTTTTCTACAGTTTTGGATCAACTGGAGACTATACTATCAGCCACACTATGACATAAATTTCATGCCCTGAATCCTGAAGGATTCTGCTTCGGATGTCCAGAAGCAAGAATGGTGAGCTTTTCAAATCACTTTTCAAACTGCTGTGTGTTTCATGTAGTTCAAGTCCACATGGAAATTTAATAACTCAGAAATGTTGTCCCTTCTTTCCTAACCCTACTATGAGATAGCAGATGCATTCAAGAAGTTTGACCAACAGAAGGGACAGGCAGTTAAATCAAAATATACGAAGTAATTAAAATCACACCCAGTAGTATTTCAAATTATTAATCACCCACAAATTCTTTGAAAACCACCAGGTGGTCTTGGGGACTGGCCCAGTCTGCTGACACACATGACAACTGTCCTTAGGAAGTGGCTACTCAACAGGTGTCAGACCTTGAAGCCTAACAGCCAACTGCAGGGCAAAGAAGGGTAGAGACAAGGGTCAAAGATGAAGGCATAAAACTCTATGATGAAAACAACTTCATGACTTGGAAGAGTTCCTCAGAGTACTGGTGTGTGGTGATCTTATTCCTATTGATCTCAGCCTCCTTTGACACAAGAGGCTGGTATTATCCCTCTTCCAAATCCATGCAAGCTGGTTTTAGGACATATTTTACTACCCCTTGAATTGTGCAATGATGTCTGTGCCCCCTCTCTTTGTGTCTGGGAAAGCCTGCAACAGCTTCAATCAAAGTGCTTGGCATGTGACTCTATGCAACCTTCAACGTGAAGGCAGAAAAGGCACCTGTTCTCTGGAGTCACTCATTTTTGGAGACCAAGCTAACCTGTCTGAAGTCTGACTACTCTAGTTCACGGTCTTGTGAGAAAGCCTTGGCCTCCAGGGAAAGCTATGAGTAGGCAGGTGTTGCTGCCTGTCTCAGCCAACAACCAGCGCTGAGCTCAGAACCAAGAGGAATCATAGCCCCCAGGGGACTTCACCTACCCCTGGCAAATCATCCCCAGCCATAGAGTGTTCCCAAGTGATATCAGGGGGCAGAGAGGGGTCTTTGCCCCACAGAAACTGTGTACATCATAAACTTGCTATTTTGCATGGCTAAGCTTTGAAGCGATTTGCTACATAGCAACAGCAAACAAAGGATGATGATACCAGGGAGTGAGGTGCTGCCACAACAAAACAGCAAACATGACATTTGTTGTAGAAATGAGGGGTGTGTGGCAGAAGCTGGAAGAGCTGTGAAGACCTTAAGAAGCCTTTGGAAGCTGTCAGTGAGGCTGGGAGGAAACAGGAATACGGGAGAAAATGGAACATTTGTGACATTGTGGTGAAGAGTTTGTTAGGAAGCAATTGTAACTGGAATACCTTGGCTATTCTTTGCATATTTTGACCCATTATAAATGTTTGCCAAACAAAATCTAGAAAGCAAAAGCTGTAGCATTTCCAGTACCACCTTATCAATGCCAAAGTGGGAAGGGGGAGACTTCCGGGCAATTAAAATGAAAAATTTCACATAAATTAAGATTTTGTACTTCTACTTTTAATTCTCTTCACAAATCTACCTATTAAAATATTTCTTCATAATTTAGAGTTAGTACACATTGACAGACAGGGATACAATGGTTCCTGAGGTCAGATTCCCTACTTTGGGAAAGCATTGTTCACATAGAAGCAGAAAAAATACAAATTTCAAAAACTCCAACATGCTGTATATAGCAGAATATCATTTTTCTCTTTAAATAGCAATGTGAGGAAATAATTTCCCTTTTTTCCCAGTAAACCAGCCATTCAAGTTTCATATTTTAGAATTGACTTTTTCATTAAGAAAACCATGCTAAATATACCCATGTAACAACCACATGTACTCCAAAAGAAAGATATTAGCAACCAGTGCTCAGGTGGAGCCAGAAGCAATAGAGAGCATCTAATTAGTTCCAATTAGCCATGCCAGGGGATTTCTTTCTTGGTAAGATTACCTTGTAATGAGGTGATTAACCTCTTTGGAAAGAGTTCAAGACAGAGGTACTTAATGTGTCCTACAAAGAAATGTTGCAACAAGGTCCTCAAAATTGTTCCCTGGGATCATTTCTACCAAGAGTCAGTTGATTTTAGTCCAGGAGAACCAAAAACATTTTTATTATGTTATGGGTAGAGTGAATTGTAATGCATTTAGACAGCAGGAAATAGACTTTTAAATTTCACATCAAAATAGCTAATTTATATGGCACTGATTTTCATCTATATGAAGAAAACAATCAAACTGATCAAAGCCAAATGGCAGTCTATAAGATGATCCATGAACATCAGTGGAAAAAGGTTTGTGTCATTAAATTCAGCCAAGGTCAAAGCCTCATTCCCCCCAGGAGATTGTCCATTGATTCATTAATTTAGAGAATTCCTTCCATCTCCAGAACACAACTGGATATACTTATTATTAGAAAGACTAATGCTAACCAAGGGAGTAGGTTTCACATAAACAGGAAGAGAGCGTCAGTGTTTTTAACACAAAACATGTGATAAACTGGGGATAATTTTCTTGGAAAGAATAATTTTAACTGCTGTCTAAGTTGATCTCTGCTTTCTTGTTTTTAAATTGATAATTTATTATGGACTCATTTAATTATATACTTTATCTACAATATGTATGTAATATTTATGTTACATATATACATGTATTCCCTATCAGCCTGTAAGAAATAAGAAAATAACCTGCTTTGTGTTTTAATTTGACAAATATTTTCCAGAAGTTTCCATGTAGGCATAGAAAACATAATAATTAGTAGAATTTCTTTTCAAAGGTTCTTATGTTTTAGTTTCTTCCCCATAAGAAAATATTCCAATTTAGATTATTTTTGTGGTTTCTGTGGACCTATCTGAATTAACTATGGTTACTTCACAAATCTGGTTGATTTGTTATCCTAGGAAATGAGTGTGTGTATGTGTTTGGATGGATGTGTTTAAAATTTTTGCATAGACCACATGCAAATTCATGTAAAGTAATAATGAAAACTCTGAGACCCAAAAGGCAAAATCAGAAGGAAAATATATAAAATATTTGCATGGAAATGATACTAATAAAATGTAAGTATCTTGCAAACAGAAACTAGAAATATTTTTTCCTTATCTAAAATAGAGGGTAACTAAAGACAATACTCAGCATACATTTCTAGGAGCTCAATGGTCACCCTAAACTGGCAGCCCCAAGAAATACTATTCCCTCCGTACAATTACAATGTAGAACCTTCTTCCACTTTATACCCTCTGCAGAGCCTATCACAATCTGATATCGCTCTGTAACCCCAAGTTCTGTTTCCTCATCTCCCTTTGAGCTACTCAGATTCAACATCTAGTGGGATGGCCATGAGCGAAATGGGGCTCTATAGTAAGAGTAGGCAGAATAAAAAATCACCCAAACCATAGCGGGTAAACCCTTATCCAAGCCTCAGGACCTCCATGGATGTTGGTGTTATTCCATTTACATGGCAAAAAGCAAGTGGAAAACAAGGAGGAAAGTCAGAAACGTGCCTGTCTCAGTCCATCACTCTGCCTTTGAAGTGGATGAAAATAATTAACAAACATTGAGGGGCCTGCGCCATGGCTCACTTGGTTAAAGCTCCCCCTGAAGCGCCAGCATCCCATATGAGCACCGGGTTCTAGTCCCAGCTGTTCCTCTTCCAATTCAGCTCTCTGCTGTGGCCCGGGAGGACAGTGGAGGATGGCCCAAGTGCTTGGGCCGCTGCACCCGCATGGGAGACCGGGAAGAAGCACCTGGCTCCTGCCTTCAGATCGGTGCAGCGCTGGCCGTAATGGCCATTTGGGGAGTGAACCAACGGAAGGAAGACCTTTCTCTCTGTCTCTCTCTCACTGTCTATAACTCTACCTATCAAATAAAAATAAAATAAATAAATACTGAAAAGATGACATGAATTTTCCATGAACTTCCAGAAGCCCTCTTACACATGTAGCAGAATTTATCATGACTCATTGAAGTACCATTTTCAATTAGCTTATATTAAATGTGTATTTAACTTTCTTACACAAGGAGAAATATATATGTATATATATATGAAGACATTTATATTCATATACTAATATAAATACTAAACTAATATATACTATACTAATGTGAATATTGCTTTGATGCTCTAAAAATTCCTCTGATTGGACTTAGACAAACAATTTCCCAGTGGTACTGCGCAATAAACACATGTGTTTGGGTGTGATACAGCATTTTCCTGTTCTTACTGAAACATTTTATTTTAACCTCACATGTATTTCATTCTACTGCAGTTGGATCTTTTCTAATTAACAAGGATATTTTCCTATTTCAGTCTTCTTGTCTATAGTCTTTTCTTTGTTTCTACAACACTAAGGGATAAAGTTAAGAAATACTACGCTTGTTTCCTGTATTCTTAACTTATATGTAGTTCTCCACATATATGCTACTTTATGAAATAGATATGCAGGGGCTGGTGCTGTGGTGCAGTGGGTAAAGCCACTGCCTGCAGTGCCAGCATCCCACATGGGGACTGGTTGGAGTCCCGGCTGCTCAATTTCCAATCTAGCTCTCTGCTATAGCCTGGGAAAGCAACAGAGGATGGCCCAAGTCCTTGGGTCCCTGCACTTGCTTCGGAGAACTGGAAGAAGCTCCTGGCTCCTGGCTTTGGATCACCTCAGCTCTGGCCTTTGCGGCCATGTGGAGAGTGAACCAGCAGATGGAAGACCTCTCTCTCTCTCCCTCTGCCTCTGCTCTCTGTAACTCTGCCTTTCAAATAAATAAATAAATCTTAAAAAAAGAAATAGATAAGCAAATACAGAGCTTATATTAAAGGATATATAGGTATATAATTGGCATTTCAAAATAAATAGAAATAATTTATGAGCTACTTTGACTAATGAAATATTTATTTCAGAAAAATATTTCCAGACTGATATCATTTATGAAACAATTTTTTATTTTTGCATATAGTTATTATCAAAGGTTATACAACTTGCAATGCAACAATATGTATATATGAACAGTAATGTTTTATATTCAATCTGCATTTTAATATCATTTTTAGATAAATATTAGTACTTCATTGATAATTACATATTATTAACCTGTAAAGTTAATAAGAACCACAAAACTGATCTATAAGTACATATCATTTATTACTAGTGCTCAGAGATTTATGTTGTAGAATTTGATTGTTTCACATTTCAGATTCTTGGAAGTTAGGTGAGAAAATAACAATGTATTTCAGTGTCTCAAAGAATAGTTATGTAGACTCAAGACTAATTTTAGACATATTGCAACACTATTTTTTTCTGCTACTTTTTTTTTTGCACTATGAAAAGTCTATACCAGAAAAGTAAGATACTTGAAGACCAATCTACTATGAAATAATAAATATTTTAGTGAATAAGTATCTACTGAGTACCCGTTTTATCCTATACATTGTGTAGTTGCTAAAGCCCCAGAGAGAGAAAAGAATCTATTCCATCATCTCACAGAACTTATTGTCCCTTCACCCACCCAAAACAAACAATAAAAATCACCTAGGATTGCTGACAGAACAATGAGTATTCTTTTGAAATCTGCATGATACAATTTTCTAAATTCATATGTGATAACTATTTATTCAGTAATTTGGAGAGCATAATTGCCTAACTTAAGTTTGCCCAGTAATTTCAATTTTCTAGTTTGGATTCCTTAAGAGAGAGAGACAGAGAGACAGAGAGAGGAACCACACACCCATGAATAGAGGGCTGATAAAATTCTTTGTTTCACTCAGGAAGTCAGAGACCAGATACTATTTTTGGTTTCTCTCTCTTTTTTTTTTTTTTTTTGCATTTTATTTAAGCTATACAAGTTTAATGTATTTCATATATAAAGATTTAGGAACATAGTGACACTTCCCCCACTACCTTCCCTACAGCCCACACTGCAAACCTTCATCCTCTTCCTTTTCACATTCCCACTCTTAATTTTTATGAAGATCTATTTTCAGTTTATTGAACAATTATATAGTTAACCTTACATTTAGTAAAAGAGTTTAACAAATACTGTGAAGAAAAAAAAAACTTTCTCAACGGAAGAGACAAGGGATGTAAACAATCATTGAATCTTGTAATGTCTACTTCACTCCAATGCATTACATTTCAGGTAGTCTATTATTTACTTTCGATCAAGGAAAACATAATATCTACCTTTTGGGACTGATTTATTTCTCTAAGTATAATGGTTTCCAGTTGTGTTCATCTGGTTGTAAAAGGCAGGAATTCATTTTATTTACAGTTGAATAGTATTCCATAGTGTATATATACCGTAATTTCTTTATCCAGTCAATAGTTGATGGACATCAGGGTTAACTTCATTATCTTAGCTAGTGTGAATTGTGCTGCAATGAACATGGGGGTGCAGATAATTCTTTCTTATGTTGATTTCTTTTAGTTTGGGTAAATTCCTAGGTGTAGGATGGCTGGATCATATATTGGTCTATCTTCAGATTTCTGAGGTATCTCCATACTGTGTTCCACAGTGCCTGCACCAGTTTACATTCCCATCAACAGTGCACCAGGGTGTTTTTTACCCCACATCCTCACCAGCATTTGTCAGTTGTTGATTTTTGTAGGTGCACCATTCTGACTGGAGTGAAGTGAAACCTCACCATGGTTTTGATTTTCATTTCCCTGATGGCTAGTGATCCAGAGTATTTTCTCAAGTGTCTTTTGGCCATTTGAATTTCCTCTCTTGGAAAAATGCCTACTTAAGTCCTTTGCTCATTTCTTTTTCTTTTTTTTTAGATTTATTTTATTTATTTGAAAGAGAGAGAGAGAGGTAGAGACAGAGAGAGGGGTCTTCCACCCGCTTGTTCACTCCCCAGATGGCCACAACAGCCAGAGCTGTGCCAATCCAAAGCTAGGAGTCATGAGCTTCTTTCAGGTCTCCCACGTGGGCTCAGGGGCCCAAGGACTTGGGCCTTCTTTTACTGCTATCCCAGGCCATAGCAGAGAGCTGGATCAGAAGTGGAGCAGCCAGGACTAGAAACCAGCAATATGGGATGCTGGCACTTAAGGCCAGGGCTTAAATCCGGCCCCAGTCCTTTGTCCCATTTCTTAACTGGGTTGTTTGTTTTGTTGTTGTTGAATTTCTTGAGCTTTTTATACATTTTGTATGTTAAGCCTTTATCAGTTGTGTAGTTTGGAAATATTTTCTCTCATTCTGTCAGTTGCCTCTTCACTTTACTGAAAGTTTCTTTTAGTTTGAAGAAACTTTTTAGCTTGATGTAATACCATTTGTCAATTTCAGCTTTGATTGCCTGTGCTTCCCGGTTTTTTTTTTCCCCAAGAAGTCTTTGACTAAGTCAATGTCTTGCAGAGTTTCCTGAATGTTTTCTAGTAATTTCAAGGTATCAGGTCATATATTTAGGTCTTTGATCCATTCTGAGTGAATTTTTATGTAAGGTGTAAGGTATCTGGTTCAGGTATAGTTTCATACTTCTGCATTTGGAGATCCAGTTTCCCCAGCACCAACTGTTAACGAGACTGTCATTTCTCCAGGGACTGATTTTAGCTACTTTGTCAAAGATAAGTTGGTTGTAGATACATGGATTTCTGGAGTTTCTGTTATGTTACATTGGTCTACAAGTTTTTATGAATACGAGACTGTTTTGATTACAACTGCCCTGTAGTATGTCTTGAAATCAGGTATCATGATGCCTCTGGCTTTGTTTTTGTTGTATTAGATTGTTTTACTATTTTGGGTCTCCTGTGTTTCCATATGAATTTCAAGATCATTTTTTTTCTAGTTCTGCAAAGAACGTCATTGGTATTTTGATTGGTATTGCACTGAATCTATAAATTGCTTTTGGTAGTGTGTACATTTTGATGATGTTGATTCTTCAATCCATGAACAAGGAAGACTTTTCCATTTTTTAATGTCTTCTTCTATTTTGTTTTCAGTGTTTTGTAATTTTCGTGGTAGAGATCTTTCTCATCCTTGGTTGAATTTATTCCAAGATATTCAATTCTTTTTGGAGCTATTGTGAATGAAACTGATCTTGAATGTTCTTTCTCAGCCATGACATTGTCTGTGTATACAAAGGCTATTGATTTTTCTGTGCTGATTTTATATCCTGCCACTTTATTAAACTCTTTTATTAGTTCCATTAGCCTCTTAGTGAAGTCTTTTTGGATCCTCTATATATAGTATCATGTCCTCTGCAACTAGGGATAGTTTGATTTCTTCCTTTCCAATTTGTATCTCTTTGATTTCTATTTCTTGCCTAAAGACTCTGGCTAAGACTTCCAGGACTATATTGAATGGCAGTGGTCACAGTGTGCATCCTTGTCTGGTTCCAAATCTCAGTGGGAATGCTTCCAGTTTTTCCCCATTCAACAAAATGTTGGCCATGGGTTTGTCGTAAATTGCCTTGATTATGTTGAGTAATGTTCCTCCTATACCCAATTTGCTTAAGGTTTTCAGCATGAAAGGATGTTGTATTTTGTCAAATGCTTTCTCTGCATCTGTTGACATAACCATATGTTTTTTTTTTCAATTTGTTAATGTGGTGTATCACATTTATTACTTTGTGAATACTGAACCATCCCTGCATACCAGGAGTAAATCCTTCTTGGTCCTGGTGAATATTTCTGATGTGCTGTTGGATTCTGCTAATATTTTGTTGATGATCTTTGCATCTATATTCATCAGGGATATTGGTCTGTAATTCTCTTTGTTGTATCTTTTTCTGGCTTATGAATTAAGGTGATACAGGCTTCATAAAGGGAATTTGGGAGGATAACCTGCTTTTCAATTGTTTTGAATAGCTTGAAAAGAGAACTAAAATTAGTTCTTTAAATATCAGGTAGAATTAAGCAGTGAAGCTGTCTTGTCCTGGGCTTTCCTTTGTTGGGAGTATCTTTATTACTGACTCAATTTCCATCTGGTAATTGGTCTGTTTAGGTTTTCTGTCTTCATGACTCAATTTTGGTAGACTATATGTGTCTAGAAATCTATCCATTTCTTCTAGATTTCCCAATTTGTTGTCATAAAACTTTTTGTAGGAATTCCTAATGATTCTTTTTATTTCTGTGGTATCTGTTGTTAATTTCATTTTTCATTTCTAATTTTATTGAGTCTTCTCCCTCTTTTTCTTTTTTTGGCTAATTGGGCCAATGGTGTATCAATTTTTATTTTTTCAATAAGCCAGCTCTTCATTTTTCTTATCTTTTGTAATTTTTTTGTTTCAATTTTGTCGATTTCTTCTCTAATTTTAATTATTTCTCTCCTCCTACTAATTTGGGGTTTGGTCTGTTGTTTTTCTAGGTCCTTAAAATGCACTGATGGCTCATTTATTTGGTGCCTTTCCAATTTTTTCATGTAGGCACCAACAGCTATAATCTTCCCTCTTAATGCTGCTTTTGCTGTATCCCATAAGTTTTGATATGATGTATTGTCACTTTTGTTTGTTTCCAGAAAATTTTTGATTTTCCTTTTGGTTTCTTCTATGACCCAGTGTTCACTGTGAACATGTTCAGTCTCCTTTTGTTTGCATATGATCTAGAGATTCTTGAGTTGCATATGATCTAGAGATTCTTGAGTTGTTGATTTCCAGCTTCCTTCCATTGTGGTCAGAGAAGATAAATGGTATGATTTTGATTTTTTTTTATTTTATTGATACTTGCTTTATGGCTTAAAATATGGTCTACCCCAGAGAAAATTCCATGCAGCATTGAGAAGAATGTGTATTCTGTAATGTGGGGTGAAAAGTTCTGTAGGTATCTGTTAGGTCCATTTGGTCTATAGTGTTGACTAGCTCTGTAGTTTTTTTTGTTGATTTTCTATCTAGTTGATCTGTCCATTGATAAAAGTGGGGTGTTGAAGTCCCCTGTTACTATTGTATTGGTGTCTATATCTCACTATAGATCCATTAACATTTCTTTTAAATAGCCATGTGCTCTATAATTGGGTGTGTATATATTTATTATAGTCACATCTTCCTATTGAATTGATCCCTTAGTCATTACAGAGTACCCCTTCTTTGTTTCTTTTAACAGATTTTTTGTTAAAGTCTATTTTATCAGATACTGGGATGGCAATACCTGCCTTGTTTTTGCTTTCCTTAGTATGGAATATCTTTTTCCATCCTTTCACTTTCAGTCTGTTTGTGTCTTTGTTTGTGAGATGTGATGTGATTTTTGTAAGCAGAAAACAGATGGGTCTTGTGTTTTAATCAATTCAGCCAGTGTCTATCTTTTAACTGAAAAGTTGAAGCCATTTACATTCAAGGTGATTATTGATAAGTAACAACTTGGCCTTGTCATTTTTCAAAAAATGTTCCTATTTTAACTTGGATTTGTTTTGCATATTTACTGGAAGATTTGATTTTCTGCCTTCAGATTCTTGTACAATGATGTTTATCTTTTTGTGTTTCTGTGTGTAGCACATCCTTGAGCATCTTTTGTAAGGCTGGACGAGTGGAGACACATTCTTTCAATTTCTGTTTGTTATGGAAGGTCTTTATTTCACCTTCATTCATAAATGAGAGCTTTGCAGGGTACAGTATTCTGGGTTGACAGTTTTTTTCTCTTAAGGTTGGTCGTATATCTTGCCTTTCTCTTAGCCTGTAGGGTTTCTGATGAGAAGTCACCTGTGAGTCTAATTGGAGATTCTCTGAAAGTAATCTGGCACTTCTCTCATGCATATTTTAGAATCTTTTCTTTATGTTTTACTGTGGAAAGCTTGACTACAATGTTAGTGGTAAACACCTTTTTTGGTCACATCTGTTAGGAGTTCTGTGTGCTTCCCTCTACCTGGACATCTCTTTCTTTCTCCAAATTGGAGACGTTTTCTGTAATTATTTCACTAAATAGGCCTTCTAGTCCATTCTCTCTTTCCACACCTTCAGGAACTCCTAAGACCCGTATGTTGGGTCGTTCGATAGTGTCCCATAAATCTCCAACACTATTTTTAAGTTCCTATTTTCTTTTTGCTTATTTATTTTAGTCAGACTGTAAGATTTCCAAAGATTTTTCTTATAGTTCACATATTCTTTCTTCTGCCTCACCAACTGTGCTGTTAAGGCTTTCTACCACATTTTTATCTGATCTATCAAATTCTCCATTTCTAATATTTTGCTTTTATTTCTCTTTAAAATCTAAGTTAATGGAAAAAATTTTCATTCACATCATGTATGGCTTTAGTTTGTAGATTTGCTTCTGATTGCTTGTGAGTAATCCTATGACTAATTTTTTGAAATCCATTTCTGGCATTTCCTCAATCTCTTCACCTTCACATTCTAATACTTAAATGTTGCTGTGTTCCCTTAGGGGTGGAGAGGTCACGGTGTCTTTCTTATTCTTGTTTCTTGAATTTATGTATCTGATTTTAGGCATTTGTGGAGTTTATTTTTTTTCCTGTGATGGGATTTGTCTTTGAGCTATGCCTCTGTTGCTTCATGAATGTCTGCACTCTTCTTGAATACCAACAGGTGTGTTGTAGGTGTGGCCATGTAGCTCTGGTCAGTGCTCCGGGGTGGGGTGATTATCCAGGGTAACACCCAAGTTGGGCGTGATTGATCTCAATGCCCAGATGTCAGCCCCCAGTGTGTTCCATGCCACCTTGTAAACTCCACTAATTATCTGCAGTCTTCACTGTGAGCGCAGTTACTGCTGCAATGACCAGCTGTAGGCAACAAAGGAGCTCCAAGCATGTGGAGTTGCACCTGATGATTTCCCAGAGACCCTGCTACACCCTACACCTTCTAATGTAACCACCGAGTCCTCACGGTCTCAGCACACAAGTCTCCCAGTCGCTAGGTGTACAGGTTTCTCTCTGCCCTGTCCAATAGATAGAGAGGCAGATGTTCCCCAAGACATCTCTGCATAGGTGTCTTGCTTCTGGGAGACTGCAGGTGCCTCACCTTCCCACATGGTTGCCCAGCTACCTTCCAGCCAGGTTCAAAGTCAGTGGGGACTACGGATTGTTCCCTCAGAATCACTGGATCACACGCGTACACAAGAGCCACTGGCCGTATGTTGCTGTCTCAACACCACTATCGCCAGTATTGCTGAGAAGATGGCATCCTGTCTCAGCCAGTTGTTGCGTGCGTGCAGTCTTCCGCAGCTCCCGCCCAAATCCTAACTGGTACCTGTCCATTCTCAGCTGGGCTGTGGGCACTTTTGTTGGGAAGTTGGGGCAAGGTAAATGTACCCCTTCTGCTTCCACTGGATATGCGGGCAACTGCTCGCAACCACCAGCCCCCAGAGCTCCAGTCCGTACTCATGCCATGCTCTCCCGCTCACTGTATCTCCGTGGGTTGCTGCAGTCTGATCTCGCCTCCATCTCCAAGCTGCCTCCCACTCTGGCTCTCAGCTGCTGTAGTTGTGCTTATGATTGTATTTGTGCTGTGTTGTGCATGCATCCACACCTTCCACACACATCCACAGCATTCTTGCTCTTGTAGGATTTCCGGTGCAGTTTTCTTTCCAATTCTCCTGAGAGTGCACTTCCTACACTTTTTTTTTTTTTAACTGTTCATCCCTAGCCCAGAGTACCATGTTACTCCCTAATCAACCATCTTGGAATCTGAGACCAGATACTGAAAGATAAGCTATGGGGACATAATGAAATACCATCACTGTATCCTCGACCATCAGTGCTTGCTACCTGATTTCATTTAGTCTATTCAAAAAAGATGGTTTTAAATGTTGTACATTGAGACTCTGATTTGAATCTTTGAAAACATGTGATTATAAATTTAAGAAAACTTTGTAAAACCATCAATACTTTTTCTGTAGCTATTTACATATTAATTGTAAGTCCTTCTCAATATTGTATAAATTCATGGAATTTAACTATTTTGCACTTTACTAACTTGCAATTTTAGTGGACACCTATATTAGTGTGTAGATAAACAATTATTCATAGCAACATTGTAAAAGTGCTGTAACTTAAGAGTCCTGCTTTTAAACAGAATCAGGAGTTGTATAATGCAGGTAAATTTTGAGAGCATAAATTTGATTATAAATACCAATAGTAAGATTGTTAGATAATCAACGATTTGATATCATAGTAGCTTAAGTACCTTAAAGTTTTCCATCTTGAGTCTATTAGACTAAAAGTCTCTATTTAAATTCAGTTTTATGGAAGATCTTAAGGCTTAGAAAGTTGAACAGCAGGCTTCCTTTTAATAGTTAACTTAGATCTACAGAGAAATTTGGAAAGAATATGGTATCAAGCTCTCTACTAGCACTCTCTTAAGCACCGGAAAAATCATTACCTTTCCCAGTTCTTTCAATTTCTGTCAAAAGAAGTACAGAGCAGCAGCACTATATATTTTGGTAATTAATTTCCTTAAGATAATGTTAGAAACATCAGGTTCTCTAAAATATAAATGAATTTCAAGGTGAGCATGCTAGGGGATAATATTAATGGCACATGATTTACTGCGACAAGAGATCTGATCTGAAATACCATTATTAGACACACTTAAAATAATCCATTTGCAAATTCCTGGAAATATGAATGTGTGCTATGGCAGAGACCATCTCAGTGTTGAAATTAGAAAATCTGCCCTTGTATGTCTGGTATTGTTTGCGTACAATATGTCTTCCTCAAATAAATTTATCAGAAAAATTTCAAGTCCTGAATATGATGTATTATATTTTAGGAAATTACCTAAATTCTTGGAACAAAGACACTCTACAAAAATATAGATTGAAATGTACACGAGTAATTCACTTGGTAGCTATGGAATTCCAGGGCTATAATCCTAAGCAAATAGTTGGCCAACAATCCATTGAGCATCTACCAGACACTCATCATGCTTTGAAGTTACAACGGAAACGTGACCTTGGGACATTCTAGATGACATTTTTATGCTATTTTTGTTTCAGGTGAAGTATTCCCTGTAAGCTGTTTATAAGCAAGATGCTTTCATGCCTCACATAACACTAAGATGTTTCAGTGACATGTAGTGTTACATCTCAAAAAATACTGGGAGACACAAACACATTATTTTAAATAGCATCTAATCATACAATGGATGGTGAGGAATATCATCAATCAGTAGCGCTATTGATAATAAAAAAATTAAGTAGATATTTGAGAACAATGTTTTTGCAATTAAGAAGAATTAAAAGTATTCTGTATAAAGGAGCACATCCATTAGCCTCTGACACTCAAGGAAAAATCATAAATGTTGGCAGTCTTAGAGACAGGTTGTCAAATTTGATTACTACTCACATATTAATATATGTGAGTGCTTCTCTCTTCCTCCCTACCCCACCCCCTCATCTCTCACTCTCACTTTCTGTCACTAGCCCTCTCCCTTCCCAACTGAGCCTGGGGCAGTGATGCTTTAGAGACTGATCAGCTTTCACTCCCTGTGTATTTCTGAAGCCTTTTAATGGGATTTTACACTGTGCAACTACAAAGGGGAACATTGCACACTGCATTTTCCAGACAACTTTATTTTTGCTTGAAACCTGTTTTAATCTATGAGTATAAACTCAAGAGTGCTTCATAGAATGACATTTGGGAATGCATAGGCTGTTTTATCTCAGACAGGTTCAATCCTTATGGATTCATATACACTAATAGCTACATATTTGTCTGTAGAATATTCAAGAATTGCAGATGCTGAAAACTATAAAGTGAATATAGTTGCATTGTTACATCAATTTATTTTTGTATATTTCACAAAAACTATCTTATAAAATAAAAATGCCTCCTTGTTCCACATATAGTGAAAATTTATGTACCAACATTTCATTAGATTTTATTTGATTTAAGTTTGAAACACATCTGGAGCAAAATTCAAATAGTATGGAGAAGTACACACACACACACAACACACACAGTTTCAGTTCTCAGCACAACCACTTGGTTCCTTTATCCAGAAGCAAACAGAGTTACACAATTTTGTGAATTCTTGTAAAGATATTTGGTGCACACATAAATATCCAAAATGTACTTTTCTGTTTACTTTCAGTAAGTTATGCCTTTCTGAACTATGAGAGAATAAAGTCAACCATAAGGTCACAATTCATGGTCTGTAGCAACATCTAAGATACATAATAGAAATAAACATTTATTTGTTTCATGAAACATTTAAATAGGTAGGCATAATGCAAAACTAGATAAGACTTCAGTAACCATTAAACTATTTATTGTGATACATATAGTGATATAATAATAAAAATAAAAATTATTTATTCTTGTATAATGTAGTATATTCAAATTTATAAAATCAAGTTTATAAAATCTTAAACAATTCTGAAAAACAGCTTCTAACAGCATTTACTTATTATTAGCCCACAAAAAGGAAAATTATGCCAATATACGAGCATATGACAAAGCTGAAGTGAACATGAACAGTTATTTAATAAATGGTAAAGTTAGCAAATACAGAATGCACAGAGTATGTGCCTTTGGATATTAATATGTAAAATCACTTAACTACCTATATAGAAATGCTGATCATGATTGTATAGCTTCATAAAATGAGTAAAGTGGAACGGAGTATACTTGAAGCAAAAGACAAACAACTTCTTTCATGTTTTTCCAGGAGAGAGATGAGGTGAGTCACCTATCCTAGAAACAGGAAAACCACAGAACCAGAGTTTTCCTGATTTCTTTCAGCAACTTCAAAGATCAATGCCCACATTTTGGAGAGAAAAATGTTTGCCTATTGCTATTATGGGAAAAGTAATTTTGTCTGTCAAGGCTGTTCTCCTTGAGGAAACAGTGCTTAAAAGTAGTTTATCTTGGCATTGCCATTTCTGCGTTCTAGTCTACATTTAATTGAGGCCACTGAGGGACTGAGAGCCCACAGAGTAGAGGACGTATATGATACCTCTGTAACACACGATCACTCAGCCTTATCACACTGTTACAGATGATTGCTGTCTACAAACTATGCCATGTGAAGACATCTGATATGCATTATTAAGGCATTGTTTTCACCTAATATATCAAATCCTTTTGTTTACAGCACATGAGAATGGAATAGAGATGACCACATTATGTTCCCCATTAGAGTCCCAATGAAACCTAAGGAAAGAAAGGTCCTTTACACCTTTTCTCTGAATATTTACAAACATACCAAGCCTAGTTCAGCTATTATAATGTCCCATGCAGTGACTTTCTCATGACAGCATTCATCAACAGCCACCATAATTAAAATTTAATCATCGGTTGCCTTACCTACTGTTGAACTTCTCTGGGTGTTTTTCTCTCATGATGTGAAATCTATGTGCAATGGAGGCATCCTGAGGCAAGAAAACAGAAAACAAAATGGGAGAGTTTGTGATTCTGGTATCTTGTAGAAACACAGACTCCAAGAAAAAAAAGAAATGTTTGAAAATTAACCTTTTCTTCATATTTATTTATTTGAAAGGCAAAGTATCAGAGAGAGATAGGGAAAGAGAGAGAGAGAGAGAGAGAGAGAGAGAGAGAGAGAGAGAGACATCGAGACATCTTCCACCACTGTTCACTCGTCAAATGGCCACTAAGCCAAAGTTGGGGGCTAACCAAAAGCCAGGAATTCCATCCTGTTCTACCACAAAGCACTCGAGCCTTCTTCCATTGCCATCACAGGCACAACAGTAAGCAGCTGTACTGGATGCCAAGCAGCTTGGACTATAGCTAACATTCCAATGTTAGCTAACATTCCAATGTGGAATGTCAGCACTGCAAGTGGTTGCCTAACCATCTGTACCACAACACTGACCCCTTCACAATATGATTGTCAAGGAGATGTTATGAAATTAGGTAAAAATATGTACTCCAATACATTCTGTGCAAGCATGATTTATGTAATAATTTCACAGTTGGTTGTCGTATTTACACATGGGAATTGATTTCTGTATAGTTTACACCTCTCCTTTAATAACCAGTTGTGGTTCCATGTTCAACATATTCAAGGTAGCACATATGAAGACAAATAACACATGCTAATTGAAAATATTGTTAAAGATGAGTTATAAGGTCGACCTCAGTGGAGAAATGATCAAATAGAGCAGTTCCTACTCCCTTGAGATTGATTATGGGTAAAAAGATAGTGTTGGTGCTTACACAGTGAAGGTAAGTGCAATTCTTGACTTCAAATTTGCTTGGTGTGTCTTAGATTTGTAATTAATAAGTGCTCATATCAGAAGCAGTTTTCTGACATAGCTTGCTTAATAGAGAAAAACAACAGAGAAAAATTTATTTTTGGCAAATTGATGACAAACATAATTTGGCTCGGAGATATCCAAATATACCAATTCTGAACCTTATGGGAAGTTTCCTACTTTTGAGGAATACATTCAGATTTTTTCTACAAGACAGAAATTATATTCAATGTCTGAGATTGGTGAAACATTGTGATTGCAGCTTTTCAAGAAAAGACTGCTCTGACACTGAACAGTTAACCCAATTCCAAGCAAGGAGATATTTCCGTGTTCTTCAATCACACATGATTAATCACTCAAATGAGAAACTAATATATTTACTAGTTATCTCAATAGAAAAGGGCTATTGTTTTGATCAACTGTTAATTTTGTTTCATAGTGGGGATGAAAGCAAAAGAAAACCCATACACAAAGAAAATAAAGAACTTGTGTGTTTGAGAGAATCTTGAAAACACTAATCAAGGATTAAAAGTCTAATGAATGAAATGAAAAGGCTAATGTGCTTACTCATGCATAACAAAGCATGAGGCACAACAAGAGAGGAACCAATGCCCACTGCAGATGGCTGAGAGTTGTTTTTTTCCCTGCAACAGAGAGCTTCCTGTGATTTTATTCTGGGCAGACATTTAAACCCTAAAAATTATCAAGTCATTGCATTAGTCAAAAAGGAAAAAGGCACAAAGGTAGATATATATGTACAGAATCAGCAGTTACATTAAAGGTTACAAAATATTCTCTATAGTTTGATATTCTAAGGTATAATTTTAATCCATATACATAGTCAACTTTGTAGTTTTTGAAAGAACAGAATGGCTCACTTTTATTGGTCTACAAGCACTCAAACACATAGAGTTTACTTCTTTTTCTAAGATTCTTACCAATAAGTCATAGTGATTCATTTTTGTTGGAATGTCTTATTGTACTATGAAATTTATTGTACTATGGTCTTATTGTACTATGAAATTCAAGAAAAAAATCTGAATTAATTGATGACTAATTAATTTTTACAAAAACTTTTATTTTTTACTTTTTCCCTAATCTGGTGTAAAATCAATTTGGAATTCCTTCTAATTAAATGTATTCATCCAGCAAACCAGTTAAACAAAAGCAAAGGGACATGAATCAAGTATTAGAAATGAATGATCAATATTGCTTCCCCAAAGGGAGAATATCATTGAATTTACTTCTATTTGAAATATTTGCTTCTGCTAATCTGAGAGAAAACAAGAAATGAAGTGTGTAGTATAATTTTCTTTGGAAGTGTATAATTTTGCAGATTTGTCTTTTCCAGGGCAAAACAGAAGTAGGGCAGCAAAAGAAGAAGGGAGGGAGAGTAGAGGAGAGGGATGTGAAAAGAACACAAAAGTAGACTGGACTACAACTGAGTAAACTTCTAGAAATATAGAACACAAATAGCCACATATAAAACTTCATGCTAAGTCTCCCTCCAAGACATTCTGGCAGTGGCTCATTTAGTACAGAGGGAAGGGACCGCAGAATGGAACACTGGCAGCCCTTTTCCTTGTGGCTGAATGGGTTTCATCACAAACGGCGAGTTGACTACAGGACTGATAAGAAGAATGACAGCAGGTGCTCATTTGGATGAGAATTAGGACTGAATTCAGATGGGACCCTGAGCCTTTGGCATAACCCCAAGGGGCTTGAAAGAGTACTGTCAAATGCTCCAAACTTCTCCAAGCAGACAGATTTCAGAGATAGTTAGGATTCTCTAAAAATTGGCCAAAGAAAACAAAGCTAAAATAGCATGAAAATAATAAACTTTGCCCTTTTCATCTCTATGTGGTTCAGTTTTTAGGGAACAGAAATGGAGTCAGCATTAGTTCCACTTCCTTGAATGGTGAAACTCTGGATTCAACAGACTTTCCCACTCCAAGACTTGTGGTTTTAAACAAATTATTTATTCAATGATTGTCACAGCTTCCTTATTTTTTAAGAGGATGTTAAACACTCCCTTGAAGGACCTTAGGGAAGATTTAGCGAGATTGCCTTGCACAGCAAGTAGAACAGTGTTCTGTAGATCCAGAATGTTGACGCATGCAAGAGTTTACTAGAAGGAAGCAAAAGATGCTAAAATGTGGTTAAATTACATAATTTTGGAACATGTTATTATTGACCCTCATATTGGTTTTATGACTTCCTCAAACTATGAATAGCTTTTTAAGTTAATATTAAAAATTATATCTAAGAAGTAAATCCATTTGATTAAAGTAGAACAAACTTAAATCTTAATATGTTAAATAGTGAAAAAGCAAACATGAGAATTTTTCATGATAGAAATCAAATATATGACAATACAAACACATATATCAAAGAACATTAGTCATATTTGCCTCAAATATCCTGTTACTTTCTTTTCTGAAGATTGTTTTCTTTGTTTCCTATATTGGCTTTTAAAAAAACAAATTACCCAAAGTGTGTATTTGAATTTTAATTTTAAAGATACTATTTCCTTTTACAATTGAGAGAAAATTCTATAATTTGCTGAGACCACAGATTTTAAGACAAAGATATTATCAAGGTTAATGTTTTTACTGAATTTTAAAACACAGTTCTCCAAATATGGGCATAGATTATATGTATTTTACTCTATTAAATGGAGCTTTCTCTCATTTTTTTTTTTTTACAAAACTTGTCAAATAAGCTGTGTTTGATTATTGGGCTCTTGCACCAAATTAAATGCCTATCCAGTTTCATTCTGTTTCAGCATGGAATCTAAATTTAGACAATTACACCTAGGTAAAACTGAAAGCTACCCAAAAGCTCAACTGAAGAATTTGAAATTAAGCTTTGTGCATTATGTGTTTTCATACTTGAATAATTTATTCTTCTGTGTTATGGAGGTATAAATTCCAATGTCTACCCTTGAGCAAGTATTTTTTTTCCTTTCCGTAATAATTACAATTTGCTAAAAAGCCTTTGCAAGTTGAAGCTTTTGGAGCTCTATTGTGAAATAGTGTATGAAAAAAGATTTCCAGAGATTTTGAGTCATTTTTACATACAAAAATATCAATAATGTTATGCATGCAATTCAATAAATTTTGAAAAGGTATACAATAGCCACCACTTTTTCACATGCTTTTATTCATTCATATTTCTTCTTGTGTGGAACATCTATTTAGAGACCTTTTTCCATTCTATCTTTATTTAATGAATTGCCTGGATACAAGATCCAGTCTAAAACTTGCTGATATTTGGCCTTGAAAAGTTCTCTTGTGTTTCCAATACTGCCAATTTCCTATCTTAATACAAATGATACTAATAGTACCTTCTATGGGGCTGGTGCCTTGGCTACTTGGTTAATCCTCTGCCTGCAGCGCCAGCATCCCATATAGGTACCGGGGTTCTAGTCCCAGTTGCT
This sequence comes from Oryctolagus cuniculus, assembly GCF_964237555.1. Classification (NCBI taxonomy): domain Eukaryota; kingdom Metazoa; phylum Chordata; class Mammalia; order Lagomorpha; family Leporidae; genus Oryctolagus; species Oryctolagus cuniculus. The sequence goes on from NC_091447.1 coordinate 5,988,332, forward strand.
CCTCTTCCAGTCCAGCTCTCTGCTGTGGCCCGGGAAGGCAGTGGAGGATGGCCCAAGTGCTTGGGCTGCTGCACCCGCATGGGAGACCGGGAAGAAGCACCTGGCTCCTGGCTTCGGATCGGAGCAGTGCTGGCCGTAGTGGCCATTTGGGGAGTGAACCAACGGAAAGAAGACCTTTCTCTCTGTCTCTCTCTCACTGTCTATAACTCTACCTGTCAAGTAATTAAAAAAAAAATAGTATCTTCTATGAAGATCTAATATTTTAATACCTGGAGGGTAGAATTGTGTCTGGAAGTGACAAACATTAACTATTAAATTTGTACAAATCTATTTGAGGTTTTGAGATTCACATTATTTTATATTTTATATTGTTTTACAATGATAAATTAAGTTTCACAATCCTCAAAATGAAGTTGTACTTTGATATTCAAAATTTTGTGAACTTCAGAAATTTATACTGTGTGTATATAATAAATTATATAACAGACTCAAGAGTCAGAGATAACACACTATTATTAAATTTCACATAAATATTTCTGTGCTGGTACTTATTAATATTGATTCAAGGAAGTATAAATGAACTTACACATCACCCATGTAGCTTCCTTTGAGAAATGAATTATCTTACGGTATTTTAATTTTCTCTAAATCTATGATTATTTCTACTTTTATTTCATCAGTTCAAATTTGCATTGCATTTTTTTTAATTTTTGATGTTTCCAATGTTTAATTTAGAAAAAAAGCATACAGGCACATTAACATAGGCATCCTAAAGTTTGTATGTCTTCTAATCCAGCTCCCTTCCAATGGTCTGGGAAAGTAGCAGAAGATGGCCCATGTCTCTGGGCCTGGCCACCCATGTGGGAAACCTGGATGATGCCCCTGACTCCTGGCCTTGGTCTGGCCCAGTCCTGGCCATTGCAGCCATTTGGAGAGTGAACTAGTGGATGGAAGATCTGTCTCTCTGTATTTCCCTCCCTTCCTCCCTCCCTCTCTCTCTTTCACTGTACTCTCTCTTTCAAATAAAGTAAAAAATCTTAAAAAAAATTCTAGACAGAAATTTTTGTTCTGAAAATAAGACTTACTTTAATCACAGATACCATGCCTGAGTATTTACTGAACATGTAAAAATTCAATAGGTCAAAATTAAAATAAAACTACATGTATTATAGAGAAAAACTACCATTATTTATAGATGACAATATAATATTTTGTATAGAAAATCCACAAGAATCAACTGAAATCCACATGAATTAAGAGTTTAAAGAGTAGAAAAGATGTAGTAGCATAAAGTAGAACTGACCACATTCTAAGGAACACACAAAGCTGTCATTTACTATGTGAATAGCACTTACAAATATCTAAGCAAAGAGCCTGCCAACATGAGTCATACAGCACTAAATGGTGAATAGAGACACATACAGATCACTGGATATGCACAGTATCCTGTTTAAAGATCTAGGGTGTTAAGATTAGACTATCTGGGGGAGAGTTGCATCTCCTTTCTTTGGAATGTATGTTTGTGAAGTGTGCACACATGTGTAGGTGCATACGTGTGGGCAGTGTTTGTGTGTGTGCATGCATATATGTGTATGGATGTGTGCATGCTTGTGTGTGCACATGTGTAGGTGTGCACATATGTGTAGGCATGTGTGTGGTAGGGTGTTTGTGTGTGTGGTTGCATATACGTGTATGGATGTGAGATTCCAGGAGAACTCAGAAGAGACATCCAGTTAAACATCTACTGTGAATACGTCAAACAGAATCCACTGTTGACTTCAGTTAATTAGCTTTGGAATGAAAAAAACTACCATTATTTACAGATGACAATATAATATTTTGTTGTTTCCTGATGAAACAACATAGGTGTTTTTCTAGAATTAAGTACCCGGAGGCTGGGTGGAAGCAGATGAATGAAAAAAAAAAAAAAAAAGATGATAGATCTTAGAATAACGTCAATCCCTGGATAGGATACAGCATTTGCAGAGTGACAGATAAAATTCAAAATCAGAGTTTTGCATAGGGATCCTTTGATAAAAAGAAAATATCGGCAAGCTCCATTTGGATTATTTGATATCTTTCGATTATTTTCTATTGGATGGCAGAACAGTTAGAATTCGAAGTCAATTTAAATTATTACTCTCAATTATTTTAAATTTTCTCTATTCAGGAAAGTTGGACCCAACATGTCACTTTCTGTGATCATCTTTTAGAAGGCATGAGTCTTGGGCTAAGTGTGAGACAAGGCCTACCCCCCTTCAGCATCTTCTCATTGTCATAGGCATCCACAAATACAAGGACTCTAACCCTACTTTCCTCCTTCCCATTTCCTGCTCAGGATCTCAAATAGCTATTCAAACAGAGGTAGAGAGCAAATGTTTGTTGACATTGTCTATACATAGCATTGTCCAGGAAGACAGGAGGATGAAGCATGCTGCAGAGAAGTCTGGAGAGGTAATCAGAGAAAATTCAGAACAGAAGCTTATGGCAGAATGGAAAGTTGCATGTACGCAGGTCTTAGAAGCAACAGAGCCAAATCTATGGAAAGACTTGGCAATTATTAATTAAGGTAATCATTACAATATCAATACAAGTATGTATTAAGTATTTCATATAAATATACGCTTTTGGGTGTAAATTTTAATTAATTAATAATTATTGCAAGGTATCTGGAAATAAATTCTAAGACAAAACACCCGAAAGAGATTGAATTAGCCTAGATTGCCATTTCCCACAAAAATGTTATGGAGAAAATTATATTTAAAAAATAAACACTTACTGTGAATAAAGTATTTTATTTTTCATCTCTTGCAAATAAAAACCTGCTAAAACTGAAGGAGAATATGGCAGGAGGTAAAGCAAATGTAAAAATGACCAGCTTGAGTTACAAATTCGAAACAGAAATCCTCTACCTATAGATATGGAGTAAGATAGTAAGATTTCTACTTGTTTTAATAATCTTACTGAAAATTCCTTGTTTTAAACATGTATTTCATAGAGAACAGCTCATAAAACCAAGCCGACTAGTTCAGGATATGGAGGAAAATTACTGACCTCAAGGGCTTTAGAGACACCTGCCAAGAAGAGAAAATAAATCTCTCGTCCCACTCTTGCTCTCTCTCTTAAGACGCACCCTATTAGCGCTGCCAGAAAACTTCTGGAACAGTCTCTTCACATAATTAACCTTAAGCTTGGTGAGCATATGTGTGGACAGAATAATAAATTCACTCTACACTTCTTAGAAGCACAACTCTAGGATGGTGAGAATCAAAAATTCTCCTTTCAATATACACGGTCTTCTAGTTAGCAAATTCCTGACATTTTTTTTCAATGAACAAGACAAAATTATTCTCCGATAATTCCTTTGCTCAATTTGAAGGCCTCCAATGAAGCAAATCTTATAGAGCACGGAACTGGAGATGAGTACTTGGCAAAGTGTAATCCCAGCGAAGAGACCTAGCATCTCACCGTCTTAGGGTAGCAATGCCTAAATTAGTCTGGTGATGGAGATCCAGGCCAGGCACCCAGACACTGACGCAAACCTGGACTTCTCAAGAGCGACAGCCACGCGGTCCTAAGGAGGAAGCCCACGCAGGGAAATCCTAACATGTTCCTTCCTGCAGGTGGCGCCCGGCTCCTCCCAGAATGCCTCACAGCGGGCTGCCCCGGAAGAACTTCCCCTCGGAGTGACTACGGGAGACCACTGCGCATGACTGTACTGAGACACTAGCCCCGCCCCCGCCTCAGGCTCTGCAGATCTGAGCGCACTACGTGGTTATAAAGCTTGGGCGTACAGAGAGGTGTGCGGCTGGCATTAAGAAAGGCCGAGGCCTGCCCAAAGCTGGGCACGGAGTAATTAAGAACCCTCCTTGGCAATCCAACAGTTCCAGGCCTGCTGCACCCCGGCCACACCTGTGCTGTTTCCTGCTCCGAACAAGAAATAACTCGGCTAGACATTATCATTTGGTTCCAATAGTCCACGAGAATTATTTTTAGGAGGATTTTATCTTTTCCTGTAACTCTGGGCAGTAAAAAACCAGGAAAGCCGCTATTACAGTGCTTGTGCTAGACGACAAACCCTAGTCAAAGAGGAACACATCACAGAAGAAGCAACCGTGCATCCACTACCTGAAGTGTCACCCAAGGCTTTGATTTTCACAGGTTCTGCTGGTGACCACTGAATAACCTAGCATGACAATGCAGTTTTCAAAATTCTGACCTCCTTGTGCCAGAATTCAAGTCTCATCATTTGCAATCTTTGCCAATTGGAGAAAACATGACGACTTTATAACTTAAATAGCTGAGGCATTTATTATAATCACTGCACTTGCATGAGATTTGAATTTGGGAAAATCAGGCCAGGATTATTTTAAACTGTTCTTTCAGAGTAAATTAGATACTTAACTGTTTTGGTTTCTGGCAACTGTGAGTGCATCTCTGATATTTTATTATCTTCATTAATCAAGATAACTTACTTGGTTGATGCAGAAAGTTTATAGTCATCAATTGCATTGATGTGTGTAGTTGATGTTGTCATTATAGTATTCAGCCAATTCATTAAGAACTACGTATTTGTTCAGGGCATTGATATAATGTCAGCATATTGCAGACATGCTTGTTCTCTTTGCATATTTGGGGTGGGGTAAAATGCTTTTCCTGGACTATCAGGCTTGTGTTTTCAAAATAAATCCAAATCAAACTCTCCTGTGTGGTGCTCAGTCGTTAAACTGGTCTTGGGAGTGAACAATGTAGTATTAGTGGAAGACAGAGCTAGAAGAGGGAAGAGGAAGTGACAGGCAGCAATGGAGACACAGGGGGACCCGGAGGGTGAGGGAGAATGATTGGAAGAAAGCCCCTTTTCCTCTCTGAGTAGAATGGAACAGATCTTGTAGGTGAGGGTGGAAAGAGACCTGTCTCAGGCTGAGGGATAATGCGGGGAAAGGGAGGTGAATAGTTTATTAAAACCAAACCCAGGCTGGTGCCGTGGCTCACTTGGCTAATCCTCTGCCTGCGGCGCTGGCACCCCAGGTTCTAGTACCAGTTGGGGTGCCGGGTACTAGTCCCGGTTGCTCCTCTTTCAGTCCAGCTCTTTGTTGTGGCCCAGGAGTGCAGTGGAGGATGGCCCAGGTCGTTGGGCCCTGCACCCGCATGGGAGACCAGGAAGAAGCACCTGGCTCCTGGCTTCGGATTGGCGTTTCGCCGGCCATGGCGGCCATTAGGGTAGTGAACCAAAGGAAGGAAGACCTTTCTCTCTGTCTCTCTCTCACTGTCTATAACTCTACCTGTCAAAAAAAAAAAAAAAAAAAAATCCAGATCTAATATAATCTTAGCCAAAAGACTGAGAAGTAATAACATAGGATAATTTTTACAATAAAAATATGAAAGTAAGTTGTACTATAACATTCATAAACTCAGTGAGTGCCTACAGGAACAAAGTGTAAAAGGCAAGTATATACTTTTTACCCCATTTAATTAATCTCCTGTGTACATCTATAGTCGTGTCATAAATCAGCATAAGTCATTGAGTTGCTGTGGACAAAACATAAATCATAATATATAAGAGGTCTTCAGAAGTTCATGGAAAACACATATTACAAAAAAAAAAAAATCCTGCATGGATTTCAAAGTTATTTGCACCAAAATCAGTTTATCTTTTAGTGTCATTTTCTGTGAATGTTTTCACGTGCCCTCAGATTTGCTTACATGTAAATACTTTGTATATATTTGGCTCCAAGTTTAAAGGCTACACCTTAAGAATTACTTTCAAAAATATTCTAGCTTTTTTATAAGAATAATCTCCAAAATATCATCATATACTATTTAAACTGTTCTATTGCTTGTTTGATTTCAATAAGAAACCCTAGGGTGACAGTATGTGCTGTGTGTGTTTGTCTTACTTCATCTGGGCAGCCATGGACCCAGCTAATACACACACAAATCTTGAACTCTCTGGGTCCCTTTGTAACTCAGATGTTTATCTGGTGACAGCTACCTTCCTTCTCAACCAATAGCACCTTACTCACAGCAACGTGGAGGTAACTCCTGAAAGACTTAGCAGATCACCTGAAAACATCCAAGTCAAAACCATTTCTCAAAGCTGCAAGGCAAGGGGTCAAGGATCTTGGTCCTCTGAAACATCTTAAAGCTGCAGCCGTCAGCTGACCTCCTTCTGTTGTCTTCTGCTTGTGAAAAGACTGTGCCTTTGCTATTGCTCCATGAAGCTAAACATAGTCCTAACTGCAATACTTCTCAGTGTCACATTCCACCCAGAACATAAAGATAGGGGGTGTGCAGATTACACAATGGTAACTTCTATGAAACAGTTCAATCAATTACTGTTCACTGTGGTTAAAAAAATAAATGTATATTTATAGAGAGGGTTTTATGGTTAATTATGTATTTCAACCTCATTAACTTTGGTAAAGTAGATATCACACTTTTTTTTTTTTTTAAAGAAAGTGGGAGGAAGTTTTCTTCATTTTAGGAAGAAAATATTTCTGTGGGTTTAAGGGACTTTCCGGAGATTCTACAGCTTGCTGGAAGTACAGCTGAGCTCAGCTTTTTGACTTCCAGTTTCATGGAGCCACTTCCGCATCCAGTGCAACAATATGGGTCATTCACTTCTTGGTTTTGATGAGGAATCATCCTTTGTTTTTCTTTAAGGCATTCCAACATTTATTGCCATCAGGAAAACAAATATTATCAAAAAAAAAAAAAAAAAAAACAGGAGAAGCTGCTGCACTAACAATTCTATTCTTAATCTAATGATAGATTTAATTTAATTAAAGATGTAGTTCCTAGGGAATATTAGAAAATAAGTGATTTTGACTGCTTTTCTCATTAGATAATGAATAGCATTTGCAATTATTCCTTGCTCTAAAAAATAAATGGCCTTTCATGTAATACTGTTCCTTAAAGAGAATCAAATTGTAAGTCAACAGTTTAAGACTGTAATCAAAGACTTGGACCCAACATCCTTCCAAAAAAAAAAATACTTTGGGCCTTGATGTTATGGAGAACATCACAAACGGTGACCACAGAGTTCCCACATCAGCACACATATTTGAAAGAGAGTAAAGACTGATGACATCATCCTCAGAAATGATTGATGTTTGAATCCACAAAGACTTCAGAGCCAGAAAGAACTGTTTTGCTTCCAATGTGATATAAAGAATAAATCTATTTTATATTTAGAAAGTTCTAAAAACAGTTTCCATGTGAAAATTACTGCTCTTAGTCTTTACTTTTGCCACTCCAAGCAAGGCTGTCTCATGAGTCTAGGAAGGACTTTCCGAAGGGCAGCAGAGAAACAAGCAATAATTTCAGAAGGGTTTATGCACTGAAGGAAGAAGCTATTCTGGTGGGAAGAGACAATAATGTATTCTAGGTCAGAAGTGATGACTAGAGTTGAAAGCATGGAGGAAAAAATACAAAAATAAGAATGAAAGAACATTATCAAACATTGCTTTGGCAAGTTTTAGAGTATTTGCTCATGTTTTCTATCCTAAAAATAAAGGTCTAACCCTAATATAAGGAAAAATATTTTATATTCGGGCTTGTATGAAGCCAAGTAAATGTTGTTGTCACAGTAAATACACTTGTCACATTTCCTAGTGTGGTACAGGTTATAGGAATGCATGGATATAGTATATATTAAAAGATTAATCTGTTTCACATAAATCAAGACATCTGCTCCTCACTAAGTATTACATGAAAAGTTCATAACAGGAGTGGTCATAAAATCTTCAACTTCTAACTATCACCCATGTGCTATTCTTGACAGTTATTAACATGTAATTCAGTATAGTATCTTCTACAAAAGTTGTCAGAGTGGCAAATTAAGACATACAACCCTTAAATGTGATAAGGTAGATTTACCCTATTTATAATAGGAATATGATAATGTATACAACTCTAGTGGCAAATTGTTAAGGCATACAAACCTCAAGCTTCCTAAAGTACACAGCTCTATTTTTGATAAGATAAAAACTGTTAACTTCCTCTGCTACTTCCCGCAAGTAACTTTCTTCTCTTCCATTGAATGCGGGAAAGAGGAAGTTCAGAAACTTCTTGGATTGTTTCTCTGAAAAGAGAAGAGCTGTACATGACAAAGAATTACAGGCTTCCAGAAGGTTGCTCACTGAGGAAGAATAGAATTTATCTGGGGCACATCTTATAAGGCTGTGCCAAGACAAGAGAGGAAAGATTAAGAGCATCCCATGATGGAAGGGAAACCAGTGGGTTTGGCTAAATTTGGGCAGTTCTGTTGTGCTAGAGATTTGGAGCAGCAGACAACTTTCATAAGAGTTGCTGTGTTCCAGGGAAATATGGATACAGAGGAGAGGTCCTGTTGGGTCATCCCTTCAATGCCACTTCATTCCAAAATAAGACTTCAGAGGTTATTTCTTTATAAGCAGTTCAGGCAATTTTTTTAATAGTTGAAATATTTAAAATTATTGTTCTGTGAAATTTTCCGTCTGTGAACACTTATTTTTTATGATGACATATCCGAGAAGAAGAATATAGAAGTATCTCCTTACAGTAGAATTGAGTATTAATAACTTGATGGAGTTGCCAACCAAAGCTTAACTAAAATATGTGGACTTTTTTGCCAAATACCTGAGTACAGTTTTCCAGACCTGTTTTGGATGTGATGTCTTTCCAGGTCTGATCTCACTGAGTTATGATTTGGGATTAGAATTGACTACAGTATTCTTCATGACAGTTGACCTGCTAGATTTCAACCACAAAGTTTAGTTTTGTTTACATTAGGTCTTCTCTGCTCTTCAAGCTGGTACACTGTTCTCTTTCCCTTTGTTACAGGCGGGGCTCCTCTATCCATTCGAAGACCCCATCTGCACTTAGATCCCACACCTTTGCAATTTCTAAGGATCTACACTATCTCATCGACACATGTATCTGCATTGTGACACTCTCCCTCTCCAGGTGCTCCTCTTCCTTACCTAAAATTTCTCAGCTACCAATAATTTAAATAAAAATTTTCTAACTTCCTGTGTAAGCAAAATACCAGCCCCTTCCTCTTAGCTTTTCAATGAAACTTTAAAGCTAGTGGCTAAAATTTCTATTTTCCTTGCTTCACTTCCTCTGACTCTTTAGCCCAAGTAGTAGGATTTTCCCCTTCTCTAATTCAAGTGCTCATTGGCTTCTCCTTCACTGCTTCTTGTACTAACTCCACTTGCTATCCTACTGCAGGCTGACACTTTGTTTTACTTCATTATAAATTAAGTCCTGGACCTCTTGGGAGTTGTGTCTCTGTTTTGCATCTTCCTTCCTTCCTTCCTTCCTTCCTTCCTTCCTTCCTTCCTTCCTTCCTTCCTTCCTTCCTCCCTCCCTCCCTCCCTCCCCCCCTTCCCCCCCCTTCTTTCCTGTCACCCTTACTTTCTTTTATTCTTCTTCCTCTTCTCTAATACTCCATTTCCTTGAGCTGGATTGGACCCAATCGTGGTTTCCTTCCTGTGTCCCTGGTCACTCCATCTGGGTTTACTTAGCAGACTCTTCCTCTCCTACCAGGCTTTTCCATGACTACCTTCCTTGGAGTTCTTCCTCATATCCTTTTTTCTAACTCTACACTTGTGAGTCTAACCAGGAAAGCCCTATAGTCAAGGAAGGGAGATATGATTTGATTCTACACACAAGAAGCCACAGATGTGTTTTCAACAGGGCATCATATTTGCATTGTTAGAGTGAGCATTTAGACAATATATGGCTGAGTCATTTGGTGGTTCCATATGGGGAAGATAATACAATAATAGCTGAATTACAGCAGTAGCAGTATGGATGAAAATAAATGCACTTGCTTACGAAATATTTGAGAGGTAAATACTGGACATGTGGAGTGGATGTTGATGGGTTGAGTGGAAATCAGATATGAATTCCAGGTTTTTGGCTGGATGATTGGATTGATTTGGCACCTCCAATGAAGAGAAAATGGCAAGTTCAGTCAAGATGACAAAGTCCTATTTGGCCACATTGAAAGTTTTGTTTGTTTAATTTCTTATTGAAAAGTGGCATAAAGTTTTCTGAAATCTTGGACAAAATGACTAGTGGACACAACTGTGACACCTGCATGAGGAAAGAAAAGTGCATTTTCTAAAAGTCCGGCTCCTATCACAGGAAGTTAAATTTTAGGGTCCACATTGTAGCACAGCAGGTAAAGCTGCCACCTGTGAAGCTGGCATCCTTTATGGGCTCTGGTTTTTGCCCCACCTGCCTCACTTTAAATCCAGCTCTCTGCTCATGGCCTGGGAAAAGCAGTGGAGGATGTCCCAAGTGACTGGGCCCCTGCCAACCACAAGGGAGACCTGGATGAAGCTTCTAGCTCTTGGCTTTAGCCTGGCCCAAACTTGGGCATTGCGGCCATCTGGGGAGTCAATCAGTGGCTGGAAGATATCTCTCCTTTTTCTCTGTCTCTATCTCTTTCTCTGTAACTCTCACTTTTAAATAAATAAGTGAATGTTCTTTTTTTAAAGGTAAGCTTTAATCTTTTACAATTCCTGGTAAGCATGTCTTTGATTCAAATATTGATCATAAGTAAAAATAATGCACACATAGAGAAAATAATAGCATTAAACAAAATGTTACGAAAGATATACCATTTGACTATGGCAACTAAGTCTTTGAAAGGCTGCATAGATAAAATCATATTTATAGTTATTTCTGGGGCAAGTATTGTGGCACAGCAGGTTAAGCTGTAGCCTATGATGCCGGCATCCCATACTGGACCATCAATTCGAGTCCTGGTTGTTCTACTTCTGACCCAGCTTCCTACTAATGCACAAGGGAAGGCACTGGAAGACGATCCAAGTACCTGGGGCCCTGTGCTGCCTGTGGGAGACCTGCATGAAGTTCTGGGCTCTTAGATTCAGCCTGGCAGAGCCCTGGCCATTAAGGACCACTGGGGAGTAAACCAGCAGATGGAAGATCTCTTTGTCTCTCTGTCTCCTCCTCTCTCTGTAACTCTTTCAAAGAAATAAAATAAATCTTTAAAAAATTATTTCTGGTACATATGTACTTATTTGTATCTATAATTAAATGATGGCATGGGTTCATAACTTTCAAATAATTAAACAAGGATGATAATAGGTTGATGGCTTATGAGGATATTCAGAGAGTGTGTATTAATGAGACAATACTAGGAGGGCTGTAAGAATCCCCAAAATATATGGGGAATGTTGCTATAATGCTAGCAAACTAATTTCTTTCCACCATTTATCTTCATTTTAAAAGTTGACAATAATAATTAATATTTAGATACAAATTTAAGATGAAATATATAGGAAGATTTATAGAATATCTATATGTTGACACTGTATAATTCAGAATTTTCTACTTCATTATTCCAAAAAGGTTGATTCTTATTTTATTGGTAAAAATTAAGTAAGCAACTATCTGATCTTGCATTGTAAAAGAAAATAAAGCACAGTAGTCCTTTGGATTGAAAAAGTCTTTCTGGGGCCAGTGCTGTGGTGTAGCAGGTTTTGGGTGTCGATTTAACCAGTTGTTCCACTTCCCTGCTAATGTGCATGGGAAAGAAGTGAAGGATTGCCCCAGCGCTTGGACCCCTACACCAGTGTGGGAGACCCAGATGAAGCTTCTGGCTCCTGGCTTCGCCCTGCCTGGCTGTGGTGGCTATTTGGGGAGTGAACCAATGGATGGAAGGTCTCTCTCTCTCTCTCTCTCTCTCTCTCTCTGTGTGTGTGTGTGTGTGTATTTCTCTCTCCCTTGCTCTCTGTAACTCCACATTTCAAATAAATAAATAAAATGTTTTAAAAAAAATCTCTGTTCTCTAATATTTTCTGGCAGTGGGATCCTGGGAATACTGTTTCCTCCCATTGAGGTAAATTAAAGAATAATTGAGAAAACATGTGGTGAAAGAGTAACACCTGCAATACAGAAAACATTCAATAATGTTAGCTATCTCCACTTTTCATTACATTTAAATTTGCTAATGTAAAACTTGTTACTGGAAATTTATCATTAAGAAAAGTGCCATATTTTGCAGTTCACAACCTAAAAGATTTTTAAAATATCTGTTTTCTTTTAAATATATCAATAAAAACGGTTTGTAATTTGTAAATAATATATTGATCTCATTTAAAATAACGAACACTGGGGCTGGCACCGTGGCTCACTTGGTTAATCCTCTGCTTGTGGCACTGGCATCCCACATGAGCTCCAGGTTCTAGTCCCTGTTGCTCCTCTTCTAATCCAGCTCTCTGCTATGGCCTGGGAAAGCAGTGGAGGATGGCCCAAGTCCTTGGGCCCCTGTATCCGCATGGGGGACCAGGAAGAAGCACCTGGCTCCTGGCTTCGGACTGGCTCAGCTCCAGCTGTTGCGGCCATTAGGGGAATGAACCAACGGAAGGAAGACCTTTCTCTCTGTCTCTCCCTCTCACTGTCTGTAGTTCAACCTGTCAAATAAAAAAAATAAATAAAAAAATTTAAAAAGTCTGCCTATAAATTTAAAATGTAGTTGCAAATTCTTTCTCTCTGTCTCTCTCTCACTGTCCAACTCTATCTGTCAAATAAAATCAAATAAAAATAAATAAAATAAAATAACGAATGTTTTCTTTAGTAAAGTAGCTTCATGCATGAATATTTGACATAACGATTAGCTTTGCTCTGGTTTTTCTTTAAATAATTCTTTTAGCACTCTTAAAATGTAAATATTTGAAAATGTAGTGTTATATTTCAAGTCCTTGTTCAGTGATACTGGGGCATACTGTATTGATTATTTTATGTATTTACTTTTCAGAGAGAGATATATTCCACTCATTGGTTCACTCCTCAAATGACATGAAGCCCAGAGTAGGGGATCTAAACTGGATTTCTCACTTGAGTGGCAAGAATCCAACTGCTTCTGATAGTTTTGATTAGAGAAGAAAGTTATTAGAATGCTTGCAAAATGCTGTAATGATCCCAAGTCCATGAACCCCAAAGACTTTTCCAAGTTTGTTCTTTTATTCTTTAGCATTCAGCACTGCCTCCTGATTCTTGCCTCTCTCCAGTATTGAATAGTTCCTGACAACCCATTTTTAGATTTTCTTTTCCATTACCTTTGCCTTAATCCAGGTTTGATCCTACCCCATCTAAACCAAAGTGCTCCAAGTGGTTCTTCCTGCTGGAGATCTGCCATAGTAGGAAAACCCATCCTAGCCCCACTACTTGTTGGAATAGGGTCACCATTCTGCATTAATTAGCAAAAATGAAATCTGAGAATTGCTCATCAAAGGCCCTGGCTTGCACATGCACAGGGCCTCTAGGATCCACAAAATATTTATAAATATTTAATTATGATCTGTATACTTCTATTTCCACACTTCATCTATTTTCAATTAAAAAAATTTAATCTATAAAGTAATCTCACAAACATTTTTAAAAATAAGACACATACAGGTCACTTCTAAAAATAATCAAATGCCAAGTCTTTTAAATCATTTGGAGGTTTTAACCCCATTAGTGATGTAAAACTACACAATAGAATTGTGTATTTAAAGTGCATGGAAGGCAAAGAGTCAAACTTGAGTACTATTGAAAATACATTTAATGGTATTGTTTGCAGACTGTCATGAATAGCAATAACCATAGTCAAATTTTGCAGAAGATAAAGCTATCCATGTGTACTTATGTAGACATAACCATGTTTCAATGAATACTTTGAATGCTTAATCTATGCAAACTTTGAGAGGCATATTTGCCTGGTGTTGCTATTTATGCTAAAATTATTTTATATTAGTTTTTAGCAAAATGGTTCTGTGATTAGGCACAAAATATGTGTTCAATTATGTTCATTTGAATAAATTATGAAATGAAAATGGCATTTCTTATTCCATATTGCAATCTGAAGATGAAAAAGAACAGACAGTGATGCTTGACAAACAAATGGGTACTCATAGTACAAAGCTTTCTACAATTCTAGGTTTATCTGTCATAGAAACTTCTCATGTACAAATCTATCACTACAAACCCCCAGAAGAAAAATAAATGAATACAGCATTACATATACATCAGAAAAACTGAACTCAAGTACAATCTTCATTAGCCATAATCCAATATAAGATCTACAATTACATGTCTAACCTCAAGTCTCCACATTATTTAGGAACAACAGATTAGCTTGAACTTTTTAAAGGAATTGGAAGAGTTATTAAAGTTTATAAAAATGATCTTCATATCAAGTTATGAAGAAAGAGCTCCCTTGCTTAGAGCTTATACATAATTCATTTCTATAATCTAATAGACATTTTCCTTAAATTTATTTTCTCTTTTACAGTTGAAGATTTTAATTCATTTATTTTTTAAAAATATTTTATTTATTTGAAAGAAAGAGTTACAGAGAGAGGCAGAGCCAGAGAAAGAGAGAACCCTCCGCTGGTTCATTCCCCAAATAACCACAATGGCCAGAGCTGAGCTGATCCAAAGCTAGGAGCCAGGAGCTTCCTCCGGGTCTCCTACACTGGTGCAGAGGTCCAAGGACCTGGGCCTTCCTCCACTGCTCTTCCAGGCCATAGCAGAGAACTGGATCGGAAGTGGAGCTGAGCTGCCTGGTCTTGAACCAGTGCCCATATGGGATGCCGGCACTGCAATCTGGGGTTTTAACCCGCTGGGCCACTGTGTCGGCCCAGATTTTAATTCATTTATTATCTGTCATTCATCTTGCATGTTCAAGCAGTGTTTGAATTAATTTAGTATTCAGAATTCTATAAAATGACCAGATTTTAGATGCTTAACTCAAAATATATGAACAGCTTGAGAAATCTATATTTAATCCTTCAAATGAGTTTTATTTTTCTGTTTTGTGCTGATCTTAATTCAATAACCCACCACCCAAAAGAAGTAAAATTTAATCAGTTTTTGAAAATATAAGAATGTAATTTATTCTGAACTTTTTCAATTTTTTCAAATAAGCAACATTTATAAAAATAACTTATACTTCCAAAAATTATAGCCACTTTAAATTAGTCTTATGAGAAAAATACTGTGGGGTACCTTGAACTGAAATGCTTTGCCAGGCAAAACATCATCATCTCTGACATCAAATATGCAAAGTTCATACAAGGTTGAAAGCTCCTAGGCCATTTTTTAACGCATTCAAAATTACCCATTTGTAAAACACTGCTTTGCTTCCATGATTTAGTTAAATCATCTTATGTATGTCAAATTACATGCTATTCCTTTGCTCTAACATGAAGTGGGGAAGACAAAACAGATGCTTAACCAGGCTTTAGTGCTACCTGTGTTTTCAAGCTTCCTGGAGAGGTTCATTAAATGACTTCATGATAGAGCTATCTCTAGTTAGGTGCACTATTTTTTAAAGACTTGGTTTTTAAGATTTGTATATGACTTCACGATGAATCATTATCGCCATATAATTAATGGCACCCATTTTTAGAAAAGTATCATTTTAAAGAGGTGATTTAAATCAAATTTTGTAGTATGCAGATATCTATCAAATCAAATTATTTATTGCTATTTAAATGAAAAGCTCAGATGTATTCCTGTTGTAGTGCAAGTTGACCTATGACCTCTTGAGGCTCTCCCTGCTGATCAGTAACACCAGGCAATTCAGAGACAAACCCTTTTCTGATGCACACAATGGAAACTATCTCAGTAAGTGAACAAATAAAATCTATAACTCATGACACAATAAGAACCACCATAATGGTCAACAAATGGCTGTTTTAAAATGCATTGTTTGTCACTAAATACACTGCCATTAAACCGAAAACCCTTTTGTGCTTTAAAAGGGTATGTGTCTCAGTAAAATATTTATGTTTTTTGAAATTACCAGACTATATGGCTCATCCGCTACACTTTCACTATTATTACAAAAAATTGTAAATTATTTCTTTTTAAATTTTTAATGCAATTGGAAAAAGAATTTTCCAGGCATATAGTCTTTTGAAAGGACAGCAAAATAGATGAAACAAAACTAAGATGACAATTTCAGCATTTAAAATCTACACATGATAATTCAAACAAATGTTATGACATTTAAGATAATGAAACCCTTCATTTATTCTCCTATCTGGTATGAGTTTTATTTCACATATAAGGACTCAGAACAGATGTCCAAATATTGTAATGCCAAAAGAAAGTTAGGGCATATCTTGATTAATAGCCTCAGAGCAGCCTGCAGTGTCTCTTTAAAACTGGCAAGCTTTACTTCAAAACAACTCTTCAAAATCCATTCTAGCAAATGTGGGTGGACAAAGCAGTCCCAAGACAAAAAGAAAACAATGAAGCCCAATGTAACCCTTTTAGCTGTGTGACTTACATATTATTGACAGGACATTCATTGCAATCAGCACATGATTAATCGCAAATTTGTTGCTAAACTGACAGAGCAAGGTGGGGGCAGGGAGGGAAAGAAGGTTCAGGCTACTGTTAAAGAATAAAAATTTAAAAATTATCAGACACTTTCTGTAGTGAATTATTTCTAATCAGTTTGCTTAGTGGCTACACATGGATTGATGCCTTCCTTGAATGCCAGAGGTACCCATTATTGTAGACATTCAAATTAATCTTTAAGCCACTAACTTTCATGATTTTTAAGATTTACTGAAGTAGCATGTCTGCTTTACCTTTAACAAATAAGTACTCCATAATTTATCAACTTTGTGCATAAGATCTGTTTTTTAATTTCAAATGTAGGCTGCATAAGCAATGCCCATATGGTCAAACTTACAGAAACTGCCTGAAGCAATTTGTTCTTGGAATTTTGAAAATAGACCTCAGGGACATATTTAAAATATAAAAGGTGATAAGATAGTAAGATGGGTGGGGTTTTGTTTCCTACTTTCCAATGGTTGTTATTTCTTTAAAAAATAGCCCTATTGGCGCTCTTTTATTAGATCAGTGACTCCAGCAAACAAATAAATGCAGAGTGATATAATAGTGCAACATAGCAGGTATTATGTTCAGAATGGCCACTTTCACTTAACTTTCAGAGCTGTTTTCTGAACAAACATCTTTTGAACACCTGCTGCATATGCCAGACTGTCCAATTTTCAAGATGACAGAACCCAGTACAACCCCGCACTTAGGGAACATCCTAACATTTGTAAATGGCTTCTTCCCTTAGTGGCAGAGGTAAGGAGATTGTTCTGAAGTTCTCGAATCAAGTAATGTTGTTGTAGTGAAGCTAAAAATGGGAAATATGACTTAGGTTGCTTCAGATATTTATAATAATTTGATTATAATGGTAATCTGTCAGTGGCAATGCATACCATTTTTCAGGTAGGGTTTCACAAATCAATAGACCTCAGAGTATACTAGAGTATACAAGACACAGACTATAGAGGCAAGATCACCTTTAAGGGTGGGTGCACTTCTGGGGTAACTTTCCAAAAATTCTCAACTCTACTCCCCACACCACAGACTTGTCTCCTGTGTATAACCAGCTTGCACTGCCAAAGCTACAGAACACCAAATGGCAAGGAGCTGGTGGAACTGGGCTGTACCACCCCCAACGAACAGCATCTCATGGAATTACTCAAAGTTGGCTGTTACTATCTACATTACTGAACAAATGGAGGTCCAACCATGTTAAGCAAATTGTGTAACACTGCAAAACCAATAAGCAATTCCAAACAGTGTCTGGACCCAGCTCAGCTACCTCTCTTCTCAGGGATGACTGGTTATCTTATTTACACGATACCACTGAATGCTGAGCAGTCACTTTCACTCAGGGAAGGTCAGCTTATAGTCCAGCTTTAGTAAAACACGAGCAGAAATTTTGTTGTACATTTAACTTTCTGGATACAGAAATACACATAATATGTTCTTCCTTCTTTATGAATGCTTTAAAAAATTATTAGAGAGACTTCGAAACAGAGAGAGAGAGCGAGAGAGAGAGAGAGAGAGAGAGCTCTCCTCTGTTACTTCATTCCCAGAATGTCCACAGTGGCTCCTAATTGAAGCCAAAGCTGGAAGCCCATGTGAGTGGCAGGGACACAAGTACTTGAGCCATCACCTGCTTTCTCTCAGGGTGCACATTAGCAGGAGCAGGAATCGGGAGTGGAGCTGACACATTGCCCAGGCACTCTGATTTGGGATGCCTGTTTCCTAAATGACATCTTAATCTATGTGCCACAGGCCCATCGCTAAGTGCGGATTTTTTTTTCTTTAAACATTTATTTAATTTATTTGAAAGAAAGAGAGAGAGAGAGAGAGAGAGAGAAGAGAGAGAGAAGAGAGATTTTCCATTGACTCATTTCCAGATGCCTGTAACAGGCAGAGCTAGGGCAGGCCAAAGAGAGGAGCCTGGAATTCATCCAGGTCTTCCACGTGAGTGGTAGGGGCCGAGCACTTGGGTTATCAGACACTGCTTTCCCTGGAGCATCAGCAGGGAGCTGGATCAGAGGTGGAGCAGCCGAGATCTGCATTTGCGATGCTGGCATTGCAGGCAGAGGCTGAACCTGCTGTGGGGAAGCACTGGCCCTTCACTCTACTGAGTTTCGTTCTTACAATTGTAAAATACATGGGAAATCCTCATCCTTTGTTCTCTGCTGGTTTTTAGACCCAGTACAGAACTATTTTCCATTTAGAAAGGTTTGTGATTTGTATCTATTCCTCCTTAATTTGTGAAGAAAATATCTTTTAAAGCAAACAAACATTGCTTTAGTGAAGCAAATTAGCTACTTTACACATTCTCTTTAGTAGCGTGTTAGTGATGCTTAGCTTGCTTAACTGTCTTTAAATCTGCAAAGTATATTCACAAACATAAATACTCCATTTGAAAAATTGCTATGTAAGGATACATTAATAAGGCCAACTTAATTAACACATGGTATTATATAATTATAGTGATACCAATATAAAAGAAATAACAGGATAAAAAATAAGCCATGGAATTAAAAAGAAAAGTTTCCAGCCCAGAGACCTGGGGCAGAAAACGACCTACCTACCTGTTAGTGCTGAACCAGGAGTAGAACAAAGTGTTCTGAATTAAAATGCAGGCATCCTTTTTAGTTTACGATAAATCATCTCAATTAAGATCTAGTGAAAGTAATTTTTGGGAATTGCCAATTCGTTTTTTTTTTCTTGCCTCAAAATGTGTACTATTCTGTCAATTTAGCTGTAAGC